>NC_142503.1:48355000-49825000 GCF_057876585.1 Rhinolophus sinicus
TCTTGTGGGCAGGGTCTGTATCCTGTTTGTCTTTCTAATCCAAGTGCCTAGTAGTGTGTGACAGTAGGCGTCTAAGAAACGGTTGCTAGATAAATTAATAAAGATGAAGAGTATGAATGGTGGAGGGAAAGTCTGCAAAGAGGCAGCATAATAGAGTAGTTAAGAGTGCAGGTTTTGGAGCCAAACAGCTGGACTGGTACCCTAGCTTTGCCACTTTTCAGCTGAGGCTTAGTTTTTTCACATGTAAAATGGGGATAACATTAACCTTGATCTAAAAGGATTGTTGTACAATTTAACTGTGCCAAAGCATATGGTCTTGGCAATGTAAGTTGGTACATAGCTATTCATAAATGCTATCCATTATCAAGGGCAATGCACAAAAGATATAGAGAAAGCACAGTGTTTCTCAAGTAATTTCATTCCATGCCAAGACGTAATTAATTTTAGCTTTGTTTTCCTTGTGTTAGAATGGAGGAACACCATTCTTCCTGGCTGTTGCAGGAGGTCATGAAGAATGCAGCCAAGTGCTACTGGCAGCAGGAAGTGATATCAACATTCCAAATAAAGTATGTGCTCCATGCGCTGTTCATGCAGTGGGCGGGGGACTCAGAATGCTCTTTGGGTAATCTGGTCTGCGTTGATCCACTCTCTGGGTTTTTGTAGAAATAGTGTTTATATTTTGTTTTGTTTTGGGCAAGAATTAGTGACTTACCTCCAATAGTCCCCGATTAATGTCTCCTCAAAAGTAATACCATTCTTCCTATTTATCTGGGGAAGGAATAATTGCAAATGGTGCAAACTCAGCAGGTAGTTATTACTTCTCAAATACAGAGACACTCTTGTTCTGCTTTGTTTTCACCCTAGCAACTAGTTCATGCCTGGCTTGTACATAGTAGATACTGAACATAAAATTAGTGTGAAAGCCCAGTGGTCAGTCTGGAACCCAGAGGAGACAGGATGGTGCCTTCAGGTATAGGATAGTTTGGTGCTAAGATCGTTCGACACCTATCTTCATTTTTAGATGAGGAAGCTTGAATTTAGAAAAGTTCAGGAACTCATCCAGGATCATACAGCTAGTCAATGGCTGTGCAAGGATTCAGGCTCAGTGCCTGAGCTTCTAACTGCTGCAATGGCCGTGTCTTTAGATAACCATATTTCTTTTTCTGTTTTTCTAATTTTAAATTATAATGAAAATAAAAATATTTGAATAGCACCCAAGGGTCTATGATGAAAAGTGTCTTACTCCAATTTGACATTTCAATTTCACCTCCCCAGAACTAACGTATTAATAATTGATTTAATCTTGCAGGAATTGTCCGTGCATTCACATGGCAAATGTGATTAAACAAATACACATGTACATACCCTCACTGTATATATATATATATATATATATATATATATATATATATATATATGTATATATATATGTATATACATTATATATATGTATCTATATAGATATAGATATAGATATAGATATAGATATAGATATAGATATATATAGATATATAGATATATCTTATTTTTGTTTTTTAATTGCCTGTATATCTTGGAGATCTCTCCATATCAGTACAATGTATAAACAATTCCTCTTCAGAAGGTACAAATTTATACAGTAGAATCAAGACTGAACTCCCAAACTGGTAATGTCTTATACCCTTGTATTCTGCTGGCAGTATACATTTGTTTAACTTTTTTTGAAAAGCAATTTGTCACTTTTCCTTTACACATGTTTGAGAAATTACATTGAGGGAATAGTCTAAAGTGGGTAGGGGGATAGCAACATGCATTTAGATAGATGTTAATGTTACCTCCAATAACCAAGAATTAGATACAACCTAAAAGTGCAATGAATGGTAGTGGAAGGCTGAATCCACCTTCAGGTTTTGTACACCTATTTCTTGAAAAACTATGTAGCCATTAAAAAATTCATGGTAAGTACTAAACATGTTCATGATAGAACACTTAATTGAAAAAACAATATGTGTTTGTTCATATATTTTCACCATATAAAATTTGTATATACGTGGACAGTATTGTGAAAGAGTGTTGAAAATGAAGACAGTGTGAGGTGATTCCCACTGATGTGCCAAGGTTATTTATTCAATGAATGAATACACAGTTAAGAATAGGGCCCAGGAAATACTCAGAATGTGCAGAGCTGTGCTGTTTCCCGATATGGCACACGTGCCTCCCTACCCCCAGTCTACAGCCACTTTCAGTCCTTGGCAAAGGCCTCCCTGGTTAAGCAAGATCCTCTTCGGCTCACTCCTTTGGGCTCACTCCATTGTTCTGTGCCCTCCCTCCCTTCTGTACTTAATTATTTGGCCCTCAGTGGAGTTTTGCTTTGTAATGTCTTTCACATGCTCCGTGTCTCCCCATCCAGCTAAGACTGCAGGCTCCACGTTGTCCATATCTTTATGGCATTTGTCTCATCTAGGCAGCCTGGAAATTGTCCTGGGTCGATTTTTCAGCTTTTACATTATCTGGAGTTATTTCCCTGAGTTTATGAGCACACTTCCTGGATCTGCAGCCTTAGCTCTCACTGGCGGTCCACGCTTGTCTCCATCCAATTCAGGGAGGACCCCGGGGAAACAAGCAGCATGAAGCAAGAAGCTGGCAGCATAGATGTACATTATCGCTGAGAAATGATGGAATCATTTTGCTTTCACATCTGTAGCTGATTACTGTATTTGGTCTTGAAAGTGCGTCACCTACTGACATTGATTAGTCTCGGTCCCCAGGAGAGTACTCTTGTGTCCCTACTCTCAACCCAGAGGGCTGGTAAAGGGTTGAGTCATTTCTGAGGATGTCATTTGAGTAGATTATGGATTTAGCTGTTGGTGGAGACTTCCTCCATTAGTGCTGGATGGAGAGTCTGTCCAGACTTTGGGCAGTAGGCTCTCTTCAGGGCTGTACTAACTGCCCTGGGTCCAGTGAAGACTTTTATAGACCCTAAGAATTCATATTTCTACCATCACATCTTATCAAACATATTTACGTACTCCCTCTTCCATGTTAAATACATTTTTTTCACTGTAAATTATTTTTAAAGTTTTTTTTTAATTTGTGATTTCACAATTATTTGGATATAATAAACGCACCTAATTTATGATTGACTGATTTCTTAGACCTCTGTTTGTACTTGGGAATTTGAGGAAGGTGAAAAAATTTAACCTACAAGTTGTTTACAAATGTAATGAATATTTTATGAATATTACATTTAACAATCAATGAAGTATGAATATGTCGTTTAAATATTTATTAACTTCAATTTTGTGGTTTTCTTTTGGTATCTTGGAACCAATATATATATTTTTAAGATTTCAAATATTTCTTTGGTTCTAAAAAGTCTGTAGGCTCTATACACTGTGCCTGCAGTGCCTCATGGGTAAAATACTATAGACTTTTACAGCTGTTGCTACTGTAGGGTTCCTGGCTTTGGCTTCTTCACAAACTTGTTTCTGCTTTAGCTCTTCCTATTGGGGGCGCTTCTTACCACTCTGATCTCAGGCTAAATGTCACCATATGCAAGAAGGCTTTCTTGATCACTCACTGGAAAGTAGCCATTCAGTCATGCTATTTTATGTATCATTGTAGCACTCATCACTAGCTGACAGTATTCCTTTAATAACATCTGGACTCTAATAAATGTATTCTAAATTGGCAGATTTACTGATCTACCAATGTACCAATCTATAAATCAATTGATTGTCCCCTGCCACTAGAATGTAATATCAGAGATCTTATCAGTCTAGTTGTATCGTCTCATTATCTATCATAGTGCCTGGCACATAATACGTGTTTAATAGTTTTTGTGTGGAATGAATAAGATGATAGTTATGATAACCATACACATTTACTAATTCATTTATTATCCTGGTATTGCTATGGTTTGAGAAAAAGAGGTAGGATGGAGTGGCAGGCAGAACAATGGCCCCCAAAGACGTCCACATCCTAATCCTTGGAACCTGTGAATATGTTATGTTATGTTACATGGCAAAGGGGAATTTGGGTTGGTTGCAGATGGAATTAAGGTTGCTCATCATATGACCTTAAAATGAGATTGTGCTGGATTATCCAGGCAAGCCTAAGGTAGTCACAATGCTCCTTTAGTAGAAGAGGGAGGCAGTGTGAGAAGCGCTCATGCACTGTTGCTGGCTTTGAAGATGGAGAAAGGGGACCATGAGCCAAGGGCTGTGGGTGGCTTCTGTAACCTAAAAGAGGCAGAGAAATGGATTCTCCTGAAAGCCTTCAGAAAGGCTTTTATTTTGGCCCAGTGAGACCCATATCAGACTTCTGACTTCCAGAACAGTATGATAATATATTTGTATTGTTTAAGCCACTAAGACTGTAGCAATTTATTATTAGCAGCAATAGAAAACTAATACAGGTGGTGATACCATTTTTACAGAGTAAGGCAAAACATTCCATACATGAGAAACCACTTATCCAAGGTCATACGGGCATGTAGTATCAGCTCAGGGTAGACTCCTGTTGGTCAGAGTGTGTATCATTCCTGTTAGCATCTGTTCTACTTACCTATTGCTTCATAACAAAGCAACCCAAAGTGCAGTGGCCTACAACGATGTATTATTATCTTTTATGGCTCTGAGGGTTGCCTGGGCCCAGCTGGGAGATTCTTGCTTTGGGTCTCTTATGTGGTCAGCTAGCACTTCAGTCACTTGAAGCCCTAACTGCAGTGGACATCTCCAGTGGCTCGCTCACATGCCTGTCAGCTGGGGCTCTTGACCAGAGCACCAACATGTGGCATCTCCCTGTGCCTTGGCTTTCTCACAGTGTGGCGTCCATGAGGTAGGGGCCACAGCTGGAACTGGCACACTGTCACTTCTGCCATATTCTATTGGTCAGAGCAGTTACTGGGTCCACCTAGAGTCAAGGGGTGGGGGGTGAAGGCATAAACTCCACTGCTTGTTGGAGGAGTGGCAGGGTCCCATTTCAGAAGAGCATGTGGTATGGGAGACACTTAGAGAGCCATTTTAGGAAAACATTAAAATATCCTACAGCATCCTTATTTGGAGGAACTGAAATGCTGTGTAGCAATCTCACGATGAATCGATCAATCACGTCACTGACCTTGCACTATTCCAAGGCACCACGCTAGGCCTTTTGGAGGATGACAGGATAATCATGAGCAGGCCCTGCCCTAAAGCAGTTTGGCATCTAGGATGGGCACTGAGTGAAGACACTTGAGCAGAGGGAGCTGTAGGAGGCAGCTGGTAGCAGCGGGAAAGAGAGGAGGTGCTAAAGGAGTTGAGGAAAAGGGCCAGGAGGGAAGCTGCAATCACACTAAGCTTTGAAGGCTTATCTGGCAAAGGGGGGAGCTGCTAGTAAACAGGGAGGCAGGAGAGTGCTGAGGCATTTCCGGGGAGCAATACCTAGTCAGCTATTTTGGCTCAAGGAGGGTGTTTGCAGGGTATATAAAGAGAAGACTTGGCCCTAGTCTTTCTAATTCGTGGAGAAAAGAAACAGGGTTTTAACTCGTATTTGCCTGGGACATGTGTTACCTAGAACTCAGACTCTTTAGTGGGAGACACTTAGAAGCAACAAAGAGCCCCGTCCCACCCCACCCCCCAATTATCAGAAATATATGGGATTTTCTTTATTAAATACTCCTGCTGTTTCATTGATTGCCATGTGATGAACACCAGAAATCATGCTGGATTCTAATGGGAATCCCTCTGTGCCTTCTCCTCCTGTCTCTTGCAGCTCAATATCAGCGCTTTGCAGATAGCAACCCAGAATGGCCACGCGTCCCTCGTCAGCTTTCTTCTCAGTGAGAACGTTGATTTGCACATGAAAGTGAAAGTGAGTCTATTCCAGTAACTTGGGCTTTGATCCTGGGGCTGGGAGGCTGGCTGGCTGTGCTGGGAGATGCTCCTCACAGACACAGATATGTGGGGTGGGGGCTGGGGGAATGAGATATTCACAAAGGAGGAATTCTTTCTGGGAAGGCCAGCTAATTTCTTTTGGAGACCGAGTTTTAATCTTGAGAAATAAAATCTGAGGGATGAATTTTAGAAAGTCATTGAAGTTCCTGAACAAAATGAAGTCTTTGTGTTTTAAATATTTGTATTTGCTGCAATAAAACTTTCTCATGTGTCTAGAAATGCTATTATTCTTGTATTAAATTTATCAGTCTGGGAAAATGATGAAGCAGCTGTCAATAGAAAGGAGAATGATAATTTTTTCCCCTTCACTGAACAATCTTGTTTTTCTTTTGAAAGTCAATCCTTTATGCTGATTTAGGTTTTCTGAAGTTTGAATTGGCTTTGGTAGAATTAACAAAGGTTCTCTGTGCTGAAATTAGATGGGAAACATTCCTCTATTTTTTACTCTATTTTCTTTTCTCCTGTGAGAATATTATTTCCTCTGATCTTGCTTATCCATTACTATTTATTGTATTAACTCGAGAGAAGGGATGTGATTTGAACCATGACTGGTAGGTTTTGGAGAATGGCGTTCGGGGAATTGGCTCTGGATTTGTCTGGTCCGTCCAAGGATGCTTCCTGTTTCTCAGGAGGAGCTAGGGCCCAGCAAGGCTGGTGGTCCCAGCAGGAAGGACACTGCCCCATTCCCTGAGACCAGAGAGACTTCCTTTTTTTTCATGCTTAGTGCCTCAGGAGACAAGGCTCTTCCTGAGCAGAAGGGGCCAGCACAGAAAGCCTTCCCCTCACACTGCCCCTTGCAGCCCCATCTCTCATCCCTTGCTCACCCTCTGATAGTCTGACTCATGCATCCTCCCTGCCCCTCCTCTCCTCTTCCTCATGTGCTGGTGAGACCATTGCCAACTCAGTACATCTCTCTTGCATCAATCTACCCATTTCCTGGGAAGGAGCCTGGTGCTGATTTGAAGTCAGGAAGATGTGGGTTCAAATCCTGTCTCTGCCACTTCCTAGCTCTGATGCCTAGTGGAAGTTATTTAACCTCTCTCTGCCTCATGTGCAGTGGGGACTAGAAGACCTAACTGCTAGGGTTATTGCGAATGAAACACTGTGTTTAAAACAGAGTACTATAAACTCTTGGGGGAAATGAGTGCATAGTAAATAGCATTATAAGAATACGTGGGATGCTCATAACTGATGTTTATTAATATCATCTGTTCCACTTGAGCAAAGCAGCGCTCCGGCCTCGTCACCCATCCTCACACACACTGCGTTCCTCCACGCCACTCACCCCGCGTTGCAGCTCAGCGGCCGTTCTCCAACAGCCTCACTGGCTCTTCCGCCCCTGCTCTTTCCCACGTGTACCCCCTTTCTCCCTCCCCACTGCATGCCCCCGATCTTACTCTCACACCTTAGCTGTGTTCTCCCCACCCTTTTATTGATTGATTTGTTTATTTAATTAATTAATCCCCTCTCAGCTGCCTTCTCTGCTCTCTCCAGGGCATGTTTTCTCTCATGCGTCCAGGGGCGAGTGGCCGCTGGGTGGGAGTGAGGCAGCAGGAAGCCAAGTGTGTGATTGCGGAGGTGGCAGTGCAGCCTGGAGGGCTGGGGAGGACGCCTGAGGTGCAGGTGGCTGAGGATGTTGGATGCGGCTGGAAGACAGGCATTTGAGCCGCAAACAAGGAGGAAAGGGGAACAGGCTGCAAGGGCTCGCTGAACACATCGTGCTGGACTCTGTATATAGGTGGGCTGGCTGAGCATGAGACCGGTGCCCCTGGGTGAGCAGGGAGAGCTTGAGATCAGATCAGTTCAGGAAATGGTGAATGTGAATATTCTTTCTTCCTGTGGCTGTTCCTACTGTGCTGTAGGTCTTTGAAGGCGCTGAGAAGTCCTGGAGTTAAACTTATTTAATACTCTCTTATCTTTCATAGTTGAGCTCAATTGTCTGTTCTTCAGGAAAGCTTTGTTGACCTCCAGAAAGGTTGGCCCTCTGTCGACGCCCACATATGCTTTCATCCCACACTCTACGTTTCCTCCAAAGCACTTATTACAATTTGTAATTCTGTGTTTAGTTTGTGATTTAAAGCAAGCAGTTAATATTTGCTTACCGCACTAGCTTGGAAGACTCCTGAGAATGGGTCATGTTCACCACTCAGCCCCTAGCCTCCTGAACAGAGCCTGGCCCACAGTAGGTGCTCGGTGCATAGTTCTGGGACGAATGAAGGGCGGAGGCTGATTGCTGGGGAGCAGGTTTGCCACACAGTCTTGAGATGGAAATGACTGCTGAACACTTACTATGGGCCTGCCACCGTTCTTGGCAAGTTCAGTACTCAGATTATTAGGAAATGCCTGCTGAAATGAGTCACTTTTTGATCTGAATGATGAAGCCCGAATGTTTTGGATTTGAGATTTTCATTTCTTTCTGCAGCCTAAGGAGTCCCCTCTTCATTTAGCTGTTATCAACAACCACATCACAGTGGTAAACAGCTTATTAAGTGCCCAGCATGATACTGACATCTTAAATCAGGTAAGCCAAGCAAGTCAGAACCTGGAGAGCCTCTTTTCTTGTATTTCACCACATGTATGTTTAGGGGTAGTTTTGATCAAGTTCAAGGCGCTCTCAAATTTCCTGGGAGGAATGTGCACATTCTTTTTATCCTTTTCCCCCCTTTGTATCCTCTATTCCCATTTACATAGAAATACTTTGTCTTTTTCAAATACACACAACTGGGGTTCAGTCACTTCATTCATTTAACAGGCCCAGCACTTCTGATAAACAGTAGCTCAGAGGTAAATTGCCAGAGGCTTTTAAAATCAAAAGCCACTCACTACCCCAATGGGAAATGTTGTAATGGGGAGGGGAGCCCTTCCCAGCAAGAAGGAAGCTTTGTTTCTATATTGTAGACAGTAAGTGTTTCTTCTTTTTGCCCAAAGGCAAAATCTTGCAATAAAAAAATCACCATGAATTCAGTCCACTAGAGCAGAATCAAATGCCTTGTAAGAGGAATTCATCACTGTCTGGAATGGAAATGCTGAGGTGGAAGAATAAAGCAGATGGGGGTGGGCCCCACCTGAATGAGGGCCTGCTTTCTGGCTAAGGCTGCCCCCTCCCAGCAACTGTTGGGAGGGAATGGAAAGAGAAACTCTTGGGAGATGAGCCCTTCCAGAGTCCTGAGGACGGATGAGACCTCTGGACTCCTCCTGCCTTTCTGGCCACAGGGTACAGACGCCTCAGCTGTACCCTCCAGGTGGGCGACAGCCAGGTGTGGGTGTGCCTTCCTAACCCTCTGTGTGGACCTCAGTTCTCATCTGTGGAAACAGCACAGCTCAGATCTCTGCAGTCTCCTCCTGTGAGGTCTTCTGTGCCCTGAGCTGGAGACTTATCTCCTCTTCTGTCCCTTCTTTCCCAGGGACCTTCCTCCTTCCCCCATCTTTTACTGTCCCAAAAGCTAGGAGGAAGAAAAAGCCCTCTTGTTATTAAATATCTTAGGCGTTCAACTATGTTGATGCCCCCAGCCTTTCCTAATGGGCGGACTCTTTGCTACAGACACAGGCAGAACTCAGGTGGGATTTTGGTTTCACCAGAATTGGCTAAATCCATTCCAGAGAAGGAGGGTATGTTAGGCCACTATCCAGTTATAGAACTAGACTTTATTGTTTCAACTTTTTTGTTAGACCAATGTATAAATACAAGAAAACATAAATAACCTAAAAAATGATATTTGTTTGTAATCCCCCTAAAGAAACAGAATTTTTGTTAACATTTTGGTGCATTTCCTGCTTTTCTAGACTTAGAGCAGCACATTGTGACAATGAGATTTTATTGGCATTTGATGTGTTACACTTGTGTCTCTGTATTCCATGTTGGTATACTTTAACAGGTTGCTCAGTGTTAAGTGTGTCTGCTTTTGATGAGCCCCCTGAGGGCACATTGCCACCCAAAAGTGGGTCTTTAAGAAATGCTTTTTGATGTTAATTATGACAACACCTCATGTGAGTTGGCCTTGTGCTCTGGTGGGAAGAGTATTGGGCTAGATGCTGTTGCCTTGGCTGTGTGACCTTGGGGAAGTTGCCTTTCCTCTCTGGTTTAGGGGTTGGACTAGATCATAACCAGTGTTCTTTTTGTCATAATACTTTAGAAAGGTCTTTACTTTGGGTGGGAGGTTAAGATGATTTTTTGTGTGATTTCATATATTTCTTTGAAACACTCTCATCCTCTTGATAGGAAAATGATTATTCCAGAAAGAAATTAGAAGTCTTGCACTTCTTTATACATTATAATGTTAGAAATTTACAAAATAGAGAGAAAAGCATAGAGAACGTAATAAAAATAACCTCTAATCCATCCATCTAGATATTATTCTTAATATCATTGATGTGTTTTCTTTTACACACACGTACGCGCACATGCGCGAAAGGTCTGACTGTTAAGTTTGAGAACTCATCCTAGAAAAAGTGCTACACACCTCATTATTGAATATCACTATGGTCACCTTCGAAGCACTCCCCTTGGGAAGCTATGCACCGATGCCAGTGTGTAGTCCACCTTTCAAAGCAGTTTTGGAACTCTTTTTCTGGAATGGCCATCAGAGCTGTCGTCATATTATCCTTGATGTCCTGAATGTCATCAAAATGTCTTCCTTTCAATATTTCCTTTGTCTTCAGATAAAGAAAGAAGTCACTGGGGGCCAGATAAGGTAAGTAGGGAGGGTGTTCCAATACAGTTACTTGTTTACTGGCTAAAAACTCCCTCACAGACAGTGCCTTGTGAGCTGGTGCATTGTTGTGATGCAAGAGCCATGAATTGTTGGCGAAAAGTTCAGGTCGTCTAACTTTTTCATGCAGCCTTTTCAGCACTTCTAAATGGTAAACTCGGTTAACTGTCCAGTTGGTACAAATTCATAATGAATAATCGCTCTGATATCAAAAAAGGTTAGCAACATCCTTGCAACAAGTTCTCGAACTTAACTGTCATACCTCGTATATTTATATGTAAATTGAGCTTGCTAAATATAGTGTTTTCTAAGGCTTTTACTGTTAAATAAGTATTTTTTCACTTTAAAAAGTAATCTTTGAAACCACTTTTTATTGTGGCTAAATACACATAAAAATGTACATTTTTAACCATTTGTAAATGTACAGTTCAGTGGCATTAAGTACATTCACGTTGTTGTGCAACTATCACATCCATCCAGCTTCAGAATTTTTTTGTCTTCCAAAATGAACTCTGTACTCATTAAACAATAACTCCCCACTCCCTGCTCCCCCAGACCCTGGCAACCACCGTCCTACTTTCTGTCTCTGTGAACTTGACTACTCTAGGTGCCTCAGAGTGAACTCATTTTTCAAAAATTATCTTTCATGGTTGCCTTCTGTTCCAATATGTGGAAATGCCATAATTCCTCTAGTGAATCTCCTTTTTAAACATATAACTTCCTTTCAGTTTTTCACTGTCATAAATAAGACGGCCATGTATGTCCCCTGTACCTACTTAAAAACTTATCATACCTATTTTCCCTTATGCCTGTATAGGACACTTCTGTTTCCCCTTTGTCTTTTCACTATGCAAGTTTTTTTTTCTTCTTAACATGTTTAGATTACATTTTTGAAATTTCTCATGGCAGAGACAGCAAACTCCTTTGCATGTAGCTGCTGATCTTGGAAATGTGGAAATGGTGGAGACTCTGCTAAAGGCAGGCTGTGACCTGAAGGTTGTTGATAAGGTAATTTCATGGATTTCACTCTGTTTGGCTGAGATGGTTCCTCCACTCCCCCAGTCCCTGCTGGCTATAAGCCTGGAGTAGCAGCTTTAGCTTAGCCTTTGTGAAATCGACATAAACTGGAGAAACCTTGTGTCTTGATAGTCAGTAAAACATCCCAATTTTGATTGAGATAGGTCGGTAAGAATTTTTACTCTGAACAATAAAATATGTATTTTTAACATTCAAATTATTTATTAATTTTGTGAAAAGATTATAGATTCACATGGTCCAAAAATAAAAAACAATATATAATTAGTAAAGGTTTAACAGTAGAAATTTCCCACTCAACTCTTTCCCTGTTTGTCTAGTTCCCATACTAACCTTGCCATATGTACGTATCCATTATTGTACATTTCTCTGTTCTCCAGAGTTTTTTTATGCATAAACAAGCAAACATGGACATATTATAGTCTTCTTTCATTCCTCTGTCCTTTTTACACAGTGGTGATATAACTCTATATATTGTTCTGCATTTATAATAGCTTTTACCCTGTAACAATATAGAGATCATCCCATATCAGTACCTGGAGAGATTCTGCATTCTTTTTTCTACAGCAGCATAGCAGACTGTGGTATGGGCATCTAGAAGTTGTTTAGCTAGTCCTCAACTAATGGGCATTTAAATTGTTCCTAAGCTTTTATAATTATAAACAGAACTGCAATGAATAAACGTACACACGTGTAAACTTGTTTTTTACTTTTAAAAGTTTTCAAATTGTAAAATACACATAGCATAAAATTTAGCCTCTTAACTATTTTAAGTGTGCAGTTCAATAATGTTAAGTATATTCATACTTTTATGCAACTAATCTCCAGAACTTTTTCATGAGCAATAACTACCCATTTCTTTCTCCACACTCCCAGCCCCTGGCTGCCACCATTCTACTTTCTGTCTCTAGGTACCTCATATAAGTGAAATCATACAGTAATTGCCCTTTTGTGAGTGGCTTGTTTCACTTAGCATAATGTCCTCAAGGCTTATGCATGTTGCACGTGTCAGAATTTCATTCCGTTTTAAGGTTGAATGATATCCATTGTTTATCCTTTTGTCTGGGCATTTGGGTTGCTTTGACCTTTTGGCTATTAAATAGACTCGTTTGATGCAGTGATGGAGGCTCAGCCACTGGAGGGTTGTAGGATGACTGTTGGGTTCCAGCTTTACAGAAAGGTGTAAACGCAGGAGACTGCTGTGTGTGGCAGCCCTGTTAGGTGCTCACACACATACCATCATATTTCAATCCTCACATCTCCTCTGTGAGGTGGACAGAATAATCCCAGGTTTCAAGACAAGATTTGAGAGATTTTAATGACAGTAGGGATTCCACCAGTTGTGGCTCATTAACTTCCGTTAACATTTAGCATTAGTGTTTTCTATGCTTTCCTTTTGTACTTCATTGTACTTTTTCATTAATACTTAACATCTCCAAGGCAGTCTTGTGGGTAGAGAATCTATAGCATTGGGCCGGGAATCCCTGTTGGGCCCCCTGGTGGCGGTGGACTGGATATTCCAGTAAACACTTTCAATGCTACAACTTGACTTGGTCTTCAGAACAAAAGCCCGCAGTTCACTAGACCTCACAATTTGATTTTCCCTGATTTCCCACCTCTTCCTTCCTCTTTCTCTCAGAATCTGGCACATAGTTAGCACTCAATACACATTTAATTAATGAATAAAAACCACCTTTTCTATCTGCTTCCACAATTTTTATCAAAGATAAGTAACTTTCTAAGACCAAATTAAGGTCTGGATAGGAAAAGGGAGCCAAGGTTTGGCATATATTTGTCTTTCCCAGAAACCTTTCCTCGTCACAAGGCTCCCTGAGAGCCTTCCACCCTCAGCGGCATACATACACTCCTGGGGAAGGTTTTCTATGAGTCTTGAAAATTCTGGCTGCCTTCCCCAAATAGACTAATTACGGTGATTCAAATGGCTTTACAAGCCAGATTTTTAGACAGTGTACAATTAGAGATGTGCTAAATGCCTACAAAATGTAGTTCTTCTTAATTTCATTACTGCCTCTTTTGATGAGACACTGGTTACTTTCAGACCTAATTTTCAGGCTCACCTGGATCTTAATGCCTGGACTAACAGCCAAATCATTTGGGTTGGTGGGAATCACAAATAGTCAGCCATGTGAGAAAATGATTGGGATTCCCTAAGCATAGAAACATGGGTTCCTAAGATCGCAACTTCTGGGGTTATTTCTGACCATTCATTTTAATTAGCTTCAGGATCCTTGAGCAAATTTTTCATGGGTCGTTTTCAAAGCAGTGAGAATCACCATCTTTTGCTCAGGAAAACAAATGTATAGATATATAGATTGTGCACTGCATAAAATTTAGGGGATAAAAATCTAGCAGGCACTGCTTGCAAAGCTGGCTTTGAGCTATAATCCTTCTTAACAAAGGTGTGCGTTTCGTAATTTGTATAAGGTACCCTATGGGCTCAGGCCATTCATGCCCTAAATTATGTCCAGAACTGCCCTTATTGATCATTCTATTTGGTTAAGATTCCAACTCCTCAACCTTGGTTAAAGGCAATATGATATAATAGAATGAAAAAGTTTTAGCTAGGATTCCAGCAAGCTGAATTCTGTACTACTGTATTAATTTTTGCTCCAAAAGACGCATTAGTGTTTATGTTCTGGGGACGTCATCCTGAAAAATCATGCTAGTGCTTATTTTCTGGTTAGGTCTTATTTTTGGGGAAACATGGTATGAATTAGAAGTGTCATGATTGATATTATTCTTAATAAGATTCACCCCTTTTCTGTCCTATTACTCCACCCTCCTCAATACATGGTTTCTACTTGCTGGTCTAAAGTAGCTGTTCAAGCTCCTGCAATCACACCAGCATTTCACTCAGGAGGAGGAGGAAAGGAAGGAGAATGACATTCCTCCTCCTTTTAAAGATACTTCCCAGAAGTTGCATGTGCTGCTTCCATTTACATACTGTTGGCCAGAATTTAGGTCACAGACCTAAGTGCAAGGAAGGCTGGGACATGTTCGGGGTAGCCAGGTGCCTGGCTAAAGCCAGGAGTTCTCTTCCTATAAAAGAAAAAGCTATTGAGGGGAGGGAGCCTGGGACCTTGACTAAAGCCTCTACTACAGTTGGAGTCAGCCTTCAGAGGAGAAAAATGTATGATCATGTTATTTGTTGAGGACTTTCCAGTGCAATGAGCCAGAGAGACCCCTGGGGGTACTGGAAAAATGTTTCAGTTCTCGTTGACAGAGCAAGCATAAAACATCAGCTGTTGATTGTGGGTCCCTAAGCCCAAACTCTTTCCCTTGCCCAGTTGACACAACACCAGACACTATAGATATCTAGCATCTCTTGGACAATTGCCAGGTGCCATGTACTGTCCTAAGGGCATTACATGCATTATCACCTTTACCCCTCACCACTACACCGTGGGGTAGTTATTGAGATGGAGAAAAAGCTAAGGGACTGGCCCAAGGTCACCCTGCAAAAGAAGCAGGAGGATTAGGATCTGAACCCAGGCCTTGTTCCAAAGCTAGAGCTCCTAATCGCAAGGCCATATCACCTGACACTTCATTTGCCCTTTCAGCGTGGGAGGACGGCCCTGGCCGTGGCTGCCAGGAGCAACCACAGCCTTGTTGTGGATATGCTCATCAAAGCAGAGAGATACTACGCCTGGAGAGAGGTAAGAAGGACGAGTCCATTAAAGACGCATTTGCTGGGGTGACATTTCCTTAGCCAAGGTGTCCCCTCTCTTTTCTTTGAGGGTGAGTAAATATCAGCAGCAAGTTGAGTCAGAAGCATGGGCTCTAACACTGTAAAATCCCTCACATTCCAAAGTACTCAAGGTTTATTTTTTTTATTAGTTTCAGGTATATAAAACAACATAGTGATTAGATATTTATATGCCTCACAAAGTGGTAACCCCCATAAGCCTATTACCCATCTGACACCGTACATCATTATTACAATGTTATTGACTATGTTCCCTATGCTGTACTTTATATCCCCCTGACTATTTTTTAAACTATAATGGATATTCAGTATTATTTTATATTAGTTTCAGGTGTACAGCATAGTGGTCAGACATGTACATAACCTGTGAAATGACACCCCCCCATATGTCTAGCACCCCTCTGATACTATACATAGTTTTTACAATATTATTGACTATATTCCCCGTACTGTACTTTTATATCCCTGTGACTGTTTTGTAACTACCAATTTGTACTTCTTATCCCCTCACCTTTCTCACTCAGCTTCCCAACCCCACCCCCATCTGGTAACCATCAGTTTGTTCTCTGAATCTATGAGTACTCAAGATTTTTATTTCAGATGGTCAAGTCTAGCTTGAATGACAAAAAAGAGAGCCAATGACAGACAACATTGAAAACAGTCTTGATTAGTACCTTACCAATTATATCTGGGGAAAAAAAAGTATGGTGTGAAATAAGACAGTAAGCAGAAAATGTCTGAAATCATCTGTAATGCAGAGTCTCAGCTCCCACTCCCCACACAAGAACACAGGATATGGTGAGGCCAAAAAGGAAAACCCATGGAGTCATAGGTAGGGGAGTCACACCACTCTATTCTCGATGGCGGCTGGTCGAGACACAAAAGCAAACATCTGCCACACCCCAATGAAGGGTCCCCGCCCCCCCCGCCCCCCAGCCTCACTAGTGGCTGGGCGAGACACAGAAAACAGAATCCACATGATCCGCTATCCGCGTTTGCTAACCCCACTTGCTAGCTGCAATCCGCGCTTGCTAGTGCAGCCTTGGCAGTTATATTAGTGGCTAATGGCTAACTGGTTACAGCTGATGGCCAACTAGTCACAGCTGATGGCCATCTACTACCCGAGCCAGCACCTTTCCACGTGAGGCCGAGAGCCTGGAAACTGCTCTCTGGGAATCTGCCCCTACATCATCTAACGCTATTACTTTCAATTTAGAAACAGGGTGAGAGCATCAGGGACCCAACGACCAACTTTCCTCTGACATTTAAGCAAGATCACTGTCAGGAGACTCGGCATATTCGCAGTCTCCTCTGGAACCTGGCTTACCGTCAGCTGAAGGCCAACGAGTGGCAGAGGCTGGCCCGTTTGTGGCACTTTACAGATGACCAGATCAGAGCCATTGAGGAGCAGTGGTCAGGTGAGCACGGCCAGATGATGTGGGCAGGAGGCATTCAGCGCTAGGAATAGCATTCCTTCCTGGTGACACATTGTCGTGCGGGAGACCCTGCTCGCTGCGCCATTTGTCGTGCGGGGAAGCTTGCAGGGTCTCTGGTCCCGCTCCCCACATAACGCAGGATATGGTGAGGCCAAAAAGGAACACCCACGGAGCCATAGGTAGGGGAGTCATACCACTACGGTCTCACTGGAGGCTGGGTTCACTGGACGTGCGACCTGCTGTCCGTTTTGTCTGCAACCCACCAACGACTCTCTTTCACTCTCCTCCGCTCTCCTCCGTAGCCGCAGCAGTTATATTAGCGGCTAATTGGCTAACTGGCCACAGCTGACGGCCAATCAGCCACAGCTGATGGCCATCTACTACCCGAGCCAGCACTCCTCCACGTGAGGCCGAGAGCCTGTAAACCACTTTCTGGGGCTCTGTCCCCACACACATCTCCCAAGCAGGGCCAGGGATACAGACTTGGGGATCTCTATTAGAGGATTCCAAGCCATGGAATCATTTTAGCCAGACTCCAGCTACCAGAATTAGTGAGGTCAGATCAGCTGGAGTCCTTAGCTTTGCTTTTTTGTGATTGACCAAAACCTAGGAAATAATAGAAAGTTTGGCATTAAACGAATTATCTTTAAAAACAAAGGAGCAAACACTTATCTTGGCACAACTTTCTATTCAGAGCATTTTCCATACATGGATATTATGAGATGTGAATGAATCCCATGCTTAGGGGTTGATTCGCATTATTGATTGCTGGGGATTGTAGATACAGAACCACACCCGTGAGCACGTTACTTATGCCACATAAAGTAAATTGTGGCACTTTTCATTGCTAATTCTAAGGATATATTTTCATGTGAAAAAAGTGGAAGGCAATGCATTGAAAACATTAAATATTGACTATAGTTTCTGAGATTTCTTTGTTATTTCTCCTTTGTCACTAATTAGCTACACATGTGTGAAATGTTTAGGAAAGTTGTCCTCTGGAAATCTCTCTTGACCTAAAGAAGTGATTTGGAAATACACTGTACCTTCAGAGTACTTGCTATCAGGATAAGGGGGATTTTAAACTGTTTCGGTCCAATGCTACGGAGTGCCTAGAGTGTGTTCAGCTCTGCCAGGTGAGGGATACAGCAGCTCCGTAAGTCGTGGTGCAGGTTTGATGGAGTTTATACTCCAGTTGGCACGATAACAGTAACATTCACAATCCGGTTATATTGTGACCACTGTAAGGGCACCAGGGAGTTTGTGGGCTTTTGAGCAAAGGAGTGACATGTTGATGATGGTATTTAAGAAAAATTAGTTTGGCAAGGGCAAAATTAGGAGGATTCACCTAGGAGTACATGCTTTATGCGTGCAGTTTGCTCTCCCTGAAATGCCTTCCCCTCCAACAAGCTTCCTCCCAGGAGCTCGGCCGCTTCCTGGCATCTGTCTGCTCCCACATACAGGACGGAGCTAGGAACCTGGGCCCTTCTCTGTAACTGAACTCCTGCCAGGAGTGACAGTGGCCTCCTGTCTTCATATTCCAGCGCTTCCCCCAGTACTTCTCAGGGGTCAGATACCCAGTGAGAATGTGCCCAGTGTTCCTTGGCTTGGGCGATGCAGACTTCTGTCAGTGACTGGGGTGGCAGGATGGCACCTGCTGCTGCTCAGACGGTGGGTAACGGGCAGCAGCAGCTGGGAGCTGGTTAGACATGGAGATCCTCACCCCAGGCCGACAGAATCAGAATCTGCGTCTTAACAAGATCCCCAGGTGAAAGACGCAGTTTAAGTTTGTGTTTGAAAAGCTCCGTGTCTCACTAAGACTCTTTCTTACCGCTGGGCAGGGATGAAGCTGTAAAATCTTTTGTCTGCTCCTTGGGGCTGTGTCAGGCACAGTAGGTGCATGGCAAGTGCTGGAGTGAACCCAAACTCTGGTCACCCTAAAGAAGCACCTGTCAGGGGAACTGCTTGGAGGGCTTTCAGCCACGGGGCCTTTTATCTAACAGTCACCAGAAGAGGAGTGATTTTGCAACCACAGTCACAGAAAATTCAGTTAGCATTGAGAGCACAATAATCCAGAGGCATCATCAGCATGCGTGTTTGGCCTGTGACCTTTTGTGCGCTGCGCAGGAGAGGGAAGCTTCCGTGAACACGGCCTCAGGGCTCTGCTCATCTGGCTGCATGGGACCCTGATGACGCAGGACGTGCCAGGGAAGCACCTGTATGAGGAGCTGGTACGCGCAGGTTTCTCCGAACTCGCTGGTGAGTTATAGTCCTTCATAACCAGAAACTCCTGCTCCCTTAACATGTTAGGTGACAGTCGACAGAAATAACCCTGCCCTCAACAGCAGCGGTCCCAACTTGGCGTTAGCTGGGGCTCATTCAGAATATACAGCTTCTCCTTTGGGGAGTGACTCAGTCAATACTGGTCCCATTTTTCAGCCCTGTGGTTCTTAGAGTCATCCTCTACTGGGCATTTTGTTTCTGTGTCCGTGTGTGTGGGGGGGAGACGGTGGGAGGAGGACAGGAACGCTGCACTATGTCGTCAGGTTCTAGCACAGTTCTCCACAACCAAGAATTGTCGTGCTCCACATGCCATTTTGCCCGTTGGGAAACGCTGTAATTTCGTGTATTTGAAAATGTTATCTCGAGGTTGAGAGAAAAGAGCAGATAAGCTATTATTTTGCCCACTGAGATTACTGCTAAAAATCACTCTGCTAAAGATCATATTGTCAGGAAGATGCTTTGAAAACTTATCAGTAAATTAGGTGGTGGTATAACTTGCATGTAATAATAACCATTCAAGCAAAATAGAGAAACATCTGCCATTATCATCATGATGAAGCTTTACCTGAAGCTGAGAACATAAATGCATGAACCAGACCACTGATCCAGTATTCAGATTCGAGCAGTGGTGGGTATAAGGAATAGTGCATGGATGATGCCTACCTCCTATGGCACTATCCTCATAGCTTTGGGCTTGTCCCCTCAACTTTAAATTTGTTCCTGTGAAAGCATAGCCATAAGAACTCCCAGGGGAGACTCAAGGCAGTCCTCTGAAGTGGTGAGGGGATGTGCTTTGGGCCTCTATCTGAACTCCAATGCTGACCGCTGATACGCTGTGCGGTCTTCACAAGTTCCATAACTCATTGTGCCAGTGTTCTCATTTATTAACTAGAAAAGTCTCTACATCAAAGGGCTGTTGTGGGATTAAGTAATAGTGACTGGCACATAGCAAGTGCTTAATAATAAATGTTAGCTAGTAATAATAAATGTATGCTGTTTTTTCCAGAAAAGATCCGTCAATTCAGAAGCGAAACTGACTCAAAGCCCAAGAAATGTGCAGTTTCATAAATGTCTAGAGAAATTGTATTTAAATGATTTTCCACTCAGCATTCAGTCCTTTTAAATTCAGTCCTTTAATGCCATAAAATTTCTCAAGGATTGATTTTCCTTTCAACTCGAAGATGGTGGTGACAGGATCCTGTAACTGATGAAAAAATAGTATTCTTCTTTTCCAACCACTGAAAAGCCAAAAAAATTTTTTGTTTTTGCTTAAGGTTAAGTTGTATGTGACTTTCCCATTTCTGTCATTTGATGCAACGTATGAGAGCATAATCTAGGAGGATTTTGTACATTATGTTTTAAAAATATCTGATGGTGGGAGCAGCATTGTGGCATATGGGGAAATCAAGGGTTTTAGGGTAGATGTTTTCGAATCATGTTTCTTGCCACTTATTAGCTGGTGAGCCTTTGGACATTCTAATATTCAAATTCCCAGATCTTCAATTTCCTTTTCTATAAAATGGAAGAAATGTCTACCTCTTCATAACATTTTGGTGAGGATGAAGGGAGAATGCCTGTGAAATACGTAACCTCATGCCTGCAGTATTGAAACCATTAACTATTATTTCTATTCTAAGAGAAATTGGCTTTGGAAATTTATAGTCACTGTTGATTTTAAATAACACATTATGTGTAATATGTTACTTAGAAGGGACCAGAAGTATATATACCAATATTTTTTTATCTCTTGGTGATTTAGTTACAGGTGATTTTTATTTTCTTTGTACTTTTTTGGTACTTTACAATTTTCTTTTTTTCATGATGAACATGTATTTTTGAAATCGGAGAAAGTTAAATATGTAATCAAGTACCAATTTATATCAGCTTATATGCACCTATTCATTATACTTTAATGCTCTCCATCCTCAAATTTTGACTCTAGGTCTGTAAGACCAGAAATAAAATCATGAGCAATTTTAGTCCAGTTATTCAATCATGAATTTACAGTTCCACATCTTTGGCCCACTTAATGTTATGAATGTTTAAAACAGGTAATATATTCACATGATTCCCAAAAGTTTTTAACAAAGGTATTCAGTGAAGTCTTGTCTCCATCTGTTCTTCAATATGACCAGTTTTCACTGACCTTGCTACTCCTTTTCCCCCCCAAAAATCTGGGTAACCTCTTTATATAAAAATAAATATGAATACATACTCTTATTGTATAGTGTTTTAATTGTTGAATTTAAATTAACTAGGCTAATACCAATTACTTGATGCTTTAGACAATATACCATTTCCAGAGCTTAGATAAAGCTTAGAAAGATACTTACAATATTCTTAATTAGTTTTCATGATAGTCACTTCAGTTTGTCCACACTTATGGCTTGCATACTGAAAACCATTCCTAATTGTAATCTATGTTCTTCAAAAAGCAGAGCCTGAGGCCAGAGTTTATATGCCAGTGCTTTTTTTGTCTGGGGTGCAAATCCAAGGAAGCAGGAGTAAACGAAAGGGGGAGTGATATGGGAAGGAGAGCCAAGACCAGGATGAATGACCAAATTGGCCACCACTTGGTATCAAGCACAACTGATTATTTGACCTCGAGGGTACTCTCTTCTGAGAGATGAGAGCGGGATGGCTAGTGCATCTCAGGACAATTCATACAGAGGACAAAGGCAGAATAGATCTGTTTACCACAATGGGGTGCTAACACCGGGCTGCATGAGTGGACTCCAGGGGGAGCCTGCTTTCTCTTACGACTCACGGAGTGGAGGGAAACCCTGGGCAGGAGCCCGCCATCTGTACAGGCTGCAGGACGTGAGGTGCTGGGTTGTGCTTGTTGAAACCCATGAGTTGTTTGCCACAGTGGTAGATGGGCCTGAACCCAGAGCAAGTGTTGCATAAGAAGGACCTAATACTCTTTAAGATAGGGCCAGATACGTCTAATAATTCAGAAAAGCGTTGGTTTGCCCCTATAGAAAATGAGATATTTGCCTATCTCACATTTATTCTCTGATGTCCTGTTCATAATGTAAGGCAGTAAGGAAAACGATTTCCGATAATACAGTGAG
Organism: Rhinolophus sinicus; assembly: GCF_057876585.1. Taxonomy (NCBI): domain Eukaryota; kingdom Metazoa; phylum Chordata; class Mammalia; order Chiroptera; family Rhinolophidae; genus Rhinolophus; species Rhinolophus sinicus. Next base: position 48,377,180 of record NC_142503.1, read on the forward strand.
AGCTTCGAGCTAGATCACATTCAACATGGAAGAGGCTTCAGATAAAGTTCATTCACTTCTGTTAAAGATATGGAAATATGGGCCCTAAACAGATTCTTCAGATTCTATTTGTTTTTGTGACTCACAAGTACTTTGTGAACTAGGTAGGATAGGTAGATCTCATTGTTTCACAGGTGAGGATCCTGAGATTTACTTAAATTGTCTGGCCAAAGATAACCCAGTCAGCCAGCAATAAAACCATGAGAAGTCTGGTCTTATTCTCCTGGGTCAGTTTTGCCCCCGTGGTTTCTTCCTATTGGCCAGCCATTGAAAAGTCTGTACTCAGCCTTGGAGAATTTGCTAAGTTGTCCAGGGCTACACCAGCACAAGGTACTATTTGGATGTTCAGAGAGAACAATGTGGGTCCAAAACTGTACAGTTTTTTAAAAGACAAGCAATATCAGAAATAGGATCATCCTAATAGTAAATTTCCTTTGGATGTTTCTGTAACTGCTTTTGTGCTAGTAAATTTTTTCCCCCTTTTACCATTAAAAATTATTCATAGGTAGTGGCCATTTCCCCCTATTTTTAATTCTTAGATTACTAGAAAAATGAAGACAAATATACTATAGTCATAAATAAGTCATTATAACTCTTGGTCTTTATCTTTTTAACTTAAAAATAAAAACATCTTAGTTTCTATTAGTTTTAATAGTTCTCAAAATGAACTCTCTTAAAGTCTAATTGGTAACATTAGAAATGATTTATCCTTTCGGAATAATGTAGAGAAAAACAGGATTTATATACTTTGATTATATAATCAGCCACAGGCTGAAACTGTTAAAAAATTAAAGTCCAGTTTCTTTTTTAATTTAAAAAAGTTTTACTTAATTGCTTAAATTAAAAAAATAACATTAAAATAATCCTACATATAGTTACAAAGGATTGTATGGCTTCAAAAAAGTCTCTTGTAATTTTGAAAAGATGAACATGATGTATCCATGATGTTCTAAAAATATGGAAAATTTAAAAACTAAAGCCTTTTAACCCTTGGTAAAACCAGAGGAATTAAAAGATCTTAATATGAACATATCATTTTAGTCAACCACTTTTATAGAATGAATGTTTGTGGGAGGCTGGGTGTGAGCTGATCTGGTTCCGAGAGATCTGGAAGCCGAGGTAGTAGTTTCTGGATGAATGGTGCGGGGATATTTTGCTGCAACAGCTTGAGGAATGGTTTGCTGAAAAGGTAAAAATATGATTTAATAATCTCATAAAATTAAACATATTAAATATCATTTCATCATCTATAATTTAACAAACATTGGTTAAGCATCAGTGGATATAAGCAATGAATTGGGTGAAGTAGCCATTAAAACAAACAAGGTGTGGTCCTTTTCCATAAGGAACCCACACCCAGGTAGACTGATGTGCTCAGTACCCACAATTTATATCAGACGTGTATTCCAGAGGAGCACAAAAAGAGCCATGGGAGTATTCATTCCTCAAGGAGGACACACATGGATGGAAGCTTGTAATGTGCATGGAGGCTAAGCATAGAAAGGGAATGGTGGTGTTTGGAAGAAGGGTTTGCCCCAACCCCTCCCCTCCTCTCACACTATTCAACTTCTTCCTCCCTGTATCTGACTGTTAATACGTGGAGTCCAATCCACGTATTAACAAACATGTGGGAAGCCCTGAAGAATCCAGCCTGGTCCCTGCTTTAAACTAGAGTAAAGCTGGTCCCTCATATTTCACCTGGTTCACCTGGGAGCTGACTAACCTTTTATGGTCACACATGAGGTCTTCCCAGTGGTCTGGTGCTCCCTTAATATGGAACACAACTTTCTAAACAAAGAAATAACTAGATGCTGAGGACACCTGTTGAGGGTGGGACATGCACACTACCTCCAAGCTCAGAGGGACACCTTAGACATGAACACAAGCATACAAGTGAGGGCACATCTGCCTTCATCTATGCATCTATGTAATATGTACAAGTTCACATTATGTACAGAAGTACATGTTACATCTATACATATGTGTGACATGTACAAGTATAAGGCTTTCCCGTATCGTACACGATACAGCTTCTTAGCAGGCAGCAGTGGGGTGTTACCCAGGTAAGTCTCGGTCCGTGTCACTGACTAGCACAAGTGGATTCCGATTAGGGCCTTTCACATAGAAAAGTCATCTTTAGAATACCTGAAGTAAAATTATATATATTTGACCAAAACATTCACTATGTATTTCAGAAGCTCCATGAGACAGCTGTGCAGGTCTTCATTTCAGATTAGGCTTTAAGAGTAAGAGTTCCTCTTTAAATAAATGGAAAATTAACCTCCTTAAAGTATTTTATATAAATATTCCTTTGTATATAAATAACTGGGTAATCATTACAAATGGAGATCTTCTTGCAACTAGTACGACATTTGAGTAACTAACCACCTAATCTGACCCTGTCAAAAGAGCTGTTTCTCCTTGAGGGGGATGGGTAAGAGGAAGTGTAGCAACAGATTCATGTGTGACCTGAAAAATCTGGCAGAGAACGAAGTAGCTCTAGGAACAAGTAATTATCCAGCAGATGGGGCTCAAGAGTCAGAGATCTGATTACTGCTGTATTAGTAATAACTTTCTGGTAGTTCTCGAGCTTGATTCCTGGGAAAAATGAAAAATTCTTCAGAGGACTGCCATCGTGTTTGTCACATAATCCAAATGAGGTAATAATGGGAGCAGTTTATGGCTATATAATTCAAGGCCAGTTACTGGAGCAGTACTGCGCATGCTGAATAAGCAAAGGGCAGTTTGGGAGAGAAATATCAGGAACGGGCTGCAAGTCTTTAGTTCCTTAATTTTTCTTCTGTAAAATACGAATTTCTGTTGTTAGCCCCAAAACAAAAGGTTGTCTAAATTAAAAATAAACACATGTGCTCTCTTCATCTTACAAGTGGACAGTCTCTCTCTATCCCTTTATATACATCAGATGTGCTGATAAAAATAGAAATGAGTTCATCTCATTTTTGATATCTCATCTATTTAAAAACATATAGAGAAGTCATCTAAGGACTTTCAGAGTCTGTCCAATTTATGAAGGGTAAAGTAATCCTCCATCCTCCATGTCCTCTGTCCGGACTTGGTGCCTAGATCTCAATCTCTCACCTCACTGTGGTCATACTTTACTTTGAGGCTAAATTTAAACAATCAATCCAGCTTTCTCTCTCTCTCTCTCTCTCTCTCTCTCTCTCTCTCTCTCTTTCTTCCCTCCCTCCCTCCCTCCCTCCCTCCCTCCCTCCCTCCCTCCTTCCCTCCCTTCCTCCCTCTCTCTCTCTCAAGATAGTAAGGTGGACTTTATTCGGGACCATCACGACAGGTATAGGGACCACTGCAGTAGAATTTTGCAGTGGGGGGAGAGACATGGGCCAGTGGGAATTACAGCCAAGTATCAGGGTGGGGACGAGTGGATGGGAAATTACTATGAGGAAAGATAAGGGGTAAGGATGATTCTGGCTAAATTGACCTAACAGGATGCTTTGCTAAAGACAGGCCCGGGTGATTGGACATCGCTGGGGGGTGGGAGACAGAGGATGAGGAAGATGATCAGATATTGAGGGTGATCAGGTTCAAGGGTGGAAGGTTCTGGTTAAAGTGACTTAGCAGGGTTCTTGCTCAAAGTGGTTTTTACAAGGAAGTACAAAGATGGACCTAGAAGTTTCGGGAGCCTGGCTAACATTTGAATCTTTCTCAGAGTTCAGTCAACACTGAAAGAAGTCACAACAAGATGTGCAGTAACCACAGCCTAAAAGTTTAACAGAAGACATGGTTGGTATGGTGTTCTACATTTACACCATAAAATTCCAAATGGTAAAGTTAACATGATCAGAAAACAAATTATCCTCACATTTTCCTGCATACTTTGGGTAAGACTAGCATTTGTGGCTCCCATAACAAAGCACAGTGACAACCTCTGAGAAAGTCACTGGAAGCCAGTATTCCCTGGGGCCAGATGGACGATGTAGTAACATGGGAAAGGATATAAGCAGCATTAACTGAGTGGTACTAGGGAACAGCAGACACCAGAAAATCTGCTGTTTTATACAAATAGGTTCTGAAGAGACCGAGTGTTGCAAGTAATAACAGTTTTGCTACGTTTATCTTAACAGTGGGAGAAATTAGCCAGGAATGGCACGTTTGACAGTAAAAAATACAAAAAGATAATGCCTGGACACTATATAGAATCTTTGTTTTGCATTTATTAGACAATCAACCAATCAATACAGCTTCTCTTGATTTAATCTAGTAACCAGAAAGAAAAGGATTTAAAATCACCCATATGTCTTTTTTTACTAATACTTTGACATACTAAGTAGACAGCAATGTTGTCTAATATTGAGAATTTATATAGAGGGCATTCTCTTCTAAAATCAATCCTTGTTTCTCTTTAGGGATATGTTCTTGTAACTTTAAAAATTATGCTTTTTGAGATAATTGTTGATTACATGCAGTTGTAAGAAATAATAGAGGTACCCCTGGACCCTTCTCTAGTAATTTTTATTAAGTTAAATTTGCTTCTGATTTTATAGCTTACAAAGTGCCTTTATACATCTCATTTAATTTTCACATCATCTCATTGAATCTTGAATTCTGACAATAAACCTTAGGAGCTAAGTACTCTTAACACTCCCATTTTACATGGAGGCTCAAATATGTTACTTCTTTTTTTATATGATCACAAAGGCAATAAGTTGCAAAATTGGGGCACTAACTTAGGTTTTTATGTTTATTTTTGCTTAAATTCCACACACTTTCCTTTTTATCACATGAATTTATTGCAATCTGAATTTTTTTCTAAACTAGAAATATGCTAATTATTATATTGAAAAAGGGGAAGTAGACTAAAAAAAGGTGCAAAAATTAAAAACTATAAAAGTAGGGAAGTGTTTTTTGTAATCATAATCAAAGCTCTACTACATGAAGAGCTAGTTAATGTGTAAACAGTTTTTGTATCTTTTTTAAATTTAGGAGAAATCATTTATATATTTTACCCTTCTGGCCACCAACACACTGGATTACTTTTTGTATTTGATAATTTTTACACTGTTGAGAAGAAACAATGTTTCTGAAATTAATTTCCTAATAGAGGAAAGGCAGATTTATAACAGGTGTGATAATATAATGTAAGTACATCAAGACCATAACAGTAAAAGGCAAAATAAGAACCAGTCATCATGAATGTTGATCTTCCTCTCAACATGTCATTTAAGTGTTCATTAGTCTATAAACTCTAAAGAAAAATATTTTTTTAACAAAAGGTCAGTAAATATGGACTCACCACTGTGACTGGATGATGTTTTTCCACAACAACTGAGCTCATAGGAGGAGAAACTCCCATTATAGCTAAACTGCTACTAATTCTGTTTTTTGCAGCAAAATCACATCTCCCTGTGATCCGGGCTGTAATTGTTCTTCCAGCTTTCTGTTGTGCAGATGTTACAACCCTGGGCACATACTGAAAAAAAGCAAAGAAGTATCCAGTTGATAGAAAATCCATGGCAAAATTTATAGTACTTTTGGTTCTGTAATTTGTGAAGAAAATACATAGGCATATAAAATAATTGTATGTTCAACCAACTTTAACATGGAAAAATTAAAAACTTAAAACCGAACACCCCAAAACATCCCTTTAATGGTGGTGGTATACTGTCTATTTTATAGGACTTCATGGACTTTTTATTTTGCAATAATTATATAATCATAGGAAGTTACAAAGACAGTATACAGAGGCCCTGTGTATTCTTTGCCCAATTTCTGGAAATGATTACATTTTACATAATTATAGTATAATTATATTAAAACCAGGAAACTGACATTGGTGTAATGCCTGGCAATAGATCTGTCACTTTATCACATGTGTGCATTCCTATAACTATCATGGCAATCAAGGTATAGAGCTCCCCACCACCATAAAGATTTCCCTTATGCTGCCCTTTAGTCATACCTATCTCCCTTGCCCCACCATCCCTAACCCTTGGCAACCACTCATTTGTTTTATGAACTCTTTTGATCTTTATGCATAAATTAATATTACCATTACACATGTGTTTTTGTGTTCCACGTTTTTTTCTCATCGCTTTGTTAATATACTTTTTTCCATGAATAGAAATCTGCTATAATTTCTGAAAGGTTTTTATACCGACAAACTATAGTTTATCTAATTGTCTCAGTTCCTTTCCTATTATATATACCAATTTTTGTAAAAAAAAAAACGATTCCCCTTTTCTTTTGAGTTATTTCTGTAGAATATGTTGCAAAATGAGATGATCAGATCAAAGGGTAATGGCAGCTATTATAACTTTTATAATAAAGCAGCACCAACTGCCTAATGATAACTCTTTCATTTTCCATTTATAGGAAAAGGAAAGTTAGATGAGAAACTTTACTAAATAGCTTAAAAATCCAATTAAAATTCCTCAATTATTCCAAATGGAGTAAGAAAAAGTAAAGTGCCATCTATTGTTCAACCTTGTGAATCGCAATATACTGGGGAGCCAAAAAAATGTATATACATGATTTGTATTCATCTTTTGTTATATTACAATTTTAATACAATTTTTTCCTTTCCTAAATGTGTGTAGATTTTTTTTGGTACCCTCTGTATTTGCTTGTATGACTGCCTAATGTATTTTTCTTTTTGCTACTTTTTTTTTTTTATACCTAATGTATTTTTTGAAAAATGTTTCCCACCATAAAATTCTGATATTTTATTTCATATACTGAAGATGTGTGCAGAAAGGAGAGAATTTTACAGGTGAAGATATCATTTCACTAGCATGGTAATTCTCTTTCTCCAGTTATTTGTTTCCCAAATCTCTGTAGATTACCTTCTGCACACATCTCCCTTTAGCTACTGGAAATAGTGAGGAAGATTGGGAAAAGTTCTGAATGGTCACAGGCAGCCTCTGTGATTAAAGTGGAAAGACAACAAGGCCTGGATCACAAATCTCTCTTCTCTTCCTGTTCCTAACAATGATAGCTTCACGCTAGGTTAGTTATCCAACTAATGTATTTGTTCCTATTTTTGTTATATGGTTCTTTTTAAAAACTAGATAACATGTTCAGGCGAATCTGAATATTGTAATTATATAAGGAAGGAAGGAAGAAAACCAGCATTTCACTTACTGATTGATTTACTTGTGATTCTCTTTTCTTCCCAGCCCTAATGGCTGTACTTACAGAAATGAAACTGAATGTGGATCTGTTTCTGAAGGAGTAGCAATGTAGTTGGATGGGTGGGGGAAGAAGGATGGGCTACAAATACTAAGGTTCTCAGGTTTCAAAGACTTTAAAATTTTCTCAGGTGATCAATTGTTTTAAAAAGTAACAAAAAGGGTGGTAAGCATACTCATTCATTCAGTTCTTTCTATGCATTTTCAGATTTATATATAAATGCAGATATACAAATGGTGCAGTCGTATTTTAAGAAGGGAATTTTGAAAAATCTAGCTCTTGTGTGTGTTATCTGAATATGCAACATGAATGACAAACTAGAGATTTAAATAAACATTGTTTATTTTAATGAGATCATCTGTATGGGATCACACTTCAAAATGTGTAATCATGAAAAATATAATAAACACAGCTGATCATATTTCAAGGTTGAATTTTAGTGTCTTATTTCTAAGTCAAAACTCCTTCACACATTCAAATTTCTCTTGACAGCTATATTTTTTAATCTCTTTGAATCAAGAGCAAACATGATAAATAGCAGATCTCAACATTTTCCCCCAAAGTTAATAGTTCTCGAAAGGCAGAAATTCAAGTCAGCTGGAATCCTAAAGATGACTAATTGTCTGAGCAGTGACACTTTCTGATGGTCCGCCAGGGGAACTCTAAGACCTACAACCTATTCTGTCGTCATCTTTCTTCTCATGTAAGTGGTTAGGGTGGGAAGAAGAGGGAGACAAGCAAATCAGAATGATCTCAGGACCTTTTTAGAACTATACATGCCTTTGTGCGAAGCTAGAGGAGGGAGGAAGGGTAGAGTGGCTTTTTGTTGTTTTTTAAAGGCCCTGCAGAGGTTAGTCTGATGAAGTTTGGCTTATATCCGTACGCAGTTCTCTCTTCAGAAACACTGAAGAACACAGGTTTATCAACAGGAGGCTGAGGAGTAGGAGCCATGATGTACTTGGTAGGTAACTTACGGTATTGATAGCTCGATGAATTTCACTTCAGGCAAATTCTCACGCAATTACTCCATCCCCATTCAGTATTCTCCCCCTCTATGCACTTCTCTAATGGTGACTCTAGGAAAACTATTCCTATCTTCATTCCAATTATGAATTAAAATTACAACCTAATCAAATCAAGACGGAAACACTACAGAGTAGTGTTAATGATATGTCTGCATCCAGGAAAAGGAAAGGCTGTAGTTCAGTAGAAAATATACAAAAGAGCCATAACCTCCTAAGCCCTTAAAAATACCCACTAGTTTCCTTCTAAATTAAAAAACAAAAACAAAAATCAAAACTAAACCTCTAAATCGATTTTTCCTGAATAGTTTTTAAAAAATGAAAAAGTTCTTTATTTTTGTTCAATTATCACTATTGTAATAGAAATTTCAATAGAACTTACAAATTAATGTTTAGGCACTTTGTGTATTAAATATTTTCTGTGACTTGGCCTAAATACCAAAAAGGCTCTTTTTCCATATGAAAATATGTTCTGAGTTCAAAATATCCAATATGCAACAAGTTGTGAACCTTTTCCCAGTGTGGACACCGGCATGAACTGCACTAACCGTTTCTTCTGGTGCAGCAGTAGCTGAAGATCCAGCAGCAAGAGGAGCAGAAACAGGAAGGTGAGCGGAAGTGGAAGCAGCCCCTGCAGAAGTGACGGAGGCAGCAGATGGAAAGATAGCAGCATTGGTCACTCCCACAGCTGCTCCTGATGTGGACAGTGCTGGTGCAACTGATGAGGGCCCTGGAGTCGCCGAAGGGTCCAAATGAGCAGAATGTTCTTTTCCTTGAACACCAGAACCATGCTCGTCCTTTTTATTATTTGTGAAGTCTATCCCTATAAATCACAATTTCATTAAAATTCTTCCAATTTAAGATTACTTTTATCCCAACAATAGAAACACATGATAGCTACAGTTTAGTCTTACCAGAAATGTAGAAATTTGTCATATATTGGATACAGTGTTCAGTGAATGTTTGTCAGTATTAACTGCTGAAGGTCAGCATTACCCACTAAAGACTTCAGACCACTTCCTTCAACATGTAAAAGCTAATGAACGATTTGCTCTTACGTAAAGGTAACAATTACGTACTCATCTGGACCTCAGTTGAGTAAGTGTATTGCCATCATAGCCATTACAACAATACGGTCACAATGAGCCTAAGAATTTATGTATTTTTGCATTATTTCATACAACTATCCTAATAAATGGCCTGGTATTTAGATCTTTAGACTAACTTTGTGATATCACCATACCCTCTCATTTCTATCCATTGCTCCCATCCTAACAATGTATTTTGATTTTTCAGCAAACAATAATAAATCAATAAGTAAAATTTGACATTGTAAAAGAAGTGAGCTCTTTCAGGTAGATTAGAAGTCATGAATTAAGAGTATACGACACTTACCTGATTTTAGTGACACACATATAGTAACCTTCTCTCAAAACTGAACCTTTACCTTTAGATCAAAGGAGTGAGTAACATCAGCTTCCAGAAGCTAGGAAAAACGGTCCTACTTTAGATTTTTCCCTCCCAGTGTTAGAATTTGGTTAAAATTTCCACTTAAGACTATATATATGTGGTACCAAATACTGGGGTGAAAGTTTTATAATTCAGTCACTGAAATGTTTCAGAGTATCTGAATAGAGTATGTAACCCTACCTTTAAAAGGTTTTCTATGTTGTCCTCTTTCCAGCTAGAAATTTGGGCTTCTGTAGAAGTCCTTTTCTTAGACTATCTTTATTTATATAAAATAGAGTAATCGTTACTTCATTAACAAAGTTTAATGAGGATTATAATGTATAGGTCCTTTGAAATCATTTGATGAAAGAGACAATTCAGTATAAAATATTGCTTTTACTTTGAAATCCACCCCCTCACACTCTGAGATGTAACATGTTTTTGATAGAAAGTGATTCTGTCTCTTTTTAGGTGGTTGGTAGACTTTGTATCAGATATGGAACCAGTACACGTGTCAGATCTGGCCACGGGACTCCTTGGAGGAGAGGCAGGTGACCAGCTCTCACTGATGTGGGCTGATGTATGCAGTTCCTGTTTGTCAGATAACTGTAAGTTTTAATAATTATTCTTGCTTTAACTGGGATAAATTTTTTCAGTTGTGAAGTATTTTTCTACTGTTCCTAAAATTGCTTTAAAAATTGGCAGGTATCATTTTAAAGGCCATTTTTATTGTCACATTTTCCCTCCTTCATAGAAACTTCTAATTTACAACCTGTAAGATTTAGGATATTGCACAATATGAGAGGCGCTGCAGATGATAGACAGCAGAGAATCAGGACAAATAAAAACATCAAGTATTTGTTTTGCTCTAACAAGACATTAAGAACATTACATTATTAAAAATTGCATTATAAAAAGCAATTGTTTTAAAGGAAAAAAGAGGGCCAGATATAACTTTCTGTCTTGTGAGAACTAAAAAAAAAAATTTAAATAGCTGTTATGAAAATGCTACAAAACCTAAACATCACATATCAAATCTCTATTAGGTAACATTGAACTTGTGCCTTTGATAGCTTCACCAACACTATTGCTTAGTGTGTGTCTTACTATTCCTGCCATCTTTATATCTCACTTTTATGATAAACAAAGCACAAGGCCACTCAAATATTTGGGTTCCCAGAACTTGGCATTAGCTGCAGATGATGGTAGATGTAAAAGCAACAGGAACAAAACAAATCATGTTGGGTACTTATCAGAATACATTTTCTCCAAATCCTGTTACGGATATTAGCCTGTAGGAGTCATAACTGTATTTGAATTTAAAATTTAAGATGGTCGATTTATTAAGGTGGTAAAACACTCTGTCCGAAGGTAATTCATACCCTGCTTGAGTATATTTTGAAAAACAGGTTTCTTGTAATTAAATGTAAGAAGTTCTAATGATAATTTGGCACCTTACTTGTGGAACCCAATATATCTTCTATTTAGATGATGAAATTTTTCAGTTTAATACATATAGCTTGCTAATAATTAGAACTGAAAGCAGACTATTCTATCACTGGAGGTGGTGAGTTTGTTTTCAGTGTTGACACTTAATTAAAAGACCATTTATTGGACAAATCAAGCATACGTTGGGGTATCAGCAAGATAAACTGTTTAGCCTTGAGATTCTATGGTTCTAACCTACATATGAGCCACACACCTCAACTATTACATAGAGAAAACAATTGGCCTTAACTCACTATTATCCACATGTGCATAATTTAAATAAATGTTTGTTGGTGCTTTCAAATGAGGGCACAAGGAGCACAGAGAAGTTATTCACTGGAATGAAATCATGTTACTCTTGTTACAAAATGAAACTGCCTCATTGATAAATTCACTGTGAGTCTCAAATAGTATTTACTACAAAGGCATACTGCAAAAATGTTCATGTATTGGCATGAACATAGGAGGCTGACTTGAATTAAGTCTATAGTAATTATATCGTGACTATAAAGTACTTTTTGTCTTTTAAAGTGTTTTCAGGTATATTTCACTGTATTCCAAGAACCCCCTAGTAAGCAGGTAAAGGAGATTTATATTATATTTTTTGTCCAGAGAAATATACTGAAACCCTGTAAGAAAAATGGGATTCATTGTAAATTGGTGGCAAAGGATTCTAGTCATGTGTTCTTCTAAGTCATGTCGATGAAACTCTGACACAAGCACTCGGATCCCAGCCAATATATGGACTTTCTTGAAACAAAATTATTTTTTTTTTAACTTCTATAGACAGTCCTATATTTATAATTGTTGAAAATGAGTTTTAGTTGAAGCTTCTCTTAAACTGGAAAACAAGCAGTTTTTAAAAATGGGAAACCATGACTAGATAAGAAATCTTTCTCTAACAAAACAGTCCAAGGAATTTGGCCACTTAGGAAAAACAAAAATAGAATTTTACACTTAAGAGGCATTATAATTATTAAAGAGCCTTAAAAATGTTATATAGTCAAAGCATTAATGTAACATTGAGCTGAAATACTTGAGTTGACAGTTTACTTGCTTAGGTCTAAGACACCTTATGTAACCATGAGGGAGTGAATTTTCACGACAGATTTAAAACTGCATATGACACTATGAAATTAAAAATACAGTGCCTGGAGGAGACATAGCTATTGCAGAAAACGAGTACTGTAGACCATACTAATGACTGAAATCTCAAGTCCTGTTTGAAAGTAGACAGACAATCTTAAGTAAATTACCAACCTGTATCATTTCTGTTTTGAAATATAGTCATGGCTTCAAGATTTAATGCACACACACCCCTCATGAAAGCTTTCTTCATGGAATCTTCAAAGTGCTCTTTTTCATGCTGCATTCTTTGGATCTCAGCTTTTGCATTTTCTAAAGCACCAGATAACTAATAAGGAGAATTTAAAAAAAGAAAAAGATTTGAAATACAAGGAAGAATACAGTTAAAACATAGACTTATACTGTGAAGTTATTTTTATGTGAAATACTAAGAACACTTTACTGTACACCCCTTCAGCTATGTGTCTCAATTTATTTTAAAAGGTGCATCTTACCTCTGTCATCTCCATCAACAAACCATTTTCATTCCTAACCATAACGTCGAGGTTCAAACAACGGGAATTTTATACCAGTCCCACTGAAAGTTGCTGATGTGTTTTAATTATACAAAAGATATATTATTTCTTACCATAAGCTTTTATGTAGGATATTAAACAAAATACATTAAGAGCCACAGACAACTCTCACCCTTTCAGAAAAAACAAAGAACAGAAAACCTAAATGCCTGTAATATTAACAGAATTTTAAAAAAGTAAATGTTACTATAGAATTTAAAGTACACAATGACATTAGGTACAAATACTTTCTCATAGACCAAATCTAAAGGGACTCCATTTTTTGCATGTCATTTTGAATTACAAAAAAAATCTGTATTATGAAACTGACTTTTAACATTAAGAACTTAGTACTATAATGATGAAGTATTTTTTTCCTTTTAGTGTTCAATTTCAAAAGGCCTATTGCATTCCTCAGTATCGTTTATATTTCATTTTGAATCTGACGTTTTCCCATGGAAACAATGTTAATTTTACTATTAAAAGTCAATGAAAAAATAATTCCAATTTACATACAAATGCTTTATATCAACCTTGTAAGGACAAAGTTTATTTAAATTAACACAAGGATAAACATTTTTGTTTTTGACTTTTATTCTTGCCTAAATAAAAGCCAAAAGCAGCATAGCAAAGTATGCTTTCTTAGAGATGTAAGGATCTGTGGGTGATTTACATTTTCAAGAGAAGTTTACATAAAAGAGATCCAACACAAGTTTGGAGGCCAGAGTTATAACTATTTGGAAGAATAAATAAGTCTGTAAATTTGACATATTAGTGTTGTTCTTTCCCAAATAGTCAAACAGTCTCATTTGAGGCTACACCGCATTAAATGCAATTGGAGAAGCAGGTTACTCTGCCTAACTATGAACTAATAGTGAGTGATGCTACCTATCGTTTTTATTTTATTAAAGGAAACAGAACATTTTTAAAAAAGAAGTTTTACCACAGCAATTTTGGTTTCATAATCATTGGAAATCTGGACACAAACTTCCTCAGCTCTTGCTTGACAAGCTCGTTCCACCACATCTTTCCACTGCTTTTGTACTATGGAACGCCAACCTTTCCAGACTTTCTTCAGTAAAGTTCTCTGGAAGTACTGGTCAGCTAGTTTACCTTCATAAACCTAAATGAAAATAATATACAACCTTAAAACACAGTGAACTGGAAAATATATTGGCAGTAATAATAAGAAACATAACATTGTGGTAAGCAGTGTACATACATGATCATTTAATCCTGTGTAATCATATTATTCTTATCTGCAGATAGTAGGAGAACAGGCTTAGAGAGGTTAAGTAATGTGCTCAGGTCACACAGAATAAAGGGAAAAGCAGCCTGGACTATTCCAGGGCCTAAATTCTTATCCATTACAGCACTGCGTTATGTAACTACCGTGTTTCCCCAAAAAAAAGGCCTAGCCAGACAATCAACTCTAATGCGTCTTTTGGAGCAAAAATTAATATAAGACCTGGTGTCATGTTATGTTATGTTATACCTGATCTTATATTAAAATAAGACCGGATCTCATATTAATTTTTGCTCCAAAAGACACATTAGAGCTGATGGTCCAGCTAGATCTTATTTTCGGGAACACATAGTATGAAGTAGGAAATGATATATCAATAAGTCTATAAAATAATATGAGGTATTTTTCCCCAAACTATACCGAAATCAAATTCCTTTTAAATAAGAACACCATTAAATTGTAAATTAATTTTGACTTATTAGAAAATAAATCTTTCTTTAACAAAAGTTCTAATATGTGATCCTAAACACTTTTGAGTTCAGAAGTCTCATATCTGTCAGTCGCCTTTTTGTTTTTATACTTACGTCCTGTCTGGATTTGACATGGCCAATTCGCCAGTGGAAGAATGTTCTCATCAATTCTATCCTTTCCTTTTGCTTGCCTATAGCATGAGACAAGCTTGAAATCACCTGTAAACAGCAATTGACCCAATTATTTTGATGTTACAATAATAGTAATGGGTAAAGTGACTCTCTCATATATCAAAAAATGCTATAGAGAATACCTGTGGATCACTACTATATTCACCCAGATAACCTCATTATTATCTTTAAAAAAGACCAAAGAACGTTCCCATGGGAATATACTACAAATTAATGTAAGAAGGGGAGCAAAAGAGGAAAGAAATCTCATGTGCATCTTGGTAATCACCAAAAAATGTATACATATATGAAAATTAATATGGTTGTTCACATTTAATTCAAGAAAAACAACCATACATTTGAAAGTTTTGCTACATATACAGAAAGTCTTTATTGAGTAGAATTGAGGGCAAGGACCAGGTTTTAAATAACTTTCTAGTCCCTAAATATCTTTAGTACCTTGGATTAGAAATTTCTCAATAACTATTTAATGATTTTCTTGATTCAACAAACTCATAATAGCAAATAATTGTTATTCTTTGATGTACTTTTTCAGTGATATTATTCTTGTTATTTAAAAAAAAAATCTATGAAGTCTTTTAAATCCTAAGATAATATTCTCTTATAAAGAACTCAGTAACTGAACTATTATCTCTAAAATGGCCACATTAAAAAGAGATTTAATAAATTGGGCACATTTACTTAGAGACATTTATTCGGGTTCTTTTTAAAATAATTTTCAAATGTGGAAAAGGGCACACATTCTAAAATATAACATTCTATTTCTTAAGCTGTATGGTGGTACATGTCTCTTCATTTTATTTTTAAAAACTGAACATATATGTATACTCTTTTAGAGTATGATACTTTGAAATTAAAAAATTTAAAATATTTAAAAACCTTAGGACAGAGTTTTGAGGGTAACAGAGTACATGACTGACATTTAATATCTATTGTTTAAAAAAAGTAAACTATGAAAAATGTTCAATTTTATATTATACCTTGCAACACCAAAAGAAATGTATGCATGTATGTGTGTGTGTGTGTGTATGTATGTATATATATATATATATATATATATATATATATATTTTAGAAAAGTGTATTTTTTAAAAAAATACATATATATATATATATATATATATATATATATTTTTTTTTTTTTTTAGAAAAGCGTATTTTTAAAAAAAAAACATAGTCTTTATCTAGTTCATTAAACAGTCAGTGCTGCATCAGCAGACAAATAGCTGAGGTGTCTGCCGAGAGTCCCTCTTCTGACAGCCACCATCCTCCTGGGGGCAGCCACAGATTTGTTGCCCATCTACTGTCTGGAGGCATATAATTAGCACAGACCTGAACCTTACTCTCAAGTTTTTAACAGGCTAACGGAAAGTGAAATAATATCTGTTTATCAATAAAAGAAGAAAAGACTTTATCAGTGAACAAAGACACATCACAGATAGAATGTGAGACAATTAAAATGACCCCTAAAAGGTTTAAAATGTGGGTAATGCTAGTTCCCTGATGTTCTCTTAAGGACAGGTAGGAAGAAAAGATTGGGAAGAAAAACCCTAAGTGTTCCCGTATTTAGCATGCACTTTAAAAACGTCAAGCACACTGAAGTTGATCACAGAGATAAAATGACACAACTCTGCCGTGTTTAATAGGAAGAATAGATTGTATATCTATGCACCAGTTCTTCTAACAGTTTCTGAAGCAATCGTCCCTTTGTATCTTGCATGACCTAAATAATCAGTTTCTAGCATTTAATAGCTAGCAAGACATGTACTGAATCTCAGTTAAAAAAGAAATGTAAAAAAGAAGACCTCATCTTTTCTCCCAATGGAGATTTCATAGGCTTTTTGCAGCTCCTTCAAGCTGTTGATCTGGTTACACAGTTGTTTTAAATGTGCTGCATGTTTTTCTTTCTCTTTTTTCATTTCCATGTGGTGCCAATCAATAAAATTAAGTCTCCATTTAGTTAGTTCAGATATGATGTTTGTCTGAAAAATAAATACGTTGATAATTAAGTTTGTTTCTTAATACTGTTCACACTGAAATTAAGAAACATTAAAAAAAAATCAGAACAAGCAATCAACATAAGACCTATTTAAAAAAAAATCACTAATGAAAACATTTGCAAGTTTGACAGTCACAGCTATTCTTAATTCACATTCACCATACTGAGGATATGAGTTTTTTCCTATTTTAAGTTACTTTGTATGAAGTCTTATTGTCATTTAAAAAATTTCATGTCTCATTCACTAATAAACAGGTCCTTTGTTTATTCAAGGATTTAAATGTCCATATTAAGATGGACCAGGAAAAAAGAAATGCAGGATTATGGCCTAGGCTGAGCCATAGGACTGGGAACTGATTTAAACAGAGATGGATAGTGGAAACCATGGGAGTTGATGCTTTCTTTCCCCAAATCATTTATCACAATGGCCACCTTACAAGAAATTGCTAAGTCTGATCCCTTTTCACCCTACTGACTGACATAAATAAAAAGACCAAATGATCATGTTAATCAAAAATTAGATAACAATATGATTAACTGAACCTAGGATAATTTAAATGGTTGGTGGTACACTACTCCAGTGGACTTAAACCATTATTAGAAGTATGAAACCTGTTCCATGGGGGGAAAATGGCAGAAAATGTACAAAAAGATTATTTCTAGAATTTAAGGTTCAAATAACAGAGAAGCATAGATGCTACAGAACTCTCATGGTCATAATTTCTCCATCGATGTGAATATTCAGCTTCGTTTTATCAAACTGTGTTTCAGAAAAAATGGTCATTTTCTCAGTTACATTTTAAATAGCAAAAAACAAAACAAAACAAAAAAACCCTTGCCATTTCTGCAATGCTGTGTTTTACTTAAAGACCACTAACATCACAAAGTAAAATTCCATTTTTATAGAGTTACACATTGTGGTTGGTACAAAAGTAGCTATAAAATGAATATATGTTGCTAAAACTGTATTTTGTGTTTCATGTAAAAGGAGACATTTCTGTTAGCCATAGCTATGAAATGGTACAGTTTCAATGGGTGCCTCATTCACACACAGGATGAGTCTTTCAGAACACCTGAGAAATTCAGTGGAACGTGTAGAACTGTTCCAGCAACTATTGAAAAACCTTGCTATTCAAAGTATGGTTTCTGAACCAGTAGCATGACGTGGGAGCTTGTTAGAAATGAATAATCTCGGGCCCTCACCAAGACAGACTGAATAAGAAGCTGCAGTTCAACAGGATCCCCACGAGATTTTCATGGACATTAAAGACTGAGAGGCACAGATTTAAGACATTGGACTGAAAATATTAGAAAAACACAACAAAAAACCTTTTCATTCAAAGAAAAGAATGAACAGTAAAATTAAGAGCAAAACTGTTATACTAACTGAACAACTGTAATACCTTAAGACCTGAACTCCAAAGATCAAGTACATTTTCCACCTTCTGAAGGTTTTCATTAGAAATAAGAAAATCACCCATAACTATTTCATGGACACCGGCCTGGCTAAAATTAGACTCTGGTGAGGAAGAGTCGCCTAAAAGATTTGAACTGAAAAAATCCATGACCGGCTGAGAAGACTTCCTTGGTGATGACACTGGTGACGACTCTAGAATAAAAAGAAAAAGTTGCAGTGGTCAAGACAAATTGCAAATAACCCAAATTGATGAGGTGTTGTATTTCAAGGCTAGAAGATATCAGTTACTATGGAGGCTGACAAAAAGGCAGAGAAATGACCTTTCAGTCTTCTTCATCTTGCTATTTTTAATTTCAGTATTGTCACTGATTTAGGACTGACCAGCATGAGATGCCTCTTTTACCTCCCTCCTCTACCGAAATAAGGATGCTTCATGAATCAAAGTCCAGCCTGAGCTGAAACTATTATCACCTACATCATATCAATGTTTACTAAATGCTTTGTATGTTCCTGTAATTTAAAAACGTTATAAGGATTAGCTCTCATAATACATGCTACCCTAAGAAATAGGTATTATTATCTCCATTTTACTGGTGAGGAAACTGAGGCTCAGAAAAGGTTAAATAATTGACCGAGGTCAAAGGTCAGAGTGGTGGTATATAGGTCATTATTACTTTATGTAAAACAAAGGGATAGGTTTTAATCCTACTAAAATTCAACACTGTAAGTAGAAAAAGACTAGTAATTTATCTTCTCAGATAGTCAACTGTAAGCCACTCTGTTTGCCTTCAATATATATGTGATACACACACACACACACACACACACACACACACACACACAAACTCCCATCCCCTGCCCTTATACTTGGGGGGTGGGGATGGGAGTGAGAGCTAGAGCCAGAAAGAGAACTGGTATCTATCTTGAAAAAGCACAAAATAGGAAAGTGTCTATTTTATCACACAAGTATGTTGGAATTAGACTATCATCGTTTCTTACATATCTCATTTTTGTTTAGAGGGTCCTAGAACTAAGACTGATGGGCTTTTCTCTCTTCCTTATTAAATAAATCAAAGATAAATATACTATGGAACTTGTTACTTCAAGGTAAATCTTTCAAGAATTTTTTGCAAAAGGAAAAACCGTTCCTTAATATATATGTTTTGCATAAAAAAATATATCAATAAATGGTTCAAGATAGTCACACTATAAAACACTGCCTACATATTCTGAAGATGGTTTAGGGACTTTAAAAATAAGGCAGAATGACAAAGTACGTGAATATTCTGTTTTACTACATTTTACCATCTGCACTTATGGGAAAAGCAATAGACTGATTTTAATATACTCGTTTTAAAAAAGTAGATTTATGTAACTTAACAACTTGGATGGTCACTCAACGGTTACATTGTCCAAGCCTTTTATATATAAGTGAGGAAACTAAAGGACAGAGGCAATTCCTATATGGTGGCTTAAACGGCCCCTATATTGAAATAACACTGAATCACAAAACAAATAACATTGAATCACATAGTAAGAAAAGAGTTCTATTTTTATTATATAAATAGTATTACTTAACAAATTAGAAACAATAGCATTTTAAAATCCTGCTAATAAGTAATATGCTGAAAGTATTTCTCTTACTACATAGATAATATTCATCAAATCACAAAATGCTGTATATTACTAAAAACAAGCTAAGGAAAAGTCATACCTTCTGTCTTTGAATGACTTGAAATATTTAAATCAGATCCTTTTCCAGCTTCCATCCTTGTTTCTCTTACTACAGGGCTATTTCCTGCTGAAAAGGAAGAGGTGTTTTTTAAAAATTAAACCAAAGCACTCTTAAATAAAATACCTAATCACACACACATAATTTAAGAAGGTTGAGGGACATAAGTAAGATTTTAGAACAAGGAAAATACAACATGCTGGGGATATAGGATTATTAAAACAAAGAACAAGAATGAAGAAAAAAATCTGAGACAAGAAAAAGTCTTATTGTATCATTAATAAGCTCAATTTCACCCACCAAATATGGATGAAAGAATGCAGTCTACTCTAGCATTCACTTCACACTAAGAGAATCAGTGGATGAATGACATTAGAACTTAGAAAAGGCTACACTATCTTACAACGCTGGGCATTTCCTGGGGCCTGCTGCTTTTCACTAGCTATAATCAAACTAAAGTGACACTGGTTCTCCTCAAACAGGGACTTCTTTTTTTTTCAAGTGTGTTTTTCCAGGACCCATCAGCTCCAACTCAAGTAGTTCAATCTAGTTGTGGAAGGTGCAGCTCACAGTGGCCCATGCGGGGATCGAACCGGCAACCTTGTTAAGAGCACTGTGCTCTAATCAACTGAGCTAACTGGCCGCCCCAACAGGGATTTTTTCACTTCCACCTCAGGAACCTTTAGTCAATATATGTCAAAAAGGAAACTGGGAAAAACCTTACAAGAATGACTTTGCCAACTTTGACACACCCTGCTTATACCAAGCAACAGAAATGCCAAGAATCAAGAGAATGGGATGATAAGTTAACATAGTCCATTCTACCCAAGTCTGTGTGGATCAGGATAGCTAAAGTCACTGCATGTTGTATGCTTAGAGCTCAGATCCATTTTGGTAAAGGCAGAGCTTAAACAAATAAATACTATCTCACAGGCTAGAAAAGAGCAGCGGTCTTCAATTCTAAGTGATTACCTTGACAGGTTGCAGAGTTGGGGCAAGGAAAGGACTCCTGTGCTGTGTTACTGGCAACAACAGTAGAGTAATACTGAAGCCAATAGAAAAGGAAACGAGCTTTTGGTAACTACCTTAAGGGTAGAGGAGGGCTAACACAGTGATTGCCTGTTTACATTTATGAGAGAGTCTGCAGCACTTTTGTTTGGGTTTGCTCAGTAGGAACTCCATGTTGAGGTACCAGTGTAATCAAAGCACGGTCAAGGTCAGTGATGTAGAATGAATAAATCAAGGGTCATATCTCTTGAAGAGTAATAAAATTTGGGTAGAAAATGTTTAGTGTTAGAATGTTTCAGTGGTAGGCTAAATAGATGTATTTTAAGACTGTGGTCTATTTGTTAATCCAATATAGTCTGCCAAAGATTGAGGGGCAATGAAAACTCCATGTCTGCAGAAGGAGAGAGAGAACAGACACCAGGGCTGTGACTTAGCAGAAGCCCAGGAACCTGGTGGCTCTGAGTAGGCTGTGTCATAGTCCTTCAAGGAGGGATACTTAGAGTTCTACCTATTGTTGATAACTGCCCATTATCAGGGCTGTTTTAGGAGGGATTTCTGTACCCTTTGAAAGAACACTTATCTAGAGCAATCTGTTTGGGATCTTGTACATTACTGAATAAGAAACAGATAGATAAAGGAGCTTTATCCACCTTTTTCCACCTTTCACTCATCTATCAACATATATCCTGGCTTGTATTAGCTCTCAATTCTGTCACTGCCATATTCCAAAAAAGGGTTCACCTTTGTGGTGATAATCCAGTCTTCCACGCCCTTATAAATATTGCTGACAAAGTCCTAGCACATGGTTCATAAACTTAAGGGGTTCTGAGGGCTACTATGGACCATCTTTCATTTGGAGGCTTGGGCATTTAGTTTCCAAGATGATCCTGGCATACAACCACTGGAACAAGTGCAGAGATGCAACACATCCCATTAAGAGACTTGCAATGGCTACAGTGCTGCTTTAACTTTATTACTTTTCATACAATAGTCAAATGAAGTTCAAATAAAAATCCAGCTGTCATATGAGAGCCAAGAATAACACATTGAAATGTAAAAAGTTTCCCCAGATAATAGTGATACACACCATTGATTAAGAAGAATCACTGGAGAAGCATTTTTATATTCATATAAGTCAATATCATTAATAAGCTCAAATAATATCTTAAGATATCTTGAAAAATATACATAACCTTGATCATGAAGAATATCATCAATTATAGTAGGAAATCTAACATCTGGCACCACTTCTCCCTTAGAATGAGACGGCTGGGAAGCACCTGATTCAATATTTGGAGTCACTATAGCATAACGAAGCAGTTCTTCATACTCTTCCTATGAGAAGCCAATAATAAATCATGTTTTATAACAGTCACAACAGACACGCAGGCAAAAGAACAACGAGGTTTTCCGTATTTACTATATATAAACGTATATAGCTATTTCATGCTATTTTAAATGTTCCCAATAATGGTACATGGCAGGTTTTCAACTGTAGTTAAGAACCAGTAGGGTCATAGGTTGAGGGTTACTAACAAACAGAATCTTAGCTGGGCTGACATTCTAAGCCGGTAACTAATAACACAAACTGATTTCTGGATGTCTGGAATATTCTTCCCCTCCCTCTCTTAAATTCTACTCTAGAGATTTAGTCTTCTGATGTAAAGCTTTGTCTCCTGACAAAACGACAAGCTGAGATCTTACAAGGTGTTTACATTTTAGTATTAAAGGATTCTGGACCCCCAAATTACAATGTGTGGATTTTTCCCCCACCACCACCAACAAACAATTCTTGGACACCAGCTGGGTGTCCTATAATTCAACTCAATTTTGACACTGTCCACCAGAGTTAGCACCAGATTACATAAGTTAAGGGCTCAGTCCCACAAGACTGCCCCCAACCCCAACTTCAAAAGCCAGTTGTAAGTCCAGGTTGTCACCTGTGTTTCTGACTGACCAGCTATGGACTGAAGGTTCCAATGACCCCCTCTGCAGGTTCAGTTAATTTACTAGAGTTCACAGAGCTCAGAGAAACACGTTACTTACTATTACTACCAGTTTATTATAAAAGGTATAACTGAGGAACAGCCAGATGGAACTGATGCATAGGGTAAGGTATGTGGGAAGGGGCACGGAGCTTCTACGCCCTCTCCTGGCATGACAGTCACCTAGCACCTCCACGTATTCACTAACCCAGAAGCTCTCCCAACTCTTTTGGGTTTCTATGGAGGCTCCATTACATAAGCATGAATGATTAAATCACGACCATTGGTGGTGATTGAACCCAATCTCCGGCCCCTCTTCCACCCCTGAAGATTGGGGATGGTGGAAGTGAAAGTTCCAACCCTCTAATCACACGGTTGGTTCCAGTGGCAACCTGCCCCCCTCTTTAGGTGAGGGTCCAAAAGTCACCTCATAACAAAAGATGCCTTTATCAATCTCATCCCTTAAGAAATTCCAATGGTTTTAGGAGCTCTGTGCCAGAAACACAGATGAAGACCAAATATATATTTCTTATTATAAATCACAATATCACAAATATAAATGAGTTAATCAGTTCCCTCTTGAAAGGAGTTTGGGGAAGGCAGAGATGAAGGGTGCAGGAAAGTACTGTCACCTAAAAAGATAGCACTAAATGGGAGAGGGGAAGGCAAGGATGAAATGTCTGTCACATTCCAGACTACTTTTATCCTAGTAAATATTCAGATTTTAACAATAGCTTCCCAATTTCCAAATATGTAATTTCAATTAAAGGAACACATTTTGTTTCATAAAATACTGTCCTAAAGCTTTTCTCATATTATACAGTGCCAACAAGAATTTACTATACGTAACATAAACATAACGTCCAGTGTTTTTCCTCTTGAGTGACAGAACTATAAAACTCAAGCTATACGAGGTACCATGTCAATACTCTCAATTAAAATCTATTCTAGAAATCTGAATCTATATTTTTGATAAAACATGCAGAAATAAAAGAAATTTAAAACAATGTCATGTACAAACCACACCTTCTGTAATCAATCTGTCTGCCACTGTCTAGGTCCTGTGCTGTGCTGAATGGTGTCGCACCTGCAACTACTTGGAGAACCCAGAGTAGAACACAGGGAATCTAGGACCTCGAAACTTTGGATGGTTTGATACTGTATTAATTTGCACTATAGTGAAAGCAGCACTCATAAGAGATTGCTACAATGACAAAATTCCAAGAAAAAAATGTTTCTTGCGATTTGCTGCTTCTCCTCTCACTGTGTTGTTTGAAGCCTTATTTTCTGAAAAGTGAGTACAATATAAGGTATTTACCAAAGTTTGTAAAATAATTCCCGAAATTTGATATAATTTCACGTTATACATTATATACACATAATTATAAATGTAAATGGCATGAATGCATGAAATATGTATTCGTAGTTTTCCCTCATATTATTACTTTTTGAAAATAAGTAAGTCATGGCTAATTTAGAACTGTCTTCCTACCTGAAGATCTGAAGAGACAGAACTGCCTCGCTTGGAGTCATTCGGTATAACTGGGAGTCCGCTCTTCTCCTCATCTGATGACATTCTACACAGATACTATAAAACAACAGAAGCTAACTTTAGTTTTTTTCCTTCAATATTTAAAACGTTTCATCTATACATGGAACACCATCTGAACCTGTAAACAATAATCATGTGATATGTTAAAAGCATTCAACATATTGAGCACCCATAAGCAAAAATCACGGGGCAAGAAAAAATAGTTAAAGACTCCGTTCCCCAAATTAGTGAGTTTATAAGGGAGTGAAGGAGATGAGACAAATACACGAAAGGCTCAAGAAGAAAGGAGCCTCCTCAGAAAAACCCTCAGCGGAGCTATTGAGAATAGTAGACTGTGATCACGGTTCAACAATGTGTGACAAGCTGGATGCATTTCTTTGAAGATACTGAACCAAGGCGAATGAATGATTTGTGTAAATTCCCTGCTTGGGAAACTTACCTTTTGGGAGTCTTATTTTAAGAAAAGCAAGCCTATACAAAACAATAGATTCTAATACACACAGAGAAAAATTGTTGAAAGTCTTAACCAAAATAAATAAATGTACTTTTAGTAACACATAAATAATTTAAAAGGCAACTAATGAGTATTTAAACTATCTGAATACCAGTTACATGTAAGACATTGGTGAGGAAATAAGATGAAGAGCCCATCCTCAAGGACCTTAGAATAATCTGTTGAGAGGGCCAGATATGTATATAATATAAATGACTAATGAAAAAAGTGCTCAGACCCTAAGACAACAGAGGTACAAAGAAGGGAGGTGGGAGTAGACATTTTTCCTGAGTGAGATTGTGAGGACGTGAAGAAGTGGGAATGGAGCCAGAGAGAGTTTTAACAGAGAAGACCCCGGTGTAGAGACCTGAAAGGCAGATACCTGGATGTGCTCGGCAGGAGAGCTGCATAAGCAAAGACACAGAGGCATGTATTCCAGGAACATAAGTAGTTTGTGAGGCTGAAGCAAAAGGTGCGAACAAGGCTTGGCTAAGGATGAAACAGGCACATTAGGAGCAGCCAGATCCTGGAAGATCATGATTATGTCATGTTAAAAAGTTTGCTCTTTATTTTATTAAAATGTTTTAAACAAGTGATAACCAGGTCATGCTTGTCTTTTAGAAAGATCACTCTGGCAGCTTTCAGGATGGATCGGGGAGTTGGAGTCTTGAAGAGAGATCCACTGAGAGCCGACTGCCGTAGTCCAAGAGGTTAAGTATTCCCTCTGGTAGTAATCCAGGGTCAATGAAGACCTGAATCTAGGAGGCAGCAGTGGGAAGTGGATGGAGGGTATGACTATGAGACAGTTGTGTTACGCAATAGGAATGAAAGATCATGAGCAATAATTGGTTAAGGGCTTAAAGGGAGGTACTGTTGAGGACTTCCAGATGTCTGGCTTGAGTAACTAGATGGATGGTAGTGCCACTCACCAAGGCAAAAACTATAGGAAGATGAGCAGGTTGGGAAGAAGAACAATGGTTTCAATATCACGTGCTTTGGGTGCAGGGTGCCTGAGGCATTGAGGGTAACCTGCAGGTACGCAGTATGTGGGCACACCCATTATGCTGTGCACCAAGGACTGCCATTCACCATGGTTACAATGTGAAAGGTGCTTCCTGCGGTTAAGCACGGTGGGAGCCCTGCCTTGGAGCTTTAGATTGGAGATCACGTTTGAGGAACTGTCAGCATAATGGGAAATGCTAAGATCAACTATGAAAAGGAATGTGATAAAAGAGTTGTTATTCTGAAGTCCATACACCCACTGGATGCAGGTATTTTCAGTATAAATGCATACGTATATTTTTCTGGGAAGAGGATGCTTAGCTTCCAGTGTGTGTTCAGAAGGCACTATAACCCTAAGATAAGGACCACTGCTGTAGTGAGAAGAGGGTTATCACCAGAACCACTAACATTTGCAGGGGAAGCAAAGAGCCAGCAAAGAAGACTACAAAGGAAGCCAGATCCGTAGAACTGTCACAAAAGCCTGGAGAAAGGGGTCGTCAGTCACATGCCAAAGAAAGACGGGAATTGGATAGAGTCCCTTGAATCTGGCAATCAGGAAGTCGCTGTGATATCTGCCTGAACAATTTCCATGGAAAGTGGTACAAGTCTCAATCACAGTGGGCTTCTGAAAAATAAGTGAGAAACGAGGCAACTGAAGTAGAAAGGGCAAATACACAGAAAAGTGCAGTATTAGAATAGCAACATATGTTGGAGCTAGATTGTGGAATGGATACTTCAACATTATTCAATGAATATGACTGAGTACACACACAGTAAGTAAACTAAATCTCAGCATGACTGCCTTCAGTTAAGCCAATTAGGAAGGATACCATAAGCCCATGCAAGCAATGGCTGCTTCACATGACTTCAAATTACCAATGTGGTAATTTGGTCCACTTCTATTTTCATGCACTTCTTCCTGTAGGATGTGTTTTCTGACCAGTTAAGTATAGGAGCGGTGGTGGGGCTGGGCTGATTATTCAAAAAACAGATGAGCTGAAAGGTATGGTTGGACCTCCAAAAGTGTTTCTGAATACAAACACTGCAGACACAATACAACTATTGTACTTTTGGAAAATATGCTAGAAATCTTCCACCTGCCCTGCTTTGATGCCAACAGATACGACAACTGATTTGAAACTCTACAACATCAGTATTTTCTTTATGGCTTCTAGGTTCAGAAACAAAGGAGGAAAATGAAGCTTGCTTTAATGGGTGGCGGATGTACACCAGTTCCTTAAATTTTCAGTATTCTCTAATCCAAAATACCAGAAACCACGAGATAAAAGTTCCGAGTACTTCTCTATTGCCAGAGAAATCAAATTACATCTTGGTAATTGGCTGATAGGGAAAGAGGGGTCCAAGAACTCAAACGGAATCCCTAAGAGGCAGAGGAAGAGTGAAGTAACGTGCAGGCTGGCAGCAGGGTGACGTCCGTGCGCCCTTGACCGATCCTAGCTGCAGGCAAGGAGAAGGGACGCGCCAGTCCCTCCCCACGTCGGGGGCTAGAAGCAGAGGGGGAAAGCAGCTGCACGTAAGCAAAGGGCTAGTTCTCTTCCATCACCTTCCTGTCCACCCCTGATTTAACCAAATTCTTTCTTAAACGCAATAAAGCGTTAGACACGATTCTTTCCCCCCTTACATTTTTAAATGATCAGAACCTATGGCGACAGTAACCGTTGTACTTGCGGCACCCCTCGCTCCTGCCCTCTCTGCCCGGACGCCTCGGAGAGGAAAATGTCTCGACCTTGCCGCTCCGCATTACAGCTGAAAGGCCCGCGTCTTGGGGAAGATGCTCCCAGCCTCGTCCTGTACGAGACCTGGGAGCGAGCGGAAGTCCGGGCCAAAGCACTTTAAGTCACACGCTACTGCCGCTGCCAGGGGCGCGGGGTCGGCCCGGGGCGCCGCTACCCACCGTCGTTGTTCTTCACGAACCCGGACTCCTCGGTCCGCGTCTTCTTGCCGACGTCGCCCGCAAAACAACAGCGAGTGCAGCGGCTACCTTAGCAGCAACCTGACAGTTTCAAACTGCAAAGAGGCATTAAGGACGGCCCTGAACATTGGCCCCGAGCTTCAGCAACCTGCCGTTTGATTGGGTCGAGAGCCGGGGGCGGGGTTCTGGACAGCGGCGGGGAGAAGCCAGAATTAGGTTAAGGAAAGCCCCGCCCCCTGCGCCGGCAGGTCCCGGGGGGCGGTGTCTTAAGGAGCCCCTCCCAAACATTGGGAGCGCGTGCTCAGTTCGTTTCTGTGGCTGCAGAGGAGGAGGCGACTCGGCAACCAGATCTGGTTAGATGCTGCTGAGCAGGACATAAGTCAGCCAGGGCAGTATGCTGCTGTCTTTCGATAATGCCCATAACCTCGGCATGTGTTCTTCATGCAGAAGAGTCACGTAGGTCCATCGGTGCCCTGCAACAGGATGACTTGGGGGTGCATTTTTGAAGTATCCGCTCTGCTGATTCCTTCGGTCTTGGACAGGGCCAGGGAGTCTGAATTTTTAACAGACTGCTAATGATTCTGATGCAGCAGTCTGCGGACCACACTTTAAGAAATTGCTGCACCAGTTTTTACTAATGACTTCAAAGGTGTCGGACTGCAAGTCAGGCCCTTCTGGTGAAGTGAATTATCAACCTTAGGATTATATCATAGTTATATCCTGGCTCTGCCACCTACTCACTGTCGCCTTGGATAATGCTACCCATATAAAAGGGTTCTATGGAAATGAAATTAATATATCCAAAATACCTATCACATAACGTAATTTTTGAATACTAGTCTTTCAACTTGTATTGGCAACAGGTACAGCTGGAGGATCCAGGTGGCAAAAGGAGTGCCCCAATCTGGAAAGCAGGTAATGAGCCCTGGGTGAGGTTTCAGGCTCCATGTGTTGTTACCTGGAGGATGGAGTATCCGTTTCTTTTTCTGTAGATAAAAGTGGCAGAACCTGGGTCTCACCTACTTACCTGTTGGCAGAGTCAGACTGATTACAAACGATGAAGTAAGAAGAGTGCCAGCAGTTTCTTGGGCATAAACTATGCTTATTCCCACAGCCTCCTTTCCCGTGCTCATTATTAGGTTTGGTGCAAAAGTAATTGCGGTTTTTGCATTTTTTTTTTAACCTTTTAAACCCCAGTTACTTTTGCACCAACCTAATATAAAGGGCAAATTCCTGTTAATACATACAAATTCATACCTTGTTCAAATATTTGATTTTTAATTGAATTGCCATGTGTTAACCCCCAAGCACTGTAACTGTTACTGATTCACTGTCCCTGTGCCCACCTGCCACTTGGCTCCATCTTTTTCTTCTCTGTATTCTTGCTTTCGGGGGCAGATGTTCATAGAAAACTATTGGGTAATTCATCTCCATTCTTCTGTGAAGCTGCTGAGAGAAGGAAACCAAAACAGGACTGGCTGTTCTGAATTTAGAACTGATTCTTTTCCCAGGGTTCCTAGAGAAGAGTGTGGGGTGGGATAGAAGAAAGGGGAAAGAGAGAGAAAGCCCCACAAACTCATAATATTTAAATTGCCAACTTGAACCCTTCATAGTTATTTATTAATTTAACAAATATTTAACATTCATCAGATGCAGAACATTTTGTTGGGGCTAGGAGTAGAGTGAACCAAACAGACATAGTCTGCCCTCGTGGAACTTAGAGCTTAGTGGAAAAACATACATCAAACAACAAAAACCACACACAAAAGAATAAATAATTATACATTATGTTAGAAGTGAGATGAAATCATGAAATGCCTGTCTGACAAAGTACATTTAAGCTGAAACCTGAAGAATGAGTGGGTGAAGAACTTATTTTATCTAATAAACACACATAGTGCTTACTATGTTCTGGGCACTATACTTATTAACTCATTTAATTCTCAGATTATCTCTGTGATGGAGAGGCTATTTCCACCCTCATTTTACAGATAAGAAAACTGAAGCCCAGAGAGGTTATGTGGCTGGCCTAAGATCACACAGCTAATAAGGACAGAACTGGTATTCAAACTGAGGTAGTCTGGGCGCCAGAGTCCATGTTCTTATCACTCACTATGTTCTGTTGGGGACAGCATGACTGTTATGGCTTGAATGGTGTCCTCAAAAAAGGATATGTTCAAGTCCTAACCCCTAGTACCTATGAATATGACCTTACTTGGAAATAGGATCATTGCAAATGTAATCAAGTTGAAATGAGATCATTCTGGATTGGGGTGGGCCTTAATCCAATATCTAATGTCCTTATAGGAGAAGAAAATTTAGACATAGAAAGATACGGGAAAGATGGAGGCAGAGATTGGAGTGATACATCTATAAACTAAGGAACATCGAGGATTCTAGCAACCACTGGGAGCTAGAAGAGACGGAAAAATCTTCCTGCAGAGCTTTCCGAGAGAGCATGGCTCTGCTGACACCTTGATTTTGGAGTTCTGGCCTTCAGAACTGTGAGAATATATTTCTGTTGTTTAAGCCACCTAGTTTGTGGTAATTTGTTATGGCAGCCCTAGGAAATGAATACAATGGCTGAGGCTTTGAGGTATGAAAGTGCTTATTGTATCTGAATAATGAATAAAAACCAGTAATCTTAGTGAGGGGCAGAGTAGCACAAGATGAGGCTACAGATGGAGGTGGAAACCTGACTATGTTAAGGATTTGATATTTTATTTAAAGTTCAGTGGGATGTTTTTAGATGTTCAGGGAAGAGATGAAAACAATGCTCCCAGCTTCACTTTTTTTGTGTGTGTGTGATTTTTTTTTTTTTTTTTTACTATAGAAGGAGGGAGTATGTTTTGATTGATGGATATATATATATTTTATCTATATCTATCATCTATCTATCTATCTATCTATCTATCTATCTATCTATCTATCTATCTATCTATCTATCTTCCCTCCTATAGTGAAAAAAATTGAAGCAGGGCACGTGGCTGCCTAGTTAGGCTACATTTCCCAGTCTACCTTGCAGTTAAGTGAGGCAATGTAATTATGTGTGGAAGTGAAATGTACCAATCCCTAAACTGGGATTCAAGATTTTAGATATGCGTTCTCCAGGCCTTTTCCTTCCCCGCTGTGTTGGACTGAGTGATCACGTGCAATAGAACTCCTCTGCCAGTTCTATAATATTACAAAACAAATTGTTTCTTTTTTTCCTTTAAGTCACTATTTTGGAGTCAATCTGTTAGAGCCATCACTCTTAACTAATACCACATCTTGATCTATAATAGATGGATATATAAAGTTGTTGGGAAGCAATGTATATGAAAGAACTTTGCAATTTTTAAAAAGTGAGACAGGAAGGATTTGGGTTCATAAGATCTGGCATTTAACTTTTTGTAAGATGCAGGCATGAAGCTAAGATGGCTCTAGGTCCTTGTTGGGAGCATCTCTGGGTTATTATTGGTGGAAAGAAACCCATGTTATTTTTGCTAGACCTGGAATGGGGACTCATTTTTCTTTTCCAAGTCCTCCCTGACTTACCTCAAAAGCCTCCTGTCTCCTCACCCTATTATTTGTTTAGCTAGGACTATAGGGGAACCTTTCTCAACCTGGAAGTTGTTAACACTGATGACCTCTGTCCTAGGGTAGCAACCATAATGTAATGCATCACTTTCATTCTATGGAAAAATAAATTAGATTTAGAGAGAACTATGTTTGCTTTCCTTGAGTAGCAAATCTGGAGGGAAGGGGGGGAGGGAGGAAGGGAAGGAGGGAGGGGGGAGAGAGGGGGAGAGAGAGAGAAGGGGGAGGGGAGGGGAAAGGAGGGGAGGGGAGGAGAGGAGAGGAGAGGAGAGGAGAGGAGAGGAGAGGAGAGGAGAGGAGAGGAGAGGAGAGGAGAGGAGAGAAGGAGAGGAGAGGAGAGAAGAGGAGAGAGATCTAAAGGAAGGGACTAGGGATGGAGATGGGGAGAGAGTTCAGGGGCAGAACTGTTGCTAGAGCCTATATTTGGGTAGAGGTTGTCATGATGTTCCGTAGAGGATTGGTTCATTACAGCTAGCCCCATGGCTCTTTTTCCGCCAGATTGTTAGACTCACAGATTTTCTTCCCTTCGTTTTCATCCCATTTACTCCTCAATTTCAACGTACCTGCCTTTGTCAAAACCCCTCAGGCTGGACTTTGTTTCTTCAAGTTACCAGTGTCTGATACGGTAATTTAATCTCCACAGATGTGATGGACACAAGCCTCTAGAGCAGGCCACTCCCTGTGAACTAAGAACACTGGCATTCTGGAAACAATGCTCTGGCTTTTCTAAATCAGAAAACAAACAAACAAACAAAAAAACCCAAAAACACTTTGATGGTGAAATCTGAATTCCAACAGGAAGGTGTGTACAAAGAACATGGTAGATTATTTTGGGGCAAGTGGCTCACAGTGCATGTCCCCAGATAGAACTTCTGTAGCTGGACTGTCTGTTTAGAATCCCTTTACACACTGAGAGCCAAGAGGATGCATCCCTGAACACGGTTAACTGAGGCAGAGTAGAGGGAGAGTCTGTCAATAAGAGTTTCAGCAAGCGCCTGGGCATAGTGGTCTACAGGTGGAGCAGCGTGACAGTGTTGTGCGGGGGCAGGAACTTGCAGTGGAGAAAGAGCTTGTTCAGAATATTTTGGTTTCCTGGATTCCATAGTTGGATTTTGCCCCACAGCACCCCCTGGCCTTTTTATTGCACAAGGGAGTTTATTTCTCAGCTCTCGTCATCAGCCTTCTCTGTTCATCCTGAGTATAGACTCACCCTTGAGCCTCTCTGTTACCATTTTCTAGCCATACAAAAACCTCTTTACCCTTAACGTTTCTTTCTCCTGATAAAACAATCGAGGACTAGCTGTGTGGCAGAAGTAATTAGTTTTTCACAGAACAATGTTACTGAGTCCCACTGAAGTCTGCGTACTATACAGGTACTGTATTCTTGGATCTCTAGGGCTTCTTGAGGGGGTGTTTGAAGATCAGGTTAATAAAGCTCAGAAAGAAAGGGCAGATCCTTACATTTTGGGGTGCTTAACCCAAAATGTAATTGAGTACTTGTTATGTACTAAACAAGGGGCTACTATTAATTGTTATAAAATTCTGCATAATTAAATGATGAGACCAGAAATACATTCACAGTAAAAATTTAGTTATGCAAGAAATTGTGATGGCATTATTAACCATTATTACACATTACAATACTGTATTGTATATTTATCTCTGAAGTATAGGTTTTAGTTTTTAGAATGTTTTTTGCCCTTTATAATTTTTATTAATAAGAAAAAGGCAAATACATAAAACCAGATTAATTAAAGATTATGTATATTCTACAAGCATCCAGAAGAGAAATGACATTAAAGAAATGAGATTTTGAAATCCTCAAGTGTCATTTTTATCTATTAAGATATATAAGATACACAATCCAAATACTATGTAAAGCAATCTCTATCATTTACCTTTGAAAAATATATAGATTTTTGTTACTATGAAAAAAGCAAAAATTCTTTTTAAAAGTTATGGGTTGATAGAATTTTATATTTAAGAAGCATTTTGTGTTGATTATTATTCAACTTGAATGATTATTTTCCCAAGGTGGGTGAGTATGTATTTGAAGACTATTCTAATGAAAATTCAAAAGTCGTTGATTTATTTCTATTGACACTGAACACTTATAAAGTTTATGTAAATACCCTATAATTTTAAGAAGAACATATGCCAGGAACACACTCTTCTGTAAAATCAAAATTTAAATTTATGATTGCAAAATAACATGATAACTCTGTCTAGACTATAATTCCAATAATTGAAATGACAGTTGAAGATGTTGACATCTATAGTATAAAAGCATCAGTTTTACCCTGAGAATAAATGAGGGGATGAAGCTGATTTGCTGAATTTCTAAGAATCGACAGTCAGATAGCCAAGCATGTTAAAAACAAAACAAAACAAAAAAACTATAGAAGTAAATAGCTATTAATTCACTTAGGGCCAGTAAAGATATAATATATTTTAATATAATATGAATATATTATCTAAATTATTTTATATGATAAATAATCCTGTCTTAATAAAGTTAGGGAAAATCTATATGGGAGGGCTTTTGTCTTTTTTGTTTGATTGTTTGAGGCCAAAGGCATTTGAAAAAACTTAATGGAAGTATTGCTATCAAACACCATCATTTAGAAATTACATTTTAGGGAAAGCAAAATTTAATTGTCAGTATTGCCAATTAAATATTTTTCACCCTTCTGATAATAGGATTCTAATCACAGGTTATTGTGAAAACTGTAAGTTTTCTCTTGTATGCTTTGCTGGTGATAAAATAATATGATAAAAATAAAATAAGATTGTTTTCAAACACTAGAGGTTTTAATTTATTAATTTATTATTTTTGATATGTATGTTTCCTCTTCCTCCTCAGTTCCCCTATCTCTGCCCATAAAGTTCCAAATCTCCTTCAATGTCTATCCCAAATACCACTTCCCTAAGAAGACTGTTTTTGTTTTGTTTTTATACTATTTCTTGTGATCTCTTACCTACTCGTGCACTTTGTATGCTTATCTCCTATTGTCTTTTGCCATAATTTCTAGGTCCTCTGGGGCACGGATTGTGCTTTCCTCATTTTTGGATCACCTGTGGGGCCAACCACAGACCTTACCTGCAGTGGGCCCTAAATAAATATTTGCTGAATTAAAAATGTTGCATACTTATGGTTCCTCCCTCCTCTATAAAATGATTTTGTTTGCGGTTGATGCAATTGTCTGTCTTCCTTTTGTGCAGGCCTGAAAATTCCTCCAGAAAGAAGTTCAACCTGTGGCATGACTCAATGATGCAGGATCAGCTTCTGTGTTGCCCCATCATTGAAGCTTCTGTAGAATGGAAGGAAGTTTGTCCCAACCACACCAGGTGGCAGTGTGACCCATGCCTACATGGCCACCAAGGCAGGTATAAGAGGAATCAAGGCAGTGATTCTCCAAAGAAAATATTTGAAAATAATTTAACACAAAAAGGATGAATCAACTCGATTGTCTGTATTATAATCAGAGATTCCAAGACTTGTGTGATTTATATAACTGCTGCTGACAGGGCAAAGTGAAAAAGGTTTTATTGTTTTCACTGTCAACAGGTACACAGAGAGAAATAAATATGTATCCTGGCAGACCAGAGTAAATCTTTGCATTTATGTAAAGAAATAGAAGTGATCATCTTGAAAGTTAATGTTATTATACTGTTTTGTAAATATGAGAATAGCTGTAAAAGGCATAATTATTCTTTGGAATTCAAATGGTCAAACTATCCTACCTATGAAAACTGAAGAGATTAATCTGATTCTCAAAAAGCAGTATTTTTGAAGTTATAAAATGATTGCATTTTGGTGCAGGTGAATTATTTGTGCAAAAATATTTTCCATGCCTTTAAATATTGTCTTAAAGTTGGGGTTATAGCTGAAGTCCCTCTGAATTTGGGATATGGTAAAATAAGGGACAATTGCATTATTCTAGTACCATATTCCTCCATGAAGTAGCACACTCTGCAGTACTTGGTAAGTGTCATCACTTCCACATTTCAGTCGGTTTTCTCAATATTTGTTGGAACCCTAAGACAGAAGAAGCACTCACTAACAGAGAGAAGTTTCTCCTTTAGGGCTTATTGTGGACATTTGTCATTATGGACATTTCTGATTGCCCAGCACCCTTTGAACACTCTTCTAATGTTTGGAAAATATCCTGTGTTATGAGTTCCACTTCCCTAGATTGAAACAGAAAACTGGCTTTCCCAGGTTCCCTTGCAGCAAGGGCACAGGTATATGGGCAGGATTTCACCAATCAGATGCGTTTACATGTGATGAGCAATGGGAGAAAGGACGCATGCAGAATTTGTCAGCCTGCAAGCCTGGCAACAGTAGTGTTGGGTTCTTTAGGGGCATCAGTGCCAGAGTGGCTAGCATCTACTCCCGAGCATCACCAGTATCTGGGCAGTATCTGTGCAAGGCATGTGGAGGTGCCAACCAGTGGCCGCAGGGGTGTTTGAGCTGTAGTGGCTCCTGGAGAGGAATGGAACATTGTTCTTGCTGCTCAGCATCCAAGCCTAATTCTCAAGCCCTCTCCAAGCTTCTGTGAGCTATCTACTAGCCTTTAATTAATTCTTTTCCACCTAAACCAGCCAACGTAGATTTTATTGTTCTTTTTCTTTTTTTTTTTATTAGTTTCAGGTGTACAAAACAACATAATGATTAGACATTTATACCCCTCACAAAGTGAGAACCCCAACAAATCTATCCATCTGACACCATAGATAGCTATTACCATACCATTGATTATATTCCCTATGCTACACTTTACATCCCATGAGTATATATATATATATATATATATATATATATATATATATATATATATATATATATATAATAGTTGACATTCAATACTATTTTATATTAGTTTCAGGGGTTCAGCACAGTGGCCAGGCATCCATACAACTTATAAAGTGATCCCCCTATCAAGTCCAGCACCTATTCAACACCACATACAGTTTTACAACATTATTGACTGTATTCCTTGTACTGCAATTTACATCCCTGTGACTATTTTGTGACTACCAATTTGTGCTTCCTAATCCTTTCACTTTTCTTACCAGTCTCCCCAACCCCCCTACTAGCAACCATCAGATTGTTCTGTGTCTATGAGTCTATTTTTGATTTGTTTGTTCAATTATTCTGTTCTTTAGATTCCGCATATAAGTGAGATCATATGGTATTTGTCTTTCTCAGTCTGACTTATTTCACTTAGCATAATGTTCTCTAGGTCCATCCATGTTGTTGCAAATGGTAAGATTTCATTCTTTTTTTTTTTAATTTTTTCTTTTTAAAGATTTTATTGGGGAACAGTGTGTACTTCCAGGCCTTTTTTCCAAGTCAAGTTGTTGTCCTTTCAGTCTTAGTTGTGGAGAACGCAGCTCAGCTCCAGGTCCAGTTGCCGTTGCTAGTTGCAGGGGGCGCAGCCCACCATCCTTGTGGGAGTCGAACCAGCAACCTTGTGGTTGAGAGGACGTGCTCCAACCAACTGAGCCATCTGGGAGCTCAGTGGCAGCTCAGCTCAAGGTGCCGTGTTCAATTTTAGTTGCAGTGGGCAGAGCCCACCAACCCTTGCGGGACTCGAGGAATTGAACTGGCAACCTTGTGGTTGAGAGCTCACTGGCCCATGTGGGAATCGAACCGGCAGGCTTCGGAGTTAGGAGCATGGAGCTCCAACCGCCTGGGCCACCGGGCCGGCCCTCATTCTTTTTTATGGCAGAGTAATTAATACTCCATTGTATAAATGTACCACAGTTTCTTTATCCAATCATCTATTGAAGGATATTTTGGTTGTTTATGTATCTTGGATATTGTGACTAGTGCTGCAGTAAGTATAGGGGTGCATATATTTTTTCAAATTAGTGTTTTGGATTTCTTTGGATAAATACCTAGGAGTGGAATTTCTGGGTCATAAGGTAGTTCTATTTTTAATTTTTTAAGGAACCTCCAAATCATTTTTAATAGTGGCTGCACCAATTTGCAATCCCATCAACAGTGCACAAGGGTTCCCTTTTCTTTACATCCTTGCCAGTACTTGTCTGTTGATTTCTTGATGATAGCCATTCTGACAGGAGTGAGGTGGTATCTCATTTGGTTTGTATTTGTATTTCTCTGATGATTAGTGACGTAGAGCATCTTTTCATATGTCTATTGGCCATCTGTATGTCCTCTTTGGAAAAATGTCTATTTATGTCCTCTGCCCATTTTTTAATTGAATTGTTTAATTTTTTCTGGTGTTGAGTTATATGAGTTTTTTTTTTTTTAATAAATTTTGACTACTGACCCCCTATCAGATGTATCATTGACAAGTATCTTCTCTCATTCAGTAGGATGTCTTTTTGTTGGTGGTTTCCTTTGCTGTGAAAAAGCTTTTTAGTTTGATGTAGTGCTAATTGTTTATTTTTTCTTTTGTTTCCCTTGCCTGAGGAGATATATCAGTAAAAATATTACTAAGGGTAATTTCTGAGGGTTTACTTTCTATATTTTCTTCTAGGAGTTTTATGGTTTCGGGTCTTACATTTAAGTCTTTAATGTATTTTGAGTTTATTCTTGTATATAGCATAAGAAGGTGGTCCAGTTTCACTTTTTTGCATGTATCTGTCCCAGCACCATTTATTGAATAGACCGTCTTTACCCCAATGTAAATTTTTGCCTCCTTTGTCATAGATGAAATGACCATATAGGCATGGGTTTATTTCTGGGCTCTCTATTCTGTTACATTGATCTATGTGTCTTTTGTTTTTATGCCAATACCATGCTGTTTTGATTACTATGGCCTTGTAGTATAATTTAATATCAGGTAGCATGATACCTCCAGCTTTGTTATTTTTTCTCAGGATTGCCATGGTTCCATGGAAATTTTAGGATTATTTGTTCCAGTTTTGTAAAACATGCCACTGGCATTTTGATAGGGATTGCATTGAATCTACAGATTGCTTTGGGTGGTATGGCCATCTTAACTATATTAGTTCTTCCTATCCATGAGCATGGTATATGTTTCCATTCCTTTGTATCTTCTTTAATTTCTCTCTTCAATATCTTATAATTTTCTGAGTATAGGTCTTTTACTTTCTTGGTTGAATTTATTCCTAAGTTTTTGGGGTTTTTTTGGATGCAATTGTAAATGGGATTGTTTTCTTAATTTCTTTGTCTGATAGTTCATTATTAGTGAATAAAATGCAACTGATTTCTGAATGTTAATTTTGTATCCTGCTACTTTACTAAACTCATTTATCAATTCTAATAGTTTTTGGTGGAATCTGTGGTATTCTTTCTATAGTATCATGTCATCAGCAAATAATGACAGTTTTACTTCTTCGTTTCCCATTTGGATGCCTTTTATTTCTCTTTCTTGTCTGATTACTTCCAGTTCTATGTTGAATAAAAGTGGTGAAAGTGGGCATCCTTGTCTTGTTCCTGATCTTAAGGAAAATGCTCTTAGCTTTTCCCCATGGAGTATGATATTAGCTGTGGGTTTGTCATATATGGTATTTATTATGTTGAGCTATGTTCCCTCTATTCCCACTTTACAGAGAGTTTCTGTCATAAAGGGATGCTGAATTTTGTCAAATGCTTTTCCTCCATCTATTGATATGACCATATGATTTTTATTTTTAATTTTGTTTGTGTGGTTTATCACATTAATTGATTTGTGGATATTGAACCAACATTGCATACCAGGAATGAATCCTACTTGATCATGGTGTATGATCACTTTAATGTATTACTGAATTCAGTTTGCTAATATTAATATTTTATTGAGGATTTTTGCCTCTATGTTTATTAGGGATATCGGCCTATAGTTTTCTTTCTTTTTTCTTTTTGTAATGTCTTTGCCTGGTTTTGGAATCAGGGTAATTGTGGCCTCGTAAAATGAGCTTGGGAGCCTTCCCTCCTCTTGGATATTTTTTGGAATAGTTTGAGGAGAATAGATGTTAATTCTTTTTTGAATGTTTGATAAAATTCACCTGTGAAGCCATCTGGTTGAGGACTTGTTTGTTGTGAACTAGCTTTTATTTTATATGTTCCTGATAGGAACAAGGAGTAAGAAGACATAATCTTTCCTTTTTCTAGACATATATTTTGGGATAACTTGTAAAAATTCTACCATGTTATAAATTTAGGGAAAATTTCATATTGAAAAAGGAAGAAAGAAAATATAATAATTGTAATCTGGAACTGGTTAAAAATCCAGTAAGTGAGATAAAGCAACCACAAGTTAGAAAAAGTAAAGTCATTTTAATGTTCACACCTATAAGTAGCATGCTTTCTTTAAATACGGGAGAAATAATTTTAATGTTCAAAGCTGAGAATTTTAATGTTCATACTAGGAAACATTTAAATTTGATATCAAAGAGGGATTTAGCAAGGTACCAATCTTTTATAAAGCAGAATAGGAGATTATTCTTTTTGTCTGACCAGCACCCATTTCCCTTCTAGTTGGCTTGGGACTCTCCATGAGAAGGTAAGAAATAATTGCTGAGAAGAGTGGAGCACAGGGTTAACTAGGGCAATGTTGGGAGCACTCTGGGCCTCCTGGAGTTAGTGGTCATGAATTTAAAATGAGTCCAGTCATCCTAGTTGTGTGGTTTTCTCCAACCCCATTCAGCTGATTAGATGTTAAGTGTGGAGCAGGCAGAGCGATATCATTTAGTCAATTGAAGTGCAGGGCAAGAATGAGTGATGTCACAGACAATGGTTTGGTGGTTGCCAGAGGGTAAGGGGGGTGGGGGGTGGGGGGTGGGGGGTGGGAGATGTGGGTAAGGGGGATCGAATATATGGTGATGGAAGGAGAACTGACTCTGGGTGATGAACACACAACGGGATTTATAGATGATGTAATACAGAATTGTACACCTGAAATCTATGTAATTTTACTAACAACTGTCACCTCAATAAATTTAATAAATATCTTTAAAAAAAAAAAAAAAAAAAGAATGAGTGATGTGAGTGAGTGATTCTAAAAGGTAGACAATGGAGTCTAAGTGGGATAGGGAGAAAAGGCGGACGTGATGTAGATGAGGAAGAGTGAAAAGTTGGCGGACCCACTGGTCTCCAAGAATTGTATCATTGGTAATAATATACAGAGGTGGTGGTTGGAGAATGGAATCATTGAAATTGAGATTTAAAAAATGTTTTAAAAAATGATCACTTTTCAATAATATCCTTTCTTTCAATTATTTTTAATGTATAATTTATAATAGTAAAATTCACATATTTTAAGTTGATGACAAATATTTCTATCTATATAATTGCAATCAAAATCAAGAAAAAGAAGATTGCCATTTTTTCCAAAGTACACGGGTGCCACATTACAGTCAGTCTCCCTGCAGTGGACTGGATGTTTGTCCCCACCCCCGCCCCCCAAAAGTTCATATGTTGAAATCCTAACCCCCGATGTGATAGTATTAAGAGTTGGGGCCTTTGGATAATTAAGTCTTGAGGGTGGAGCCTTCATAAATGGCCTTAGTGCACTTATAAATAGAGGCCAGAGAGCTAGCTAGTCTTCCTCCACCATGTAAGACGTGGAGGGAAGACAGCTGCCTATGAAACAAGAAACAGGCTCTCACCAGACACTGAATCTGCCAGCTCCGTGATCTTGGGTTTCCTAGCCTCCAGAATTGTAAGAAATAAATATTTGCTATTTAAGTCACCCATCTATGGTACTTTTGTTGTAGCAGCCAAAACAGATTAAACACTCCTCCTCA
This sequence comes from Rhinolophus sinicus, assembly GCF_057876585.1. NCBI lineage: Eukaryota > Metazoa > Chordata > Mammalia > Chiroptera > Rhinolophidae > Rhinolophus > Rhinolophus sinicus. Next base: position 48,418,313 of record NC_142503.1, read on the forward strand.
ACAAAATACTGGTCTGATTTTTAAAAAATCACTATAGATGAGTTTTAGCCTATTCTAGAATTTCATATACATGGAATCATATAGTATGTACTTTTTCACCCTGGCCACTTTCACCCAGAGTAATGTTTATAAAATTCATCATTTTTATTGTGTTTTTCAGTAATTTGTTCCTTTCTTTCGCTGAGTGCTATTCCATTGTATAAATACACAACAATTTATTTATTCACCTGTGGTTAGATATTTAGGCTATTTCCAGTTTGGGCTGTTACTAACTTTCATATACAAGTCTTTTTATGGGTGTGTGTTTTTGTTCTCTTGGGTAAATACCAAAAACTGCAGTTACTTCTGTGTATTACCTGTTTTTACATATTGTTGGATTTGATTTGCTAATATTTTATTTAGGATTTTCACGTCCGTATTCATAGGGCCCATGGAAATCATCATAACTATCAGTCAAAGAGGGAAACATTTAATCTTTTGCTGGGAGGTGGAGGCTAAACTAACCCTTTTTCTTCTTTATCTGTGTTGGAGCAGTAGTCCCTTGAGCCTAAACAATGGCAAATAGAACCAGAAAGTATATAAACCAGTTGATATCATCCACCTCCACAGGCATAAAGGCATAAGAAATTAATGTGGGGCCATGGCAATGAAGAAAAATGCAGAAATTCAGAGGCCACAACGCTCCATCTTCACAAGTAAGTAAACTTGCTCTGTACTCTTTCCAGTCTCTATTTTTTTGGGGTCTATGTGCATATATTCTTAGGGAACCAATCTTTAAGTTGATGATCTTCTGATAGAAATAGAAGACTCCACCAAGGGATGCTTCATTTTGGGGAGGCCAGTGGTATAATTTAAAATGTTATGAGGCAGACTGTTTTCAGGTGTAGCAACGTAATCACTAAACCACTACACTTGAAGTTGGGTCCAGAGAGAAGCAGTTCCCTGGATTCATGGAGTTACAGCTATTGACACCTGGATCAAATATCCTTTTCCTTAAGTGTGAAGTGACTCGAGTGTTATTGCTTTAAAGACTGTCAAGTTCCCAAAAAGTAAAAATTATTTATTCTATGTTAATAATTCAATTTGCAAGTTAAGATTTATCATTTATTGGAACTTCTCTTTCCTGCATACTTTTTAAATACGTGACTAAATCCCTGGCATGTACTGAGGCAATCAGTAGATTTTTAAGAAAGCAATCAATATTCCAAAATGCCTCATCTCAAAATTAGGAATTATATAAAGGTAATTGAAGTAAACGACAAAGAACACATTGTTCTCTTGACTCATTTCAGTTCCTTGACAATAAATTTTCATGAGCTGCTTGGACTATTAAGTAAATTGATATTTTTAAAGTCTGTGATTATTTGTGACAGGAGTACAATATTTATAGGCTTTTGCTATATATTTATATTTATAGTGAATATCTATGAGCAATTGTGAGTAAAACACCTTCTGTTTTTAAATTGCTCGTTTAGTATAGTACTTGCCAAACATCACTTAAGTGAGTACTTATTATATGTGAAACACAAATGCTTTATGACTTGGCTTTAAGATATTTAATTACGAAATGGAGGGTAAAGTATCTTAGAGCACAGTATAAATAGCTTGTATGACTTTGAGGGGAAGGACCTGTTAGAGTAAGTTTTCTGAACACCTAAAACTTACACCTTCAAGAGCTGCCTTTTTCTTTTAACCAATTAAATAATATTCTTTCAAAATGTATTGCTTGATTTGCTGCCATCTTAAAGCTGAACATATAGAATATAATCTATGTATTCTGTAGGTGATAATTATGCATGTCATTTCACCAAGTGGTGCTAAGGTGACAGCAGTTGTACCCACATTGCTTTTCTCCATTGGTACGATGGGCAATACCGTGAAAAAGACAAGTAACATCTTAGTATTATTATGAATATAGTTTGACCTTGTGAGTCCCTTGAAGGGATTTGGGAACCCTCCAAGGGTTGGCAGACCATACTTTGAGAATCACTGATTTAAGAAATGCTATCATTTAAAAAAAAGAGGACTGACCGAGTCCCTATTATCGCCAGGCACTTCTGAGCGCATGGGCTGTGTCAGTGGACAAAACAAGGAGCTCTCCTTTCATGGAGGTTATTTTCTAGCAGCAGTGGTGATAGATACTAAGACAATAGATACAATAACTAGGTAAATTATGAGATGCATTAGGAAATGATAAGTGCTGTGGAAAAATAAAAAGTAGAGCAAGGTAAGTGTGATTGGGAATGCTGGTAGGTGACAAGTAGCAGGTCGAAGTGTTAGAGTGGCCAGACTAGGCCTCATTGGAAAGGTGGTATTTGAGCAAAGCCTTAAAGGAGGTAAGGGAGTTAGCCATGTGGCTGTCTGGTAGAGAAGCATTTCAGTCAAGGGAACAACCATATAAAGACTGTAAGGTGGGAGTATGCCTGACCTGGTAAAAAACAAACAAAAACAAAACAAAACAAAAAAAGACACACCAGGTAACCCGTGAGGAGGGAGTGGAGGGATTGAATGGTAAAGTTCTAGGGTGTGTGGCCAGAGACAGAAGGGACGGAGAAGACCATGTAGAGAAATGGGAGCTACTGAAGGGTTTTTAGCAGAAGAGTGACCTGCTCTCTCTTATGCGTTAAAAAGATGATTTTTCTTGCTGTGTTGAGGATAGACTGTACAGGACAAGGAAAAGAAATGGAGATTAATTAAGAGATATGTGTGGTAATCAGATGAGAGATACTAGTGGGTCAGACCAGAGTTGCAGATGTGGAACTGGTGAGAAGGGAGAATCAGTTGAACTTCCAAATGGTTTTGATGCAGGGAGTAAAAGAGAGTGAAATCAAAGGTAACTTCAAAATTTTTGGCCTGAGTAACTGAAAAGATAGTGTATTTAGTACACAAAAATTCACTCAATGGGGCCATCCCGGTGGCTCAGGCGGTTAGAGCTCCATGCTCCTAACTTCGAAGGTTGCCAGTTCAATTCCCACATGGGCCAGTGGGCTCTCAACCACAAGGTTTGCCAGTTCAACTCCTCGAGTCCCACAAGGGATGGTGGGCAGCGCCCCCTGCAACTAAGATTGAACATGGCACCGTCAGCTGAGCTGCCTCTGAGTTCCCGGATGGCTCAGTTTGTTGGAGCGCATCCTCTCAACCACAGGGTTGTCAGTTCGATTCCTCGACTCTGGCAAGGGATGGTGGGCAGCGCCCCCTGCAACTAACATTGAACATGGCACCTTGAGCTGAGCTGCTGCTGAGCTCCCAGATGGCTCGGTTGGTTGGAATGCGTCCTCTCAACCACAAGGTTGCTGGTTCGACTTCCGCAAGGGATGGTGGGCTGTGCCCCCTGCAACTAGAAAACGGCAACTGGACCTGGAGCTCAGCTGCGCCCTCCACAACTAAGATTGAAAGGACAACAACTTGACTTGGAAAACAGGCCTGGAAGTACACACTGTTCCCCAATAAAGTCCTGTTCCCCTTCCCCAATAAAATCTTAAAAAAAAAAAAAAAAAAATCACTCAAAATTTACCGTAGGTCTAAGTATGAAATTTTAAAGCTTTTAGAAGAAAATCTTCATGACCTCTGGGTAGGCCGAGTTCTTGACCACGACATCAAAAACATGATTCATAAAAGAAATACACTGCTACATTGGACTTCATCAAAATTAAAAATATTTGCCATGTGAAAGATACCGTTAAGAGAATGAAAATAAAGTGACAGTATGGAAAAAATCATTTGTAAATCACATATCCCACGAAGGATTTGTATCTAGAATATATTAAAAAACAACTTTAAAAACTGTAAAAACTCAACAGCAAGAAAACAAACAATCCAATTTGAAAATGAGAAAAGGATTTGAATATATACTTCAAAAAAGGAGGACAAATAAGCACATGAAACCATACTTAAATCCTTAGCCATTAGGGAAATGCAAATTAAAGCCACTATGCAGTACTACAACTGCCCACAATAAAAACTCAGACAATAGCAAGTGCTGTCAAGGATGTGGAGCAATTGGATCTTATGCATTGTTGGTAGAATATGAGATGGCATGGCGCCTCTGGAAAACAGCTTGGTGGTTTCTCATAAAGTTAAATATCCACTTACCATAGAACCTAGAAATCTACTCCTGGATATATACCCTAGAGAAATGAAAACTTATATTCAGCAAAAACCTGTACATAAATATTCATAGAAGCTTTATTTGTAATAGGCAAAAACTGGAAATAATCCAAATGTCCTTCACCAAGTGAATGGGTAAACTGTGATATTTCTATATAAGTCAATACAGCTCAGGAAAAAAAAAAAAAAAGGAATACATGCAACAACTTGGCTGGATATCAAAGGGATATGCTGAGTGAAAAAAGCCAGTGTCAGAAGGTTACATGCCATGATTCCATTTATATAACCTTATTGATATGACAAAATTATAGAGATGGAACAGATCAGAGGTAGATGAGTGGTTGCCAGGGGTTAGGGCTTGAGTGAGAAGGGTATGACTATAAATGCATAGTGCAAGGGAGTTTCTTTCGGGTAATGAAACAGCTCTATATATTGTTTGTATCTACTGCTAGTTACAAAAATCTAAACATTTGATAACATTTTATAGAACTATGTACCAAAGGAAAAAAAAGAATGCACATAAAATATGGTGAAATCCAAATAAGTTCTGCATTTAGTTAATAGTATTCTACCAGTGACAATTCCCTGGTTCTTATAATTATAGTATGGTTATGTAAGATATGATTTTGGGGGGGAGCTGGGTGAAGGGTTCACAGGAACTTTGTACTATTTTTGCAATTGCTCTGTGTGCCTAATGTTATTTGAAAACTAAAAGAAAAAAAAGAGTGTTTCCATTAATTGGTATGAAAAAGCCTGCATTAGAGCAGATTTTAGAGGAGATAAAGTTGAGTTTTTGACATTATAAATCAACGATGTCTATTACACATGCTACGTGCACAAGTCTGGAGTTTGGGAGAAGAATCTGAACGAGATGAGATATACATTGGGAAGTGATATGTAAAGCCAGGAGAATGGGTAAACTCATCAAGGGCAGGAGTGTAGATCAGGAAGAAAGAGGAATGAGAACTGTTTTGGGATGCTCCATTATCAGGCAACATGAGAAAGTAGAGAGGACTCTGGGAAGAATAATAGTTCCAAGTTTACTATTTCCCTTTTTCTGAAAACTCTTTGGTGTATGTGTGTGTATTGATACTATTCTGTTCCTACCAGTAGAAAGATTTGCTGGCCAATTTGAAGTCACTTATTATGGACCTTTTTCTCTCTTCCTCTGTACTTTATCAATTCCAGTAAAATTTTATAGTATATCAGTTGCAATGCCCCTCCATTTCCCTCATCTATTGAACTCTGATTGATGACTTTACAACCTGTTTTTCTCCCAATCCCCACTACCTCTCAGGGATCACGTGTGGTAATTGCAATGCTTTGGGAGAAATGAACATTAGTTTCCTTAAAAGCAGATGGAGTATCTGTTGTGAGACTACTTTCCTTAATGGGGAAATAAAGACAAATTCTGATGTACTTTTAGGAAAAATTTTCTCATTATCTTCTTAGTTTAGTTTCCTGAAATCATTGCTGATTTATGGTCAGTCTGTAGCCAATTTTATCTTTAACCGACAGTTAAACCGATGCCACTATCTTTCTATTATCATTGCTATTAAAAAATGAATTCACTTAGTTAACTGACTTTAGCTTCATCATTAGGCAAACCATTATAATTATTTTTTAAGTTTAGGTATGCAGCCTTGCTTAGGAGGAAGTTTAAAATCCCTAAATCATGTTAGGAAACAAGGAGGTCGAAAAGCGATGATCTAGGCACCCATCTCAAGAAGTCAAAGGACAGCAAACTAAACTGAAAGGAAAAGAAAAGATATAATAAAGACAGAAATTAATGAAATAAAACAAACATACAGTAAAAAAGGATCACCATAAATGAAAGCTGGTTCTGAGCTAGAAAGATTAGCCACGAAAAAAGAGAGAAGCTACAAATTACCAATATGAGGAATAAAAAATGAGACATCACTTTAGATCCTACAGACATTAAAAAATGAGAATATTATAAATATTTATTCCACTGAATTAAAAAAATAAATGAAATAATCTAATCTTTAGTAAAACATAATTTACTAAAACTGACTTCTCTTTCCAATATAAGCAGAAATAGAAAATCTGAACAGTCCTTAAGTTGCCTATTCACATTCTTTGTTCATATGTCTGTTGAGATTTTTGTCTTTTTTTATTAAGTGATGGAACTTCTTTACATATTAATTTATTAATCCTTTGTCATATACATTGCAAATGTTTTTCCTAGTGTTTTTACCTTTACATTTTATTCATAAAATGTAGACATTTTTAGTACATAGTTAAATTTGTTGAACATTCTCTTTGTAATTTCTTTTCCTTTTATGCTCAGTCTATCTTTATATGGTTTCTTCTATTTAATGATAATGATGTGCCTGTCTTTTTAAAATGAATTCTTTAAAACGTCTGGAACTTAGTTTGATGTGTGATATGAACCAAGGGATCAATTTAGAAAAAATAGTCAGTTTTTCAATATCATTTAAAATATAATCAACGATTTTTTCATTGGCTTGTGATACTTCCTTGACCAACTGTTAAAAATTTGTGTATACTAGCTAGGGTCTGTTTCTTTTTTTTCCCTTTGTTAATTCTTCTGTGCCATTACTCTTTAAATTATTTTCATTCCCTTCACACTTTCTTTCAGAAAAAATTTAGACTAATTTTATCATTTAAAAAATTTATACAGGTGTTTATGAAAGCTATATGCTTAGGGCGTAAAACCTAGACATTTTAACAGAGGTAATGTATCAAAGTAGTTAGAAGCACTGATTTTGTACATTATCTGTAAAATGGGGATAGTAGTATTGATAGGTTTGTTGAAAAGATGAAATAAAATTAAAATAGGATATAAAACACCTTGAATGATCCTTGGCATATAGTAGGTGCTCATTAATTAAAATAACTAAGTATTACTGACTTCCATTATATGCCTCTCAGTTAATGATGCCTTTTATTACTATTAATAGTACTTGGTGTTTCTATCCTTATAGGTAGCATGTCTCTCCTTTTATGTAAATCTTTTATACCTCTCAACAAAATTCAGTTTGTTTCATATTAAGCACCTTCTTTTGGTTCGGTTTATTCATAGGTATTCTATGGTTTATGTTGTTGTTTTGCATAGAGTTGGTTTTCTCCCATTAAATCTTCTTTGGCCTTTGGTGTTACATAGGCAAGATTTTCAAAGTGTATATTTATCTTGTATCTGATTACTTTCCTGAAATTAAAAAAAATAATAATTTAAGAGCTTTTCAAATGATTCTCATAGGAGCTACAAATAATGATGATTTTTGTGTCCTTATTTCCAGTAGTTAAAGTGCTTATTTTTACTTTCAATTTCTTTTCTTTTTAATTGAATTCAACAGAAGAATGATGGTAGTGTATTTTCTTGTTTTAATCCTTATTTTTAATTAGAATGCCTTTAGTGATGTACTGGAAGTTATTTTGTTAGCTGTTGAGTTTAAAGTAGATATTTCTTATGTTGAGAAAGAATCCTTCTCTTCCTAATGCACCAGATATTACTCTCAGGCCCGAACTCAGATGTGCAAGAAAAGTAACTGAAGTAAATTTGTGTTTTGAGCTTTCATTCTGCCAGATGGCAAGACCTTAGTCTCAGTTAATTAGGGTTTCTCCTCTCCTTTTCCAAGGGGCTTACATTGTGCCAAAGTGTGAGGAAGAGTGGACATCTGATTCTGTGCCTTCTTCTCTTGTCTATTCCTCCATTTCTCTCTTCTCTTCTCCTAATTGTAGGTGAACCAGTCAGCTATAAGGCAAGGGTGGGAGGGGCTGGGCAGGGAGGGGCAGCAAAGGTTGGGGTAGTTGTTCTATTTTTTTCCCCCTCATAGATTGCAGTGGGATATGATAAAAAGCAAGGAGTGTTCAGAGAAGTTTTCCTTTCCCTGATATCCCTGGTCTTCCCTTGACAGCTTGTCCTCTTATCAGAGGTTCCACAACTCACTAACTGTGAGTCAAAAGTGGGGCATGGAATGTGAGGTGGGCAAGGATCCAGGCAGCAGTGGGAACATAGAAACAAAGGAAGAGCGGAGGATGGAAGGAAGGAAAGTTCCAGTAACAAGTAGAGAGTAAGTGGGTCTGGGTCAGGATGGGCTGGCTGCTCTTAACACATAAAGTTGCTGACTATTCCTAGTAAAGGCCTTTCCATGTTTCAGTTAGAAATAATGGAAAAGGAAGTAGGCATAACCCAAAGAACTTTCCCCTTTCAATATTTTGAAACACACACACACACACACACACACACACACACACACACACACACACACACTTAGTATTTGAGTCCTCCCTCCCTCCCTCCCTCCCTCCTTCCCTCCTTCCCTCCCTCCCTGCCTCCCTCCCTCCCTTCCTCCTTATATAAAGCTTTGTAAAGCTGCCATACAGAGGGCAGAAAATTGGGACATATACCTCTGATTTTGAATCAAAAGTATTTTGGGAGAACAGATAAACATTTTATATTGCCAGGGTATAGTAAACAACAGAATGTTTTTATTTCCTCTGAGGGAAAAACCTGCTCTACATTCTACCTGTTCTTTGAAGAATGTAGCAGGCGGGACAACTAACTAGCTCTTGAGTAACTGAAATCAGCAGTGAGTGTAGTCTTCTTTTTCCAGATCACAGGTTGTCATTTATTTCTTAAACTGCAGCTTTGTGCTGTTATTTTTTCCTTTCCATCTGATTCATTCTGAGTCACGGGGAGCACACTCTCACTGTGATGGGGTGCACTGCAGAGAGGGCTGCCTTGCTTGTTCTGCACCATTTAAGTGCGTGAGTCTTTCTATCAGAAATAGTTTGGAGAGTCACGCCACAGGGACAAAAAGGGAGTGTGAGGGATTTGCCTGGGAAGACTTGCATTAGGAGAAATGGAACTGATGAAGAGAGTTCTTTTTTCCCTAGAAAAAAAATAATGAACTAATGTTTTTAAGGGGCAGCTAAATCTCTCTGTTTGTCATGACTCTCAAGCAACCAAAGAGACATTTAACAATGGCATTCTCTCCTGATGAAAGATTCCATTTTGGCATGCCAGGTTCCCAGGGGTGGCAGAACGGCATTACCAATGTCAAATATCCTTGGTCGTCAGTCTTCCCCAAATACACTTACTTGTAATCCCTCAGTGGGGAATTGAAAATGATCATCCCCGTCACACTGAAGGGACATGATTTTTCAGGGTGGGGGAGGCTTCTGTTCATTAAGAGCCTGCTGAAACTGCGCATAGCTTGAAACATGTAATCTGAACGAAAGTATCCCTCTACTCAATGAAAACCACTTCCAAGGAGATAAGACAAGGGTAATATATCTTGAGGATATTAAAAACTAGAATAGAACGGAAGTGTGGTACATTCTCTCCTTTCCTCCTTTTCTTTGCTTAATACAGTTATTTCAAACATCAATATGGGACATAGAAGATGGAGACAATGACTCAGAAACTCACTTTGTCCTCTCTTTTGTCTCAAAACATTAAAATTTAATTGATGTACTGCAGCTGTAATAATTCCATTCACAACAGTCAAGAACCATATACCTGTAAAATGATAGGAAAAATGGAATTTGTTACATTAGTGGCAAGCAATTGGAACAAAATGTATTAGTAGTTTAGAAACCATTCTGTATGTGATTATGTGTGTGCTTTGTGTTAAGAAGAAATACACAAAATGGAAGGACATGGGGGAACGCATCTTTGCATTGGCATGAATCCTTTTACTTGAAAGTCCTTCTATAGTTGTAAGTTATGAAAAAGCATATTTGCCCCCAAAGCTGTGTAGCTTGCTGTAAAATCCATTTTCAGTACTTCAGAACTCAGCTCACATAGCCTTCTTATAGGCTATAAGGAAGTTCAAGCTGTTCTGAAACAGTCATCATGATCCATTATACTTTGTTCCCTGTTTCTTTTGTTTGTAGTTGCATGTGATACTGTAATTGTGTGAGAAATTTAAAATATATGCTGATTTTACAAATGGAGGGTTATAGTTTTGCTTATTCAAAGCATTCTTGAATATACCCTCCCAAATCTAGCATGAATAATCCAGGGCAAAGATAACATTTCAAAAGGAGATAGGTCAAAATAATTTCCTTTTGTGTTAAAAGAAGTACCTTAGGAGAAAAATACTTTTTGAGATTGTGGCTTCATTTACATGTGGGAAACAGAAAATTTAAGCCAATAATTTAAGCCCCAAAAGTTTACTGCAAATATCTATATCACTGAAGCAAAATCAGTTTGTGTAAGTACACATTTAAAATTTTTTTTATCATTAATTGGAGATTGTATTGATTCCATTTCTAATAAATGATAAAAAGCATCATATATAATATTTTAGATTATATATGGATGTTGCAGATCATAGCTTAAGACCTACTTTGAAAGGACTAGAAAATAGTAAAGAGAAAAATGCATATTTTCATGCTAGTTTATCCCCTCAAACTAGGGAAAACTCAACGTTTTCTTCCAGGAACAAACTCCTGCTCCTTGTTATCATTATTGCTTCATGTCTTCCCGTCATTCAATCTTCTTAGAGACCTTTCACACTTTCCTTCTCTATGCAACCAGTTACCAAGACCTACAAAGTCTTCTCTGTAAAACTGCTCTCCTCCATAGAACTTCAGAATTTTATGTCTTTGAAGGAAGTGCCTATAGTTCATTTTTTTCAAAACTTTTTAAGTAGCAGACACTTCTCCAAATCATATCTAGAAACTCCCCAATTACTACTACACTACTGCTACTACTACTGCTACTGCTACTACTGCTACTAGTACTACTGCTACTGCTACTACTGCTACTACTGCTGCTACTGCTGCTACTATGGCTAAATCTGATTTGGATGAAGCAAGGGTAGTGCGGAGGGTCACAGACTGGTGTTTGGTCCATTCTTGCTGGCTTGCTGGCGTATTCAAAGATGCTTTATTTAATCCCAAGGGATCTTTGGAGTGGAGGAAAAAGAGCTCCAGAGATTATGTGTCTTGTTCAAGATCATTAAGCCAGTTAGTGAAGAGCTGGGAGTAGAAGTCAAGTTTAAATTGATTACCTTTTGGTTCCATTGCCCACTTGGTTCCACTCTCACCACCTGAGACTTGGCTTATGATCTTAGTATTCTCTAATTCCCCTCTTACGTGTCCCCATTTACAGAACGTAAGATATTTTGTGTTCTTTGTGTCTGCATTCTGTACAACGGGCTCCTGTGGCTCTCCACTGCTTATAAAATCATGCCTCAGTCTTTCTGGGTTCATTTCAGGCTTTTTATAATCTGAGCTTTTTCTTACATGGTTCCTCAATTCAAAGTCACTATGCCAGCTCGGGTTGGGGTTGTTTCTCAGTGATCAGAGAATCACCTCCAAGCCTTTCCTTACACTCTTCCCTTTACCTGGAGTGCTGGTTTTCCATCTAACCTATCTTGCAAGGCTCAGCTCAATAAGCTTGTTCTAACTTTACCATTTCACGGTTACCCCTTTTGTTTTTTGAAGGGCTGCATTTGGTACCATTTCTTAGCTTTTATATTTCACAAGGGTAAGAATATGTATTCTCTTGTCAGTAAAAATAGAAGTTCCGCCATGGACCATGGCTTATTTTGTACATAATGCTGACACTCTGTCATGTGAGAATTAGCTGTATTTTGTGAGTTATTTATATTGGACTGGGGTGATGAAAACTATCCTGGCTCTTGACACCGCACGAGAATCCACTGCATTTTAAATGTAGTGATGATGTGTTACTCCACTTGACTGTCATCCATTTTCCTTTCTCACCATAAAATACTGGATCTAAGATTTTCTGTTTGATCGTATACTGTAATTATGCCCTCAGCCTAACCATTAAACAATTCTAATAGAATATAAACAGAAGTTAATGGTAAGAATTATGTAACTATTTTATTGCAAAGATCTATTTCTGTAAGTTTTCAATAAATGTCTTTAAATTTTCATAGAACAATGAATATAATTCCTTTTCAAAAATTAATCAGAATCCATAAATGATAAAGGTGTAACTATTACATTGTTTTGTACACCTGAAACTAATAAAAAAATAAATTAAAAAAAACCAATATATGCCATATATTTACGATATGTTGGCCATAAATTGGTCAACAATATTTCTAGAAGTTAATCAGGAAATTGTATTTGTTCTAGAAACCTTGCAAAATAATTAGATAAAATGAAACAAATTCAGAAGACATATTTCTATACCAAATAAAGGACATCACAAATAAATTCTCCATTTGGGCATGAGGTTTGATGTCATGGTTATATAATATAAACACGTTGTTGATAAGGGTTGAGTTTTTGTTCATTTTAATGTTACAAATAAATATTGGTATCACAATAAAAAAATTAATCAGAATCATGCCCAAAGCCATATTTGCTCCTGGAGCAGAGGCTGTTCATGCCTCTCTCATATCCAGATGACAAACTCAGGCAGGACTCCATGCCTTATCTTCCTATGTATCTACAATCTAGAATTCAGAAGGCGGGGTTATTTGAAATGAAAAATGAAGTCAGAATTCTTCATATGACAATGAAGAATACCTTTGTTGATTAGGTTATGTGATGAGTATTTTCAATATACCTTTGTTAGTAGTTTTTTAAAATATATGCAAATTGCAGATTTAATTCAATTTATTGAAAACATGTTAACAATATTGAGTAATTAACAATGTGTTTCTTTTCCCAACCTGTTGTGAGTGTATTAGGCTAAAGAACATGCCTCTAAATGAAAGAGCAAGAAGTATAGCTAATAGTTATTTTATCAGTTTTAGGAAAGTCTTTTTGATATTTTTCCCCAAAATTGAAAAAAAAAATTGATGTATCTAATGATGTGTAACAAATCTTTTCACAATTCAGGATGATTTCCATTTCTTTGCTTTCAACAAAATTTAGGAAGATCTAATTGAGTTGTCAGCTGATGGGTCACAAAAAATAGTATTTGAAGATGTGCCATGGTGTGGTTTGGGCATGTAAAGTGGAAGAAGTTCAAAGACTTGAATGATGTTTTATAGCACAATTTGCCCCAATTTCATCTATTTATATATGAAAAATGATTCTCAGAGCTCATAAAAAACACATTAGAATTGATGCTGAACCCAGTCTCATTATAGCAATAAGTAATATTCATCCACAAAACATGAAATAAAATAAAAATCCTCATCTATTTCATTAACAAAAGAATTTCCAATTTTTTTCTTTTCATGTTTACAATTTACAGTACATTTATGTTGCTTTTGATAAACTATATAGTAATAATAGTAGTAATAACTCAATCCAGAAGAAAAAGTTTTACTTTGAAGGATGAAATGACATCAGTAAAATATTTTCAAGTATAAAAATGTTTTACATGAAAATATTCTATGGGGAAGGTGGAATGGAAATACAAGTTTAAGAAGAAAAAAGAATGATATAAAATTTCTAAGTGTTGAAGTCATCTTGTTTTTTTCCTTGGGTGGTATCAGGTATCAATAGCTGTAGTATTTTCTTTGGATACATCATTCCATTATTTTAAAATGTCAGTATTTGCAATACATCAGAAATGAGGTATTTGAAACTATTTAAATTTAAAATAAAAGAATTTGGATGTGAATTAGCAATGTGTGAGTGAGTACATAGTTTTCCAAATTATTTTATAAGGCTACGTAAGCAAAATCTTGGAAACGCCTCCAGCCAGGAAGCACCGAGTAACACAGTCTCTATCTGCCTTGACAGCCTCAGTCTGCCTCGCCAGGCTTTCCTCTCCTTTTCTCTCTACTTCTAAGATACACTGGTCCTTTTTTAGTTCTCTGAATGCTTCTAGTTGCTTCCCACCAAAGGGCTTTTTCCCCTTTCCTGTCAACTCAATGGCACCAATCTGCCGCCAATACTAACTCAACCACACTTAACCAGATGATCTCCACTCCTCCTTTGGAACGAAGCCTCACCTGGGGAGGAACGAGACAGATGTTAGAGAATAAAAACGCCCTGCCTCAATGTGAGCTGGACCCCTGTCTTCCAATGCCTCTTTTCTATACATGAATGTTGGTCCTGGTCCAGTTTCTGTGAGCCACGTAAGGGAAATGTGCCATTGCAGTCTAATCTGTTCTGGTTGACAACATGGAGGTTATCTGGTCTGGGACAAGCTTCTCTAGCAGTACCTCTTAGGGCAAGCTTGTTGTCAAATACTTGTTATGCTTCTCTATCCATGCAAGACATAAAGTGATCATAGCATCCTTCCCCCCGAAGCTGGCACTTTGTCTCTGAAGGCTTCTCAGTACAGAGCCCCCGCTGGCTACTGCCAAATGAGGGCTGTGGCTCAAGAGGTTTTCCATCCCACTTCTAAGGATGTGGTGGGCTGAGAGCACTCAGGACAACTCTGGGCATACAATATCTGTCCCACCAAAATGGCCTGATTCAATTTATAAATGTTTCTACCCTTTAAAACATATTCCTTCAGAATCTCTCATATGAATCTTCCATGGAAAATCTTTTCAATTACGAGAAACTTCAAACTGTGAGGACTCATTAAGCGTGAATGTTAATCATTCTGAATGCATCAGAGAAAGAGGTGTTATAGAAATAAAAAAGATTTTTAGCTTTTTTTTTTTTAACTTGCAAACAAGTTCTTTAGTATTTGTTCTCCCCTTTGGCTGGTGTTTGCATGTTGGATACCACATATTATTGGGTGCCACTCTGTCTTCAGCACTTTCCTTCTCAATGGTGGGTCCCATAAAATTCCAATTTGGTTTCCACCTAAGGTATCCAGTGTCCTGCCTGTGCCTCTGGGTAGTCTCAAGCTCAGCATTGCATCTCTCATCCAGTTGTGTCACCATCTCCATTAGCATGCAGGGTAATGGGGACATTCATTACCTCTGCTAGGTCCCCAGGAAGAAACTCGTTCCTGGTTGCCCTTAGCCATGCCTTCTTCTTGATCTCTCCAGAGGGACTTGAACTCGGCAAAGGTAAATTGGATTCGTTAGTAGGGAAGACCGAATTACGAGGCCAGCCTTCAGTATGTGGGCTGAGAGGGAATCATTTTATGTCTTGGTGAATAAAGGGTAGCAGAGCTGACTTAATTGAATCTCTTATGTGTCTGTACATTTTCATGGATTTCTTTTGTTTGTAAGTAGTTTAAATATAAGTATTTTTTTGTAATGAGCTATGAGATGGGATTTGAAATGAGAGCATGCTTTATACATTTGGAATTGATTCACTGCAAGTGGTGTATGCCCCTAGAAGTCACCAAACATGCTCATTTTGTTGGACAGCTTTTGCCAGTGCCCACTATTTGCACCCTCATATTCCAGAAAGCTGTTTAGAGTAATGCTGAAAACTGTAGTCATCAGATAATTAAAGCTGTCTGCAGAAAGGAGAAGCTGACATCCCATTTTTTAAAAGGAGAATCTCTTGATGGGTTGGCTGCTAATGTTGAGGTCCCTGTTATTATTGTTCTTAAAGACTCAGGTTTTAAGTTGACAGGAAGAGTGAACACACTTATTTTTTGGGGAAACACACAAAAGAGGATGGACATATGTACATTTACTAGAAATAGCTCTGAATGTTTCTAAAGGAAACATGACCTGTTCTCTATATTTATAAATATGAAATATCTGTATATTATATAAATTGCTAGATGGAAGCAGCTGGCATTTTCCAGCAAGGAAAGGGGATCACTGAACTTTGACCTTTAATAACACGATTTCTTTTCTGTATGGTTTGGTTGGACACTAGTGCCATTAGGTATTATTTTATTTTCTGTTTCAGGTTGCTGCCATTCCAAGACATGGATCCTATACTCTGGGACTCTTTTGTGGGCCGTTAGCTGTGTGCAAACCAACACAGCTCAGCAGATAACTTCCTTCTGGAGCTTGTTATTAAATCTCTATTTGTGTAACTAACTTCCGGTCATCTCTGCTTTCCTGGTAAGGGACTTATTTCAATAAATTGCCTTCTGCCATTAAACTCCCTTCAAATCTCACTTTGATTCTATTCTATTGATTTAGTCTAGACTGCACTGGGGAGCGTTCATCAGTTGAAAATCGCTTCCCTGCTCTCTGCTCATCCTGGCCCATCACCCTCCACCATTACTGGCTGTGCTAAGGAGATGACCAACACTTACGACAAGGTTGAACCATTCAGGTGGGTCATCACTTGGGGAATGTGAGGACCACTCTGTCCACAGGGAAGAAGTGGTCCTTCACATAAAGGACAGAGGGATGTGTTGCTGCAACACACAAACAGTCATGGACCTGGGGCCTTGGAATAAATAACAACAATAATAATGGTTAGGATGGCGATACTAGCTGAGTTAGGTCAGATGTGACTATACATCATGCCTTTTCACAACTATGTGAATATGCTATGATTTACCCATTTTTCTGTTGAAGGACGTTTGAATGTTTCCATTTTGGGCAATTAGATAACACAGTTGTAAACATTCGTGTGTGTGTCTCTTTCTTCACACATGCAACAGTTTTTCTAGGGCACACCCTAAGAGATGAATAGCTGAATCAGAGTATGTATATTTCTAACTTCTTCTATTGTTTAGTTGTTTACCACTTTATATTCCTATTAACTGTGCATTAGAGGCTTATTTCTTGACCTCTTCTACAATACTTGCTATTATTGGGTATGAGTATTTTTGCTTATCTGATGGGTGTGATGTATCACATTATAGTTCTTATTTTCCTCTCTGATGTCAACCTTAGGTGGCAGGTATTATTATTAATCTCATTTTATAGACGGGGAATCTAAGGCTTCGAAAATGATTTGTCTATGGCTTCACAGTTAAGAGGGGACAGGAAGTCACGAATGATCCTGGAGTGTCTAACTCTGAGTTATAACATTTCAGCTTTCATGTCACGGTCAGGCCAGGATGTGTTGTAACAATTCAGAAGCAGTACAGGGAGTCATATTTTTCTCTTTATTATATACTCTTCCAGTAGTCTGCCCTCTGTCTGAACTTTTTTCTATTTATCTTTTTTATCCTTCCCATGTTTCCTTTCTCTCATCTTTTTTCTTCCCTCTTTCCTTCCCTCTTTCAATACGTCTGTCCCTCCCTCTCTCCTTCTTTTCATTCCTACATTTTAACAAGTGATTTTAGCTGGGTTATTTTGCACAGCTCTTCATAGAATTGAGAAAATGAAATAAATAGGCATAATAAAATTTTGAGATAGTAACTGATTTTCCTTTATATTTATGTGAAGAAATTACAAACCCACCAATATTGAGGTTGAAATGGAAACATACAAAGCTGAATACATTTGTGTGTGTGTAATTTGGAAATGACTGTTAGCAAAAATTCTTTCTGGAGCAGCTGCTTCTGATACACACCACTTGTGTCTTATAATTAGAACAAAATTTAAACTTCTTTAGGAATTGAAATTATGCAGTACATTTATAACTAACAATACAATGTTAAATGGAGAGTTACGCCACCATTCATTCCTGCATTAATTTCTCTGTTAAACTTCTTTGGCAAATGCTATTTTTAGCTAACAAAGAATTACCACCTAAGCAGGTAATGTGAGAAATATGATTGCAAAACAAAATACAAGCTCAGGATGTTCTAAACCTTGCAGTTGGAAGAGCAGTGGAGCAAATTGGACTCAGTCACCAAATCACCATGTTCAGCAAATTTCTAGGCCTCAGTGTTTGTTAGAAAAAAGATATAAGAAGTTGAATCAATATTTTTATATAGAATATTACACTTTTGACTTTGTTGTGTCACTTTTTTTTCTTACCTAAGTGGGAAGACTCTCCTCTGTGCCCACTCAGCCTCTCTGCACCCCTAGGACATTTTGCTTCCCATGAAGCTTTTTGGTTTATATGGTTGCCACCATCACAGAGTCAAAGATTCTTGACAACAGGGCCCATGAATTGTTCATATTTGAGTTCTTACAGAAATTAGTACCTTGTCTGACACATAGTAGTAGGAGCACCATAAATGATTATTGAATTAAGTTAAACTGAAATCATTTAAGGTAGCAAACATCCGGCTTTCTAATTCTGATCATGTCTGTGAAGAACTGGGCCTGAACACGTGATGAACTGTTTTGATGGCTGCAAATCCCTTTATCCCCACAGTCCCAAACTCAGGAATACAATGCTGTTAATACAAATTGAAGTGTCCTAGGTGGGATATCGGGAGTGAATTGTGGTGTAGGTTAGCAGATATCCAGTAAGAGCAATTCCATTTCCTGAGGTGCCCCTGAATAAGTGATGATGATGCCTTATTCTTGGGTTGGTAGAATCAATCCTTTTTTTAAGAAATTATTTTTCTTGAATTAACTGGGGTGCCATTAATTAATAAAATTATATAGGTTTCAAGTGTACAATTCTGTAATACATCATCTGTATATTGCATTGTGTGTTCACCACTCAAAGTCAAATCTTCTCTCACTATATATTCAACCCCCGTTACCTTTTCCCCAGTTTTGCCCCTCCCCCCTTTTCCTCCACATCCTGTGTCTATCAGTTTTTGTTTTTTGTCTCGTTCATTTGTTGCTTTCAGTTTTATATCGCACATATGCATGAAATCATATGGTTCATGACTTTTCCTGTCTGACATATATCCTTAGCAAGATAATCTCAAGATGCATCCATGTTGTCACAAATGGCAGTATTTCATCTTTTTTTATTGCCGAGTAGTATTCCATTGTGTGTGTGTGTGTGTGTGTGTGTGTGTGTGTGTGTATCTCACATTTTCTTTATCCAATCATCTACTGAAGAACACTTCAGTTGTTTCCATGTCTTGGCCACTGTAAATAATGCTGTAATGAACATAGGGGTAGATTCAATCTTGTATGAATTTTTTTCCCTTAAAATAGGACTTATAGAAGTTTTGGGTTGGGGGGAATGGAAAAGAATATTCTGAAGTTAATTTGGGAGAAAAACATGTAGGAATTCACCAAAAATTTCTGAAGTAGTATCAAGGAGTGAAAACTTACCAGACAAGGTATTAAAACATATTCTAAACTATAGATATTAAAAGATTGTGGCACTGGGGCAGGCATGGATCAACTTCTTTATCCATTCACCTATTGATAGACATTTAGATTATTTCCAATTTTTGACTATTATTAATGAAGCGTCTATGAACATTCTTGTATAAGTATTTACATTCATATAAATGCTACGAGTGGAATGGCTGGATCTTATGGTAAGAGTAGGTTTAACCTTGTAAGAGATTGTTGCACTGTTCTCCAAAGTGATTGTAGGATTTTGCATTCCCATCAGCAATGAATGGAATTTTAGTTGTTCCACATTCTTGCCAATATTTGGTATTGTCAGTAATTAAATTTTAAATTCTAGTGGGAATACAGCAAATCTCAATGTAGTTTTAGTTTGCATTTCCCTTGTAACCAATAATGTTGAGCATTTTTTTCATATGCTTATAGGTTATTTATCAATTTTTACTTGAGTTGTTTGTCTTTTTGCAACTGAGTTTAAGAGATTTTTACACAGTATTCTGGATACAAATGCTTTGTCAGATATATGTTGTATTAGGATTCTCCAGAAAAAAACAGAACCAATAGAATATATATAAGAGAAGATTTATTATAGAATGGCTCACATGGTTCTGGAGGCCAGGAAGTCCAGGATCTGCCATCTGCAAGCTGGAGAACCAGGAAAGCTGATAGTGTAAATCCAAATCTGAAGGCCTGGGAACTGGGGGACCGATGGTGTATCTTATTCCATCCTTTTACTTTTAACATATGTGTGGATTTCTTTTAACCCACTCTGAGAAGCTCTGCCTTTGTATTAGAATGTGGAGATTATTTACCTTTAGTATGATTATTGACATGATTGGATTTAAAACTACTATTTTTGTCACCTGTTTTTTATTTGTACCATCTGTTCCTTTTTCCTTTTTCCCTCATTTTTTATGTCAATTGAGTATTTTATATTTCATTGATCTCCACTATTGACTTATTAGGAATACTTAGTTTTTTTAAGAGATTGTTTTTGAATTTAGAATGTGCATCCTTTGCTTATTACCTTCTACTGGGAGGGACGGGGTTTGTTGTCCTTCCCTCAGTGACTTAAGGCTTTTCTCCACAGAAGAGAAGGCTTTCAGTGGGCTTCATGCCTTTACCACTCTGTTAAGTGAAGCCCTCCCGTCTCCCACCCTGCCCAAATCTTTCTCATGAGTACCTTTGGGAGGTCTGGGGAGAAGAACTGTCTGAAGCTCCCACAAGTTCTATGATATCACGCTAGTCCACACACAGCCCATAGCAACTTGTTAAGAATTTTAACTGAATTCTTCTTGCCGACTTGTTTGATTCCCAGTATCTCTTCCTCCCATATTCGGCCACAAGCAACCCAGTACTTCCATCTCCTTGGAGGCTCCTGTCTTTCCTTGGCTTTTGGTCTATTTGGTTGCCCTTTGATCTCAGCTCTCTGATGGGTTACAGAAAAGTTATGAATTTGTAGTTCATCATATTTTTCTCGTACTCGGAGTGGGAATGCCATATTTCCAGCTATATGCTAGGCAGAAGCAAAACTCTCACAATAGAGGAAATTTATTGCAGGAATTAGTGATGGAAACGCTGACAAGCCAAGTAGTGGTTGGTGAACAACTCAAGATTCGCAACATCAGGTAGCCTAGGCTGTGGAGACAAGGGATGCTGTTCAGCTCAGTAGCCAGGGCAACCAAGCAGAAGCTAGGACCCTGGGGGGCTTGTCTGGTGGGAGCCAGCATCGCCTCATCACAGACAGTACTTGAGATGGCACTTGAGGCCTAGCAGGAGGAAAAAAAGACTGTCCGTTCTCCTCCTCTTGCCATTCAGTTTCCTGACAGTACCATCCACTGGCCAAAGCAGATGACATTACAACTTGGAGAATGATGCCTACAGAGAGCAGATACCTCCCTTATTAGACAGAACAGAGCAGGTAAAGGATGAAATAGAGAGCTGACAGCAGACTCCTTAAGACCAGCCCACGTGTTTATCCTCTATTTCAGAATAATGGATTTATGCTACTGGTTTCTCAATTTTAGACTTCACCTATTGACATCCTATTATTGAAAAGTTGCTTCTCTTGAACTATTTCCATCCTCCCCCATGCTAAGCTTCCTCTATCTTGCAAATGTAGTTATATCACAATTTTTGTCTAAATAAGTAATGCACGCTACATTGTGATGGATACTGACGAGTCCGTACATGCTGTCCACAACAGAGCTGTGCAGTGCGTTATGATGACATGTTCATTAAACTTTTTTAAAAATTATAGTTAAATACACATAGCATAAAATTTATCATCTTAACTACTTTCAAGTGTACAATTCAGTAGTGTTATGTAGATTCACAGTGTTGTGCAACCGATCTCCAGAACTTTTTCATACCTGAAAAGTCCCCATTTTCTCCTCCCCCGACGCCTGGCAACCACCATTCTACTTTCTGTGGCTGTGAGTTTTGATTATTGTAGACACCTCATGTAAGCGCAGTTGTTTATACAGTATTTTTCTCAGCATAATGTTCTCAAGGTTCATCCATGTTGTGGCATGCGTCAGAATTCCCTTTCTTTTTAAGGCTGAATAATATTTCATTATATGTATATACTATACAAGTATTTTGTTTATTCATCTGTTAATGTTTATTTGGGTTCTTTCCATCTTTTCAATATTGGGAATAATGCTGCTGTTAACATGGGTGGGCAAATATCTCTTTGAGACCCTGCTGTCAATTCTTTTGGATATATATCCAGAAGTGGGATTGCTGGCTTACATGCTTTTTCTATTTTTAGTTTTTTGAAGAACCATCATACTGTTTTCTACAGTTGCTGCACTATTTTACATTCTCACTAACAGTGCACAAGGGTTCTAATTTCTCCACATCCTAACCAACATTTATTACTTTCTGTTGTCATTTTTCATAGAAGCCATCCTACTCTATGTGAAATGACATCTCATTGTGGTTTTGATTTGCATTTCCCTAATGATTAGTGAAGTTGAGCATCTTTTTAATGTGCTTGTTGACCTTTTGTATAATATATTTTCTTTGGAGAAATGTCTATTCAAACCCTTTGCCCATTTTTAAATCCAATTATTTGTTGTTGAGTTGTAGGAGTTCTTTATATGTTCTAGATATTGATTCCTTGTCAGATACATGATTTGCAAGTGTTCTCTCCCATTCTGCAGGTCGCCTTTTCACTGTATTGATTGTGTGCCTTGATGTGAAGATGTTTTAAATTTTGATGTAATCCAATTAACTTTATTTTTATTGCCTATACTTTTGGTATCACATCCAAATAATCCTTGCCAAGCCCAATGTCATGAAACCTTCCCCCTATAATATTTTTTTAAGAGTTTTATAGTTTTAGGTCTTATATTTAGATCTTTGATCTATTTTGAGTTAATTTTTATATGTGGTGTAAGGGTCCATATCATTCTTTTGCACGTGGATATTCAGTTTCCCAACACCATTTGTTGAAAAGATGATTCTTTCCCCATTGAATGGTCTTGATACCCTTATCAAAAAGCATTTACCCATATATATGTGAGGGTTTCTTTCCAGTCTCTCTGTTCTGTCCCACTGGTCTGTATGTCTGTCTTTATGCCAGTACCACACTATTTTGATTACTGTGGCTTTGTAATAAGTTTTGAAATCAGAAAGTGTGAAACTTCCAACTTTACTCTTCTTGTTAAAGATTGTTTTGGCTAGTCAGGACCCTTGAGATTCCATATGAATTTTAGGGTGGATTTTTTTTTTTTTTTTTTTTTTAAATACGAAAAACAAAAAACAAACCAACAAACAAAAAACACCATTGGGATTGCATTAAATCTACAGCTTGCTTTGGATAGTATTGGCATTTTAGCAAATTTACTTTTTTAATAAGTCACTTCATCCCTGCACTGTGTTGTGACTGGTCTTGCCGAGATCAGAGTCTCTCAATCAATTTTCTGATCTTCTGATCTCTGGTCTTTTGCTCTTATTCATGCCCTGCATGACCAAGCTGGGGGAGTACTTTGGGCATTGGGGTCCTATCTACTCTTCATAACCAATCCTCTTGCTTTCAGCTCAAACTATACTGTTGGATTCAGTGATAACTGGCTTAGCCAATTCTTGAACATTCCCAAGGTTCTGCAACTAATCAAATTTTTGACACATAATTACCATAGTTCTTATTGGGTTTCCCATTACAGATTCAGGCTTCGTCTTTCTCTGGTTATTAGGCTACTTCTTATTTATTGCGTTTCAGAGTCCAGATTTCATTGACATCTCTCATATGCTATAATTAGTTCCTTGGGTTTATTTTCTTGTGGATTTATAGTTTTTAATTCCTTTTCCTCTCATTTTAGTGGGATTCAAGAGGTCACAGGAAAGAAACTATTATATTCAATCTACCAAGATTGCCCCTGTATTACCTTTTAAATTAAGGAAAAAAAAGACCTGAAATAAAAAGAAGTGGTTAATAGAGTTATAATTAGGCAAATTTGCTGGCTAATTCAACTTAAAATAAAATATTTTGTTATTAATAGAAAGGTGAGAAAAAATGGAAATAGTGAGTTGCTTAAATTATTAGATATTTACTTCAATTTTTCTCTTCAGTTGACTAATATTTTTGTCACAGAATATAAAGAGAGAGCACCTGATTTAAGAGATTATACTGATAACAAAAAAGCTTATAACACTAAAAGAAAAATTCAGAAGACAAATTTGTAGATACTGCTTGATCACAACTATGTAAATCTAGAATTTCAGAATTAACAGATGGTTCTTTGTTTTCCTTCTACTCTCAAATGAAAAAGTATTATAAATATTATTTACTTTTCCTTCACTGTATTCAGAGTGCTTTGATGTTTATGGCAATTTGAGTTCACAAAAGGGTAAGAAATCACATATGAATGGGAGCAGGACAAAAGGAAAACAGACTAGAAAAAAGGCTAGACATCATTAAAGACTCTAGACTTTGAGATAGTCAAGTAGCTTTCAAGCAGTCCTTTGACAGTTTCCCTGCATCCTGTATGTGGCCATGACTTTGGAGTGCCTTCCTCTTAGCAGAAAATGGTTATAAACGTGTCAATCAGACCTTGTTCGGAATAAGCATCTCTGGGACTGTATGTGTGGGAACAAGGGTATTTTCTCTTCCTTGTAGTTTTCTGTGTTCTCCAAAATTTGTATAAAGAGCATCCATTAACTGCCAGTGAAGAGAAGATTAAGAAGTGTCCAATAGATGGGATCAGCAGGATGTAGAGGGCACAGGGCAGAAAGAAGAGGAAGGATCCTGGATGCCAGGAGAGAAGGGGGACAGCACTCTGGATAGGCAGTGTAGGTCCTTCTAAGGGAGACATCTCTGTCCCTAGCCCCTAAAAAAGGAGCAGCTGGCTGTAGGTGCACCTATGACCCCACCAACCCTGTGTATAGCTCATTGGAATAGGACTGAGCTCTGGCCCAGAAAGAAACTGGTGGTTTAGAAGACATTTGGCAAATTCTTTGAAACTTCCCTCTTTGAAAGGTGGAGTCGAAGTCTCCCCTTTCCTTGAAGCTAAGCTGAACTCAGTGAAGAGTTAACCAGTAGAGTGTGGAAGCAATGATGCCATGTGACTTGGGGAGCTAGGCGAAAAAAGGCAATATCTCTGTCATGTGGTTCATTGGAACAGTCATACAGGAACCTTGAACCACCTTGTAAGAATTTTATCACCCCGAAGCATGCTGCAATGAAGCCCAAACTAGTCCCTAGGGAGAGACCACAAAGAGAGCATTTGAAATCTCAGAAGAGAGGTGCCTGGCCAGCCACCAGCTCCTTCAGCCCTGATGGTCTCCTAGCTCCAGCCTTCAACTGATTGCCTCCACATAGGAGACTGGCCCACAGCTACCCAGCTCGTTCTTAAATTCTTGACCCCAGAAACAGGAGAGAAAAGAAAATGAGTGTGGTTGCTTTAAGCCACTAAACTGTATTACTCACACAGCTATAAATAATTGACTTACAGTACCAAAATATTTTCCAATTATCTAGTGCTACAGAACAAACTACTCCAAAAACTAGTGGTATAAAGCACGCATTTTATTATGCTCATAGATGCTGTGGATCAAGAGTGCAGACAGGGCACTGTAAGGATGGCTCATCGCTGCTCTGTGTCATCTGATGCCTCAGCCGGAAAGACTGGGCATGATTGGGTGGCTGGGGACTGCTGTCATGTGGAGGCAGCTTTACTCACATATGTCCGGTGGCTGATGCTGGCTGTTGGTTGGGACCTCAGCTGGAATTATCAGCCACAACACCTACCTGGCCCCTCTATGTGACCTGGGGCTCCCTTCCAGCATGAGGGCTGGATTCCAAGGGCAAGCTGTTAGTTTCTTAAGACCTGGTCCTGGAAACCTAAACAGTGTCCCTTCTACTGTATTAACGGAGCCCAAATTCAGGGGGAGAAGACATAGACCCCCATCTCTGAATGAGAGGAATGTCCAAGAATTTTAGATACTCTAACCCCTAGGCTAGGTAGTGGTCTGTGACATAGTATAGCTCAAAAAGATACACTGAGTTAATCATTTTCTCTCTTTTAAAAATTTAAACTACATAATGAAAAGGAATTATCTCTTTCAAAGTAGGAGGTAGAGATAAAGGAGTACCACGAAGATAGACAAGGCCATGGGTAAACCAAGGTTATGAAGAAGGAGAAACTATGAAAAAGCAGGACATCTACTGAGTAGAGATGCAATGAAGAGTGAAGGAAAAAAGGAATGAAAAATAATTCATGTGGTCCTAGAGAGGGACCATCACAGACAGGGCGGCCTCTGGAATGGCCCCTTTCTGGCAGTTTCTGTTCAGTTCTAGTTCATTTGCGACCTTCGACATTGGTCTTATCTTTCTTACCCAGTTTTCTAGGTCACAGTTCAGTTAATAACAATGTCCTACATGGCAGTAAGATGTGCTGAAATGAATGGGGCTGGAAAACAAGTTTCCTCTTTCCTCAGAATTTTTACTGACATGGTGGTCAGGGCCACCATTAGAGAGAAGCAACTGTGAAATGGTTACTGCTGAGTTGTAAAAAAGAGCCACTGTGTGCTCATTATTTCCATCTGAACTTGATCATTGTAGGCTGGACAGAGGTATGGGAGGTGGGTGTAAGAAAACACTTTATTGTTTCTAAAGATGCATTGTTTTAGAATGCATTTTGAAAATGGAAATGGCTAACTTAGTAGAGATCTGTTTTTATTCAGCCATAAGAATTATTTTTTATAAATAGGGAATGAACAAAACTTCAAAATACATCTGTTCAATGGGTTTTCCCTGAAATTTGACAACACATTACCTGTTATATATCGGTCACATGTTTACTAAATCCAGGGGCATACTCTTTTAAAAGAAATACTTTGTTACCCAAGCAACAAAGTGTTTTCCTGATACTCTTAAATAGAGGAGTTTAGATTTCACCTGTTACTACTCGCTGATCGTCTCATCTAAGGGAATAGTGAGGCAGTCAGTAAGACACCATTATCAACACAGTGTTGGACCCAAGAATATCATCGTTTTATTAGAGCGAATAAAGAATTCTGAATTGCGAATAATACCAATGTAGGTCTTTTTCTTACAGAGCTCTTCTATAAAGACTCACTTAAAATTCTGCCAACAGAGTGTTTCGAGTTGGTCTTGCTGTGACGGAAAAGATAATATGTGAAGTCAGGTCAGGGAAGGGTTGTACTCTATGATGAGGGTCATTCTTCGAAAAACTCCTGGGCTTTTTACACATTTGCACCATGACACACTAACATTTAATACTTATTGTAGTTATTTAACCTAATCATTGTGCCAAAGCTATAACTGATCTTTCTTCTGTAGGAGGAACATAGAATAACAATGCCCTAATTTTGTATGTCTCTGTTCTGTAATGACAGGCTGTCATTTTCTATAATTTACCAGAGACATGAACAATTCGTGTGGGTTGAATGTAGTTGCTTAGTTCCCACTTCTTAAAACTTTCTTAAATGGAATTGCTTTTCAGCCAGGAAAACATTGATCCAACTAATTTGCATTGAACCACTCTCTATGCAGCTCAATATATTAAATACTCCTGTGCTTTTTACTTAAAATTGTTTGCCTTTTAAATTCTGTTAAAGTAAGTCACCTTTGTTATGATCATTATTTGTCTTTGAACAAAGTGAGACTTCCAAATGATTATCTGTACATTGTCATTTCCCCACTATTTTTCTGTATTTCTTTCCATATTGCTTTTTCAGAGTTGATAGAAACTTAAGAATCATGAAAACCTCCAGTTTCTCTTGGAATGATTCTAAGTGCTTTCAAAACAACACCAATTTGGCTCTCTTTAACTGTGTATGAAAATTTGTACCGTGTGAATGTTCTCTTAGCTTTTGTCCCTGATCCCACTTCTTGTTGTTAATTGAACATTTATATCGCTGTTTAAGAAATGCAGACACCTAGCACATGACTTCACTTTTTATAGTTGAGTCCACCCATGTACACTGACTTGAAGGAGGAAATGGTTAAAAGCTAGAATTCTGTTAAGTATTTATTGTTAGTGTTGCAGGATATTTCAAATCATTAATTGCTGCATTATTTTAAGTTCACCTTGTATAGTTGCCCACTTTTTCCCATTTGGCAAAAAGAACTTCTGTTGATGTAGGAATAATTCAGAGCTGAGAGCAAAGCCGACTTACTGTTTGATCTAAATTTGAGGTAGGTGAGAGATAGAAGAGACCAGAAATGGATTTGAAGAACTGAAAGAATGTGCTTATATTGCTGCCCCCCAATCCTGAGTCTTACTAAATGACATCCAAGTTAGGAGAGAAGTTTGGAGAAAAGACAAAACGAAATTAGAAGCAGTATAGTGACTTCACTCTCTGAACCCCAACCATGTATGTGTCTCCACCCTTTCAAATCTTCCTTACATCTCAGGACCCCGGGGAGGAAAGTTCCAGGAGAAATCTGGAATAACTGCAACCTCCCCGAGAGAAATGCCTTGCTCCATGCTGGCTTAACAAAATGGCAGAATGGTGTACATGGAAAAGAGTGGGCCAGAGATACCCCTACCCAACCTCCCACAAAAAACTTTTCCATGGATCCTGAGATCCAGTTATTCCTGTGGTCCCAGCACGGGGACACAGACGTTAGCTAAGAGTGAGAGCTGGTAATCCACCTGCCGTAAGGTTACCTAGCAAGGTTGAAAAGGTTTTCACCAAAAGAGTGCCGCTTGCACTTCTAGCCAGGGATGGGATGCTTCCCTAGGACTCAGAGAGAAGACAGAACATTCAGTTCATTAAGGTTTAACCTGGTAAGTGATCTGCTTACAAGTTGAAATTGATTAAGTTAACAATCACTGCTAGACTAAGAAAATCCAGGAGCTACTTGTTTTAAATTGTCTGCCATTAGATAGTCTGGGGAAACAGATTTAATTGAGTTATACAAATAAAGTAAACATGTTTTTTTTTTTAAATTTATTGGGGTGACAATTGTTAGTAAAAGTAAACATGTTTGCATCTGTGGGGGCAGAGCCCCAGAAAGCAGTTTCCAGGCTCTCAGCCTCACATAGACAGGTGCCTGGCTCAGGTAGTAAATGGCCATCAACTGTGATTGCATGGCCATCAGCTGTGGCTAGTTGGCCGTCAGCTGTAACCAATGAGCCATTGGCCCCTAATATAACTGCTGTGGCTACACTAGCAGAGAGAGGAGAAAAAATGGGGGCTAGCAAGAAGATGGCGGCTGGGCTGGCAAGTGTGGATGGCGGTTTGCGGACAGTGTGGATCCAGCCTCCAGTGAGAGTATAGTGCCGCCAGAGAGAGTATAGTGGTATGACTCCCCCATCCATGGCCCCGTGGGTGTTCCTTTTTGGCCTCACCATATCCTGCGTTCTTGTATGGGGAGTGGGAGCAGAGACTCCGCCTGACGCCCGGCATGACAAATGGCGCAGCAAGCAGGGTCTCCCGCACGACAGCATCCCATTTAATTCACACCTCTGTGGTTCAGCCTGTTTGTGTGTCAAAATGACAGGGATTGGGGGGGTAAGGATGGAGCGGGCAGAGGAGTGTATTGAAGTTTCTATTCCTTATGGGACAGGCTGGTGATATGATCAAGGATAGATGATCTAGAAAGTTAAGAAAACAGATCTTAAGAGATCTCATCACAAGAAAAAAAAATTTAACTATGGTGGCAACGTTAACTAGTCTTACTGTGGCGATCATTTCACAATATATACAAATAGCAACATTATGTTGTACACCTGAAACTAATATAACATTGACTGTCAATTATACCTCAAAAAAAAAAAAAAAAAGAGTTGATGATCTGGTTTGAATCCTGGCTCCATCAATGACCAGTTTTGTGTTTTGGGGCCAGTTATTTGATTCCACTGAATCTGCAGATGATTTTCCTCCTCTGCAGAAATATGATCATATTCTACCTCATAGGATGTTGTGAGGTTTTGAGATAAAATATATTACTGTAATGCAGGAGACCCTGCTCGCTGCACCATTTGTCATGCGGGAGACCCTGCTCGCTGCGCCATGTGTCGTGCAGGGCGTCCAGTGGGGTCTCTGCTCCCGCTCCCCATACAAGAACGCAGGATATGGTGAGGCCAAAAAGGAACACCCACGGAGCCATAGGTAGGGGAGTCATACCACTATATTCTCTCTGGCGGCACTATACTCTCACTGGAGGCTGGATCCACACTGTCCGCAAACCGCCATCCGCGCTTGCCAGCCCAGCCACCATCTTCTTGCTAGGCCCCATCTTCCTTCTCTCTTCTCTGCTAGCGTAGCCACAGCAGTTATATTAGTGGCCAATGGCTCACTGGTTACAGCTGACGGCGAACTAGCCACAGCTGATGGCCATGCAATCACAGTTGATGGCCATTTACTACCTGAGCCAGCACCTATCTATGTGAGGCCGAGAGCCTGGAAACTACTTTCTGGGGCTCTGCCCCCACAATTACACTTTTGGCCCATAGTGTCTGGAATATAATTACAATGTATTGTATTCTTGTCTTCCAGTGTTGTCCCTCATCCCCACCCCCACACCTACTCCCCTCCACCCCCCTGCATGAAAGAAGACTCCATATGGGCAGAACTCCTTTATTCACTTCTGTATCCATAGTGTCTGGCACATAGTTGGTGTCCAATAAACAGTTGTTGAATGAATACATTGGTGAGGAGCTCTAGGGAGATAGCTAGGAGTATTAAAGCAGGTGCTACCCATAGGATAGCTCCCGTATATAACAGGAGAAAACAGACCTCAGGGGGGTGGAGGAAAGGGCAGGTGGTTGTAAATGGTCTCAGGTGAGCAGGTTTAGATCAGAGGGAGGGAAACAGGACACAATTACATTCATGTGTACACATATGTTTACAATAGAAAAGGAACAGAAGTCCATGGTCCTCATAGACAAAGAAAAAAAAATTCTGAGCTACATATAAAAGCATACCTTTACGGAACATTGGTTGTGTTTTTCAACAGTGTGTGTATGTTTGTGGGAAAGTGCATGTGTTTCTGTTTCTAGTGTGTGTTCCTGATTGTGTGTAAAATACATGGGCTAGATTTTTAAATCTTACCTGATTGTTTGGATATGTATGTATGTATGAATGTGTGTATGTATGTATGTATGTATGTATGTATGTCTATCTACCTACCTACCTACCTAGCTATCTCTCATATGCAAACTGAGTTTTTCTATATGAAAAACTGTAAATGGAATTTACTACGTCATAAGGTCAGTACTAATCCTTGAAGAATTTTTAAGAGCTTGTAAAGGTGAAAAAAAATTTAGAAGATTTTCATTTGACATTTCAAAACCACTATAGAGTTTTAGAATATGATTAACCCTTAGACCTGGCTCATGTATAAAATGGCTCAGTATAAAATGACCTTGGAATAAGCATAAAATCTTAAAAGGTAATGGGATTAGGACATAGTATACCTTCCTTCCTTCTTTTTTTTCAAAATAAAAAAAACGTTTAAAATCTCATGATTGTACTTACTATTTTTCTCAACTGCTGGGAACGATGGGTAATGGTTTTCTGAAAGAAGAAAATTTTATATTTCTAACGTTTAAAGAGATTGAATATCCTTGACATAATAAATGATGCTATTTAATTCTGTTTTTCTTGAAAATCTTCATCATTTGATTTTGATATCTGCTAGTGCATAAGGAATGCCCATGCACAAAGTGGTCTGCCTTAGTATTATGATATTCTCATTAAGCCATGAGTAAATGTTCTTTTGCTTATGGGGAAAGAAAACTATTCTTTTGAAAATAAGTGTTTGAGTATGCCATCATTCAATAATGGTGACATTAATGTAGAATGAATGTTTCATGCTTCTCATAAAAATCTTTCTCTGAGACCAGCAGCAGGAGAAAGTAGGAGAAGCTAATAACAGAATCCAGCTGAGCAGGAAGGAGTTGGTCCAGTGAGTCTCAAACTTTAGCATCATAAGATCACCTGAATAATTTGTCAAACCACAGATCTCTGTGCCCTGTGCCCAGAGATTTTGAGTTAGTGAGTGGTGTAGTAGATTGAATGCTGTCCTCCAAAAAGATAAATTCGCACATCTGTGAAGGTGACCTTATTTGGAAAAAGGGTCTTGTCGATATAATTAGGGATCTCCAGATGAGATCGTCCTGGTTTACCTGTGTGGGCCATAAATTGAGTGTTAAGTGTCCTTATAAGAGACACACAGTAGAGGACAGACACACAGGGAAGACAGCTGTGTGAAGGTAGAGATTGGAGTTTTGCAAACACAAGCCAAGGAACACCTGGAGCCACTAGCAGGTGGAGGAGGCAAGGAATGATTCTCCTCTAGAGACTTTGAAGGAAGCACAATCCTGCTAACATCTTGATTTTCTTTCTTTTTAAAAAAACAAAATTTTAAAAATTAAATGTTTTTAAATTACAGTTGATATACTATATTATCTTGGTTTCAGGTGTACAACATAGATTAGACATTTCTATAACTTATGAAGTGATCACCCTGATAAATCTAGTACCCATCTGACACCATACGTAATTATTACAATATTATTAACTGTATTCCCTGTGCTGTACTTTACATCCCCATGACTCTTTTGTAACTACCAATTTGTACTTCTTAATCTCTTCACATTTTTCACCCATCCTCCCAGCCCTCCTTTCATCTGGCAACCATCAAAATGTTCTCTGTAGCTATGAGTTTGTTTCTGTTTTGTTTGTTCATTTATTTTGTTCTTAGATTCCACATATAAGTGAAATCATATGGCATTTGTCTGACTTACTCCACTCAGCACAACATCTTCTAGGTGCATCCGTGTTGTTGCAGATGGCAAGATTTCATTCTTTATAATGGCTGAGTGATATTCCATTGTATATATGTACCACATTCCCTTTATCCATTTATCCATTGATGGACACCCACATTGATGTCATATCTTGGCTACTGTAAATAATACTACAATGAACATCTGGATGCACATGTCCCTTCAAAGTAGTGTTTTGGATTTCTTTGGATAAATAGCCAGAAGTAGGATTACTGGGTCTTTCTTAATCTCTTGCTATAACCTTTGTTTTAAAGTCTATTTTGTCTGGCATAAATATTGCCACTCCAGGTTTTTTTCCTTTCGGTTTCCATTTTCATGAAATAACTTTTTCTATCCCTTTTTTTTTCAGTCTGTGTGACTTGATCTGAAGTGAGTCTCTTGTAGGCAGCATGTGTAAGGGTCTTGTTTTCTTATCTATTCAACCACCTTATGCCTTTTGATTGGAGCATTTAATCCATTTATATTTAAAGTAATTATTGATAGATATGTAGTTATTGCCATTTTATTATTCATGGTTTTAATTTGTTTTTTTCCTCCTTCTTCTTAAAGAAGTCCTTTAATATTTCTTGTAATACTGTTTTGGTGATGATGAACTCTAGCTTTTTCTTGTCTGGGAAGCTCTTTATCTGTCCTTCAATTCTAAATAATAGCTTTGCTGGGTAGAGTAATCTTGGTTGTAGGTCCTTACTTTTCTTTCCTTTGAATACTTCATGTCAATCCCTTCTGGCCTGCAAAGCTTCTGTTGAGAAATCAGCTGACAATCTTATGGAAGGTCCCTTGTAAGCAACTAAATGCTTTTCTATTGCTGCTTTTAAGATTCTCTGTCTTTAACCTTTGGTATTTTAAGTATAATGTGTCCTGGTCTGGGCCTCTTTGGGTTCATCTTGTTGGCACTCTCTGGCTTCTTGGGCTTGTATGTCTATTTTCTTCTCCAGGTTAGAGTTTTCCATCATTATTTCTTCAAATAGGTTTTAAATTCCTTGTCCTCTCTCTTCTTTTTCTGGTACCCCTATGATGCAAACATTGGTACACTTTATGTTGTCCCACAAGGCCCTTAAACTATCCTCATTTTAAAAAATTCTTTTTCTTTTTGCTGTTCTAATTGAGTGTTTTCTGCTACCTTCTAAATCTCTGATTCAACCCTCTGCTTCATGAAATCTGTGCTGATTCCCTCTAATGCACTGTGCATTTCAGTTATTGTATTCTTTATTTATGACTGATTCTTTGTTATGTTTTCTATCTTCATTTTTATGTTTCCTATCTTTTTGTTGAGGTCATTGCACATCCTTATAACCAGTGTTTTGTACTCTGGTAGTTTGCTTGCCTCCAATTTGTTTAGTTCTTTTTTCTGGAGCTTTGTTCTTTTCTTTCATTTGGAGCATGTTTCTTTGTCTCTCATTTTGGCTGCCTCCCTGTGTTTGTTTCTATGTACTAGGTAGAGCTGCTATGTCTCCCCATCTTAGTAGAGTGACCTTATGTAGTAGATGTCCTGTGGCGCCCAGTGGCACAGTCTCCCTGGTCACCTGAGCCAGGTGTTCCAGGTGTGTCCCTTGTGTGGGTTGTGTGTGCCCTCCTGTTGTAGTTGAGCCTTGGTTGCTGTTTGTGTGTCAATAGCAAGGATTGACCATCAGGCTGATTGGTTGTGAGGACTGGCTGTGACTACAGAGCTGTTTTACAGGGGCTGACCTTATGGAGCACTATTTGCTTTCACAGGGCTCTGGTGCCTGCCTAGTCTGCCCTTTGAGTTTGTTTTTTGGGGAATTCTGTACCTGGCACTGGAACACTGAGCTGGGGAACCTGGTGCTGGCCTGGGACCCCTTGCTCCTCAGGGGGAACTCCACAGCCAAGATATCCCGCCTGGTTTATAACTGCAACACGCAGGTGTGGGACCAGCCCATTCTCCGCCCCTCCTATCAGTCTCAATGTGGCTTTTTCTGTATGTTCTTGGTTGTGCCACTTCTGTTCAGTTAGACTTCAGGTGATTCTCAATGATGGTTGTTCTATAGTTTAGTTGTAATTTTGATATGATCATGATAGGATGCAAGCACAGCATTTTCCTACTTCGCCATCTTGACTGGAAATCTCTGTCACCTTGATTTTCAATATCCGTCCCCCAGAACTGTGACAGAATACATTTTTGCTGTTTTGAACCACCCGGTTTATGGTAAATTGTAACAGCAACCCTAGGAAACGAATACAGCTACAGACCAAGAACTTAAATTTCCTGCAAACTAATGCTACTGATAAGTGGACTTCAATTTGAATAGTTTTGATTTTGTAGATGCTAGAACTTTAGATGAAAAATCAAGTCCAGGGATGTTCCATAAAACAGTTCAATGCTTATTAGTTTAGTTATCGAAAACTTTTTAGTTTAAGTCATCAAAGTGTCTAGGATACCTGAAGATGAGGAAGAATGAAACTGAGAAGTTAGCTTGGATTGTTTTGATACTTTCTGCCTCATGGGTGTTCCATGCTCACAGGGCCTGTTATATCCTGCTTATCCTCAGGCCTCAGTTTCAACTTCATTTCCAGAATGGGAGCTTCCAGATTAGTGGAAGCCTTACTCTGACCCTACAATAGCACTTTTAGTAGCACTCATCACCATTGTAATGATGGTTTCGGGTGTCTGTATTTCTGAAACATTGTAAATTTATTAAGAGAGAGGCCGTAAAAGTCTTATTCATACCTGTTTCCCCAGTTCCTAACACAGAGCCTGACACACAGTAGATACTCAATAAACATATCAGTGACTGGACGCTGAGCCTTGCCCTAACTAAAGTAGAATTAGAGGCTCAAAGATTACTACTCTTAGTAAAATATTTGCTATTTCTTTATTGACTGCAGATTTTTATGAAGCAGATTTAGTAGATAAAAATCAGATGTTAGAAGTAAGCCAACAAATGATTAAGTACTTATATCTGTGCAGAATGAGTTACTGAATTAGGGGCTCTGAATAAAAAAATATATCTAATAAATATATTCAGGCACTGTTAACTCCAATAATTTTGGTGTGAGCATGCTTTTCACCTCTAAGTCAAGTTGATTTTCTGTGAATTTGCGTTACACATGCAAAGAAAGATGACACTTTCTGGAAAGTACTCATTTTAATAACGACAAAATACTTATGTCTTTAATAGGCGTTTAAAGACAAGGTTTGAACACACAATGCAATATATAGATGATGTATTGTAGAATTGTACACTTGAAACCTATATAATTTTCCTAAGTAATGTCACCCCAATAAATTTAATAAAAAGAAAAAAAAAAAAAGACAAGATTTGAAATGGCAGCCTCTTATTTTCCTCTAAGTAATGATATTAAATTAACTTTTTGAGTGTACCCTCATTTTTCATTTCTGAGAACAAAATGACCAATTTAGTACTATTATATGACTACCTAAAGCTGGTCAGGATTTAATTGATAAATTCCAGGCTAGCACACATGCTGGTATTCAATTTGGATGGGGCACTAGCTCTAGCTATTTAAGGTTGCCCAGGAAATTTCAGAAGAAATTATTATCTAATATCCCAGATATATGATATCTAGGATATCGTATATCATATATTATATATGTATATATGTATATATATGATGCTATCATATATATATGATATGTATATATGTATAGTATAAATATATATGTGTATATATATATATTTATACTTTGTTTACAATTTTGTCAACAAATAAAATTGTAATATATTTAAAGTGCACAATGTGATGCTTTGACGTGCACATTATGAAAGGATTCTTCAGTGGGATATCTTAAAGGGTTTTTATGAACTAGATCATACTTTATATATTAACTACCAGCTAAACTATATTTTGTAAGTAAGTGCCGTTTTGAATTAAAAACTGAGTCCAAATTTTGAATTCTTGTCTATTTGAATGCAAAAGACCATATTCTTCTCATAAGATCACATTAAAAAAGAAAATAACTGGCGTGGGCAGTTCTACTTCAAGGTAGGATGTGAAAGTTTGCCATTGTGACTTATAAGAAATATATCTTTGTTCATTCAGATGACCAAAATATATTTCTCCTCTATATTTGGTCTTCACCCACAATTTCTAATTCACAGCTCCCCAAACCTTTGGAATTTTCTGAGAGTTAAAAGCAATGGGACGAACATCTTTTGTCTCTCGTCCTCGATTTCTGAAATCCGTCAGAGCCATAAAGGTGAAATAAGTCTTGTCATTCATAACAAGCCCCTTTGCACCACAACTGGGTTTATGTTAATGAGGTGACTTTGGACCACATCTAAGGATGTGGACTAGTTGCCAGGGGAGTCAAACATGTGATTCGAGGGTTGGAAGTTTCATTCCCTCCCAATCCTCCTCACCCTCCCTCCCCAATCCGGGTCTCCACCTCTTGGGAGGGGGAGGGCTGGAGACTGAGTTCAATCAGCAACGGCCAAGGACTTAATCAATCTGCATATGTAATGAAGCCTCCATAAAATCCCCCAAAATTGGGGTTCAGAGTGCTTCCAGGTCGATGAACATAGGGAGATTTGAGGAGAGTGTTGTGGTCGGAAAGGGCTTAGAAGCTCTCTGCCCTTTTCCCATACCTTGCTCTGTGTATCTCTTCCATCTGGCTGTGCCTAAGTTATATCCTTTTATAATAAACCAGTAACATAGTAAGTAAAATGTTTCTCCGAGTTCACTGAGCTGCTCCAGAAAATTAATTGAACCCAAGGAGGGGGTCATTGGAACCTTCAATCAATAGCTGGTCAGCCACAACCACAAGTGACAACCTGTACTTGGAATTGGCATCTGACGTGGAGGGCAGTCTTGTGGGACTGAGCCCTTAAACGGAGGAATCTGATGCTCTCTCCGGGTAGTGTCAGAATTGAGGTGAATTATAGGACACACAGCTGGTATCAGAGAACTCCTTAGATGTGTGGACAAAACCCCCCTCGCACACTGGAATTGGGAGCTCAGAACCTTTAGAATGGGTGTGGAAGACTTTTTCTTGCATTACTTTTTTTTGTAGCATTTTTTTTTTTTTGTAATACTACAAAACATCTGGACAACAAAAAATTCCTACTTATTTATAGGATTTTTGAAGAATGTTGGATTTATGGAAAAACTGATTACCAGTGCTCTAAGTATTTTAACTTTGCTTTTTTCAAAATTATTTTGGCTGTTCTATATCTTTTGCATTTTCATGTAACTTTGAAGTCAGCTTGTCAACTTTTATAAAAAATTCCACTGGAATTTTGAATGGAATTGTATTGAATGTATAGGAAAATTTGGGAAGATTTGATAACAATATTGAATTTCCCAAAGCATGAACACAGTATATCTCTTCATTTGTTTAGTTCTTTAATTCCTCTTAGCAGTATTTTGTAGTTTTCCATTTATTGATCTTGCAGATATTTTGTTAAAGTTTTCCTAAGTACTTTATGTTTTTTTCCCCATTGTAAACAATACCAGATATTTAAATTTAAATTTCCAATTTAGTTGCTGGCTGAAATAAACATAATTTGCTTTTATATTATCGACCTTGTATTTTGCAACCTTACTAAATTAACAAATAGTTCTACTAGCTGTTGTTGTAGATTCCTACGGGTTTTATATGTACACAATTATGTCATCGGTGAATAATGACGAATAGGAGTGGTAAAGGAGGTTTGTCTTCCTTCCAATTTTAAGAGGGTTGTATTTAATCTTTCACCATTACATGTGGTACTGTGTTTCTCCAAAAATAAGACCTAACCAAAAAATAAGCTGTAGCATGATTTTTCACGATATAAAATATTGTGATAATAGAAAATAAGCCCTAATGCATCTTTTGAAGCAAAAATTAATATAAGATCTGGTCTTATTTTCGGGGAAACACAGTAGGGCTTATTTTATTTTACGAGCATCCTTAAAAATTGTGCTAGGGCTTATTTTCCGGTTAGGTCTTATTTTTGGTGAATCATGGTATTAACAGTAATTTGAAAATAGACAACATATTTTAGTAATGAAGTCATCTTGCTTTCAATAACTATAACATAGCAAATTGTATAAGCTCTGAGATCCTTTTAATCTAGCATACAATTCTGTTCTGTAGTCAAGAATGTTTGTGCAAACATCCAAAATATTGATTCTTTTTTCTTTCTTGTTTTTTTTTTTTAAAAAGTCTATATTGGACGAGTTGTCATCAATCTGAAATTGTCTATATGCGATCAAGGGGAAATAGCAATTTCTTGACTGAATACATATACCTAAGGAGTGAGCTTCACTTTTGTTCTATCACTAAAGTTCCTATCTACCGCTTGAATGATATACCCAGATGGAAGAATTAGATTCCTGACAGATGTCAGTCTGTGTCTCTTGTCTCTTTATATACGAAGGCACTTACATTTTTGGAGTTAATCTAAGGTCTTCATGAGAAAACCCAACAACTCTTTGAAATACGTCTGGCAAAGTTCATAAATCCTCTTAAGGACAGGGTCTGAATCATCTTCATTTACTTGCATCTCTCACAGAACTTGTATATATTTTGGCTCTGCCGCATCGTAAATAAGTTCCCATTACTTGAGGCAACATGATCATTTCCCTGTTCACGCTTCCTGAAAGAACCTAGCTAACACGTCTAAAATTAGAGTCAAGAATAAATGATTCATTTCACACCCCTTCCTCTGCTAGACAAGGAATTTAGTGCACTTTACATTTTTCTACCCTTTCCACGGTGCCCCAGCCATCCCCCCCATTACTCTTAACAGCCAATGTTAATTTAACATTCGTCTACAGACCTATCTTGCTGGTGGGAAGAACTGAAATATATTAATAAAATAAAATATCATTTTTATTGGGGAAGCAGTTTGGGTTTAGAGAGAGACTATGTGAGTATGATAGAGCCTAGCATTTACCTAGGCCCTAGATGGATGGCAAGACAGTTTGGGGGATAAACATACCATTTCCCTGAAAATAAGACCTAGCTGGACAATCAGCTCTAATGCATCTTTTGGAGCAAAAATTAATATAAGACCCGGTATTGTATTATATTACATTATATTATATTATATATTATATTATATTATATTATATTATATTATATTATATTATATTATATTATATTATAAGACCTGGTCTTATAGTAAAATAAGACTGGGTCTTATATTAACTTTTGCTCCAAAAGACGCATTAGAGCTGATTGTCTGGCTAGGTCTTATTTTTGGGGAAACAGGGTAGTTATTTAGCATGGGGAATTTTGTGATGACAAAACAAACCTATAAAACACAGATCAAGACAGAGGTGAATGTCCTTTAGTCTAATCAGGCCAGGGTGCTTACCTGGCAAGTAGTAAAATAAATAGGCAGAATAAGCATTCCGCAAAAAGAAGGAAGCCAGGGCATTTTTCATGCAGGTTAAACTGGCTGAGCTTCATGAGGAAAGAGGTGTTGCTGTGACAAGTTGTGGCCTTTACACATTTTCAGGAAAAACTTGGCCCCAACCACTGCTGCTGCAGGAGATATAATTGTTATTGAGGCATCCTGTCCTCTTCCTTTCTCTGCTCTTTCTTAGAGGACTAACCATCCCAAGAGGAAAGACCTTGACGCCCTGCTTCTAGTTGCTTTGCACAATGATAACCACAGTCTCTCAGTAGATACAGGAAGATAAGACATAGTGATAGCGGAGTTGAGGGGGGAAGCAAAACTGGTTCTTGAGATCAGAACAAAACTTCCACTCTTTTTTAAAAAATTGAGATATGAATGACATATAACATTGTATTAGTTACAAGTGTTCAATACAATGCTTTGATATATGTGTATATAGTAAGATGATCACCACAATAAGTTTAGTTAACATGCATCACCACACATAGTAGCAAATTTTTTCTTATACCGAGAACTTTTAAGATCTTTTCTCTTAGCAAATTTCAAATACACAATACAGTATTATTGACTATAGTGGCTATGCTGTACGTTACGTCCCCTGGACTTACTTATTTTATAAATTTGTACCTTTTGATTACCTTCCCCCATTTTGTTCCCCCCACCACCCATCTCTGGCAACCACCAATCTGTTCTCTGTATTTATGAGTTCACTATTTTTTAAAGATTCCACATATAAGTAAGATCATACAGCATTTGTCTTTTTCTGTCTGACTAATTTCACTTAGCGTAATGCCCTCAAGGTCCATCCATGTTGTCACAAAC
Source organism: Rhinolophus sinicus (assembly GCF_057876585.1). NCBI lineage: Eukaryota > Metazoa > Chordata > Mammalia > Chiroptera > Rhinolophidae > Rhinolophus > Rhinolophus sinicus. The sequence goes on from NC_142503.1 coordinate 48,458,750, forward strand.
AGCAGGAGTTTCTTCTTTTTTATGGCTGGATCATATTTCATTGTTATGGACACTTCAGTTATTTCCATATCTTGGCCATTGTAAACAATGTTGCAGTGAACATGGGAGTACAGATATCTTTTCAAGGTAGTGATTTTGTTTCCTTCAGATAAATACCCAGAAGTAGAATTGCTGGATCAAAATTTCTACTATTTTCGTTGATGCCTCAGCGCTGCTTGTCTCCAGGAATCATGGAAGAAGGGGGCGTGGCAATCACTGTGAGTGTGAACTCTGGCAGTATCTGTCAGCTGATGTGGATTCTAAAAAACTTAGTATTTCAGTCTGTGGCCAGGGAGGACTGAGACCTTTTTCAAAATTTTAGGGCCAGGAAGAGTGTTACCAGAGTGTGCTGGTAAATGCTTAATAACCAGGTCGCTGAACAAAATTAAAACTTTGATTTATAGTGTTTGCCAATTTCTATGGTGTAGATACTCCCATCATGGCTGATTTCAGGCTACCACTGTGATGTTACTAAATTCAAGTTTGGATACAAATGCACAATAGCAAAACATTATGTAGCATTTCCATCATAGATACACAACAGATACAATCTCAAGGTCATAGATAATAGGACAGTGTAGTAAAGTTAGAAAGTTATGAATTTTGAGTACTTATTACCTTTGCTTTTAATATTGGAAGGTAAAGATATTATTATTTGCAAATAATCTGATTATTTACGTAGAATATTTGAGAGGTTTTTTGAGGGGCCATTTTTCCTCACTTGTGGCTTTCTCATTTGTCATTTTATCTTCAGCTTCTGTGGTTCAGAAGGGTTTTTATGCAGTGTCTTGGTGTCAGATTTTGAGATTTTTCTCAACTATTTGGTTCTGATTCACTTTGTGACGTTAATGCCTGAGATCTTTTTAAAGACTAACATTCTGATATTGAAATTAAAGCTCATTTACCAAACAAGATATTGTGCTCAGATATTAATCTGAGCAGATTAAATGTCACTCCTTCTTATTGTTTTCCATAACCCAAACTATGTTTTCCTGTCAATTTATTCTGCTGATTCAATTTGCTTACTAAAGTATCTTTGAAATATATTAAGCTTTCAATTTCCAATAAATGACAAGTATAAATTTGGGCATATTCAACTTTCTGCTCATTGTATAAAGAAAGCACTTTATAATTAGCCTTAGTAAACAATGTAACTTTGAATTTCTCCATTATTTTATGTAAAATAATTTTAACGTAATATTCTGTATATCCTATTTATAGTTTCTTATTTTATAGAAGATATGAGAAACAATATAAGAAATATTCTGTTTAGTAACTTGTGGTTATGACATCAGATAAAGAGAGAAAATAAAGGGCAAATGAGGTCTCTTTTCTTTTAGAAAAACTGATCCTGATAAAAGCACAGTGACTGGCCCATGGTAAGTACTAAATAGTGTTTGCTATTATTTTATTAGTATATTTACTAAATCTTAGAAGTACATAACGTATTTTAGAATGTTTTTCAACAAACTGAATTATTTCAGGCATGTTTCTCGTTTATCCTGTTAACTGGGAAATAGAAGTATGTAGAGCAAACCATTGTCTGAACATTCTACTCAGCTGAAATTTTACAATGGTATTACTTTCCAGTGAGCCTGATAATTGAAGAATATGCAAGAAATTGAAAATTCGGATTAATAAAGCAATTAATAGAGACTGAGGCTCAACAAAACTGAATTTGGGCCCTATTAAACTCTGGAAAGATACACCCCAATCTTGGGGCATTTTCTTGGGGAGGGTAAAGTGAAAAATAGCACCACGAATTAATGACACTCCCCAGGTGTGAGCACTTTTGAGAAACACCAAAGGGGACCGTGTAAATGGACTGTTTGATTGGCTTTGCAGTCGCACTAATAAATGCTTGACTTTTGCCAATGTGGTAATTTAAAAATGATAAGTGGAACCTGTCAACAGTGCCATTTTGCTTGATTGCACCATAATTGCTTTTATGTCATTGATATCAAACTGTGAATAATTAGAGACTATTTCAACTCTCATAACAAATAATACACTTTGTTTTTACATGGCTAAATAATATCCTACAGAAGTAACATCTTTATGTCATAGAATAGTGGCTTAATATGTCCATTAAAGGAAGACCTGCCTTTTCTGATTGCTCACGTATTGTTCATAGACAGGGTTGATGGCTTGGTTATTTTTATTTCATAATGTAAGACTGGGTTGATGTGTGCTTGTTTACTGTGTTGCAAACTTACCTAAATGATGACCTTAAAAGCTATTGTATAGAACTCAACAGCAACATGCTTCATTCTAGTGTGCAAACGGTATTGGATTTTTATAGTAGTAATATCACAAAAACCTTTGTGACAATTAAGATACTAGAGAATATTTGAAATACAGGGCAACAAAAGGAAGTTAACGATAGCATAAAGGCTATTTTGAGTCTAATGCATTCATGACACAGCATGTGAAAATTTTACACCACTGGTTTATCCGAGAGCTGTGTGACACATACAAGAAATTTAGTGCTTATTGTCCAAATATGGCTCTTTGTGGCAAAACAAGTTCTAGAGATTACCGTGCAAATTCCCCCCCTCCCCTCTTAACCCCAGCACCATTGACATTTTAGGCCAGATAATTCTTTATTGTGTGTGTGGGTTGTCCTGTACATGGAGAGTTTGTTTAGCCCCCTCCCTGGCCTCTACATACTAGATGCCAAGAGCCCCTGCCACCCCAAGTTTTGCCCACCAAAATGTGTCCGGATATTGCTGAAACTCCCAAGAGGCAAAAATGCCTGCTCTAAAGTGACATATCCAACCACCTGTAGTTCTTGAATTCCCATCACAGCATCTTCGCTGGGTGTTTGTGTAGACTGTGCTTGCACATCATCCGGTGAACTCAGTTAGTCCTGGCAGAGCCCTTTGTCCTTTCTTCCTTTGAGCTGAAAGCTGTCTCCCAGTGCATCCTCATGGACCATGCAGAATCCCTGCTGTTCCGTACAAAAGTCATTTACACGTTTCAAGACAACTCTGGTCATCTTAAAGATTCTGTTCAGCTCGAAGGCTCTACAATGCTTCTGTGGAATCATCAGAACTCATCACTCAAGGTGGTGGGCTGTGTGGTGTAATTTCCAGTGTCCGGAGCACTATATTGTCCTCAAAATGCTTCCCACACCTGGTTCTCTGATGCCTGAGTTCTATAATTAGAACTTCAGGCAGTGGCAAAAGTCAGACAGGAAATGAAGTTGGAAACTTCCTGGGAAAATGAACACACTTAGCCTTATTAATAATTATCCCAGTTTGTATGGAAAACAGGAAAATCAGCAAAAGCAGTTATGCAACATGTGTGTGCATACACACAAGCGCAAGATGAGGTTATCATCGATATTTGGAACTTAATGGGTTTTTTTTACCCTCTTTATTTACCTGGCCCCTCAGTCAGCCTGACACAATCTTACATCATTCAGGTGACAGACAAACCGCAACCCCACCCCTACACAACCCACCACGGTCACCACCACCTTCATGGCTGTTTGCAGAATTCTTTCTGGATTCTCCAGGATTCTTTTGGAGCTGTTCTTCCTCCAAATCCTGCCCCTGCTAACGCTGGATTATTTTATATTATTATTTTTTATAAATTTAATTAAACTCTGTGTTGAAATAAAACACACTTAAGGAAAAGTGTACAAGCTATAAATGTACAGCTTGATGATTTTACAAAGTGAAAAACATCCATTAAGTGCAGAAAATTACAGTGTCCTGTAATGACCCGTCTCATGCCCTCTTCCAGTTACTACTCTCTGAGGGTAACCACTACCGGAACTTCTAATAGCATAGGTCAGTTGTCTATTTTTGAATTTATCTGAATTGAATCATACAGCTTGTGTTCTGTTTTAGCTGACTTCTTTCACAGAATATTGTGCTTATGAGATTCTTCCGTGTGTGTAAAACACGTTTATTCGCATTGCTGAGTGGTATTCTGTTGCGTAAGTAGGCCACAGTTCATGTTTTATTCATTCTGCTGTTGGACATTTGAGTTGTTTTCAGCTTTGGTCTACTGTGAACATCACTGTGCGTGTATCCTGCTGGGCACATGCAAGCAGTTGTGTGTGGTATGTACCTTGGGACGTGAATTGCCAGGTCGTAGAGTACATCTGTGTTCAATTTCAGTAGATGCTGCCAAATGGTTTTCCCAAGAGCTGGTACCAACTTATGCTCCCACCAGCACTGCATGTCGATTTTTATAAATTTAGCCATACTTTCGGGTATGTAGTAGCTCATGGTGGTGTTAATTTGCATTTGCCTTATGACTAATGATGTTGAACACCTAGTCATTTATTTATTGGCTATTTGGAAACCCTATTCTGTGAAGTGGTTGTTCAATTTTTTGTGCCTTTTTAATTAGATTGTCTGTCTCCTTATTGATTTTTAGGATTTTTTGAACTATAGTTTGGGTTGAAGTCCTTTGTTGGATTTATGTATTACAAATATTTTCTCCTATTTTTATGATGTATCTTCTCCCTGTCCTTACGGTGTCTTTGGATAAGTAGAACTTTTAATTTTAATGTAGTCCAATTTATCATCTTTTCCTTTAGGGTTAGTTTTGTGTGACCGATTTAAGAAATCTGTTTACCTCAAAGTTATCAAGATACACTTCTCAGTTATCTTCTGGAAGCTTTATTATTTTTACAATCCACTGGGAACTGACTTTTGCTTATGGTATATGATAGACGCCAAGATTAATGTCTGTTAGGAGGACATCCAAATGACCCAGGACCATTTATAGAAAAGGTCATTCTTCCCCTAGTGCACTACAATAGAAGCTTTGCCATAATCCTGCAGTTGTACATGAGTGGGTATGAATGCTTAATTCCACCATCCAAACTTCAACCTGCTTTTGCCCTTTTGATTTAATTCCTGTACTACGTCTTTACAGTACTTGACTCTCAGCTTTCTCTAACAGATTTTGACCTAGCTAGCTCTTTCTCACCCCCTAATATCCTTGTTTCAGGATGGGTTTATCATTCTGAATGCTAAGCACATAGTGGGTCCTCAATAAATATGTTACATAAATTAATGTTCTTTTCCCTCATTCTTACCTTCTCCTTCCTCTCTTCTCCCGTTTTACCTCAATTATGGACCCGGAGGAGTCAACTGGGGGAGCACAGAAGCTAAACATCCTAGGTAGCAGATGAGCTACCTTCATTCTATAAGCAAGTAGGAGAAAGTTGGCTGCTTTAGTGCCAGTTGCTTTCTTTGAAGCTCTGTGCTTAAGGAAGTGGGTAGGGGAGGCAGGATTAATTTTAAACTCTGTTGCCAGCAGACTGTCACTCCCCAAACATGCCACTTTCTCCCAAGAGTGAGCGTGAGATGTTTCTGAATATCAGAGGGATATCATCACCAATGCTAAAGTCTAAATTCATCCAATATTTGAATGGATGTTAATACCTGTTAGCTATTTTAGGAAAATAAACATGTGTGCGTGTGCGCAAGCACACCCCCCCCCCCACACACACACATAAAACTGAATATACCTCAAATGCAAGTAGCCATGACTCACGATATTCTGCCACCTCAGTAGCAGTCATCACAGTAGTTACAAGGACAAAGCAATAATAATGTAAGTGGCACTGCCAAAAGAGTCTTGCCTCCCTGCTAAACCATGTCACATAAATTATACATCTCCTTACTACATAGATATAGCTTAAGACAGGCCTACCACCAACCTTTCCTTTCCAATTAAATTACACCGTCTAAGCCCTCTAACAATATAGATGTTCTAATATCCAATGTAGATATTAGTGTCGCTGCGGCTGCTAATAATACCAATGGCATTTGACATTTTTTTTTGAGGCATTGCCACGTACTCTTCTAAGTATTTTATATATATTACTTCATTTTACCCGTACAATAGTCCTATGAGGCAAGTACTATTATTTCCTACTTTTTATCCTCTGCTCCCTCTTCCTACTTCCTTTGGAGTCCCAAAGCTAGTAAGTTGCAGGTCAGAGCTCAAGCAAGGGCCCACCATGGGCCCTTGGCTCCCAGGCAGTTCACCCTAGAGCCAGAGCACATGTCCATGTCACAGTGCCCTGTGGACATGTGCACAAAGTGAGTGTTCTCTGCTCCATGACCAAAGCATGTGTGAACGTGGCTGCGGGAGCGGTTGGTGGGCAAACAGTGTTACAACTCCCAATCTTGCTCCGGTTGCAATTAGATAGTACAGCATAAAAATTCTGACTCACCACCTGGGGCTGCAGAATTTCTCTAGTTCATTGCAAGGCATTGTCAATAGAGGCTTTTAGACAACTTGTATTTATGGTAAGTAATGTTTGCTCAATGGTAGAGGAAGCTGAATTTCCCATTTGGATAACTCTGACAATCTGTGACAACTGGTTTTTTCATTGCTGGTCCAAGAAAAGTTGGAACTTAAATGTGGCTTGGCTTTTTTCTTTTCTTTTTTTTTTCTGAGAGTGAGAGTTTGGCTAGCATGGTATCTGAAGCAAAGGACCAGGTTAAATGACCTTGTAGAGTCCTTTCTGGCCTATGATTTTAGGAAATAGTGAAAACTCCTTTGATGACTTTGCCAAATTAGCAGAGAAAGTAATACTCCTTTTCTGTGTGTCTGTTCCCTTTCCCTGCCATGGCCCCTGTCACCACCCTTATTGCCTTTTTTGTTTTTAAAGCAACAATCATGCAGGAAACAGTGATCTATTTTCATTTAAATGTCAGCATGTGCTATGTCCTCCGCCTGTCACACCTCAGCCTTCCTCAAGACCCTCTCCCTGCCTTCTGCAGTGATGTCTCTCAAACTGGAGTTTGGGTCCTCAAGTTCTACAAGATTCTTTAAACTCAGTGTTTTTATTTTTATGAAAATCCAAAACTTTTTTTAACCAGATAAAAGTCCCCAACCTCTTTTTTTGCTAAGATAATTTGTGATTAAGAGACATTTTCATAAGATTTGAGGTTCATAAATCAGTGTGTGTCAAACCTGAATCCCTGGAACCCTTGCAGTCCACAGACATATTCCTAAAGAGCTGGTAGTATTGGAGTTTCCAGTCTGAGACTTGCTCTCAGATCTTCCCTTTGCAGGGGAAGCTCCCATTGCCCCAGCTCCCTGCCCTGTAGCACCATCTCTGCCCCCTGTCTCTTTTTTTGAAGCCCCTTTCTTCCCGACCTTCTCCCCCTCCATGAATAACTTTCCGAGTCCCTTTCCATTCCACGTGTCCTTGTCATTTTCTGAGCCTCCCTTTCCCTACTGTTTAATGTTTGACCTTTCCCCTCTGCTCCTGGCAATTCCATTTCTGTTTCTGGCTTTAAGGATATTATTTGCAGGAAATGGAAGAGCAGAGAAAGTCAGCCTGTACTAACAAGCAGTCTGGGTAACAGCATATTTGAAGAAATATTATTTTCTTTTGGTAACACTGTATTGTGGAGGGATCGAGTAGAGCTCTATAAGTTAGGGAATCTTAACAAGAAAAAGGAAAGATTTACAATGAACAGATCATTACTTGAAGATGAGAATTATTGCTAAAGGCCTGCCTTCTTACTGGGGCCAGCATTTCTACAGTTAGACTACTTATTTGTTTAGTAAATTCTGCTTTTTAAAAAAAGAATTAGATGTGTGGGTTATCTTATCATAAGTTCCCATTTCTAAAGTTTTAACTCTTCAAAATTCATTCCATTTCCCACACATCTCCCACTAAGATGGAGCTCCCAAGAATCCTTAAGACTGCTCCCCTAGCACCTCCAGCAAACTCACGGCAACTACCACACTGACCCTCCTGAGATGTAGAGATTAAGGAAGGCCCTTATTCTTGTCTTCACTCTTCTGCCTTTGATCATTTTCAAACAATGTATTATTTGTATCACACAGTTGAGTGTGTTGTTATTTCCTAGCTTATATAATCTTGAGTTTTTTCCTCTGTATAAGCCGTGAATATGTATGTGTTCTGAACCAGACAAAATGATTTCAAATCTTTGATAGGTTGTAGGTATTTAATGAGTAATTTTTGCCTTGTAATCTCCCCAAAGCCAGATCACAGACCTTATAGATCATAAGAAATGAAAAGATGATGGCATCCCAAGTCTTCCTACTAAGCATGATAAAATGAGCACATTAATTTTCCTCCATCCCTCCCCAACCCTATTAAAATCACAGTCAAAGAATAAACAAAAGTGTTCTATTTAATATATGTATCACATCTTCTTTATTCAGTCACCTATTGAAGGACAGTTTGGTTGTTTCCATGTCTTGGCCACCGTGAATAATGCTGCAATGAACATAGCGATACCGATATCTTTAGGAATAAATGTTTTCAGATTTTTTTGGTAGATACCCAGAAGAGGGATTGCTGGGTGATATGGTAATTTTATTCTTAATTTTTTGAGGAATTTCCATACTGTTTTCCATAGTGGCTGTACCAATTTACATTCCCAACAGCAGTGTATGAGTGTTCCTTTTTCTCCACAACCTTTCCAGCACTTGTTATTACTTGTCTTGTTGATGATAGCCATTCTAATAGGGTTGAGGTGGTATCTTACTGTGGTTTTGATTTGCATTTCCCTTATAGTTAATGAAGTTAAATGTATTTTCATATATCTGTTGGCTATCTGTATGTGTTCTTGGGCAAAGTGTCTGTTTAGGTCCACTGCCCATTTTTTTTTTTTTTTTTTTTTTTAAGGAGGGTGCAGCTCGCCGTGGCCCATGCAGGGATTGAATCTGCAACCTTGGTGTTATTAGCACCGCGCTCTAACCAACTGAACTAACTGGCCACCTTGTATGCCCATTTTTAATTGGATTATTTGTTTTGTTGTTGTTGTTGAGTTGTATGAGTTCTTCATGTAGTTTGGATTTCAGTCCCTTATCAGACGTGTTGCTATCAGCCATAAGAAAGGATGAAATACTGCCATTTGTGACCACATGGATGTATCTTGAAATATCATGCTAAGTGAAATAAGTTAGACAGAAAAAGTTGAGAACCACATGATTTCACTCATATGTGGGATATAAAACTGAAAGCAACAAATGAGTAACACAAACAAACAAACAAAAACTCATAGACACAGACAACAGTATAGTGGTTACAGAGGGCAAGGGGGATGTGCGGAGGTAGGAAAGGGTAAAGGGGGTCAAATATATGGTGACGGAAGGAGATTAGACTTTGGGTAGTGAACACACAATGTGATATATAAATGATGTATTGCAGAATTGTATACTTGAAAGCTATATAATTTTATTAACCAATGTCACCCCAATGCATTTAATTAAAAAAGGAATAAGCAAAGGTGAAAAACCACAGAAACAATGAGAATGAAAGAAAGGATGAGAATAGATGAGCAATAATGCCATTTGGGATATGGAAAGCACATGAATAAATGTAAATAACTTAGCATGCTAGAGAACACTGACACTTAAGTGCCTGTAGAGGAGAAATCAATAAGAAGGAAGTCATTTTTGCATCACAGAACCCTAGGAAGTTTCAGGAATTGGTGACACCAGCTATTCCTGAAGGCGACGTTATAGGGCAAAACCCCAAACAGAAAACTGGTTGAAGGCCTTTAGAAGAGTCAGCTAGATTTCTAAGTTCCTTCCCCCCACCCACTCAGCTAATCAGCAAGCACACTCAGCCAGTTTAGCCCATAGCAGAAGGCTGGAGGCTCATTGTCTAGAGATATTGAGCTTTATGTGGTCAGGTCTCAGGGCACCAGACACAGATACATACGGTGTTGTGGCACTGTACTAAAAACAGGGTGAGAGGATTGAGTGAAAGTCCATAAACTGGATAGTGAGACCTGCCTCCAGTCCTTTCCTCTGCTTGGATCCTAGAATGCTGAGCATGTCAGGTAGGAGACGGGAGAAATTCCATTTGGGGAAACTTGCCAGCTTGAAAACAAAACATACCTACAATACTGACATTTGAGAGTTCCTCACTGGAAAAGCTAGGACTCCACTCAACAGTATTAAAACCTTCCTATTGACACATCTGGCTCATTGATATAAAGCTTCCAGTTGGCATTTTAATCCTCACTCTTAGTCATATGGGATAGTGCAGGATCACCCAGCATTTGAAGAAACCTTCTACATGAAATGCAAAGTCAAAACTAACACACTGGAAAAAGAGGCAGGAGGAACTATTAAACATCTATAACTGATAATATTTCCAGAAAGATTAAAGATAATACATTTGTGAAATAAGAACAAGATGCTATGACAGCCTCAAAGAACAAGAAAAAACTCTTTGAACTTAAAAATATAAGAACAAAGATTTAAACTTCAAGAGATGGGTTGGCAGATAAAGATGAGTATATTTCTAGAAAGAGCAAAAGATGAAAAAAAGATAGAAAATACAAAATAGTCAAGATAAGGAAATTATAGGATACGTTCAGGCAGTACAATATTCAATTAATATTATAGAATTCCAGGGAACAGAGAAAATGAAGTAGAGAAAATCATCAAGGTAAATTTCCTGGAACTAATAGACATATTTCCAGATTGAAAGTGCTCATAGAGTGAAAGAAGACACTCTTTGATAGAAGAGAGATGCTAATTTTTCCCAGAGATACAAAACAGATGGCATGCAAAAGATTAAGACAGAGAAAGATAGCAACATTTTAAAAAGAATCACTGGAGGTTAGAAATTGATGTAATAACTTCTTAAAATTTTTATATCTAGACAAACCATTATTCAAGTATATGGAAAGAACAAAGCCATGTTCACACGTTCGGGGTCTACTTCCTGTGTACCATTTTTTACTTCCTATGTACCATTTTTCAGGCAAATATTGGATGGTCGTTGCTTTACCAGAATGAGGGAAAGAAGTAGAAGGAATTCTCCTGGTAAGACTCCTGGGAATCCAGGGATAGCAGGGGCGTAGCTGACCTACAGTGCAACCTGTCCAGACTGGAAAAGGACATTGTCGGAACACTCCAAAAGGAATGCCTTCAGGAAAATTTGTACTGGTAGATTATCTGACAGGTTTGGCCATAGGGAAAATTGAGTTAAGAGGCATTTTATGGAGCTGTTCAAAGGCAATGGAAACACTTGGAGATTCAAAACAAATGGGGAAAATGGTAATTAATTCCAGGAAAGAAGTGAATAAGGAAGGAAATATCATAATATACTACTTGACTCCTTGGTAAACAACATTTAATCTTAAAAATAAGAAAATGAATATGTGTTTAACAAATATGATTTAAAACACACACTGAGAGGACGAGGAAGAAAAAATGTGTATATGACAGCTGATATAAGAGTTAAATCCTTAATTTCTGTAGGAAGACCACATATTCTAAAATAAACAGACAAAAACGACATGATCAGTATTTTTTAAAATTATAAATGTGAAGGTAGATACTGGAGGAGTTGGTGACAGTAATTAAAAGTTGTTGCTTTTTGGGAATAGGAAATAGTAGTGAGGGGGATTGGGTAGGGAACTGCTAGTTTTCATGATGAGTTATGTAGTCCTATTTGCTTTTTAAAATGATGTACATATTTAAAGGTAAAAGTTAAATTGAAAAGGAAAAGATTATGGTAACTCCCAAATATATAATTGCAATGATAATACACTACTCTATGAAAATTGAGACACATTTACATGAAAGCTGAAGTAGCAATAGCTTCATAAGCATGTGTGCATGTGTGTGTCACACAGGATAGGTTCCCCAAGTGTTGGAAGACAACTCTCCATGGTTTTCTCACATTTCTGCACGTCTTCTATCAGTTTTTGTTCTGAAGTGTCTAGTCAAGGATTTTTATATGGCAAACAGGCTTAGAAGATATAGTATCTGCCTTCAGGACAGAAGACAGATTTATTTCCTCACCAGTATAATCAATGTAATGTCTCCCTTTGGGGCGAAAGTTAGGGCAGACTTACTAGTAGCCCCATTGAAAAGATTGCGGTTTCCTAAGCTCAGGTTCCCTCAGCTGTGATGCAAGCCCACTCTGCGTTCTCTACCACCCTGTGGGGTTTGGGGAGAAAAAAATTCACTTTGAACATGAAGTTCATGCTGGCTACTGTGCCGTGAGAAATAACGTTCTTTGTCCTTGACCCAGGAATCTTGTGCCTCCATGAACCTGTGACAGCTTAACTGGTTAGCTTGCAAGTACAGTGAAAGTCTCAGATGCTTCACAGTTCTTGACACTGAGCAGCTGGCTCTGAGAAGGATATTTGTGTGCGCACAGTCAACGGGAAATGCTCTTGAGATCAGCACCATTGTGGGGACAAAGGAAAGAGGGCTGGGCTGAGGGAGAAGTTCAGCTGTTGACTGCAGCACAGCCACAGCAGACGCCTCAGTCGATCCCACGGGCAGTTGTGAAGCCAGGATGACCTTTCAGAGTTGTCCCCATTTGGAGAGAGGGGCTTGTGCCTTTATCTTTGCATGGACAAGGGTTTCGATTTGGGGTACTCCCCGGAAGGGGACTTGACTGTGGGTGAGCCAGCTCTATTTAGCTAAGACAAGTCCTGGAGATGGACTGAGCTAAGAGCTCTCAGCTGCCATCCCTCCGAGGAGCTAATGGAGTGGGTACAGGCAGGATAGCTTGGAGTCTCCTTTCTAAGAAAGTTTCCAGACATCAAAATCCTGTCTCTTTTAACTAAGGAAGGTCTCTTGTGGCTGTTCCTCTACTTCCCTTCCCACCTCCACCCTAGCAAAGATTCCTGAGTGACCCTCTGTCTTCCCCTCTGCGCCACAAGAGGAGGCTAGAGGCCTCTTTCCCTGACCCTGCCTGAGGCAGCTCCTTCTTAGTCCATTGGCACAGAAAGATTCTTGCAGAACTTGAGTTTTCACTGAGCTAATTTTTCTCATTTTCAGGCTTCCATCCAGACACCTCATGTTTCTCTTTGGCTTGCTAAGATCCTGAAACCATTCTGGCTTTAAGCAGACATTTGCCAAACACCTTCTGTGGTCTGGGGACACTAAAGACATAACAGGTAGAGATGCCCCTTTTCATTTACTCAGTAACAGTTAATTCAACTCAGAGTTCAGTTTAATCAACGGACATTGACAGAGTTTCTACTTGGTGCCAGGATCTCTTTGAGACTTTGGGGTAGTGTAAATTAGAATGCTTTTTGCTGCAAGAAACAGAGACCTGACTCACAGTGGCTTTTAAAGAAAAGAAGAGGCCTTCTAGGCTGACTAACCATGCAGGTTTGCCTGGGACTGTTTAGTTTTAGCTCTGGAAGTCCTGCCGCCCAGAAAGCTCCCCAGTCCTGGACAAACCTTGATGGTTAGTTAGCCCAGGCCTACCAGGCATGGTTCTTCATAGTGATGGGAGGTACAAGATGTAGTAATTTGCCCTTCATTTTGGAGGGGATGTCCTAGCATGCCCCAGACCACTGGACCCTAAGCTCTTCACAGATGGGGCAGGACTCTGCATTTTTTCGGAGTTTATCTTCCATCCTCTGGAATGTGGTACTTTAAGAAGGCCTCAATATACTTGTTGCTTTTTGCTCAGCCAGTCAAATTGATAAGATATCATTAATATAGTGGATTAATGAGGTATTCTGGGCAATGTATGATGGGACCTAGGACATTCCCATAACTCTTTCCAAAAATCCTTAAAAACAAAACAAAACAAGACCTCTTTTTAAATCTCCAGACCATGATCTTTTCATACACAAAATGTGGTGAAAGAGTTTCATTGTCATCTAACCAGTTTTTAGACACCTACTCTGGAATATCAGCGTGGGTTTCAACTTCAGAATATGGTGTCTGTTGTCTTCATGCTGCAGCCAAACTGACATAGCACAAGCCTTGTTTTACATTTCTTTACACACAAACGTGAATTCCCTGCTTAACAGCATTCCGATGTGTGGTGTTTGTTTTCTTTAAAGAAATATAAAAATATATTTTTATTCTACCATTATTGAAAATAGGATCTCATTAGTTGAGTTTGGCTATAGCAGATTTAAAAAGGAACATTTCTGCTCATCTCAGTCCATTGTGTAAAATTTAAACCTGCCAAAGGAGGCTTATTTACTACTCAAAAAACAAAAGGTGTACTTCATTATTATTCTTTTATTAGTTTCAGGTGCACAAAACAATGTAATAGTTAGACACCTACACCCCTCACAAAGTGATAACCCCCCACTACCCTTCTGACATCGTATACACCTGTTACAATACCACGAACTCTATTCCCTGTGCTGTACTCCACATCCTGTGACTATACGTAGATATATACATATATATAAATATCTAATGCACTTCAGTACACTGTAAGCAGGGGCTATGAAGCTTGGGTTACAACCTGTGATTTCAATAAAAAGATTATGCTCTAGGCAAGGTTTATCTGAGGCTCAGCTCAAAACCTCTTTGTTCTTTTTTTGTTTTTATTTTTTATTCATTCAGTTGCTTTATTTGGTACTAGAAATAAAATTCAAGCTGTCTGCCATGAGATGTCAATGCTCTGCCCCCTGTCCACTATCCAACCCCATTTCCTGTCACCCCTGCATCATGAACTTCATCTTGGCCACTAGGCATTTCATTTCCCCAAATAAGTGTGTTTACTTCTCACCTCTGGGTCTTTGCATCTGCTGCTTCCTTAGCATGGAAAGCTTTTCCGTTAGCTGTCACATAGCTGCCTTCAGGTCTCAGCTTCACCGTTTAAATGTCACTGCTTCAGAGTCCTTCTCTGTCGACTTCCTTGAACGTGAGTCAACTCCCACCTGGCTTGGCCTTTTCTGTTACAGCGATCAATACGTGAGCTTCATCGGGCCTGCCGTAGTATGTAAGTGTTTCTTATCTGCCCCTCCATGGGACCCTGTCTGTGTTTTGCCTTGTGCTGCACCCTGAATTTTCATATTCCCCCATGTATTCCTTTGCCAGGGCCACTGTCAGCAAGTACCCCAGACTGGGTAGTTAAACAACCTAGTGTACTAATGCTAAAATTTATTTCCTCACAATTCTGGAAGCTAGACGTGTGAGATCAAGGTATCAGCAGGATTGGTTTCTTCTGAGGCCTCTCTTCTTGGCTTGCAGGTGGTCATCTCTTCCCTGTGTCCTCACGTGGTCATCCCTCTGTGCATATCTGTGTCCTAATCTCCTCTTCTCATTAGGACACCAATCATATTGGGTTAAGGCCTCCCCCAATGACCTCATTTTAACCTATTACCTCTTTAAAGAAACTATCTCCAATTACTGTCACATTCTGAGGTATTCGGGGATAGGACTTCAACATGACTTTGAGAGGACACCATTCAGCCTATAAAATGCTGGCACAATAGTAAGCAATGAACAAATATACGCTGAATGAATAAATGATTTTGCAATTATCATTGCATTCAAGGATTGCAAAACAGAAGGGAAGAGTGGTGGTTGTCTGAGGGTCCTGCTGTAGAGATGCTGGGCTAAGTTTTTGAATTAGCCAGTGGCATTTGTGTTTCTAGAAGAACTCCACAGGTACTTCTAATGCATAGTTAGTCTGGAGTATCACTAACCTATTCTAATCCCCCTGATTTTGAAGAAAGAAATTCCTAATTAGGGTCTTGCCCAAGATCATACAATGAAGGAATTGCAGATTTAGTATGTAAACTGACATGCCTGGCGTCCTATGCGCTTTCCAATGTGTTATATTGAAAGGGAGTCCTAGTTTCCTGACTAATGCTAAAATTATCCACAATTTGGACTTTAAGTTATGTACGAAAAAGGAGTCGGCCCTCAGGGAGTATGTCACAGTTCATTCATTTGCCTAGGTCAATGTGTTGCAAAGCAGGTACACTTGTTCAGAGGAGGAGTGGGTGTTAGCAAACGTCCCATTGTAGCAAACCTGTGTTACATATAGAATACAGTGAGAGTCTACAGAGCAGTGTGCCCGTCACCTGTATTCGCCTCCTGGGTTAGGCAGGCTGGGCGGGAGGGCTAGCTCTTGCTTTTGAGAGTATGTGGCAATAGCCTAGAAGCCTTCAAAGCTGATGCTTACCTGCATAAAGTCCCAAATGCCCGCACTCCTTATTTCTATACATTTCCATCATTCTACCACTGATAAAAAGAAAGGGAAAGGGCAGCAAAAAGTGAAGGCATGATGACAACACCCAGATGGATGCCACCAGCTGGATTCCCTGCTTGGAGAAGGGGAATCTGTGCTGACCTCTGAATTGAGGGTCTACAGAGTCTGTATGTCTTCATTTAGTCTCCTCTACTGAGGCCCCTGTGATGTCTAATAAAGAGAGCATAGGATTTGCCCTAAGCGTGGATGCTACTGTACTCATTTTCCTGGACTTTGGGGCCTGCTCACTGTGTGGGTGGGGCTCGGCCTGTGATTGACGTGGGTGAGAGGTTCTATATCAGTGTCGGTAGAAGTGAATGAGGACAAACCCTTACCATTTTGTTTCTGGTTGGCCATGTATAAATATTAGAGTCAAGATATTACTGAGACATTTTTTTCCTTCTCTGAGCAACAATGCTGTGTTGGTGGCGGGGGAAGCTGATGGTAGATATCGCACCCTATTTGTTTTGTTTTGTCTTGTTCTTAAGCATACCATATGGCTGACTAAATGTTTTGATTCCTTTTGATTCTGAGGTACTTGTGCCAGCTCTAAGTTAGGGAGTCTTAATTGTTCTTTATACAAATCAGCAATTGGTATTGATTGTGATGAAAACTAAGGACTTTGAGACTTTGGTTATTGATCAGATCTGAACAGTAGGTTTACCGGCGCCTGCAGGGGAGAAACACTGAGATGTCCAGGTCTCCTCATTGTTGGCCAGCTGCCTTTATGTACCATCTCAGATTTCAAAGGGAATCTACAGAAAATTCTTCAGGCAGTTACCCACACTTTAGTACTAGTGCTGAGAGATTTATAAAATAGATAAAATGTTCACTCGTGTTTCTAGTTTTATTTCAGGAAAAGGTTTATCATCATTTATCATCATTTGGCAAGAACACTGGTGCATAATCAATAATCTATAAGTAAGTTTTAAATTTAAAAATAGATTGAGTCAGTACTTTTAAAATGATCAATTTATCAACTGACTCTGGGTGTTGAACACACAATGCAATATATAGATGATGTATTATAGAAATGTACACTATAATCTTACACTATATAATTTTACTAACCAATGTCACCCCCAATATATTTAATAAAAGTAAATCAATAAATAAAATGAACGATTTATCATCATTTTAAAATACCTGTTTCCTATAACATAATTTTGATCTCAATTTTTGTTGCATCATTTCTGGTGAATAATCTATTTGCTGGCAACCTGAGTTATAACAGATGGCATGAAATGGAAATGTTACCTCTGCAATTTAAAATCTACTTTCTTCATTCCAGAAGTTTATTTTTGAGGTATCTGCCTTGCAGTCTCAGACTATGTAAATGTTTTTGTGACTTAGGAAAGCAATGTGCCACGGTCTGGCATAATGGAATTATAGAATACATTTCCTTCTCTCTTTTCACCTTTATTAGAACCATGTTTAGACTGTCAGCTGGCAACACCCGTTGTGTGTTGCAGAGATCTGTCGGATACTAGGAGGGTCCTTCAATAAGTCACAGGCCCAGCCTGGGTGAGCACTCTGGTCTATTACAAACAGCTTAGAGCTGGATAAACCTTTACCTCCATAACACTAATTGATCACCTGTTTCTTCCTGTTTTACCTGCTTCCCAGATCCCTAAACTTTGGCCTCTATTCCCAAGGTAGAACTCTTTATATGCTTTTTGTAACATTTGGCCTCTTTGATTCCTCACACTTGATTTTGGCCTTACACTGAAACTCTAACCCTTATTTCAGGGGCCAAAGGGATCCATTTCTTCTGTGGTGTTATGTGCCTTCACTTGCCCCTGGTTTGGGTTTTGCCATAGTTCATGTCACGTCAGTCACTACCTTATTAATTGACCAGCTTGATGGGAACATTTATAAAAGAGACTACTCCGGTAGAATTGTGGTGAGCTGTCTTGGATAGTTGTCATCTTACAGGGGAGAGTGCTATAGACAGTGACTATTTTAAATTCACTCTGCAATATAGTGGATTTCTATTCCATCCAGATAATGTTTTTATTATTGCTCTTCATACTGATTTCTAGCTGACAATTCACATCTGTTTTTATTCTGGGACATATTATGGACTTCTCAGGTGATTTAGGTCGAGTTAGACAGTCAGATGTATAATTATTTGTTTTCCTCCTGTAATAAGCTGGAAAAATTTTGTGCTTTCTTGGTATGTCTGGCAAGATAATTTCTCTTAGGGAGAGAATTATGTTTGGAAAAATAAGCACTTGGAGGTAGAAGGTGAAACACTGAAAGCATAGGTGTCAGCTGGTGACAGAACTTGAGGAAAGAGGACAGACCCACATGAATGAGGAGAGGACTGTATTTGTCATTTTCATGCAGGAAGAGGTGATAAAGAAGAGAAAGATGGAAGGATAGGGCCTGGTCTCTGAGGGGGCGAGGGGAGGGGGAAGGTACATAAGATGAACTTTACTGGTAAGGTGAGCATAAATCTTTGGAGAATAAGGATTACTAATAGAAGTTTTTAGATTACTTTCTTATACCATTCACAGTCTGAACCTTTCCTAGGAGTTGCAGACATTTAGAAAATTAAAAATGTTTTGAGTAAGAATATGTGGATTTGTAAGCAGGTGAACTGATTTCATGTTTAAGTTGATTGCGTTGATGTGCCCCAGGAGGAAAAGGCTCCTGGGACGGGGAGAAAGCACACCAGGGACTCTCAGATTGAATTGCCTCTGAGAAGTAGTGCAGTCCTGAAGGCCAGAGAAGTGTATGAGGTGAAACTATTCTCCCTAGACCTCAAGAGGTAGAAGACTCCAGCTAATATTTGGATTATATTCCTATGTAGTCTAGATATTGAATAAGAGACCTAAGCTTCTAAGTAGTAGACTTTGGGCCAAGAAATCAGGAACACATTGATCTATGGAGACTTTCAATTGCCAATTGGCTGGTGTTAATCAAAGACCCACAAGGCCATTGGGGAGGCCCCTGAGGATGCACCTCTCTTTACTAGCTCACTGCTCTTATTTCTCCTGATACTGTACTACCTGTGCATTATGGAACATGTGCTATTATGATGATGGGATGGGGAGAGGGCACGGTGATGTTGGGTCTTGGAATGCACTGGAAGAGGATGCGGAGATTTAACCATATTAGTCTGTCATTCATACTCTAGATTTGGGATTGAATAACATATTCATATTCTCATGATGCAAATGTGCCATCAAGAGGTGTGTAAAATTTTCTGGATTCTGTGAGTTTGACTAACTTGTAACACTGACATTTGATTCAACAAGTTTACTTCACACCCACCCTGTGGAAAGGCACGCTGGAAAGACTCTGGAAGTAAATAAGATAGAAGAAGAGAGACATTCTTGCTGGAGAGATCTGAGAAGTCAGCAAGGAGAACAAGGGTTTTGGATCTGTGAAGGGCAACTAGTCTAGTTGAATGGACGTTAAGGGGAATTGTGGGAGATGAAGTCAGCAAGGTAAGCAGAATGATCAACTTCATCATTAGGATTATATTTTGAGATTTAAATTTTTGTTTACAACACAGTTTCTACTTGCATTCCTCTTTTAGTCAAAGGGGGAGAAAGGAAAAACAGCCGTGAATTAGCATAGTGTTATGGGAGGCATATTCATGGAATAAAATCTGGGAAGAATGGTTAAAGAGGTTCATATAAGCACAGATGTATGTTTAAGGCATGAATCACACATTAGCGCTCAAGACCAAATCTGTGCTCTTCACATCTTAGGGATGGAATTTCGATTGTTTTGATATAGTTTGGTATGTTTTCAGAAGGTTAGAGAGAAACAGGTATTTTGTTTTGTTTTTCTGATTCAGGTGATTAAATTCCTGATTATAAAAATATCATTTCTTTTGGGGAGGGTATCTTGTTCGCTCAGAGCAGGTCTTTGGAAGGCAAGAGGAATACTGCTCACTGTCTGGGGGCCCTTGAGATCCTTCTGATCTGGATTACTTTGAATCAGAGATCGCAGTGGCCACAGTTCTGAAAAAGAGAGGTTAAGGGTGGGCTTAATCCAATGAAATACTCCAGCAACTCTGGGTGTCCTGTGACTTCCCACTTTCTTGGTGCACATTGATCAGGACTGCTTTCTAGTCAGAATTCAAGAACAAAGTTGTCTTCTATACATGGAACAGTGAAATGGAGCCCTTCAAAGCCAACAAGTGGTCCATCTCGCTGCACAATTCAATGACTTGACTTCCTGTCCCTCTCCTAAGTTTGAGCCATCATTTCTGGGACTTTATCCTGGGAGAACATGGTTCCCATCTGTCATCCTACCCCTTGGCAGGCATAGACATAGATAGCTAATGTCTATGATGTGAGAATCAATTTTAGTAAATCCATCACTTTAAGTTCTATTTATGGTCTGGCTATGATGAATAACACTTTGTTCTGTGAAGATAGTGCATCTTAATAAGAATTATCACTTTTTTAAATACTTGAGTTGGCTAGATCCTGATAGTAAATAGAGGGAACACAGAGTTCACTTTTGCAAATGAAATTCAAGTCCTATTTCTTGTTGGCAAGAAAGAATGATTGTAGATAATCCCGGCACTTCAACTGATTATCACTAATAACTAGACATCATCCTGCTTCAAAATGTGTCCTTGGAGTGCTGCTTTGAGCTTGAATTTAAGCTTTAGTCCTGCCATATGATATCATGACCATGAAGGAATAAGAATTCTTTTATATTAAAAGACTCTTGAATGTTCCAGAATCCTCTAGTGGTATTGAACCTTTTCACCCCACTCCAGGATTTGGCTCTGAAACAAAGCAACGTTGCCTTTTCTCCTTTGTTTCCACCCTGGTTGTGATCATATGAGAACAACGGCCCCTGATTTACAAAGTTTCCCCTTGAATGCCAAGTTTCTGGCTGCTAGCGCTCTGCCGGGGTCGTCGTCCTTATCCTCCGGGAAAAATCACCTAGTAAGCAGTTTGATTAATCCATGCATTAAGAAAGGCATACCCATGTTACAAAATAAACTGGAAAAAGAAATAACTTCCCTGGCTGGCTATGGTGTTACGTTGTTTGGAGAGAATTCCAAATGGAAATTCAGATGGCTCTTGAAACAACAGAATGAGCATTTAGATCCTGGTGCTGAGGCTGCAGATACAATTTGAGGCAGAGCACGAAAGAGAGGGATAGTAAAGCCCCCCTGTCTTCAATCTCCCAGCTAATGCTATAGGTGGGTCTCTAGGTCACTCTGTGGAGCTCAGAGTTTTTCACTTATTTTCAGGGCATACTTGAAACAGGCGACTTGCATTCCTGCTTACTCTATCTTTTTTCCCTTGAAAATGCTTGGAAAGCTGTGACGCTTTCTAACATAAGGTGTTCTTATGCTATCCATACTGGGTTGAATGGTGTCCCCCACAAGTTCATACCCATCTGGAACCTCAGAATGTGACCTTATTTGAAATGAAGTTCTTTGCAGATATGATTAGTTAAGGTGAGGTCATACTGGAATAGAGTGGGTCCTAAATCCAGTGACTGATGTTCTTATAAGAGGAGGGGACACTTGTTATCATGGACACATAAGGCCACGTGAGGCAGAGATTGGAGTGATGCAGCTACAAGCCAACGAATGCCATGGACTGTTAGCAACCACCAGAAGCCAGGACAGAGGCATGGAACAGATCTTTCTTCTGTTCCTCCAGAAGGAACCAATCCTACTGACACCTTGATTTCAGACTTCTTGCCTCTAGAACTGTGAGAGAATGAATTTCCATTGTTTTAAGCCACCCAGTTTGTGGTAATTTGTGAAGGCAGCCCTAGGACACTAACATGCTATCCTCCAACCACTTTTGGATGATAATTACTTTGTGTCCCACACTGCACTAAAAATGATACGAGGAACAGAAAAGTTGTACAAGATGCCCCCATGGATGAGCAGAAGGTTTGTGTCTGCTTGTTTTGGGCTGATCATGAGCCTTTTGGACCAGCTCACCTTCTTTGCTTAGAATAGGCAAATGTGGCTCTGAAAGAGACGCTGTGGTCATACTTCAGAGAAGAGTTACGTATGGACATATACGATATATCAAGAGTATTATCAGGAGTCTGCTTCAGTTGTACATAACCTAAAAATCAAATCCAAATGAGATTTAACAGATGTCCATAGGTCTATCCCCATCTCTCAGCATTTTCTTTTTCTGTTGGCTTCACCCTCACTTCCTACACTTGGTTTCTTCATGGAAGCTTCCTGCCAGGGAGCCCCAGGGAACATGGAGGCAGGAATCCAGTTTATTTTGTCCTCACAGGCACATCTTACAACAGTGCTTCTTAACTGGGGTTAATTTTGCATCCCCCAAGGGGTTTTTAGCAATGTCTGGAAACAGTTTGGTTTCCACAACTGAGATTTGTTGCTGGAATCTATTGGGAATGTGATTGTATATCCTAAAATGCATGGAGCAGACCCACCACATCAGGCAATCATCTTGACCAAAAAGTTAACAGGGCTGAGATGGAAAAACCCTGTCTTAGAGCATCTTTTCTAAAAAAGCTGGTGGAGATTTCAGAGGGATTCTGATTGGCCCAGTCTGGGTCATGTGCCCAATCTTAAACCAATCAAAGTGGCCATAATAACAACCCCTGACAGCACCATTGACTGGGTGTAGGACCACATGGCTAACCCCATCTATACCACACAGAGGAGGGGTAGGCCCCAAAGGGAGGAATGCTTGCGGGGAATGTATGCTTATTATAAATTTGGTTTAAGGCGACAGATGGAGGAGCTCTGATTCTTCTGACTGTGAAATATTACTTTTAAGAAAAAAAGGTGGTCTTGATCATGGCCTACCTCCAAAGCTGCACACCAGGGCTCAATTATTTCTTTCACAAGTGCTTACAGGAAGTCTGGTCTCTGCCAGGCTCCATGCCGGGTGCAGGGGCCAAGGTAGTGAGCTTCACTGTCAGGGTTGCTACATTCTGGTGACACTTGTAGGCTAATGGAGGAGGTGGATACAAGCAAACGCCCATGTAAAACTGAGATAAGTGCTCGAAAGGGAAAGAGCCCTGTTCAGAGAGAACAATAGGAATGATTTATCTGGGGGTGAACCTTTGTCATCTGGCATATGTGAGAGCAAAGCTGATAACTGGGTTTGTGCACAAAAGTCACAAACTAGGGTGATTCCTAGTGGCGACCGAGGTTGGCCCTAACTTAGGCAGATAATCTTTAAACTGTTCAGTTCTGAAAGGCAGGCAGATGGTTCATTTTTGTTTCTTTAGTCTGATTCTGAGTAACCAGGAAAGAAAACAGATGAAGCAAAATATCTAAATTGTTCTAATTTAATAGAGGCTTTAGGGAAGCTAGAGATACATGCCTGGAGGACGCCTAACCTGAGAACTACCAGCACGGGCCTCTGATGAGGTCTCTGAGCCCCATCCCTGCACAGCCCTGTCCCTGCTGCTTCTTATCTCTTGGTAGGAGATTCCTGGGAAAGGGCCAGTTCAACTGTGTGATGCTCTTGGTCATGATTAGAGAATACCCACGGTAGTTGGGAAGGAGTCAGAAAGGGAAAGTGACTTTGTTTTTTAATAAGAGCTTTATGGAGCTTTTTGGCATATACCATACAATTCATCCATTTAAGGTATACAATTCAATGGTTTTTAGTACATGCACTAAATGTACTAGTGCATATTGTACTAGTACGAGTACTAGGTGATGTGTAGTCATCACCACAATTGATCTTAGAGACTTTTCCACACCTCCAGAAGATGACCCGTTAGCAGTTTCTCCACATTTCCTCTCTTCCTCCAGCACTAGGCAACCTCTGTTCTTCTTTCTGTCTCTATGGATTTGCCTGTTCTGGACATTTCATATAAGTGGGATCATACAATATGTGGTCCTTTATGTCTGGCTTAATGTTTTCAAGGTCCATCCACAATGTAGCATGTATCAGTACTTCATTTTTTAAAATAGATGAATATATTACATTGTATGGTGTTCCATATTTTATCTACCCTTTCATTAGTTGACTGACATTTGGATTGTTTCCCGCAATTATTTTTATTAATTAGTTGTGTGTGGCAGATGAGCAAGGGAAGTGACGAGTCCAAATATGTCCCTTGACTTGATTACCTGTGAGCTACTTTCACCTGGCTGTTGACTCAGAGCTTCTTAGTACATTTCAGTCATCAGCAATTTCCCTTTTCCTCCCATGGACATCTGGATTTGGTAACGCCAACCACTCAGTCCTTTCTACAACTCTGTCGGTCCCTGTTTTGTCCTCTTCCTCAGTACTGTAGACGTACCATTGCCAGTGGTTTTGGTTCTGCCAGCTTCTGATAATGCTTCTTCAAGTATTAGATAACTTCTCCAGCAGCACAGAGAATTTCAGGATTATCACATATAATAAACTTCTAAAAAGTTGCCTCCTTTTGTACTTAAAAATCTCTTTGATATTCAACAATATCATTCAGTGTCAATGGTTCCTATATGCATTGTGCTTTACAATTTGCAAAAGCATGCTGACATATTATCCCATTTGATTTTCATTCTTGTGCTCAAGGCGGATGTTACTGTCCTCATTTAGCAGAGAAGCCGAGACCTAGAAGTCGGAAGCAGCATCATTGGCTCTGGAATCCAGTTTCCTAACCAGCCCTCTATTCCTCCTTCCTACGGGGCCGCGCTGATTTCCACAGTGCAGTGCCAGTCACAGCAAGATGTGGCCACATTGGTCTATGGATGGCAACCTGTCCATGTGTTCTCCTGAATGCTCTCCTTGCTACCTTGGCAGGACACTGAAGAATTGTCCTTCCTATCTGGAGGTGGCAGTGGCATGTGCATTCCTGCTTGCCTCTTCTCCAGTCCCATGTGTAGTTATCAAGTCACTTAGTCTAAACGGGGGAGGTGAATGGATCTGCATGGTCTTGGTGACTAGCTAATCGCAGTTGCTGAGTACACGCTCTTATTTCTATTGATGCACTGTGGGAGTACAGGGCTGGAAAATGCTCTGTCTGTGGGAGGAGAGACAGCAGCCACAGGAGAGACAACAAGTGGGCTAAAGGTAGAGGAGGAGGGTTTGTTTTTGGTGGCGTTTTGTTTAACATTACTTTAGGGTGCTAAAAGTGGTTCTGATTTCAGTCTCTTCCCTTTAAGCTGCTGTTGGAACAATAGGAGAGCGTACATAGAATAAATACTTGTTTTGACATTTAGTTTTAGCCTCTTTTTTTTCTCTAAGCCCCGGATACTGTAGATTATATTCTAGGATTTCCTCAATGATGTCTTGTCCATGAATACTTGTTACTAACAAGTCTTCTTGTGACGGGGAACAAAGTTGGGAATGACCCATGGTGCCATCTTGGTGATGTCACTCTCCTAAATATGTAAAGTAATTAATATATCTCTTATCTCTTTTATTTATCCTTCTCAACTTCCTAAAATAACAGGTGATAAAATTGTACCTATTTTCCCATCCTCCTCACCAAAGACCTAAAAGCACAAATAGTTACACCACCATCACCACCAAGCAACCAGAATACCACGGGGTCTGGATGATTAACCCACAGGCACAAGAATTGTCCCTATTTGGTCTAAGTGTGTCCTGCCCAGGAAACTCCACAGCAGCAGGAGTAAACCCTATTATTGTTTGCTGGACTCCCAGTTGGGTACTACCTAGCGTGATGACTCTCACGCAGCAGGCACTCCATACATGTTTGGGACTCAATGAACAAGTGTACAGTGTAGGCTCAACAAATATTTAATTGATCCCATCTTTTTCATGTTTAAATTAGTTTCGTGTCCTCTTGAATAGAAAAGACAATATTATCTCTTGGCTATGAAAAATGTCAAAAAATATGAAACTTTTGGAGAAAGTATAATCCAAGTGTGGGATGTGATAAACTGTCACCTCATTTTTATTTTTACTTCACATCATTTCTTTAGACTTTATTCAGTGGGGGTCCTTGGATGAAAACTCTGGAAGGACTCATTATTTTTCTTCTCACGCTTAGGTAATAGCCAGTGAAGTAGAAAAGAGGAAACAAACTGAAACAGGTGTCTGTTTTAAAGTTTTCCACAGAAAATTTCCACAGAATTATCTCAGAATACAGCCAAATAATGTACCTTATCTTAATAGGTTTTGGACTATATTCTGAGATTACATTGCCCAAGAGGAAGATTAAGCCAGGTGGGTTGGAATAAACTCTGAATTCACCAAATTCTCTCTTTCCCATATGGTGGGAGAGTACATTTGATTTAGGATATAGTGGAAACCACGAAGGCAAAGATCCAAGAATGGCCCCGATCCATTCCCGGTCAATGCAAACCAGGTTTTCTGTGAGGCATGCTGGACCACAGGAATGGATAGGTGAGGGAGACAGAAATCAGGTGCTTGAACCCAGCCTAGTAATCTAGCCAGTATGTCTTCCTAAATGATAGTGTCCTGAGGAGCAGGATGAAGTGGGTTTGGCCAGTGTTGAAACCCCTAATATCTGACCTGGTGAATAGGATATAAATCCAGCGTCTCCAGAAGTTGCCCATACTTGAAATTAGTCATCAGTATCATGCTTTTGGATAATCCATTGTATTTTGGGGGAAAGATCCAGCCCACACTGGATGATGTAAATTAGAGCGAGGTAAGTTTCAGGGTCCCAGGCAAGTGAGCTCCTAAAGGGCTTAAGTTCAGTTGCTAGAAAGGGGGGAGATAATCAGAAACCCTTGGAAGGTTAGCAGTTAGGTAGTCATGGGAGCACTTTAGGGTTAGATGGGGCTATGGTTCTGAAGGCTTGTACATTACACTCTATGTAGGATGGCAAGACTGATTTCAGACCCCATCTTCTGATGGGAATAATTCTACTGACCTTTGTGCAAACTTCCCAGGCTCTAGGATTACAGATTGGATATGTTAAAAAGTAGTTGGAGGTGACCAGATCTGGTGAACCATCCCTCGGCCCTGGGATCTTAGAAACAGAGATCTTAGAAATGCCATCCCTAAGCTGAACATTTCCAAAAGATTCTGGAGTCTTCTCTAAAAGCTAGAGTATTTGAACAGGATTTCTAACCTACATAACGCCGAAACACAAAACACAGAAGAAATCCTCTTATTGTTGTGGTAAAGACTTATAGTGTCTTTTGTTCTGATGAGGTGACTCTTAGTATGTCCCTGGATAGTTTCAGTAGGGGGATGGTCACCAGAAAGGCCAAGCTTGGAGTTTTCAGCTCCCCAAACCTCTGGGGAGGGATGAGGGGCAGGAGACTGAGATAATAATCATGTCTACATGATTCAGCCTCCAGAGCTTCTGGGTTGGTGAATACAACACGTGGAGCTGCTGGGAGGGTGCTGTGCCCAAAGTGGGCGTGGAAGCTCCACCCCTTCCCTCACACCGGGCCCTCTACATCTCTTCCGTCTGGCTGTTTCTGAGTTATATTCTTTGTACGAAACCAGTACCGTGCTTCCCCGAAAACAAGACCGGGTCTTATATTAATTTTTGCTCCAAAAGATGCATTAGGGCTTATGTGCAGGGGATGTCATCCTGAAAAATCATGCTACGGCTTCTTTTCTGGTTAGGTCTTATTTTCAGGGAAACACGGTAATAGTATATAAAGTGTGTTCCTAAATTCTGTGAGCCACTCTAGCAAATTACTGAACCTGAGGAGGCGGTTGTGGGAACCCCTAATTTATAGCCAGTCAGTCAGAAGAACAAGAGGCCCAGGCTTGCAGCTAACATCTGAAGTGGGGGGCAACATTGTGAGACTGAGTCGTTAACCTGTGGGGTCTGTGCTAACACCAGGCAGTTAGTAGTAGAATGAATTCAACTATAGGACACCCAGTTGGTGTCTGCAGAAAATTAGAGGATTGCTCGGTGTGGAAAACTCACACATTTGGTATCAGCAGTGTTGAGTAGAGAAACAGGTTTGTTTGTTTGTTTGTTTAATCTCCCAATGAAACTGTCTGCACTTTAATCTTTGTCTCATCATCTGTTTAAAATAGACTAAGATAGCTTTTGTTAAAATAGCAGACTCTTTTTGAAGATGTTTAGGAGAATTCACCACCACCACCCAAACACACACAAAAACTTTTAAAGAACAACAAGAGAGTTTAGCCACTGGAACGTAGCATGGGTATCTGACAGGTGTTCATAACATTTTTATCTCTTCTGTATATAATCTCTGAAATGCTGAAGTTAGGCATCGAGCCATACCCAGAGTGAAATATACCTGAATGTTGCTAAGAGAAGAGAAGAAAAATATGTGATAGGAATATTTACCACAGAACTAGTACTGAATCAGGCATTTTCCACATGTAATAATCTTATTTAAACCTCACAACCTTGGGAAATAGATATTACAACCTTATTTTTCAGCTGAAGACATTACTATACCACAAGGCCAAGGAAGGCATGGACTGTATTTTACTCACCATTGGGTCCAGCTCTTAGCACAGGGTCCAGGACATAGTTAAACTCTAGAAAGCATTTGTTTAATGGATGAGGAAGTGATATTTTCAGTAGCTTGTGCAAAGTCACAGAGCCAGTTATTTGTAGAGCTGGGATCGTACCACACTGTGCTACTCACGGAACAGCAACCTTCTATTGATTGCCCCAAACGACTTCGCAGCACTTCGATAGATACAGTAAGCCCAAATAAAGGTCTTCTCAGTGCCTCCAGAAGAAATAAAAGCTGAGGCTTTACAGTCTTTATTCTACATATTATGTAATTTTTAGGCAGTTGGATGGAATGATTGTGGCATATTTATTGCCATTTCAATGACAAGCAATTCGCTGTGACTTTAATTAAGCAAATGTTACATCTTGGTGAAAAGTGTAGGCTCCAAGTAAAAAAAAAAAAAAAAAAAAGCTGAGTTGGAGAAGTAAGAGGGAGAATGTGCTCATCTCAAAGACTGCTGACATATAACAGCACCCAGGCTATTTGGGGTGTGAAGAGCTGAGGGTGCTCATTCTGGGCGGCTCCTCTCTCCTCATCATCTTCCACTCAGACTTGCAATTAATCACAACTAAAAGGACTAGCTCTTGAATGATGGAATTTGGGGTGCTTGTGGTGGATGACAGGAGTGATAGATGCTCCACAGGTCAGAGAACAAGAGGAAAGATGAGTTACTCTAGAGAGTAGCTAACGCAGGAAAAGACAAACACAATTCTCAAATCCATCATGACTGACATGTTTGTGACTGGAAACCAAAAGCACTTCCACTCTGAATGTGTTCCAGTTCACAAGGTCATAGCGTGAGAAGCAAACTGTGAGAGCTGATATTCACTGTGCAATGGGCTTACGTGGCCTGCTGGATGGCAGGGAAGGATCAAATATGCCAGCAGAATCCATGATTTCTTGATCTGGTAATTTTTTCTGTCATACCCCTATGTGATCACACCAACTGCAAAACTTTGTTGGATGAACTATAAGTGAAAATGTAAACTTGTGAGCCCAAAGCTTATAATGGAATACCCTGTTCTATATTGGTTCATTCTTTTTGCTCAACATCTGAAAACAGTACCAGTTACTGATTGGACAGCATGATGACCCAGATTATCTGAGGGCAAAGTGGCTGGATTGGGGAGAGAAAACATGCTTTCTGGAGCCAGGGTTGGTCTTCTGGAATCAAATCATCAGTGATTCTGATTCTCTCAGTTTCTGCTCTGTAGAGAGTCTCTCTACCTTAAGCTTCTGTTTACTTGTTTGCTTCTTCTGCTTTGTGATTAGAACCAAAACCATTTACACAGCTCACTGTCTTCATCAACATAACTTTACTATTCCAGGAGATTCTTGACCAGGAATATAAAAGTTGCAAGTACCTTCATTGTTCAATCCAATAACTTCCTGAAAGATCCATCAACTCTTCAATAGAATGCATCCCAAACCAGTTTACACCCAAGACTGTTTGAACCCTTCCCCTCAAAATCCTCACCTACCCATGTGCACCAGTCCTAAATTATTATATGTCATAGTCCTGACTCCATCCTAAGTAAGTGCCCCCCCATTCATGGAAAGGACCCATCTTAAATCAGACTTCAAAATATCAGTCAATATCCTGAATTTTCCATTTACCCTTTGAGATTTTACTACTGCGTCTTCCCCGAAAATAAGACCTAGCTGGACAATCAGCTCTAATGTGTCTTTTGGAGCAAAAATTAATATAAGACCCAGTCTTATTTTACTATAATATAAGACTGGGTCTTTAATATAATATAATATAATATAATATAATATAATATAATATAATATAATATAATATAAATTATAACATAACACAATACAATACAATACAATACAATACAATACAATACAATACAATACCTACTTACAATAAATCCAGCTGGGTCTTATTTTCGGGGAAACACGGTAAGACTCTGTTGAGGTGGTATTCTCTCTCAGTAGGTGAACTCAGCAGGTAAACTATAAACTCAGCTCTGTTTTATCAATACATTGTTTTGGTGATATGTTAGGGAGCCCGCATTGGACAGAGCACTTGTATAATGCATTCTCTGTGTCTTTCTGTTTTAACTTCCTTAACTCTCTTCCAAATTCTGTATTTTAAACCCCAAATTTTGGAATATAAGATTTGATAAGTTTTGATTAGCTGCTGTCATCCCTGTTGGACAAAGCTGAAGTACCAGGCCTCTTTATCAATTGATGGCCAACTCAGGGGTTTGTTGCCTTTGGATCATGTCCCTCCCCTGGTCCAAAACACATAGTCATGTGGTAAAGGTATATGGTACAACATGTGGCCGTACAAGTTTAAGGAACTGACTGCAATCATTTTCCTAGGCAAGAAGCTATGCACAGGAACTCCTTAGAAGAGGGCTGAGGGCGTAGCAGGCATCCTGGGAGTGCGGTAGAGCTACAGAAGAGATGAGCATCATCTAGGAGCTGAGAACAAGGATGTGGTTCTAATGTCATGGTTTAAGGATTGGGCCCACTTTTGTAGCAATGGGTGTAACCAGCAAAGAACAAAGGGCATCTCTTGTTTGTGGCTCCCACAGCATTTTGTTTCAGAGGCTTATGGCATCTACCAAGATATCATGAATTGTTGTGAGGATTTTATAAGATAATATACAGGAGGTTATTTTTTAAACCTATAAAGTGTAAAATGGTATCAGGTAGCATTCGTTTCTTTGCTAATTAATTAAAGAAGTAATCATCTAGTGTTTAGTATATATCAGAAATTGTGGTAGGTTCTAGGCATACAAACACAGATGAGGCCTTAATCCCTTCAGAGATCTCACAGTCTAGTGGAAGAAACAGTAAAAGAACAAATCATTGAAAAACAGAACATGTGCCATGATAAAGGGATGTATGAAGTTTTATAAAATCACAAATAATATATGTTTAAAATGTTTGTATTTTATATATATTTCACTAATCCCTATTTTGTTCTGTGAAATACATATCATTTTTCCCTCTTATAGATTAAGTAACTGAAGGACAAGAAAATATAGGCAATAGTGATAGATGTGGTACTCACAGCTAAATATCCTAACTCACAGTTTAGTTATTGCCCCCCAACCCAATATATAAGTTACTTCACTTAGGAGTAGGGGAGACCTTCTAAATCAATACTCAAAATCCAGGAACCAGTAAAAAAAAAGACACATTTTGAAGAATATTTATGAGATAGGAAACTGTTCATTACATAGTATTAAGTGAAAAACGCAAGATGAACGTGTACACAATGGGATATTACGTGGCCATAAGAAGAGGTGAAATACTGTCATTTGCAACAACATGGATGGATCTTGAGATTATCGTGCTGAGCGAAGAAAATCAGATAGAAAAAGTCGAGAACCATATGACTTCACTGATATGTGGGATGTAAAACTGAAAGCAACAAACAAACAAGCAAACAAAGAAACAAAAATTCATGGACACAGACAACAGTTTAGTGGTTATCAGAGGATAAGGGGGGGGTAGCAGAAGAGGGAAAAGGGGGTCAAATATATGGTGATGGAAGGAGAACTGAGTCTGGGTGGTGAACACACAATGCAATATATAGATGATGTATTATAGAAATGTACCCTTGAAACTATATAATTTTACGAACCAGGGTCACCCCAATAAATGTAATAAAAAAGCAACATGCAAAACACCCCAGAAAATGAAATTCCTGCGTCATGAAAAATTATGACTATATAATATGTTTTCATAATCTTCACCTGTTTAGATAGTAATGAGTTTACACCAATAGCAAAAACCCGTATTTCCCTGGCCCTGCCTCTTTTCTGCATTATATAGAACTTAAGCTCCTTATAAAACATGTTCCAAATGTATCTTGGAGTTGTTGTGGTGGGGGGTTCTTATATGATCTCGCCAGCGAGGATGTGCCTAGTGGGCAGTGAGGCTTATCACAGATGCACATCTCTGGGCCCCAGGAAAGAATGTCTCTCTCTACTTTATCATAATCTGTAAAAGGCTCTAAGGGTGGTGGTGTCTGGGACCCAGTGTGACAGAAGGCATAGTGAAATTGCTGTTACGATTTTTATTTACAACATCCCCATACCCTCATAGGGCTCAGATAGTCATCAAACAGGCAAGTCCAGTCCACCACGTGGGCAGAACACAGAACCACCCCTTCCCCCCAACAGCGAAGGGCTTTCTCACCAGATTAGGCTCATCAAGGGCTTTCCTTTAGAAGAGACCTCTGCCCAAGGCTTCCCAATCTTCACACAGGTAAGGTGCTGAAGGGCAGTCCCTGACATTGAACGGACAAACTTGTATACTCGAGTCACCCGGAGACTCAAGGGCTCAAAGTCTGCTCATATTTCAGTGATTAGCAAATGGCTGCCAGTGTCGGCAATGAAGAGGGAGAGTTCCTCTTTATTTCTTTGTTTTTTTGTATTATGTACATTAAAAATATTAATTTTATAAACAGGAAATATTTTTAAAAACACACAAAGAACATAGACTATTAGAATAAGCAATTTGAGAAGGTTATAGATTTTTAAAATAAGGTGATTTATCATCCTCTGGGGTGGTTTGAAATGTGTCCTTTCAAATGAACTGGATGGGCTCTTAATCGTAGGTTTCTGTGAATCGCTTGGGTTTCTTTGACTCCTTTCTTTGACTCATGTCTAAGCCAGAGAACACTAGAACTCTGTTCTTGATTATTGATTATTGAACATTGAAATTATTGGAACACTGACATTGGGGCTTCCTTGAGTTTCAGGTTAAAATGACTTCCATGTAGATCTCATTTAACTGTGGTTGATAGAAAATAGCAATATTCACTTTAATCAAAGTTGTGTGTAATTTTGGGAAAGAATTACAAGCCAGGGTAGCTTGACACAGATATAAATTCTCTTCACTGAACTTACCCAAACTCACATCTGCTCCAAGGCTTGCAGCTGTATAATAGAAATTTCTTTCAGAGTTATTGTAGTTCATTTTCAATTGAAAAAATTATCAAGTGTAATAAAACATTCTTGGAAAGATAGGAGAGATGCATGTCATTGCAGTTGACATAAAAAGGACTAGTGAGCTTTGCTACTGATAAAGAATTTGGGGTTCTTATTTGCTTCGAAGAATGATACCCAATTAATAATTCTTAAACACACACATCTTTTCCTTTTTGTTTTTCCTGCTTGGTGCCAGAGTTTTCTTGGCTAGTGCTGGAATGTATTGAATAGGCTGGCTCTCCTTCTTATCTGCATATTCTATGGATCTGGTGGCTGTAAATCCAAGTCACTTGAATAATGATGGAAACCAAATGTTCCTGATGAACATACATTGTATATAACCAGATATTGCCAACAAATAGGAAAAAGAGGCTGATGTGAGCCAGGGACGTACATATAAACTGTGCTCCTGCCAAACTGGAGGTGTGCACAGCTACAAAGGGCCAAAATCCTGTCATAAGCAAGCCTCACAGTTGGGAAATAGATCAAACATTTTATTATATTAACCATTTAAAAACATTCCCTCTGGCTTTCTTCTCATTTACACTAGACCAGATGCATCAGTTTCCTCTGGGAAGGAGTGTTATAGCAGAGAAAAAAAATAAGAAATCAGTTCTCAGGTTTGAAATTCAAAATGGACTCTTGAGTCAGCTTGAAAGGAAAACCTTTTGATTTCAAAAGGCTGAATTTTGAGTATCAAAGCTAAGATGCTGAAGGACTCAGTTCATGACAGTTTGCCACTGACACACTAGTGTCAATGGCAAAACTGGTTTTAATTGGTTTTATTTATGTTTGCCATTGAGTTGTGTAAATTTCTTACATATTTTGGCTATTAACCCATTATTTGGATATATGGTTTGCAAATATTTTCCACCATTCTGTATTTTGCCTTTTCATTTTTTTGATTGTTTCTTTTGCTGTGTAGCAGCTTTTTAGTTTAATGTAGTTCCATTTATTTAATGACTTTGCTACCTGTGCTTTTGGTGTTACATCCAAAAAACTGTTGCCAAGACCAATCAATGTCCAGGAGCATCTCCCTTTATGTTTTCTTTTTAGAGGTTTTATGGTTTCAGCTCTTACATGTAAGTCTTTAACCCATTTTGAGTTAATGTTTGTAAGTGGTGTAAGATGGTATTCAACACCCTTTAATGATGGAAAAAAAGTGGGGTACTGAAGTCCCCTACTATTATTGTATTGCTGTCTATTTCTCCCTAGTATATTAGGTGCTCCAATGTTGGGCACATAAATATATATGATTGTTAGAACTTCTTGATGAATTGATCCCTTTATCATTATATAATAACCTTCTTTGTCTCTTGTTACAGTCCTTTTTTTTTCTTGTTACAGTTCTTGACTTAAAGTCTATTCTGTGTGAAATAAGCACAGCTATCCCTGTTCTTTTTCGGTTTCCTTGTGCATGGACTATCTTTTTCCATCCCTTATTTTTGGCCTGTGTGTTTCCTTAACACATCACCATGTTATAGTGTTAGAGTATTCTAAATTTTACTATGTACCTACTTTTACCAGTGTATTTTATATTTTCATATGTTTTCATGTTACTAATTTGTGTCTTTTAATTTCAGCCTGAAAAGCTCCTTTCAGCTTTACTTGGAAGGCAGGTCTAGTAGTGGTAAACTCCTTCAGCTTTTGTTTGTCTGGGAGAAGTCTTTTATTTCTCTTTCGTTTCTGAAGGTCAGCTTGCTGGTGAATGTATGCTTGGTTGGAGTTATTTCTTTCATCACTTTGAGTACATCATCCCACTCTCTCCTGGCCTGCAAAATTTCTGCTGAGAAATGGAAAGGTTCCCGGGCATTAAAAGGTCCATGCCCAGCCTGTGCCCAGTGCTGGCCCAGGTGGATCCCATTCACCCACCATCAGGGTGAGGGTTGACGGTCACTCGGCCCTCTCCCCAGAACACATCAATCCCCTGGCTCTGAATCTCCCTGCCCCAAGCCCGTCCTTTCATACCTATCCTTCCTCTGCGGGGATGCTGCTGGCCCACTCTGCACTGCCCACACTCCAAAGTCAGCAGCCTTGAGCCCTCTGCCTTGAGCTACCCAGGCCTGGACCCCTGCAGAGGAGACCCCAGCGGATGTTTACCTAAGGCCAGGAGGGGAGGCAGTGACACCTATTGGGCAAATAGTATCTGGCCTCTATGGCCTCCAGGAATGGAATGATCATGACTGTGGAAAGAGGATTAACTTGCACTTGGGGAAAACATAAACAATGGTAGTTATAAAGATGGAGAACTTTAAAACAGAAAAGAGAAAAACTAAGTCTGCTTCTGAGAAGGCAATATTACTGACAAGAATTCATGAGAATTTACCATTTGTGGTTAATTACCACATGTACTACATTTATGTATAAGGGTAATTTGTGTCCAATTTTGTTGTAAGTTTTATTGGTTGTACCATTACACAAATAATAAGTTATAATTTGCTGAGCTCCTTCTAAGTGCCAGGTACTATGCCAATCACTTTATATAAATTATTTTATTTAGTCTCATGCGCTGTGTTCTCAGTCTTTGGTTGCTCATTGAGCAGGCTCATTATCTTTTTATTTTAAGAGAAACAAACTACATTTTATACAATTACTGGCTCAAAGCTCTGGAAGTCCTGGGTACAAATTAATTGTGTATGTTTGGTATTTAACCGAACTTTGCTGTCAAGATTGTATATATCACACCAACAAAAATAAATTTTTTATAGGAATTTCCCCAAATTCTTCTTAGCTCCAAGAGAAAACATTGAAAGGAAAAGCTTAGTGAGCACTCATAAGCATTTCCTCTTCTCTCTCTGCACCCCATCCTTTCCCTCTCTTCCCCTCTCTGTCCTTCTAGTCTCCCCTCTCCCTCCTTCTCTTTACTCTCTTCTCACCCCTCACCTTTTCTTCCATTCTCTTCCACTTCCCTTTCCTGTCCTCCCCTGCAGTCTGTCTCTCTGATCTCTCCCTGCGAAGTCTGACACCCATCAAGTAGTCTCAGGTGCAATGTGGAGACACTTGGGAAGGGAACCATCTATATGAGTAAATGCAAGCAGGAAGGTTTCGTGCTTCCTCATATTATTCTGAAAAGGACAAAAGTGACCAATTTTAAGTTTTACAGTATCCTCGAAGGGCACATGTTCCTTTGTGGACATACAGCCGTGATATTGGGGACATTTAAGATTGAATTCAGTTGAGGCTCACAGGTTCTATTAACAAAAGGAATCATACAAAATATCTCTGTGACATGCTATTTCCTTCATGGGTCAGGAGTTGGTTCCGCAGTGTACATGATGGCTTGAACATCAGACAGAATTCTCTAGAAGGCTTGTAATCTAGGGAATTGCATTTCAGAATGCAATTTTTGTTCACTGACCTTTATGAAAAAGAAAGACACTGCAAATTGCTGGTATGAAAGTTGGAAATTTATAGGTATGAGCGCTATCCTAATGGCACATTTAAAGCTTGAGGGAGCTTTCAAGACAATTTAAAAATGTGAAGAGAGTCTATGTTCAAGAGAAAGACACATTTGAAAACAATACGTTACCTATTTTAGGGACCGTTTATGTTGATTTGATAATAATTTCTTTTGATGAAGAGTCCTGAAAGATATGGAATCCTAGTTTTAGGAATAACTGGCTAAGGAGTTCCACGCTGCCGCTTTTCTTCCGTCGTTAGTCATTGGAGGGCAGTGGGTATAGTAGAAAATACCCAGGGTAAGAAGACTGGATTCCAGTTTATGCTCTGTCACAGATCTCCTGTGCGGTCATAAGTCGATCAATTGCTCTGAATCTCAGTCTTCCTATCTATAAAATGGAATAGTTGGATCATATGTTCCCTGAAGGTCCCTTCCAGCTCTAAAATGCTATGGCTCATGATGATTAAAAGTGCCTTTATAACAGTATGTAACTTTGTTCTCACTTTTGTAAGCTGTAATGCATGAACAAATCCTTGTCTGGCAGAGTTTTGTTCCAAAGGAGACCCTGACTTTTCCACTGATACTGCTTTGATCACTTGTTTGAGGACCAATCTATTGCTAGCCATTATGTTAATGTCAAATGGAAGGCTGAGGCTGAATTACACCTAATTTGTTGTTGAGAAAAGCAAGCTCAAAGCTATGTCCCAAAACAGTCAGATTCTCTTTGCAATATCCCACAAAAGCCACTTAGATAAATGAAATTCGTGTTTTCAAGAATATTGGGTTTCTGTTTCTCACAGACAATAGTTTAGTGGTTACCAGAGGGTAAGGGGGGTGGGGGACGGGAGATGAGGGTAAGGGGGATCAAATATATGGTGATGGAAGGAGAACTGACTCTGGGTGGTGAACACACAATGGGATTTATAGATGATGTAATACAGAATTGTACACCTGAAATCTATGTAATTTTACTAACAATTGTCACCCCAATAAAAAAAAAAAGAAATAAAAAAGAATATTGGGTTATGTTGCATAAGCTTTGATTTTGCACATTTTTTCCCATAATGTCTCAAAGGGTCTCATATTAGACAGAAGAATTTAATTCTATCATCTTTTCTAAATTTAAACTGAATTTGACTTTCTGTTTTCTTTACTTTTTCCAAGGAGTGCTAACTTTACTTTTCCAATTACCACGTCATTGCTACTTAGCACTTTCTTTCCCCGGGGCAGTGCTTGCATCAGTTCCTCACTAGATGAGTTCTTGGAAGGATCTCTAGCTCTAGGGCTGCAGTGATACCTCCCAGGCGTCTGGGGAATCAGGCTCCATCCAGGCAATACCGCTCTCTCCTCACCCTTCTAAGCCCTCACTAATTCCATTCTTTCCTTCTCCTGTACATCTCAAATATCTCCACGTCTCTCCATCTCTGTTCCTTGTACCCTAGTCCTAACCTCCATCATCTCTCCTCTGGACAACGACCTCTTTTTTTTTCTCTTTTTAATTAATTAATTAATTTATTTTTTTAAATTAGTTTCAGGTGCACAAGACAAAGCAAAACTTAGACATTTATCATTTATATCCCTCACACTGTGTGAACCCCCCTCCCCCCATCCACTATCCCTCTGTACGACAACGACCTCTTGATTGATCTCTCTGATTCGAAGTTTACTCCCTCTGGTCCAGTCTCCACACAGCAGCCATATTGGTCATGCAGGTTGTCACGTCACTCACGTCACTCCTATTCCTTGGGAGACTTCCCATTGCAGAGGAACAAAACCAAGACTTCCAAGACTATGGCTGTGGTAACACTGTGGTGTCCGCACAGATTCTCCTTCAATCTGTGGGACCTGGTGCCCTGGCTACTGGGAATGCTGTTGGCAGATGCCTTCAGCTGTTACCCTTACAGGAATGGCCTCACTGGCAGGGGGCTGCCTTGCCAAGGTCCTGCCTTCCCTAGGGGGGGCCCACATCCAGTGACAGCTCAAGGGAGAGGTGTTAAGGCTTGGCCATCTGTCGTGCGGGGAGTCATGCAGGTTCTCTGCTCCTGCTCCCTGCACAAGAACACAGGTGTTGTGCGGGGCGGCCTGCGGGGTCTCTGGTCCCGCTCCCCCCATAAGAACGCAGGATGTGGCTAGGCCCAAAAGGAACACCCACGGAGCCATAGGTAGGGAAGTCATACCACTATGGTCTCACTGGAGGCTGGGTTCACAGGACGTGCGACCTGCTGTCCGCTTTTCTGCCAACCGACCGACGACTCTCCTCCACTCTCCTCGACTCTCCTCCGTGGCCGCAGCAGTTATATTAGTGGCCAATGGCTCAATGGTTACAGCTGACGGCCAACCAGCCACAGCTGATGGCCATCTACCACCTGAGCCAGCACCCCTCCATATGAGGCCGGGAGCCTGGAAACTGCTCTTTGGGGCTCTGTCCCCACACCATCTTGGCCCAATTCTGGACAACCCTGAAGGACCGTGCCAGCTCCACATGGGATTGGCTGCTACTGTCATTGGAGCCTGAATCTCAGCTCACTTCTTGTTCTGACCTATCTTGCTTCCTTCCTTCCCCTCTTCCACAGGTGTTGATATAACTCTATAGTAAATATCCTGCAAGCCAAACTCCAACTCAGGACCCAGCCTGGGACAAGGGCCTTGTATTATCTGGTTCTTGCCTACTTCTTCAATTTCATCTTTGGGCACTGGTGCCCTGAAACACTACTCTCCAGTTTACTTTCAGTGCTTGGATTGTTTGTTTTTACCTCAGGATCGTTGCACCTGATGTTGCCT
The DNA here is from genome assembly GCF_057876585.1 of Rhinolophus sinicus. Lineage (NCBI taxonomy): Eukaryota > Metazoa > Chordata > Mammalia > Chiroptera > Rhinolophidae > Rhinolophus > Rhinolophus sinicus. The sequence goes on from NC_142503.1 coordinate 48,498,256, forward strand.
CTTCATGAAAGCTGTTCTTTTAACTCTAATTCTTGCTTATCTATTTTCAACTTGAATGTCACTTCCTCAGAGAAGGCTTCTCTAGCTCTGCTCCCTTTATCATAACTAACCTAACAATATAAGTTAGAATATTTCTCCTGTTCTCTCTCATAGTATTCTGTTCTTTTTCTCCATAGAACTGCTCTCACAATTTGGGATTATATATTCATTTGTCTGTTCACCAGTTTATACCCACTGTATCCTTGGCATTTAGTCCAGTGCTGGCCCCTAGTAGATATTCAATAAATAATGACTGAACGTACTGGAAAATGCTTAAGGGAAGACCCGAACATCTCTAGCCCTGTGGCTACTTCTCCCTGAGGAGCCACTATTTGAGGACCTAGACCCCTTGAAAGACTGCACAGAGCTACCCTGGGGTAGGACCACCACCACCACAGCCATTTACTCAGCTGAATATTTTGACATAGGTAAGTAACTTGTTCATTTAGTGAAGAACCATCTGGTCTCCAGGCTCACTGCCACCATGCCTGCCTCCTCTTACATTCCTGTCTCAATTATTAATATCTCCCTTTTTCTATAGCAATCTGCTGCTGTTTTTTGTCTGTGATCCCTTTACGCTGTATTTTCTCACCTTGACTGCACTGGTTCTGCTCATACTACTGTATCAAGCCCCAGTGAAGACACTTTAATCCCTGTAGTTGCATACTTCTTTGGGGAGACCCTGTTACCCTAGGGCACATGCAGCCTGCCTGTAAAACACAGGATCGCTATTCAACTCGATTGAAATTTAGATACCATTACTTCGTGCTTAGGTGGGACCAAATAGAATGCTGAGAATTTTACAAGGATGATTGCATTCAATTCTCATTCCGTCCTAACCAACTCATATTCTTATTCCTCCACTGCATTAGACTATGATTGTATAACTTGCTCCATTGAGATCAAAGGACATTGCTTTATTGCCTAGTAAACAGTTTGTTTTAAATTCTGCTTTGGTATATTTCTTTCCTTGTTTTAAAACATAAAGAAATTTTGAAAAAGGACATTAGGATGACTTAGGCCTTAGAGAAATCAGTTGTATTGTGTCATTGTCTTATTCCTTTTGCTTTTGAGTCCTATTCTACCATGAGGAGGGGAGAGAGTTCATGGTCATTGTGGGGCCATTTTCACTTACATCCTCTCCTCTGCAAGGGTGGAGAAGGTTGGGGAAGAGACAGTGAGCACACATTAGTGTTGATAAAATGGACAGGAGCAGATTAAGCAAAAATTTTTTGTTTGCATTTTAAGTCATCCTGTGCTCTCTGTCTTGTGCACTAACCTTTGTTACACTATGGAGAAACAGCAGATAGTTACAAAGTATTGATATATAGAAATGTCACCAATGTATTTAACTATAAAGCAAGTTTACTTATAAGAAATGCCAGGCATTTAAAATTTTTTTTGTATATATTACTATAACGTAATAGTTTATATGCTGATTTTTCTCAGACATGGTTGAAATTTCATATTTAATTTCTCAATATGAACCCATGTATTCTAAATTAGATACTCAAAAGTGAGTTAAATACATTTAAAAAATTTATGGGCTTGCTCTTTCAATGATAATAATTAAAATAACAAAAAGTGAACTTTTTCACTCACCAGACTGGTAACAATTTTACCAATTTTTAAATCAAGAAATTGATAATACTTAATGTCTGTTGAAGTGTATTCTTGTATATAGTGGTATAGGAAGGAAATATCTCTGAAAGTTGAACCAGCAATTCTGTTTCTTGGAATCTACCCTCCAGAAATACTCAGCCATGTGCACAGTAATTGATGTATGAATCATTGTAGCATAATTTTAAATAGTGTAAAACTAGGAACAACCACAGATGAGGAAAGGGTGATGCATGGGTGCATGTGGCATTTGAATCATGCTGCAATAATTAGGGGTATAATTAAGGGTATAATTGTTAATACTGTAGATGCCAGAGAGCTGTTAAAAAGCATCAGGAAGATTTAAATGGATCGACAAATATATCTAAGACACATTAATGATTGCAAAATAAGTTACAAATGAGTAAGTCTATAATCTTGCTTAAGTTAAGAAATATATGACATTTATAAATGTCTCCATATGATAAATATGTAGAAGCACATGAAAGATCAGATTAGTATTTACTTCTGGGGAAGGGATGGAATTAGTCTGTGGTGAGGAAGTAGAAGAATTTTCACATTCACAGTTTATCTGTACATTTCTGTGTCATTTAGATTTTTGATACTGACTATCCATACAAGAATTACCTTTGTAATTTTATAATGGAAATTAAAAATTATTACTCTCAATCTTTAAATTTTTGGTTAGATTAAAAATATGGATTTCTGTTTTAAAAATTGAGCTCTCTACATACGTGTGGTGCATGTGGCATTTGAATCATGCTGCATTATTGGGATGTTATTGCCACGTGGCCTTAAGGTATATTTTGTTACAAGGAACAGAAACTCATCTAAAAAGCATAAGTGGAATTGGGGAAAGGAGGGTTATAGGAAAAAATGTAAGCGAATCTACAGAAACTTGAACAATCCAGCTGAAAAGAACAGTGAAGTTTCTCTTTCTAGCTCTCTTTCCAAAGCCCCAGGGTCTCTCACATCTGCTTCTATTCACACATCTGCACAATTCTCCTGTGTTTTTTGTTGTTGTTTTTTTGTTTGTTTGTTTTTAATCATTTGTGAATCTGTGATTTCACAGGCTCACCACTATTTTGGGCCAAGGAAATTCTGGAAAATACTTTGAACAAAGACTTTGATTCTATTAGCTTACTCCATCTAATATTTTATTTTTGAATTTTGAAATTAATTTCCACCTACTAGTAGTATTTAAAAGTTCATCCATGATAGTCACTGTTTTCGGTTCAGGTCCTGCTATTAAAGCACACCCAATTTTTTAAGAAAGGCCTGTTTAGTCAAAAGCTTATGGGCAGTGACATATGGGGTGGGACCAGGCGAAACCAAAACATGCATTATTTTGGCCAAAATTGAGTTCATATGGCTAGCAGCAAACATCATATGTTAAGAGCAGTGATTAAGGGCTTACTGATATTGAGAAATTCTGAGCTCATGTCTGATGACTATTCACCCTTCATTTTCCTTTACCTTTACTTATTTACAACAATGAAACTTGACTTACACCTTTATTGATCTGCACTGGAACATAGTCTCTAAGGCTATTATACTATGACAAGGGTTTATGACAGGAATTGATTGCCAGTTGAGCCGTGTGTCAAATGTTTGTTACTTTAACCTAGCAATTATACTCCTCAGTACGTCAGTCCTCAGTTCACACAGTAGTGTGGAATGTAAAAATGACCAGGCAAACTGAAACTACCCAAATGCCCGCCAGAAATAGAATGGACAAATAAATGGTGACTTCGAAATAAAATGCAATACCTTATAGCGATAGAATTAAGCAAATTCAACGACATGGAATAACATGGATATTTCTCACAAACAAAATGATACCATATTGTGTGTTCACCACCCAGAGTCAGTTCTCCTTCCATCACCATATATTTGATCCCCTTTACCCTCTTCTACCACCCACTTCCTTGCTGACCCTTTGGTAACCCCTAAACTATTGTCTGTGTCTATGAGTTTTTGTTTCTTTGTTTGTCTTGTTCCTTTGTTGCTTTCAGTTTTATATCCCACATATCAGTGAAGTCATATGGTTCTCGACTTTTTCTGTCTGACTTATTTTGCTTAGCATAATAATCTCAGGATCCATCTATGTTGTCACAAATGGCACTATTTCATCTTTTCTTATGGCAGAGTAGTATTCCATTGTGTATGTACACCACATCTTCTAACAATAACTCATGGATCAAAGTTTATAATAAATTCACTCTTTTAATGTGAATTGTAGTAGATTCTCTGAGCTTCTTAGGGTAACCTCAACAGTACTCACTTATTTTCTTGATTTGGGGGAAAAAAAGGGTGGAATTATAACAACAATGATGAAATGGTGCATAACCATGAGGAAGGCAGGGGAGTATGTTGCACCCGTTAATGTCGTTTGTCTCAAAGGAGAGCTGGGCGGTGCTCCAGAGCGTGGAGTACAGAGACATACTCCCAAGGCCCTTCACTGCTACTGTCGGGCGGCAGCCTCTGCACCACGGACCCAGCCCGAACCCCTCTCTAGTCCTGAAGTCACTACAGGCCTATGTGTCTAGCAGACTTGAATGAACTCCTCAGAACAGCATGAGCAAGTTCTTAAGGCAACTGCTTAGAAAAAGAGCTTCTAGAGAAGTGGGCGGGTTTTATCTAATTTCAAAATATTTAACCAACATTTAGTTCTTGATTAATTACTTTGTTTAACACATATTTATTGCCCATCTACCAGTAATTATTGTCATGGCACTAGGCTAGGCCTTCTCATTCTTTATTTTCTCTCTCTTTTTTTCCTTGAGTTTTAAAAAAATAACCTTTACAATTGTCTCTGGTGTTCGCCGTTTCCCTATGAGATGTCTAAGCATAGACTCTTTAATCTTGCTTAGGATTCTTTGGTCCTCACCTTACACCATGCTGACTTCCTAACGTTACAGCAACAGCAGCAGCCAGCACAGTAGAGTAACGCCATTGTGGTGACACCTACAACTGTATACACAGTGTGACTGTTTCTAGAACAAAGTAGAAATACGTATTTTTAAAGAAAAAAAAAATCAACCGACGTTACATATGCAGTAATTTAAAGAGTCAAATTGTTCCATAAGGTCTGTTTCAAAAATCAGTAGTCCTCTGACCACCATCCTCATTTTCTTTTCCCCAGAGGAAATCAAGATCAAATTTTTAACAGATTCCTTTGCTATTTACTGCCATATCTCTAGAGCACATGCTTCTATTGCTACCTCTGGTTTTCCAGCTTTTGACATTGCATTAGTTGCTATAGCAGCCCGTTGTATTCGGCTGCTATAACAAAATACCATCAATTAAGTGACTGAAGCAACAGACATTTATTTCTCACAGTTCTGGAAGCTGTGAAGTCTAAGATCAAAATGCCTGCCAATTCAGTTCCTGCTGAGGGCCTTCTTCCTGGCTTGCAGACAGCCACCTTCTTGCCGTGTGCTCATATGATGGAGTCTCTCTCTCTCTCTCTCTCTCTCTCTCTCTCTCTCTCTCTCTCTCCTTCTCTCTCCTCTCTTCTCTTTCTGTCTTCCTCTTTTTATAAATCCCATCACAAGGGCCCCACTCTCATGATGTCATCTAACTTGAGTTATCTTCCAATGTCCCCATCTCTAAATGCCATCACATTCGGGGTGAAGCTTTAACATAGGAATTTGGGGGTTGGGGGACACAATTCAGTGCATTCCAGGTATTATCTGTTGACTTCCAGCTGGAGAAAAAGGAAGACTTCATATTTCCTCAACCTCACAACATGGTTACACTTCCCATCCTCTGTCTTCCTATATAATTGTATAATAGTTTTAGTAGGTCAGGGAAAATAAGAACCCTGAAGTATCACAGTACTTATACTGTGATTGACAACCAAATCTATCCCTTCTAACCCTGACCTCTGCTCTAGTAATCTCACACACCTATACCACGTTTGTTCAGGTCTCTGTGCCTTCTCTCAGCTGTTCCTTCTACCTGGTATGTCTTTCCCTCCTCTTCTTTACCTGGCTTCTTTCATCTTTTAGTTCAAATCTGAGTTCAGCCCCATCTTCTCCAGCAAACCTTCCCTTACTGCTGGTTTACTTCCACCCATGGTCTACTCTTTGGGAACTGAACTTTAGTCTTGCAACTATCATCCCATGTTGAAATTATATATGCAGGAGTGTATCTACCTCAAGACTGTAAGCTTCTTGAACAGAGAAACCTTGCTTTTTTATCTGTGATTCCTAGTACAAGTACTGTGCTTAGCACACACAGTAACCCCATCCCCCTTATTTGCAGTTTCACTTTCCATGATTGCAGGTGCCTGTGATCAACTGTGGTCTGAAAATTTCAAATGGAAAATTCCAGAAATAATGAATTCATAAATTTTAAATTGCATGCTATTCTGAGTAAAATGATGAAATCCTGTGTCATCCTGTGCCCTCCTGCTCTGTCCCACCCCATCGTGATTCATCCCTTTGTCCAGCGTCTCCACGTTGTATTCACTACGTGCCCGTGCGTCACTTAGTGGCCGCCTCAGTTCTCAGACTGACTGTCACAGTATTATAGTGCTTGTGTTCAACTCACCCTTATTTTTCTTAATAATGACGTCCCAGCATGAGAGTAGTGATGCTGGAAATTGTGATATACCAAAGAGAAGCCATGAAGTGCTTCTTTACATGCAAAGGTGAGTAGAGCACAATAAGATATTTAGAGAGAGAGGAGAGGGAGTGAGCGAGAGAGACCATATTCACATAACTTTTATTAGTATATTGTTATAATTGTTTTATTATTAGTTATTGTTATTAATCTCTTATTGTGCCTAATTTATAAGTTAAACTTTAGCATATATACATATATATGATAAGATATATATAATAAAACATGGTATATACTGTCTGCAGTTTCAGGAATCCCCTGGGGGGTCTTTGGAATGTATCCCACACAGATAAGGGGGGACTACTGTAATAGGCATTCTATAAATGTTGATTTAACAAACACAATTGAAGTGATATTGGGTGCTTTCACTCACCTGTGCCATCAGTTTGGTTTTTTTTCTTAATATCTGCTACCTTTGCTTTGATGGGACTGAAATTGTTTCCTACCAGTGAATGGTCCTCTCGGTTCACAACAAAATTTACAGGCCAAGCACAATTCGAGAAGATTTTAATATCTCATAGACAAGAATCTCTGTCACACTTGATTTGCTTCTTAATAGGCATGTTTCTTACTTCAAAGTGTAGTTAGAGTTGCCTTATATCAAATCAATAAAAGAGAGTTGGAGAAAAGGGCGAGTCATCCTTGTCGTAGTTACAGCACTATTTCAGATGAGAAAACAAGACTAAAATGTTTAATGACTGAAAGGATTTAAATTGCAAGAGATTCTTAATCTTTTGTTACTTTATAAATGAAGTGGATCACCCTTAGGTCACAGAAATAGCTTTTCAATGTAACTTTGTGTTTGCTTTATCACTTTTTTAAGACCCCACATCTTTTTTTTTTTAATGACTAGTTATAATCCTCCCTCCCTCTCTCTCCTTCCTTCCTTCAATAGATTTTATTTTTTTAGAGCAGTTTTAGGTTCACAGCAAAATTGAGCCGGAGATGCAGAGATTTCCCATACACCCCCACCCCACACATGCATAACCTCCTCCATTCTCCACACCCCCACCAGTACATTTGTTATAATTGATGAATCCACGTGCACTTTTGGGTTGTTCCTTTAAAAGAAAAGGCATGTGATGACCCCTTCTCCTTTCCCCTACCCCGGAAGGTGGAATTTAGATGTGGTGGCCAGAGCTAAAGCAGCCACATGAGATCATGAACTAGAACCTGTGTGCTGAGAATGGCAGAGCCACGAGATAGAAAGGACTAGAGTATCCAGCACCATGGAGGTGGTGGCCTGCATTAGTCAGAGGAGGGGAAAAAAACCTTCTATCTTATTTAAGCTGTTGTTTCTTTGGCCTTCTCTACAGCTGGACCTAAACCTGTATCCTAACTGACAGTATACATAAATTTCCACCACTCATCATTTATTCTTAGGGACTAAAGCATAATATCCTCTAGATTTCCCTCTTAAAACTCGGCTGCTCTGGAAAAGGAGCCATATTAAAGTGTTTTGGTCAGTAACTTCTTAACAGGTGTTAGGGTATCAAATTACTTTTAGTCATTCTATAGTTTTCGCGTTCTGGATTAAGGGAAGATTCTGTTATTAAGGGAAGATTCTGTTGTTACGGTTGGTGTTATGTTGTTCAAGTGATAGAGGACAACAGAGGATAGATAATTTGGCTACCTCTGCACAGGGCTGAGTCTGGAAGGGCCCATCAACACAGCTCCAGAACTCTCTGCATGAGCAAGATCACATCCTAAGATGAGAGCTAAGACAGAATAACGTTGTGCAGGAACAGGACCTAGCTTACAGTTCATGGGGGTGTGGACGAAGAAGTCTCGGGTTCAGATACTGCTTGAGAGAGAAATAAAATAAATTGCATAATTTTTAATTGGCAACTGGCTTTTAAGTAGGTACACCTGTTGATGGATATTATTTTTATGTATTTTTTTCTCTCAAATGGCAAAAATATTTTGTTTCCGATAGAATTGGCCATGGAAGTTAAAATAATGCTGTCACAAGGACAGATCTTTTCTGCTTTTCTGCATCTCCTCCTCCTCCTCGCCCCCTTTTTTCAAGATACAGTATTCTCTCCTCTTTCAGCTCATTCACTCTCTTGTTTCTCTAGTCCTATTCTTTCCTATCTTTGATTTGTCCATGCTGTCTGCCCAACATTGCAAAAGCTTTATAATCTACAAACTTCCAAATTGCAAAGCAATGTTTTTCAAAATGACCCATTCCATCTGTAGCTACCATGCTAAATTCTGAAACAGGAGCAACAGGAGATAAGGAGATAGATGGTTGATCTTGAACAAAACACTTCACCTCTCTTGAGGACAGTTTTACTGTCCTAAATATGGAAATGGGTGATCAATCTCTAAATAAGCTTTTCCTTAACAGCACATTTTCCTTAACAGCACATACAGTCTTTGTTGTTAAAGACTCATTTGAAGGTGCCAGTACTCCTTCTGGTATGAGTGACATTTGGAGGTGCCAGTACTCATTCTGATATGTATTGAGTGCCCCTTTCATCTCCCTCTTTATGTACCCCCTCACACTTCTCTATTTGCTTTGGCAAGAGAACTTCTTATTGCTGCCAAAAGGGTCTATGGAGGTGGGAGAATTAACTTATTTGAGCAGAAATGTATCAGTGTTTTTATACATTAAAAAATAATTGCAGGACATGAATTGTTGCAAAACATAAAAACAAGAGAACTAATTCTATGGTGCTGACTAAGAACTTGGAGACTGCTTACCTACTTACTCTAATGGCGTCCACATCCATCTTTGTAGCTTTATGAGTGTAGTATAGTTTAACTCATGTTGTCTTTTTGACTCAGTGACAAATATCCTGGGAAACTGGTATTCAATAATCAAGTCATTACTAATTTCGTCATTGATATATGTGCATTAGCAGGGCAAATGCCCTGTTTCCCCGAAAATAAGATCTAGCTGGACAGTCAGCTTTAGTGCGTCTTTTGGAGCAAAAAATTAATATAAGACCCGGTCTTACAATATAATACAATAGGTCTTATTTTCAGGGAAACAAGGTAAATTGCTCTTTGTTCCCTGGGTAAAGTGTTTATTACTGAAATTCCCATGCTGGCCAAGAGGGAGTATATAGACTACAGCCTGTCTCTCCCGTTGATCACAACTAGAACTCTGGCAAGCATACCGAAGGCAGGTGCCTGAAGACTCGGACAAGTAAACGATAAAAGGAGAAACAGAGACTGAAGTTGAAACTTAACAACCTGCAGCAAGGAGCAGTTCCTTGTGTGTTTTTTCGTTTTTTTTCTCCTTTGACTCCTGGATTTGCACTGGAGTCGGGCTGACTTATGCAACTGGGCAGCAAGTGCTGGCAGAAAAACTCTGGGAGAAATGATCTCTTTCTAATAAGAGCAGTAAAAGAGGATCTCTGCTCTCTGAAGAATGCAGGGGAAAGTCTCTTTTTGTTTTTTTAATCTAAATTTTTGTTGTTGTTAGTTTGTTTTTTCTTCTTCCAGTCCTGACTCAAATCCAGCCTCAGACATGGCACTGCACTGCCACCCCTGTGATGAAGGGACCTGTACCCCCAAAAGAAGACTGAGTTCTAGGCTAAAAGAACTGGGAAAAGGAGCCCCTGTTGTCTGAAGAGTATGAGGGAATCCCTTCTTTTTCTCTCTCATTTCCCTCTTCTTCATCTAAGGCAGCACCAGTTATGTGGAACTGTACAAAAGCACAAAAGGCTAGGACCCCATCTTTCTGGCCAGAGGAACTGGAGAGGATGGGTCACTGTGCACCAGAGAGGCGGAAACACCAGAAAGGAAAGACTGTAAATGAGAATTTCTTAATTCTCTGCATGAACCAACATTAGGCCCAGGCTCACCTTCAAGTTGGGCACCTGCAGACCAGACTCAAACATAGCGAAGACTTTAAAAAATTAACTGCCATGTAAAAGCTGACCATATGCCAGGCTGACTTCTGGGTCTTCACCAGGCAGACCCAAAGAGTGTGGTAAAGGCTTTCAGAATGAACTGATATTGCAACTAATATACACAGAAGGCAAGATAGAGTTAGTGGTTCTAAACACACTTGATTGCTTAGAAAAATGTCACACTCTCCAGAGGATTTTACTAGGACACAGAGTCTTACAACATAATATTCAAAATGCTCATTATAGGATCCAAAATTACCCAATATCCAACTAATATTTTTAAAATAACTAAAATGCAAACAAAAACAAAAACAATTCACAAAAACCCAGGAAATAATAATTAATAAAGGGCAACATTAAGTGACCCAGATGTTGGAATTACCAGAAAAAGACTTAGAGCAGTGATAATAACCATGCTTCATGAGGTGACGGTAAACTCTCCTGAAATGAATGGGGAGATAGAAATTCTCAGCAGAGAAGTAGAAAAAAACAAAACAAAAAAAACAACAAAAATTTCCAAACTAAAATTTTAGTATCTGAAGACCTGAATAAGCTATCAATCAACTTGATATAGTTGATATTTATAGAAAATTTCAGTCAACAACCACAAAACCCATATTATTTTTAAGTGCACATGGAACATTCCCCAAGTTAAATCATACCTTGGATGATAAAACAAACCTTAAAAAATGAAAAAGAAATTGAAATTACATAAAGTATGTTTTCTAGTCATAATGATATTGTATAAGTAATCAATAACTGAAAGATATCTGGAAAATCCAGATATTTGGAAATTAAATAACAGACTTCTACATAATGACTGGGTCAAAGATGATGTCACAGGGGAAATTAGTGTATATTTTGAATACATTGAAAAGGAAAACAACATACCAAAATTTATGGGAGGCATGTAAGATAGTGCTTGGAGTGAATATTATAGTATTAAATGATTATGTTGGAGAAAGAAAAGGCCTCAAGAAAAGGCCTTAGTAATAACCTAAGCTTCCACATTAAGAAGCTGGAAGAAAACATCAAATACAAAGCAAGCAGAAAATTGGAAATTAATAAGAAAAATAAAAATTGCACAGAATAGTATCACTGAAACTAAAACCTTAAATAATAATAAATTCCACCTTGATTGACCAAGAAAAAAAAAGAGAAGACACATATTACCAACATCAGGAATGAAAAATCTATAGGCCCTACAGATAATAAAAGAATAAGGTGTGAGGTAGAGGTAAGGGTTTCATGCTTTTGCATATATTTAGCCAATTGTTCCAGGACTGTATGTTAAAAAGACTGTTCATTCTCCATTGAATTGCCTTTGCATCTTTGTCAAAAATCAGTTGACTATATTTACATGGGTTGATTTCTGAACTTTCTGGTCAGTTCTATGGATTTATGTGGCTATATTTTCATCAGTTCTATACTATCTTGATTACTGTAACTTTATAGTCAGTCTTGAAATCACGGTGTATGAGTCTTGTGACTTTGTTGTTCTTTTTTGTAATCGTTTTGACTATTCTCGGTCCTTTGTAGTACCATATGAATAACAACAAAATATTATACAGTAAAAAAAAATGAATGAACTCTTGATACACCTAACAGAGTAGATGACTCTCAAGTGTATTATCCTAAGTGAAACAGGACAGACTCAAAAGGTGACATATTTTATGGTTCCATTTATATAACAATTTGGAAAAGCAACACTGTAGGGAGAGAGATCGGATTGGTGGTTGCCAGAGTGAGGGTTTGACTACAACAGGACAGCATGAAGGAGTTTTTGGAGGTTGATGGAACTGTTCTGTATCTTAATTGTGCTCATAGGTTCATGACTATCCACTTATGAGAACTGAAGGAAATATATAATAATGTGAGTGAAATTTATTGTATGCCAATTAAAAATAAAAATTTTAAAATAGTGTTTATTACTAATCTGTTATCTTTGCATATCTTGCTCAAGACTGAAAGATCCAAGTATAAGAATCTGATTGGCTGAGTCTGGTTGGTGACCATGCATTAACTTCCAGGGGTGGAGTCTTTTGTTGCTCTTGGCTTCTTTAATTGGACTCCCACAAAGTTTCATGCTATTGAGAAGTTTCGCAAAATAAGAAAATTTGGAGGTGCCAGTGCAAATAAAAATAAATGTCCATTAGAACATCTTAATCAGTACAGAGCATGAGGATCAGGAAGTGTGTCTTGATCCAACTAAATTAATCCCTCTGGGAGTGGTGCTGAGGAGGAAGGAAGGGCCCAAGGTTTGACTTTGGAGTGGTCACTCACTCCATATTCCTTTTCACCTCTTTTGCTTTCTCTTTCTGCACTCCCAATTAAGAATCCACTCCCTGCTAAATATCTATTTTTCCCATTCCCTCCCTTGGAAAACTCCATCCATTTTCATATTAAGGAACTATCATAGTCCTAAGATTCTTTTCATGTCTTAGAAAGTCTGGTGCCTCAGACTCAGGAAATATATAATAATGTGAGTGAAATTTATTGTAAGCAAATTAAAAATAAAAATTTAAAAATAGTGTTTATTACTAATCTGTTATCTTTGCATATCTTTGCATATCTTGCTGAGAGATTTCTTCTACCCAGATTTTGCTGGGTATGAGGTGGGAGGGGCAGGTGAGGGTATGTGGTTTGCTCTGTAAAGTGGAAGAAAGATAATGGGTGTCCTAGTTCTCCAGTGGCAGACACAGCTCATTTGCTTCTGGATACCCAAGGGCAAAGTGTACCTGACTGCAGCAAATATAATTTGTTTTCTAGTGACAAAAACATCCTGTCTCAAATGAGAAAGGTGTAACCCCTTATTAACATTTATTTGAAACTTCTTACACAACAATCACCATGGGCATTATTGGGCTAAGTAACATTTGTCTCCACCTTAATCCTGCTTTTATTAAAAAGGCCCCTAAATTATGTTTTCCAAATTTTTATCGAGGGTGGGAAGTCTGATTCTATCCCATAAAATATCAGTGAAAACTATTAATTAACAATGATTGGAATATTTATATAAATGGTCAGTTATAGAAGCATATTTTTGCAGGAGTGTAATTGGGAATTTCCTCCTGGAATCAGCCTTCCCAGAGTGCCCTTTGATTAAATGGCCTTATCCTATACTTTCATAGCGTCCTTCACATACATCTGTTTCATCACTTACCACATTACATTGAATTCTTTGTTTACGTTGCATCTGCCACACTAAACTGGCATGACTGCATCTTATTAGATTGATGCAAAAGTAAGTGTGGTTTAAAAGATTGAAAATAATTGTAAAAACCGCAATTATTTTTGCACCAACCTAATATATTTATGAGATTCCTTAAAATGTGGTTTTATAGATACATATGGTTGGGAATGATGACTAAACCAGTGGATTTACTGCAGTATCTCTCAGATACTGTCATACATTTATTTATTCAACAAATATTTCTTTTTCTGTACACTTGAAATCTGTGTAACCTTACTAATAATTGTCACCCCAATAAACTTTAATTAAAAAAAAAACACAAATATTTTTTGAGTACCCACTATGTCACCCACCATTCTGGACACTGATGTGATAATTTATCACTTTGATAAATTATAAGATGATAAGTATTGTAAAATAATATGATTAATTTTTAACAAACATGAGAACTTCTACCTTTTAAGGAATATGCCTTTTGAAGTAGTCCCTTTAGATGGCAAAATACCTATTCATATGATACTACAATTGGTCAAAACATATTTGGAATATTTGGAAATCACAATCAGACTACCCTTCATAGACTATTGCTTTGAGAATCCTTAGAGATGGCAACATGTCTTTTGAGGGTGGATTTTAATTTCTAAAACTGCCAAAAGTCATTCAGAGTCAAGCCAGATATAAATGAGTGGATAAATTGAGAAATACTTTACTGTTAAATGTGAGTTGGGTCTATAAGATTGAATTTCCTGATGGCCTTGGGAGACATTCTGAAGAAGGAATTTCAAAAATATTTTTGAACAATGGCAACATTGCTGGTATAATTACATTTCTTCCATGGTGTCCACCTTCATTTAGATATATAACCATTGCTGCTGAAGTCTCTTGATATTATAGTGTCATACTCAAAGTCAAATGAGAGATTCTAATTATCTTAAAACTGATATGTTTTAAATGGTAAATGGTAAAGAGGTAAAATCAGATTCCCCTATGCTGACTTTCACTACTCAGCCTCTCCCTCTATTCTTGGTCTATAGCTTTGCATACAAAAGAGCTGTAAGATATTAAAAACTATTTTGATTGTTGTAAGCTGGGTTTGAGCTAGTTCTGTTCTGATACGCTAAATTGTAGGAAGAAAGGGACAAGGATTCTTGTGGGTGAGAGGAGAAAAGTGGAGTTTGCCTCTTAGATCTAGTTTAGACTAAGAAATTAATATACCAAGTGGACCTGGCTTGGTGCCTGATGTTTGTTTACTGTTTTCCAATTGCGTGCAAACATGTCTGTGATTTTTTTTTTGGTGGTGAACCATCTGCTCTATACTCATTCTGGTTGATTAAAATGCTCTCGGTAGAGATGCTGTTCAGAATTGATCACTTTGCTTTTGCCTGCTGTGAAGTGGGAACTGCCAGGGCTTCTTAAGCTGAATGAAAAAATTATTCCACCTCAGCAAGATTCTCTCAGATGCAAGATTTCCAAATTTTTCAAAGGCCTTTCTGGAGAGCCTTTCTTGGGTTCCCGTGCCAAGGAACCTCAACCCATGCTTCATGGGGATGTTTTTTTCCACACAAGGAAGTAGCAAAGGATATTCTAATTAAATACAACAGTCTCAATCTAGGGATTTATCTGACCATGTAGAGGAGGAAAAAAAAAAATGGACAGGGCAGTGATTTGTTATGACCGAAACAGACACATTCTGATTATGCACATGGATTTGCCTTCCTGATCACCCATGTTCTGTCATCAGCACTATTTGTGGACTTACAGAAACCCTTATTTATCATCATGGTGTCCCACATAACACTTCTTTTTGCCACAGAATTATTATGTGGGACACCATTTTACAGCAAAGGAAGTAAAGACGTATAGAAGCTAATTGTTATTCCCCTGCTTCCCCCTCAAGCACGGAAATCTTTTCAAGTGATTGTAGAGCAGTAATAAAAGTAATAAGGAATCATATTTATGTAACCCAAAGAACTCACAAGTTGTTATTATAACCTAAGGGGATCAGTAGTTACAGCCAGTGAAAGTAGAATAAAAATTGATATCCCAACTTGCTTTTAGTTAGACTGAAGGACAGAAAAATGAAATAACCCTGTTCATCTGAATATTGTTGAACTTGAATCTGTACACTTCCTCTGACTTTGTTGGACTTGAATCTCTACACTCCTACAATGTGTCACACATGTGCCTTACCAAGGCAACCAGAATACTTGCCATATCCTGCTTCTCAGGTTTAGTTAATATGATGTCAACAATATGGTGGACCAGTATGATGCTATGTGGAATGTCCAGATGATCCAGGAACCTCTAGACCTGCATTGTGACCGACAGCAGAAGACGTAATATGGCCTTGGGGGAAGAGTCTGATTGCATACTGCTATCCATTCTTTCCTCCCATGCCGATTGTAAAAGAAGTGCCCCTTTCTCCCAACACAGATTTCAGGAAAAGATATTCACCAGACTAATAGCTACCTTTAAACCCTGGGAATCAAGCTGGTGCTCCTAGAATTTAGTGTAACTTCTGTGATCATTGGGAGAAGTATCAATTATGTAAATTCACAATGCTGACATAATACACATTTCAGACAACATTACTTCATTGTTACTTTGTGGGATCCAGTGCTCACATCCTCACTCTTTATCTATCTACTGTCAGTCCAAAGCTACAAATGCCTGATTTTGTGAATGTTGTTCTTTCCTGTTGAGGGAAAATAAAGTACAAAACCAGTCCTATTCACAAAGAAATGAGAAGTTACACTAAAAATCAATACTTTTCTAAAGACCTGTAGCATCATTATTGCTTCCTCAGACAAAATGAGCAGTAATGTGCTTCTGCATCACATTTCTATTGCAGAGTGAATTTGCTGAGAGGACTTTATAGTGAAAAATGACATTTAAGCTTAAGGTATGAAGAAGCTCACTTAAGAGTGGCTTCATGGGATTATAGAATCTTTTTGCTAGCGTTACCCCTCAAAATTCTAATTCCTTCGATGCTGTTTTCATATGACCTTTGAAGATCAATCAAGTATCAACAAACTCAGAATTCATGAATGTTTTCTATAATGACCATGATAATTCAAGAGACTGACACTGTCTATTGCTCCACTCTTTTACAATGGTTAACAGTCTGTTTCTAATATCTATTGCTGTTATTTATTGTATGTTTGCTTAGAAGTACTTCACGCATTCTGGCATAAATTCATTGATTCCTTCCCCAAATATTTACAGAGTTTCCATATTAGAGATACAAAGATGAAAGGATGTATTTCTTGCCCTCCCTTGTGCTCTGACACCACTTTGCACTCACCTCTGCCATAGCCGCGTGGGTTGTCCCAGTGGATTGATTTGACTCCTAGCGACTCTGTCTTGTGGTTCTTGGAAGGTAGTCTCCTAATCTTTTTGGGCCAGGGCAAGAATACAAATGGAAGCCCACACGCCATGCATCTAAATATTTAAAAGTTATATATTAAACTACCACACCTTTAAATAAAATGTGCTCTTTCCTTTTCACCTTGCAAAAGCTCCTTCATAACAGTAAAACTGAAAAACACATGTAAAGCTGTGATTTCTATATAACTGAAAGACAGAAAATATCAAAGACCACTTGGCTTAATTATTTTTTGCATATGTCTAGGTGTTCTATCAGTGGGCTGGTGCTATGTGGATGAGTATAAAGACACACATAATTCACATATTATCCATTGTATGTATAGACCACATATTGCTTATCCATTCATCTGTTGATAGGCAACTTGGGTTGCTTCTATGTTTGTTATTGTGAATAATGTTGCTAGGAACATGATGTACAAATACTGTATTGAGATCCTTTTTCAACTCTTTGGAGCATATACCCAGAAGTGGAATTCCTGGGTCCTGTAGAAATTCTCTTTTTAATTTTCTGAGGAACTGTTACACTGTTTTCCGCAACAACTGTACCATTTTACATTCTCAGCAACAGTGTACAAGGGTTCCAATTTCTTTGTCTCCCTACTAACACTGGTAATTTTCTGTATTTTTTCAACAGTAGCCATCCTACTGGGTGTGAGGCGATCCTCTGGTATACCTTTACACTTTATTTCAGACTGAGTTTTTGGATTCTACCTACCATTGTATTGTTGCTAGGGATACAGGAAGAGCAAATAATAGAATTTCTCAATTGCTGGAAGATTATCTCCAATTTTTCAGAGAAACAAGACAAATCAATTACCTAGCATATCTTTACTTGGCTGTCAAAAATGCTCACATGAAAAAAGGCAAAGGATTACCATTCCCATATTAAATCTTTTCCAGATCATCGGCTTCATGGAGCAGTAAAAATAAACATTAAAAGACAAAACAGAGGCTAAAATTGTCACTGTGTAGAGCTTCTGGACATGACGAGCAGCTATGGAAGAAAAGACCCTCTTACAATTGCACTGGGCATGCCTTCCTAAAGCCAACTATTTCAACATTATTGATTAGCTGATTTTAATACAAATTGTGGAGGAAAGTATAGCAAAGAAGGAAACTCTTTTAGTCTACAACTAACTGAGCTAAATGCTGGGGTTTTATATGGTCCAACTCTAAGTGCCCTTCAGGTTAGTTATGGTTGAGACTTATGCTTTGTGTTTCTTTTAAATATCCCATTAAGTTGAAAACATTCATCTAAGGTGAGAAAGAAACAAGTAAGCTAAGATTTTTGTGTGGGGAAATCACACGTTCAGCAGTCAAAAAAATAAAGATGGCCATACTCAAAAGATATGTTTTTGCTACCCTGCTACATCATATGGTAGGAAAAAGCACACATTCCAAGGACCCAGGTGTAGGCCCTGGCTTTACTAATTACCTGACTTTCTGCAGGTATCTGGAACTCTTTAAAAAATATATGCATAGAATCCAAAATTAACATGATTATTGAGGATCAAGTGAATAAGGCTATATACTATTATTAATTTTTAAAATATTTGTCATTTTTGGTACCTCAGTACTCAAATGACCAAAATGTCATGTTTCTGCAAATAAACCCATTCTCTCATATCCCTCTCCTCAGAAGATAGGATATTCTTTCATTCAAAAATTACTGATGGAGCACCAGCTCTGCTACAGACTGTGTGCATTTTAGTAGCTTGGAATATTTATTAAATGGTGGCAGCTACTATCACCCTTGAAGTCAGTTGGATATCTGCCTAAAATTAAAGGCAAGGATGGGATTGTGAATTCATCAACTGAATTCGGATATACATCTAATAATGTCAAAATTCTGGCTACATGTCTACACACATTTTATTTCCAGTTCATGCAGGAATTTATTGAAAATTGAGAGGATGCCTAAGACCTGTTCATGACCCTTTCCTGGGTCTCATGCTGAATAAGACAACGGTGTACACTGGGTGTGAATTTCTTGAGCATTCTCAAGCTTCACATAGCAGGACAGACAGCTCGTAGAAGGATTAACATCCTGAAACCTCGCCTCTGGTTCTAAGAACAGGCAACAGAAAGGATATTCTGGCTTCCAGGAGGAAAACCTGTTTTAATTATGCTTTATATGCAGAGCCTTGGGATGCATGCATCACAGGCACTAAAAAAGAGAGGATTGGATTGGTGACGCCCTAGGGAAAGCCTGCGAGCCGAGCTGTCTTTACACAGTGACAGTCAACTCAGAAGAGCAGGGAGGCTCAGGCAGCGTCAGTCTCTCCAGCCCTTACAGCCCTGCATTAAACTGTCTGTGTGAGAGACAAAAACGATGAGACTTAAATCGTGCTTTCCTGTTCCAAAAAAGAAGGGGTTGATGTCTAGTTGTAATCTCAAGTCATTAACCTTAAATCAACATGCGAAAGAGCTAGGATGCACACGTACTTACTGAAACAGTGCAAGAATAATAGTGCAATGGCCCATCTGAACAGCACGTTTGAATGGCAGATGAAGTTTCATTGAGAATTGTGTGCAGAGGAAAACAGAATTGATATGTTTGTTTAATATTGACTTGTTTAAAAGCAATGGATCAATGCCAAGTTGCTCTTCATTTCCTATCTCTAATACTATTTTTTTTCTTTAGAGGTCTTCTCAGATTTTTTTTCTCTCTCTCGAAGGAGTGGGGCTAATCACAAAGTAAGAAATGTGAAGACCATCTACTGAGTACAGAGAAAGACCTACAGTTGTTTCATGCCTTAGACCTGGCAAGGGAAAAGTGGAATTTCAACTCTTCATCCACTGCTGTTGTTTCATAATTTTCTCTATAGTGAGATTGGAATGAGCTGTGCAGAGAGAGTGCTGCATATATAACAATGACAGGCTTTCAGACATACTCCAATCTCAGAGGTTATATTTTCATCCTGGGGTCTCTCTAGAGAGGTCAACAACAAAACTTCATGACCAATTGGACAATACCATGCTTTTTTATTTTTTAACTTAAAGTCTATTTTTAGGTCCTGTTCAATGGACATTTCTTAATATTTGAGATAAAGTCCAATAAATTCTCTAGGAAAAAAAAAATCTGTTAACATAGTATATCAGGAATTTAAATAACAAAAATTGTATGATCAGTAGATACCCAGAAAGTATTTTGATAAAAATCCCACATGTGTTTCCAATTTAAACATTTACATATAGAATACTTTCTTAATTTGAAAATGTAGCTCTTTTTCAAAACAGCAGCTATATCTTACTCAGGGGAACACTAGAAGCATTCCCATTGATTTCAGAAACAAATCAAGGATGCTTGCAAGAGTCATTATCATTTAACCTTATCATAGCAGTTCTGGACAATGCAATAAAAATGAAACCAAAATGATAGGAATGGGTATTGATTGGATCAGAGAGGAATTTTTATTTATAGTCTAAACATATTTTGCATAAACAAATATCCATTATTTACCAAACCCTAGAAAATCAACCAAAAACTTATTGGAAACTCCAATCAATGTCTTCTGTCAAAGAACAGTCCCCAACTCACTCTCAGCAGACTCCTAGCCTCACTCAGAAAACAGCCATTGAAAGTGAACACTCCGACCAGTACATCTACCAACACGTACATAACCTTAGTATCTGTTATAATGTACCCTTGGTTTGACCCATGGCCAATCCCTTCAATTGTGCTCTAGCTCTTATCGGTATAAGGACATCACCCTTACACTTATCCTCTCTCATATAATCAGATTTGCCCTCTTTATTGGATTGTTCTCGTTGGCATCCAAACATTCTTCAGTATCTTCTGTCTTAACAAGCCATCCCTTGGCCTGACATCACCCTCCAGCTACTGCCCTGTTGCTTAACTCCCCTTTCCAACAAACTCCTTTTAAAAGTTCTCCTTACTCACCTTTCACACTTCTTTTTTTTTTTTTTTTTTTTTTTTAAGATTTTATTGGGGAAGGGGAACAGGACTTTATTGGGGGAACAGTGTGTATTTCCAGGACTTTATTGGGGAACAGCGAATTTTTCCCAGGACCCATCAGCTCCAAGTCAAGTTGTTGTCCTTTCAATCTTAGTTGTGGAGGGTGCAGTTCAGCTCCAAGTCCAGTTGCCGTTGTTCAATCTTAGTTGCAGAGGGCGCAGCCCACCATCCCTTGCAGGAGTCAAACTGGCAACCTTGTGGTTGAGAGCACGTGTTCCAAACAACTGAGCCGTACGGCTGCCTGGGAGCTCAGTGGCAGCTCATTGTCTTCATTCTTTTTGGGGAGGGCGCAACAACTGGCCCATGTGGGAATCAAACCAGCAACCCTGTTGCCCAGAGCTCACGCTCTAACCAACTGAGCCACACATTTGCCCCCTTTCACACTTCTTGATCCCATTCTTTCTTGAATCCATGCCTATCAAGCTTTTACCCCTACCACTTCACTGAAACAGCTCTTCTGAAGTCATGAGTTACCCACATTTGCTGGGAGCCAGGGGTCAGTTCTCAATGCTATTCTTGATCTATCTGTCAGTACATCTGACTCAGCTGGTCACTCCCTCCTCTTGAAATGATTTCTTCACTTAGGCTATTTGACACCATTTCTCTTGGTTCTCCTCCTTCCTTGTTAACTGTACATTGTAGCTCTTCTTTGCTGATATTCCTCACCTTCCTATTTTCTAAATACTAGAATGTCTCAGGGCTCAGTTCTACCACCTCTTTTCCATATACACTCACTACCTAGACAATGTCAAGTAGTCCCATGGCCCTAATTGCCTTCCATATGCTGATCACTCACAAACTTACCATATTCCATCAATTCTAAGACACATTTCTCCCCACAATTTATTGTATTTGAAATTGGCCTGTGTCTTACAGTTAGTTGATGCCATCTTATAGTTTTTGTCATCCAGGCAGAGGTCATGAAGTAATTGCTCTTGTCTGCACGCATGAGAAGTTGGTCATATTTGTTTATATTTTCAATAATCCAGTTGTTCATAAGTCTCAAGATAAGAAAGAGACTCATCTAATCTGATGCAGAACACAAAATAATGGGCGTTGAGCCAGATGCCACAGTTGGATAAGATTTTTAGAGGCCTTTACAGGTGATGAGTATATTTTTCATGTAGAAGGGATTGTGAACAATGGTGGCTGGAGAGCAGATTGTAGTAGATTAGTTGTATTAATAGCCTCATGTAATGGCTTTCTTGTATCCACGCCCAGTGCTTTATAACTATAGTCCCCTCCCTGTCTCTGAGCTTGGCCTCCTGTCTTGCTGTGGTCAACAGAATGTTAGCAAATGTGATCCAAGCAGAGGATTGAAAAGCACTTGTGCTTTCTGCTTTCCACCTTATATGATTGGCTTACTCACTCTCATTCTCTACCCAAGCCATAAGAACATTCCTGCTTTAGTCTGAAGGAGGGATATAGGAGACAGCAGAGGAGAGCCAAGCTGCCTCGTCGTCCCAGCTATCTCAGCCAGCATAGCTACCCCAGCTGAGCTGTCTTAAATTAGCCCACAGCCATGTGAGGGAAGCCAGCCAAGATGAGAAGAATGTCTGGCCGAGCCCCTTCTGAATTGCCACCTACATACCAATAGATATCTGGCAAAGATTTGGTTTATGCAATGGTGAGGGCTGGCTAGGCCAATCTGAAAGGCAGAGGGGGCTACTAGGAAGGGCAGGCTGGCCTTAAACTGAAGTTGCCATCCACAAGAAGAATTTCTTCAGGGAAGCCTTAGTGCCACTGTTTAGGCTTTTTAAATGACTGAATCAGGCCCACCTAAATTATCTAGGATAATCTTCCTTTCTTAAAGTAAAGCGATTATAGACTTCCATCACATCTATAGAACATCTTCACAGCAACACCTAGGTTAGAGTTTGATTGACTAACGGTACTGTGGCCTATCCAAGTTGGCATAAAAGTGATCATCACACTCACAGGCATACCATTTTTAAGTGGCAGAACTGATCTTTTTTTCAATTACAGTGGATAGTCAGTATTATTTTATATTACTTTTAGGTGTGCAGCATAGTGGTTAGACATTTATGTAATCTACGAAGTGATCCCCCTGAGAAGCCTAGTTACCCACCTGGCACTAGTAGTTATTACGACATTATTGACTATATTCCCTATGCTTTACTTTACATCCCTGTGACTATTTTGTAACTACCAATTTGTACTTCTTATCTCTTCACATTTTGCACCCAGCCCCCCAACCCTCCTTCCATCTCGCAACTGTCAGTTTATTCTCTGTATCTATGATTCTGTTTCTGTTTTGCTCGTTCATTTTTGTTCTTTAGATTCTACATATAAGTGAGATCATATGATATTTGTCTTTCCCTGTCTGACATATTTCAATTAGCATAATGCCTCTAGGTCCATCCATGTTGTTGCAAATGTTAAGATTTCATTATTTTTTTGTGGCAAATAATATTCCATTGTATATATGTACAACTTCTTCTTTATTCAGTTGTTTATTGATGGACACTTATATTGCTCCATATCTTGGCTATTGTAAATAGTGCTACAATAAACATAGGGCTTCATATATTCTTTTCAAATTAATGCTTTGGATTTCTTCTGATAAATACCCAGAAGTGGTATTGCTGGGTCATAAGGTAGTTCTATTTTTAGTTTTTTGAGGAAACTCCATACTGTTTTCCATAGTGGCTGCACCAATTTGCAGTCCAACCAGCAGTGTACAAGAGTTCCCTTTTCTCTACATCCTTACCAACATTTACCAACAACAAATTACCAACATTTGTTGTTTGTTGATTTATTGATGATGGCCATCCTGACAGGTGTGAGGTGATATCTCATTGTGGTTTTAATTTGCATTTCTCTGATGATTAGTGATGTTGCGCATCTTTTCATATGTTTATTGGCTATCAGGATGTCCTCTTTGGAAAAATGTCTATTCAGGTCCTCTGCCCATTTTTTAATTGGCTTGTTTGGGGGTTTATTTTTGGTGTTAAGTTGTATGAGTTCTTTATAAATTTTGGATATTAACCCCTTATTGGATGCATTGTTGGCAAATATCTTCTCCCATTTAGTAGGTTGTCTTTTCATTTTGTTGATGGTTTCCTTTGCTGTGCAAAAAATTTTTAGTTTGTTGTAGTCCCATTTGTTTATTTTTTATTTTTTGTTTTCCTTGCCCAAGGTGATATATCAGAAAAAAATATTACTAAGAGCGATATCAGAGAGTTTACTGCCTATGTTTTCTTGTAGGAGTTTTATGGTTTCAGGTTTTATATTTGAGTCTTTAATCCAGTTTGAGTTTATTGTACATGATGTAAAAGTGGCGGAACTGATTTTTGAACCCAGGTCAAGCTAACTCCAAAGCCAGTGCTCTCTTCAGGATACCATCTCGCTCAATAGTCTAATAACGGTCTGCCTCTTAAAACTGGGTCCTCAGTATTACCAGCAATATGCAAACATAATCTGCTTAATGAGTTGTAAGAAATGGGGAGAGCCGTTCTTGCTCTGGGTGGAGGTTAGACTAGAGTGCATTTCAGCGCTAAAATTCAATAGTCCTTTGTTTAATGACACTAAGATTTGCTTAGTAGAAGCCTTTAGGGAGCCCACATTAGAAGACAGAAAATAATTTGTAAAGGGCAATATGTGAATAGATGCATTTACAATGTTTAATAAGGCTGCGTAAAAACAGTTTATCATCTTAATAATACTGTTTAAAATATGAATCTGAAGAATCTCAGGGTAAGGGGCTTATTAAGTAAATAAAAACTTGAGTCTGCTCTGTTTGTATTTGTAGTTATCACTCTTTTTGAATTGATTCTGAATTAATGTTTTCATATATGACATTTAAAGAAATAACTCTAACATTGCATTTACTGAAGTTGCTTGTAGTAGGCTGAATAGTGGCCTCCCGAAGACGTTCAGGTCTTAATTCCCAGGATCCGTGAATGTTACCATGCAGGGCAACCGGACTTTGCAGATGTAATTAAGCTAAGGATCTTGAGATGGGAGCGTCGCCTGGGTTACCCAGGTGGGCCTAATGCAATCACAACAGTACTTATAAGAGGGACCCAGGAGGAGCCAGAGCGTGAGGAGTAGGTGATGTATGGATTGAAACAGAGATTGAGATGATGTGCTTTGAAGATAGAGGGAAGGGTCCCAAGCCAAGGAGTACAGATGGCCATTAGAAGCAGAAAACGGCAAGGGAACAGGTTGTCCCTTCAGTATGTTCCGAGGGAATCAGCTCTGCTGACAGCTTGACGTCAGCCCTGTGAAACAGTTTGGACATCTGACCTCCAGAAAGGTAAGGGAGTAAATTCATGTTGTTTTAAGCCGCTAAATTTGTGGTAATTTGTTACTGCATTAATGGAAAGCTAGTATATCAACAGAGAAAGTGTTTGCTAGTTAATTGTTCTAGGCTTAATGATAGATATAGGACAATCCTTTAAAGGATGGTGACAAATACTTTTGGTTGGAACCTGTTTAAAAGATGGGTGTTAGGGTTAGGATTTCTCATTTGTGACACAAACCCACCGTGTTCTTAGCATCAATTTGAACCTGCCTCTACATTGTCTCATGGCACTTGGCACGTAACTCAAAATTAAAGTTACGGTTAAGGCTTTACTCACTTTATGCAATAGTTGAAGTAAAAGGCTAGAGCTGAAGAAAGCGTTCACTTCCCCTCTTCAGTTTTCCCCGTGGAACTGCACACTGGTCGAAGGTCAGATGGATCAGGGAGTCCATACGGGGGTTGTCTCAGTGTGAAGGTAACCCCAAACACAAAGCTCCAGCATAGATTCTGGTATGGTGGAGACTGGGAGAGGGAAGTGGAAAAGTACTGTGTACTCAGCCAGAGCGGGAAAGTGTATTCCGTGTTACCCCCACTTTCCCCGATAAGGAGGCCTCTGCCCAAGGCCACAGATAGAGAGACCTAGAATGAAGGTGCAGGGCTCTGAATGTAAATATTCAAAGAGTTTGACCCTTGCGGGTGAGCTGGGTCCCTGACTGCGTCTCTCCTCAGGACAGCGATGCATGGCTGTGCACCAAGTCTCGTGTGGGGAGGGAGAAATCACACACAGGTTTTTAACCAGGAGCCCGACTCCTCATAAATACTGAGTCAAAGGACATGTATGTTTTGAAGGCTTTTATATATAATACCCATCAGAAATGTGAGTTTGCATTCTTACCATAACATCACCAACATCAGGAATTACTGTTCTCTTTAATATTTGAAAATCTGGTAGTTGAACACGGTTTCTCACTGTTTCAGTTTCTATTTACTGGTTACCATGGAAATGGAACTCTTCCATTACTCCTTCGAATGAAGTGATTATTGACTAGTCCATCCCTTTCCTACTGATTGGAAATGCCAGCTTTATCATATACTAAATTTGTTTATTCTGGTGCTAGTTCCTTATTTTAATTCTTGTAACTTCAGACTGTGTTTTAATATCTGGCAGGGCAGGACCTGCCCCATTATTCCTGTTTTGCAATTTCTTTCTGGCCTCTTCTCATGTATTTATTTTTCCAGACAAACTTTAGAATCATTTAATCAAGCCCCTCTTTCCCTTAAATTCCATTGGTACTTCAGTTGGCTTTGTGTTATATCACCAGATGAATTTGTGAAGAATAGCTGACATCTTTGCAATATTGAGCTTTCCTATCCAGATCATGGTCTATATGTCCAATGCATTTTGGCTGGTTTTTAATGAGATAGAGATATAAATAACTTTCTTGGCTAGTTTTTTGTTTTTTTTAATTTATTTGGGTGACAATTGTTAGTAAAATTACACAGATTTCAGGTGTACAATTCTGTATTACATCATCTATAAATCCCATTCTGTGTTCACCACCTAGAGTCAGTTCCCCTTCCATCACCATATATTTGACCCCCTTACCCTCATCTCCCACCCCCAACCCCCCTTACTCTCTGGTAACCACTAAACTATTGTCTGTGTCTACGAGTTTCTGTTTCTCATTTGTTTGTCTTGTTCTTTTGTTGTTTTTGGTTTATATACCACATATCAGTGAAATCACATGGTTCTCTGCTTTTTCTGTCTGACTTATTTCGCTCAGCATTACACTCTCAAGATCCATCCATGTTGTCACAAATGTTCCTATATCATCTTTTCTTACCGCCGAATAGTATTCCATTGTGTTTATATACCACAACTTCTTTATCCCTTCATCTATCGAAGGACATTTGGGTTGTTTCCATGTCTTGGCCACCGTAAACAAAGCTGCAATGAACATTGGAGCACACATGTCTTTATGTATAAATGTTTTCAGATTTTTTGGGTAGATACCCAGGAGAGGGATTGCTGGGTCATATGGTAATTCTATTCGTAATTTTTTAAGGAACCTCCACACTGCCTTCCATAATGGCTGCACCAGTCTGCATTCCCACCAACAGTGTATGAGGGTTCCTTTTTCTCCACAGCCTCTCCAACACTTGTTACTATTTGTCTTGTTGATGATAGCCATTCTGACTGGGGTGAGGTGATATCTCATTGTGGTTTTTATTTGCATTTCTCTGATGATTAGTGATGTTGAGCATTTTTTCATATGTCTATTTGTCATTTGTATGTCCTGTTTGGAGAAATGTCTCCCCAGGTCCTCTGCCCATTTTTCAATTGGGTTGTTTGTTGTTTTGTTGTTGAGTTTCATGAGTTCCATCCACAAAATAAAGAGGCAACCAACTGAATGGGAGAAGATTTTTGCAAACAGTGCCTCCGATAAGGGGCTAGTTTTTAATGAGGTAGGGATATAAATAAGATAGGAAAAACAAGATGGTTGACATAATTTGTCCGTTTTGCCTAAGTGGAAGTAGGACAAGCACTTTTATATGAGGACCATAAAAACCATACAAAATATGATATACACGTGTATATGTACTCATACACATAAGTTATTCATATGCAGTCCTCATTTTGCGTGGTTTTGATATACACGAAATCCAGCTTACCACAGCTGAGTTAATAACATCAGTCCCAACAACACAGCTCAAATTTCAGTTATCATATTAACTATGAGTAATTGAATAAGGTGCAAATTTTACTACTAGCTCTTCAAGCTACAGATCACTATGTGAATAACAGATTAATAAATTGATCAGTGACCATTCATGTCTCTTCTTTCAGCATCCATCAGTGCTTGGTCACCACATATTTGTCATTCAGTTGAACCACAGACAGCAAAGTGTGTAGTTGAGTTCCCTTCCTACCACCCAGTGATAAACCCATGTGATGTTTTAAAAAAATGGATCACTGAGAGAGGGCATTGGCCAATAAAGATGGAAGTGCAGCAAAAAAAAACCCCACAAAAAAACAAGAAGTAATAATGAGGAAAGTGAAATTTGAATTGAATGTAAGTGGAATTACAGACGACATAGTGACTATAGAATGTTGACACTGCTGTTGTTGGAAACTAGACCTGCAGCTAGTGGAACAAATCCAACTTATTGACATAAATTTAAAAAGTAGTAGTGACAGAAAAGATGAACAGGTCTCAGAGGAAGTGACACTGGCAAAAAAACTTCACATTAAAGGAACTCTTGGAGACATTTCATGACACTGAAAATGCAAAGGATAAAATGTTGGAAGGTGATTCAAACTAAAAAAAGAGTACGATTCTTCCATAGTATAAATTATACAACAAGAAGAAGTTTGCTAATCAAATTACTCTTGAGAAATAGAATATTTTTGGGAAATGAAATAAAGCAATTTAATGTTTCTAATGTTTTAAGTTACACTGTACTAAATAATTTATTTTTTCCATTTTTAAATTTATTACCAACAGCAAGAGTTTTTAATGCTTAGGCAATGTAATGAAAAAAACTCAGTTTTTTCCCTACTATGAGTTTTTTCCCCCATTTGTCTCCTTTTAGTCACACAAAGCACTTCACTTCTGATGCTTTTGGTCACAAAATGTGTGGAGATTTTTCCTCACACCAAGCAATTCTCTGTGACACCAGCTGGGTATCTTACAATTCAACCCAGAGGTAGTATCAGATCCCACAGGTTAAGGGCTGAGTCTCACACCGACTGTCTGCCCTTCCCTCCCCCCCACACATATACTTCAGACGCCAGTCACTAGTCTGGATTATCACCTGTGCTTCTGACCAGCTGGCTGTAGATTGGAGATTCCAACCTCCTTGGATTCAATTAATTTGCTAGAGCAGTTCGTAGAACTCAGAGAAATAGTTCCTTACATTTTTGAGTTTGTTAAAGGATATGATAAAGGATACAGATGAACACCCAGATGAAGAGATACGTAGGGTGAGACATGGGAGTGTTCCTTGGCAGAAGCTTCTTTCCCCATGGAGTTAGGGTAAGTTACCTCCTGTTGTAAATGTATCCACTTACCTGGCCACTCTCTGAACCCTGTACTACCGGGATTTTGTGGAGGCTTCATCTCGTAGGCACGATCAATTCTTAACTCCATTTCTAGCTCCTCTCCTCTTTCTGGAGGAAGAAGGGTGGAGCTGAAAATTCCAAGCTTCAAATCACGGCTTGGCCTTTCTGGTGACGCCCCTATCCAGGAGCCCACCCAGAGTCACCTCGTTAGAAAAAACAAAACAAAACGATGCTCCCAGTGTTCTTATCACTTAGGAATTTATAAGGGTTTTAGGAGCCTTGT
The DNA here is from genome assembly GCF_057876585.1 of Rhinolophus sinicus. Taxonomy (NCBI): domain Eukaryota; kingdom Metazoa; phylum Chordata; class Mammalia; order Chiroptera; family Rhinolophidae; genus Rhinolophus; species Rhinolophus sinicus. The sequence continues at coordinate 48,527,579 of NC_142503.1, forward strand.
GTGAGGGATGGGGTCAAAGGCAAATATTAGAACAAAAGATGCTCTAGTGCTCTTATCATTTAAGAAATTACAAAGCTTTCAGGAGCTCTGTGCCAGGAATCAGAGACATAGACCAATATATAGTTTCTATTATCTCACAGACAACAATTTGTAAATATCACAGAGTAAACTTTAATTTTTTCCCCTTGATCAGATCATTGTGCATGGTTTTAGCTTGTACAGTCAATTTCTGTGATCATAGCCTACAATGCAAAGTGGGCACAGCCTGTACCAAGGAAAACAAGGAGGCAGAGTGAGCTAGAATGACAAGCTGAGTGACAGTCTCCCAGCTCAGAGCAGATGGCAGGAAAAGGAAAGGCCATTCACCTCAGTAAGAAAATAACACCCATGAGCCTGCCACTGGCCTAGAGGACGGATATGTTACTGTGGAATTATGTGGAGCGCTGCCACTCAAGAAGGGCCTTCCTGAAATGAAATTGCAGAAGAGATATCTGCACCCCCATGTTCACTGCAACATTATTTACAATAAACAAAGCATGGAAGCGATCTATTTATCAACAGATAAATAAATGAAGAAAATGTAATACACGCACACACACACACATGCACACATACACGCATGCATTATGGAATACTATTCAGCCATAAAAGGGAAGGAAATCCTGCCATTTGTAACAACATGGATGGTCTGAGAGGGTATTATGCTAAATGAAATAAATCAGAGAAAGGCAAATACTACATGACCTCACTTATATGTGAAATCTACAAACAAACAAACAAACAAAAATGCTGAACTCATAGATACAGAGAAGAGATTGTGGAAACCAGAGGTTGGGGTGGAGGGAATTGAAAGAAGGTGATCAAAAGTTACAAACTTCCAGTTACCAGATAGATAGGTCCTGGGGATGGAATGTGCAGCATGATATATTTGAAAGTTGCTAAGAGAGTCGATCCTAAAGGTTCTCATCACAAGGAAAGAACCTTTTTTTATTTTGTTTGTATCAATTTTGTATGATGGCTGTTAACTAAGCTTATTGTGGTAATCATTTTACAATATATTAAGTGAAGTCATGATGTGGCACCCCTTAAGCATAGACAGTGCTATATGTCAATTATATTTCAATAAAACTGAAAGAAAAAAAGGAATGTCCTTCGCCATAATCAGTTTCTTTAAATATAATGTGTTCCTTTGAAGCTTTTGCTTATAAGAGGAGGACTTTCAGGCCCTAGTTGCCTGAGGGTGCATCTCTGCTCCCTTTCCTTCAGGAGACAAGACTATGTAGGTCGAAAATGACTCCTATCTTAGTTGCTGTGTCAGAGAGGGTGACAGTTCTTATTCCAGTTCTTTCACGTGAAGTCATCCTGGCCGCTTAATCTTCCAGTGCAATGACACACTGAAACCCTCTCAGCCTAATGGGTTCAGGCACATCTTTCCTGGGCCAATAGCCAGAAATGGATTGATGTGCTGGTTTAAAAGGAGAAGAAATGAACAGAGAATTTTTCAAACCAAGGAATAAACAAGAGAAAGAAAGAAATACAGTTTCTGTCAGTGGCTCTAAGTGAGAATTTTTCCTCCAACTCCCAGTGATGCTCTACAATGCTGTGACAGTGATTTGGAAGGCCAGCGAGGACTGCCTGTGCTTCACAGGGCCGTTTGATTTTAATGCCTCAGATGGGACTGCTGCTATTTGGGGCCCAAGAAGGGAGTTTGTAGTGGTACCGTGAGCAAATTTAAAAAAGCAAATCATGACTATAGTGGGATCAATTTGGGGGAAAAGAGTCCTGAGAAGCCGGACAGTGTGATGTGGGATGTAATCTTAGACGAAACCTTCCCACATCCCCGTGGGAGAGGCACACAAAAGGCAGCACTAGCTGTATTTGTAGACGCTCTGCCTCCAGTTCTGAGATGTAATTTGAGAAACACACAGACCTGTCTCTTTGGCGTCCTTGTTAAGTTTCCATACTTCCTGTCTTTATTTTGATGTCTTAAGAGTCTTTCTGGGTTTGCCTTTGACTAACAGTATGACCTTAAATGAGTCTTTTCCAGCCTTGGTTTCTTTAGAGGATCAAAGGAGGAGAACTCTAAAATGTCTTTCAGTTCAGTGGCTTTGTGAGTCTCTAAAGTTCTTTCCATTGGAGGAACATTTGGTGTCAATGAACTACCTAATTTTAAAAAGTGAATCAAAACCCAGTCTTGTTTCACAAAGGATTTAAGGTGACTTGCCATCACTTTATTCCTCTGGCTTGCATATATGAGGAAGCTTTTTTCCAGCCAAGCACCACAGCTACCTTCAACTAAATTGAGGCACGGTCTGGGATTTCAGAGGTTTTCAGGGATGTTTTATATTGCTTCCTAGATTAATGGGCAGCATAGATTAGTACATGACTGCAGGCAATTGAGATTTCCTTATATAATAGAAATAACTATATTAAAAGTAAAACATCATTCATGTAACACTAGTTAGAAAAGCATCCAGTTAGAAATGCTCTCAAATAATTTGGAAGAAAATACAAAGAAATAAAAACACTTAAAGAAAATAGCTACCTGTGTACTCATTTTAAGAACTATCTATTACTGCTTACTGACCCTTTATTTTTATCTCAGATGTAGGTTAAAAACAAAACAAAACAAAACAAATAAGCTTTGGCTCACCATGAATATTTTCTTAGAATCAAAGTCAATAGGTTTGTATTTCTAGCTCACGTCTGGCTCAAACTCTTAGAAGCTTTAAGAAAACGTGACATTAAAATCTTTCTCAGGACTTCCAATTTCTCATAGAATAATGACAGGACTTTTAAATCTTAATTTTCCACACATCTTCCAAAAAGCATGTACATCAACAAGGAAAACAAATAAAATGATCTGTAATTCAAGCCTACAACGTAAGTAGATACAGAAAATAGTACAATTCTCTTCAATTTATATATAGTGAAGAAATAAAAACAGCAGAGCCAACTCGTGAGCTATGCCACAGTGGAGAGTCAGACCTATACTAGCAGTGGAGGAATGGAGGCAAAATATACCCCCATTAAAAGAAGGTCCCACAATGGGAGTTATATTGAGAACACTGTATCTATACCATCACGTTTCATGTGATTGCCTTTCATTATATATCCGCTGAAGTCACGAAATGAAGGTACTCAACATTAGCTATGTTTGACATCCACTGAATTCCAGGAAAGAGTCAGAAGAATTCAGAATGTGGGATATTCTTTAGGACAACTGACCTGGACTCTAAAGAGTATTCAATGTCATGAAGAACCAAGGAAGTGGTAAGATGGTTTCAGATTAGGGGGAATAATGAGATAGAATAACCAAATGTAATGTGTGAATCTTGCCTGGATTCTAGATAGGTGCACAGCTACAAAGGCCATTTGGCAGAAGGTGAGGGAAATTTTAGTACAATTGTGTGTTGCGTGATGTTATTGAATTAATGTTTTTTTTTAGATATGGCAATGGTGATGGAGTTGTGTAGGAGAATGCCCTTGTTCATGAGAGATGAGAATTGGAGAATTTAGGGGTGAACTGCTAAGAAGTCTGGAGTCTACTTTCAGATGGTTTAGCAGAAGGGAAGCATGTCTATACACAGTGAGAGATGGAGTGGATGTGACAAGATAATCACAGTTGGTCAATCTAGTGTGGGATATACTGTTGTTTCAACCTTGCTGCAGGTTTAAAATTTTTCAAAGAAACATAAAATTTCAGGCATCTTTCCTTAAGCCTTTGAGACATTTAGCTGCCTACTGTAAACTTTCTGGTAACATTTCCCAGGTCCCCATATGTTTTCACTCTCCCCACAGCAAGCAGAGCGAAGAAAGACGAAAGACAAGAGGAAAGCTCATGCCGTCTGCCAGTTCCCAGTTTGCATCATACAACTGTTATGCCTGTCTGGAGTTTCTCTGGCACGGTGTTTCTCAAAGTGTGGCCAGTGAACCATTTGTGAGCTTGCATAATACTGGGCCTGCCCCAGACCTACTGGAACTCTAGAGGTGGGACCCAAGAATCAGAAGTATAGCAAGCTCCCCGTGAGTTTTCGCACACTCAAGTTTGAGAAGCCTTGCTCTAGCGTCTGACTCCACACTTATACCACCAGTCCCACCCTTAACAAGCATTTAGTATGAACGTAAATTAGCATTGTAAATTATTTTCAGCAAGCTATACTAGAATTTAAAAAATGAGACATTCAGAAAAAAAACAATATGACAACGCATCCAGTGAGGTAACATTCCTTAACGAGGGTTCCCAACTTTGGTGCATCACCAGACACAGACATAATTCCACACTTCCAGTATGGAATTATGTTTCCTCTACTGCTATTCCACCAGGTTTGTAGTATGATCTCTGACACAGACCTTTAACTCAAATGCATTTAATTCCTATAAGAATCACAGCTTCCTTCTCTCTCTTTCTCTTCCCACTCTCATTCCCCCTATGAATATTCAGAACATTGATTGTCATGTTTAAATAGAACAACGGCTTTCAGAGTGATTTCTTCACACCGAGTTAAGATTTTATATTAACTAGAAGAAGACGTATTAACCTGGTACCATCCACTGAAATCAACAAAACTTGTGCCTTGAGGAAATAAAATATGGCAGTTAAGATTTGATGGGCGATAAGGAATAGACAGGCAGAAAGAACATACTGGAAGTGTGGAATTATGTCTGAGCCTGGTGGTGCACCGGAACTTGGGGACCTTCATCAGCTGTGGCCATAAGAGGACCCAGAGTTTGAGAGAGAGGATGGAGTGCCAAGGGTGGGCCAGGGAGTCATGGGAAAATAATTTTGCATGCAACATTTTGGCAGGGAATTTTTAAAAACCTTTCTTCCAGTTCAGAAATGGCTCTTGGAATAAAGGAAAGTTTTTAATACTCTATTTACAAGTAATTGGGGCCATATGGGCAAGTTTTGGTTGTGGGTATTAAAATATCACCCTATGTCACATGCAATGTCTCTGAGTCTCCTGAAAAAAAGCACTACTCCCCCAGCCCAATCAGGAACATTTGGGATTGACATCTGAATGAAGAGCTCATCAAATGTGCAATGCCACTTCCGTAATCTGTGCTGTTCATTTGTGACAAGTGAAGAACCACTGGGAGAAAAAGAGGGGAGGTAGTGACAGCTAGTGGATACTGGGTTTCTTTGGGGTTGATTAACATGTTCTACAATTGATTGTGATGATAGTTATACAACTCTGTGAATATACTAAGAACCATTTGATTGTACCATTTAAATGGCTGAATTGTATGGTATGTGAATTATATCTCAATAAAGCTGATATATATATCTCATATATATATATATGAGATATATATATTAAATATATATTCATTTATATTTGTTATAAACATATTTATTTATATTTATTTACATATATTTTAAAATATATTTTAAATGTATATACATATATACATATATATGTGTATATACATATATATACACATATGTATGTATGTGTATATATATATATATATATATTTAAAATCTCTAAAAACACATCTAGGGGCACAAAGAAGAGAAGAGAGTGAGCCCTCTTTGGAAACTGCAGGAAACTTGTTATCCAAGTTGGGAGGGGAGTAGTTATGAAACTTTTCAAGAAGCATACATAAAAATGATAAAAATTAAAAGACTGCTTCTTTTCCGTCACCTACCAGTTACTTCTGTGTTTCTGAAATAGGTAAAGTAACCAGAGGGACTATAAAGAGGAGGTAAGAGTATGGGCTACATTTCAGTACAAATTGCCTGTATTATTTTTTAAGCGTACAGCATATCTGAAGAGCTGACACTGAGATGATGTGGGCAGACAGATGAGTGGGATTGTTCACGCACTGTTATTATAATAATTGAATTTTCAGTAACAGAAATCCATAGATAGGCAGCTACGACTGCTAGCTTGTATCTCCTGCTACCACTTCATGTTTTAGGGACTTGAGAACTCTGATTCGATCTGTTTGTGCTTATAGGACTCAGGGACAGTAATGCCTTTTCTTTAAGCAATGGCACCCCAAACTCCTTAGGACTGGGGGAGGTTGGAGAGGTAGAAGAACAACAAAACAAGACTATCAAGTAAGGAACCTTGCAGCCTTGCTAGCCTCAAAAAGTGGAACCAGGTGGTGAGCAAGCCTAGCCTCATCTGACTCCCCTCCGAGAAAAGTGGGGGCCAGTTGGGGTATGAGGTCTGGGCATCTGGCTCAGGACATCCCATTTCCCAGGCCTGTGGGGTGTGAGCTGAGAGAACTATGGGGTGGGCCTCTTGGGGAGAAACCAAAGCAGAAGTTGGGCAGAATGGCTAAGTGAGTTACCAATCAGAAAAGGCCAGGCCAGGAGGGAGAAGTAAACACACAGGCCAAGAGAGAAACCGCAAGAGGCGAGAGAGTTTGAAGCGGAGGGTGGAGGTGGGGCTAAGAGGTCGTTTCAGTGGACACTATGGAGCATTGCAGTCTCTTACAGGTTAGACTAAGAGGGACAAGGACGGGGAAGGAACAGTGAGTGGCTCAAACTCAGCGACGTCACTCCCTCTTCCTTGTTCCATCTCAGCTCTTCCTATAGCCAAATCAAAGAATTATAGAAGACGGTAGTTCCACCAGCCAGGCAGTCAGGAAAACCTCCAAGGATAGTGATGTTTAAGGACCTCTGAAGTGATAGCCAGATCCATTGCTAAACCATCTGCACTATCCAAAAACTCTTCCTTACATCAAACTGCAGTTACTGCAAGTAAAACTCATTTCTTACCTTGGCCACTGACTGGCGGGACTGTCAATACACAGCTGGTGCATGTGTTGGAAGCCAGTTAAGCACTGCAAGGGTTAGTCTCCTCATTTGTAAATGGGCAGAATAATAGGGCCTGCCTTATAGGGTTCTTGTAAAAAATTAAATGAAAGGAGACTTAGAAAGGACACAGATTAGCCCTTGGCACATGGTATGCAAATCTTTCAGCGTCAGAGTCAGTGTTAGTATTAGTGTTTGTTGTTGCTCGTTGAAATACCGAGGCTCATATGCTGGGGTTTGTGCTAATCCAAAAAAGCTCCTGTCTGACAGAGGGGATCTTAGATTTCTCGGTCACACTGGTGACCAAGAAAATGTAGTTATTGCCCTGCTGAGTGTTCATTGTGTGATAGGCCCTCTGGTGAGTTTTATTTAGATTTCATCTTTTTAACTGCAGGATGACCCCGTGAATAAACAGAACCCATTTCTATACAGTAGGGAACCAGCTCAGAAAATTAAGCGATTTGCTCAAGGTCACCCAAGAAATAAGTTTGGAAATGGAATTTGAATCTAGTTCTTCTTCATGCCCATGCCTCCCCTTAGAGTAAGAGAATCCACAGGAGTCTGCAGTCAGTGTGTTGCTCTCACAGTGACGTCCAGGATACCTTGGTAGAAGGCCCGAGGAGCATGCCCTACATCTTGCAGGCTAGGGGTGTGCCAGAAAGGTCCTTCACATTCCTTATAATCCGTGACAGATACTTAGGTTTGCTCATGATGATGTCTGCACCCTTCTAAAAGACATTTATGTTTTCAGTTGGTACTGGCCTTTATATACACAAATTCTCAGGGTTTCTTTCTTTTTTTTTTCAGTTTCAGGTGTACAAAACAATGTGATAGATATTTATACCCCTCACAAAGTGATCACCCCTCTCTCAGGATTTCTTTTCAGTGACGTGTGGCTGATACAGCCTCAGAGTAGATGACCAAATGGGTGCAATTTTCAGCCTTGCATCGTCTCCACTCCCTTCAGAGTTGTTCCACTTTTACCTGGTTTAAATTTTGGGGCTTCAGATAAGAAGATACCTTTTAGGAGAAAAAAAAAGTTCTGCTAAAAATATAGTCTGAAAACCAAAGCCTTAAACTATTGTTGGTAATACTTATATTTATTCGTCTTAAAACAAATATGCCCTATGTATTTGTTCACCTTTGCCTTATTATGGTTTTTTACATTCTAGGATTTCATGAACAATTGTCTGTTTCTTTTCTACATACCTTTCATGGTTTTCTAGATTTGTAGGATAATTTATGTTAGGCATATGTTATTTTTATCTAATCAATAGGCTTTCCTTTGGAGAGCGCCCCTCTAATATTTATTCCCATATAGTTCCAGGAGGGCTCGTTAGCCAGCCTTGGCTGGTCAGCATCCCATCCCACAGGCAAACGAATTTGTCCAGGAATGGACATGTGGCTAAAGAAGAGCAAATTCGAGGCCTTTCCTAGATCATTATGCTGTCACTGGGATAGAAAAACACTCCACTGACGTTTCTAAGCTGGAAGTGATCTTGCCCATAACATTAAAAGAAAGACATTAGCTGATGCATGAAACCAAGCAGGGACTTCATTTATTATTTTTATTTACCTACAAAATCAAAACATCTGAACTCAGATGTCCCCGTAGGGTAAAGTCCTAAAGACAGCAAAGGCGTCTGAGGGCCAGCCCTTCTCTGTCTCTGCAGGGAAACCTGTGGGATTCAAACAGGCTGCTTCTGGTATCGCTGGTGTGGAACGTTTCTTCGTGCTGGCACTGGCCTGTTGGTTCAGAGATTGTTCACGGGGAGTTAGAAGCTTCTAGGGATGAAGAAATGTTCTCAACCTCCATCTACAGAGCCAAATAGATTCCAGGAATAACATACACTCAAGTGAGAATTGAAACCATTCATGCTCTCCACTAGCCTAGATGATTCAGAATTCCAGGCTTAAAACTTTAGAGTCATCCTGGCCTCTTCTCTATCACAACCCATCTCTACACTACAGGAAAGCTTCCTGGCTGTACCATCAAAACACGTCTAGAATCCAGTCACCCCTCACCTTCTCCACTGTTCTCATGCTGGTCCAATGCACCATCATCTCCCACTTAAGTTATTGTAGGACCCTCTTGTGAGACTCCCTGCTCTGTCCTTGTCCCCATGCAGGCTGAAGGGGATCAGAATATGCCACCCCAAAATATGCCATGTTGACTGAAGAATTATTTTGAGTCAGAGGCATTTGAGGTTCAATACATGCAGAAAGAAGCCTTCCTGGAGCTTCCCTTATCTGACTAAAAGCAGAAACTTCTGAGAAACTAGAACTGCCCTAAATCCCCTCTCCTGGGGAAGTTTTATGGCCATGAGGAAGATGGAAAGTCGGCACTGAGATGGACCTGAACAAACAAACCTTGCTAAGATAGCCCTTATCTGCCATTAATTTCGACCATGTATTTACCTTCCCACAGTTTGCAGCTCCTAGAAGCCTAAGATTCCTTTTCGTTTGTCTGATAACATCTCCACAATTTATTGTTCTTTTCTGAAAATGGTACATACGCTCTCAGGCCTATTTACTTCTTTGAGTCTTTACTACTTTTCTAGGAAGCCCCCCCCCCCCCCATAACGTAAAAATTAACATCAAGTAAAATTTGTACGCTTTTCTCCTGTTAATCTATCTTTTGCCAATATAATTTGCAAGGCTGCATTCACTGAACCAAAAGAAGGTGGAGGAAAATGGTTTTTTTCTCTCTCCTACTCCTTTCTTCATCCCCTCGGCCTTTCTTCATCCAGTATGATCCTTTTAAAAATTAATTTGGATCATGTCATCCCTGCCATCAAAACTCTGCAATGATTCCCTGTCTCACTCAGAGTGAAAGCAACATCTTTAGGACGGTCCACAGGCACCATAGGCTCTGGCTCCCATGACATGCCCGCCCGCATCTTTACAAGCCCCTCATTCACCTCTTTAGCCACACTGGACTCTTTGCTGTCCTTCAAACAGGCCTTTCCAGGATGCTCCCCTCTGCTTGGAATGTTCTTCCTCTAGAGAGCTCCATGGTGCCCGACCTCACTCCTTCAGGTCTCTACTCAGGCGTCATCTACCCAGTGAGGCCCCCTCTGTCCATCCTCCTACAATGGCCTCCCACTCCCTGGCACTCCCAATACCTTCCCTGCTTTTTCTATCAGCATTATTGCCTTCTGGCACAATATCAGATGCACTTACATATTTTGTTTATTATCTGTCCTCTCCCACTAGACTATAAACACTACCCAGGCAGGGAGTTTGTTTTGTTTTTCACTGCTGTATCCCCAGTATCTAGAAGGCCACCTGTGACATAGTTAGAAGTTCAATACTATTTGTTGAAAGCATATGTTGTTTTTTCAGAAGGGATCCCCTGCAGCCCAGTATGTAGAGTGAGTGAGCATCAGGCCCTCTCTCCTTACTCTTTTTGGGGTGCAGAGAAGTTCATGATCCCTGGGAGGCCAGGTGAGCTCCGTCACACCTGCGTGCCTACTTCTCAGAATAGGAGGTCACACACTGCTAGTTATCCAAGGAAAAGATAGTTGAACTATGATATTGCTTATAAAGTGCGGCAATTTTCTTAAAATCGGTAATGTGCATATTCAAGGGGATGAATCTTACAAAATTTCAGACTTCCGTCTTATGAAAACTTCAGCTTTCAGGTAGAAAGAAAACCAACTTCCAAAGTTCTCTTCTAAGAAATCATCTTCTTCCTCCCTTTTTCAGTTTTGAACTCTTTCATGTTCTGGCCAACTGTTGAGGGGGAAAAAAAAAAGGAAATTAAACAAATCAAAATAAGAGATCAGTTTTAGTGATCTGATGACACGGAAGCTACGTTGGGCTCTTTCTAACACTGCAATTGGGGAAAATCTTAGAAACTACAGCTTCACTGTATTTTTTTTTTCTTTTTTTTGGCATCATATAGTTTTTAGGTGACTAAAAGGAAAAAAGAGTCCAGGTGGTATATCTTAAGTCTGTAAGGATCCAGGGTAGGAGTTGCAAATGTCTCTTTTTTAGAGCAATTAGCAGCTACACTATGAAACTAAATTTAGGAAGAAGAGGGTTCTAAAGAGAATTGCCCAATTTAGTCTAGACTGCTAATCTCATGGAGCATATTTTACTAATGGAATCATTAAGACGTGGTATTATGTCTGACCCTAAAGCAAAGTAGAAGCATATTTCTAGTCTATAGAACTGAATTGTCTGTTTTCAAACAGTAAGCTCTTGAAGGTGGGTAACAATAGAGACTCCCTTTCACAACCTCCAAGATGGCAACCTGTGTGGGTGGATAGTCTGTTGTTAGTTGATAGCTCTTAAAGTAACTGTTTTTTTTGGGGTTTTTTTTAGGAGAATCAAGAAGGCAGAAAGATACTGACAAAGAAATCCAGGGGTTCTATCTAGATATACTAAAACTTTTACTTCCCACAGCTGAATTGACAAGGCTTAGCTAGTATTTGAGAAAATAGATCCCTTCCCATCCCCAAGGAAAACAGAAAAAAAGAAGCTAGTGCCATTTTGACATGACCAGGTAAGATCTCTAAGATTCTGAGACTCGGGCTTCCACAAGTTTTTTGTTTGTTTTTTTAAAATTAAAGTTTATTGGGGTGACAATGGTTAGTAAAGTTACATAGATTTCAGGTGTACAATTCTGTAATACATCATCTATATATCACATTGTGTGTTCACCACCCAGTGTCAGTTCTCCTTCCATCACCATATATTGGATCCCCTTTACCCTCATCTACTACCCTCCTCCCCCCTTACCCTCTGGTAACCACTGAACTTTGTCTGTGTCTCTGAGTTTTTGTTTCTTCATTTGCTTTTCTTGTTCTTTTGTTGTTTTCAGTTTTATATACCACGTATCAGTGAAATCATATGGTTCTCAACTTTTTCTGTCTGACTTATTTCTCTTAGCATTATAATCTCAAGATCCATCCATGTTGTCGCAAATGGTACTATTTCATCCTTTTTATGGCTGAATAGTATTCCGTTGTGTATATATACCACAACTTCTTTATCCATTCTTCTATCAAAGAACACTTTGGTTGTTTCCATGTCTTGGCCATCGTAAACAAAGCTGCAATGAACATTGGAGCACACGTGTCTTTATGGATAAATATTTTCAGATTTTTTTGGTAGATGCCCAGGAGAGGGATTGCTGGGTTATATGGTAATTCTGTTCTTAATTTTTTGAGGAACCTCCACACTGCCTTCCATAATGGCTGCACCAGTCTGCATTCCCACCAACAGTGTATGAGGGTTCCTTTTTCTCCACAGCCTCTCCAACACTTGTTACTGTTTGTCTTGTTGATGATAGCCATTCTAATTGGTGTGAGGTGATGTCTCATTGTGGTTTTTATTTGCATTTCTCTGATGATTAGTGATGTTGAGCATTTTTTCATGTGTCTATTTACCATTTGTATGTCCTCTTTGGAGAAATGTCTCTTCAGGCCTTCTGCCCATTTTTTAAATTGGGTTGTTTGTTTTTATGTTGTTGAGTTGTATGACTTCCTTATATGTTTTGGATATTAGCCCCTTATTGGGTTGTTTGCAAAAATCTTCTCCCATTCAGTTGGTTGCCTCTTTATTTTGTCGATGGTTTCTTTTGAAATGCAGAAACTTTTAAGCTTGATATAGTCCCATTCATTTATTTTAGTTTTTACTTCCCTTGCCTTTGGAGTCAAATTCATAAAATGCTCTTTGAACCCAAAGTCCGTAAGTTTAGTACCTATGTTTTCTTCTATGCAGCTTATTGTGTCAGGTCTTATTTTTAGATCTTTGATCCATTTTGAGTTAATTTTGGTACATGGTGACAGTTAGCAGTCCAGTTTCATTCTTTTGCACATCACTTTCCAATTCTCCCAGCATCATTTATTGAAGAGGCTGTCTTTTTTCCATTGTATGTTTTTGGCTTCTTTGTCAAAAATTATCTGTCCATATTTATGTGGGTTTATTTCTGGATTCTCAATTCTATTCCACTGGTCCGTGTGTCTGTTTTTCTGCCAGTACCATGTTGTTTTGATTATTGTAGCCCTGTAGTACAAGCTAAAGTCAGGGAGTGTGATACCTCCAACATTGTTCTTTTTTCTTAGGATTGCTTTGGCTATTCAGGGTCTTTTGTGGTTCCACACAAATCTGATGATTTTTTTGTTCCATTTCTTTAAAAAATGCCATTGAGATTTTGATGGGGATTGCATTAAATCTATATATTGCTTTGAGCAATATGTCCATTTTAACTATGTTGATTCTTCCAATCCATGAACATGGAATGTCTTTCCATTTCTTTGTGTCTTTTCCAATTTCTTTTAAAAATGTCTTATAGTTTTAAGTATATAGGTCTTTCACATCCTTGGTTAAGGTTATTCCTAGGTATTTTATTCTTTTTGTTGCAATTGCAAAAGGAATTTTTTTTAATTTCTTTTTCTGAGATTTCATTGTTAGTATATAGTAATGCAATGGACTTTTGTACGTTGATTTTGTAGCCAGCAACTTTACTGTATTCGTTTATTGTTTCTAATACCTTTTTGGTGGAGTCTTTAGGGTTTGCTTCTACATGTTTTATGTTGAATTTTTAGCTTTATTAGTAATAGCATTAATAACTGCAATAATAGCCATAATTTATCTATTGCTTGTTAAGGACCAGGCACCAAACTAACCATCTCTCTCATTTAGCCTCAAAATAACAAATGTAACAGGTAGTGCTTCCATTATAGAGATGAGAGAACTAAGGTTTAGAGTAGTTAAATTATTTGCTTGACATTATATGGTAGAACGAAGCTTGAACTCAAATCTATTCAACTCTGAACTCCATGCTTTTAAACACCATACTATATTACCTAACACATTCTCAACCTTACCGGATCCAACCCCTTCATAGCAAATATTTGTAATCTTCCTTTATTATTCTAAAATCAACTTCTTAGATATTATTGACTACTCTGTAATTTTGAAAAACATTCAATATTCTAAGTACAAGAAGGAGAGATAAAAGGAAAGTCATTTGTAATAAAATAATACATGCTCAAATATATAAATAAGCAAACACGACCATATTAGAAGAGACAGTAATGTAGTCAGGTGCTGGCATGTAAGTGGAAAATCATTATGAATACAAATAATCATGAGCAGTGTTGCCATGGGTAACATTAATTTTTTAAATGGCATGAATAAAAAATAAAGCCGAACAAAAATAAAGTTCATTGAAATTTGGGGCTTTTTTTAACTGCCTAGCCTAGTCTAGTCTGCCTGACATATGTATTTTGCCAATAATCAGTATGCGTTAGGAATTAGTATCCTGGACCCTCTCTTCCCCACTTACAAGTCCTCTGGACCTTGACTATCCTTAGTATGGTCTATGCTTTTGAGCCACGTTCTATGGAGAAATATTACAATTGCCAATAAATCTGACTCTTAGAAATAATCTTAAAGAAATGCTTTATATTTATGGACTAATTCTTTTCTCAGTTTTACAAAGCCTCTTAATTCATGTTTATTATTGGCTTATGTTGAAGGAGACAGGTAGAATACTATGTTAAGAGGTAAGCTATTGTTAATGTATAGTAGACTGAGAAATTTCCCAGTAAGATTTTACGACATGCTCAAGTAATTTACCTTATGGCAAAATTATTCAAATTTTTTTTACTCAAAATCTTTTAAAATGATTTTAATAATTGCTTTTACAGATAAGCTAAAAATATATCATAAACAAAATGATTATGTAATTGTTATTATATTAAGTCTTATTTTTATTTCCTTTTGGAGACTGTTTATTCTCTGATATTTAAAATAGTGTGACCCAGTGGAAAGAACATGAGCTTTGGAGTCTGAATTAGACTTTAGGAAATAAAGGGATTAATTTCCTTATATGCCTGAAAAGTCTGTGGGTTCTCTGGGTTCAGGGATGTCTGAATTTAGGCAGTTAAAAAATATCATTAAGAACAGTTTCTCTGCAGCTTTCATCTCACCTTTTCAGTGTGTTAGCCCCATTCTTAGCAGGCTCTCTCCTTTTAGTAGCAAGAGGTTGCCAGCCATTATAGGTGTATGCCTTCAAAATCCCAGTGCAGCAGAAAAGAGGACAGAGAGAAATGTCCCTCTCTTTTGTTTCCTCCAAAAAATGCCATGCAGTTCTCTCTGATAGGCTGTGGTTGTGTCACATGATACTTCTGGCCACTGTGCCCAGGAGGACATGGTGACATTTGACCTGGGTCCCACATGGACTCCCGGGAGAGGCAGAGTCAACATAGTCAAACCACAAGGAAGGGGGAGAATCCTGGGCAAGCAAAACCAATGTGTTCCTACTACAGATTCAGACACATCTGAGTTTAAAACATCTAAGGATCTTCCTATCTTCATGGCCTCATGTAAATCATTTATCCTTTCCGAAACCAAGTTTTTTTAAGTGTGTAAAATGGTGTAAATGGTAAAGAATACTGGCAGTCGAGGGTTCCTATGATGAGGTTACAAGTAAAACAACATAAAGCACCTCATTCAATGTGGACTGCAGAAGTTTCTCAATAAAAGGCAGCCTGATTCCAGTTCACTTGGTATGAAATAACTACAGGGAACATGGACTGTTACACTTGTCACTGTTGTAGAAAACCTCGAGGGCATGGCTTTCTTTCCGCCCCACTCCACTCACAGAGGGAATCTCCTTGCCTGGTTCAGTAAAGCCAAAGCGATGAATGTCATTAGCATTACTAAAATACACACCTGCATTAGCTGCATCAAAGCAGCTGTGTTTGTTAATCATCATTCACCAACCTTTCCACAGTAATTTCTCACTCATTATTGAAAGGTGGAGAGTTGTATTTTACTTGATTATAAATATACTCTCTATAATTTCATCATGAAAAAATGCACTTGACATTAGCCCTGTATAGGGTTTCCGGGTGGGAATTCCTGCCCATTATCAGGAATTTTTTTTCTCTTTCCCGTTCCCGAATCCCAAGATACAAACTGTTTTTTGTTCTCCACGATGAATCGTTTCCACAAAGTGACGGCCGATACTACCAACCAGTGGGTTTAAGGAGCCTATTTTCCCGATTGCCTGACCAACTTTTCTCAGGATTCGGGAACAGGAAAGTGAAAAAAAATTCCTGAGAAAGGGCGGGAATTCCCACCCAGAAACCCCTGTGCAACATTCACTGCCTTTCTTTCTCTGGATCTACTGAAGGCTCCCTAGACGCCTAGCGTTGCCTGTAGCATTGTTTTGCTTTTCTACTGAAGGTGTAATCTGACACCTAACCAGAAACTGCCATTCCATGGGGCCTGATACTTTATTAATAATAATGAGTTAATTTTTGTTAAGTATTCTCTATTGCTGAGTTTTTAAAAATAGGACTTTAACCAGAATTTCCTCATTAATCTTCATAGTGTAGGTTAGTATATCTTCTGAAACTTCATATTTAGCCAATACAAAATACATTTAACATTCAACTACAGCCACTCACTTTTAGGAATTCATTTCCATCTTATCCTAATGATGGCCCAAGGCCATTGATTAGGTATCTGGCCAAAAGGGGAATAAGACAGCAGTGGGTCTTTTTTTTATACAAGATTAATATGAAGATTAATTAGGTTTCTTTGTTTGCATTATTTACTCCCATAAACAATAATGCAAACTTATATTAAATTGTTAAATTCTTGAATTCATATATTTATCATTCTTGAATGCATATTTATCTTGAATACTCAGTGACTTGATTTGTTCTATTTTATGAAACTTGAATATGTGAATGACATGCGTGTAAAGCAACATTTCCAAGCACAGAAAGAAGAAAATATTTAATCATAACAAATGAACGTTCATTCTAGAAAGAAATGGCATTCTATTATTAGTAGCATCATATTTCTATTACCACCATACAGATCAATTTTTATCAATCCCTTTAGCTGCTTTCGTGGTAAGTCTAATGTCCCATCTTTGTCCTTTTTCCCATTTATCTCAATGTCCCCAGTTCCTAGCAAGATGCCTTACACATAGTAAGATCCTAATTAATATTTGGGAAACTGAACTGAAAAATATGAAATTACAAGTGATAGAGGTCTGGTCTCAGGATTGTTTAGGTATTTGTTTGTCCTAGTAATAGCAGTTATATTGCTTTCCTGGAAAAGTCATTTTATAATTGAAAGGACAGTTTTGCTGATGATTCATTTGAAACTTCTCTTTCATTTTATCCCATTGATCCCTTGGAAATTTTTAGTTTCATCATTTAATATTCAAAAGTGCATGGATTTGAATCACAATGATAGCTTTTAACTGGCCTTTCATTGTATTGAGATCTAGTAGGTGAATTTGATCTTGTTTTTAAAAATAAAAATAAGCATCATTAAAATCATTGAAATTGTTAATATGATGTTGTATCTTCCTAAACCATTCTTGGATAATGTCTAATCCTCATTCTTCAAGGCAGGCATTACCAGTCCCATTGAACAGAACAGGGAGGCAAGGTTAAAATGATTTATTCTGTACCACTTTGCAGCCATGGCAAGGCCAGGCTGAGAGATGGAAGCTCATTAAGACAGCTTTCCTCTGCCTCCCACTCTCCCTGGTGCCTAATGCCTAACAACTGCATTAACTCACCAGTGCCATTTAGTGCGCTGAAAGATACTTACTTTCCTCAGCATGCCTGGTGCATCAACAGATGCCCTCTTGGCTTTACAATATCAAAGTACCTCCATAGGCCCCTGACTTGCCATGAGGAACAGGTGCTAGAAGAACAGAACAGTGTACACATCAGCCTCGGTGCTAACACACACACACACACACACACACACACACACACACCTCTGTATTTCCTTTCATCCATGCCATCTCACGTATTACAACAAATTGAGTTAGCATTGCTCAGTGTTTTCACCATGTCAACTGTTAGGACTATCCTATAACAATTCCTCTTTCTCTCCTTTCACCAGCTAAAATATGGTCCTTTGCTGGGAAACTTCACCTTCCCTCAGAAGGCAAAGGCATGAAGTAATTGGCCATTGCAGGGCCATTACTGTGGCCTGTATGTGTTTCTCCCAAGTTCATATGTTGAAGCTGTAATCCCCACTGTGGTGATATTTGAAGGTGGGGTCTTTGAAAAATAGTTGGGTCTGGACGGGAGTGGAGCCACTCAGGTGGGTTTGGTGCCCTTATAAGGAGATGAAGGGACCAGGGTGCTTTCTCTCCACTGTGTGAGGACATAGGATTTTGTCAGATGACCTCTATAAGCATTTTCCCCAGCTTTCTGGCTACTGTATTTTCCCCGAGATGGTACTTTGTTGTCAAAACAAAGTAATTGAGAGTGCCGCCGTGGCATGAAATACTTTGTAAAGACTTTCATAAAAGACAGCTCCATCTTTTCCAAAGGACAGTTTTGGGGGGAAACTGAAGAGCTTTTGAAACATTCAGATCCATGGTATTTGATCCAAAAAATGGGATTTTATCGAGGAAATACAAATTTTTCAAAAGCATCCCATATGATTCTGATTCAGCCGTCCCCAAAACAGTAATACAGGAGTCCATGTGTGTCTATGTATGTTTGTGGTGGGCGAGGGGGGTATTTCTTCCCATACCATTTCCTCTAGTCCTTCCCAAGGTAAGCAGTGTTGACAGTTTGGCATAAATACCTCCATACTTTATACCATGTTCATGCAAAAAATACATATATTAACTCCAAACAAATATATACAGAGGGTGCCAAAAAATGTATACACATTTTAAGAAAGAAAAAAACTGTATTAAAATTGTAATGCTCAATATATACCGATAACAACAGATGAATACAAGTCAGGTGTATGCATTTTTTGGCACCCCTGATATATATATATATATATATATATATATATATATATATATATATATATATATATAACTCCAAATGTGTGTGTGTGTGTGTGTGTGTATGTATGTGGCACTTAGCTCCCAGTTGTAACAATAAAAATATCTCCAGATATTGCCAAATGTCCCCTGGGCAGGGTAGGGTACAAAAATCACTCCCGGTTGAGAACCACTGATAGTAATTTATTCAACTATTTCTGTTAATGGGGATTCAGGTTATTTTCTGTTGATTTGGTTTCACCTGCAATAAAAATCTCCATACATATATCTTTAAACAACATTGCTTCTGTTTTTAGAGGGTAGATTCCCACAAATGAGATTGCTAGGGAAGTTGACAAGCATTGTCAGGTTACTTTCCTAAGAGCTTACAGCAGTTCACATTCCCACCACAGTGTCTGAAAGGGACCCTCCACTCTCACCAGCACTGGATATTAACCATCCTTTTTTTCTTATTTGCTAGTCAGATGCATAAAAAACAAACAAACAACAACAACAACAACAAAATGGTGTTCCAATGTTGCTTTGATTTTTAATTTTCTTGATTATTTGTGAGTATGTTGTCGCTTATTTATTGGTTATTTGTTTTTCGTGTTCCATGAAACCTATCATGTTCTTTGCCTGTTTTTATGTGTTATCTGTTTTTTTTTTATTTCCACCAATTTGTAGGAGCTCTTTGCTAGGGATATTAAACGTTTTTCATAAGTATTGCAGATAGGTTGGTTGGTTGTTTTGTTTTGTTTTTTGTAGTCTTTTGAATTTGTTTTTTGATGCGATGTAAAGGGGAGTGACTTGTTCAAAGTTGCACCTTCAGTTAAAGGTAGAACAGAGATAGGACACAGATCCCCACCCAGGGCTTCTTCTTACCCAGCACTGCCTTCAGGGAGCTGTTCTTCCCACGCTGCTCTCACCCCTCCACATTCCATCTGGGCATGTTTACAACGACTAGTAGAATTGATTTGAAAACGCAGGACAGCAAAGTATAATGAAATATAACACAAAAAGGCCCACGTGCCTTTAGCACCTAGTTTTTTTTCCGTTGCCCTTTTGTTGCAGTCCAAACACCTCAGCAGTGCTTGGAGGAGACCTTGCTATCCCCCTGGCATGTAGGCAGGGTACCAGAGATAGAGCAGATGGCTGTGGGGCATTCCTGGCTGGGAATTCTGCCAGCGAACATTCAATAAGAAGGTACATAGATAGTCTGAGCGAGACAGCAAAGAGACTAATATGTTCAGATGGCATAATGCCTTTTCACAAATGGCTGGGCTGTTTATCTGTGGCAGAAGGAAGCAGGCTTTTTGAAACTCTGACTAACACCTTAAGCATCATATCACATTGGAAATCCCTTTCCTGTAAGAAAATGAATGTATTAAAAAAAAATTCCCTGAAATATTATCACATCTGCTAGAATTGCTGTTTTCAAAAACAAAATAAACATCCAAGACTTTATTCTCTGTATTGAGACATTGAGCCCATTGATTTCTACATGCATGATTTGCAACACTGTTTACTACCGTGTTCCCCCAAAAATAAGACCTCACCAGAAAATAACCCCTAGCATGGTTTTTCAGGATGACATCCCCTGAACATAAGGCCCAATGCATCTTTTGGAGCAAAAGTTAATATAAAACCTGGTCTTATTTTGGGAGAAATACGATATATACTTGCAGCTGGATACCCAGAGAAATACAGGATGGTGACCAAGAGTTCCGGTGTTTAATAGCACATTGAGAAAAATGGAAGTCAGATGGCCCATCTCTGCTGTATCACTCCATTAGGCTTCTGTTTGGCTTTGGGGAAGCCAATCAAAGCATTAATGCTTGTTCATGCCTCACCATTCCAAACATGTGTGGATGCAAAATGAATAACAAACATCGGGCAATCAGCTTAGATGAGCAGAGCTTTTCAGAAGTTTGCCTGGATGACTAAGGCAGTGATTTTCAACCAGGACGGTGGGAGGTGGTTAGAGAAGGAATTTTAAAATGGCACATCTCACCCAGGATTCTGAAACATCCTTTTATAAGGCATTCTATCCCTCCCCCCCCCAAAGTGACAATTTGGCAAGCCGATTACAGTTAGAAATGATGATGGTACCTCAGGTGAGTTGGGCATGGAAAGAGACTGAGAACTACTGATCTAAAGATTCAAAGCGATTTCTTCAAGTAGGAATCAGCCTGACAAGTACACACACACCCACACACACACACACCCCAGGACTTACTAAAAGGAGGTGGAGGTGGTACTGTACTAGGTGGAGTGAAGCGTACAAATGAAGTTGTTTTTTTCTATGCACTTTTATTCCTCCTCCAGCCAAAAACATTGGTGAGCCCAGCACAGTACTATCCACCATACAAATAATTGTTGAGGGTCCATTAAGTGGAAGATGGTGTGCTAACACATCTAAGATGTGATCCCTGCCCTCTGGAGGCTTACAGCCTGGTCGAGGCACTTAGGCGAGAACACAAATAGTAATGAGAGAAAGCAAACTCTGCTACTGTATCCTCCCACTAGAAATACATGGAAATCCTGACTGAAATATAACAAAGAAAATATGTGAAATACAGCTGAATCCAAAAGAAATAAAGAGAAATCTCTGATGGAAAAATGAGCAAAGACCTTAAAGCCGTAGCCGTGAGCCTCTGCCCGGGGGATTGGGAGTTGGACCTGGGCAAATGCCTTTACAGCTGGCGCTGGGATTGAGGATAGAGTTTGACAAGTTCATGGGTACAAAAGAGTGAACTTGGGTCTGTGCAAGGTATAAAACTGGACCCAAGACCATTTTCAGAAGCTGGGACTCTAGATGGTATCTCCTCAATTATAAGGAGGGGGGAAAAACAACTCAGAGGAAAGATAAAGAAGTGTGTCTTTTTCTAGGGTTCTTGGAGGGGAAAAAAATGTCCTATGAGAAACGAAAACATCAATTCTGTACCACTAACACAAACAAACTCTAGTTCTAGATAGGTGAAGCCCTCTATAGCATGCAGCAGAAGCCAATCAAAGCAAAAACTACTAAGTGGAAATTTTTTCACAACTGGGAGTATTAGACTCACAAAGGAAAAAAGAAAAACAACAGAAAGTGAACTCATAAACCAACATTACAAATCACATAAAGGAATGATCTATCATAAGTGAGACTCAGCAAAAACAACAGATCCAGCAGCAAGCTGGAGGCAATCGTAGGGCTCATTATGTTTGTTTTTGTCTCCCAGGTTCACTGTCCTTCACTGCCTAATATTCATGTCTGAAAGCCTGCTCTTCCACATATTTTGTCTGGAGTTTCTTTGTTGCTGTTGTTTCCGATGGGAGGGTAAATCCAATCCCTGTTATGCTATATTGGCTGGAAATGGAAGTCCACAGTATTTTTTTAAGGATGATATTTGCTGATTGAACATTGTCTGGACTATTGTTTAATTGAGCAATGGAGAGATAATCCAAAAACAGTTTGGCAATGAGTCTTTGTACAGAATCATGTCAGTAGAGTAACCATGGCATATCGCTGGGCCTTTTTATGGCACAGATGAATGTTCCTTCTGTTGTTCACACTACAAATCAGGGTTTGTTTGGCTCTAGTATCTAATGATCATGGTTCACATATTCATGGTTCAGCCGCACTTCTAAATGTACAGAGGGTGCCAAAAAATGTATACACATTTCAAGAAAGGAAAAAACTGTATTAAAATTGTAATGCTCAATATATACCAACCACAAAAGATGAATACAAGTCACGTTTGACTTCTGCAATTACAAGAGGTGCTCAAAGTGGTAACCATCAGAGTAATTTTCATATAGTTTTTTCCTTTCTTAAAATGTGTATGCATTTTTTGGGTGCCCTCTGTGTACACACATTTGTCAGACAATAATTTGGAGGATATGGGTATCTGCAAAGTTTCTAGGTGATTCCAATAATTGGCCTGGCTGAATGAATTAGTACAGTACAAATCAGGGTTTCTCAATCCCAGCACTCTTGGGATTTTAGGATGAATCATTTTTATTTCAGGTGGGGCAAGAACTGTCCTGTGCACTGTAGGATATATAGAAGCTTCTTGGCTTCTACTCACTAGCTACCACCCCCATTCCCAGTTGTGTGACAATGAAAAATGTTTCCAACAATTGCCAAATGTCCCCTGGGGGACAATATTGCCTTCTGTTGAGAACCACTGGTACAAAATTAAATCTAGACCGTGAACTTATGGAGAACATAAAATGTATTTTATTCATTTCTACATTCCCAGCACTCAGGAGAATGCATTCAATAAAT
This sequence comes from Rhinolophus sinicus, assembly GCF_057876585.1. Taxonomy (NCBI): domain Eukaryota; kingdom Metazoa; phylum Chordata; class Mammalia; order Chiroptera; family Rhinolophidae; genus Rhinolophus; species Rhinolophus sinicus. Next base: position 48,550,406 of record NC_142503.1, read on the forward strand.
GGCAGTGGCGTGAACAAATGAACTCATGGATAGCACGAATGAATGAATGTCATCAGTCCTTGTCTTATAGAACCAGTATTCTCAAATTTCACTGTTCTTAACAATCACTGGAGTTCTTGTTAAAATGCAGATTCTCCAACCCCAGTCTCACCAAGTCATTCAATATATATGGGATGGGGCATAGGAATTTGCATTTTAACAAGCATTAAAGTAATTTTTCAACCAGAATCTGAGAAATCCCCAAGTTCAACAACAATGCTAAAAATGTATTTATTAGAGAAAAAAGATAACACCTATTTCCCTTACACCAATGACAAAGTCTCTATCCCTTTTTATCCACCCTACTCAGTAAGCATATGCAATTTCAGGGACAGGTATGATTATTTGGCTCCTCCACAGGTCCAAGAAGAATTTGCTTTAAAAACATGCAGCTTAACCTACAAGTGTCCATTACAATGCCAGTTACCACGTGATGGTTACTTCGGGATAAAAATCAGAATGTCAACTTAGAATTCGATCTGGCATCTTTTAACTCTGAGTAGAACCATCACTCAGGGTCTGTAATCAGAGCAAGTTCTTAAAGTGGGTTCAGTCTCTGCATCAGTGGCTTCTTTTCAGAACTTGATTGAATAGCCCCCTTCAGTTCCAGAGGCAGATTTTAATCCAGTTGACCCCAGACCCAATTTCTACGGTAATTATTTCAGTGGGTTGAAAGTTCAGGGAAATCACTTTAGGAAGGATTTTAATGGTTACCTATTTCTTTTTTAAAAGTCCAGAAAATTCTGAGTAAAAGGGGCTTTATTTCTTAATATACTTGTATTCAATTGTCAAGAGACCCTACATAAGAAAGGATATTTACATGTTTTGGAGTTGGTTTAATAATTTTCCTGCAAAACAGATTGGGTCAGAGGCTTGGTTTCCTTTATTCCTGTAAAGGGCTTTTTGGAAAAGTTTCCATCCTATTTGTCTAAGGAGTAGGAACTATTTGCCCACCCACCCAAGAGCTTTTGGAGAAGAAAGGGGCTGTGGACTACTTCACAGACTCCCTGGTCACAGAGCATTCTAGAAGTAATGGATCAAAGATTCAAAAAGGTAAATGCCATCTGTGAATTAGTACCTTAGCAATGAAAGGGACCCATAGGAGGAGTAAGTACCACTGATGTGCTCTAATATTGATGTTACATGCATTAAAAAAGGATGTGTTCTGGGGTGGCCGGATGGCTCAGTTGGTTAGAGTACGAGCTCTGAACAGCAGGGTTGCTAGTTCGATTCCCACATGGGCCAGAGAGCTGTCCCCTCCATAACTAGATTGAAGACAATGAGCTGCTGCTGAGCTGCTGCTGAGCTGCTGGAGGGTTGGCCGGATGGCTCAGAATGTTAGAGTGTGAACTCTTAGCAACAAGGTTGCCAGTTCAATTCCCGCATGGGATGGTGGGCTGTGCCCCCTGCCACTAAAGATTGAAAGCGGCCACTGGACTTGGAGCTGAGCTGCACCCTCCACAACTAGATTGAAAGACAACGACTTGGAGCTGATGGACCCGGGAGAAACACACTGTTCCCCAATATTCCCCAATTAAAAAAAAAAAAATCGGAAAATTATTTTTTTTAAAAAAGGATATGTTCTTGATACATACACAGATATAGCTCAGAGCCATTGCTTTGATTGATTGATTGATTCATTCATTCATTCAAACATTTGGTTTGCACATTTAGTGTACTGGGTTATTTACATAATGTGAGAAGAGGAATAAATAATAAGATATGGTCCCTGCCCCTAGAGAAATCACATTTCTAGAAGGCCCCTGTGTGTGGCTGGCATCACTATCTGTGTGACTGGCTCTGTCAGGGCAGTCTAGCTTAGAAATGTGCCTCCTTTTAGAGTGGAGATAGCCACTGGGTCTTTTGCTGGCTTCAGTCTGGGGCTTTCCATGGGTGAAATTCAAAATATTTCACAATCAGCATGGTAATATAAATTAAAAGTCAAACATTTAAAATTTTTATGTTCTATTCTCTAAATCAACTAAATAATATAGCATACCACTGCTCATCAGCAATATAAAGTATGCAAATTATTATTCAAATCATCCTAATATTTTTAAGTGATATGTTGAATTTTTAAAATCGCAGGTATGGTCTTTTGTCTACCCCGGCTGTTGTAGGTTAAATGCTGCCCCTGTCTGAGCTACCTCTTGGTGAAGGGATTGTATCAAACTCTTCCAACATCTTCCTGGTTAAATTGATCTTCTTTCGGTCCATGCCTCCTGGGGCTCTGCTGCAGACGCTGGGCACATTGCCTGCTCACCAAAGCTAGGAACACTCTTGATGCCAATGCTTTCCACACAATCTAGACTCAAAGAAACTGGATCTCAGACACTTCCCGTAATGGCACCCCACTTACCATGTCACCAACCCCTCTGACCACTGCCACCCCAGCAATGCTGACTGGTTCTGGAGCAGCACTCTCCCCCATTGCCATTGTCCCCTTGACCCCCTCTGTGCCTGCCAGGTGCTGCTGGTAGACCCAGTGACCTGACTTTGCAGTTGGGAAGCATCGTTAGGTGCCTTGTAGTTTTACTAAGCAGGAAATGGCACTTCTCTTTCAAGGTGCTGAGTCTTCTTCAAGCATCATCTGATCAAATAGCAATTACATTCTAAAATTGTCTAACCTATAAAAGGCTGCCTGAGATGTTAATATATTCAATATGTCTATTATTACCTAGGTCACACTGCAACAAGAAAGCCATTTGTTAATAGTCAGAATGACATTCTATAACCATCAGCTTGAATTAATGAGTTGACCTTAGAAATTATATTATTAATTACATCTACTGCTTTGTTCAACTACTGTTATATTCTTTCCAACAGGTATAGAAGAATTTTAACAGTTTAGCAACTTACCCAGGGCCTTGCCCAACTGTTTAGTTTTCAGCCTCCCAAAAAGCTGACCGTCCCAAATTTCTTGAGGTAGTATATTATATGGACTCTATCCTTATTGCCCAGCCTGGGTAAGATAAAGCGTAGTTTAGTTATTAGTTCTTAAGACCTGAACCAAATCTGGTGAAATAAGTCTCTTTTATAGATATTTTCTTTTGTTTTTAAAAGAAGTCTCCTAAAATCTTTCCCGTGGAATGAGATGAAATATGAATACATATTATTAAGTGATATAATTAACTGTGAATATTCAAATAGCATAGCTGTTTTATTATTGTTGATGAACTGATACATGGAAGAAAATAGTGTGGTTTCTCTATGGGCAGGGACCACATCTTATTATTTATCCTTCTTCTCACACTGTGTAAAGCACCCAATACACTAAATGTGCAAACCAAATATTTGAATGAATGAATGAGTGAATGAATGAATGAATGAAAGGCTCTTCCTTAAGCTAGAGATGGGGGCATTGAGGTTTGCAGGGAAGTGCTCTGTAGAGGAAATAGCATAGCTTTGGAACCAGGTGGATCTCGGCCAGAAATCCAGGTCTAGCACTTTCATGTAGCCTTGGGCTTGTCTCTTAACTTCTAAGGGTCTCAGTTTCAAAATCTGGAAAAATGAGAATTGTGTGGTGGTAAAATATTTCTATTGCAGAATTGTCATATGAATTATAAATAAGGCAATAAAGCTCAGGTACATAGTAAGTGATTAAAATGGGGAAATTTTATCACATTAGTGGTCAGTCACATCATCCATGGAAAATATTAATCCTAAAGGGCAATCGAATCTACCTTAGTACAGAAAGGAAAAATATTCTCAATACACTCTGAACTCATGGTAAAAAAGTAAAATGGAAGTTAAACCTTTTTCTCTTTTGCCTAATTCTTGAATAGCTTGTGAAATATCTCTGAGCAAATTAAAGCCTTTTGCAAGGCAGCTCAGACTGTATCTGTCATCACCCCTTTGTATGAATGAAGAGCTCTGTAACAGCTCTGAGGAATCACATAATCGAATCAATATGTAGCTTTGCTTTGTAAATGCTCAGATAAGCACATGAGAGACTTCAATTAGGTTTCCTCTTTTCCAGGAGAAAAACAAAAACAGTATAGCTGAGATACTACACAAAGTCCCATTTCTTAACGACTCTCATTTTAGTGTTTCTGATGTGATATTGGCCAATTTTTTATTTTATTTTTTAAGGAGGGTGCAGCTCACAGTGGTCCATGTGGGGACTGAACTGGCAACCTTGGTGTTATTAGCACCTCGCTCTAACCAACTGAGCTAACTGGTCACCCCCAATATTGGCTATTTTTTAGCAATTGCTTTACACAGGGCTAGACACTCTGACCAGCAAAAGAAATGGACACACCCTGGAGAAAGAAATGGGACTGATGAGGCATCAACTCTACTACATAAGGATGGTCAGCCCAGGTTCCTGCTCTGTCCTTTACTTCCCGATTCACCTTCAACAAGGGTGACTCGCTGTCACCTGTGATGTGCTCACTTCTTGAGCTTTGCTGTCCCAATCCTGAAGACGTAGTGTGTGTCTCCTCTCCGGGAAGGCTGGCTCTCCTGGAGCATGTCAGATGACCAAGAGGCCATTTCATTCGCATGTAGTCCATTAAATTTCAGTGCATGGAAGAGAAAACATTAAAATTAGAAGGGATCTTAACTGGTCCAACACCCTCCTTGTATAAATAAGAAACGGAAGGATAACTACTTATGAGGGGTCATGTCAGCGGTTAGAAGTACAACCAATACTCCTCCTGGTCACATGGATACATTCCCATTTATCTATAGACTTAGAGAATTTTAAGGAAAGTGAGAAAGGAAAAATGGGGATCACTGTTCAACTCATTGCTACCCAAATCCAACCTACATATTCCCGTAAGAGTTAATAATAGCATCTTTTATATAAAGGGCAGCATAATAAATAAGTATGTAGGTACTTATAAGTTTATTTACTTATAATAAGCTATACATAGCTACCTGCTTCTAAAAACATTAACTCTTTTAAAAGTAAAACATAAAATACATATACAACCAAATAGTTAAAAAGTAAAGGAGAAACAAGTAAGACTAAGGAACACAGGAGATAATTGAATATAATTATTGTGAGTACTAAATTTAACTCTGAAACTCTTAGCAGCCAATGCAAAAAAGAAAAATAATGGGTTAAAAAGTCAACTGTTATCTGTTTAAAGAACTCATTCTATTTCTGCCAGTAAAACAGTTTCCTGGCACTGAATTATAAGATGAATTTATTGCATGGGATTTTCTTCAAAGGACACTGAATAATGCAACAGAAAATGCCTTTGATATCATCAAATAAAAGATGCAGAAATGGTCTTCATGTGCCAAATTAAAATATTCCCTTGAATAGTAGTACAATATTAAATTCTGTGAAGACATTGTAGGCTGGTGTGTGGGAGTTGGCACAAAGAAAGCAAGCCTGGAAGGGAAGAACAATTTGGTTGGGAGATAACATTTTAAATCCTGGATGCTTCTTTTGAAGCAAATGGGCTAAATATGAACATTTGCATACACTATGCGTGGAAGCCAAGTCTCCCTCAGCCTCTGGAAAGTTGATGATGTAGGAATGGTATGGTGAGACCGGCTGAGCCCTCATTCACAACCTTGCAGTGCTGGCTACCTTGTGTGGTCATAAGGATTCTGAATGCTATTCTTGACGTGTTTTCAAACTGAGAAACTGGGGATACAGCATGGTGGAAAATCATGTGCTTCAGGAAGTAGGGGAAGTTGTGGCAGCACAGCTTACCAAAATAGGCAAATTCAACTTATCTCAAGGCACAAAGTCAAGAACTCTCATTGTCAGGCCTGGGGAACGGGAATGTGGGGTACTGTGAGCCAAGCTGGCTGGGAGGAGCAGAGGGGAGAGAACGGATCTAAGGAACAGCCTCTGGAGCTCGTGCTGGGATCAGGATTCCCAGGCCCGTTCCTGCAGGGCATGGGCTGGAATACAAATAGAGGGCCATGCTCCGTACATCCACGCATTTCAAGTTATAGATAAGCTAACCAATACTACATAAAATATACTCCATCCTCCTACCTCCATAAACTGGAAGGCCAGATTCAAATTTAGAACCTCAAATTCTGTCAGTTCGGCCCCAGTCCTCAGTCAGACCCCTTCTCTTCCCACATTCAGCTTTATCTCTCGTGTCAAAGAGCCCCACAAACACGTGTGTGGACATCCTGACCTGCACGTCCAAGCTCCTTTTATACCCCCTCATCCAAATCAACACCAGCCTCTTGGGCCACCCCTCAGCCCTAGGTGTGCAGAGCAGTGGCACCACAGGTGATTCAGCTGATCTTATTCCCTCAGATTCTTTCCAAAGCCGTCAAAAAAGACAACAATCACAGGTGGAAGAGGGTCTATGATCCTCCCCTATGAAAAGACCCCCAAAATCTAGACGACTCCCCCTGCACTGCCTTCTCATTGAGGACAGCTCTTCTGGCTATGTCTGCCAGCTCTCTCAGCCAGTGGTTTCTCTGTCCTGTCCTGTGACCTTGGAGCAGCACACCACACCCTGTGTAAGATGCCGCCCACCCATTCAGAGCCACCCATTCTGGCTCTGTCCAGGGTGCTGCCCACTGGGTCTGGCTACTCGTTTCCATAGTCTTGACTGCAAGTCAGTCCCTTGGGTCCACCTTGTTCAGGTATCTCTTCTTGGTAACACCCGAGAGATTTGTTTCTCTTGGAATTTTGCAATAACGACAAATGATTGAATAAGAGAGTATGAGGTTTCAAACAGACCTGAGTTCAAAGCCCAGATATGACACTCACTAGCATTACAAACTTTGGCAAGTTATTCAAACTCCCTAAGCTTCCATTTCTTCACCTAAAAAAATGAAGAAGATATAGTCACTTTGTGGGCTTGCTGTAAGATTTAGACAAACTAATGTATGCAAAATGTTTCACCAAGTGCCTGGCACATGGTAAATATTTCATAAATGTCAAGGTCCCTGCTTCAAAAATATTTCTAAGGGCGTCATTTCTGCCAAAATCTATGTTGGCGCCTTCTAAGTCTGGGTTCTCAGTTTAACATTCAGAGCCCTTTGGCAGTTGTCTCCAACCCCATCTCTTGCCTGTCCCTGATGTGACTTTCCTGTTCCTGCCAAGGAAATTTCCATACATCCCCACAAGTGACTCACACTTCCCGGCCTCCATGACTGCTCCTGTCTTTCAAGCTGTAGTGTGCCCAGCCCCTGAACAGCTCTTGGCATTGGACCTTCTCTCTCCAATCCCAGGTCTCAAGTTATGTCAAAGCCTAGCTTAGTATATTAAGCTCTTCCAAAGAACAATGCCACTCTCCACCTTGCATTCTCCTTTACCACATGTGGTAGATTGTGTTTTCAACAATAGCTGTCATTGACCTCTCTGATCCAACATCCTCTGTTGCAATATGACCTTGCTATGGGGTGGAGTCTATTTCTCCCACCCTTGAAGTTGAGTGGACTCTGGGACCACCATGACCAATAGGATGTGGTCAGATGTGGTTTCAGTATTTCTGAGCCCAGGATTTAGGAGGACTGGCAACTTCCATGTTGTGCCTTAGAATGCTCACTCTGATTAAGGCATATTGCTTTGTTAGAAACCTGATTCCCTTGAGACTGCATGGACTAAGGAAGCCCAAGCCAGCTACATGGGAAGCCGATCTGGAGAGAGGGGGAGATTTATGCCAGCCCCTAGCTATTCTAGCCATCTGTGGTAGCAGCCTCCAGGATGGCCCCCAATGACCCCCACCTCCTCATATTTACACTCTTGTGTAGTCTTCCTGTATTGTACTAAGATTGGTGTGTGTGACCAATAACATACAGAAGAAATACTTGTTGATATGTCACTTTCAAGATTAAGATATAAAGACTGCAGCCTCTCTCTCTCTCTCTCTCTCTCTCTCTCTCTCTCTCTCTCTCTCATCACTTGCTCTGGACAAATCCAGCTGTCATGGAGCTTAAGTAAGTTGCCGAAAGTCACTCATAATAAATAAGTGGTGAAACCCAGATTCAAGTTCAGGCTTCAGGATTTCAAAGCCCAGATGATTAACCACTACGTCTTCTGTCTCTCTTAGAATTCGGGAGGCCCAGAACATACTTCTGATTGCTTAGTAACAACCTCCAAACCCCACACCATTCCGATACATGAGCCAATGAGCATTTCAGTTTCTAAATTAAGCCACATTAGATTTATTATACTGCAAAACTTCAGTCAGTGTGAGCCAAACACCACAGAGTATAGTCACTTTATTTTTGTTTCCAGTGCTTTGTCCAAGCATTTTGTTTCAATTCTTTCTCTATATCTGCACACCATTCCTTCTTCTGTAGTGTAAAATAAATAAAATAAAGAAGCAGAAAAAAGTTTCATTTAATAACATCATGCAGTTCTCCCTTCTGACTCTGATTTCCTCTCCTCTCACTTTTCTATACTGATATGTATTGAGCGGGTTAGCTGCAATCTTAAACCAAATAAAACATAAATCTATTGTGACCCAAAATGTTGCTCTTGGGCTACGTTGCTTATGTTCTTTTATGCTGCAAATGCCAAGGTTTTGTTGCTCTAAACTTCATTGTTTAAATCTATTTTATATTGCTTTTAAGTATAAGCATTAATAGCAAGGTAACTTGCTATTGACTTCTCCATAGCCTGCTCTTTGCAAGACATTAAGCCATGCTCTGTGGAGGCTAAATGAAGCTGCATTGAGGAGGGTTCCTGCCCTCAAAAAGCTTAAAGCTAGTGATAGCTAATAAATCTGCCAAGCTTTCTGGGTGGTACCGTACGTGTCATGCATCTCCCAAATATTTTTGGAGCACCTAAAATGCTGCAGGCACTGTTCTAGGCATTTGGAACTTATCAGTAACAAAACGGACAAGTGTGATTTGCAACAAGGATGGACCTAGAGGGTATTATGCTAAATGAAATAAGTAAGACTGAAAAAGACAAATACCATATGATCTCACTTATATGTGGAATCTAAAGAACAAAATAAATGAACAAACAAAATAGAAACAGACTCTTGGATGCAGAGAACAAATTGATGGTTACTAGATGAGAGGGGGGTTGGGGTCGGTGAAAAAGGTGAAAGGATTAGGAAGTACAAATTGGTAGTCAAAATAGTCACGGGGATGTAAAGTACAATATGGGGAATATAGTCAATAACGTAAAAACTATGTATAGTGTCAGGTGGGCACTACACTTATCAGGGAGATCACTTCATAAATTACATAAATGTCTAACTACTACTCTGTACACCTGAAACTAATATAAAATAATATTGAATGTCAACTATAATTTTTTTTAATGGTCACAGGATGTAAAGTACAGCATAGGGAATATAGTCGATAATATTGTAATAACTATGTATGGTGTCAGCTGGGTAACACACTGGGGTTATCACTCTGGGAGGAAGTATATAAATATCTAATCACTATGTTATTTTTGTACACCTGAAACTAATAAAAAAAGAAGAAAGGAAAGAAACAGACAAGTGTGTAGAACTCAGGCTATAGTGGGAAGACACAGATACTAAAAACTAAACTTAACATATGAGATTTATCACATATTAGAAGGTAATTCATGTTAGCTGAAAAAGATAGAGCAGGGTGAGGGGGAATCGAGTGTCTTCTTTTGAATCATCCACTATGCCAGGTGTGTTATAGGTTCTCTTGATCATCAAAATAACCCAATCGTGTAACTGGAAAAATAAGAAAATTTGGGTTTAGAGAAATTAAGAAACCTTGATCTTTATAATTCACAGGCCCCTCTACCACTGTATATTCCCTTTAGAAATGCTAAAATAAAGATAAAAACAAAGTGGATTCTGAGGGGGCCATTAGGAAGGCCTCCTGGAGGATGTGGCATTTGAGTTGGGACTGAAAAGAGAAGCAGAAAAGAAGAGGGGAGAGGATGAGTATTGAGGGAACTCTGAATACAGAATACATATCTAGTTCAAAACACTGACTGTTCAGCTCAAATCCATATGCTTATACTAAGGATTGCTATCTCAAACATAAAACCTCACAAGGTTTTCCTACTGAACAAGAACTTGTTTTCTAATAGCCAACATGCACTCCACAGCACTAAAGCATTCAAATAAAATGCAAAGAACATAAAGCAGTGCTCTCATAATAAGGAACAGAGCTGCCAAGTCAGCATTTTTTAAATAAGAAAGCCTGTGGCTCTGAGCCAGAAAGACCTCTTCCGAAGAAGAGGCAGCTTGGACCCAAGCCTCCCCCTGTGGTGTGCTTTCTGGTGACCTGTCGGCAGCATAACTCCTCAGATCTCAGGGAAGGTCTCACTCAATGTGACCACCCTTGTTCATTCAATTTATGTTACAGAATTCTGCCAATGACTTTTTCCCATTACGGAAATTGAGGCTATTTTTTTTTTCCCAAGACTATATTTATTAATGGTAATGGTTTGGCTCTCTTTTAATCCGTCTTCTGAACTGAGTGCTTATATGCATTCCACTGAAGAATGTGAATTGAATTGTTTCCACTCTCTGACCCATGTTCTTAAGTCTGATGGACTTTTTTCTAATGTTTCTAATAGTGGTTTTCTCATTGTGTGCTTTTGATTGAAAGGTAGAGTACATACAGGACAGTACAAAAATCTCAAGTGTACAGCTTGAGGAACTTTCACAAAGTGAACCCACTTGAGTAACCAGCACCCAGATTAAGAAATAGAATCTTCCCAGCACCCCAGAAGCCCCCTCAAGTCTCTCGCAGTCACTATTCCCCAACCCCCAGGGCAACCATGATCTGATTTCTAATAAACAACGATTAGTTCTGCCAGATTTGAACTTTTTATAATCATAAATGAAATCAGGTAGGATGTAATTTCCTGTTGGCCTTCTTTTAACTTGAAATTATTTCCATGAGCTTCACCTGTGTGGTCGTGGTGGCTGCAGATGGTGCATTCTGGGATTGCGCAGTATTCCCGAGTGTATCCATAGTGTGAATCAACCACAGGGTGTCTTTCCATTTTGCTCTTGATGGCATTTAGGTTGTTCCCAATATGAGGCTAAAGCACTTAGCTGATTACTTTTAAAATAACTTAAGGAACTGGTGATTGATAAGAAAAAATCATTATGCTGTTAATGGATGCTCTATCATTACAATTCTAACTTAAAAAAATTGTGATGGACAGTAAGTTCCTTGAACACAAGGTATATGTCTCAGCCCATGGATTCATGGGGGAGGCCAACACACTGAAGGATGCAGCAAACATTTGATGAACATATAAATGAACTTTACAAATGGGCAAATTTCAACTGTAGGTAACAAAACTAACTACTGTTAAAAAACAAACAAAAAAACAGGCCCAAAATGGAGGCACTCATGCTGAAGTCCCAAGCCAAGACCTGACTTCATTACAGTTTCAGCTCTCCCAGAAATGGAATCAAGCTAGTCAAACTGGACAAAGGCAAATACCATATAGTTTCACTTATATGTGGAATCAAAAAAATAAAATAAATGAACAATGGAAACAGAAACAAATTCATAGATACGGGGAACAAACTGACGGTTGCCAGGTAGGAGGGAGGTTAAGAGGCCGGGTAAAAAATGTGAAAGGATTAAGAAGTACAAATTGGCAGTTACAAAATAGTCACAGGGATGTGAAATGCTGCATAGGGAATATAGTCAATAAGATTGTAATAGCTGCATGGTGTCAGTAGGTACTGGACATATGGGGGCGGGGGAAGGGGCGTGGAATCACTTCATAAGTTATATAAATGTCTGACCACTGTGCTGTACACCTGAAAGTGATATAATATTGAATGTCAATGGTAATTGAAAAATTTTTTAAAAGTAACATGAAAGTTTTGATGAAGAAATTAAAAAAAGAAAAGAAAAGAAAAGAATCACATCATCAGAACTAGTTAGGTAATCTGGCTGATAGGCCCCTGCTATCCCCTAAAGGAAAGTAACCTTCCAATAACCAACCCTGCTTTTTTCACTGAGTATAATTTCCTTGGTCCTGCTCCCAGGTGCCTACAAAAGTCTTTCATTTTGTAAAGCTCCTCAGAGCTCCTTTCTATCTGCTAGATTGGATGCTGCCCAATTCAAATCCATTTTTATTCAAATAGACTCTTAAAAATTGTGATATGCCTCAGCTTATCTTTTAACACCACCTAGGAGACCATTTTACTAATTAGAGAGCTTATGTCCATGCGGGTGTTCTCTCTAGGGCTGAGTGATGGTCGATAGGACTATTGTAAACGGAATTTCTGCAGTGGGGGGGAGGGAGGGAGGACCTGAGGAGCCCAATTCTAAGGCACTACGAGGGCTCTATCTAACATGTTGTCATCACACAAGGACAATAGTCCCCCTCTTACTTGCAGTTTTAATTTCCTTGGCTTTAGTTACCCGCAGTCAACTGAGAGGTCTGAAATATTAAATGGAAAAGTCCAGAAATAAACAGTTTATCAGTTTTAAATTGCGTGCCGTTCTGAGTAGCATGATGAAATCTCATGCCATGCTGCTCTGTCCCGCTCTGTCCCACCTGGGACATGAATCATCCCTTTGCCTAGCACATCCACACTGTACCCGCCCACGAGTCACTTAGTAGCCATCTCAGTTAGCAGATCAGCGGTACTGCTGTCGCCGTGCTTGTGTTCAAGTCACCCTTGTTCTACTGAATAATGGCCCCAAAGCCATTCACATAACCGTTATTACAGGATGTTGTTATAATTGCCCTATTTTATTATTAGTTATTGTTCTTAATGTCTTACAGTGCCTAATTTATAAATTAAACTTTATCGTAGGTATTATGTATAGGAAAAACATAGTATTTATAGGGTTCAGTGCTATCCTTGGTTTCAGGCATCCACTGGGGGTCTTGGAAGGTATCTGCTGAGGATAAGGGTGTCTGTTGTAATGTCACTTTGGGTTGAAAGTTGGTAAGAATGGGAGGAAACAAATTCTTTTGTTTTTGTTTGTGGGTTATTGGTTTTGGTGGAGTTTTGTTTATTTTTGTTTTCTGTTTTTTTGGGGGGAGGGGGTTCTGCATTAAATACTTTCCCAGGAGCTGCAGAGGAAGCTGGTGTTTCAGTAAGTAGCAGCTTCCACTATACATTTATTTTTGTTTAATTTTCATGTTTATTTTGTAACAAAGGCTTCAATAGTTATGCCACCTGGCGTTAATGATGTTATTGTTTCTACTCAAGGCAGGACAGACTTCTCAAGCAAACGGTATGTCATAAGCATGAAGAGCAGAAATCTGGGAACCAGACAGCACAGGGTGATTCCTGCTAGTTCCATTATTTGTTAACTGTGTAACTTTGGGCCATTCACCCGACCTTTCTGTGCTTTGTTTTCCCGTCTGCAAAATTTGGCCAATAATAGTACATACCTCATAGAGTCAATGTAGGGATTAATATGTATAAGGCCCTTGAACTAATGCCTGACACATAGTAAGCGCTTGATCAGTATTTGCTCTTGTTATAGGTACTATCACTCATACTGTAGATGTTAGTTAAATGCTGCCAAACTTATTCAAGACATATTCATAAAAATGTTTACGATTAAAAAAATGTTTAGTGTTGAAGAGATGCTATAAATGGTATTATTTATCTGGTCTCAACATGGGGCAAGTACCATAATGTTCTTTGTCTTCCATGATTAACACTCTCTATCTTTGAAATATTCTCACAATGTTTGCCTTTGGAGATAGTAGTTACGGAGGAGGAGTATGCCAGCCCAGCAGGAAGACCTCACTGGCAAGCAGGAGGGAAGGTGTGCAGAAAAATCCTGGGTTTTATCTGTAAGGGATCTCCATACTCAGAGCCTTGGGAATCCTAAATTGATGAGTCCCAGTTTCTAATGAGTTCCATCGCAAAGGTGGAGAACACTGAAATTTGCATTGATAAGGCTGTATTCCTTCACTCATTTGTTCGTTAGTCAACATCCATTTTTTTATTTCTTTTTTTCTTTTCTTAGTATTCCTCCCCCAATTCCTGATCAAAACCCTCCAGAGTATTTAAAACTCTGACATTTAAATCTGTTCATAAGCCCCTGTTCTCACTGATGGCTTTTTATCTATATGCACTGGAATAAAGCATCAAAAGAGAGTGATCTAACAATTCAGAATTGTACCAAGTAATAGAATAAAACCGAGATGAATCTTAAGTTTAGAAATATGTGATTTTCTTCCTGCTCATCAAATTTAGATAAGTTACTTCTCTAAAGGAAAACCACAGGCAGGAAAGCATTTAAGCTTCCCTGATACTTGTCTGGATTAAAAAATAATAATAAGCCAAATCACAAAGCAAAGTATATATACATATGACTACATTGGAATTTTAAAAGTTTGTAGTTGTTAATTAAAAGCATAATCAATACAAAAATAAATAATGGAAATTTGTAGCAAATGTAAGAAATAAAAAGTTATCGTTATAAAATATTCTCACAAATCTTTAAGAAAACGTGTAAACTTTAATATTTCCTATGAGTAAGAAATTCACAGAGGATACCATGTAACTGCTGAGCTAACACACCCCAAAATGTGCAACTACACTAGTAATAAGAAATAACCAATAAAAACAATAAAATAATATTTTTTTTTTTATCAAATCATCAAATGTTGAAATGATTATACCTAGAGCTGTTGAAGATGGAGGTAGTAAAGGTGTTGATGAGACACTAAATTGGTACAGTCCTTTTAGGAGTTAATTTAACAATATGTACAAAGGTATCTTAATTCCTAATTTTTCAATATGGGTCGAAAAAGAATGAAACACTCAAGAATTTCAGAGAATTATTGTGGATTTTAAAACCTATACTAAGCATCTGTGTGTGAGGAAAGCTGACCTTCTTTTAGTTTCAGGTATCATTTGTCTTTCAGCTCAACACTTCAGGTCATGACTCTATGTCGCGTTTCTCCACAAAACTCCCCGATTGACGGGAGCTCTGTGATACAATGCTAGTCTCTGGAATTGAAATGAGAGAAATATATTTTTTAGTCCAGAATGTACCAGCCATCGGGTCAAATAGCAGATATTTTGATTCTGTGGTGCAGGGCGACCTGTCATTCAGCCTGTAGTCAGAACGTTAATTGATTGGTGTGTGATGCTGTGAGGTTGATCTGTTCTTAGCTGAGCTAAACCAGTCAAAAACCCAGTGTGACATTTTCATTGTCAAATATCGTTTTGTAGAATATAATTTTTCAAAAGCTTTGTCTTTTACAAATCTGAAAAACAAAAAAGTTTTCTATCACTAATTCTGGTCTGGATTTACCGTTTTGTCAGATATCCACAGTACTTTTGTTTGGTTTCATTTTGTTTTTAGGTAATCAATTGTGCTTCTTTAATACCCATTCTTTGTTAATTTCGAGACGTGCTTCAAGAAGGCAGCATGTGTTATAAAAAAGATCACTGGATTCTCGGTCCAGCTTTGTCAAAACTTCTGAGTTTCAATTTCCCTTGTCCATAAAAAGAAAATCCCATTATCTTTTCTACAATCTCATAAGGTTTGGTGAGGATCAAACATATTATTACATATTAAGGTATTAGAGATGGAATACTATACTATAGATGCAATAGAGATGGAAACTGTTAATAACAATTAATGAGAAGAAAAAAGTTTAAAGGAATTTTTTAGATAAAATTAGCTTTATAGTATAACCAGAGCTGCAGTGTTTTACTCACATGGTTTGAATTTTGGTTTGGCTATTAACTAGATATGTGACCTTGGACAAGCTATTTAACCTCTTAAACTCAGTTTCCTCTCCTGTAATATCAATGCCTATTACTTAGGGGTTTTGTGAGTATTAGGAACTATAATTTATGTAAAAGCATAGAGCAATGATACTGGCTGCAATTATTATTATAATTACCCTGGGTTAAGTTAAGCTCTCACCAGTTGATCTAATAATTTTGATCAAGGTTTATGGTCATTCTGGAAAATTATGACAAACAGAATATATATTTTTCTTTGAAACAGGCTCAGTGTTTATGAGTAATTGGAATTACTCAGTATTTTTTCTGTTTCCTTTTTTTATCTAGAGCAGTACTCTAGAGAGACTCCTTAATGGACCTACCTTTATTTTAGAGAGAACATTTCTTTTAGGTATGGTTCAAGTTCATTCCACACAAAGGTACCGTTAAGACCTATTTGGCTTCTCCTCTTCTTTGCGTTTATTTATTTGATAAATCTGCTATGAGCCAGGCATTCTGTCTGAATTAATGCCAGGGGTACAGGTGCAGACAGGAAATTGGCTGTGGTAAGAGAAAAGGTACCAAGGACAGTCCTGAAACTGTCTCTACGCCTGAGCTACCTCACTTGACATGACCATGAATAACCTAGCCCAGGTCTGGGTCTGATGTGAGAATTATACCCTGTTCCAGGGGAACCATTTTCAGTTCTGTGATCTATCCTCGGGTGCATCACATCCTGCCTATCAACCTGAACTCTTTGCAACACTTGGGTGGTCTACTGCCAGGACAAATCCACCCAAATCCTCTCCTGTCCAGTCCTGACTTACTCACCTGAAGCCAGTCCAGAACCAAGTCACGTTTATTTGTTCCAACTGTCACGGCTGATTGATTAAATTCTCATTTCTATGGAGCAAGCGCTTAGAGTGAAGAGAAATAAATGTTGGCAAAGACAAACTTTGAAGTGCTTATTAAAATATAGACATAGACTAGAAACTTCCCAAGGGCTGAAAAATATTCCAAGTACTGAATATTCTATTTTACATTATTACAAAATTAAATTTGGAACAGAAGAAATTGAGAGATAATTTGCCTTATAATATGAGTGTGACTAGAAGTAGAAATTTGAAATTAGTTATTACAAAGCAAATCTAATCATGTTTTAAAATATAAATAAGAATATTTCAAGATCACTTCAGAATACTAAGATAAATACATGTAGATTTTATAAAACTCTATTATAATACTCTTTTATAATACTCTACCATGATCTTGGACATCTATTCAAATTTGTATGCTTTATTGTGAATGAATTAAGTCATTTCCAAAGTTCTATAAGTAATCACACATTTTCTTTTTTATTAATAATGGGGGTGACAATGGTTAGTAAAATTACATAGGTTTCAAGGGTACAATTGTGTAATACATCATCTATATATCACATTGTGTGCTCACCTCCCAGAGTCAGTTCTTAAATTTTCTGACTTATGATAAAGAATGGAACATTCAGTTATGTTAAGTGTTTTCTATTATTTTTATTATCAGAAAAAAATAGCTAAAATAATTTTCCCATATTATTTTCTAATACTTCCTTAAAGACTAGATTTGTCATCTTTTTTCTATCAAGGGACCTAGTTTGTTTCAGGAGATAACCATGTCAGAAAAAAAAGAGATAAAACTCTGCCCTCCTCCCACTTCAAATTATATTCTGGGTAAGAGTTATATCTAAATGTGTAGAATAATAGATCAGACCTTCTCATTTCTATACTCTTATTTGCGGAACAGAGAATCAAACACTATCATCTTTATCAGCTAATATATATTGAGCTCCTGCCGTATACAGGAGTATATAGGACACACAGAGGCATGGAAACCTGCCCTCTAAACTTTACTGTGCTCATTCATTCGAAACTTTCTAAAATGGCCATTTTGAGATAAATGTACATGAAGACAACTGCAGGAAGGGATCAAATAATCTGCAGGATGATATTCATGTCAAATACAAAACAAAAACATTATTTTCTTTGTAGGGAGTTGTAAACACTTTGGTTCATTTTTAATCCTGTTAGTATACAAAACAAGGAAGGGATGTTTAACTGAAATAGTTCAAATGTTCCTGAATTTTCTTTATCCTTGAGGCTAGTAGCTTAGTGGCCCCTAAAATATTTATAAAACCAGCTGTCATCTTTGTCTAATAAAAACTTGGCAGGTTTTATATTTGATTCAATTTTTGGAGTACAGGTAAAGGAGAATTAGGGAGGGCTCTAATAGATGGTTATGTGAATTTGGGTATCAGGGTTTTATTGTACCAAGACAAACAACTACGTAATTTTCCTATGTTCAATTTCTATTATTGCTTTAGAGTTCTTTACTCTGGTGACTTGGCAAAAAAATTCTGAGACATAGGAAAGGCTTTTTATTGAGGACCATGTCATATCCTTGGGTCAATTTGAAGATGAAAGTACCAAAAGTAATATTACATTTTTTATCATGGCAGTCAGCCAAGCCATTTGAGTTGCTTTTAATTAAACCCAAATAAGCTCTCACAGAGGTACAGAGAACAAAGCAGTATCTCTTTTGAATTGCATGGGCTTTTCTGACCATGAAGCAGGCATTCAGATTTGTATGCTATGGAGAAACATGGGGATAAGTTATCCTACTTATCTGAGGCTGCCCTGCCTTCATTCACACTAGGTAGTTACTTAACTCTGTGAACACCTTCCCTCTCCAGCCCATTAAAATGACCTGCCTTACACTGGAAGATAAAATTAGTCCATGCATCATCAAATGTGATTGCTTTCATCTAATCAGAAAGTGATTGCCCCTCCACAGGACTCCTCTCCCTCTGGGAGCCGATGAATTGTTTACCCCATTGAATTGTCTTGCTGTATTGTGCCATGTGTTTATGAGAAGTCCTACATTTTGTTCCACCCCTGCCCCACCCTTTCCTCCCACCCCACCCCCACCCTCCTGGAGAAGCTAGCCACTCTTTCTCAGTTTCCTTTACATCAAGTGCACAGGTATGTATCTTAGGTCCCGCTAATTCTAGAACACCTTGTGAAAGGCTTTTAATCCAGAAGAAAAGCCTATGGGAAAGACTAGCCATAGTCATTTCCTGGCAGAGGCAATGGTGAAGGTATCTAGCTTTTGAGCACAGCTGTGATAAAGGTGTTGGCCTTCCATTAGTGGTAGAGTTACTGTATCAGTGCCCAGCACCGGGGGCCATGAAATCTTTGCTGGAGCATCCATCCCACTGTGGGGATCATATGTTAATTCCCGCTATGTAGGGTTTAAGCCTAATCCTTTGGTCCTCTCAGAGACTGAGTTACTTAATATTCTTTAACAAGGACCTTTTCTGATTAAATTGTGTCATACTCTATGTTTACAACAAAGAACTCAGAGATACACATATAGAGCATTTTTTATAACAAGCCTTTTTATTCAAAGTACAATTTTATAACCTTGCCTCTACCAGAGATTTGCATTTAATTCTTAAAGAACTTACTTATATTTTTTTACTCTGTTTCTAAAACACATTTGAAGTGATATTAACTTTGAATTAGTTTTACATGGTATTCTTAGAGTGATTCAGAAAGACAGAGGTATCCTGGGTCCCTATGAGTGTTGTTAATCAGACATAAGAAAAAGGATAAAGTTAATAGTGACAATAAAGGAGTGAAGAAGGGAAATAACAGGATAGTATGAAAAGTGTCGCAGCATAAATACAAGACTCTACTCTTCCTCTATACCAGTATTTTGTATGTGAGTAATACGCCCTAATTGCTGCAGAATGTGGAGGGGAGAGTAAAGCTAGTACTAGACTTCAGGACAGGGGAGGAGAGTGTGGCATAGAAATCTGAGAAAGGACTAGAGGAAAAAGAAGATTGCCAATCTCAAGATACAGGCCTTCTTTAGAGAAACCATGGAGTTCAGGCGCTCGATGTGAGAGGAGGCAGGATCGTCCCTTCAGCAGGGCTCCTCCCAGGCTGCAGGAGTCTTCCTTGAAGAGTGACTTCGGCAAAAACAAATAAAAAAACAAAACAACACACCCACAAAATCTACAATATGCGCATTACACATATTATGTAAGTAGCTGTTTCTACTTGGAATGAGTTCCTTGGCTTAAGCCCCTGTTTTGATTTTGCATAATGCCTATCACTTGTTCCATCCTCATCCCCTAAATCATTTAGTAAATGCTCTTCTTCATAGGGTATTGTGCTAGGTCCTACTCAGAGCAAATCAGGAAAAAATTGTTCCTGCCTACTAGGAGTTTACAGTTCGGGTCTCAAAGAAGGCACCCATCCTTTCCCTCCTTCTGATCCTTCTGATCTGTTGTAGAAACCCAGTTTATATCCTGGCAGGAACTGGATTGAGATGGTCAAAATGTTGAGATCAACTTTTCCCTAACCTTTCTTCTTTTAAATATCAGTGTTCTGAGAACATCGAAATGCTTTATTACCTGTGACTATTTTCCTGTTGTTAAAGTGATTTTAAGATCAAACCCAACAAGATGCTAAGAATGATAGACTTATGAATAATCAAAGGAACAACATGGACAACTATTTTCACCTCTTTCTTTTTCTCAAATGTATTAGATACAAAGGAAACTTAAAAAGGAAAACAAAGCTTGTAATTTATTACTGTCTTTGATATGTGAAAGGTTGGTTTTGATGTTGTTAATAGGTCTGATTTAATGTCAAACTTTAAACTTCACTAGAAAAGAATTCTCTGTTTTGGTCCCCCAAAATTATTTCATACAATATAAAATCAAGTTTTAAAGGAAGAACAAAAGTCTGGTCTGAATCTTTAGTGTATGTATCTTCAGCAAATGGGAACATTTATGGTTTTTAAAATATAATCTTATCACTTGCCTGATAAATATTTCTTAGAATACATTACCCAACAGCAACCTGTACCTAAAAACATTTTCAATGAAATATGTGTTATAAAATGTTTATTTTTAAATGCCCTGTATCAATACCTCCAGGCTAGAGAACTGAACATCTGTCAGAAGACAGCAAACCAGAAATCTTAAAAATCAAAGTCTTATGAAAAAACACTTGTCCTAGCTCCCTACTGTGTTTCCCCGAAAATAAGACCTAGCCGGACCATCAGCTCTAATGCATCTTTTGGAGCAAAAATTAATATGAGACCCGGTCTTATTTTAATACAATGTAAGACCGGGTATAATATAATATAATATAATATAATATAATATAATATAATATAATATAATATAATATATACCGGGTCTTATATAAGACCTGGTCTTATTAATTTTTGCTCCAAAAGACGCATTAGAGCTGATGGTCTGGCTAGGTCTTATTTTCGGGGAAACACAATATGTGTGGAGATTGAAAGGTATTGAAGTGGATATTTATAAGCACAACAATTACATCTATTTAATAAACCATCCGTCTTTCATGAATTTTAAAATTTATTATATCTGATTTAAAAAGAAATATCTCTTATTTTATGAAAAGTATAGAAAAATATAAAATAATAACATTTTGAATATTTCCTTCGTGTGGTTCTGTTAGACATTGAATATGTAGTTGAGATCATACTGCATATATAATTTTATACCCTGTATTTTTCTCCTAATATAACTTAATGATTCCCCTATGTTGTTAGAAACATGGTTACACTATATCTTGTAACTATTTGTATGGCGTTTGCAGGTATACCATAATATACTAAGACAGACTTCTATTGTTAGGTACTTAGGTTGTTTCCAGTTTTGTGCTGTTATAAATCGTACTGCACTTAATAGCTTTGTGGTTAAGGTTTCCTGTTTTTAGGGTTTCACCTTAGGATAGATTCTGAAAGGGAATTACTGAATCATATATAGTAGAAATAGCTTTAGAGCTCTTGGCATGTTTTGAAAACTGTTTCCATAAACCCTCAAATAGTGGCACTAATTTAAATGGCCGCCAGGGGTCTATCAGAAAGGATGGTTCAGGACGTTTTATAACCAGTGTTCTGTGTCATCTCATTTCATATGCACCTCCCATTTAAAAAAATTAACTAAATTAAGGTTCACATCAAAGTATGCTGTGAGAGAAACATATACACAGCTCTCTTTGTACAGATGTTATTGAAGACATGGTCTGTCACTGACTTCTTAAGAAAACGTAGGAGAGAACCTGCTCTCAGATTTCATTGCCAAAAAAAAATTGTGCCCCTAGTAAACAACTGGCGTCTATAGTCAAATGAAGCCTTACAATTGAGTGCATTTCTTTCTCCATTTGGCCAGTAGGGATTTCAGAAGCCAAGTTGTGATTCATTCTTTTAGCATTGTATAAGTCTTATTGTTTGACCTTATTTTGGATTTGATTTCATTTTCTTACCTTCAAAATAATTTTGTATGTCATTAATTGTATTTTTAAACTGATTTAAATTCTTAAAGTAAATAGATTGATCTAAGTTAATTAATAACTTTCACTTAAAAATTTCTGATGATGAAAAATATATTGTTGCTTTAAATCATATGTTATCAAGTATCAGTGAAAATGAATATTTATTCATTAACCATTTGTAGTTTCTTCTGGGCAGTTTCTAATTTATTTCCTTTGTCCATTTATCTATTGAGGCCTTATTCTTTTTTTTTTTTTCTGTTTTCTTTTTTTTTTTTTTTTTTTTTGAGGCCTTATTCTTAATAATTTGTATGAATGTCTTATGTGTTAAGACCCTCACGGCTATCAATCTGGTTGCAAATATATACCAGTTTTTTGTGTGATTATATTTGTATCATGTTTTAACTTTAAAAAAGTTTCCTTGCTATTAAATCAAATTCTCCACAGCACACTTTGGAAACATTCAGTCAATGAATTAGTAGTAGCAGAATTTGTTATTTCTTTCATTGCTTTTGAGATTAGATATTCCTCATTGACACAGAGATTTGACAAATAATGCAATTTTTATCTAGTATTTAACTGCCTTAATAATTTTATTGTAAACTCTTTATCTGAAATTTAATTTACCAAAGTTCATGAAGTAAGGATCTAAACCCTCTTTTTTTTTTTTTTTTTTTTTGCCAAATAATTAACCAATGAGTCCTTCTTTATTTAACTATTTTATCATTTTACAATTTTTATATGATAGTTAGAGTCTTGGTCATCTGTAATAGTCCAGTAGCTTTATAAGCTATTCTATGTCAGTGACAAGCTGAATTAATTATTGTACCTTATTATTTGGGGGGAATGGTTGCTCAGTGTTGTTCTTTTACCAAAAATGCATAAGCAATTCTTATCTACTTTATTTGTCTAGGTACGCTTACAATCATTTTGATAATGTCCCCAAAACCACTTAAGGATTTTGTATTTTAGTAAATCCTTAAATTGACTTTGGAAGAACAGAAACTTTAACAATATTCAGATTTGCCATTCAAGAATATAAAATGTGTTTCTGTGTATTCAACTTTTAAATATTTTAGTAATACTTTGTGGTTTTATTCATGTAGTTCCCACAGTTTTCTTGGTAAACATATTTCTTAGGAATTTTATATTTTCTCTTGCTTTTGTGATAAGAATCTTTTTCATTAGACTTTATAACAGTTATTGCCAATATATAGAGTGGCTATGGATTTTTGGACATTTATCTATATTCAGCCATTTTGTTTAATTGTTTTTTTCCTTGATTTTTATATATAGGATTTTTTTATGTGACCACATGATTATTAATACATTTCTTAATACTAGACTATGCTTTCATTCTGATAAAACCTATGAGGTCATGGTTTACTCTATAAAGTCTTAGCAACTACATATAATGATAGCTACTTCTACTTTTTTATGGTTATGTATCAAAGTTTTGGTCCATATTTTTATTCCATTGGCCAGTGCTTGTAAAACCAAGATAAATGATGTTGATAATAATTGTCAGTTTGATATAAGTATTTTTTTGAGATTGTATTTCTTTATACCTAGATCTTTAATGAGTCATGAGTGGGCATAAAATAGAATGAAATCTTACCATTTGTGACAACATGGTTGGACCTAGAAGGTGTTATGGTAAGTGAAATAAGTCAGACTGAGAAAGACAGATACCATGTGAACTCACTTATATGTGGAATCTAAAGAACAGAATAAACAAATAAAACAGAAACAGACCCATAGATACAGAGAACAAATTGATGGTTACTAGATGGGAGGGGGTTGGGGGCCTGGGTGAAAAGGTAAAGGGATTAAGAAGTACAAATTGGTAGTTATAAAATAGTGATGGAGATGTAAAGTACAGTATGGGGAATATAGTCAATAATATTGTAAAAACTGTGTGTAGTGTGAAGTGGGTACTAGATTTATTGGGAGGATCACTTCAAAAATTACATAAATGTCTAACCACTATGCTGTACACCTGAAACTAATATAAAATAATATTGAATGTCAACTAACAATTTTAAAAAGTCACAGGGATGTATAGTACAACATAGGGAATGCAGTCAATAATATTGTAATAACTATGGACAGTGTCAGGTGGGTAATAGACTTATTGAGGTTATCACTTTGTGAGGTATATAAATGTCTAATCACTATGTTGTTTTGTACACCTGAAACTAATTTAAGAAAGAGTACACCAAATAAACAAATAAATAAATTAACAAGAACAAAATAAATTAACGAGTGGGTATGAAATTTTAAGGATTAATATTTTAACATGTATTACATGTTACAAGCATAGGATTTTTTAAGTGATCACATTATTAATACATTTCTTACTACTAAACTATGCTTTTATTCTGATAAAACCTATGAGGTCATGGTTACTCTATTTTTCATCATGCTAATTCAATTTGCTGGCATCTCATACAGGATTTTTGTATCTATATTCATAATTGAGATTGGTCTGTAGTTTTTCTTCTTTTTGTATTGCTGTAAAGTTTTTTATATCATGGTTTTCTAGTTTCATAATTTATCAAATGGCTTCCAATGTTTTATTTACCCTTCAAAATAGTAACATAGCAATTATCCGATGTAAAAAGGTTGAAAAAATAATTTTTGTCTATATTCTTATTTATTTCTATCCTGAAACACTCCAAGAAGAACTAGGAAGTTTCTACCAAAACCTATATAAAAGGATAAAGTATAACTAGGACCAAATAAAACATTTGCATAGAAGCATCATAATTTTTACTGATACTAAGAATTGAAAGAAAATTTTCCTTGGGTTTACTTAAAGGCTATTCTGCCTGACCTAGTGAGCAAAATCCTCACTACCACCTCCACATGAGTGAGGCTGTTTCTTATAATATCAAAGTACAATAAATAAAACTGACAGTGCCAAAAAAAAGTAACGTACACAAGAAAAAGGAAAATCACCTCAGGTATGTAGTTCACCGAGATGGATGTATTGCCTGTTTTTCAGGCCTTTTATAAATATATTTTTAGTCACAACTGAGTTTTTGATAAGAAATGAGCAGTAGAAAGTTTGAAGCTATAATCACTCTCTGCCAAGAATCTGGGGTACAGATTTCCTATATCAAGACCATATGCTTTGAGACTCAACCCAGAATGAGAGGGGCTACTGTCCTCTTATAGGCCAGCTGTCTGACTTGATGGCAGCTCCATGTGTCTGAGCAGCTGCCCTCCCCGCTCCATCCCCTGCCTTGCTGGGGCTGTGACAGTACGTAGACGGGTGCTTGCCTCAGAGCATCTCTCCATATTGCTCTCTCTGTCTTCCATTCATGCCTCTGACACTCCTCCCCGATGGTCATTCAGCTGCCCCACAGTGGATATCTCTGTGTTGTCTTGTACAGAACATCCCCCTCTCTGTTCTCCTGGGAGCCACATCATACTTTCCCTCTGCCAAATGGCCCCTTCTCACATTCTCCGTGATCCTGGTGGGCATGTCCATTAGGATACCCTGGGTTCACCCCTCCACTTATCATGTGCCCCAGGCTGGGTCATTTAAAGTCTCCTGAGAACCCCAGGCTAGTCCTAATGGCAGAAGCAGCTGAATCATTCTAAAGACAGACTCAAAAGAGACTTATCAGAGTTCAGAGAACTCGTGGCTTTTGTCATATCCAGACCTGGCTCTTCAGTTCTTCCTGTAATTCTCTCACTTTTCTTCCAATCCTCACCGTTTTTTAGCCTAAGTCTGTCTCAGTTTCGTTTGCTGCTGTTTGC
The DNA here is from genome assembly GCF_057876585.1 of Rhinolophus sinicus. Taxonomy (NCBI): domain Eukaryota; kingdom Metazoa; phylum Chordata; class Mammalia; order Chiroptera; family Rhinolophidae; genus Rhinolophus; species Rhinolophus sinicus. The sequence continues at coordinate 48,576,129 of NC_142503.1, forward strand.
ATACTATCCACTGTCACCTGACTCTAGATCTCTGTAGCCCCTTTGGGTTGTTGCCTCAGTTGTACTGTCTGCTGGCTTGTCACTTTGGCTGCTTTCCTGGAGCTGTCTCTTAGATCACCCTCCTTGCTCTGCAGCTTGGAATCCGGTCGTGCCTTATAGCCAAGACTGGCCTGGGTCCCCAGGGCCCCAGCCCACATCCAGGATGCTGGGCTTCTCTCATCCTGACAGAGAAGACCAGGCGTAGTGCCCTAAGTTCCTGGGGTATGTCACCAGCCTGAACTTTTATCAGATCTCTGATGCCCACCTGCCCATGTTCTGAGCAGAGTTCTGCCAATTTGCTGCCCTTGCTCTCTGAATCCTCAACAAGTATTGTGTTCATGCGCAGGTATTTCCAGGTAAGAGGAAGAAGTGTCACAGTGACAACTGTGCCTTTAGTCTCTTGCCCAGGCTTCGTTCCACCAAGCAAGTGTCTACCATCCCTGAGGCTAAGACCCTCTGTAGGGTTACACACAACAACTTGTGATGGTGGCACTTCAGTCTCTTCTTCTCCCCTGATGGGAATCTTGATGTTCTTTGTAAATAATATGGAGCCCTCAGCACAATCACCTCTAAGGCCACTGCCCAATTCCACTGATCCCCGAGATCTTTGTCCCAGGGTGTCTGGATCTTGTCTTCTTTCGGAAGAGTTATGCATGGAAGGCAGCCTTGGAAATTAAACTTTACCAAGATGACGTTTGGCCTGTATGTTAAATTGCCACCATCTTCTGGTACTTCATGAAAACTGTGCTCTGTGACCTCTTGGTCTTAACCCATCTGGATGATGTGCCAAGGAAATCCCTTCATTAAGCATTCTGAGAACTAATGATCTGAAATATCCTTTCCCCATAGTACCAATTCTGCATTGTCTTTGGAACAACCTGAAGAAGGGTGGTTTTTAAATCTCTTTGATGGAGATCTCGGACCAACTTCTGATCTTTCAGGAGTCCCCTAGCCTACACTTCCAGAAATCCTTCAAAGATGAGCTACCTCTTTTGGAAACAGTAATTACATAACATTAAGGTGACATTTGAGGTGTTGAGTCAGACAGACAAGATGGAGCCCACCATACTTTCCAGGCATCTACCAGTAACCTGACTCCATCTCTTATGGGATGAATGAAAAGGGGGTGGAAAGAAGGGAATAAATTTTTCCCCCAGCGCTTCAGAGAGCAGGCAAGTTCCCCATAACCCCAAACGCAGAATTTTTGGTAAACTATAGCTTAGAGTTAATGACAAAATGAGACTTTCTATTCCTTCCCTTAGCATTGACAATAACCTAGAATGAGCTTGATTTGACGTTACATCAGTCACAAAGGTGAGAAGCTACCATCTTGGGATGTGCAGAGAACCCCTGGCAAGTGTATGAGGAAGAGACACGAAGTTTCACCTCCTCCCTCAGACCTCATTCTTAAGGAACCTCTAGTTCTGGGCGGCTGGTGAATATAGAAATGAGCTCAAGTTGCATTATGGGACATCTAATGTTTATGTAAGAAGCATCCTCATGTAGGAAATGGTTCATATGGCACCCAGAGATCTCTTATTGAGACTGGGAGTGGAGCCAAGGAGTGGGTAGTTTTTTAAAAATATTTTTATCAGCAGGAAATAGCTTTAGTCTAAGTGTAGTGAAAGAGCAAAACATGAAATAGACAAACTATTAATACCAAATGTTTCCATCATTAGCATTCATGATGCTGCACTCTCTTGAAATAAAAAGCCACTTGCGACCCAAAAGTTGGTCAGCACCAATATCTATGGATCATGCTAAAAACAGAAGCAAACCTAACTTCCTGAGAGCTTATACCATGCATTTTTAATAGCTAGATCAAATGGGGGAAACCAGCATGTCTATTATTAAAATAGAAAAGCTGAGTGTTAGAACACTAATGTGGAGCAGAAAGATTATGCAAGACAAATTCTGAACATGAAAATGATAATTCTCCCCTGAGCAGGAGAATAACTTAATAGAATTCATTGTATTAGCAAACCTGTGTTAAAATGTTAAAAAGAAAAATCCAGCCAGTAATAGTGTAGAAGACCCAATGGGAATATTCAGACTTGAGCTACAAATCATTTATATATAGAGGATCCATAATACTTGTTATAGAGCTTAGAGCAGCAACAGAAGTCACTGAAAGAAAAAGAGACGGAAAAAATTCAGAGAGATGACTCTTTTGACAAAGTGGACATCTGTGGTTTTTTTTTAAATCGAAATCAAATTAAAATCCTAGGAACGTTGGAGGTTGCTCAGGGTACTGTTGTGCTGTTACCCCTCCAAAGAAGGCATTGCAACATTTGAAGCTTTAAGTCCCTCATATAGAAAGACCTTTGATAAGTCTCATTTTGGAAAGAGACGTTCAAGAAGGAATGTAGAAGATTAATTAAGTGAGCAATCATTCAAACTGTGTATAGCACAGCTCATAGGGAAGGCACTGTGTTGGGGAGATCCTCGAAAGGCTATTGCACTATGGAAATGAGACAGAATTTCTTACACCCAAGCTGGTAAGTGACGAGGGCTATAGATGCAGTTGAACCTAAGAGCTATAAACTCTTGACTGGGAAGGACACTCTTGCCTAGTTGGCAAAGGTATAGTAGAGAAGGTGGCATTGGGTATTCCAGGCAGTGAGTGGGTATGGCAGCTTTACACAGAGGTAGAAAAACTTGGTGACTTTTGAGGGGATGGCAATTAGTCCAAAATATCTGAAGCATAAGATTCACATTGGTACTACTGGGGGAAAGAGTTAAAAGGAAGACTGGTGCCAGATTACAGGTGGTTCTGCACAGCAGGTTCTCAGTTTGGGTTTAGGGTTTGAGTACATGTAGTTAACTGGAGAAGTGATCCTATCAGGTCCATTGAGCAGGTGGCGACATGAGATAAGGAAGTAAATTGTTGATTCATGAGCTGGTTACCACTATGGGCAACTGGGTGCTGTCCTACCAGAAACCCTCTGAGAGGCTGCTTAGAACACTCCTCAGAATTGTCCCTCCATGAGGTAAGAACTCTGAAATACATATCCATCAACTCTCCTCCCTCACTAGTTGAGGGTTCACAGCCCATTGTGCAAGCACAGGGGTGGCTGAGGTCAGAGACTGGCCGGGTCATCCTCTGAGCTTCCTCTGTGCCAGAGGCTCTCTGGTGGGCACCGACATGAGACACTGCCAGGCTTAGGAGTTTACACTTTATTCGGAGGCACTGTGCAGCCCCTGAGAGATTTGGAGCAGGCAAGTTGCCTACGCACAGCCCCACTTCTCCTGACGTCTCCAAACCCATGGCTGGGACCCCACAATGTTGTGTGAGGTGGCTCCAGTCTTCTCTGCCACCAGTCAGTTATCAGGCGCTCCTCTTCCTGGGACTGAGACCTCAGGAACACAGCCTCCCCTCTTGTGTCTTATCAGTAGCCCCATGCACGGAGGCTAGACATTTTCTGAGTGACAAGCCTACTTTATCCTAGATGGGCAGATACATATGGGAACAAACTACATACTAGAAGGGGACAATTATGAGCCCATGGAATATACCCAGGGTGCATCCTTGAATAGCTTAGAGTTTCCTTTCATTCTTCTCTCTCCTTCTTAACAGAAAGTTTTACACTCAGCAAATACTGCCTCTTTTTACCAAGGAATGTCTCTTGTGGCTATTTCTCCACTTCCCTTCCCCTTCACCCTAGCACAGATTCCTGAGTGACCTGCTGCCTTCCCCTCTGAGCCACCAGAGGAGGCTAGAGGCCTCTTCAGGTTCGCTTTCCTTGACCCTGTCTGGGGCAGCTTCTTCCCCGGCAATTTGAGCAGAAAGATTCTTCCAGAATCTGAGTTTCCACTGAGCTAATTTTTCTCATTTTCAGCCTTCCATCTGGGCTCTTAAAGTTTCCCTTTGGCTTGCTAAGATCGTGAAACCATTCTGGCTTTAAGCAAATATTTGCCAAACACCTTCTATGATCTGGGGACCAACAGATGGAGACATTCTTCTTGTTTTCTCAACAGAAATGAACTTGACACAGAGCTCAGTTTAAATCAGTAGACATGTGCAGAGAATCTACTATGTGCCAGATACTCTTTAAGAGTTGGGGGTAATATGGGTGTAAGGATGCTTTCAGTTGTGAGTAAAAGGCTAACTTAAAGTGGCTTTTTAAAAATAAAAAAATTCGTCACCACACAACAGAGGTAGGGCTGTTCCAGGTATGGTCCAAGGCTGTGGCTCCACTTCTCTGAAATACATTTGGCTCTTAACACCCTTTATGTATTTTGTTGTTAGATTACCTACCGAGCACGACTACAGGACATTTGCAGAAGTTCTATATGTCACACGTAGGCATGATGATGTCTAAAAACAGAAACTGGACTTATCTTCTCCATTCGTATTTTCAGAAGTGAGGAAACCTTTCCCAAAAGCTCTCTAGAATTGTTTCTTGCACATGTCATTGGCCAGAATTGTGTAACATGCCCATGCCCAAACCAATCCCTGGAAAGGATAACGGGATTACAGGACTGCTTTGGACCAATCAAGAGGCAATGAAGCCAGTCCTGAAAGCATGTGGCCATGTGAAAAATGGTGGATTCTGCTGGCCGCAGGTTTGGAAGTCAGAGCAAGTATGTCACAGGCAATAGGAGAAAGGTGGCAGTGGCGTTGCCCAGGAGAAGACATGCGACCACTGCTGCTGCTGCAAATCTTCACCACCCATAATGGCCACCGTCACCGACTGGACTGGATGAGTTCTCATACTGTCCTCCAGAGCTGCAGATCTGCACTCAAATGAGTGCCACCTTGAAAGACGTGACTAGTTTAGTAAAAGACGTTTACCCAGAATCTAGAAAGAAGAGCATGCACTTTGATTGTATAATTGTTTTTTACAGATCTTAAAAGACCTGCCATCAAGTAAAGGAGGTTGGTAGCATAATGTCTGGCAAAACAGGTACTGATGACTCATGACAGAATTTCCAAATAGGTGGTTATTTGGACATAGCAACAATTCCTCAAAGTCAGGCACCATTTCCTCCAGGGTGCATGAGACCGTACTAGATTTTATTTACCATTTCTTCTATTTTCGTTTGTCAGTTATGTAAAATAAACTTGTGTACTCTTTTCCCTCCCCTGATTATTGCCTTTAAGACTTTGAACTCTAAACAAATTGTAATCCATCTATTTAGGAGGTAGATTAGGCTGTGCTATGGTATGAACATTAATAGAAGGTCCATATTGTTTCAAGCCATTGTAAAATATGAAGAAAAGTGCTCTTAGTATTCTGTGTAAAAGTGTACTGTTAAATATATATGTGCAATTAAAAAATAGTGAATCCCTAAATAAAATCAGGGTTCTTTAAGGAGGGAGTAAGATGTGAATATACTCGTATGTGTGGAAGTTGGGTTGGGTGTTGGTAAGGCAACCAGCAGAGTTGGGTAGAAGGTTGATTTAGTGCTTTTTCAAATACGATTGGTCAGTTAGTTTCATATTGACTGATTTTTTTAAGGTAGTCTTTTATTTTTCTTCAAGTATAGTAAGAATTGTGACCAATAATTCCAATGTCTGAAGTTTTTCCTGAAGGAAGGATTGATGTTTCTTCTGTTTATCTGCTGGCTCTCCTTTGTGGTGCCATCCCTTCTTGTGTGTATGCAGTTGTTTTGTGTGCTTTGTTATTTTCTTTGGTTAAAAACTTATTTGAGAGAACTTTTTTGAAGTCTAGGATGAAAGAGAGCTCCTCCAAAAAAGATTTGCATTTTCTCTGCCAGGGCTCTGGGAAATTACTGGACCAATATTAAATTGAATTCATTGTTTAATGAAAATTTGGGGCTGCAAACCAAGCCACCAGAGGGGGACTTAAAAATTTTTAAGTAAGGCATTCTAAAGCACAAGCCCACTCAGGTATAAGATAAGGGGAATGAGGGGCAGGGTCCTTGCTTTCTTTGGACTAAGAGTAGTACTAGCTGGCATGAACATCTCTGTGTATATTAAATTTGGAAGGATTAAGGCAGGATTCATGTTCAGGGAGTGACCTTGAATCAGGAAAGGTACAGAGTGACTTAGAGGTCTGAGCATGACGGCAATATTTAAAAGTAGTGGGTGAAATAACCCAGTGAGGTGAGAATCAGAGCTGTACGTGTCATGGAGAAGGGACAAAAAATGTTTTGGAAGCAGGAATGAAGAACAAGAAGGACACCATCTTCCTACCTCCGGACACAGTGATGCAAGAGCTGGAGAAGAAATAACAGCCATCACTTGAGAGAATTATGAGGGGAGCAGCCTCTTTGGGTGAGGGAGGCTTCCATAGAGCGGGAAGGGAAACCCTCAGAGAAGAGGCTGAGGATATAGTGCATTTTCCTAATGGTGGACTGTGAATTACAGAAGAGCTGGTCCAAGGGTGATAGGAGTTGGATAGGGAGGAATGGACAGACTACAGGATGTGCTGAACCTTATGAGCATTAGAATATAGGAGGTGAGAAATGCACTTGAGATTCTGTGGCTGCTTGTGGTAACTGATATAAACAGGCATTAAGGGCTTAATGAGATTAACATTGATAGACTCAAAACCAGAGTGTTGGGGGAACCTGTGAGTATTGGGAGTGAGAAGGGTAGGTGTCTGTTCTTCACTATTGACCACTGATGATGGAAATGAGGACAACTGGAGAGGCGTGGCCTTGGTCTAAGTGTATGAGGCTCTCTCTGGACCCCTGTTCTGGAAGCCAGGTGTTACTCTGAGTTTGCAGGAGCATCATATAGGACTAGCTCTCCACGACACAGCCTTCGGAAACACTCACTATGACTACAAAACGGGAAAGGAAACTAACATGTATTCTATGCCCACTACATGCTACGCCCTGTGCTTCTTGGGTATGTTATCAAATTTCATCACCACAGCATCTGTACTTAGTGTGGATTATTTTTATTGAAACTACGTTACAGCTGTTTCATGCTCCTTAGGTGTGTTTATTGGCTTGCTTTCTAGCATCACAAGCAGACACAGCACTGAGGAATAAAAGTCCTGATTTGTTGGAGAGTAGTGACTTTAGACCACTGAAGTTTTGTGGGAACAGGGCAGGGGTGCTCTTTACCCTCCATCAGGTCCTGCAAGACAAGTGTTTTTAGGAGAGAAAACATGTCCTTATAATGAAGGTGTGAAGAAGACTATTCTTAGTGCTGGATCCAACAGGCCTGGGTTCAAGGGGTGCCCCATGAGGGACCCTAGAATGAGAGCAGCTCTGGAGGGCAAGCTAAGAAACCTACCATCATCATGAGAAAATGTTTTGTTGTGCTCCAAAGATACGACATGAAAATACCCTCCTCTGGCACCACCTGGTCTTAAATCAGACATTTCCTGCAAACACACAATCAGAAATTTTCCTGAAGGAGCTGTTATCTGCAAATGCATCAAAACATAAAAACTCGGCAGCTAAAAAAATTTATACACTTCTTTAAATATCTTCCATGGACACCACAGGGGAATGAGTTAAGTAAGAGATGGCATAGCACAGAGCACATTGATATTTTTTAAGGTTTGTTTCATGGTTTTCTGAACTTCTATTACTTGGAGGAACAATCCATTATTCTGTGACATTTGGGGGGAGGTTCTCAAGAGGGTATCCATTTGGAAACACAGTGAACTACCAGCACATTTTGTAGTTGAGAGCTCAAAATTTTGTATATAATATATAGGCAATCTGAATAAAATTTATTTTTTTAATTTCACAATTTTATTTCCAATGCTGGATTTATAGGCACTCCCGTGGGAGTAAATTGTCCTTCTCATAATAACAATGCAATAAATTTAGCCTAAATAATTATTTAATTTAAATAATTCACTTATGCAGAAGGATCCCTGAAATGCAAATAGGCCTGTTCCCTGACCACCTTACAGCACCATGTATGGTTGCAACCTGCAAAGCCTTTAACCAAAATAGGATCTAGAAAGGCTCTCAAAGGCCAGTGTAGCAAGTGTAGGCTCAATGGGACATGACAGTCATAACTTAGAGTTTTGGAGTGCCTGAACAGCAGAGAAGGGAAAGTTATAGGCCAAGGGTTGTCTCCTATCCACTGGGATGTATCATGCATAGTGACATAAACCAAGCGGGAAAGCTCAGGGTGAACTGAATTGATTCACCCCCACCAGCTTCTCTGGGCAGGAGGCTACCCAAGGTGCCTGATTCCTCCCCTTTCCGGCCTGTAATATCTGTAATATTTATATTTATATCCACAAACCCATCCATCCAATCATCCAGTCATATTTACACGAATAGAACCCATTGGAGCACAGGTGGTGTGTGTGTGCCCCACAGCTGCCCTCAAGAGCGCTGCTCTTTGTCTCTCTTCGTCACCCATCACTCCAGCAGTGACCACCGGGAAGGCAACTGCCTGTGAGGCCGCTTCCCAAACCGCCCCCACCACCACCATCCCTCGTGAGTTCCGTGTGAGCGTGGAGCTGGCAGCGTCAGGGACTTGGGAAAGCCCAGCTTCTCGAAGCGTCTAGGTGGCAGCACGGGACGTGGGGTGGACATGTAAAGGGGAAGGAGGGGCGGCGGCCCGAGGCCCGCAGAGGGCCACGCCCTCCTATGCGGCTGCTGGGTGGCAGCGCCAGCCTTGGGTGTGGCCTGTCGGGGGTGGGGAGTGGGGAAGCAGGGTTCTCCAGAGAAGCCAGGGCCCGCCGCTTTGGAATGAGGAAGCTCGAGTTGGGGTCTCCAGCACGCCAAGGGGCGAGGTGTTTCTGAGACTACAAGGAAAATTCCCGTGTTATATTTTTTTAACTTAAATATTTGGTAGTTTCCCCCAAATGGACCGCTTCCAACATCTGCCTGTGAACTCGGCTGTCTGGCCCTACCTGGCTTTGAGGAGACCCCAGACACCCGGCAAAGTTTCCTCCTGTTTGCTCCTACTGCACCCAAAGCGTCCCCTCTCCTTGTATGTCAGCGTGGGTGTAGGGTGTGGAAGGAGTGGTCACTCTAGCCCTGCTTGGTGGCTACCTGGAAGCCAGGTCCAAGTTATCAAGCCAGTTTCAGGGCCCCCAATAGGAGGCAAATCATCTTTTCCCCGGCACCCGCCGGCCTCCGCACTCAGAATTCCTGGTCTCGCCGGACCGGGCTCGGGGCCCCGCCCCCAGGTACGCAAAGCTAGTCACAGTAAGTGACTAATTACTCAGGGCTGGCGTTCCTTTCCTTCGCTCTACCAGAAACTTGGATCTTGGAGCCCTGACTCCTCCAAAAGTGCCTGCGACTTAGGGGTGGCCCTACCCCGTCATCCTGCGTTGCAGCAGCGCCTCAGCACCCCGACTTCCCGGAGCGCGTCAGCCAGCGCGGCACCGAGCGGTGCGCGGCTCCCGCCTCCCCCGCGCGCCGTGACTCCCGCCCCGCTCACCGCTCGTACTCTCGCCACGCCGCCGCCCGACACTGCAGCACCTCGGGAGGAGGCGCAGGCGGAGGAGGGGGAGGAGGGCCGCAGCTTGCAAGCCGGGAGCCACTTTCCCGCCCCTCCTCTCGCCGCTGACACGCTCGGAGGAGTCACCACTCCGCGCGCTGCAGGAGAGTGGCAGACGGAGGCGGCCGGGAGAAGCGAGCCGGAGCGACGCCCGCGCGACAGCGGCTGCAGCGCTGACAGCACCCAGGGCACGGGTCCCCGGCGGCTGGAGCGGTGAGTGAGGGACCCCGGCAGCGGTGGCGGGATTTCCTGCCGCTGCTTAATTTTCCTGCGGGACTGGGAGGCCAGGCAGTGCAACCTGGGGAACTTTTTGCAGCCCTGTAAAGCGCAACTTTGCCCTGCCTGTCCCCCGGAGAAGCGGTTGCCGGTGCCAAGTTCTGCTCGTCCCGGCGCCTTTGCTGGCGCCGGACCGGGGAAGTCGGGGTATAGCAACTGGACGGGGCTAGGTCAGGGGGTCCTGGCTCACTCTATCCAAGACTCCCGGGGGAGGCTGGTGGGCAGCCGCTGGGATGCGGGGGCCGCGCCCGTCTTCTGCAGGAACCTCCACGATCCTTTGCTTGAGTGGTTCGAGGGGCAGGGGGAGGCTGATTGATTACAAACAGCTCTGAGACTCTGGCTGGGTGTCTGACCAGTACCTCCATCCCAGCCTTGGGCTCAACTTTTCGGCGGGGATCTCTCTGCAGACGTGCGGGTTGTGGGAGAGCAGAGGCAGCCGCAGTGGGCGCCGCGGTAGCTTAAAAGAAACACGGGGAATTTAAAAACTAGTCTACCTAAGTCCCCGAAGCCCCTGTCTAGTGTCTACGCGAGAACAAGGGAGGGACCGAGAGAGGGAAACCCCTGAGGCTGTGGCTGTGAGTGTCTGCACTTCACTACACTGAGCCTGCAATCGGCAAAACCCTGCCGAGCGCCTACTATGCGCCAGGTGCGGCTAAAGAGACCGATTGGCAAGAGGCTAAGTGGTGGAGAAGGACCGTCACCTGTAAACAAACTACTGAGATAATTTCAGGTGGTGGTGAGGGCCGGGGAGGCGATCACCTAATCCATTTGACCCTTTCTCTCGGCGGGCTCTTTCCCCTCCGCCTGGGTTCTAGAACTGGGAAGACTTTTTTCCAACGTGTCGCGGGGAGCACCCTGGGCTGAGCACACGAAGACTGCGGTATATGGTGATGAACTTGGCATAGGGCGGTGGGCACCCGGCCGCAGATGCACAACCCGCAGCATTTGTGTGGGCGAGCGGGGACCTCAGGCGCCCGGCGCGCTAGGGCGGAGGGGGAGGGGCTTAGTCACAGGGGTTGGAGGGTGCCGCCTGGATGGCCCGAGTGGGGGGCGCTCGCGTCACTGCTACGTGTGCGAGTGATGCAGACCCACGAGGGGCGGGAGGGGGTTGGGGGTGGAGGGCAGGCGGCGGAGTCTCAGTCTGGGAGAGCGCGTGTGTGCGTCAGAGGCTCTCAGGTGATGGATGCCCCGCAACGCACCGCGGCGACCCCGTGGGGTGGCGGGGGCCAACGGACTGCCGCGGCGGCGGCACCGGCGGCGAGGAAAACCCCGCAGGGACGGGGCTGCGGGAGGGCTAGTGGCTCCGCAGTGCGCCGCAGTGCCGGGAAGGCGCCCCAGCTGCCGGGCGCTGCCCGGGAGACCAAACGGATGGGGCGTCTTTTAAGGCGCCGAGATAGGGATGCCCTGATGGTCTCCTCACTCGCTGGACCCCCTTTTCCGCCTGCTTAGGTGACTGACAGCGCGAGAAAGTTGTTTCAGTTTAATTCTTATCCTTAATCCTGGAGGAGAATTTGCCGTCACCTCTGGTCGTTCTCATTTTCAGTGACATATTCCGAAAGGCCTCGTGCTCGCGGCAAGTTTTCATGTGACAGCTTCGATGCTGAGGTTCACGAAATTCTGTAGAGCTACCCCATTCCTTCACCATCCTTCAGGAGTTTTGTCAGGAGGCCTGGCCTCAAGGGGGACTTGAGAATGGCTTACAAAACACTGCCGCATTCTTCCTTTGAAACGTAAAAATGTGTGTTATAAACAGTACTGGTAGGAAAAAAAGAACCCAATCCACGTCGTTTCATTGTATTTATTATTTATTTATTTATTTATTTATTTATTTATTAAGACCCCACTTGCTGGAAACCTAATGGCAAAGGTTTTTGTACTGGCTTTATACTGAGGGAGCCCAAAGCTGCAGCGTGTATGGCCAAAGGCATGAAGAGAGGAAGTAGGGGAGGGAGGGAAGAAAGGAAGGAAGCAAAGCAGTTGTCACAGAGCCCAGAGACAAAGATCCTAGTCCCCACTTTCCGAGTATTATGTTATATCACCTTGGACCAGTGACTTAAACTCTTGGTTCATCCTGAACATTTGAGAAATGTGAAAAATATCTCAGATTAGCTCTTATTACAAAGCTGTGTTGGGGACAAAAGAGATGGTCTCAGATTGCTTTGGGCAAACAAATCCCCTAGGAATGGAAAATATTATGAAACAAAGTCCCTTTAAGGGAGAAGAAAACAATTTCATCTTTTAAAAAATTCTGGAGACTTTCCCCGGCACTGTTCCTTTAATGAAATTTGGCCCTTAGTCTCAGCAAATGCAGACAATCGGCTTTTCCTAACAGCCTAATATAAAATCAAATGCCATTAGCTGCTGTCTGGAGAAGGGGGTGGGGTGGGGGGAAGAAGCTCTGGATTACATCTGAATGTTTTGGTGAGGTAGAAGAAAAATCAAATTTATTTTTTATGACCTAATGACAGTAAAAGTAGCTTCATTGGTCTGAGCAGTAGACTAGCCTAAGAGCTTTTAGGGGAAAATCCTACTCATTATTAACCCTGTAATATTCTTTAAGTGTGGAAGTTGCCTCAGAGAACAGATGCAGTTTCTACCCTCACGGAGATTACTGCAGAGGGCATCATAACGTGCAGTGTACCACATGACTGCAAGTACCAGAAAACCCATTTCCTATAATTAGGGATATTAGCTCTTACTCTGAGGTAAGCTTGTGACATATTTCATGAATAACAAAACGTCTGATTTGTTAAAATACCTTCCTAACTAGCTCACTATATTGTTACTCATGTTACTGATACATAATGGTCAATTTCTGTGAATAGTGGAAGTTCAAACGCCCTTTTTATTCGGTAAGACCACATCAAGGGAAAACCTAGGATCCCCAGTGTGCTTCTTGGGTGCATGTTGCTGAAATTTCTATCTGACCCATGGATTAGAACATGGATAGCATTGCCAATGTCACACAAACTCATCATTTTGGTAACGTCTGCTTGTAAACCTAGGAGAGATGGCCCCCAGCTCTGTGCAGTTTGGGTACCATTGATAAATTGTTTTTGGTTTTGCTTTGCTTTTTCAATTCCAACCCTACTGAGCAACCAGTGCAAAATGTTGCAGTGGATAGAATTTGGAGCTTCTTTCTTTATTTGAGACAGCTGAGAGTACCAGTGGGGGAAGAAGTTACTATTTTATTTCTTTCTGGAAATATGTATGAATGGGACATAGAGACACAATTTAGCTTTATCATGGATGCCCCTCTTAATTAGGGACAATTTGTAGTAGTTACATATTATGATGGCTTCCTTGTTGGTAAGAATTGAATAAAATAAATTAAATGGAGAGGGGTACATTTGGTGGTTTGGTCCTTTCTGTTCCTAATATTCTTTCCTTCCATGAAATGCAGAAATATATGATGAATTATATTTTAAATTTGAATTTTGCTTATAAGTGGAATATAAGAAGTGTTTTTAACTCACATTGACATTTTACATGGAGCTATGGGTCTGTGTTTCTTTAAATGGTCTATTGTATTTTGTATTTCACCATTAGGGGTATTAATTGAAAAACATTTTAAAAGACCAAATTTCAAAAATAATAATCTCAGCTTAATGTATAGCAGATATTCAAATCAATTTAACATGACAACATTTGAATTGTTTTCTGTGGCCCACCTAATAATGCTATATCTTTTCCCATGAACAGTATGTAATATAAATGATTAAGAAAAGACACTAAGAACTATATTGATGGGCTTTAGTTTTCGCAAACCACTTGGGACCTCTTATAATTTGAGAACACAGTGAGACTTATGACAAATTAGATCAAATGCTTTCTTTTGTCATCAGCCACTATTAGAAAATCCTATGAAGTAGAATCCTAGAATAGCCAAATAGGCCAGTGCTTCTCAAACAGTTGTGCATATCGTACTTTCCTGGGGCGTTTCTTCAAATGGGTATTTCTGAACCCCATCCTAGATATTCTAAGTGAGTGGTTTTATCGATGGGCCCAGAATATGCTGTTTGTCAAGCTCCACAAAGTGGGTTGGTGACCACACTTGCAGGAGTCCTTGAACTAGGCAGTGTGGCAGAGACCCAGAATGCATGGACTTTATAAGCTATGTTGTTCTCTTTAATGTTGAATATCTGCTTGCAGCCCTCAGAGAAATCATATTCTAGCTGGCGAGACAGACTTGAAGACGACTGATTTCTTTGGTGAGAGTCAGAGGTGGAGTCAATAAGGTGGTCAAGAAGTTATGTAGATGGTATCAAAGAAGGGAGGGTATAGGCAGACGGAACATCGCATATGACTGGTCAGTCTAGTGAAATAAAGACTGAAAACCTTAACCTTGAAGGCCTGCAAGGCTGTGGATAGCCTGGGTCCTTATCACTTCCATGACCTAATTTTGCATAACCCCCAAACCTCTCCCATCTTAGCAATCTTCACACATCAGCCTCTTCCTGCTGTGGCAACTTTATCATCTGCCCCAACCTACCTTCACCATGTTAACCCCTTACGTTCTTTAGATTTCAGTCCAGTCTTTCCTTTCTGGGGAAGCCTCCCAAACCTCTCTTGTGAGGTTAAAATTCCCTCTCCAGTCACAGTGTACTTTTCCTTGTAAGTGAGGTGGTCAGAGAAAAACAAGATACTCAGTTCAATTTGAAATTCTGAGTAACAACAAAACATTTTAAAATATGAATATGTCTCAAATATTGCATGGGACATACTTATCTTAAAACATTGTCATTTATATGAAATTTAAGTTTATCTGAGCATCCTATCTACTTATTTGCTACATCTGACAACTGTTTATAATGCTAATTAATTTTACCATTTCCTCTTTTTAGAAAAAGGAGATTCTTTCATTAATACCTATTTCTGCTGACTAAACTATAAACTCCAGGAGGCCAACGGCAGGATTAGGGATAGGTTGTTGTTTCATCTTGCAATTACCTAGCATCTAAAGTAATGTTTGGAGCATAGCAAGAGTACAATAAATATTACCAGACAAATTAATGAGCTGCTATTAGAGAAAAATGGTGTAACCGTGGACAAGTTTCTTAACCTCTCTGAGCCTAATTTCTTCAGCTGTTAAAAGATGATTTTCACATTTACTCTTTAAGGTTGTGTGTGAAGATTAAAGGGGGAAAATAAACATAAAGCTCCTAACACAGTGCTTTGTAGGTACTGTACTTTAAAAGATGTCTTTTTCTCTTCTTTCAATGTTTGTCTTGTAAAATGAAAGGATTCCTTTTTAATGTATGAAATCCTACTTTTTTATAATGCAATCTTGTAAGCACTCAAATGTTTCTTCAATATTTACCAAATGCAGGGTACTCTGGAAACTCAGCGAGGCAGTTACAAGTCCTGTTCCCAAGGAGCGCCCATGGCAGCGTGGTAGCACCTAGGGCTGGCTTCATGAGCCTTCGGTACTGTGCAGTCATGCAGAACTTCACATTTAGAACGGCCCTGTGTTTGGTTTATGCTCTGCCATCACCTCTTGAAATTCTTTGAACAAGGGGCCTCACGTTTTCCTTTCACGTTGGGCCCTGCCAATTATTTCGCTGGTCCTGGCAACCTGTGCGTGTTTGTATATAGCACATACACTGAAGGCATCAGGTTTAGTCTGCCTAATGACCCTGGGCCTCTCATGACTCAGAGAACTTGTGATTCTCCCTGGTGATGGCTTGTAATGGACTGGACCAAGTTCAATGTCCTTTGCCCTACGCCATACCTGTCTTCACCTGATCACAACCATCCAGTGGATCCAGACCTTTGACCTCTTGGGCATCAGGGGCTTTTAAAGAACTCACCTGAGGTCTTCTATTCTTACGTCACTTCCATGGACCTTTTCTCCCCATCACTGCTCCTGCAGGTGCTTAAGAACTGGAGCGTGAAGCTCTAAGTCTGCCTTTGTGGAAACACCAGGAATATAGCAGTGTGTTGTAGATGCTCTGTCCTCTGATGTTCCGGTTTTAAACTGCATATTTACACAAGATAAATAGTGATCTTGAGGGGTTTAACTTTTCTAAGAGAAATATGAGACGCTTGTTCTTTGCTTTAAATTGCCTCCCTGAGTCATGGAGCACGGGAGACCCTGCAGCAGGGAACAGCCATGCATTTTGACAGTGGGTGTAGAAGGTGACCCACTGTATCATTTCAAGTTTTGACTAGCGTGTTTTAAATACACTCATTTTAATCTTACTTTTTAGGAGTTCTAAGTAAGCCATTTTTTAAAAATTCCATTTTGTCCTTATATGTGTCTGTGTTTAAGAAGTGACATTCTAATAATTCCATGGGGTCATTCTCATGTTTGCCCTCATGCTATTATTATGTACAACACATGACCGCGTGCTCCAGTTAAGACATATTAAACATATTATAAGCTGCGTTGAACACAGAAGTAACTTAAGTATAAAGATTATTTTTTTTAAAGATTTTTATTGGGGAAGGGGAACAGGACTTTATTGGAGAACAGTGTGTACTTCCAGGCCTTTTTTCCAAGTCAAGTTGTTGTCCTTTCAGTCTTAGTTGCAGAGGGTGCCATTCAGCTTCAAGTTGTCCTTTCAGTCTTAGTTGTGGAGGGCGCAGTTCAGCTCCAGGTCCAGTTGCCGTTTTTAGTTGCAGGGGGCGCAGCCCACCATCCCTTGTGGGAGTTGAGGAATCGAACTGGCAATATTGTGGTTGAGAGTCCGCGCTCCAACCAACAACTGAGCCATCCGGGAGGCAGCTCAGCTCAAGGTGCCATGTTCAATCTTAGTTGCAGGGGGCACTGCCCACCATCCCTTGCAGGATTCGAGAAGTTGAAACAGCAGCCTTGTGGTTGAGAGCCCACTGGCCCATGTGGGAATCAAACCGGCAGCCTTCAGAGTTAGGAGCATGGAGCTCCAACTGCCTGAGCCACCGGGCCGGCCCCCTAAAGATTATTTTTTGAAGTATGCAATTAAATCTGCAGCCTGGGTTTCCTGTGGGCCACATCAGTGTGGAGGTAGAAATAGAGATCCACAATAGCATCCACCATCCTTTCTCTGGTTATACCTCTACCCCAGTTGTGGATTCCCAGCCTGCTGCACAGATTCCTCAGGATTCCTTTGAGTCCTCAGGGATCGTCCTGCAGTCCTCATTCCCCGTTGTTCCCTGCAGTGTTGCTGAACCTGCCTCCCCTCCCCCCCCCCCCCCCCCCCCCCCCCCCCCCCCCCGTCCCCTTCTGTGCCCTGAGTGCCCTGGCTTCAGTATTGTAAAATCTGCTGATGATGCTGTGTGCTCTTCATGTCCCTAGAGAGTTTAGAGGATGTGTGACTGCATGCAGCCTGGTGAGAGGGCACTTCAAGTGACACAGTGTCCTGTATTTATAATCAGTTGTCCCCTCGGATGCCAGCTCATCGTCCTAGGACCATAAATAGTAGGTCTTAAATTGCCTTTCATTTGAGGTGAGCCCTTTCCTGGGAGACTTCTTTGTCCCTCCCAGACATGTTCAGAGGTATCACAATATTAAAATAAATTATCAGAATTTTGTACAGGATGTTTATTGCATCATCATTTGTAGTAGTGAAAAGTTGGAAGCATCCTAAATGTCCATGAGAGGGTGATCAGATCAGTTATGGGTCATCTAACTGAGGAAATACTGCACAGCCATTGAAAAGAATGAGGTGCACCTATATGTAATTAACATGGAAATATTTTGAAGATATGTTATTAGTTTAAAATATAGTAATTTGTTGACCACAATATGTGGTCTGTCTCTATTTTTAAAAATTAAGGGATATATTAAAAAGTCTGGAAGGATAAAGACCAAATGGTTATTTTTTGGGAGCAAGAGAGAGAGAACCTTACATTTTCTACTTTATATATTTCTGAATTGTTAGAGTTTTTGACAATACGCACATGTACTTTTTAATTAAACCACCAGTAAATGTGGTAAAAATTAATTTCAAGATGCCCCTATGTTGCTATTTCTCAAATATGTCTAAATATTAATGTTTCAGTGACTGCAAAACAGTGCCAGTTTTCCCAAGGATATTTTTCTAGTCTATAATGTAGGTAAGGTAATTGAAGTCATGAGAACATAAATTACTTTGGTACTCAATAAGGCTATTTTCCTTTGGAATGAAAAAAGGAACCCACCTATAAACATTCAGTGCAATGGCTGGCCGTTAAGAAGGAAGGTTCATTTCTGACTTAGGTTATTGAAGCTGAGAACCTTCCACCCTTCCCCCACCCGTTCTCAATAAATCTTATGTGTTCAATAGCTGTCAAAAGCCTGTATTACTACTCAGAATATTTTGCTTTTAGGGACATTTTTCATTATGCTATGACTGTATTTGATGGGATTGGAGATCAGCAATTTTTTATCTTCTCTTCCCATGGGCCTGGAATGTCCGCCCTCCCACCATCTCCCCTCCCCCACTCCCAACATATGCCCATTTATCTATGGAAAGGGCTGCTACCCGTCCTTTAAGCCTCAGCTTAAAATGTCATGACCCTCCACAGCAGAATTTGGGGCCTTTTCTCTCTCTCCCAGTCCCCTTGCAGCCACCACTGTAGGAGTGCTTCTCAGGCTTTGTCATAGTGGCCTCTATACGTGTCTTCCTGCTAGATTCTGAGTCCCTTGATCCTCAAGTCACTGAGATCTTTGTAACGCTTGGTGCTGGACACATAGGGACTGAAATTATTTTAAATAATTTTTAAACCTTTTTAATTCAAGTATAATATATGGGGATAAAAAGTACACTTATTAAAAAAGTATATACCTCAGTTGATTTTCACAAACTGAACACATCTCTTTAACCAATATCCAGCTCATGAAAGAGATTATTCCCAGTGCCCCAGAAGCCCCTTGCATGTCTTTCCAGGCATCCTGACAGTCTTCTGGGGCCTCACAAAGCTCTTCCTGTACTGCTGGGATGCCCATGTTTCCCTGCCCACCACCTGGGAAACTGCTTGGCAGAGCCTTACCTTTGCTGATGGACAAGAGAATGTCATGATTATGCCCAGGATGGTCTCTCTAGATACCCAAACTTCCAATCCGTGAGGTGCCAGAGGTAGAGGCAATGGTCCCTAATTTATGCCACACGCCTCTGGTCTGCAGAGCAGTTCTGGGTCCTTAAGTCTATGTCCCTCACGAGCACTTCTGTCATTTGCCCTCACTTTTATCAGATTGGATAAGTTTCCTTCTGTTTCCAATTTCCTAAAATTTCTTATGGATATGTATAGAATTTCATCTAATGCTTTTAAGTCTCTGATTAATTATAAAATCGTTTCTTTTCAATACGTAAAGGCTCCTTGGTTATCTTTTAAGAGTTTCCTTTTCTTCTTAAGTCAATTTTGGTAAGCTGCATTTAAAAAAAAGAAATTTGTCGATTTTTATCCAGGTTATCAAATGTGTTGCATAGCTATTTATAATCACTGGTTTGTTTTTATTTTGTGAACTCTGTGATTCATGTATTGCATTGTATTTTCTTCATTGCATTGGATAATTAGAATCTCAGTCAATTTGTGTAGTTTCTAGAAGTTGAGTCATGTGGCATTATCTGAAGATCTTTAAAAATGTATATGAATTATTTAAGATGCATTCCTATTTCATTTGAACATGAAATAATTTCCTGTGGTTATATGCAAGTTGTTTCTAACTCATTAATTTTTTTACTTATTATTGAATAACAACCCTAAATATATCAGAACATTAGTAACCAGACAAAATGACAGATATATTTACTTAATTTTAAAAATATCTAAATGATAGAAGCCAAGTTTGTTGAAGGTGCCAATTCCTTTGAAAGCAAAAGTGTTGATAAAAATGGGCTTGCTTGGGTCTACTGGTTGTTTAATGCTCTATGTATTTATAATTTGCAGGGATAAATGAACCATGATTTGAATTTTAGTGACAGGGGTTTTATTTTGTGACAACCATGGGCCTTATTCAATCTTTATTACATCTCTGCCTGCCTTTACATGAATCTATCAGGACATGGCAGACTTTGCATATTCTGTCTTTCAAGGTGATTGTAGGGGGTAGTGATCTCATGAATACATATTGGTATGGTTTGTTGGAGGGCTCTTCTAAATCCCAGCAATTCATAAGGCTAGAGACTCAGCATTATATGTTTATATTGTACTGGTTAACTTTTGCTTTTTCCCTGGATCCCACCCATTCCTTCTTTTTAATAATATCCAGCCAGTCCCTGTCCAACATTATGAATTTCTTTTTTTTTAATTAAAGTTTATTAGGGTGACAATTGTTAGTAAAGTTACATAGGTTTCCTGTGTACATGTCATGAATTTCTCCTTGACTTTTCCTCCTTTAACCATATTTGCCTATGCCGGGTGGGCAAGTTTTGTCAGATATTTTTTGCTATATTATGCTGCCTAAACAGCGAGTCCAAAAGTTAATAACTTAAAGCAATAATAATTTCTTTTCTCCCGTGCTTCTATGGATTGGCTGGGTACTAAATGATCTAGGTTGAGCTTGATGGATTTTCTCCAAGTTGCAGGTTATGTTCAGGTTTTTAATCCTACTTGGAATAATTGGCTACCCGGTTCATGCTTTTGCATAGAGATGGCGGAAGTACAAGAAAGGTGAGTGGAAACCTGTGATGCCTCGTAAGCCTAGGCTCAGAACTGGTACACTATCACTGCAGGTCACATTTCATTGACTAAAGACATATAGTACATGGGACAGTTCCACATAACAAAGCATTATCTCACACACTGCACAAATTTCCAGTGTCCCATCGGATATCCATTTAGCTGAAATTTTATTTCTGATAACTTAAGCCTGGAACGTTTTCTGTTTTATATATAAACACAAGTATTGTTTGCATAACTTTTATATGTAGGGTGCTTTACAGTAGTGAAACTACTAATAAATCAAGGGAAGGTTGTATTTTGTTTTGTTTAAAATCTTAGTATATGTGCTGCCAAAGCGAGCATTGTTTTGTTTAAAATCTTACCAACAGTTGTTCATCATTTCCAAAAATCACATCCCCAGTGGTAACAAACACTTGTTGTGATATTTAAGTTGTTAATAAGTTTACCTGTATTTGTCTACCTTTGTGTTTGTTGCATTCATGGTGATTCTACATTTAGAAGCAAGCATCTCGTCTTCATTTTGTATTCTAGAGTTGTTACACTGGAACATTTAGATATTTAAAAATATAATTTATTATCTCTCCTATTTCTCATTATTGTTAGGGTATTGTATAGATGTTTTAAATTTATGTGTGCAGGTAGGTTATTTTATCTATGAAAATTATTTAATAAGACATTGCAAAATGAATATTATTAGTAGGTGTTGTTGGTTCGCTCTAAATTCTCTATGTTTTAGCACCATGTGTAACAAGCTGATTTATATTTGGAGTTGAGAAGGGGCAGTCTGTAACACAGGGAGGGTTCTTTCATCTTAGCCATGTGTCTGAAGGGACCATGCCGACCTTCCTGTGAAGCTTGACATATTACTCTCTCTCTCTAGCAGTGGTTGTGAAAGGTAGAGTGTGAACTGGGCCTGCCTACAGAAATGGTGTGTCTGTAAAGAATATACGTGGTGTGATCAAAAAATATGGTGAATGTTTACATTTTTAAAAAAATTACAGTAAAAGACACATTGCCCTTATTCCCCCTCTAAATACCCCCCTCCCTTAAAACACACTTACCCATCACTCTTGCCACTGTCTGAAGCAGTTCTGGAAGTCCTCTTTCGTGAGTGTCTTTAGTTGCACTGTCATGGCTGCCTCGATGTCCTGAATCAATTCAAAACGTTTACCTTTCATGGTCATTTTGACTTTGGGGAAGAACCAGAAGTTGCACGGTGCCAGATCTGGTGAATAAGGTGGATGAGGACACACCATAATGTTTTTATGTAACAGAAATTGCTGTACCAGAAGTGATGTGTGACACAGAGCGTTGTCATGATGGAGGATGAAACCGTTTGCCCATTTCATATTAATGCATTGTTTGTGATCCATGATTTAGGGCACACTTTAAAACATACCTTCTCTCAACCATAGCTCACACCCAACTGACTGCACCGAACAAGTTGAAACTTGTCACAGACTGTTACTAAGCATCAGCATGCCGCTTCCCATATTGAAGATCCCCTCCTTTCCATTGGATGGCACTCGGCAGCAGCATTCACTGTATTGTTTGATCACGCCTTGCACAGCGTTTATCATACTTCCACTTCTGAGGCTCACCCCAAATGCAAATAGTCCGGGGATTTGGGCCATGAAGGCACTGAGGTTTTACCATGCTGCTCTAATCTTGATTAGTGATGGGTAAGAACAGGGGAAGTTTAGAAAAGAGAAGAAACAAACAGATGTGTTCAAAGATAGCTGTCCAACAACTGTGGGAGATGTCCAGTAGGAGTCTGGTGGTTGTTTCTAACCTGTTTTTAAAATCTTGCTATTTTCTGAGGTCACTGCTCAAAACTGTTTCCTGTGAGATTTCCTCTGCCAGTATGAGGGTGGGAGCTCTCTGAATTGCTTCCAGAAAAAGACTCTGACAAAATAGGGAGTGAAAGCTTGATGACCTATCTTGGTCCATAGTTCAAGGTTATCAATATTTTTCTGTCAACTAGAAATGCTGTCAGGGTAATTCAAAAGGAATGAATCAGAAGACAGTGAAAGAGTGACCCAGGACTGAAAAATATACGCTGCTCTGTGTACCTTTCAATCTAAAGTTGGAGAATGGATAAGACTCTTTGTCTATAGTGTGCAAAGGACATTGTTGTTGGGGCAGATCTCACCTCATTTATTGATAAATACATTACAGCTAATTGTTTGCCCAAATAGTCATTACTGTGAACCTCAATATATAATAATCATGCCTGGGATACAGATGTGTGTGCACAAGAAGGTTTCATTATATTTAAAGGCCATAAATACTAAAATAAATAAATAAATAAATAAATAAATAAATAAATAAATAAATAAATAAATAAATGCATCGAAACCTATAAAGGGAAACATCCACTTCCCAGCAAGCACAAGGAGAAAAGCCATTGAGTAATGTAACTGATTGTGAAACGTAGGAATATAGGTCATCTCATACCTGCAGCTTTATCCAGCATCAGGACAGTGACGTGATTCCTTTTAAGGGCTAACACCAACAAAATCTACTGGCCATGGAAGATTTGGAGACATTTGAGCTCCGCCTCAATTGTACACTGATGGGACGTGAGCCAAGCTGAAAGGGATATTTTGCAGTGGAGAACTAATGCAGTTACTCCCAATTTTCGGCATTATGCACTTCCTAGTTTTTACCTTATTACACAGTTGCTATGCCGATTACCACATCAGATGTTTGGTGTAGCATCATATTCCACTTAATAAAGCTCCCAAATAGGATGGAATGTAACTATTCATGCTCTATTCAATTGCTGGCTTAGAAATGTTTTTCGCTTAGTAGATGATCTTGAAATTAGGTACTGCAAAATTTTTAAAAATCAAGGTGATAAACTACCTTTGCCTAAGGATAAAGGGGAATAAAGGTATAACTGAGTTCTTGAGGCTCCTAGTGGTGTGTCTGAAACTTCTACGTCACCTCCTGCTGGCAATATTAGTGCTTGCTTTTGCTGGTGTGTGTATTTGGGGGGGGGGGGGGGGTTGTGGGGGGAGGGGGGTTCTTCATTTCCTCTTGCTGGTAGTGATGTCTTGTGACATCTTCACTCGGGAAACCATGACAGTGTTAAGGGCCTTCTCAGGGTCTTCTGATCACATTGTGCCTTTCTGCTTAGAGGGCTTTGCTCCTTCCCTCAAAGGATAACTAGCCACTAGTTTTTGGTCTGGAGACATATAGAACACAAATTCTCTTTCTTAATGGTTTTCACTGTGTTATTGACTGGCAACATTGGGAATCAGGATGCCTAGCTTCTCACGTGGCCACAGCACTTGTCCTCAGCCTGAAGGCCATTTGGGTTGATATTCAAGAGAGTTCAGCTTAGTAATGGTGAGAGTGATTGATTTATGATCGTCTTTTCTGATCATATCAGATTTAACTGTTTTTTACTCAAGCTGAATTTCATTCAGAATTCCAAAGTTAGTTCTAAGAACTTGCGTGTATCTACGTGTGTGTATATTCCTTAGGCTAATAGACTTCTCTTGTCTCAGAAGAGCTAAAATGAGGAGTTGATGATCAGATGTGAATTCTGGCTCTTAGTAGAATTTTTTAAATGTGCCAAAAGTCCCTAAATGTACAGCCCTGTCAGCAAATTGGCCATAATATTTTATTTGTAACATGGTCAGCAAATATTTATAATTTCAATTAACTATAAAATTAGCAAATGTTTATTAACTTTGTTAAGTATTAGGATAATTAAGACATGAGTTTTAGATGAATCATAACATTCATTATTTAGTCCTGATTCATATAAAGCTGCCTTTTAACTCAGCTGGAGGTTAAGATTGGCTATTTGTTTGTTTCTGTATTACTTCAAATGCTACAGAAAGGCTAAATGAAATAAATGCAGCTTCATAGTCTGTGGCAAAAACTATCATCAAAACTGCATTTAATCCAGTTTAACACAAGTTACTGCCCTTAAAAGGCACACTTTCCTATGGGATCACAGGAAGTACTTGAATTTATCTGGAGATAAGAAGACAGATAAGTTGTTTAATAACAGTCTTTAAATATTTAAAGGTTACATGCACAAAAGATGGTGCCTATATTTTCTTTTCTTAACAGGAAACAGGAGAAAATAAACTTGAGTAGAAAGTTGAAACACGTTTTTAAATGAGGAATTTAAATTCAATTTCAGTCAACAAATTGATCATCTCCCTGTGCAAGGGATGGGCTATGCTCATTAGGAAAAATGAGATAAGTGGGTTATAGCCTAGAATCTCAAGCATACAGACCTGTGAGGGGGGCTCAGACAGGTTATTTATGGGTACTGCGAAACATAGAGTGGGAGTTCAGTAAAAGCAACCCAGCACTTCATGGTGGTTAGGACATTTGCTTACGGCAGGGTTTCTCAATCTCAGCTCTATTGACTTTGGGGCCAGGTAATTCTTTGTTGTAGGGGTTGATGCTGTGCATTGTAGGGTGGTTAACAGCATCTCTGGCGTCTACCCACTAAATGTCAGTAATATTTTCCCCTCCAGTTGTCACAACCAAAAATGTCTCCCCAGATTGCCAAATGTCCCAAGGGTAGGAGTAGAGAGAATGCAAAATTGCCCCAGTTGAGAACCATTGACTTAAGGAATAAAGAAAAACTTCAAAAGCAATTATATTTGAGATGAACCTTGAAGGGCAGATGGGGTTTTGTCAGGCAGCCAGGGAGATGCAGGGTGTTTGAGGTGGAGGTGGAGTGTACTGGGGGCAGTTGGGGAGTGGCAAGTGGGCCTGTTGGTGTGGGAGCGAGGCTGTGTGAGGACTGGAACACGGGAGTGGTGGGAGAATGAGCTGCGGGGGTGCATGGGAATCCTTGAAGGTCAGATACAGCCATTTAGGGTCAGTTTGACGGCCGGGAATTGTCTTTATCAGAACTGCACATTTAAAAAGATGAATTTGGGGTGGCCGGTTAGCTCAGTTGGTTAGAGCGTGGTGGTAATAACATCAAGGTTGCTGGTTCAATCGCCGCATGGGCCACTGTGAGCTGTGCCCTACTTAAAAAAAAGAAAGGAAGGAAAGAAAAATGAATTTCTTTAAATAAATAAATAAATAAATAAAAAGATGAATTTGAAACCAGGTATGCAATGGCTTAGAGGAGGGAGAGCCTTGAGGTAGAGATACCAGCTAATAGTGGCCAATTTCAGTTACTTCATATAGATAGACCCCCTATTTTTAATTCATTCTGTGAATCAGCCCACACGTATATATTGTGCCTCTATTAAGTGCAAGGCACTGATCCCAGCTGCTAGAGGCAGAACAGAAAAGGAGACATACACTCCCTCTTCTCATGGAGCTTACATTCTAGAAGGGGAGAAGACAAACACTGAACAAATAAAAATGAAACTATCAAAATACTTTTTAAATAGTGCTTAAACTCTCTGAAGACAGTAAAACGTTGATGTGATCGTCAGTGACTAGAGAGGCTGCTAATATTAGTGATAATACTTATTATAATTAACTAAGACATACGAACAATTTTGTTGCAGTAAAATTGCATTTACATCAACATTTATTAGAAGTCTCATCCCTGGACAGCCAAGAATAGAGATAAAATAGAATGTATGTTTTTCCCTGTTGACATATAAAGTATCTGTTATGAAGAACATTTCTTTGTAAATTTATTCATCAGAAAGAGATTTTACTTGTATGGCTACTGGAACATTTGAAAATTTCCTTTTAAAACAATGAGTCAGATTACAAGGGAAGAAGCAAGAAGGCAGCTTACATTTGCTGGTTCCCAGCACACAGCAGCCATGCTAGTTGGCACCAATTATTTAGTTTTTGCCACACCCTAAGTCCAGGCCAACATCATGTCTCACTTGGAATAATGTAACAGCTTCCTAATAGACCCTTTGGCCTCCATTTTTGTCCTCCTTCCCTCCATTTTTGTCCTCCTTCACTCCATTTTGTAAAACACAAAACACCACTTCCATTTTGACATTAAAAATCACCAATGGCTTCCCATTGCCTTAAGATCAATTAGCAGGCCCTTACCAGGGTCACGGTGAATTTCCCAGGTCACCATGCTCTCCCTCTGCCTCCCCTGAGCCTTTCTGCCTGCCTGAAGGCTCTCTGCCTCACCCTTCATCCCACAGCTAACTCCCAATCATCCTTCAGGACTCACCTAAAGACTCACCTTAGGGAAGTCTTACCTGATCTTCCCAGGTCTAATTTAGGCACTCTTCCAACTTGCAGCTGCTGTACCTTCTTCTTATCCAGTGATAACACTATTACTCTGTTTTGTGAATGCTCATTTCTTTGTCTGGTTTCTTGAAGGTTCACCCTTGTGGGCCCAGCAGGTTACAACGGGGCCTAGCATAATCAAGAAATATTGTGGGATGACTCAGTGAGGGGTAATGGAAAATAGAAATGAAAAGGCTTATGATGCCCAGAGAGCATATGTTACTTACTCAAAATCACAGAGCTATAAATAGTGGATTTATACCGTGGGGCTTAAAAACCCCGATTCTTTCCATATTCTGTGGAGCTTTGTAAGAGCATGACAGAAAATCATTTGTCTTAGATGGTTTATTTGTAGACTTGCTGGGAGGTGTTCAATAAATATTCATTATTCATCAAACAGGAAACAAGACCCTGACTCTAGCAGTCTCTTTCATTGAAGTGCTTCTGTGATTACCACCAGCTTAGGACTGCCAAGGCTTGAGTCCTCTGTTCATAGCCAGTGAAGCCTTAACATTTGGAAGATCTAGATTTTATTTCTCATTAGTTTGATTCGTTAATATGCTATTAGACATTTACACAAGTGATTTTTGTTACAGCACCTGGTACGCTTCCCTGCCGCCTCAATTATGTTAGAACAGAACATCCATTCTGTTATCATGTCAGTCTGCAAAACCATATAGGGTTGTGTGAAAAACTATGGTGTAAATAATAATGCACAATTGAAACTGCTACATATATGGTATGTTGTTAAATGGATTTCTAAATTTGCAGCACCTTTGATTCATTACTTACCATTATTTATTTAGTCCTCATGACTTTGTTACTAAAATGCAAAATGGACAAAATAAAGGGGAATTTTCTCATATTATTTACCTGCATCTAAGCTCATTCCTAATTTTATGACTCTAGTAAACAGCAACATGTTTTCCTTGGGAATATAGAAATTTAAAGAACAATTATAAAGCAAAATGTTTCAAATAGTGTAATGCTGAAATTCTTTTTAAATATTAATGCCCCTTCACTACACATCTAAAATTGATGTATAATGATTTTAGCAAATAAATCTAAAGTTTTTCTTTCAAATCTTGGTTTTTTACCGTTACCACTTCTGAACAACCTAGGGGGGTTTGTGTGTCAGCCTGTAGCAGCATATAAGCTTTTTCAGGGAGACGTATGCTCTTTTAGCAATATACTAACTTACCTATATCAAGTTGGATTAATAGACTAATAATAATAGCAAATATTTGTTATTGTCTGGGTGTTTGTTATAGGACCTAGGTTATTTTCATACACTATCTCATTTAATCTTCACAATTCTATGAGATTGGTACAATTACATTTTAATGTGTTTTCTGGTGAATTCTACTAAACTTTTAAGGAAGAAATAATGCTGATTCTACATAAGCTCTTCCAGAATATAGCAAAGGCGTATACACTTTCCAACTCATTTTAAGAGGCCAACATTACCCTACTACTAAAGCTAGAAAAAGACATTACAAGAAAAGAAAGCTTTAGACCAGGGGTGTCCAAACTGCGGCCCGTGGGCCAACTATGGCCCATGATCCATTGTTAATTGGCCTGCAGCAAATTCCAAAAATATGTCTAGTTTACTTAAATAAACCAGGTGAGGCAATACGTACTTCACCTAGAGTGAGTGGCCCGGCTGTTTGTGTATTTTACTGCATATGGCCCTTGGTAAAAAACATTGAAAAAAGTTTGGACACCCCTGCTTTAGACCAGTATCCTTCATGAACATAAACAAAAATATCTTCAATAATATACTAACAAATCTGAAAAGAATAAGACATCATGACCAAATTTATCCTGGGAATGCAAAAATCTTTCAGTATATGAATATCAATGAATGTAATTCATCATATCAACAACCTAATACATGCAGAAAATGTATTCAGTAAAATTAAATATCCATTTATGATTTAGAAAAAACTCTCGGTAGACTCAGAATAAAAGACACCTATAAAAACCTTACAGCTAAGGTAATACTTGATGAAAGGCTAAATGTTTTTCCCTTACTACTGGCAACTAGGCAAGGATGTCTGCTTAACTATTCCTATTGAAAATTATATTACAAGCCATAGTCAAAGCAATAAAACAAGAAAAAGAAATAAAAGGCATGTAGATTGGAAAGGAAGAAATAGAAAACTGTCTATATTAAGAGATGGTATAGTTAGGACATGGCAAGACCCAAAGAATCTACACACAAAGCTACTAAAACTGATATGCAAATATCAGTCATATTCTTATGTATTAGTGATAAACAGTTGGAAATTCAAAATTAAGAAAACAGTATCATTTAAAACAATAGCACACAAAAGAAATACTTTGTTATAAATCTAACAAAATATGTGCAATATCTTTATGCTGAAAACTATAAAGTACTGATTAAAGAATTCAACAATCTAAGAGCTATACTGTGTTCTTGGAATTGAACATACAATATAGTGAAGATATCAGTTTCTCTCAAAGTAATCTATAGATTAAATGCATCTAAATCAAAATCCAAGCTGGATATGGATATATATATATATATATATATATATATATATATATATATATATATATATATATATGACAATCTGACTCTAAAATGTATGTGGAAAGACAAGGAAGCTAGAAAAGTCAGAAAAACTTTGAAAAGAAAAATTGGAGGATTCACATTACTTGACTTCAAGATTGATTCTAAAGCTACAGGAATCAAGACACAGTCATATTGGCAAAAGGACAGACATATAGAAGAAAGGAACAGAATAAAGATTTTAGAAATAGACCCATACATATATGGTCAGTCGGGTTTTAAAAAAGGTGCAAAGACAATCAATGGAGAAAGAATAGTCTTTTTTATAAATGGTACTCAAATCTTTGGATATCCAAGTATTAAAAAACAAAAACAAAAAGCTTTCAATTCATACCTTATACTATATGCAAAACTTAATTCCAAATGGATCATGGAAGTAATTGTAAAACGTAGTACTATAAATCTTCTGGAAGAAAATATAAGAGGAAATACTGGTGATTTGGGGCTAGGATTTTAGATATCAAATGAAAAGCATGGTCCGTAAAAGGAAAACTTGATAAATTTGACTTTATCAAAATTAAGTACCTCTGTTTGGACACTTTTAAGAAAATAAAAATCAAACCTTAAATTAGGAGAAAATATTTGCAAAATCTGTACCAATAAGGGACTTGTATACATAATATATAAATAACTCAAAACTCACAAATTAGAAAACTAACCAGCCAGTAAAAATTGGGCAAGATATTTAAACAGACACTTCACCAAAGAAGATATATGGATGGCAAATGAGTACAAGAAAAGATGTTCAACATCATTTCTCATTAGAGAAATGCAAATTAAAACTACACGTGTTTGTTGTACATTTTTCACATACAGATAGGAATTTATTGTATGGTGTTTTCACTTATGGGAGATTAAAACAGGTATGGATTGAGGTTTACAATCACTAGAGTGACTAAAATAAAATAAAACTGACAATACTAAGTGCCGACAAAGATGTGGAGCACTTGAAACTCATACATTGCTGGTAGAAATACAAAATGGTAATTTGAAAAACACTTTGGCAGTTTCTTATGAAGTTTAACATCTGTTCACCATATAGCCCATTGAGCCTCATCTAGTATTTACCCAAGTGAAATGAAAACTTAGGTCCACACAAAAACCTGTATGTGAATGTTTATATAGGCTTTATTCGTAGCACCAAAGTTGGAAACAACCCAAATGTCTTTCAGCTGGTGAATGGATAACAAATTATGGTCCATTTACTCAGTAATAAAAAAGGAACAAGCTACTAATGAATGCAGCAATAAGGATGGGTCTCAAATGCATTAATGTTAAGTGAAAGCGGTCAGGTACAGAAGCTACATACTGTGTGATTATAGTTATGTGACGTTCTGGAAATAGCCAAAAAATGGTTGCCAGGGGCTGGAGTCAGGGGAAGGGTTGGCTGCAAATGGGCTTGGGGAGTTTGGGGGATAAGAGAACCGTTCTGTGTCTTGATTGTGTGTGTTGAGGGTTTGTGAAACTCACAGAATTATAAACCAAGAAGGGTGAATTTTACTGCATGTAAATTATACCTTAACAAAAGATTCTGAAGCAATTTAATGTGTTGCCTGGGCAAGTTGTTTTTCCACATCTAGATTTGTTTCTGATTTGGTTTCCCTGCCTTTGGTGCCTCCAATCCTCATCTTCAGTAACTGGCTCTTCTCCCAGCTCCCCCACTGGTTTCTGGATGGACTCTAGCTCCTACTAATTGACCCTGGCTCCACTAAGCACCATTCTCCTCTGATCAGTTAAGCAGAATTGACTTCCCTAGAGCTAATCCCTAGCAAACCTTGTGTTTTGATCTCATTAAACTCTGCTCTGCAGCCAGTGAATGGCAGTTCATACTCATTACTTGTTCAGCCTAGAAAAGGATAGATGCCTTCCACCTTTCTTTCTCATTGGCATTTGTTTGCTTTCATAGGCTCACCCGTGGCACTGAATGATGGTATCCAGTTTTCTTGTTCTCTACGTTTTTAGTGTACATATGGATGAATTTTGCAGCAGATTATAATGAGTGCCGCCGTTTAATTTATTGTCTAAATGAGGACATATTTTAGTTTAAAAGGTGGTGGGGAATACTATTAATTACTTTAGGACATCAGGTGTAAACTAGGACTGTCCCAGGAATCTGGAATATACGGTGACTCTAATTAATGGCATAGATGTACTATACAGATATTCAATAATTATTTGTACTCACTATTAGGGTGGTTAAGTTAAAAGTGGCTATATAAGCAGTTCTGCATCCGTTTTTCTTCATGAATTGCATGGCACACTGCTATGGGCATACTCAGCTACAGTTCGTGGTCAATACCTATAATTCTTTTTTTCTGCTGCTCTAGGAGCTATATCAAATGCAAATGAATGTGAGTTGATACTTTAGGGCAGTGCCTCTCAAACTTTACTGTGCATACAAATCACCCAAGGATCTTGTTAAAATTCAGATTCTGATTCAGTAGGTCAGGCGTGGGACCTGAGATTCTGCATTTCTAAGAAGTTGCCAGGTAATGTCCACACTGCTGGTCCACAGACCAGTCTTTGAGAAGCAAAGCTCTAGGGGAAACCTTTGCAAGTCACTGGCCAGTTTGGGAACTTGGATTGTTGGTAGCACAACACACCTGATTGCTCATTTGATTGCTAGACACTCAAGTATTGAGACACTAAACAAAGGTTCTTTTGATTTATCGTAATTAAATGATTTGGTCCAATAAAAATAGAGGGAAAAATTCACTCTATACTTCTTGATGAGGTCTAAACAGCCAAAAGCAGACAAGACCATTCATTGTCTCTCTTTGGTGTAAGAAAGTTTGAAGGAAATAGCTATATTCTTCACTAAAAAAGAAAATGGATTATTGTAAGCAGTTTCTCATAAAGTAATTTTAAAGAAAAAATTTTTTTTGATATTGAAATGTTTTCAGATATTAAATAAGAATAGAAACTCTAATATAATTTTACATTGAAGGTTGCTAACTATCAAGGAATGTAAATGGTTACTTTAAACACACACACACCCCAAACAGTATCTACGAGAAGTCCTTTACTTCTCTTACTGAGATTATTTTCAATTTTTATCAAATTTAATGATTTTCCTTTGTGATATTTATCAGCAAGCAACATATTGTTAAATTAAGATATTTAAGTAATGCCCATGGTGTCTGAGCAGATACATGTTCCAGGGGAATTCTAGTTAGATGAATTTCCCCACACCTTCTGCATTTAGCGCAGTGTATAGGGAGTTCTCCTGGATGGTTTTGGGAACTAAGAGGTGAATCACACATGGGAAAAATGAAAT
Organism: Rhinolophus sinicus; assembly: GCF_057876585.1. Classification (NCBI taxonomy): domain Eukaryota; kingdom Metazoa; phylum Chordata; class Mammalia; order Chiroptera; family Rhinolophidae; genus Rhinolophus; species Rhinolophus sinicus. The sequence continues at coordinate 48,608,493 of NC_142503.1, forward strand.
TGCTGGACATAGAGAAATTCGACACAAAGAAGTCAGGACTCTATAGCTCCTCATAAAGCTAAATTAGATTAATGACCTCTCCTACATTGATTTATTATGTGCATTCTTCATGTTGTCCCCTTTTATCAGTTTTAAACACATGTGCAGATATACACTCAGTGCTTTCTGGTTCTTTTTTACTATCTGTTTTAGACACATTAACTGGTTAATTTCTGAGAAAGAAGAGAAAGTCACAGATGTCAAACAAGTAACAAGTAACAGTGATAGACAACTGAGATGTTTTCTTTCAAATTTCACTTTCAGTGTTTCAGTTCCCTATTAGCTTATAAATTTGTTGAGTACTGTCACTTTTCTGTGAAAAATGCAAACCCTTTTAAAGAGCACAAAAGTATTGATTTATATATCTTGAAGTAAAATCCTCAACTAATTTCCACTCTCTAAATTCATAGTAGTCACATAACACTGATAACCATACATGTTAGTTTTAGTAGTTAGATAATACAAATCGAAAGCTGACAGTTTTTTGAGATCTTTTATGCCAACTTTCTAATTAATAGATGAAGAAAAACAGACCAAATAGATGAAGAGAAAACAGACCAAAAGCTGTTAAATCACTTATTTAACTATATAACTAGTTAGTTGACAAAGGTGGTCTTGGACTCCAACTGAGTCCATTCATAGTTCAGTGTTGTTTTTATATTGTCTCCTCTTTGCTTTTATTTTGCATTATGTATTTTTTAAATATTCAGGACATCAGCATGTTTTCTAAATTTTAATTTAAAGAAGAGCTGAAAATATCCACCAAAAGTATCAGTGATGTAGCAAGGTCTCTAACATGTGCATTGAGTTTGCTCAGATTTACCAAAACAATTTCTTTCTAATGCTTTTACTTACTTCTGTCATCCTCCAAAGAAATGGATGAAGTGAAGCTAATCTAGTAGGTAGTTGTTAATTCTCATCTTCTGTTACCTATTAACAATTGTTGACAAAGTTAATCATTGCCTCCTTGTACTAGTTGTTAGGATATTTTCTCTCAGCTCCAAACCTACCTTTTAATATTGTTTCCGATGTGGCTGACGGGCCTCTGCAAACTAGGTTTCTGAGATGGCGCCATGATAGGCTCAGCCGGTAGGAGATACTAGAGAGAGACTGAGAGGCTTGGGGAAAAAGAAGGGGTTGCTCCTTCTCATGGGCTTATGGGCTTCTTGTCTGCATGTGGTTTCGGTGAGTGTTACGGCTTAGAAAAACCTTTTCACCCCAGAAGTGAGTTCCTTCCTGATGCCACTTGATTCCAGTTTGCAGTTTTTCCAACACTTGCAGAACCTGCCTATGCTGGGTTGGATAGTGTCCCTTCAAAATTCGTGTCGCCCCAGAACCTCAGAATGTGACCTTATTTGGAAATAGAGTTTTTACAAACATAATTAGTTAAGATGAGGTTATACTGGATGAGAGTGAGCCTTAAGCCCAATGATTGATGTCCTTATAAGAAGCCCATGGAATGATGGAGGCAGACATTGGAGTGATGTATCGTCAAAGCAAAGGACACCCAGGATTCCTGGCAACCACCAGAAGTTAGGAGAGAGGCATGGAACAGATATCGGCTCACAGCCTTCAGAGGGAGCATGGCCTTGCTGACACCTTGCTTTCATGCTTCCAGCCTCCAGACTGTGAGAGGATAAATTTGTTGTCTTAAGCCACCAGGTGTGTTGTAGTTTGTATGGCAGCCTGGGAAACTAATACACCGCCTCATCATAGCCCCATCAGAGATATAAACACCAGATGGCTAATTGCCTCTTTTAGAAAAGGGTTCCTCCTTTGACCTCAGAAACACCAGCACCAGCTGAGCAGCACCTGCTTCTCAGGTGTCTGAGCTCAGTTCTGTGGGGCCCTGCCTCTGTTTATTTAATAACTATTTAATAATTCAAACTTTGTTCCTTTGTTCCCCCAGCCCTAGAGGTGGTGGTTTTATCTTTCAGTTGCTACTTTCATGATACCTTAGCGTTCTCTTTTCACTCTTTTTGTTACCTGGTTAACAACTTCATATTTAATAATTATTTACATTGAATTCTCTCGTCAGTCTCCTGACTGGATCCTGGCTAATAGATACCTCCGGATAATTTCATCATTAATTCCCAATGAAATTACATTCTCTTGGGGGTCCTCCTGCCCCATAGGTCACACCTCAATCTACTCTACTGGTTTATTCTCTTCTTTCTAACCTATTAACCTTCCAGTGACCCAGTGTGCAATCCTCTCCTCTTCTCTCCTCTCCTCTCCTTTCATCTCCTCTCCACCTACTCTCACTCTCCTGGTGATCTCATCCATTCTTATGGCTTTCAAATCCATCTATATACTGTTGACTTCCAAATGTATATAACTTTGACCCAGACCTCTGTCCCCTGAACCTGAACTACGTACTCAGCATTTCCATTGGATGTCTAATCAATCCCTTAAATTTAATATATCCCAAAACTGAACTCTTGATCTTTTCTCCCCAACCCCCACCCCAAATTGCTGCTTCTGGGACATCCACCACGTCCCATTGCAGTTGATGGAAAATCCATCCTTCCCCTTCCCTTTCATTTCACACTCCACATCAAGGCGTCTTCGGGCCTCTACTTCAAATTATGTCCAGAATCTGATCATTTCTTACCACCTCCACTGCTGCCCTCCCCTCCACACTTGTCTGAACCACCTGAATTACTGAGTAGCTTCTCACCTGGTTTCTGCTTCTACTCTTGTCTTCTAGAGACCATTCTCAGCACATCACGTTTCCCTGAAAATAAGACCTAACTGGAAAATAAGCCCTAGCATGATTTTTCAGGATGGCATCCCCTGAACATAAGCCCTAATGCATCTTTTGGAGTGAAATTTAATATAAGACCCGGTCTTATTTTCAGGGAAACATGGTAGCAGCCAGAGAAGTCTCTTAAGAGGAAATGAGATCATGTCCCTTCTCTGCTTACATCCCTGCAGTGGCTCCTCATCATACTCACAGTAAAAACCAAAGTCCTTACAAATGATCTGAGGGCTTTCCATTATCTGACCCCCTGTTACCTTTCTGATCTCATCTCCTACTTTTCCCTTCTATCACCCTGTTCCAAGCACTCTGGCCTCCTTGCTGTTCCTCTAATGTGCCAAGAATGATCCTGATTTAGGGATTTTGATCTTTCTTTTCTGCCCTGAACATCCTCAAGTGACTCTCACCTCCTTTATGTCACTGCCCAACTCTCATCTCAGTAAGACTTCCCTTCAATCCCCTCATTGTTACTGCAAACTACACTCTCCCCACTCTCAAATCCCCTACCTTGCTATAATCTTCTTGTGATTTATTTTAGTATGCTTACTGTGTTTCTCCCCATGCTAACATGAAAACTCCCCAAGTCAGGGATCCGGCTTGTCCTGTTTGCATCCCAAGTACCTAGAATAGTGCCTGAAACACCAGAAAGACAGTAAAGATTTCTGACTATTAAAAGAATGAATGTATTCACAGATCACCAACAGAAGCTCAAGAAGTGTTCTACACATTTGGGGTAAAGTCAACCACAAAAATGAGTACACAAAGGAATTAAATACTGCCAGAAATGACCATGTAATTCAATGGAAGTCAGATCATGTCTGAAGAAAATCAGTAAGTGATCCAAAAATAATTAACAAGTTTGAAAGTAGTCTAACTTGAGAGTAACAGAGTGCTGCAAAATGTGATGATTATAAACTTGTTGCTTAATTTTAATAATTTGAGAGCAATGAGACCTGTTTCTTTTGTGAATATTTAATTAATATACAGTAACACCTATTAATATTTCTTTGACTTATATTCCACTGAACATAGTTTAAGGAATGCTGCCATAAGATAATGGACCAGCACGAAAGTGAGAGTTACACATACACAATTTAGATATAACAAGCAAATAATACCTTATCGTTTCCAGATTATTTTCAATTACATTTTTATTTGATACTGTGTTTGGCAGTTAAGAATTGATTGCATACTACATGTAAGGAGTATGTGAAGACCCATAAAGGAAGCAGTTTTGTCAAAAAAATTAATTTTACAGCGTTTTGTTAAGGTCTAGCATTTAAAAACAAAGTTTATTTCTTGAAATCAGTAAAATATCTCCAGATCCTTTAAACTTTACATTATATCTAAGTATGCAAAAACCACATTATAAGAAAAGGTCAGTCACATTTAGTTTACACAGCACAATAGGCAAACAGTAAAGATAATTTGTTTTTCAAGATACTTTTTTGGTAGTTATTTGTCTACACTGAGCATAGGGAACCTTATTTTAGGGCCATTGACCCATGATTGGCAGAGGGTGAGGAGTCAACAGAAGATAATGTGATGTGAAACCAACTTAAGGATTTTTTAAAAGTGTTTAGAAAGTATTTTTTAAAATGCTTGCTTTTTGAAAAGTAATAACAAAGACATGGATTTAAACAATAATATGAAAATAATAAAGTAACGTCTGTTCTATAATGTGGTCGGTTAAAAGAGAGAACATGATAACAACAAAAAGATAACATGGGAGTGATGGCCCCTATATAGGGATAAAGAGGAATTGGGACAAAAGAATTTGGAAGAGTCACACAGGACGGCAATGATGGGGCTATGGGAACAAAGAGACTGCAATTCAGACACTAAGCTTATCCGAAATTAGAGGCATGGACATTTATAGAACTTGCTCTAAAGAAATGTTTTAATTTGTGTATTTTTACATAAAAATTTTAAGCACAAGTGTTCTTGAAATCCTGTGATTCACTATATTAGAGGGGGAAATGCCTTTCTGTTCTGGAAAAATGATATATCTTTATTTTATAAAGGAAAAAATTTTTCATTGAATAACCTTAATATCGTTTAACCTTTTAGGACATAAAAGACTGTATTTTGGTTTCAAGCTGAAGCTTTCAATTATCTGCTGCTACTTGACCTAGAGAGCAAAAGGAAATAAAATGTGAATTCAGTATTCACATCCTAAAGCAAATAGAGAGAGCTTGTTAATTTGGTTAATTGTAGTGAAGAAAAACTTGATTTTTTTTGTCTGGCATTGTGTAGACAAAGAGGTTGACTGACTAATGAGCCATGTATTTAGGTTGTTTTCACCATAGTCCTGTTGACTTTTGAGGTGAAGTGATTATTAGCCCAAGGTCCCCAGCTAGTAACTAGCAAACTAGGGTGTGAGCACAGGCTGTCTGACTTTCTTTTCCTTTTGATGTCTTTGTGAATTTATGATTATGGAACCAACCTTTTTGCTGTCAACCACTTGGAGAGGGACACTAAAGAAGAATTTGTGTTCTATAACTAATTTCCAAGTCTTAATTACTTGCTGTATTATTACACATGATTTTAAAATATATGCAGGCTGCAGTGAAGAAGGAGGAATGCAAAAAGAAGAAAGGGAAAGTGATAGGGGTCTTTCATATATGTTCATGAATATTCTATTTTGCTTCTTTATTCTAATATCAGAGAAGATGTAAAAGGCTAAACCTCCTGAGATTATAAAAAGAGGGAAATTTGGACATAGACACACAGGGGAAATTCTGTGTGATGACAGAGGCAGAGATTGAAATGACACAGCTGCTAGGCAAGGAATGCTAAGATTGATGACCACCATGTGAAGTGAGGAAGGGGCAAAGAAGGATTTTCTTCTGCAGATTTTAGAGGGGACATGGCTGTGCTGATGCCTTGATTTCAGATTTCAGCCTCCAGAACTGTGAGACTATCAGTGTCTGTTGTTTTATGCCACCTGGTTTGTGGTCCTTTGCTCTCTTGGTCCTAGGAAACTAGTATACTTCTGAATGTATTAGTTGTAATTGTGTTTAGTGGAGTCCTTCAGATTTTCTATAGCTAAGGAATCTTGTATTAGGAAGCTAGTATGATGATTTGTACCTATAAAAATAGATATTTCAAGGTACAGTGACTTAAGTCAACTCTGATTTTCTATAGAAATAGAATAAGAGGGGTTACATCTTGTTACCCACTGTCCTTCAGAGGAATGCCTGCCCACACTACTTTTAATCATTTACAACTGTAAGTGGTGTCTCTTTGTACCCAATAGTGAAGCGTTTTCTAACATGCATGTCACAAAGGACTTACTTTTATGTTTCTTGAGATCTTTAGGAAGAGAATGCTGCTGGACAGGAGAGAAGCTATGGGTGTCAAAACAGCTAGAAGGGCTAGCCTGGGATGGAGGGGGTGGAACAGAAGCAAAGGAGACCCCTCTTCTTGAAATCAAGGGCACGGGGTATCACTGGTGGGCCTCTTCTTCAGCTGCAGGAAGTGGAAGCACGAGTATCCTTGGCAATGCAGCAGCAATAGAAATGCACTTGGATAGAATTGCTGTGTTTACATGCAAAGTTCGTAGGCAGGGTGCTCTCTCAAGCAAAGGCATGCTCCTGAAGGAGCCATTAATCTAATTCGGCAGACCCTCAGGGTTCAGGGCGTTCACATTTGGAAGTGAACAGTCAAGAGCAGTCCTATAAGCCTCTGACTTGTAGTAAGTGTCCTGATGGATCCCAGGGCCGTGAGGCTGGGTGCAGATGTGAGCCATGGGGGCCAGGCCAGCCTCTCAGCCGCCAGCACCTCAGCCGCCAGCACCAGCTTCCAGGTGGAGCTCCGTTCTCCGTTTGCCTCCTTCTGTGCACTTTATGGGGAAATTAGAAACTGAATTCTAGTAAGCCAGGATGGGAAGAAACACATCAGAAAGCAGGCACAGTGTTGCCTACTTGCCACCAAGATGGATGTCTGAAGTTCAGTATGGCTGGCAGCTTGAAAGAGAACAGGATTCAGAGCCGAAAGTCTTAGACTTGGATTCACATTTAGAACTGGCCCTTTGTGACTCTGGGCGGGTCCCAATACATCTCTCAACCTCAACTTCTTTTTAAATCTGCTCTCAGTACAAATGAGGATCCAATGAAATCATGTACGTGAAATTACTTTATAAATGTTAACATGCTGTAAAGATAACCTGCCATAAATACACATCCCTGAACACCCAAGGGTTAGGAGTCGAATATTGCCTGTATTGCAGTTTCTGTATTATGACCAAGTGAGGAAACATTTTAGGGGAGGGAAGAAGGGGAGGAGATAAGCCTGATTGATTCTGCTTACATTTAGAGAACCTTTTAAATCATTAGAACCGAAAGCTCTCACTTAAGGAAAAAATTCAATTTAGAACAGATGAAACCATTTCCAGCCAGGAGGAAAACAGTCCATTTACTGTGCTTGTTTGTTTGTTTTCTCCTTCCAGACATGTTGGGCTAGTCCTCAAAGCCCAGATGAGCAAAATACTGCTAAAGCCCAAGTCACTGGTCACTTTCATAACGAGTCTTTCAAAGTCTGGTTCATACACCTACTGGCAGTGCTTTAAAATAGAATCGGCTATAAGGCAGTCCACACTCAGCCCGTAGACCTCTGTGCCTTCTAGCAAGCTGGTGGGATGAATGCTTCCTTGGGGCTTTGCATGTCCTGGCCCTTTGCGTGTACAGCATGCCCCGCCGCGTGCCATGCATCCCAGCCAGCTGTCACGGGGTCTTGGTCCCACCGGAGAGTGACTTCAGAGGGAAAAAGCTGCTCCTCCTTCCCACTGGTCGCCAGCCCGACCCCTGTCCTACCACTCATTCTTCCACCCCTCAGCTTCTGCGTGCCGCAGGCACACGTAAACATGTACTGGATTCAATGCTACCCCGGCCCCGGAGGGATTTTCTTAATGGCCCTTTGGCTGGTAAACTTTTTCACTGACTCTTTTTTGATCTAGATCTGTCTTAAAGAATCACCTGTGACTTCCTTGTGACTAGAGCCAAGATGATTATTAATGATGAATAGTTAACAATGATTACTTGTGAATTACGTGGAAGAGATTGAGAGGGTGAAGTGAGGCCCTTTTCCAAGAAGGAAATGAATTGTGTCCGTCTCCCTCCCCGCTCAATATGTCCTGCAGCGTGTATGCATTTGGAGAGTGACCTCTGGGGTTGTTATAATTAGATTCCAGTGCTGCTGATGGAGACTTGGAAGGCAAAGGCAGGCGACTTGCAACCGACCACACTGGCTATGACAGAAACAGTTCAGTACCCAGTGATAGCATAATTTCCCTCTCCAAGATTAGACCAAGAAACCGCACAATTCATTTGCTTTCCTGGGATCATAGTAAGAGGAAGTGTTCATCCTGCTCTTCCTGTATTGTGGGAAGCACGTTCATAGCAAGAGATGGCCCCTGTCTTTCTTGAGGGAGGCTCCTCCTTGTGGGCAGCACGAGTAAACATGTTTTCTCCCCAGATGTGTCTCTCCCTTGATGAGGGTTCCGCAACTCTGGTACTGAGAGTGCTTGCTCTGGAAGATACTTTGGGCTGCAAGATCAGATAAGTGTCCTCCTTCTTGGAGGAAAGATGCACACAATGCATGCTCACATATCAAAGACTCTGAGAAGGCTTGTAAAACCAACAATAACAAAAATTCAGTTTTCCTTAATTTAGTGTTCTGTGCAGTGATTTGTTTAACAAATGATTTTAGCATGTATCAGGAGTTCTTCTCGGTGCTGGGAATTTAGGCAAGCACAAAACAAGGTTCCCTTTCTCATGAAGTATATAGTTTGTGGGGAGAGTTAGATAATAAACAAAAACTATGTAATATATTGTCAGATGGTGATAGATGATAAGAATAACAGCATAAAGGGTCAGAGCATGGTGATGTGAGAGCACTGTCTTAGATAGTGTGGTCTAGGGCTCTGTGTGGAGGTGATATTTGAGAAGAGACTGGAAGGAAGTGAGAGAGGCCAGCAGTTATCTGGGGGGAGGGGGCACAGGGGATATTCCAAGCACAGAAAGTAGCAGATGCCAAGGCCCTGAGGCAGAAGTGTTTGGGATATTGGAGTAAGCTGAGGTGGAGTGAGGGGGGTGTGGTGAAAGATGAGAACAGAGAGGAGGTGAGCTAGGCCATGTAGGGACTGAGTGAGTGGGAAAGAAGCCCATGGAGGGTTCTTCCCACAGGAGTGTTAGTTCCTGCCCTACCTTAGGGAAAGATTTCTCTGGTTGCGATGTAGAGAAGAGCTTCTAAGGGATAAAGGTAGAACCAGGAAGACCAGTGAGGAGGCCATTGCAGCGTCCAGGTGAGATGGGATGGTGGCTGGGACCAGGTAGATAGATGGGCAGTGGAGGTGATGAGAAAGTGACAGGTGTCTCCCATCTTACTTGTCCATAAATTCTTTATGAGGAACACTTTTTAATATCTCTTGGATGCGTTTTAGAAAACACACGTAATCAGATGCCAATCACGTATTTCTGTCAATCATGAAAATGCTTTTATACCTTCCTCCCCATGCTGGCGGGAAGGTGTTAGAGAGGTGAGACACCAAAAAGCTAATGGAAGAAACTGAACATTGCAATTTTAGCAAGTGTGGTCCAGGTTGAGTTTGACTGTTAGTTTCAGAAGAGGCATTGGGAATCCATTGTTGTTTTTACTTTTGTTCTAGATCTGACATAGGTGTGGGTATGCAAAGGACTCTTGCCATGATTTTTTTTTTTAATTTAAATATATTCTGAGTTCCTTCTATGGCCTTTAATAAGTTAAGTCATTGGTTTGTGAGTGCTTTACTTGTCCATCTTTTGCCTGGTAAACTCAGTTTAGACTCTGCTCTATCCCATAATATGGTGATACCATGTGCCAGCTCATAGCTCTTATCACACTATAAGGTAATTATCTGTTTAGTTGTTGGATGTTCCACTAAAAGGAAAATTCCTTGATGGCCAGGACCTGTGCCTTTCATTTATGTTTGCGTAAAGTCTGGGCAGAGTCTAGACCCCACTGTTGAGTAGGTGAAAAATAGCTGTTAGTTGAATGACTGAATGAATGAGCGTCCAGGGTTTCCTTAGGCACCAAGAATATGAGATGAACCAAAAACAACAACAAAAAAGGGTCGCTTTCTTTAAAGAACTAGTAGTCTGGTGGGTAGATAGGTGAATTCTGACTTCCCTTGTGACTATGGCTTTTGGCCCAGATCTCTTCTCACACTGGTGGGATATTCAGTAGCCTATTTGGGAGGATTTAAATAAAAAAGGTTCTTCCTTTCCCCCAGTGTCTAACTTATCAGCCCAATGACTGACCTTGAAATCCCACAATGTACACATTTCCTCAGACTGAGGAATTAAAAGAGAAAAACCTCAGGGAAGGGCAGAGTACTTTCGGAGCTCCTTAGTCATTTATTTATATGCTGTGTGTGAATTAGTTGAGCAGCTCTTTTCACCAATGGCAGTAAAGGAGAGGTTTTGTTGGGAAAGGCACGAGGGCACTTATTCTCCACTATACCTGGATCACGCAGAAGTAGCTGGTAGCAAGAGAATCCTGGGCAGAACATGGAACACCAAGCCAATGGACACTCTAGTTCTCTTGCTTTGTGGGTCATGCTGTGGGGACTTGTAACCACTAAAGCACCTTGGTCCCCAAGCTGCACCCGCATTTAGCCCCAGAGTGCTGGTGGAGGCAGTAAGGAAGTCTCTGCTGCCTCCCTCATAGAGGCCACAAAGGAACAGGAACAAAGAGCAGAGCGTCTCTTGGGGATCATGCTCTGGGGCGGTTCATCACCAGCTCAGAGTTGCTGAACTACACAAAGGTGGCTGCTTTTGCAGCCATTGCCCAAGCAATCTTGTGAAATGAAATGTTTACTAAGGAAAACATGAACAAAGCAGAAGGAAAAAAATATGTCATTTCCAGACATTAAGGGGAGAATAGTACAAGCCTGAGGGGGCGGGGGGTGGGGGTCCCTGGGCTTGTTGATATCCGAGGGGGTTAGATAACTGAGGTCCAGGAGGAAGTGTTTTGCTGTTATCAATGTAATATAAGGGAAGCAGACTTGATCGGTCTGGCTCTGCCTTTAAATTGCATTAAAACTCTGCTAGTATGCTCATCACATTGCCTGGCTCGCGTGCTTCTCGGCGCTTTCCTTACAGCTAAACCGCAGGGTTCGTATCTCAGCAACAGCCGCAAACACCAGGGTGAGTCTTTTCGGAAGGAAAGGCTACTGCTTCATGACTCTCCAGCCAGTGCTCCTGTGAGAGGGAAATTGCCAGCCTTATCACTGCTGGGTGAGGATTTCTATTTATAAAGGACATTCTTCTATAATTTCAAGTAAACTAGCACTTGCTGAGTAGGTACTATGTACCAAGTGTTATTTGATGTTATTTTATTTAATCCTCCCAAGAGCACTTTTATTTTCCATTGTACAGATAATGCGATTGAGTATTGAAGGCCGTAAATAACTTGCCTAGTGTCACAAAGCTAGTAAATGACAAAAGCAGTACTGGGACCCAGGTGTGTGTTTCTCACTAACAAGATCACTGTTTCTGCCTAATCATTTAGGTCGTTTTAATATGTCTAAGAAAACTGCTTGCTCAAGGGATGTCGTGGAGTTTCTCTGTAAATTTAGGAACGATCATGTGTTTGTTCCCCTGAGATGGTGTATGGATTGCATCACTCTTATAGTGTTCCACCTTTGGGTGTAAGTAATTGCCTGACGCCAGTATTTGGCTCCATAACTAACGTTTCCCCCTTTTTTGTGAAGAGGTTCCTGTCATTTTAATTAGGTTTGCCATGAAAAGCAATAACCTCAGCTAACCTCTCTGCCCTCCCCCTGCACCTAACCCACCTCCCGTCATATGCGTACGGCATAGGAACCCAAAGGCCATCCTCCCCACGATCCTCCCCGGGCCCCATATGGAAGAAATGTCACTAATGGATTCAGCCTTTTCCATACAGCATGAAACAGATGAATAAAATATTTTTATGAAGAGTTTTGTTGTACTATTAGGATAGAGTCGGGGACGGAGATAGAAGCAAAGGCTGGGTGAGGTCTGGGCTCTCGTAGAGATCAGAATTTGCCCGAGGGGCACAGAGTCCAGAGTTCACCCAGAACAAGTGCTATGTCTAAGAGGATGGGGGCTAGGATGGGAGGGCGGAAAGTTCCTCAAGTGTATGTGTGAGGATAGGAGAGCTAAAAATGCATTCTCCTTCCTCCCTTCCCTACCACCTTCCCCAGCTCCCAGGTAAAACAGTACGGGGCTCCCGAGCAGGAAACAGTCATGATTCTGTCAAGGTTCCATCTGTGGCTCGTAGAGCTTTGGGCAGGCGGTGAGTGGGCATCCGGCCCAGTGACCCCTCCCCCCCGCTCAGGGCTTCTCGCCGTCTGTGAGCAGCAGGCCCGCAGGACATCCGACGGTGATACGAGTCCCTGACCACAGCATGCTCATCCATCACTACAGGTCGGTGCAGCTCTGCTGCCATCCGCCTGCTGCTCATGGTCTCCAGAGTCGCATGCAGGGCGCCCTTGAGGACACCCTCAAAGTAACATGATCAATGTTGCAAGGGTTTGGTCATGGACACATCTGAGTTGTTGCAGGTCTTTTCTGCTGCCATATTGATAACGTCAAACTCGGGGTAGATGTCCACCACATGCCCTTTCTCATCTACCACAGGCAGGGCCAAGACCCGGTGCTGTACAAAGATGCCTAGAGCCACGTAGGTGGGGGTGGGGGTGCGAACCCTAGCAGTGTTGGCCTAGGTGCCAGTCTGTAGCTCTTCCAGAGACTTAGACACGAGCCCTTAGACATGGCTCAGGGAACTCAGTGATAAACAACATGAGGAACTTGAGGATGAGCTGGTGGGTGAGAATGTACAAGGTGTTGTCCAATTTTGGGTCAATGGCAGCCTGTGGATCTTGTTTCAAATGGATGAAAAGATAGCATCAAACAAGCTGGCATTAGGAGAAATGCAGACAAGTGGTCCTGTAGGTACACCTTTCTCCAAGTTTCTGTCTTGTGTTCTTCCAGCTCACAGATCTTTACCAAAGCTAATCTATAGTAGCGGAGCAGGATATTGATGGACTCGGTGACGGTCAGCATACCCCAATACTTCACTACTTACTATCCCACAAAGGGGCAGCTCGTACGCCACTAGTCGCCAAAGCAAGGAAAGTGTTTTTCTCTGCGGGGAAGTATCAAATACAACCAATTTGGAGCTTGTGGGAATCAGGTCGTAGCAGTGATGAGACTTCATGCAGGAAGTATACACACTATTGTTGGATTCTGGGGTCTCTTAAGGATGCTCATTTTCTGTACCTGGGAAGCTCTCTGAAGAAGTGACCACTGAGAGAGGGCCACGTCTGGGGAGGTCCCAGCAGCTGACTGTCAGAGACAGAGCCAAACTTGAATGGCTAAGAGGTGGGTGAGCCCCACAGATGCTCTGAAATTGGGGACCTGAGTCCTCTCAGCACCCTTGTGAGTGGAAGGCTGCCACCACCCAGAGGATGCTGCTTTTCCAAGTTTCCTTGCTCATGGCAGTCACCCCCATTGGAAGAGGCTCCCACCATAGCCAGCTTTTAAATATCCAACGTATGACTATCTCATTTTATAATTTGGGTCGATTTCTTTTTCTTCTAATTCCAGTGATGGACAAGCAGAGAAACTGAAACTAGTCTCATTTCGTAATAGTTCTGATGAGAGACTGAGTGGCTGTGGAGAAGGGTAAATGATCGCAGACCTTCTTAAGCACCTACCAGATACAGCAAAGAGTTGCATTTTCCTTTTGATTGCTTAGTCTGTACTGAGGAATTCTTGTGTCAGCTTCCTGCTCCAGCCTCAAACCTGCTTTTAAAGACATTTCATAAATGCTGCCTATATTTTGAAGTCGTCATATTCATTATCAGATGGTTATAGTCAGAATAAAGATTATAATGGATGTGAAAGAGCCGGGCGAATGAGATTTAGTTTAAGAAGAGGTATTCCCGGCGTTAGGTAAATAGGGTTTTATTAAGCTCCATTCTTCTAGCTCCCCGACTTCAAACCCACTCCACTTAGAGTAAAACCCAAGGCCCTTGCTGTGACCCTCAAAGCCCTTGATGATATGTCCCCAGCCACCTCCCTTGTCATAGCAGAGACTTCGTGAGACCCCTCCCTGACTCTGCTCAGCCACCTGGCCTGCTTGCCCTTCTCCACCTGAGGCCTTTGCTCTTGCCATTCTGTGTGTCTTCAAAACTGAGTCCTTGGGGAGCAGCATGGCTTATGTCCTGGCCTTAGTCAGGCTTCTACTCAGCGTTCCTCTCCTGGGAGGCTCCCAGCTTGACCACTTCTCCTAGAATAACAGCACCTCCTGCACTGTGACCAGCACTGTCCAGTGGAGGAAGGTCTGGTTATTTAAATGCAAGTTTTGGCCATGTTTTCACTCGACAGAACAGATATAGAACATCTCCGTCATCACAGAAAGTTCTGTGGGACAGCACTGCTCTAATCTCTTACCCTACTTTATTTTTGTTTGTAGAACTCAACGTTACATGAAATTATGTATTTGTTTGTCTTCTGATCTGTCTCGTCACTCGAAAGAAAGCTCCATACAGTCAGACACAAGGGGACTTTGTGTGTTTTGTTCAATCTCTTATTTTAGGTCCTCAAAGAGTGCCTGGTACATAATAAGGGCTTAATAAGTACATAACAAATGAATGATTGGATCTTTTGGGGGCCCTTTTTTTAATTTATTTTTTAAATTTATTGGGGTGACAATTGTTAGTAAAATTACATAGATTTCAGGTGTACAATTCTGTATTACATCATCTATAAATCCCATTGTGTGAGGGCCCTTTTTTAATCCCAGGGGAGAGAAGAAGAATTGTTGAAAAAAATTGCTTTTCTCCTGCTTTTCCCAGCCCTGGAGAGCCTTTGTGTGAACCCATGTGCTTCCAGGAAGGGATTCAGTCCTTGGCTTTCTCTTTGTGTTTCCCTCGCATGATTCGTAAGTCCCAGTGAAAGAAGCAGAACTGACCACATTCACTTTCAGTGGCTAATACCACATTTATAGATGGTCCCTTCCAAATCTGGAAGCCTCTGTGTAATGCCAGGGAAATCATCTGCCAGAATGTTTTTGGTTATTTCATGGAAGAGAGTATCTCACTGTTATTTAAGAGTAGGAATTGTGTATGACAGTTTGGTGATTGATTATGCTTAGTAATTCTGGTTGATCTGAAGGTCCTCAGGCATCTGATTTCCCCGAAGGGTGACAGGATCCTGGTAGCTACTTAGGAAAGGGACTCCAGGAGCACTACACTCTCCTGGGCTCCACTGAAGACGCACGAGTCTCTTGCCAGTTCTCCTGAAAAGTTACTCCTTTAAGGAGGGCCCTGGTCTACAGAAAGGTCTAGAGAGGAAAGCTGAGCTAGGACTGTCAGCATGGTTTAGTGATTTTCCTGTCTGAATTCTCCTCAAGCAAGTTTAACCCAACATTTGCAGCTCATCTGATCTACTCCACGATCAAAATTCAGTATGTTCGTTCTCCCTTGAGGCCAATGCTTTGCTTTGGAAGAGAACACACTTCCTGACCCACTGAATGGATCTGACAGAAGCTAAAGTTTGTGGCGCGCGCGCACACACACACACACACACACACACACACACACACCATGCCAAAAATGTATACACATTTTAAGAAAGGAAAAAACTGTATTAAAATTGTAATCCTCAATATATACCGATAACAAAAGATGAATACAAGTCACATTTGACTTCTGCAATTACAAGAGGTGCTCAGAGTGATTACCATCAGTGTAATTTTAATATAGTTTTTTCCTTTCTTAAAATGTGTATACGTTTTTGGCACCCTCTGTATATAGTATATCATGGTTCTGAAAAACCAGTAAACAAATATACAAATGAATAAAAACTTTAAAATATGTATGTAGTTGTATGTGTATGCATCTTGTTTATTAAAAAACTGGCATACTAAGAAGAAAACATCTAAACTGTGTTACATAAAAAAAGGCTTAAATAAATAGATATATTGTATTTTTGGATTAGGTGACTATTTCAAGATTTTTAGTTCCTATAAAATTAATTTGTAAACAGTACAATTGTTGTTAAAATTCAAATGAAATTTTTTTAAAATTAAAGTTTATTGGGGTTGACAATTGTTAGTAAAGTTATATAGATTTCAGGTGTACAGTTCTGTAATATATTACCTATATCTCACATTGTGTGTTCACCACCCAGAGTCAGTTCTCTTTCCATCACCATATATTAGAACCCATTTACCCTCTTCTAGAGCCCCCTCCCTCCTTACCCTCTGATAATGAAACTTTTAACATAAAATTCTTAGTACAATTTTAATTAAAATTCTAATGAATAGTTCATTTGGAAGAGAAAGTGGCTGAGATACAAATAGGTATTTGCAAATGATGAGTCCTGAAGGGTACAGGCACTGACAGATATTAAACATAAAAGTGATAAAATGTAAAGCTAGATGGTAGGAGGGCAGCAGTAGATAAACATATCAATGGAGCAGACTTCAAAACTGAAGAGACACTAATACATAGAAGAATAAAAAGGCCATTTTCATAAATGTTTCTGAGATATTTGATTATTCATTTTTTGAAATTCCTTTTCTGAACAATACAGCAAAATAAATTCCAGAACTAAACATTAAGCAATGAATCTAAAATTAATTAGAACAAACATAGATGAATGTTTTGGAAGTTCAGGAGGGCCTTGATAAACTATTAAGGCAGAAAATATGAAAGAAGAACTTTTTAATAGACTCTAAAAATAGTTTAATAGCTTTGTATGGCAAAAATGCCATAGACAAGGCTATCAGAGAAAGGTATTTGCAACATAAATGACAAAAGACTTTATAGCCTTACTATATAAAAAGACTCCTAAAATTCAATGAGAAAAAGACTTTGTATTAGTTTCCTGTGGTTGCTTAACCATTTACCACACTGGATGGCTTTAAACAGAGAAATTTGCTCTCTCATAGTTGAAGATGTCTCAGGGCTGCACTCACTCCAAAGGGGACAATGCCTCCTTGCCTCTTCCAGTTTCTGGTGGCTCTGAGCCTTCCTGGGCTTGTGACTGCATGACTCTGCCTCCACCTTCATATGGCCTTCTCTCTGTCTGTGTCTTCTCTCTTCTGTCTCTTATAAGGGTACTTGCCATTGGATTTACGGTCCACCCAGATAATCCAGGATGATCTCTCAAGATCTTCAACTTAACTATACCTTTTTCCAAATAAGATCACGTGCATAGGTTCTTGGGTTGAGGACGTGCATATATCTTTCTGGGAGCCACCATTAAACCTACTATAAACCTCAATGCAAAAATGGGCAAAGGATAAAAGATTTTACAGGGGAAGGGATATTCAATTTCACTAGTAATCAAATGGAACTTAAAATGATAAAGCATCATTTTTCTCTAATTTGCCAGAAACCTCAACTACTAATTTCTAGTATAGCGAGAACACAAGGAAATTGCGGCTGTCCTACATGCTTCTGTAAGTTATAAATTGTCACAACCTTTTTGAAGGACAATGTGATATTATATATAAAAACCAATAAAACTAGGTTATCCCTTTGATCTAAGGAATTCTCAGTAAGCACATAGAAGGGTGTGTATCACCATATTATTAATACTACTAAAATAGTGTAAACAACCTAAAAGTGCAATGATAGGAGACAGGTTAAATGAATTGCAGTATACCATAAATTAAAATGATAGAAGAATGTTTAAAAGCATGAGAAAAAGTCAATATAAAATATATGGTTGAAGCAGGTTATAATAGTGCCAACCTCTGGGTCGAGGTGGTGGGTTGAGCACATGCTAAACCCTATTCCTCATCCATGGATAATTTATGAAAGTATTATTTAGATAACAAATAGCTAACTGCAAAAGAAAGAAATCCTCAGATGCCAGCAATGGAAAAGGAAGGCTTAGCAGTCTGTGGAAGTTGTCCCTCTGCCTTCCAAGTTATGGCCAAGACATGGTCAGCAGGCAAACTGGGAGTCACACACTGCCCATTTCCACCTGGAGGAAAGGACAGTCCAAAACTGTCCACCATGGACAAGGCTGGGAAAATGACACCCACCTGAGATGGAAATTCTGAGCCTACCAGAATCTCTGTAAATATGGAAACTCAGAGCTGAGCTAATCATAGAAAAACTAGTTCAGACCTTTGTGAAACCTATGAGGATCTAGCAGTGGCAAAGTCAAACCCTATAGAAATCTCTAAAGGGAAATCTCTACAACTCCAGGTCCAAGCAGGACAGGGTTTCTATGGAACCATAGTTCTGAAATTTTGGTCTGGCCTCAGGACTCATTTTCACTCTTAAAAATTGTTAAGGATAAAAGTGCCTTCCTTTTTGTCAGTTATATCTATTGATATTTACCATATTAGAAACTAAAACTGAGAAACTTTTAAAACACAAGAAACTACAAGTATACATTCCATTAACCATCAGAGTAATGATGTCACCACACATCATGTAGCCTCTGGAAAATGCCCACTATACACGCGTAAAAAAAAAAAAAAGAGAGTGAAAGAAGTCAAGTAACTTCTTTCTATTGTTATGAAAATCATTTTGACCTCACAGTTTCCTTAAATGGTCTTGGGAGTGTTCTGGGAATCCCCAGACCACACCTTGAGAACAACTGCTATGGAAGATATGCTCACAGCCAAGAATTACTAAACATCTAATGAAGTCCTGTACTATTTAAGATAGTCTACTAATCCAGTGAATGGGGGAAGTTCACACCTGAAGAGGTAGAGATAATAGAGTAATCTGAGAAGGGCTTCACATCCAAATGTACAGTGAGACCTAAATTAATCATATGCTCAAGCATTAGCATAGCTTGTATAATTGTTCATTGTTAAGAGTGGGGATTTCTGGGCAGTAGAAATACATTTGGGTTTTATTTTATTCTTTGTGACTTTCTGAATTTTCCAGTTATTTCTTAAGCATGTTGTAGTTTTGTAATCAGAAAGAATATTGCTGTACTAAATTGAATTTGGATACTTCTTCAAGAGAATATTATTCTCTTTGACTCACTTGAAAATATTCCTGCTTTAAAGAGGTCTAGGACCATCACAAAAGTTCATGTATGTAAACAGGTTTGTTTTTTAGATAAGGCCTTTAGATTTCACTCATGTGGAATTTGTAGAGATTTAGACAACTACTGAAGCCAATTTGCCCTGGTTTAGGAGAGCTATTCTTCATAGAGCAAATTAATTGTGTCAAAATTGCATAAAAAGAATGTTAATCTTAAAATCAAAATTTTGGGGCTCTCGAATGAGTTATTACTCAAAAATATGCAGACGCTATTTTTGTAGCAAGTTTATTTTAAAATTATAAGGGCTTACACTTTGAAAACTTAATTTCAGTTTTGCATGGACTTGAAAGAAATACTGTATTCCATTTTAGAAATATTATTTTAATGTAGACTTTCTGCCTTTCATCCTGCATCCGTCAATTAGTTCTAATTAGTGAGTTTTATGGTATTTTATAACAGAGACATTAGAATTTTAAAAGATCTTGGTGTTTATCTTAATACAGTGTTTTTTTCTCTCTACCAAATTCTTTTTTTTTTAATTTCTTTTTTAAATTTATTGGGGTGACAATTGTTAGTAAAATTACATAGATTTCAGGTGTACAATTCTGTATTACATCATCTATAAATCCCATTGTGTGTTCACCACCCAGAGTCAGTTCTCCTTCCATCACCATATATTTGATCCCCCTTACCCTCATCTCCCACCCCCCACCCCCCTTACCCTCTGATAACCACTAAACTATTGTCTGTGTCTATGAGTTTCTGTTTCTCATTTGTTTGTCTTGTTCTTTTGTTGTTTTTGGTTTATATACCACATATCAGTGAAACCACATGGTTCTCTGATTTTTCTGTCTGACTTATTTCGCTCAGCATTACACTCTCAAGATCCATCCATGTTGTCACAAATGTTCCTATATCATCTTACCACCGAATAGTATTCCATTGTGTATATATACCACAACTTCTTTATCCCTTCATCTATCGAAGGACATTTTGGTTGTTTCCATGTCTTGGCCATGGTAAACAAAGCTGCAATGAACATTGGAGCACACGTGTCTTTATGTATAAATGTTTTCAGATTTTTTTGGTAGATACCCAGGAGAGGGATTGCTGGGTCATATGGCAATTCTGTTCGTAATTTTTTGAGGAACCTCCACACTGCCTTCCATAACGGCTACACCAGTCCGCATTCCCACCAACAGTGTATGAGGGTTACTTTTTCTCCACAGCCTCTCCAACACTTGTTACTATTTGTCTTGTTGATGATAGCCATTCTGACTGGGGTGAGGTGATATCTCACTGTGGTTTTTACCGTAGTGTATAATGAGGACTGCTCGTTGGTGTCATGTTGTGGGTGAGTGGGGACGTTCTTTTGTTATGAAAGTTTGGGAAATGGTTGGGTAACACATTTAAATAGGTTCTTTACAACAGCTTTGCATTGTGACACTCCTGGAAAAGGATATATGAAGTATAAGACAGAAACGTCGTAAATGTACTCGACCATAGAACTTTTTCCTTTCAGGACACCTTGCAGGTACCAGGTAGTGTAGATTGCACTTTGAGGGAATGCTGATTTGGACAACTCCTTCATGAAGAAAGGGGGATCAGAGCTTATGTTCTAATAGGGAAGACCATCGCATTCATGGGTAACCATAAAGGAAGACGTGACTGAATGCCAGGAGGAAACCAACTATGTTTAACTGGGAAGATGTGATTAAAGATGTAATTAAGTTACACAATAATGAAAGGAGATCACATCATGAAAAAGGTGGCTTTTGAACTGCACCGTGGAAAATGAGGGTTTACACATAAGTTTAAAGGTTTGGAGGACAAGAGGCATCCTTCAATGACAAAAGTCTGATGCCAAAGATTTGGACAGGCAGGGATGATGGGTCAGTATCTACTCTTTCATCTCAAAATGTGCTCTCCTCCCTCCCCAAAGCGTCTTTGCAGAATGCTGTCTCACTGTAGATACGGGGTTCTGCATTTTAACTCTGGTCACCTTCCAATATTATCGCTATTACACAAGGTTGGACCACATGCTGTAGCAACAGGTACTTAGAGCTCCTATTAGGCTATCTCCACCTTCTCGGCTTCCTGCTCTCTCTCGAGCCTGTCTTCAGACCACCAAAGTCCAGAGCTCCAGAGCTCAGGTGTGCTGACCTTTCTTGTGGACAGTTAATATAAGGTCCAGGGGTTTCAAACCTATGCTGAATAAGCATTTCAACAAATGTTTCCTGCCAGAATAAGTACATTCATAATTTAGATGGTGCACTGCGCCAAATCTCTTGGACTAGGTTCTTTTAATAATCACTAGAGCATCTTCCTGAATGTAAATTATACCTCATTGAAATTAATTTTAAGCTTGTTTTTAAAAAAATCACCATTTTCAGACATATGTGCAACAGCCTTGAGGTATCTAGTTTTTTACAATCAGCCCTACTTACAATGGAGGTGAGGAATATTAAATATTGCCTCTCTTTCTGACATTAAGCATGGATGAAAATGTTTGGAGTGATGCAGTATCCCTCAAAATATCTCTGGACTTATTGTAAATTTTAGATGTACACTTCCTTGTCTTTTTGTTTTAATGAAGCCCTATTTTATGACATTATTATAATGTCACATATGTTTAGTTTCATAAGAGATGGAAAGTGGTATGGCTCTTATTGGGGTGGCTGGTGAGCTGTGCTATAGTCTTGACCAAAATTATACAAGACCAAGTTAAAGTGGCCTGTTATTCCCCACCTCTTGGGTTTCCACTCAGACACAGGAATTTTCACTGCTCCCTAGGAGACAAATGTGGGAAACATACTCGTAGCTTCTCTCTTACCCACCCATACACATCCCCTCACTCCTCCCCAGCAAAGAAGGAGCAATTGCTCTGGGGAAATGGGGGAAAGACCTTGGCCTGTTGGCCTCATCCCCAAGGGAGGTGCTTACTCAGGTCTGCTGCTGGCAGCATGGAAAGCTCCCTGGACAGCCTTCCCCCACAGGAAGAAGATCTGCATGCTCCAGCATGCTGAACTGGGAACAAACTGTGGCTTCGAGGATGTAATGTGGGCACAATTCTCCAATTGCTGGCAATTGATTGCCATTTGTCTTCTGAGTTGGATGTCTCCATCAGAGCTGAGCTTAGCAGGGGAAGAGGGTTGTTGTACAGTGAGCCCATTCCCCTGATCCCAACACACTAGAATCTGCAAGTACTTAGAGGATCTCTATATCCAGGCATGGAAGGTGGGGGCTGTCTTCTACCGCTATGTTCTTCGCTGCTTCAGTTCTCAATTTTCTTTGCATGCTCCCATTTCTACTAAGAATAGATGTAGTGGGTAAGTGGTTGGGCTCGGGAGTAGGACTGTCTAGGTTTGAATTCTTACTAGTTTCCCCATCTGTGAAATGAGGATTTTAAAAGTACCTGCGGCGTATGACTTTTGTGAGAAATATTGTGTGGTAAAACCTTTGAAGTGCTTAGCACATGGCCGACATAATAATGGGCAATCTATTAGTATTGCTATCATTACTCTATGAGTACATAATGTCTTTAAAGCTGCATAAATACAGTTATTAAAATGATGGACTCTCCCAGCATGCAGAAGATTCTAGAATGTTTTGAGGAAGAGGAGTTATCCAAGATCTTTAGTGTTGGTGCTTATGAGGGGTAAAGCCGAAGGAAGGACTGGAGGCTTGGGTACAGTGTGGGGAAACTGAGAGAAACAGTGTGTGTGTGGCGGGGGGTTGTGCAGGACGGGGACGTGTAGGATGGTTTTGAAAAGTATGTGGTGTTAGTGGATACATGCTGTTTGGCATGAACCATCAAAGAAAAACTAAAATTCTGTTTTGCCAGAATAACTCTCATTTATGTGTATAACTTACTTGTGCACCATGGTTATGCATGTCATTAAATATGTCACATAAACTTTGCTGTAAATATTGTTTGGTTATAACAGCCACCTCTATAAATACAGTTTTTAATCAGCTGTGGGTCCTACCACTCGGCATGATTAGCAGGGCACCTAAACAATTTTTATCAAATGCTATTGTAGGAGATACTGTTAAAGCTCTGCTTAGATACTCTTGGATGCCATTCGTTGGTTATCTCCGAGCTCTCCTCCCCGGGCTTCTGTGTGCCTTTGCCTCCACCAGCCAGCACCTGCATCCCTTCTGAGGGCTGCCCGTGGGCTGCTGGAACTGTTTTGCCTTTTGGTGCAGAGACCTAGAAGCGCCTAGAGTCCATCCTCGCTGTGGGGGGCCCTTAGTCAGCGATGGACAACGTGGGAGAATGAAAGCCCAGCACCTTTGCCTTCGTGGGAATGACTCTGAGGCATAAGTTATGTTCCTGAGTAATCAGGAGTGATAACCGAGCATGGGGTGAAGCTCAACCCCGTGGGACTTGGTCTACATTTGCATTCTTGCTTCAATTGTCCCCTCCCTTACCTGTTCTTACCTTACGTCCACTCCCTCACCAGTTCTTCTTTAATAAATGATTCACACCTATTTCCTCATCACAGGGGCTGCTTCTGGGCAATTCTAAGTAAACACACTTAATATATGTCGAATTCTGCCCTGGATACAATGTTAGCACCACTCATTTATTCCTCATCATGCTGTAAGGTAGTTATCATTCTTTTTATTTCCTGAAGAAGGGCACCGATTTGAATAAGCGAGAAGGGGCAGCATGTACTTCACGGAGGTGGTTAGAGGGTCATTGCAACCACCTCCTTTCCTGCCCTCCCGGCCCACTGACTTCTTATGTAACATGGCTATATTATCTTTTGATGTACAGCCACCATCTTGGGGGAGTTTCACCTGAACACACAAGACCATGTTTTGGAATTATTCGTATAAAGCCTGACACTGATGAAACATATCACAGTAGTTCTCTTTATTTCAGAATCTACAGACAATTGAGCAAAGAGGCTATAAAACCGTTTTCATATAGGAAACACAAGTTACCAGCATGACTAGGAAGAACACGGCTGCGTTTACTAAGACTTCAGTGAGAGGGCTGTGTGGGCAGATGCGTGATTCCCAGCATCTCCTCTGACAAGCTTTGTAACCGTGGGCTAGTTATTTACTCTCGCTAAACCTTAATTTTCTCACCTGTAAAATGCAGACTAGAATATCCATTTTGTAGGATTGAATCAAAGATAAAATAGTTATAATAAAACTATATAAATTTTTTAGCATAACATCTGGCATAGAGTAAGAACTACATCTAACCATTTTTTGTTAAAATGGTGCCTGGCACGTATTATGTGGTATATCTCAGTAACTCGCCCCAAAACAGGGGTGTATTGTTTGCCGACATGGGTAGTGCAATGAGCAGCTTCTCCTGGACCTCCTCACAGGCCCCACCTGGTGTGCAGGCCACACCTTGACAACGGTTGCTTTCATGTAGGCATGACCTTCCCACTCAGGTACCAATCTACCATTTTCCTGGTGATCTCTCAAATGAGCCAAGCTTTTTTGCATGTTTCCACTTTCCAGAGAGGAATAGCCATAGAATACAACTCTGCCCCCTAAACAATCCGCCTACTAGCCATGCATCTTGCACATTTTCCAAGATTGCTTAGGAAAGCTGTTACCAACTTGTTTCCTTGTTTAACATTTTATTTGGGGAATCATTGTAGAGTCACATTACAGTTACAAGAAATAATACAGACAGAACCCCTCCACCCATCACCCAGTTGTCTTCAGTGGCAACATCTACAGACATCGGATTTTACGCAGAAGTTTTGAATAAGTATTTATACCTGCCCTTATTTATGCAAAAACATCAAAAACTCTGCTTTGCTTTAGTGAAGCTGCAAGCTACAAACCCTGTCTCTTCCTTCAAGGATCTGAAAATCAACTGGAGCTGCTATTTTGGCATGAGGAGCCCTGAGTCAAAAAGAGAATTTATATACACACATTCCTCATTTTGCCCCAGAATGAAAATTAAGACTTTTACAAGAAGCACTTTTCAAAACCAAAATGTTTAATTGTAAAATTATTTTATATTTTTTTCATTGCTCACGTGATTAGATTATTTGGGGAGTTAGAATTATGCACTTTCCCCTCATAACCAAAATGTTCAAGACAACAGGCCTATTTCCTGTCTAGGGGTGGTTCCGCCAGAAGGACCTTTTTGGGAATGAGAGCCCCTTAAAGCATGTGGTAAGAAAATTGGTGGCTGAGGACAAAGGCGAAGAGCCAAATGGAGTCTGTGTTTTTACTGTTTATTAGGAAAAGCAATTGCAGAAACTTTCCGTGATGAGCCAGCACTGGCCTTCCCAGCGTGGCGCGTTAGGGTTGCTCAAGCTCTGTCTACTCTCACACTCGCCCGTCTTGGAATTTTACTCCACGGTGTTTCCAGGGCTGTTATCTGTGCACAGGAAGCAGCTGGTGTGCAGTGTCTGACATGATCAGTTTATGCATAGTAGAGCAGTTGGCTTATTTATTGTGTGAAATGTCTTAATCTTGCTTTTAATTCTTAAAGTAGGAAGCGCCTCTCCATCTCCAGTATTGTTTTTTATCATTCTCCCTTCTCCTTCTCTTCTCTTTTTTGCCTGCCTCCTCGAGTTTCTGAGCACTCCACCCTCAACCTCTGTTTTCACTGCCTTCCCATCTTTTCTCCCTCTCCTCCCGGATCCTCCCATCTCTCCCTTCCCCTGCCTCTGAGCTCTCCAAAAAGAAAGAAAAAGGAGAACAAATAGAAAAATCCTTTATGAAGACATTTGGCAGAAAGCCTCATAATCATATATTGGTTTTAATTTCATTTTGTCATCTTCCAAAACACAGGCCTGTATAAAGCCATGCTTCTGCTTTGCCTACCGGGCACTTGTAGGTATTCAGTGGTAATGCCGTTCAGTCCATTTAGAAACGAACATTTTTTTGTCTTTATTGTGATGTCTGAACGTGCAGTTTAAATGTATTTTTGTAATAGCCTTACCAAGTATTTTATACTGGGTACAAAAGGAAAACATAAAAATGACCGTTATATAAGCCACTGTTTGGAATGCTGCCACAGCGTAGGGCTTGGAGATTAATGATGGAGGAGAATGACTTTTTCACCTTTTGATTGCCCATGTGCAAGGGTGAGCCTGACGCTGGCTCACTTGGGCCACCAGAAGAGACAGCTCAGTGGACACATGAAAGATCAGTTACCATGAAATAAGCCTGAATGGAATGAGTGAAGATCGAGGGGGCTGTCAGGGAGAACAAAAACCAAATAAGGGCTTGGGGAGACTGCTGACTGTGGTATCCAGGAGAGCAGTTAACTGGGGGGGCAGCAGGACAAGGTGGGAGGGAGGAAGGGGAGAGAGAGAGAATGTGGGGGGGGGGTGTGTGCAGAAATGAAGATGGCAGACCAAAGCCTCGAGTATTTACAGGATGTGGTTGTGAAGGGACATTGTATGCGACTCACTTACCCTTGCTGGCATGGGTGTGGTTCCTGAAAAGGCAGATCCCCCACCACACAAGCCAAATGCTCTAATTCAATGATTATCAAAGGCATCTGTGAAATCGTTTGAGGAACTCTGCCAGTTTCCTGCAGATACGATTGCAGGGGAACATCCACATTGTCAGTTCTGGGTGCCATATGAGTCTCTGTTATCATTTATAGGAGGAAATATAATGAAAGTAGAGGGGAAATGCATTTTACAAATATATATATGGCTTGATAGCACTACACATAGGGCTACGTGCCTGCTTTTCTTGTTTTTCGTTTGTTTGTTTTTTTAATGTGAGGAAATAAGGTCAGACAGGATTCTCCTCATATTCTGGTTTTGCCTTTGTCATGTGTATATGTCTGTGAGCGATATTGTTTTTCTCAATCAAGGTATACCTTTATAGCACTTTCAAAATGTGTTAGATGTAGTTTTAAAGGTGCCAGATGTCCTGTTTTATTCTCTGCGTAATGCTTGTGCATTGTAGGCAAAGTTACCCAATAGTCAGTGTTCCTTAAACACAAAACAATAATAATAATAATAACAGTAAAAATCCTAACTACTTCCAGTGCTGACCACTTGAGTAGACATCTGGCGTGCATGTGTCCAGTGATAGCAAAGAAAGGAAAAGCTAATTCTGTGTCTTAGTCTGAGGGACAGTGAAAAGACATCCAGAAACAGGTGGTGAAACAGATCTAGAAAGGAATAATAAATATCTCCTGTGGTTTTTCTTTTTTTGCAGTTCCGTTTTAAACCCAAAGTGGATGATGCTGTTGGGACTGAAGCACTGACCAGCATCTGTGAAAAATTCCCAGCTTCGCGTTGGCCATCAGTTGAGAGAAGATGGAAGACTCTTACAAGGATAGGACTTCACTGGTGAAGGGTGCCAAGGACATTGCCAAAGAAGTGAAGAAACAGACAGTGAAGAAGGTGAATCGAGCAGTGGACCGGGCCCAGGATGAATACACCCAGAGGTCGTACAGTCGGTTCCATGACGAAGAAGAGGACGATGACTATTACCCACCCGGAGAAACCTATGATGGGGGGGCCAATGATGAGGAAGGCTCCAGTGAAGCTACTGAGGGTCATGATGAAGATGATGAAATCTACGAAGGGGAGTATCAGGGCATCCCCAGTACGAACCAAGGGAAAGACAGCATTGTGTCCGTGGGGCAGCCCAAGGGTGACGAGTACAAGGACCGCCGGGAGCTGGAGTCAGAGAGGAAAGCTGATGAGGAAGAACTAGCCCAGCAGTATGAGCTGATAATCCAAGAGTGCGGTCATGGTCGTTTTCAGTGGGCCCTTTTCTTTGTCCTGGGCATGGCCCTGATGGCGGACGGTGTGGAGGTGTTTGTGGTTGGCTTCGTGTTGCCCAGCGCTGAGACAGACTTATGCATACCAAATTCAGGATCCGGATGGCTAGGTGAGTGCGTCATGTCGGAGAGACAAATTCTGAAGTTGGTTTATTTGTGGAGCACAGTTAACAGAGAGAGTAAATACTTTTCATCGAGAACTCTGTATTTTGTTCCAACACTTTATTATACAAAAAATTTTAAACATACAAAGGAATCAAAAGAATTGTACAGTGATTCCCATATATATCCACCACCTAGATTTTGGAGTTAACATTTACTTTATTTTCTTTATCACCCATCTATCTACCTACCTATCTTTCTATCCATCTACCAATCCAACTTATATTTTTATGCATTTCAGCTTAAGTTAGAGCAATATATTTTAACTTATACTATTATGTTACATTAGTTTATCTTTTATTAACTTCCAAAGATATACCCTTGGAAGTTAATTAAGCTATTATATGAAACTTATTTGTCATTTTTAAAAATATAGTGGTTAATTCTATGAAATTCTGATAGATTCTGAATTTCAAATTTTATGTATAATACTGTAGTTTAAGTATTTTGGGGACCCTGTTAAGTTTTGTTTTTCCTATAATCTATATGTATGTTTGCATATTTCCTTCAGTTAGCCTTATTCATAGGTTTTTCTCTACCTGATTTTTTCTTTTCAAAGTTCGTACCTTTGTGCCTAAACTGGAAAAACTTCACTTCCTCATAGGATTTAAAAATACTGCAAATCATATTAATAGTTAAATTATATGTGTTAAAAACAATAGGACCTCCCTATGAAGTATCTAGATAGCAGATCTGAATTTTGTTTTAAAGTTGCCATGCACTCAAGGTTCATATTGTTACAAGCTGTAGTTAATACTTCCAATTATTTCCCTTGTGTAGTGACTATAAGAAGGCCGAGAAACATGCACACAGTGGAATATCCCCAATAACTTGAGTCAGTTTCAAACACTCGATGCATTGTCATGAGGACTTTCAAACTGCTTTTGCTAAGCGTACCTCAGAGAAGATGTTTGGGGACATATTAAATCTTTATGTGTTTCAGAATCTGAGAGTAAGAATACTTGTTATCTCTATTTCCGAGGGGCTTTTTAAAACTAAAGCTTGAAACACAAAATTATACAGCTCTTTTTTGTGGAAACCCACTCACTTTCTTAAGTAATGTTATAATCATGGAAGCTGAGAAATTTTCTGTGTGAAAAACAATTAAATACCATTTCCTAATCTGCTCTGTGACAACGCAAGAGAGATGGCCATGAATAAGAAAAGGATTTACATCTTGTTCCTTTACCACTTGTTTCTTGTATATGAGTCACTCCTAGCATTTGTTCCTTTGACCGCCTGACTGAAAGAGATGGACCCATGAAAGCAGACTGTGAGGGGGCAGGAGGAAGAGTGGGGGCATATTTTGCATGGTTTTTGCTGATAGACTCACTTGGTCTGGAAGAGGGTCCTTAGTCATGCGTCCAGTTGATCATTTCAGCACATCTGTTTTATATCGAGCACTGTACTTTTTTCCCTTCGGAGAGCAAGTATACCCACTGTAAGCATCAAAATATTAAGATTTTGATAAAGGAATATATCAGCAGAATGTTTTATTTAATTCAAGTTTATTGGGGTGACAATTATTAGTAAAGTTACATAGGTTTCAGGTGTACAATTCTGTAATACATCTATATCTCACATTGTGTGTTCACCACCCAGAGTCAGTTCTCCTTCCATCACCATATATTTGATCCCTTTTACCCTCATCTACCACCTGCCTTCCCTTTACCTTCTGGTAACCACTAAACTATTGTCTATGAGTTTTTATTTCTTTGTTTGTTTGTCTTGTTTCTTTGTTGCTTTCATAACGCACATATCAGTGAAATCATATGGTTCTCAACTTTTCTGTCTGATTTATTTCACTTAGCATAATCATCTCAAGATCCATCCATGTTGTCGCAAATGGCACTATTGTCAGCAGAATATTTTAAGAAGGTAGAGCCTTAGAAATACATGTACACAAATATTTAATAATTGCAGGTTTAAATTTAGAACACAGATCTTTTCATGGTATGATCCTAGCTTTTATATTTAGAACATTTCAGAAAAATCTAAGCTGAGCCTGCCCTTGTGCCTTTATCCTTCCGTGCTGAATGGAAGCATAGTATCACACGTGGTTCCCTTATCTGTCTGTCCATAAACCTATCAACCCTGATGAGGTTTCACCTCCCCAGGTGGCATCAGAAGTGTAGATAATGTTGTGGAACCATTGGAGCACAGATAGTTTCATTTTTCCATAAACGTTGCCTGCTTTAGTGAATTAAAAATGTGTCCCCGGGAGTGCACAGTGTCACAGCACATTGTGAGTCCACAATGGAAGCATCTTAATGGTTTCACAACTGTGCCTTCTAGACTTGCATTTCAATTATTTTGCCATTGTAATTTCACTTATAATTGCATACTCACCAAGTCCTTTTTCGACAAGCATTTAAATTGTTTTGTCATTTTCATTTCATCAAATAATAGCTTTGTAATGTAATTACCACACTAAGTCATAGCAATGGGATCAAAATACAAGAAGAAAAGAGGCATGACCCGCGTTTGGTGGCATTTTGAGGATATGGATTTGCGAAATAATTTCTCATTTGCTACTAAGCAGTGTGTCATTTCCCTCAAGGCAGGCCAGGCACAAAAAATATGAACCGATTTATGCTTTCATTATTGAGGAGAGAGATCTTCTCTTTGTGTTTCCTAGAAGATGGACCTAAGGTAGCTAAGGGCATATCATGTGTCACGTGTCTGTGTATATGGTCTGTCTGCCTCTATAACATCATTAACTGGGCTGGAGAAAAGAGTAAATATTTAATTGTCTAATGTTCTGCTTTTTGAGTGCAGTCACTTTAAGATAATCTAGTGTCTATTGCCAAAGTCTATTTACTGAGCACTTATTATGTGCAAAGCAGTGTTACCACAGAGAATAATAAGACAACAGAAAAAGGCAAAGTTTCTGTATCCAAGGAAGTGATAGTCTAGTACGAAGAAATCACAAATGTCTGCAGATTGGGTTTTTCCAGTAGTGTGCAAGAATGGCATTACTATATCTGTATTTTAGAAAGCCACCACCTCTGGCAGCAGTGTGGGAAATTAGTGAGATGGGAGAGAGACTTAAAAAGTCAAATGGACATCCCATCTGCAGTACATACTAGTACCGCTCTCATATTGACTAGAGTTGATTGGCATATTGGGCAAACACAGACCTAGACAAGAACATCAAAGCATCAAGAAGAATACATTTGTGCGTTTGAATGGAATTTTACTTGACTTTTTTTTCATTTTTAGAAGCTCTTAAATGTTTTTAAAAATATTTCTAAGTAATTCTAGAATAAATGTAGATTTTTATGAATTTAGGGTGTATTTTTGGCTAGAAGTGGAGCAGTGATTTTCATTTTACTCAATGCTTTGCTAGCCACCATATCAAGTTAGACTATTTGGCATCCCTGTATCTTCCATTGACAACTATAATGTTCATTGAACAAAAATTTACCGAACACCTACTATGTGACAAATATTGTTTTAAACTCTGAGACACAATTGTAAAGAAAAAAGAAAGAAAATCTCCAGTAGGCCTTAAGCCTTTAACCTCTCTCTCTATAGTTTTTACCTGGATGGTGGCATTTTTTAGAACATACAGAATTTGTTCATATTCTCGCCACCCCCCACCCTTTACTTTGTTTTCCGTTTATAGAAAGGGTAGTTTCCTTGATGGCTAAGCCAGACGGATATGACCTGAACCACCACACCTAATTTATCTTTCTCCATCCCCTCATATGTGCCTTTATTCCTTTAGGTATTAAAAGAAGAACTATTTTGCTGGAATTTCTAGCAGCTTTATCTCTAGCTATCTGTATTTTTTGAACAAACCCAGCTTCAAGTTTCTGAGATGCCCTCTTTTTTGTCCCATTGACTGTTGTTTGCCACTAGACTGCCAGCAGAGTTCAGTGACGTGCTCGCTGTGCACTGAGCCAGACTTTTTAGGGTGTGTATTACACCTGCTCAGTGCTGCCAGGTATATCCCAGCATGTCCAAGCTGATAACAAAGAGTGTTACAGAGTTTTTCCTCTTCTAACTTTATTCCAAGATTTTGATCATTTGGCATCCGGGTGTGTGCTCTAAATGTTATAACCCTAAAAGTGTGCCCTGTAGGTTTCAGGGTCGGCAGCTCTGCAGCCTGCCCAATCTCTGTCTTTGACCATCTGCTGCGGTATCTCAGAGGGAGCCTCGATCTCCGTGTGGGTGTGCCCTCTGGCTCTGTGTAGCCTCTTGGCTGTCTCAGTGATCCTAATTGGTATTAGAAAGTTATTGGTGCTTAGAGAACATCCTGTCCACCAACACTAGCAAAATCTTATTTGGATTCATTATTGGCAAATTGGAAAAGACGCAATAATTCATCATCATTATATTCCTGAGTCTTACTTCCTGGAGTCTTTTACATTCTCCTAAGAGAAGAGAGGTTTCTGACATCCAAATGGAGTTGGGTCAAGTAGCCTGAAAAGACGCCTCTACCATAGAGTCTGCGATCCATTTTCACAAGATTGGAATGAACAAATTCCTTGCCGCATTCTTGAAACTTGCTAATAAGTAGCGCTCTGGCACCATATGAGTATGATAATAAATGCCCTGCAGTCACCCGGACGATCAGTGGAGGATTTCCCACCATGCAGCTTCGAACCTGAAGGCAGCGTCTTGCATTCTAATTCACTGTATCCCCACAGTCTAGAACACTCCTGGATGAAGATCCACTGCGAGTACTGGCCTTATATGTCCTAATTCAGTCTCAGACTCTCCCCAAAGTCACTGGAGAACTTGGTGATATGTTGTCAGTTTGGAGAATTTGGTAATTATGACTTTGGTTTAAATAAGGCAATCTGAATTGTTAATCATCTAATAACCAGATCAAGCCAAACACGAATAATACAGACTTGCAGATTTGAATTCCAGACATCAAGATGCAGTCACATCTTTTAATGGGAAATCTAACCTCTCGACATTCTCACAAAACGAGAGCTTTCATAGGACCTAAGGTTCCTGTGGAATGCTTTGGAGAGTAGGAAACTGTCTGATTACATCCATTTTGAGGAATTAGTCTGATAAATTACTGAAGTAAGTATTCCCAAACCACATATTTGCAAACTGGCATTCTTACCTTAAACTTAGAGATTTCTTATTGGCCTTCAAGATTGTGAGAAAAAAGTAAAAGAGTTCCTTGGGCGTGGTTCTTACCTTCAATTTCAAAACTGAAGTCTCTAATCAAGTACAGAATGATGAGGAAACAATGACTACTTGCAAATTAAAATTTTTTAAAGTAAGGAATTTGCTTAGCAATAGAATAATGATCTTTAAATTATTTTCACATCCCTCTGTTAAAAATGGTGAAGGTGATAAATGTTGTTATGTCTATTTTACCACAATAAAAAAAAATGCAGTCTTTCTGTGCATGTGAGGAATGAGTGAATATTTCCAAATATTGGAATACTGGTGGTTTCTGCCAATGCATTTATTGTTTTCATTCTCAAGACAGAGCCTGGAAACAGAGAAGCTGACAGCTGAGAAGTTGCTGAAAATCCTAATGGAAGCACTTTCCACAGTCAGCTTACGTTGTGGGGCTGCCATGTACACTTGTGCCAGCTGTGACCTTCACAGAGGCACCTGCCTGGTGGAGAGGGGGTGCTGGAATCCAGGCCTCCTACCCTCTGAGCCATTCACCCTGGCTTGGGGCTATTCCCACCTGTTTGGAGGAAGGGGTGACGTTGCTAAGTTTCCTACCCAAAGAGGCTCCTGTTTATCATTCATCCACCCAGATGAGCACCTTTCCCCAATCACATGGAGGCACCTGCGGTGCCAGGAGGCTCCGTTTCTTGGGGATCAACATCAGGCAGTGGGGAACCTGAGGAGATTCAAAAGGAGGAGGAGAAAAGACACCACGGTCTTACCCTGGTTTAGGGCAGATTCGGAATATTTGGAAGTGGGGAAAAATTCAGAGGGAAAGTATAATTTAAGTGCAAATGTAATTCAGTAAACATTCACATAAGCAGTTACAGTTGTTGAATATTAAGTACAGTCATATTAGTATGAGGTTTGTTTTAGCACTTCATGTGTCTACTTAGCTTAAAATATTTAGGAAATGTGGAGAAGTGAGGGACTTGCGTGCTTGTAAATGCACTGCATTTTAATCATGATTTAGAACAATAGAATGGCAGAGAATGGATCTATAAGGGACTCTGGGGTTATGAAAAATGCTTCAATCACAGGGCTTCAGCCCCACTCCCAACCAGGGAGCATGCATGTATTTGTGGTCCAGTAATTGCTGAGTTTGGTTTGGGAAAAATAAAAAAATTACCAGCAAGTGACATTTGCAGCTTCCATCAATCATAGATTTCATTATCTTAAGGTTCCTATTTTATTTATTACAAATTCCAACAGCAGCAGGTTTCTCTCTAAGAATGGTGGTGGAAACACCTTAGACTGTAAGGCAGTACGACTGAGTCCCTTCCACCTGGGGCTTGTGTTTAGATCTGCAGGACTGATGGGTGCTTGGCTTCTGTAGAGCCACCGCTCCACCGTCTATGAGGGAAAAAGCATAAGCATCCTCTTGTTGTCCTTTGGAGGCAGGTTGGTGCTCCAGAGACTCTGGGTGGAGATTGGGGCGATTTGGCAATAACAAATTCAAGTAAGACTTCCGCTAGTGCTGGTGGACAGGATTTCTCTAACTTTTTATTCCAATTAGGATCACTGTGACAGCTGAACAGAGCCAGAGGGTACACCCACACCTAGATCAAACCTTCCTCCGAGACACCGAGGCCGAAGGTCAAGGACAAATAGCTGCTGACCCTGAAACCTGCAGTGTACACTTTTAGGGTCTTAAAATTTAGAGCACACCGAGATACCAAATGGGACATTGCAGGAGGGAATTTCCAGGTCTCATCTGATCTTGAACATAGTTGGGTTTTCCTTCCAGCACTAACCTATGTATCTGGCATCTCCAGGGCAAGAAGTGCAGCCTAACCTAAAATTAGGGGAATGGGCATATTATATTAATAGAAGTGCCGCCCTTTAGCCTCTGAAGGAGAGATTTGGGGTGTTCTCAGGTGGTGGGGAATCTAGCATGTGAAGGCCTTCATACTTTGTCCACTTTATCTGTCTGTCTCAAGTAGCTGGCTTGAATGTGTTTTATGAGTTAGTGTGGGGTATAAGTAAAGGGTTTAAGAGTTTAGAATTAATCAAAAATAATTTTAAGGTTTCGAAATTTTAACTTCTTTATTCTTATCACATGGTCACTGGCCATGACTGTAAGTCTTTTCCCCCTCTGAGCTCCCTTCCTGAGCGACTTTAGGATGGAGACTCTTGTCCCTGCAGCCTACCTGCCATTGCTCTTCTCCTCATTCCTGGGGGGAGAGGATGGAGGGCTCAGGTCACATCATGTCCCTGCCCAGCACATTTGCTGATTAATACATAGATTACTTTAAATTCCTTAGAATGATATTCAAAGCTTTCCACAATAGGGGCCCAATTTAGTTTTCCATAACTGCCATCCACGCCCCTCCCACGATTCTCCAAAATAAGGGTAGAGTTGCCAGCTAAAATACAGAGTGCCCAGTTCAACTTGAATTTCAGATAAATAACGAATGACTAATATTTCACTGTAAATATGTCTCATTCAATATTTGGGATATACTTATATTAAAATATTATTTATCTGGAAGTCAGATTTAACTGGGCATCATGTGTATTTATTTGCTAAAGCTGGTGGCCACCCTGCTGGTAGTGGTGAGGACAGCAGGGGGGACCATTCTTTGCCTTCTGTGTGTCAGGCATATTATTCATATTAATTTTGCTATCTCATTTAGTGAAAATCACATCCAATCCCAGACTTTCTGAATCAACGCTAGGAGACAGCCCTGGGAAACTGTATATATGTTTTATAAGGATCCCAAGTGGTTCTTAATTCAAAGGGAAGTTTCAGAAACTTCCCCATGATTTAGACCTGTGCTTCTCAGACATAAATGTGCTGACAAGTCCCCTGAGGGTGCAAATTCTGAAACAGCAGCCCTGGAGCGGCCTGAGAGCCTTCATCTAACAAGCTCCTCCTAGGGGATGCTGACAACAGTGGTGCTTATAGACCCACTTTGAGTAGCGATGTCTTAGCCCTCCACTCCCCACCCCCAGCCAAGAAGCAGAAACATCCCCAGCAATTGTAATAGGAAAGTTATAAATGATATTATGATTTTAAACAATGGGGGGGAGAGTGTAACTGGGAATGTTTTCCTTATTCACCAATATGCAGTATAACATGCACTACAAGGGAGCTTTATGTACCTTTTTTGAGGAATGGTTTTCTTTCCAAAAAGTAGATCTCTTATCTACATCTGAGGGATGCACATTTGTTTCTTTCTCCACTGAAATGGGTATTGACTTCTTTGTGCTGGTCTTTCTTCTACGCAGTGGGGGGCATCACACAGCTACACATCCCAGAATGGACCCCAGATGTGCAGGGCACAGTATGGCTCTGCTTTGTGGCAATAGTTTCTCAGTGCCAGAGCTGTGGTGATAAAATTATAATGTGACGCCTTCAGCTTTTTTTTTCTTCCTATCTACATGAAATTAAATGGATTTTCTGAGAGTAGCTTAGTTTTCTCCGCAGAATCTAGTTAAATCAGAAATATTAATATACTCCTGTGTCAGAAGAACTGATTGAAAACCGAAAGAGTTAACCAAACTGCTCACAGGGACCAAAGAAAGCCCTGCTGTGGGAATCAATTCAGCCTTAAACATACACACTCAAATGAGGCAGATTGTATATGTGAGATGTGGTTGGCTTCTCAGTGCCCTCTGTTTATTTAATTTTCTATTTGTTTTTCTAATTAATAGATTAGAGATGTCTTTGTGGAATGCCACCTTTCCAATTTAGGAGTTCTCACTCAGAAGGAATGCCAGCAGGAGCTCATCCATCCATCCATTCATGAAATTCTTACCAAATCAGTGCAGGAAACCGCCCTCGGTTTCTAACACAAAGGCGTGAAAATCTTGGATTGAGTACTGTGAATAGATTGTGGTTCATGTCTGTTCAAGTGGAACATACATAGAAGGGAGCAGTTGGAAAGGTGGGTGGGACCTACCTGTTCACGGACAGCTTGAAATGAGTTCATTCTGGAACGGGTAGTGAGCAGAGACGTGATGTGGTGAGAACTCTCCTATGGGAAGCTGCTGTGTTTGGAATGGATTGAAGAGGAGCAAGCGGGACAGCGGTAAAGGTTCATTTGCATTTAAATGGTCCAGCCAGTGGGTGATGAGGGCCTGACTGTGGATGAGAGCAGAGGGACTGGAGAGGAAAGGAGAGAATTCTGGATCTTCACAACCAATTAGCTATGGGAGCAAAGGAAAGAAACATACGGCACTGAGGCGTCACGCCCAGGTGTTGTGTTGGGTGTCAGTACCTCAAATAGAAATTGGAGTTCTAGGATTGGTGGGGAGGTTCAGGGAGCCCAGCGTAGGAAGGAAGATGAATTCCGTTATACTGGACTATACGCCCAAGAACATGGTGTCTTATCCACAGACTACCATTAGCACGTAGCTCTGAGCCTGGGTGGCAAGTGGTGACCAGTGAACTTTTGTTGAGTTTGAAGTACCAACCATGCTGCTCAGGAGAAATGACTCAGGAGGGCATTTGAAAGTGGGTGCTCGGCTTGATGAGGAAACTCACCCTAGAAATGGGCATTGGAGAGACTTCTGAGAGACCATGGGAGAGGATGGTGTGGCGAGGGGGAAAACATGAAGAGTGGAGGGGAGCAGATCTATAGTGACTGCTTTAGGGGGTTTGAGGAGAAAAGTCATAAATGACTTAAAAGGTAGGAAAAGTCACAGCTGTCTGGAGGCCAAGAATAGACAGGGTGTGAGGATGGGGGAGGTGGTCCTAACTGATGAGTGCTTCAGAGGAGCATGACTCAGAAAAGGACATTGGCCGTGGCCATGAGAAAACTGTTCCGGACAGTGCAAAGCACAAACATCAGATTAACTGCTAAATTGAGTTTTAATGTATATTTTTAAAGGGAAGGAAACAAATCAGTATTTAAAAATTGGTTATAAGGTACTGTGGTATATTTCTTTGGGATAATACTTCTAATAACATAATTATACCATAGACTGGAGCAGCAGAAAAAACATTAATCATCTACTGCGAGGGAACAATTGCAGATCTGTAGCCATTATCCAGTACGCTGAGTCATTATGTGCCAATAATCACATCTCGACAATATATAGGAGATAAGTTGGCAAGCTGGGAGAGGACTGAGTTAGCTACTGCTATCTCATTTTATTTATTTTTCCAAATTGAAAACTGTGGCAGTTACTGGTACCTCTGAATTTAACAATAAAATCAATTATGTGGAAATGTTCACATTTAAGCAGTCAATTAACAATGATGAATTGTACGGAATTGCCCAGGACAGGTGTGCAGAGGGGGAAAGGCAGCTCCCAGGTGGCCACTTCCTTTGAGTGAGCTGGCTCAATCAGAGCGTCCTCTAGGGCTACACACCACAACTTTGGCCCCTGGGTTTCTGCTGGATCAGGAAAGGAGCCTCCTGTCTCCCACCCCGCCCTCCCCACACTGGGCTCTCTACATTATAACAGAGGAGCCAGGCATGTGATGGTGCCTCCCGCACACTCCTGCACACCGGATGGTGTCTGGGATCCCGGATCATACTCTCTCAGAGTCACAAGGCAATGCATTGTTCCCCCAGAAATGCATTTCCCCCTCGCAGGGAGAAATACATTCTATAGCTAGGACATGGGGTGCATCCTAGCTGGACCACCATGAAGCCCATGAGAAAGCCCAGGAAAGGCCAGGGGATTGCCAGATTCTCCCCAGTGTAGGGAAGGTGCTACCTCTGACCCCCTGGGGGCATCCTGAGCTGCTCCTATTTGGTAGAGACCCCAGCTCAGTGTCTGAAAGGATTTCCTGGGAATGGCCTCTTTCCCTAAGCTTCCTCACATCATCTGGATTGACTTGAGTCTGGAGACTGAGACCAATAAAATCTTGACCACCCCCTCCTTCCTGAAATTGTATCTTCCTGTGGCCTTGGCAGCTCAGCATCCTTCTGGATGTCTCTCCTCATACTCCTCCTGCCTTCTTTCTGCCTCCTAAAGAGAGTCTTCCCAAGACTTAGCCTCTGGGCTTTGTTGTCTGTGCGTGTTATGTGATTCAAATTGTCTTTCTTTCCACAATCATTAGCACTTAGTTCTTTCTCTGTGCCAGGTTCCAGACTAGGTGCTGGGGTTCCTAAGACATGGTCCCTGCTTTTGGGCACTTACAGGCCAGAGAGAGGCAGACATATGGCAGATTAGGGCACCTAATTGTTACAGATGTTATAACAAGGAGATTCAAAAGAAGGAAGAGTTAGTGCTCTGAGAAGCAGGACTGGAAAGATTTAACAGAAGTAATCTAGACTTTCTGATGATTTCCAGGTTGTGGTTCAAATGTCTGGTTATATATTCTTATTAGGATGTGCAGGAAAGAGGCACAGGATGGGCAGAGGCTTCGAGGCAGAGCTGGGTTTGAATCCTACATCTGTCATTTAGGAATTGTGTGACTTTGCACAAGTTTCTTAAACTCGCTGAGCTTCAGTTAACTAATCTAGGAAAAGAAAATAAATAGTATCTTTATTATTTATTAAAGGATCCCATTTTTCCAAAGCCTCTCATCCTGTGTTCCTGATCTGGGGGTGTAAGCTGGAAGGCAAGAAAAAGTGGATTGAAGGCTTTCAAACTCAGTGACCTGCTGGTGGCCATGGAAAACTGTTTTAGACTCCTGACAGCAGTGGGATTGTGTAGTATTTGTTATTCTGTGTCACAAAGGCTTATTTCACTTAGTGTGATGTCTTTCAAGTTCATCCACGTGTAGCAAATGGCATTTTCCTCGTTTCTTTTTAAGGCTGAATAATACGCCATTGTATATATATATATACACCACATCTTTTAAAATCCATTCATTTGTCAGTGGACATTTAGGTTGTTTTCATGTCTTTGCTATTGTAAACAAAGCTGCAGTGAACATGGGAGTACAGC
Source organism: Rhinolophus sinicus (assembly GCF_057876585.1). NCBI lineage: Eukaryota > Metazoa > Chordata > Mammalia > Chiroptera > Rhinolophidae > Rhinolophus > Rhinolophus sinicus. The sequence goes on from NC_142503.1 coordinate 48,648,244, forward strand.
TATCTCCTAGAGACACTGATTTCAATCCTTTGGGGTAGATACCCAGAAGTGGGATTGCTGGCTCATATTGTAGTCCTATTTTTAATTTTTTCAGGAATGTTCTTACAAGGTTAGAAATTGAATTCAAAGTCAATAAATAAACATACATCTGTGATTAACTAATTTCAACAAGTACGCCAAGACCATCCAATGTGGAAAGAAAAGTCTTTTCAATGAATGGTGCTAGGACAACTACATAGCTATGTGCAAAAGAGTGAAGTTGGGTCTTTATACAAAGTTGGATCTGTAGGCAAAGATTAACTCAAAATGGGTCAAATGCTTAAATATAGAACTCTTTAAAGAGAATAAAACCTTCATGACCTTTGATTTGGCAAAGCATTCTTAGATGTGAAACCAAAACACAAGAAACAAAAAAATAAATAAATTAGACTTTATCACAATTAAAAATGTCTGTGTTTCAAAGCATGCCATACAATAGTGAAAAGACAACACATAGAATGGGAGAAAATATTTTCAAATCATATATCTGATAAGGGACTCGTAGCCAGCATATATAAAGAACGTCTATAACTCAATAATAAAAAGACAACCCAATTTAAAAAAATGGGCAAAGGACTTTAAAAGACATTTCTCCAAAGAAGATTTCCAATGGCCAACAAGCACATAAAAAGATGTTCAACATCATTAGTCATAGGAAATGCAAGTCAAAGCCAGATGATGTAGATGCCTGATCACTGCACTGTACACCTGAAGCTGAAGCTGAACAATAATGAATGTTAACTACAAGTTTGTGTGTGTGTGTGTGTGTGTGTGTGTGTGTGTGTGTGTGTGGTTACAAGCAGCGGAGTACAGCATTAGGAATAGAGACAGTGGAAATGTAATGGCTGTGTGTGATATCAGAGGGATAGTGGATGGGGGAAGAGGGGTTGGCATAGTGTGAGGGATATAAACGATAAATGTCTAACTATTACATTGTTTTGTGCACTGGAAACTAATTTAAAAAATGTAAAAATAAAAGCCAGATGAGACACCATTTCATGCCCACGAGGATGGCTAGAATCAAAAAAGTCAGATAGTAAGTATTGGCATGGATCTGGAGAAATAGGAACCCTCATACAATGGTGGGAATGTAAAATGTTGTACCCACTTTCAAAAAAGTCTGGCAATTTCTCACAAGGTTAATCATAGAGTTATCATTTGACCCAGCAATTCTACTTCTAGGTATATACCCAAGACAAATGAAAACAAAAATTCCTACAAAAACTTGTACATGAATGTTTATAGCAACATTATTGATAATAGCTAAAAGATAGAAACACCTCAGATGTCTATAAACTGATGGACGGGTAAATAAAATTTGATGTATGTGTATAATGGAATATTACTTGACCAGAAAAAGAAATGAAGTACATGCTACAACCTGGATGAACCTTGAAAGTAGTATGCTAAATGAAATAAGCCAATCATAAAAGACCGCATATTATGCCATTCCACGTATATCAAATATTAGAATAGGCAAATCTATAGAGATGGAAATTAGATTATTTGGTGTTTAGGGCTGATGAGAGGATGGGGGAGATGATAAGTAAAGGGTATGGGGTTTCTTTTTGAGGTGATGAAATGTTCTAAAATTGAGTGTGGTGATGGTTGCACATATATGTGAATATACTAAAAACCATTGAATGTCATACTTTAGATGGGAGAATTAGTATGTGAATTATATCTCAATAAAGCTGTTTTTAGAAAAGAATAGACATGCAAGTTTGCTTGGGAAATTGACTGATTTGCTTTGTAAAGTTACGCCAAGTATATTTGTACCTAATCCTTGTGTGCAGCACCATTTCAGTGACTATATAAAATCCAGGACAGAAACAAGAAAGTGGTGGGATATTATTACCTAGCTCTTCAATTTTAAATTAAACCTGTTACTCAGTTCTATTAGCTGTAGCCTACATTTTCATATCACTGATCATTTTACTTGGGCTATTTATAGTCTTTAGAATGATGCTCTTGGATAAGTTTGGCTTATAAAGAAAGAAAAAGCTGTTTACAGAGTAATAAGCTCTATGAGACCGTAGGTTAATAAGATTATAGCAACACTGAAGATGTAAAAAAAAATCTCATTGACATGGTGATGGGAGGAGGTACTGTCAGGTAATGATATTCTTGAGACCATGCCAACTCTTGCCCTACTATACTTTCATTTTTTTCCCTGAAATGTTCTATAAATGTTTCCAAGGAAATGGCTGTATATTTTTGTATAATTCTTATTTTTATAGTGCAAAGTTAGAAATATTGTAATTGACTTTAATGACTTAGTAACAGTCATTCAGCACCCACAGTATATTAAATAAATGCTGCATAGATAGAGCACACAATAGGCAAGTACTTGCTCAGTAGGGGCTTTGGGCTGGGAAGCAGAGGCCAGGGTGTTTTCAGAGTCTGATCGCTGATTAGCTTTGTCCAGATTCATATGTAGAATGAAAAGATACTACCAGAGGTTTCTCCACAATCTTATTAGCTCTAGCCCTCTGTTATACTGAGAGTCTATGAAACTCGAATTATCTGTGTCTTAAGCAAAAGCAAGGTGATAAAAAAAAAAAAAGTACTGCATACATGTCACATGGCATCCTATCAGATAACTGGCTAACAGTGACATTTCTGGAGAGGTAGCTGGCTTTCATGGATTGAGCCCTGGAATGTGTCATGGGGCATGAAGTGTGACTTGCTGAATCCTGTCTTTTCACTATGGGTGCCTGTGCTCCCTCCACCACAGTTCCAGTCTGTAGTCCTGAGAGCACTGGCACCCAAATTGCATGTTGTGAGGTATTAAAGTCTTTAGTGTAGAACTTCTCAGAGCCTATAATATGCAAAACTGAGACAATCAATACAATATTTCCAAAGTGATTTGACTGTGACACCCTTTGTTTCATAGAGCATATATCAATGCTTCAGTGAGCAGCTATTAATACTTTACTGAACTGGGAATCTGGTTTAGACTCCTCTGCCTTGGCCACGGCTGGACCGGTGTCAGAATTCACTGACTCCAGGAAACATTCTTTGGTTGCTCTGGGTTTATTCATCCTTGGGTCACCAGTGCCTGGAATATAGTTATTACTCAAAAACTGTTTGTGGAATTAATGATTAAATGAATAAATGAATGTGTACATGGTAGACTATATCCAGCGATTCTCTCTTCTAATCAATATTTATGCATCAAGCTTGCATAATATGAATGAGATTTGCTTATTAATGATGTCCCTCTGAGTTTCGGGTTTGAGGTCTAAAGGGTGCTGTCACCCCAATTAGCTTATAACCCTCTTTAATGGTACCATGTACTTTATTAGTGTTGTTGGCCTGACCCTGCCCTAACTTCATCTTGGCTCTTCATTAGCCCTGCCGTTCCAGCCTCACACACAGATCTCCTCCTCCTCGTCGAGCTCTTTCTCTCACACAGATCAAACACTAAGAGTTTTCATAATACAAATCAAATTAGACCTGTAAGACCATCATTATAAATGTTCTACTGCAAGGCCATTACCTTCGTTAGACTCTGGAACCTCGTGCTTCCCTCCCTGTCCTACGAAGGAGGAATGAACTGTTATATATTCATTTTAATTTTCTATAAACTCACTCTCAGTGCGTATAGAGGAACCTCTGCAAATGCAGAGAAGAATGTCTCCAGAGACTTGGATTAGGTACAGTAGGGTAGACCGTGAAGTTGGAAAGCTTCTGACTGACACATGCCCCTCCTACAGTCTGCACGTTCAATAGGTATGTCACCAACGCTGTCACCGTACTATCTTCTGAGAACCAGAAGATGTGTCTAACCATATTTGCCTTCCTCTCAGCAGAGACAGGGATTGTCTATATCTTAACTCAGTTGCCAAGTCAAACTGAAAATCCAACCACCTCCTTTCTTAAATGAGAACAATGAATTTTTTAAGGTGCCATGTTTTCTTTCAGTAATCTTATTTAGAAGTATTAAGGGTTATTTTTCTGACTTCTTTAATGTCTTTCAGGAAGTCATGAATTGTTAGAGAATTACCCTGTTCCTTTTCTAGATAGTCTTAAGATCTCATTTTGTCCACCTGAAAAAAAACAAAGTAAATGCAGAAGCAGATAGGAGAATCGAGCTGTCTTTTATGAAACCAGATATTGAAGAGATTTGCAAAAATGTCAAATAATATCACTCTTCTCACTGTTTTTTGTTTTTGAATATTTATTTTTCATAAAGTTATTTATGCTAATGTGAAGTAGGGTTATTTTTAATTCAACCATAAATAAATATTTAAAAATTGAAAAAAATACCTCATTTTTCATACAATAGTCATGTACGTTCGGGACTGCTGTTCATATCAGGAAGAAGTTTATAATCTGCATAGTAGAATAAGAACTATATGGTCGAAAACCATTGCCAAAGGAAAAGCCAGCCCCATTTGAGTGATGTGACACATTTAATTTGCGTGTTGTCTCTATTTTATGTGCCCACTGTTGAGTTCTGCCCACTGAAGACATATCACAAGTTAAATTATGTGACTAATCCAGTTTGTTTTGTTTTTGTTTTAATACCAAGTCTCTTTCAACTTGACACTAAATTCCATATATTCTCATTAAGAATGCCATGCAAATAAGTTATCATTACATATATGTATACTTATATATAGTTTTAAATTATATCTATAATTAAGCTATAGATATAGTTTAAGACTTGCAAGAAGTTGCAAAAATAGTACCGAGTTCCAGTGTACCCTTCACCCAGCTTCCCCAATGATATCTTACACAACTTTAGTATATTGTCAAACCAGGAAATTGACATTGGTGTAATACTATTAATTCAAATACAGGCCTTATTTAAATTTCATCAGGTTTTTTTTGCATTCAGTCTTCTAGAGGGATGTGTGTAGTTCTGAGAAATGTTATCACATACATAGATTTGGATAACCTCACCACGTAATCATGGCCCAGCACTGTTCCATCACCACGAAGAAACTCCCTTGTGTTTCCCATTTCTGGTCACACCATCGCCCCATCCCTCATCCCTGGCAACCACTGACCTGTTCTCCATCTCTATAATTTTGTCATTTTGAGAATGTTATAGAAATGATGTCATGCAGTATGAAGCCTTAGGTGGTTGGCTTTTCCTCCCACTCAGCATAACTACCGCCCTTGACATCCATCAGCGATTGTGTGCACTAATCATTTGTTCCTATTTATTGCTGAGTAGTATGAGTAGTATCCGTTGAGCTCAGGTTTTTTTGTTTTTTGTTACGTTAAGACCAAAGTCAAAAAGAACAAGCCAGTAGCTGAGTAGATTAAGGAACTAAGAGCAAATAAGGTGACGTTAGGGGGAGGGAAGGAGGCAGCAAGACAGACGGGCAGAAAGCAGGGACAGAATCGAGATCCAGAGTGAGAGGCATAGGGCCATGCTGCCAAGCCCAGACCTGGAAAGCGACAGCTGTAGCAGAGATGTGTCAGGGTCCAACTTACAGCCTGGAACTGGATGTGGCCAGAAAGAAAGATGGGGGAGGGGGGGAGGGTAGTAAATACCTAATGTCTCCTCCACCTGTCTGTCCCTGGCTAACCCCAGGGCCTCAAGCCCACTGTTCCCCCTGAGTCTCCTGATACTGTTTCTCTCCCATGATATCTTATGTTAAGATCATGCCCAGGATAGAAAGGAAGAAAAGGCATAAGGGTTCGAATACTCTCATAGGTAAGAGTCTTGGGCATTTTTTCAGAGTAAAGGAAATTCCTATCTTTTGACCCAGCACGTAACGACACAGCAACATTCCACATCCCTGCGATGTGGAATCTGAGGTGATTTGGCTCAAATTCCAAAGCCTTTTAAAGGCATAGAAGAGGGAAGAAGTAGAAACTGGGCTTCTTAATCCCAAGTTTATCATTACAATCAACAAACTCCTAACCTGAGCAGCTAAATATCTTTGCTTAGCCCAGATCTGATTGTAAAGTGATAGAAGGAACGGGACTCGCAACAAATTAAAATCAAAGGCACCTTTGTAGAAGCAATCATTTGATATTATGGTAAACAAATCTTTCAAATATCTATAAACCAGGGTCAAGCCAATAGATAGCTGTACTTATTAAATCCACCTCAGAAAATGTTTCATTGAGTTATTTTTCCTTCACCTTCAAATTTGGGAATGTAGCAGTGTATGAGTTACTATTTATATTCCTTCCACAAAATGACAGAAATGATTTGGATGACATTGACTAACAACAGAGCCCTTGTTTAGGCATCCACAAACTTCACTCTCTTCAACACCACAGGCTCAAGCTTTCTATGGCAGAGCTCTTTTCCCATTTCAACAGAATCCAGTGTTCAGGTCAAGTTTGCCATGTAAAGCATTCTTCTCCTAAGAGGGCATGCTGAGGTGTGGCATCCCATGACACAGAAGGTCCCATCTCTGCTTGATATACATGATGCAGAATTAGAATATTGAAAGGAAGTCAAGCCACATTGATCTTATATGAATGAGTTGTACCTCATGGCTGTACCCCACTCTTAGCCAACCATTACATAACTATATAATGACCCTCCTTTGCAGAGCTTAAGAGATTTTCACATTTGATCATGCTACTAAAAAGGAAACAGACTTGGCTGCCATTGAAAGATGGTAATACTGACCTGACCGGCACCTGATATTAGTATGTGAACCTACACCTTCAAACACTGGCAAATCCACTTTATTGAATTCTATTCCTGGTGTATTGCCAAACTAACTCTAGGACCATAGCAAGTTTTAGCTTTAAGTTTTTCATCTGTAAAATGAGTAATTTGACTCAATATCACTGTCCCTTCTAATTCTATATCTTCTTAGGCTTTGTGTTTTAGTGGCCTTGAATGTGACTGATTGCTATGAGAAGAAAAGCCCCACGTTGCCATGACTCTCAGAGTTGAGTGTGTGGATTCATATTATTTTTGTGAGCTAGAGAAAAATAGCATCAGCTTATCTTTACAAATGGGAAAGCCAGGATAATAATAGTGGCAAATACTCATATAGGTTTTACTATGCACCAGAAACAGTTCTAAGCACTTTACAAGATTGAACTTGTTTTAATAATAATCCTATGAGGAAGGTACGATTATTATCCCTGTTTTACAAATGACAAAACTGATGCCCAGAAAGGTTAATGAGTAGATACAAAGTCACATGGCTAATAAGTGTCAGAGTCTGGATAGAAGCCATGTAGTCCTGCTGCATTGAGTGACTGGTGGTGAAGAGTCTTCAGACCCACGAACTGGAATCAGAACCTTTATCAACCGAATTATTCCTAGGCTCTTTTTGGAAAAAAAATTCCAATCTAAAGGATGCACTTCACACCACTTTTTGGTCTGCAAATGGTATAGGAAACACAGGATCTCAGTGTGGAACAGACAAAACTGCTTCTGTTTTTGAGGCAGAATTTATAGAGTCCACATTCATGGAATCCAGACCGTGATATATGTACACCTGTTATATAGCCTATAATTGCTTTCCCTTTGCAATGAAAGGCAATTGTTTGTACATCTGGCTAGCACATATTGGTGAAAGGGTCCCAGAGTTTCCTGCATAAATGCACTTATGCCTAAATGCCTCTGGGCCTCTAGACTCTGCACATACACCGTGGACCTCTTCTAGGTAGAATCAAAATCCCTGGGCCCAGAGTCACCTACACCCAGTCCTGACTGGCCTTGGCTGGAGGGTTCCTTCTAGTGTAGCCCTCACTGGCTCCCCTGACCTCCAGGACTCTGCATCCCGTGGCCCTGTCTGATGCTCCCTGCTTTGGCTGACTCACTGCCTTGCCTGCCCAACTACAGTAGCTGCCAGACCCCACCAGCCCACCAGAACTACTCACCCTGGATCCCATCCTTACCTTGGATCCAGGCCAGACAATAATGGGTAAAGCTCCTTTACTACCTTTAATGACATTGGCCAAAAACTAAAGCAGGCAAGCAAAAAAGCAGAAAGCATAAGAAGATTCTATAAAATTTTAGAAACATTCATGTGTGGCAGATCCATAAAGAGTAATTCAGGAAAAACGTATTCATTAACTTCCTAATCTCCTTTTGGAGATGGTATCATGAAGGGTAATTGTGCTCTGTGACCAAATGCCCAGGGCCCCGTCAACAGGCCTGCTCTAGGAGGCGCCCGGTTCCATCTGCACTGCGCCTCTTACGCTGCCTCCCTGTCTCACACCACTCTGCTTTCCTGGTGCCCTGAGGTGAATGTGTCTTCCCTTCCTTGTCAGCCCTCCCCTCTCTCTTCTAAATTACATTCTAATAAGTGTCAAGTTCAGAGAACAAAGGTTCCCACCAGATTTTCTCAAAATATAAAACCATCTCCACTCCTTTGTTGTTCTCTAAGACTTCCCTATAGACACCACTGCTTAATTCATTCTTCTGGTGTGACATTAACCTTGAGGAACTAATTTGGTACTAATATAGCTGTGGTAAGTACTCTAGCAAGCCTTTCTTTTCTTTATTTTTCACCGTTAGTTAATGGGCTGTTATTTAAAATATTGCCAACTTTCTTGTGTCAGGCAATGGAAGAAAAACATAAAATAAAAGGCTATTAGACAAAGTAGATGAAGAATGAACAACAGTCCCATCAAACCCTTTGGGGGAGAATTCGAATGTATGTTAAAAATAAATTAATCCAGCAACATTGGATGGTTAGCAGTTGGTGGGATTAGGCTAGTGAGTCCACTGAGAAGCATGCGATCCCCAGAATCGCTGTGGCAATGTGATGCCTGTCGTTCCAGTTTACTGGTGTGACCAGATTGCCTCAGATCTCTGTGACTAGTGCACTGTACTTAGCGTCTCAACATGATGTAACATTCAGAGGCACCTTCTTAGTTGTGGCTGAAAACTGTGGCAGGGTGGTGAAAAACTAGGAATTAGGTGTATTACAAAGGCTTAAATAGATGTATTTTATCTCAGACTTGTCACTCAGGATTTTGTTTCTGAAGCTGAGAGAACTACTAGATCAAAGAAGATAGAACAAAACTGGTAAATCCCTCAGTAGCACTAAGGGAATCCATCAATGATATGAAGCCATTTATCCAATTAGCAAAGGTTTGGGTAAATCCTGTGTCAACCAAAGGTTGACAATAGTAATGTTCTTAACTGGTTCCTTTACATGGAACCAATTCACGAAGCTACCAGACACTGCTGAGGCCGTCCAAGCAACAAAAGCACATGGAATTTGAGGGGCCAGAGAAAGGTGGTATTAAGTGAATCAACTTGTTAGGTAGCGAGATAACTTGGCTGGCTACGAAAACCGTGCTGGTGGAATAGTGGTGTTTATTTGTAAAGAAATGTTGTAGTTGGTAGGAAAGAAGTAGTTTCTCAAAAGAGAGTCAGAGATGTCTTCTGGAGGGCTGGGCAGGGGTTACTAGAAATCAACTGCACAAGAAGGATGCCACTCAAAAAAACGTTGCCCACAAAAATTCTGATGGGACAATCAGACCTCATCTCAACCTCATCTTACAAAGTCTACCTGCCTCTGGTGTTTATGTTAGATATGGGAGGTAATCATGAAAAAGCAAGGTAATTTTATAATGCACTTGTTCCATTAGGCTTGCCATTTGTGACTCTGATGAGAGAGAGAGAGAAAAGAAGAAGAAGGAGGAGGAGGAGGAGGAGGAGGAGGAGGAAGATCAGAAGAAAGGAAGGAGAGAAAGAGACAGAGACCCCTGAATCCTCTGTTTGTCATACTGCCAGCCCCCCATACACACCCTCTCCATCATAGGACCCCAAGCACAGAGGAAGCTATAGACTGGGGATCAGCAAAGTTTTTGTATAAAGAACCATATAACAAATACGTTAGACTTTTGGGGCCACATAAGGTCTCTGTCACATATTCTTTGTTGTAATTCTTTTAAAATATGAAACACCACCCTTAGCTGTACAAAAACACAGTTATTAACCCCCGCTATAAACCCATACACTCTTGGTTACTAGGTAAGACGATGTCTCCCAAGTTGGATGTGGTCCCCTACCCTGATGAGCGGCTCCACTTCATCTAGAGTAACACCACGGCTAGACGCAGGCGAGAGCTGCCTCCTCCCTTCCTTCCTGGTCGGCACAAATGCTGATACCTGCTGATTACTGTTGCTGTGACTATGAATGTCCTCTGTCACAGAGCCAGGAGCCTCCTATCTTCTACCTGCATCCGCAACTGGTAGGCTAACTTCTTAGCTTTCAAGCAAGGTAGAATCTCACAGGTCTTGAGCGAGGCTGGAGGGAGAGAAAGAGGGGAAGCGAAGGGGTGTGGGGCAGGAGGTGACACAAGAGAAAACACTACGTGGAGGAGAGATGATCCAAGAAAGAGCTTTCCCACCCCAACTACACTGGCCTCATTTTTAAGTCTCCAAAGTTTCCATTTTGTTCTTCATAAATTTGAGCTTCTCTGCTGTGCTGGGCAAAATGAGGGGGAGTCTTTGGCTCCCCCGAGAGGCTAGAGTTTGCCAACAACAGTTAGGTATCTAAACCACAAATTATAATCTCATTATAACTCTTTGTTATAAAACAAAAGGAAATCTGGCCATGACTAGAATTTATTCACTGTGGCCCAGGGATTAGGTATAATTCAATTAAAAAGAGAATTTATCCTTTAAAGTAGGAGGATATATATCTATATATATATGTATATGTATATGTATATATGTATATATATGTATATGTATATGTATATGTATATGTATATGTATATGTATATATGAAATATACACACACATGCATATATATAGTTTTAATTAAAAAGAAAAATTGACACAATATAATTGTGAATTTTTAGACATTAGTGACAGTTGTAATTGTTGAAATGCAGAAAGAATATTGGATCTAACACAGAAGCGTTAAATAGTGTTAAATTTCTCCCACATTCTAGACAATTTTGTGTGTGAGACTTGATTTGCTGATGGGATACTCTTAACACTAATCCTGAGTGCACAGAACTTTAGAAAAATTATCTGTGGTTGTATTTTAAATTGCTAAACAATTAATACATAAGATCTAGAAACCTAAATAAAATTCGTTATTTCCAAAAACTGAAGTTGGAACTTTTGAAATGAAAACTAGCCATATAACTTAGAGATTTAATGAATCAGATTCTCTTTGGGAGAGTTAGCTTGTGGACCATTGAGAGAGACAAGGTTGAAATCAGTAACAAAGGCGACAGTCAAACCCTGGCAGGTTAGTCCCACAGCACCCCTGCACCTCTGTCAGCATCTCTTCATTGGGATGTGTCAGGTCACAGGTGGCCAGACAAAGACGTGGTGTCCGAAAGTGTGAATGAGAACATGTGTGTAGCACACAGCACTCCGATCCCTACACGCGACACTGCTCTGCTTATCTGCACACACAGTTGTGAGGCTCAAGCCTGGCCCCAAAGAGCAGTTTGTTATTTGTGACAACCCTGGGTGCATAGTGTTCTCCTCCTGACTGACCCTGCCCCAACAGTGAGTCAGAGTTTAACACATTTAGTCTAATTGGTGTGAGATTTAAATAATCACTGATTTATCCCATTGTGGAGATCAAGATGGGGAAAATGGGAGGGTCTTGGAGGATCTCAGCTTGTGGGAAGGTGATTGTACAGAGCAAATCATGGTTGTGAATCTGCTACCCAGTTTCCCAAGAAGAGCTGAGGTTCTGTTTCATTCCCCCTCCGAGCTTTATTAATCAGACTCATTGCGGTTGCCATGCTCCAGAGCACATGGAATTTATGTCCTTTCGCTCTTCCCTCTAGGAGCTAATTGATATATTTTGTTGAGGAGAAAGTGCTTTCTCTACATGTTTCTTCTCCTTGCAGGCATGAGCAAGTCTTCCATTTTAAAAGCAAATCACCCACTACCACCACAACTCACAAAACACCCCCTGCTTCAGTCCCCCTTTCATTTACTTAATTCCTTTCCTTCTCCTACATTTAACCCCCCCACCCCCACCCCCCCCATTAAAACGAAACCCTTCCTGGGATTTCCTGGCAAAAGACTTGACAGGACCCAGAGGGAGTACTTCCTGGCTTCATTTCTGGTCCTCCATTCACTGTTGAGTTTATGACTGGAATTAAGGGGGGAAAGGGGAGGGCCTTAATGGATTTGCTTATTATGTTCTACTTTTGAAATGATTTCCTGTACTAAAAGAAATATTAACAATTAAACTATTTTGTTAAAACTGGTAGTGAAGAAATATATATGATTCTTAATACAGTATTCCTTATAGTCTGGGTATCACAGTGAATTAAATGTTTTTAAAAGTGTTTTAGGGAATATGCTATTCCTGATATGTGTTATTGTGTAACAAACTAGCCAAAAACGTAGTTGCTTTAAACAATACCCGTTTTATTGCATCTCATGTTTTGTAGGTTAGACATCTGGTCAGGGCTTGGCTGGGTGATCCTTCTGTTTTTCATGGTGCCAACAGAGGTCACTCAGTGGTGTTTAGCTAATAGATAGACTCTTCTGGAGGATCTGAGATGGCTGACACTTTGGCAGGGATTGCTGAAAGGCTGGACTCAGCCTGGAATGTTGAGTATAGGGCCTACCTGTGACCCTTCCAGCATGGCATTCTCAGGGTAGTCAGACTTCTTAGATGGTGGCTCAAGGATCCAAGAGCAAGTGTCCTCTTGAGCAAAATGAAGCTGCATGGCCTTTTATGACCCAGTCTTGGAAGTCACATGACATCACTTCTGTCGTACTCTGTTGGTCGAACAGTTCCCCAGAATCAAGGAGAGGAAACATAGACTCCACCTCTTGATGGGAGGAGTTTCAAAGAATTTGTAGCCACACTGTATAATCATCATACATGGACAAAGGAGAAATCTCTATTCTCTTACATGTTAAAAAGTCATTTTTATTAGCCATGGTTTAGGAAATTTCTTTCCTTAACCCTTTTTCAGAATGCAGTATTTCCAAAATATTGTTTCCACCATTTGGAGTTTTATACAAGTAGTTCCCAGTCTTTTGGATTTTTAAGTCCAATTTAAAAAATTAATGAGGAGGATTGACATAGGGAAGCCAACTTTCTATTTTACTAAGGAAAGATATTTAAAAATAATAATTGCAACAATGCACACATTACTTTTTATATTATCATTTCATAAAACAAAAGGCATGTTTACATCAAAATATAGGAAGGACATATCCTTAGAATAAAGGACCTTCCTTTAAATTGAAAAAATTTATTTTTATGAAAAAGGCATATCCTTGTTTTTCTCATTTCACTGTAGGCTGGTGGAAACTTTCTCATGAAGTCTTTCTGTAGATGTGCATTTAGGAATCACTCTTCTAGACAAAAGGTCTCAAGTATGCCATTTGTCAGACTTTCTTGGGACACTCAAGATTTTATGGTCAAAATTTTAGATTTACATTAGTTTCATCAATTGCATAGGTATATGTGAGAGAGACCAGGGTTTGAGTTAAACCTACTATTTTAAATTCAAATTAAACTAGTTAGGTCTTACTGATTATTTAAAATGTGCCTAGAATAATATAGTCTCATGGAGTTTCAGAATAAGATGCCATAAAGCATAGTATCTACCAGGGGTCCAATTGCAAATTGGTTGTAGACATCAGACGGATAAATAACATAACTCAGGATGTGGGTGAGAACATGTAGAAGTTACCCATGAAAGCTAGGTAAGCTCGCAAAGGTGTCCTTGCAAAGAATGTGGAGGTGAAGTTCAAGGTACAGGATTGCAAGAAAAAGATATTTCAGGTAAGATTAATTGGATAAGGGTTCAAAGATAAGAATGACTGTGGTGTATTTAAGGGATATCAAAAGATTTTGGGGTAGGTTGATTTTTAACATGCCTTGTCTTCAGTTTTGAAGGAGAAAACAAAATTGATTCAACATTTTGTTTTGTTTTGTTTTGTTGTTTTGTTTTGGAGCCATAATATAATAACTGATTAAAATTTCTACTTTTTTCTGACTCTCAAAGTGATCACCTTTTTTCCTTCCTAATCTGAGAAGCAAATGGCTAACTGCTCATGCTAGACACGAGTCCTTTATAGTCATGATAAAAATAATCAGCCACTAAATAACAGCGTCAGTCAGTTCTGAGGGTCAACACCGAAATACTTGGGTGACCTTCCCTGAAATACCTAAATGTACTTCTGACGGTTTGGGATTGAGCAGCCCTTGCATGATGTTTTATCACTAATGACAAAATAAATCTCACGTGTCAAGAAGTGCTGCCCTGAGTTCCTCTCGGCGGTGCCAGTCGTAATGGATTAGGACCAACATCCATTAGTCCAAGGCCGATCTTGGTATTTACTCACTCACGATTCTGGTCTGGCAGCTTAGGTATCTGCCCATTTAGGGAAACAAAAGGGTGTGTTGGAGCATTAGAAGTGGACTACTGAATTTTCCCTTTCGACATGTACCAGAATCTTTTATAATCTAATCTGGTTTTTATTGTGTTATCTGCCACCCATTTGTTGTTTTAAAAAAAACAATAGCAACAACAACAAAAAGTTACACATAGTTTTTATAGAAAGGTGTCTTGGAGGAATTGTGTGATCATTTTCCAATCAATATTGACCAAGCACGATGTGATCTTTGAGTCCATTTTCAAACCTGTTTTCCTGCCATGCACTCACAGGCACGTCCCCAGTGTCTGGAAAAGGCCTGCGTTAAGCAATAGGAGTCCTCTTCCTCCAGACCTTTCTGTTGCTGAAAATATCAAAAGATACAATATGGACAGCATTCAAAGATTATTCTTCTTGTTCTGTTCCTCTAAAATACCAGTTCCTTTTAGATTTTTATGCTTCATTTGTTCACTGTGCTGATATAAAAGAGACTTCTCTGAAGACATATTTTGTCATTGCTTGCAGGTATTGCTTAAACTTGAGAAGATTAGTGAATTCTCATAAACCTGTTTTTCATCATTTTCTAGAAATAAGACACATGATAGCACTGTTCTTCCAAAATAGCTCAGTCTTTCAGTAGCCGAAAGCCTTTGCTGTGCTGTTGTATTTGTGGCTGTGGTTTGGGGCAGTCTTGTTCGTGTTAATATGCTTAATGCTTTCCTTCTGTCTGTTTTCATTGCTCTACTGTTTGTTCCAGTTTTTCTTTCAGTCCAGCACCATTGTGCCCTTTGGCTCCTGTGAATTGATATTGTATTTAGCGACACTCCCTGCCTCCGTTTCTCACTGCCACTCTGCTTTAGTCTCCTGTTCTCTGCTTTCTTCTGACTGCGGCACTGAGGTGGCCCCTTCAGACCTCTTCCAAGACAGGCCCAGAGGTCTGTTCTCAGTCCCCACACTTTGGGCAGTGTTGAGCAGGCTTTCCTGTTCTTTCTTTTCTTCTGACACATTCTCGCCTCTATCCAGACCCTCTTCTTATCTCTTACTGCACACTTTCTTTTTCTTATCTCTGACTTCTTTTCCTGCTGGAAATGTGGCTATTCCTCAAGGGTTGGTCCTTGGGTCTCTGTCCTCCCTTTCATTCATCCTTGCAGAGAAATTCCTTATTTCACAAGGCTCCAAACTGCCCTGCTATGCTGTCCCCTCCCAAGCATGGGCACCCCAGCCTCGGTGTTAAGCTTTGTATTGCCTCTCAGATACTCCCGCTCTCCTGTTCACTCGTTACACACCTACCCTCAGCACTGCTACAGGCAAACTTCTCCTCAAAGCAGGGGCCTGCAAACTCCAAATCCGGCCTTCGGTCTGTTTTGTATTATAAATAGTTTTATTGGAGCACAGCCGTGCCCATGAGCTTACATGTGGTCGACAACTGCTCTCATTCTCCAGCAGCAGAGTGGGGTAGTTGCCACAGAGCACGGGTAGCCTCTAAAGTCTAAAATATTTACTATCTGGCTCTTTATAGACAATGTTTGCCGATCCTGCTCTAGTGCCCTTGGTCTTTTCACACGAGGGCTTTGATTACATTCATCCCCCACTCAGGAACCCATCAGTGGCTCCCCATTGTCTGTGTAATTAATGTTACACTTTTTAGCATGTCATTTAAGGATTTTTCCCTCACTTATCCAGCTTAATTGTATTTCTCCACGCACCCAGCCCGGCCACGCTACCCAGACTCCTACTCTGCTACTCCCCAGTCCTCTCATGCTCTTTCCCACTCCAGACCTTTCCCGGACTGCTGTGTAAGCCCAGTGCCATTCTGCCCGTCCTCTTCTTCAGATTCTCCTAGTGTTTTTGAGGCTAAACTCTATCCTTGGTTCTTTAGGAAGTGTTTCCTGATGATCAGCTGTATTGATCATTGCCTTATTGATTTGCGTGGAGCGTCTGTACTGCCCTCATCTGGCCTGTTCACAGAGTATAATGAGGGGTTACTGACGTGACCATCTCCTCAGTTGTTTAAGACATTAGCCTTTTCAAGCCTCCTCTTTTATTTTCTCTGTTTATCAATTTTATCACAACCTATCTGAAGCCAAAAACCTCAGTGTCAATTTCCACTCTTCATTGCCTACCCACTGAGTTTACAAGAATGGCGGGCTCTGGCTACGAAAAATACTTTCAGCCTTGTCATTCTTCCAAGCCGACTGCACCTGCCTTAGATCGGGCTGCCACTATTCCTTCCCCAGGCTACTTCTGAGTGATATTCCTTCAGCAGGTCTGGTGTGTGTTTTTTTAATGTATTGGGGTGACATTGGTTAATAAATAACATTCTAAGTTTCAAGTGTACAATTCTATAATACATCATCTATATATAGCATTTGTGCTCACCACCCAAAGTCTAGTCTCCCTCCATCACCATATACAGAAGGTGCCCAAAAAATGTATACACATTTTAAGAAAGGAAACCTGTATTAAAATTGTAATACTCAATATATACCGATAACAAAAGATGACTACAAGGCACATTTGACTTCTGCATTACAAGAGGTGCTCAAAGTGGTTACCATCAGCGTCCAGACACTTCTGCTTACAACGAACTACTACTTGAGCAGCGTTGACCAAAGTGTCCACTTGTATACATTTTTTGGCACTCCCAGTATTTGACCCCCTTTACCCTCTTCATTTTCCCTCCACCCCCTTCCCCTCTGATAACCACCATTCTGTTGTCTGTGTCTATCAGTTTGTTTTGTCCATTTGTTTGTTGCTTTGTGTTTCATATCCCACATATGAGTGAAATCATATGGTTCTTGTCCTTTTCTCCCTGACTTATTTCACTTAGCATGATTCTCTCAAGATCCATCCATGTGTTGCAAATGGCAGTATTTTATTCTTTCTTATGGCTGAGTAGTACTCCATTGTGTATATGTACCACATCTTCTTTATCCAATCACCCATCAAAGGACACTTAGGTTGTTTCCATGTCTTGGCCACTATAAATAATGCTGCAGTGAACGTAAGGGTACATACATCTTTATGAATAAGTGTTTTCAAATTTTTCAGGTAGATACCCAGAAGAGGGATTGCTGGGTCATATAGTAATTCTATTCTTAATTTTTTGAGGAACCTCCATACTGTTTTCCATAGTGGTTATATCAGTTTATATTCCCACCATCTACTGGTATTTCTTCCAGGGCCAGGACTAGGGTGAGTATGAGGTGCCTGGAGCACAAAATTTAAAGAAGTACTCATTCTCAGGGTCAGGCAAGTGCAGAGCTGGCACTTGAGAGGGAGTGCTTCCTTAAATTTTGTGCTCCAGGCACCTCCGCTCAAGTGCTTTACCCTGGTCCAGGCCCTGCCCTGCTCTCTCCTCCCCTGTCTTTTCCCCCTGCAGTTTATCCTCCACAAGCTCGCTGAAATGATTTTTTTTCAGGTATGGATGATATCCAGGCTGTTTTTTAGATTCCCACAGGATAAAGGCCAACTCCTTGGGTTCATTCTAACTTGTCTTCCAGCCTCATCTCTTGCCGCCCTTGCCTCTGCACACGAACTCTGCACTCTACCCATCCTGGCGGACCTGGAGTCCTTTCAGTTGCTGTGCTCTGGGACACCTCAAACCTCTGAACCGACTCTTCTTCAGTCCCTTGGGGAAAAACTCAGCCTGACCCACTGCTACCCTCTATGGGAAGGAAGCTTTTCAGAATTCCCTCGAACTGATTAAGTCACTTCTTCCTTTTCTCCCCTTAAGCAAAATGTACTCACCGTAATTATATAGCATGTGTTTAATTTAGTGGTAATTAATCTTTGCATGATTTTGATCTCCCAGTAAACCAACGATCGAAAGCCCCAGGTTCGTATTAGAATCATTTGGAAAGTTTTTAAATAATATTGTTGCCTAAGTCCTACCCCAGAACCAGAATGTCTGGGTGTGGCCTAGGCATCAGCATTCTTTTTCTTAAAGCTCCCCAGGTGATTCTAATGTGCAGCTATTAACTAAAACCACCGCACTAGGCTGTGAGCTGCTTGAGAGTAAGAGCCGTGTCCATTTCCTGTGTGTGGAGCTCTACTCACTGCTCCAGGCTCTTTTTCCCCATCCCCTTTCCTCATACCTTGCAAAATGCCTAGCTTACAGCAGGAGCTCAACTAAGAGCTGTGGAATTAATGACTACGCACTTCATTCGTTGGCTCAGTGATTGGGGTGATTTAAAAAAAGGGTTCAATCAATTACACTTCTTTCCCACAGCACAGGCCTTGGAGTGGGGGAAGTTTGCAGAGACAGGTATCCCATTGGTGTGGAACTGATACGTGATATCCATGACACACCATGCAGACACTGGCTATAATGCTCTTGATTCCTGATACTTGTTTCTTTACTGCTTGGAACATCAGTAAGCTGTAATTGCCCTTTTTGGGGCCTCTAGAGCATTACATGCAAAAAATATTTTAATGTATTTTTGCCTATCCAGTGGACATGCTGTTTATTAGCCTTTTAAGGAAAGATATAGGAAATAGATTGGGTTTTCTTATTAGAACTCTCCTTCTGCAGTTGGCTCACTGGATTCAGTGAAAGTGATGTTGGACTTCCCTAGGCTGTGTAGTGCCCAGGGGGACTTAGGTAACAAGTAGAAATGTTGCTTGATGTAGCATTTACCTGCCAGTACAAGCAGCTACATCAGTCTCTGCCTGGACCAAGGAACTTAAATGTCAGACTTTCCAAATGTAACAGTCAGAGATGTGCTGTAGACTGCATCTGATATTTACAGTTCTTTCTACCAAAGGTGAGCTGACTTTTGTTGCAAATGTTCTCCATTGCAAATGAGAAAGGCCTTTTCCTTTCATTTGTACATATGCCTTTGATATTATTACTTTCTTTACTGTAATTGTGCAGAAGTCCACAGATGTATTTGAATACATTATGGCCCTTGCCTGTGGCTACTAAAAATATAATTGGAAAAGGTGAGGGGTTGGTTTTAGGAGAAGCCTATTAATATTTATTTAAATAGTTGCAAGTTGCAAAAAAATAAGTCTTTGAGATTTAAAAAAATTAGATTACTTTTCCAGTACTGTTTCAGGTCATTTCTTTTCACAAGTTGAGCTGAGGGAGACCAAAAGCTATAATTTCACTTTCTACATCATTCCAAAGTGCACTCCCTTTTTTCCTGTTGTCTCTTGTTTATCACCATTTTGTTCTTTTCTGTCTTTCCCTCACACCAATACTTGTATTGGTGGTTGTGGTTGTTTTTAATTGAACAACTGTGTTTTACACAATGCTAAATGCTTTATCCCATTTAATTCCTCAAAAACCCTGTGAGATAGGTACTATTATTAACCCCATTTTACAGAGGAGAAAATTAAGACACAAAGAAATTAAGTAACTTATCCAGGATCAAGCAGCTAGTAAATAGTAGAGCAAAGATTCAGATCTAAACCATGTGTTTCGGTTGTCTGGGCTCTTAACTATTTGTTGCCCGACCCTGAAGTTTAGAGTGGTCAAGGTAGTGGAATGCAGGTGAAGGGTACTGAAACTGGTTAAAAAACAAAAACAGTCACCACAACAAAAAATCAGTTCTCCTTCTTCCCCCACCTCAATCCCCATTGCTTTAGTGATGAGTCCTCCTCTCAGCACATTCAGTGAAAGAATCCAACAGAACAAGTACTGAACTTGAGATTTTATGTTATCATTTCTAAAACTTCCAGCACAGAATGTGAAATCAGTAATGATAAGAAAGAGCAAAAAAAATAAAAATAAAAAAATAAATAAAAAAAAGAGCAAATTGTAGGTAAAGAGGGAGACACTGCAGCCCAGGGGCAGGGGCAGCTGGGAGGGACCGTGTTCACTGGAATTAGCCTTTATGGACTGACTGCAGTGGGCCTGGCTGAGGGATGGCCACACTCATCGCCCACCATTTTAGGGGCCTATGGGAAGATCCAAAGAGGCCAACAAGGGAGAGAATCCCCCCACCTCACCCTACTCCCCCCACCACCCACCCCAGCAGAAGAGAAGGGCTGGGCCAGTTTTGCAGGGCTAACCAACACCATTATGTAGAAACCCCTTCTAAATAAATCCAGACTGGTACTTGGACAATTAATGGAAAGGTTGGTAAAAGCAGAAAAACGTATAAAATATACACATGCACTTAAATATTGTGTTTTAATACATAAGCATACATTCATTTGACCATCTTTGGAAGCAGAAGCAGAGACTTTCCTTAGAGCAGGGATCTTCAACCTGAAGTACCCCATTATCTTTCTGGCATCACCACAGCCATTATGTGGCTTTGGTTTTCAGTTTTAATTTCTTGAAAGTCGTGTGAGGGTTTAAAGACACAGATGCCTCAATCTGAACACAGAATTTATCATCTTTATGAGTTTCCTCAGTCAGAGTTGTGTTGGTCACATTTGTTTAATAGCAATGATTTTTTTTGCAACTAGTCTTCCCCAAATCTTTCTTAACTTAGTTTTTATAGCAATAGCTCCAATTCCTTTCACACTCATATTTCATTATTCATGTGACTGATGTTTAATTAAATACATAATTAATAACAAGCAGAACTGACGTAAACAGGTTGGGTATAACCACAGTGAGCCTAAACCACTGCTAATGGAAGCAGAAGGAAGACGGGTGGAAATAGTTCTCAGTGTGTTTGTGGGTGGGTTAGTTAATCCACTGAGTTGGTTAAATCAAAATTGGCTAAGTGAGCTTCTACTGTAGGTAGAACACAATTTTGTGGGAGAAAACCCTACCTTTGGGAAGATAAATGCATCTGCCTCTTGTGACAAGAATAATATCTAAAAACTAATGAGTACAATTTAGGCAATAAAGCATTTTTTCTTAATCCTGTGAATACAATAGATCATATTATATTATTCATTTCAACAGCCGTTTCCAGAACTGCCGTTGTTATGCTTAAAGACTTTTGTTTTCCCCTTTGATTTAAAATTTATTTTAACCTAAGAAAACCCCCTTATAAAGGGTGAGTGTGATCTTCGCCTCATGAACATTATTTATTATTGAATTCAGAATGCCACCACAGAATGTTTTTCCTTGAAAATCAGTTTGTAAATAAATGTTGCAATGAGTTACAAAGTAATGCATTATCCATGGATGACTGCAGAACTTAAAATAATTTTTAAAAGCTTATTGGCTAAAAATTGCTATGAGAAAAACACTATAGACCATTTCTTAAATTTATTCTGTTTAGTTTAAATGTGGTTTAAAATGGGGGGAAAATATGCGGCCCCTCGGGATTGGCAGAAAGAATCAAAAGCAGCTTAGCAAAGAGACAGAAATGGAAATGTGATATTTGTCAGGGGAAATGAGGGTATTATTAAATAAAATGGAACCAGCCCCTGTGTTAGAAAATACCTTAGTGGGTAAGTCATGTTTGAGGCCTCTTTTGTCTTCTGAAAGACTGAGAGGCTGGGCTGGCGGAGAACGGCCTGAACCCAGATGTGATGGGAGGAGCAAAGAGAGCCAAGGGCGATGTTTACTTCTCAGGTCAGGTTCAACCTCCTGAAAGCTCAACTGAATTCAAATCTTCATTAGCTTCCTGAAAAGGTTTAAGAATCACAGCCAGGCCTCTCTCAACATGGGAGGTTGGCCTGTAGTCCTGAGGGAGGCAGGTCCTAGGAGGGGCCTGGAGTTTCCGCTTGCCCTTTGGAGCTCTCCAGCTCCTGTAGGAAGATCGTGCTTGTTCTGTGTTGTTGGCATTAACGTATCCCAGAACCTACAGCTTCTCCTCTCTGGTATGCACTAGACAAATGCAAACTTTAAGTAAAAAAAAAAAAAAAAAAAAGCATTGGAGAGATCGTGTTTTAATGGAAAACATGCCAGCATAAAAGTGCTTTAAAATTCTAAAGTGCACCCACCTCAAGTGGGATCTCATTCCAATGCAGAGTCTGAGTCTGTAGGTCCAGAGTGGAGCTTCAGTGTCTGCATTTCTAGCAAGTTCCCCCAGGGTGCTGGGGCTGTTAGTCCAGGGGTCATACTCTGAGGAGCAAGGATCTGGAAGACTTGATTTCAAAGTCTGGCTTCTTACAGCCTCCGTTTTCCCACCTGTAAAATAAGGGACCTTGCACTAAAATACCTTGTAATTCTGACCCTCAGCAGCATTATGAGACGTGCATAGCTAGGAAGGCTGGTCTATGTCAAGAGCACATCTCTGCTCTGAGTTTTCAAGGGCTCCCCATTATGACACTGTGAAGACAAAATGGAAGTAGGAAAACAAACGAGGCAGGAAATACAGTTTGTCTTCTGACAGTCCAGAGTGTTTCCAGTTTTATTCACATTGTGCCTTTGCTAACATTGAAAGGTTTGACTTTAATTAGATCCCATGATCAACAAACGAATTTTCTAATTGTGCTTTTTGTCTCAAATAAGCTGCTGGGTCGGCTTGATTCTGTCCACAGCAGTCTAATTACCAATAATAATCTAGCAGAGACACAAAAGGTTATTACCTTTAGGTCTAAAACATATTTTTAACCAGGGTAGAAGTAAAGATACAGCTTAATACTAAAGTTTTTTTCTAAATCAGTCAGTTGTGGAGGAATTTCATGCCATCATGAAACCTTTCTTATCCTTCAGCATCTTCTCAGATGCTGCCTCCTCAGTGAAACTTTCCCAGAGGCCACAGTCAGAAGTAGTCGTCACCTCCTGCCTCTCAGGTCCCTGTTTCGCCTCCATCGGAGCTCACACCTCACAGTTGGGCTCCTTCAGTTACGTGCCTGTTGTCTCCTTCACTGAGTCATGAGCTCTTTAAGCCATCTTGATGGAGCGGGAAGAGACTCTGGGGACTTGAAGCCCAGATACCGGAGTAAACACTTCAGCACTGTTCTATCCTGGTCATATGACCCCAGGAGGCCATGGAAATTTCTGGCCTGGATGCCGCTGTCCATAGTGGCCAGGATCAGATGAGATCGTTGTGAAGGTTGTGTGAAGTAATGGCTTAGAGTAAGCATCGGATAAACATTTGTTATGTTTTACCTTCTATACGGTCAGGGATCATGACTTAGAAATCCTTGTATTTCTAGCACTTCAGGAAAAGTCATGCATAGTGGGTGCTCAATAAATTCCTTAAACTTGAATTTAATATCCTCTCTTTTAAAGAGCTTGGGGTGTATTTATTTTAGGCATAGAAATAATGCAAGAAGGAGAAAAAAAAAACTGATTTTGCTCCTCATAGCTGTTAGTGAATGCTTTTCTGAAATATAGGAAACATACTTTGAAGTAGCTATTAAAATTCTGACAGAGATTTATTTCTGGTTTGCTTAGTTTAGGAGGAGAAAAGATAAACATTACACAGGGGAGGAAAAAAATCCCTGTATTTCACAGGCAATTTCTATAGGGTATCCATTTTTATAGATTTATATGTATAAACTTTTTGGAAAAATTTGGAAAAAAAAATGATACTAGTTACCTTTGGGAATAGGGTCAAGGGTGAAGGAGAGAAAGAATTTTCTTTTCATTTTATACATTTCTATATGGTTGGTCTTTTTGGCCATGGAGGCATATTTGTTTGTTTAAATATATGTTAATAGGGATATCTGGGAGAATTGAAGGATGGGCCATTTTTATTTTACTCTTTTGTATATCAAAACTCCTAATAAATGTTATTTTAAGCTTTTTTTTCAAGTGGCTTAAGTACAAGGTGCTAATGATACATGAAGGTTTTCTGCCTCTCAAGTCCCGAAGCTGTCTCCATCACAGAAGTCTAGGGTAAGCTCAGCTCATTCAGCCTTTACTACCTCTGAGCTTCCAGAAGCTCCCGGGGTGGGGCTATGTCCTCACACTACTGCGGGTGGCTGAGATCTAGCACCCAGTTATCAGCCCCTAAAGTGCTGGACTCATCACTACATAAAACCATGGTCTGGCTTAGTGAAGACGAGGCTACAGTTTGACTGCCCGGAAGAAGAGGAAAGACAGGATATAGAGACCCGCTCAGCAGGAGCATCGTCCCTTCTGCACCAGAAAAATAAGACAGTTACCCTCCTTTGGGCACAGTGCAGGAGCCTGTTCTTTTTAGCAAGAGATTGGATTTCTATTTGTCCTCTGGCACCACTGAGCTGTTCTCAGCACTGACCCCCTTATTCCCCACCGAGCATTGGGAATGTGCCTGTTTGGAATGTCTTAGAAGGTAGTGCGCCCCTTGTCCTGTGCTTGGGTAGAGTGAAGCAGCATTTTCCCCTAGTTCCCATCTGTCATGTTCTGCTACCTGAGACTTAACTCTAATTCTATGAAGATGGTGCCCAGGGAGAAGGCACCTCAGGGGCATTTGAGGTACTGCTTTCAGTTCCAGGTGGTACCACCACACAGGGCCTGGACAAACTGGGATGTTTTCACAGAAGAGCAGCCAGGGTTGCTGAAGGAATTATAACTACATTATACAAAGAACTGCTGGCAGACGGGGATGTAGTCACCTCTCACTTTTCTGTGGTCAAATCATTAATGTCTCTGTACTTTAGGTTCCTCGCCAATGTACTGGGCTTCCACAATATTAACCCTTAAGTGTTGTCATGAGGAAGGATTAAATAAGTTAATTCATATAAACACTTAGAATTGGCAAGGATTCAGCAAGTGCCAGTGACCATTTTTTGTTCCTAGGGCTGGAGCTTCAAGAAAGACTCCCAAGTCTTCAGATTACAGTGGCCACAGGTCACTCCTGACCTATGGGCGCTCACTTTCTGATTTGTAGGCGTGTTTAAAGACACAGATATTGTTATGAACAAGCTTA
The DNA here is from genome assembly GCF_057876585.1 of Rhinolophus sinicus. Taxonomy (NCBI): domain Eukaryota; kingdom Metazoa; phylum Chordata; class Mammalia; order Chiroptera; family Rhinolophidae; genus Rhinolophus; species Rhinolophus sinicus. The sequence goes on from NC_142503.1 coordinate 48,673,272, forward strand.
GCTCCTGATTATTCTTCTGAGAGACGTGAGTGGCTAATCTGAGCCTCTTAGGCTATAAATAAGATATATGCTGCATACACATTTCCCCGGGTGAACGTGTCTGCTTTTGGAATTCTTCTGCCTTGTGCTGATACGTTCTTTGAGTTGTCTTTAGGTATGCATTGGGTCTCAGGATATGAGTAATCCCTTTATTGAGAAGGATGATCTGAGCATGGTCAGCCCCGTAGTACAGAGAAAAGTAGGCCATGCCCTCCCAGGCAAGGATGACCAGTCACCTGTTTGCAGCACCCTAGTCTGAGTGAAGACAGCTTTTGTTTTGTCTTATTGTACAAACGGCTCCAACACTGGCCATTCACTGTAGCTCTCTCTGCACTCGGTTATCTGCCAGGCAGCATCCTCATGCCACTGATGCGAGAGTCACCAGACTTTACCAAATGTTCTCCTTCTGGGTCTCATACTGATCTATTAACTGTGTGTTAAGCAAATACATTCAGGGTGAATGCTTAAATAGGACATTTCCCAAAGTAGTCTAAAGCAATACATACATCAGTGACCTTTTTTTTTTTAAGCTTGTTGCTTAGATGCTGCTGAGTATCTTGAATGTGCCTTTGAAAAGGGACTGTTCAAATGGTGCTTTGGTGAAACAAGGGAAAAAGCAAAAATGGATGAAAGATGTGGTAACAGCTTTTTTAACGCCACATCCAGATATAACAAACTTCCATTGTTCACTGTACCATTTCCTCAACACATTGCACACCCTTTCAGGAACCTCCCTGAAGTAACATTTGCCACATCTAATATTATTTCATCCTGGGAAAGATTCTGGACAGGGCTTACCGGGGTCTGGTCTTTTAGAAGAAGCAAATGAATTAGAAAATTCAAGTGTATACTCACAGTGATGCAAGGACATCTGTCTAACTCTTGATTTTCCATTTGTTTCCCTTATGGGAAGCAAAGCCAACCATAATAAGTTTAACAATTCCCAAACTACTAAAAGCTATTTCCCTTCTCTTTAGGCTCCTTAAAACTCCTGGCTCCTAGAAAAATTTTCTCTAATGTGTAGAGTTTGAGACTATTTTAAGATAAACTCTTGTAATCTCCAGACTCACCTTCCCCAGGTTTCTTTCCTTCTTCCCAGGAAAGGGCCAGGACTTTCAGAAGGGACTATTGAGAAAGAACCCATGGAATCCGACGTGTCTGACTTTGGCACAAGTCATTTGCTACAGACAGATTGAAAGCAGGCTGGGGAATCCACTTTGACCTGGAAACCCTTGACTCAGTCTTTCATTTTGGCCTCATCATGGGGATAAGCCAGGCATTCAGACCAGAGGTGACATGACCATGCGTCACACTCCAGGATTGTTCTGTGTGGAGACTCCTATGCCTGCCCCCTGGGAACCCACCACCGCAAGTCCGATAAGAATGTGATTGTTCTGTCTTTTGCTTTTGCCATTGGTCATGGCAGCTGAAGGTAGACCACAGAACTTGGTTTCCAACTTAAAAGCTGATTTTTGTGTCCTAAAGGGTATATTTTTAAAGGAAATGTTTCCCGTGCAAAATGCTGGAATGTATTTTGTCCCTTGTTTATTTGTTCCATGTGTCATTTACTCCCAATCGCTGACATGTTTCTTTGTTTTCTGTGTGTTGCAGGTAGCATAGTGTACCTCGGGATGATGGTGGGGGCATTCTTCTGGGGAGGACTGGCAGACAAAGTGGGAAGGAAACAGTCTCTTCTGATTTGCATGTCTGTCAACGGATTCTTTGCCTTCCTTTCTTCATTTGTCCAAGGTTATGGCTTCTTTCTCTTCTGTCGCTTACTTTCTGGATTCGGGTAAGATTTTCTCCTTCATATTTTATAGTAATGTGTTTATTCTTCTTAATTGTACATGTTCTCCTTAGTACCAAGAAATTCTACATTAATACATTCCATCTCTATATTTGTGTCAGCTTTAGGAGTCATGCTGGTTCTTAAAAATATAATTATCAGCCTTTAAATCCAGAAGAGAAGGGAGCACACATCTTTGTTCTCGTGACTGATTCTTTTAGCGTTTTACTTCTAGGAAATGGATATTATTTTCAATGGAATGCTGTTTCTATGGCAGCACATTTATAAATGTATTTTTCTTCTGAAAATTTAATTTAAGCTAGAAATAGCTCTGGTCCTACATTATGAACTAATTAAAGGTTCGAACCATTCAGGCATTCTCTTAAATCCAGGATGAGATTGTCTCAAGTAAATGTTGTTTTATTGATCTATGCTAACAGCATATTTAACTAGGTAGGAAGCCTGCTTCCTGAGTTGTAATAGGTTCTTTTTGTTAAGTTCTTGTTGAACTAACAGGAAGTTATACTATTAGCCAAGTGCCATGGCATAGTATACACATTGCCAATGGTATAGTCATTTTCTTTAAAGGGCTTGAAGCACTTACTACTTAACTAAATGAATTCCAGCTTAGGGAGACCCAATAGTTCAATTAGGAGAGTCCAAGAAACTGGTGTAATAAAGAAAAAAATAGTAAAAATATAAAATTTCTGATTCATGCTTAAGAACTTTATTTTCATTAGAGACATTCTCTCTGAGATGACCAGCATAAGATGAATCTACAGGTATAATATAAAATGAAATGATAAAGAAAGGGAAATGCTGGGTTATTAATTTAAGAAACACATCAGTATGGTTGCTGACGATAATCGTACTCACACAGCAAGACACAGTTTTGTCAAAAGAGAAAGGCAAAGAATTGCAACATGTCTTTTAAATTATATATAGTAGTACTTTAAAATCAGAGCTTAGATTAGTAGGAATATAAGGCATCAGAGACAAAGACTGTTTAAGGGGGTTGCTTCAAGAGTACAAAGATTTCCCCATGCAGACTAATGAGTCCTTTCATAATTCATTCAAAATAGTTCAAAATATATTATTTTCTGCCACAAGATTTGTCCACACGTTACGATTGGTGAATTATCCACACATTTTTATGATGTTCTTTTTAATCAGTCGGCACTTTGCAAATCTGAAACTAAACTGCACAAATTGCAAGAAATTTCCTCAAAGTGAATACATTCCAGTAAACCACTCCAGTAAACCTGGAGGGCTGGAAAGTTTGGGGAAAACAATGACCAGACTCAATAATTAGCTTTGTAATGATGGAGAAAAGGGGCTTTTCAGAAGAGGGAAGCTTTGGTGCTCAGAACTCTGTGAGGTTGGCTACATACACTGCCGACTTGAGCAGGTAATTTGGCTCCTGGATTCAAGGAGCTGCAGCAGACCTAATTCAGAGTGAACTGAGATACCTAAGGAAGAACAAATGTTATCTGAGGCTGTTTGTTAAAGAGTCTTCTTAGGGTCCGTAGGATAAAACATTCTTGCCACCAGGAAAGGCCAAGGCTTCTTTCCACTTTCTATTACCTGCGTAATATCATTAGCCTGTTGGTGGGAGGCTAATAGCCTACATTCTGGAACTTTCCAGTTTTTTCCATTTTCAGTCTTATCCTGGAAATTTCAAACCATACCCACAGACTCAAAAGTACCTGACTGTGGTCAAATTATGATGGCGATTTTAGTTGACAATCTGGATTGTGACATGGTCAACCCAACTGACTGCAGAGTAAAGGACCATTATGGTGGCTGCAAAATAATTGAAACGAATGGACTGTCCAGAAGCTAATTCAAGGGGAGCACAGAAGCAGAGACTGCTTGGGTATATTCATGACCTAATCTTCTTCCCTGTCACAGACAAATCATTCTTCAGCAAGCAGCTCAGGGCTGCTGACCTCTAAATAACATAATTTGCCTGGCAAAGCACAGACTGTGTGTTGCTAACTCAGCTAGGCTCTCTAAATTGTGGTACCAGAGGTAAACACACTGTGCCTTTGCAAGGTTGGCACAGGACTGGGAGTCCAGAAATTCAAGTTCACCTACCCTCAACCAATTCCCAGACTTGAGCTAGTTGAGTTGAATGAAGGGGAGACAGTCTCCTTGAGGAAGGACCCTGGTACACTTCTAAAAATTTATACTGTTAATCCTTCTCCCAGCCTTCCCAAGGGACCGATGACCTTTTGCTAGGTTAAGTGTGCATGAAGGAAAAAGAAATAATCAGGCTTTTCAGGGGTTGTTTAGTAGGCACTAGCTCTGAACTGACAGTAATTCCAGGAGACCCGAAGTGTCACTGCGGTCTGCCAGTCAGAGTAGAGGCTTATGAAAGTCAGGTGATCAATGAAGTTTTAGCTCAAGTCCTTCTCAGAGGGGGTCCAGTGGGTCCCTGAGTCCATCCTGTGGTTATTTCCCAGTTCCCATTCTACTGACAGAATATTCACATTGGTGCAGCACCTACCCGTTCACCAGTTCCACACCCTGGGAATCTCAGAGGAGGAAGAGAATTTCTGGTTCACAGTCCAAACTCTTCATTTTGCAGATTAGGGTTTAGTGGTGGAACTAGGAAGGACACAGCTGGGATTTAAGTTTCAATTAAGTCCTTTTGAACTAGCAACTCTGTAAGCAAGTAAACTGCATTCTGAATCCAAGGTTAAGATGCATGCTGTTGATTTTATTGCAAATGCCACAAGTTACTCTTATTTCATTGCTGAAGCATCATTAGCAGCACTATGTTATATTCCTGTTTCTGCATACAAAAGAGACTGGAAGAGGCTCTTGTTTTAGCCTGAGATCTACTTGGGCTTATGGTTTCATTGTCTCTAAACGTGCTTTCCTCTTAATTCACCACACCAAGTCATGAGTATATTTTCTTAGAAACATAAATATGTCTAGCTGCCATATTCTGTGTGACTTTAAATATTTATTCAGTACAAAGCATAATTTTCCTGCCAGGGACAGAAATGTTCTGTGGGAATGAGGAATAGGGTATCACCTATTACTCGTCTGTCTCTCACTTTCCTAAGTGCATCTCACTCCAGGGAACAGACACTTCCCTCTCCTCTTTTGTTACAGAAAATTAGAAAGATGGGAAATGGAGTTGACACCATTGATTCATTTTCATTTGCCCCGGAATTAAATTATTTGTTTCCAGTCACTGTTAATTATGGGAATGATAATGCTTTGGATGCCAGGCAATGGTAGAGTGGGGAGCTGCTCACTGAGGGCCTGGCACACTGCTAAGCATGAAGGTCAGGAGAAAAATATAACAGCAACAGAAATTAAAATGAAATCCAATGTGTCTGTTTATCGTAAGTGAATAAATAGTCATTTCTCCCTCTGCGAATGGACCCTCACAGATGCATACTTCATAGCTCTTCACAATATCCATCCATTAGCTACATTAGGTGATAATAACCAGAATGCCTTTGCTTTGTAGAAATGATCACCGTTAACTGGAATTCTTCATAGTGTTTTATATGTAGCTTCTCATTTATTTCTGCACATTTTAAAAATAATTAGCTATGCAAAAATATCATGCCTTTTTTACATTAGGAAATTGAGCCACAGATAGATTGATTTCTAAATGTTCAGTTGACCCCCAGGTCTTCTGAGTTTTAGTCTAACTACTTATATGGTTTCCCTTCAAAGTAGTATTTCTCTTAAGATATATTTTACTTTCTTATCATACTGGAAAAATGCAGACTGATTTAAAATTTTTCAAAACTTTTGAAGTGTGTTTTATCAAACACCTGTATAGTGCTTTCCCCGTGAGAGATGCTGTGTTAAGCATTTTACAAATATTGACTCATTTAAACCTTATGGTGATCCTATGAGGAAGATACTGTTTATTCTGCCCACTATATAGCTAAGAAAATTGAAGCACAGAGAGGTTAAGTAACTGTCCAAGGTCACACAGTAAGTGGCGTAGTTATACCCAAGCAGTCTGGCTCCAGGCCCATGCTCATAACCACCAGGCTGTGCTGTCTCAGATTCAACAATAAATGTCTCTAATTTCATATGACATAACATCCGACACAAGATAGGCACTAAATAAATGTTTTAAACAGACCCTTCAGGAAGATTTCTGACCCAAAGAATCAGAATGGAAAGAACTTTCCCAATATAGAAGGTAAGGCAACAGACTAAATTAGCTTTAATCCCAAAAAAATCGCAAACCCTAATTACTATAAACAGAGAGTCAGTGTTTTCTTAGGCCGGTGTTGTCTGACACGCTGCCTGTAGCTCCTAAGCATTTGAAATGTGGGCAATTTGAGATGTTCTGTAAGTATGGAATACATAACACTAGATTTCAAAGACTTAGCATGTATAAAAGAATGCAAAATACCTCATAAATTATTTTTATATTGATCACGTGTCAAACTGATAATATTTGGTTATATTGGGTTAAATGACTATACATGCAATTAACTTCACCTGATTTTTTTTCTGTGTTTTAATATCTTTTCTAGAAAATATAAAAATGTATGTGGTTCACATGATGTTTCTATTGGAAAGCAGCCTTAGACAATGTCTTTTATGAGGATTTCCAACATAGAAAAAGTTAACCTTTTGGACACACTTTATTTCCTAGTGTACCCTTTGACAAAGGTGCTATTGTTACTTCTATATCAAGATAGAAGTAATAAAGCAAAATATTTTTCTGGACTCACAATGTGTAACTGTGGAAAATGCACCATATGCACCCTTTAGAATAGACTACACGAGCTCCTTGAGGGCAGGAACTTGAGTTCTTCATGTGTATACTTCCAGCAACTTGGTGGTGTGCCTGGCCCAGAGTTTGGCTGCGTTAAGGGGTGGCCCGGGGGGGGGGGGGGCTGATGGATGGATGGGTAAATGGCAGGTGGGTGAGAGAATGAGTAGAGGAATGGGTGAGTAGCTGTGTCCAGGTAGTAGCCAGAAAAGTCTGCGTATTTTTATCAGCATATCGATCATCATCATCTGTATTCATTGCACCGTTTAGGTGCTGTGGGAATGAATGCATTCTTCCAGCTCTCTCAATAGCTAGATTAAGGTTTTTTTCCAGGCAGCATTAGAATTCTGATCTATGACTATACCTTTTCCCCCAGGGGCACCAGTTCTGCTGCTGTGGATGTGCAGACTTCTGTAGGTTTAGGGGGCTTAGGGCACCAATCTGCTGGCAAACAAGGGCTAGAGGAGTTAGATTGAAACTATGTTTTCTTAGAAACACAACTTTTACCCAAATTACATGTTTATATCTCAATATTTTTAAAATAGTCATTTTCTACCAATTATTCTATTCATAGCTTATATAATATTGAGAAAATAACAACTGTCCCTATCAAAGAATATTTTTCTTTAAACTGTGACCTTGGCGATTGGAGGACTAAAGCTATCCAAACTACCCGTCCTTTAGCACTGAAACTGGGCATAGGAGATTCCCGTTCTTGATTTGATGATTGGTTGGTTACCAGTAAGTGTTCTTCTATCTTGAATACTCATAAAAAACATATGCCTTCTAGTCAATATAGTGATCTCATTTTCTGTGCCAACCCAGTCATTCAGAGACCGTGAGATCTATGGCTCATCTCCCTAGAATGAACACAAATTTTATTCCATAGATCCTCATTGGAGAATCCTTAACCTGAGTAGAAGTCACTGATCATCCATCTCTCCAGAGCTCAGTTAGCATCTCTTATAATTACACTGACTGGGAAGGAAGCATTGTACCCCAGTGTTTTGGTATCTAAGCCAGCAGCTCCTTGTTTAATTCTACCTGGGTCTCTTTCACGTGTACTCATTCAGCAATGAATCTAGGATGCAACCCCATTGGTCCTGTGTTTGTCAGCTCATCAGTCTGATTGGGTTGTAGGACCAGCTGCTGTAGGGCAGCCGTGAGGAAGTGGAGTTGCAGACAGCCTCCTAGAACAGTTAGAAACTGTTTCTCAAGTCACCACGTTATGGGTGGGACATATCATTGTATCTCTTTTTTTTTTAATGCATTAATTAAAACTTTCACTAAATTGAATCAAATATTGTAGTTTTTTACAAATCACGTGTAGAACATCTGACACTGAGCAGAAAGCCCAACAGAATCGTAAGCTAAGTAAACTTTATAAACCACATGGGTAGTTTTGGTAACATAGCTTACTTGCAGGTTCGAGGTTTTGAAGGGATAATAAACCTACATTAAACATAGGGATTATAATATTAAAGTTATAAAATGATAGAAAATACACATTCCTTGGTATGCTGGGATAGAGAGAGAGCATGGGTTGTTAGAACTTGCTTTGGTTCTGCCCTTTGCATCTCACACGGCTGTACAGGCCCTGACTGTGTTCTCGGTCCCTCTTGGCAGGATTGGAGGAGCCATTCCTATTGTGTTCTCCTACTTTGCTGAAGTGCTGGCCCGAGAGAAGCGGGGTGAGCATCTGAGCTGGCTCTGCATGTTCTGGATGATTGGCGGCATCTACGCCTCTGCCATGGCCTGGGCCATCATCCCGCACTACGGTAAGAGCCTGCCTGGCACCGCCGGGCTGTCGCCTTGTTTTACGTCAGCCTCCATTCCCATCCCTTTCCTCTCTTACAAATGCTGGTTTGAGAACAACACTGTCATCATTATGAAGACTGTGCCCGTGGTTGTGTAGGAATACTATTGCTGTTTGCTGTCTTTAGAGCCATCACTTTCATTTGTTTCCTATGTGCTGTCAACTCTGGGGTCCCTGCTCAAGTGGACGTGAGGGGTTCCACGGATCGTCATCAGAATGGAAGGCAACATGACTCACAGTTGTTTCTGGGCCTGCCAAACACACCAGGCACACACAAGTGCCTTTATTCTGGCCCAGTCCAAAGCTCAGCCCCCGTGTCAGCCCCACCTCCCCTGGCAGCTCAGAGCTGGGGGTGGCAGCGGGAAGACTCCCGTCTTGGTGTAGACCACCAGTTAGCGGCACTTAACAGGTAACTGTGCTCCACAGAGGTCTCCTCCCCAATTTCTCCGAAGCACTCACTGGTCCCACTCCCTCAGAATACTTGAAGGTTTCTTGTTCCTGAGCAGTTCTCTCCTACTCAGCACCTACAAGCTCCCAGTTGCTTCACCACAAACAGTGAAATTCAGGGAGAGGTTAACAGAATCCAGGAATTGAATTTAACATATAAGAAAAGGGGAGGGGAGGTGTTCTGGGCGTGTGTGTGTGTGTGTGTGTGTGTGTGTGTGTGTGTGTGTGTGTAAACAGGCTAAAGTTTGCAAAATATGAATACTAAAAAATTAAAATCACATGTGACTCAAAAACTCACACTTTGTTCTGTCTAAAATCTAATCAATCTAAAAATTAGATTTCAAAATTTCATCCTGCTTCTTTTCTATTTTTCTGCCTTTTTTTTTTTTTAATAGAACAGAGCAATTTTTCATTATAAAGCACAGTTCTGTTAGGGAACAACCTTAGGTGAATTTAACTCATTGCTAAAATCAAAGACAAGACAGGCTTTACGATTCAGAAGTGTTGCGATTTGTTTTATCATACTGAGTTACAAAATTCATGTTGTCACACTCTTTCTTATAATAAACCTAAAATGTTGCTTGCAAACCAAAATTGTCTTTAGCAACAGCAAAAACAATGCATAAAGAATTGGTTACCCAACTTAAAGAGAACTTTTCTTTGCCAAGCATTTAAGTTAAGTGTAGGGTACCAAGCTTAAGTGATGGGCCTACCCTTTTTAGACTCTGTTCACTTCTGGGCCACAGACGGCCTCATGTAGGCAGTTACCTGTATCTACCACGAGGCTTATCTTCTGCCACCATCTGAGGAATTAAACTTGTTTCTCCTCCTTTACCTGGGACCTGAGGATCTCAGCCACCCTCAGAACCTTTCTCTATAGGGCAGCGTCTAACTCTCACCCAACTCAGTTGGCTGATCTGAATGGAAAAGTCATTTCACCGCCATGTAAGGAATTGCTTCTTAGGAACTACATATAGGGAGACACAAAGGAGAGGCAGAGCCCAGGCAGAGTACAGCTTGACACAGCATTGCTCCCAGAAGCACCGCTACTCCATATGTAGCCTTTGTGCAAATTAAAATAAGGTGCCTTGTTCAGGTGGACACACAGGGTACAGCTGGCAGCTGGCTTCCGGCTGAGGCCAGCCTTGTTCTGTGTCTCAGCCTCTGATGGCAGCACCGCTCCTTGGCTCTGGCCTCACTTATTCTCTGGAGTGCCTTGGCTCCCGGGTTTATTGCCGTGACTTTCTTGGTCCCCACTTCCCATCATATCTCAGAATTTCTCCTGCTGGCCTTCCTAAACTCTTAACTCAGATTGGCTTTGCAGCCTGCGTGTTTCCACCAGGCCTGAGCATGGTTACTTTTGTGTTGTTGTTTTTCCTCACTAAGCATTTATTCCTCAGGCTCCTGCCTTTCATATAAATCCCTGCCCTTGAACAGTGGAGGGCTCCACATTTTGTCTCTGGCCCTGCCAACCATCCGTCAGTGGCTGTCCCACAAAAAATTAACATGATCTCTACCTTTATTTTTCTCAAGCGCATGTAAAATATTCTGCCGAATCCATATAAAACTGGAAAAAAGAGCTGCCTAATCTATGTAAAATTGGAAAGAGGGGAGGTTGTGAATCATAAACAATGCATGAAGAGTTACAAAAACAATCACAATACAACAAAATTAAATGTACCTGAGGCTGCCCTTAATTTCTGTGTTACAGGAACCTTAAGAAATAATGGTCTGATTAAGAAATCAGTAACAGAATATTAAAACCTTTTGCCCATGCTTTATTGAAGGCTTTCTGTGGCCAGAAGTGTGGCAAAAACAGCAAATTATTGCATTCCTATATGTATATTAGAATCAACAGGGGAGATTTTTTTAAATGCCCGTGCTGATTTCATTGTTATACTCCTGCAACTTGAAGAGTTCTAATTTTTTCAGAATAGAAGAATTTAAGTTTTAAAATCTTCTGCTAAGGCTATTACACTTTTTCATAAACACACTTAGTGGTGGAGATAAGTTTTTTTTTTCTGAATATGCCTTTATTTTTAATTTTTCAGTTACAGTTGACATTCAATATTATATAAGTTTCAGGTGTACAGCATAGTGATTAGGCATTTACATAACTTGTGAAGTGATCCCCTGATAAGTGTAGTACCCACCTGACACCATACATAATTATTACAGTATTATTGACTATATTCCCTATTCTGTACTTTATATCCCTCTGACTGTTTTGTAACTACCAATTTGTAGTTCTTAATCTCTTTACCTTTTCCACCCAGCCCCCAAAACCTCCTTCCATCTGGCAATCATCAGTTTGTTCTCTGTATCTATGAGTTTGTTTCTATTTTTTCATAAATACTTTTTAATAAATGTTTACCACTTCCTCTTTACCCTGAAAATACCCCGGCTAGGGTCCTACCCCAGATCAAGCAAATCAGATTCTCGGGGCTAGGGCTTGAGCATGGATGGTTTTTATCACCCCCACATGGTTCTCCCATGTAGCCAGATTTGAGATTCTTCAGCTCCCTCCATCTCCCAGTGGATGATCTCAGAAGCCCCTGGGATTTCATCATGTACTTACAGGGAGGGCTGTGAACTGAAGCAAAGAGATGAGCAGCCTGACCTGCATGGTCAACTTATTCAGGTGGTGTTTGAGTTTTGGTATTGGTTGGTTTCGTCCAGGCTTAAAGGGCTTTAGTGCTCATCAGATTTAGAATCACACTTTGAAAGTAGCTTCAACATCCAAATATCTCTTCTTTTCCATGACACATGTTTTTACCTTACTTATAATAGACAAGGGGTGAAAGTCTATCCACTTACCCTGCAGCCTCTGAAAAAATAAAAAGTTTTCTATTTCCCTCTGAAATTCTGTGGTGTGTAAATGATGCCGCAGCCCATAGAAACAAGAGCAGGCAGATCCTGCCTCTCCATCCTCTCTCTCCGGGGACCTCTGAGTGCTGTCACCTGTACAGTGTATTGAGTTTTCACCCCGCAGGGAAGGAATTTGGGGCATAATAAAAGAACTCAGAGCCAGATCCTGTCCCTTCTCACATTGGTAATAGGATTTGCTCTGGAGGGCAGGAATGAGAATTAGCATCCACATGGCAAGTATTTCAAATGATAAATGATGCACATAGTCCTGAGAGAAGAAAAGGGCTTTTCCGTGTTTCTGGGTGTCGCCTTTCTGCGTTTGTGGGAGAGTAGTCAGCGCACAGAACCCTGAGGCTGATACTGTGAGACTTGAATCCTGGCTTCAGACAAGCTTCTGATTAACTTCACACATCTTGTAACTAAAAGAAGCAAAGACATCTTGGTAATCAGACAACCTCGGGAGTATGTGGATTTGTAAGCCCAGGCATTCTCATTGGGGCTAGAGGTGAAGGGTAGGGTGGATTCAGGCTGTATGGGCACCCCAGCTTCAAAGTAGACCTTGAACTGATCGCTGAGGATGCTGGAAGGAAATCTGGAAGGATTCTTGTGAAGTTAGACAATACCAGAAAGGGTGTTTGGATTGCTGCAAGGGCTGTGCCAGGAGCTCCTGGTGGACAGTGGGACCCATCTTGCCTGCAGGGGCTGTTTCTCTACCAGCATCAGCTGATGGTGGTGCTTTCTCTTCACATCACTGCTCTTGGTGCTGAAAACTTCCCTGGAAACAAATGGTCGCCAACATCTGAAGGTTTCCAACATAAAACCGCATTTCCCTGGAAATGAGACCTAGCCAGACAATCAGCTCTAATGTATCTTTTGGAGCAAAAATTAATATAAGACCCAGTCTTATTTTACTGTAATATAGTATAATACAATATAATATAATACCAGGTCTTATATAATATAATTATAATATAATATAATATATAATATAATATATAATATAATGTAATATAATGTATAAGACCGGGTCTTATATTAATTTTTGCTCCAAAAGACTCATTAGAGCTGATTATCTGACTAGGTCTTATTTTCAGGGAAACAGGGAATTACCTTGGCCACTCTGACAAGACCGTAGGAGGCAGAGTATGCCAGGCACCTTTCCTGCCCACCATCTCCCTTGGGACCAGCTCCTTCCATTCAGGAGCTTCTGAGCTGTTTCTCCCGTTGTGGCAAGGAGCAGTCCTCGTAGAGCAAGGGAAGGGATCTAGGGGGGGAACAGCCGATTCAGCAGGCAACGCCCTTGCCACAGAAATCAGGTGCCTGCAACAGCTGAGGCCAGGTGTTTAGGAAGTGTGGCTCTCCTTGGCCCACACCCACCGTGAAGCCCACGACCTCTGACCACATGGGGATTGGATCCTGGTTCCCAAAAGAGCACACACTATGTGCGAGAACAGACAGCGTGTGTGGAAATGTTGTCCTTCAGCCTTGCTCCCCTCCCCCATGACCCCTAGTAATCAGGACACTTCAGCATTTACTGGAAGCCCCAGTGCCTTAAGGGAAAAATGGAACTGGGAGCTGAATCACAGGGACTTTCCCTCCTTGGCTGAAAGCTCTCATTCAGGCCCAGGCTTTGGCTTTGCTGCTGAATGCAGTGCTGTCCGCTCCATTAAACCCTCTGTGGTCATTTTCTCTTTTAAATTTGCGTGCAAATCAGATGAGGTGTGTTGTCCCCTGCTGAGGTGCACGACAGTGTACAGCACAGACATTCAGTTAGCTAAGTGGGAAGGTTGTCGTTTCAGCAGGAAACGCCTCAGCTTTTAAAGCCCACAGCACCCGGGGCTGCACTCAGCGCTGCAACAGCCCCATGGCCTGCATCTGACTTCACTGCAAGTGTCATAGGGCCAGGCTGGGGTCCCCACAGAGCCTGAATCCACCCTACCCTTCACCTCCAGCCCCCATGAGATGTCTGGGCTTCAAAATACACATATTCCCAAGGTTGTCTGATTACCAAGATGTCTTTGCTTCCTTAAGTGTCAAGATGTGTGAAGCTAATGTATTTCTTCTCCCTAATGGTGAAACTGGAGTGAAGAGAGGAGGGAGAGTCGAGTAGCTGTCTGGCTGAAGAAGGAGGCAGGGAAGGCGCTGTGTGTTTTGTTCACAAGAGGGAAGGCACTGTGGCCAAGGGGAAGGCAGGGCAGGGAGAACTGGTGTTGAGGGTCAGCCCCACTGTGTCTGGGTGTGTGAGCTTTGCCAAGTTTTTCCGTCTCCCCCAGCCCCATTTCCTAGTCAGCACTGTGGTGGGGGTTAAGAGCATAAGATCATGTTAGAACACCCAGTGCCTAATTAGTGCTCAAAAATTGAAGCTCTTATTGCTACCAGGTTCATATCCCACACCAGATACCCAGACCCTGGCAGCATAGCCCAAAGTGAGCTCGGAGCTACAGGAAAAGAGAGAGAATGCGCTGAAATGCATAAAATGCGTAAACCTCTCCTAGAGGGTGAGATGATCAGCGTCAGAGGAACGAGTCTCCATAAGAAGCTCAACTCTGCTGGCACCTTGTTCATCGTACAGTGAGAGCCATTTGGGACTTCTGACCGCCAGAATTGCAAGATATAAATGTGTGTGGCTTTCAAGCCACTAAGTGTGCAGTCATTTGTTACAGAGCACTAGGAAATGAGTACAACATATAATTAAATCTATCAATTGTAAGTGGTGAGATTTGATAAAAGTATACAATTGTGTGACGACCACTGCAACCAACATACAGAACAATTCCATCACCAGAAAGTTCCCTGGTGCCCCTTTGCTGTCAGTTCCTTCATACCATCCCTGGCAATGTTAGACTTTGTATTTCCCCAAGTTTCATATATATGTAATCATATAAGATGCCATTTTTGTGTCTGGACTCTGACTTTGCACCATGCCAGCGAGAATCATCCGTGTGGTTGGGTGTGTCCGTGGTTCGTTCCCCTTTGTTGCTGAGTAGTTTTTCACGGTAGGAACGGAACAGTTTGTTGATCCATTCACCAGCTGATGGACCTTTTTGGTTGTTTGCAGTTTGGGTTGTTATGAGTAACACCGCTACATACATTTGAGTACAACTTGTTGGGTGAACAAAGTTTTCATTTCTCTTGGGTTTCCACTTCATTCCTAGGAGGGAGATTACTGGATTGTTTGCTAACAGTATATGTTTAAATTGATGAGAAACTGCTAACCTGTTTTACTAAGTGGCTCTATATCAAAATCCAAAATTTTAAAAAAAGTTTCCCAAACACTATACGGACCAAACAGAATCCACTTGTAGGCTAGACGCCAAACTTGGCCTGGAGGCTGCCAGGTTTAAGACATAGAAAGCTAAGCTGACCTGGAGGGAAGAAGAAAGGTAATCAGCTTGTGCTGATGGCAAGATGGCACCTTTCTGGCAGCCCTAGTATGAGGAAGATTTCACATTAAGAGAAAGGCAGGTGGGACGCTTGGTCATCAGGCATGTGTGAGGCACCTGTGCCCTTAAACCAAAGGGAGTTGAGCTGGGGTCCTGGGGAAAGAGTCCTGGCAACCAGAGAGAGCAAGAACTGAGTTTTGGTTAGAGATTGGAAGTGAACTAATGACCAAAAAAAGGCAGGGCCTGGGCAGTGACCTGCTGAAGGGGCAAAAAGGACCAGAGACTTTCTGAGAGGATGGTGGGATGCAAAATGTCTGATTGGCAGCTGTCGTCATCTCACATGAGAATTACCCTTAGTGGTTTATGAAGACTTTCAGAAGCATCATCACGTGACACAGGTGAAAGTCAAATTGCGTGACAACCTGTTCTGCACAGGGCCTGTCCAGGCACAGGGGCTGCCCAGAGTGGGCAAGGAACAGGGGCCACTCTTCTCATGACCATCTTCCCTCTGCCATGTGTGCTTTGGGCTTGACGATGCCCGGGGCCAGTAGTGAAGTTTCTGTCTTACAGTGGAAGAGGGTAGAGTACCGCGAGCAAGCAAAAGGCAGGAAAGACGTACAAGGGGCCATTTTCCCCTTTCCAAACCCAGAGGTGGTACCCGTGGGACTGAGTGTGAGGAACCATTAGCCAAGGGTTTTGCTGGGGCATCGTCTCACATCCCTCTTGTGCCCAGTGCATACCTCTGCCTAATTTGGGGGCCAGAATTTTTAGAATTTTCTTCAGTGAAAAATAAGTAAGCAAGTCTTAGTCATTTTCATAACCTCCATGGTACCCAACACGATGCCTGACCCAGACTATCCCACAATGAGTGTTTTGTTGGATTGAGTCACAGAGCCATGTAATAAATGACCAGGTCAGGGATATTAGGTCCCTCCATACACCTGATCCCAGAAAATTGCTTCCAGTTCTAATTAGTCCTATTAAATGAGCTTGTGCTGTGAGCTTATGTTTTCCTTTGTGAATCAACATTTTTAGGAACACTGGTTCCCATCCTGGTGGTGGCTGTGGCTGGTGGGTCTTGGAAGGGAGGAACGTGTTTGTTCCATCACGTTTCACTTGACTCAAACCTCCATAGGAGCTATTACTTAGAACAGCAGAATTGTAACTTTCCCATTGCCCGAGGTTTTGCTATTGCTAAGCTACGGCTACGTTATTGTCACTGAAAATGGTTTTCAAGCTTCTGGGGTATTTCTCTCTCTCTCTCTCTCTCGCCTCTTTTTTTTTTTTTTCCCCCTGGCCTGTAACTCACATTCCAGTTCTAAAGCATTATATCAGTGGCCTTTGCCGGCTTCTGGAAAGACCCAGACAGTTATATTTATAAAGTGTCAGGCATTCATTAGGCACTGCTTGGTCAGGGAGACTTTCCCTGCTATTAAGAATCAGTTCCAGCCAAATCAGATCCACTTGGGCATTTCTCAAAGAAAAGCCTGTCAACATGGTAAAGGTTTAAAGAGCACAGAATCACCGGATTGAGGAGTGACAGGGCAGAAACTGGGCTACGGAGACCTGTGAGTCTGTGGCTCCCAGCTGAAAAACCTCACAGGGGAAAAGCTTCAGAAAACCAGAAAGATGGCTGTCATGCTGAGGTGGGCTATCGGGCTGCACTGT
Source organism: Rhinolophus sinicus (assembly GCF_057876585.1). Lineage (NCBI taxonomy): Eukaryota > Metazoa > Chordata > Mammalia > Chiroptera > Rhinolophidae > Rhinolophus > Rhinolophus sinicus. The sequence goes on from NC_142503.1 coordinate 48,690,041, forward strand.
GGGAGGACTTGGCCGGAGAGTGGAGAGGATAGAAAACTCCAGAACTGAGCAGCTAGAAAGTGAAGGCAAGTTTGTTCTCCAGACATCTGTGCTTTTCTGTTTAATGCTGAGATCACTCTCCCAGGTGGGAGCAGAGGGGGAGACAGCACCCCCCACTCACCTGGAAAAAAAGATTTGGTGTCAATCCTTTCACTAACACTTAATGAGCATTTATTATGTACCACACTCTGTTCTGAGAAGTGAACATATGTTAATTCTTAATTTTTACAGCTATCTCAGGAAGAGGTACTGTATCTACATTTTACAGGTGAGGAAGTGGAGACATAGAAGTTACGTGTTTTGCCCAAGGTCACCCAGCTAGTAAAGTAGAGGAGCTGGAATTCAGAACCATGCAGCATACCTCCAGATACCACACTTAGTGTCTTCACTATGTTGTTTCCCATTCTACTGGGCTGACACCCCAGAAGCCACTTGTACCCCTTCTGGCTCATGCCCAGCTTTTCATCAAAGTCTCTCCAAATTCAGAGTCACTGCCTCTCCATCTCCTCTTCCAGGATCGCTCTTCCAAATAGTCTAACCAGGAGAGCAGGGAAATTTCTAGAATCAACATTTGTATAAACTATGGCTGAAAATGGAAACTTCCTTCCTTCCCTCCAGCTAGACAATTAGAAATGGGTAGAAAGGTAGTGAAATGGACAAAGACCAACTGCTCCTGCTGGGCAGTCAGACCAGGCAGGCGCTAGATCTCTTATGACCATTTGGACTTGGAATGCAAGTCCCCCAGGAGGGTCAGTTTTTGGAGCCATGCCCGCTGACCGTCACTCCTTTAACACGCTCTCCCATCTTCACACTCACCTGCATACAAGTGCCTTATTTTTCAGTTCAGAGCCTCCAAGTTCCAAAGCTAATGTGCAGTTAGCCCTTACCTTTTCCTATTTAGAGAGGGCAAGATGGTGCCCAGCAGAGGAGAGAGGATGTGTGTGGAGGAGTGATGCATATGGACAGGGCGCATATCCTGAGTCAAATGGCAGGCGACAAAGCCCTCTCTTCTCTTCAAAACCATGCTGAGGCTGCGGGCTTAACAACTAAAAACTAAAAGTGAGAGAGAGGATGAGGGGAAGGGAAGCTTGAACTGGGATTCTTCCGAAGGATGTAGGGGAGTGTGTACTGGGGCAGTCATCTGGAGAAAAATCAGATGATGCTCGTCAAAATGTGTAAATATGTACACTCTGACCTAGCATACTCCATCCCTGGTACATACACAAAGAAATTCATATGTTGACTCATAAGGGGCCATATCTGAGGATGTTCACAGCAGTGTTATTTGTGAAAGGAGAGAATTTGAGCAATCTGTCTGTCCATCCCTAAGGGAATGGGTATCCAAAGGTGGTGGAATACTTTGCATCCATTAGAAACAATAATGGTAACACAATGGACTATAAAAACAATGCTGAGGGAAAAGAGTAAGAAAAGTAAGACTCAAGCGTGTTGCCATCAGGGAAGTAAAAAAAAGACACATTACTTATTTTATAAGTGTTTCATTCAAGTTAAAACACACTGGCTGTGGGGGTGGAAGGGGAAGGGAATGAGATTGGGGAATGTTGATAAAACGGGAAAATAAAGATGCACATTATTTGCACCATACTGTTGATCGTGTGGTGGTGGGGAGGATAATTAATTCAGCCCTCTGCACCTAAATTTGAAGAAAAAAATGTCAAGCATTGCGTTGTAGTTTGTTTTATTCATTTACTAAATATTTTCTGAGCATACAATATATGAGGAGCAGATATAAAGTAGTACAGAGTCTTGAACTGAGAATCAGAGGCCATCTTTTCTTATTTACACCCCCAGGCCCTTGGTTTCTCCAAGCCTCAGTTCCTGACACATGCACTAGAAAATGCTTACTACCCCCTTCATTCCAACATAACCTTCTGCAATCTTATGGCAAGTGATTAGTAAAGGCTGAGGAATGGATTAAGAGCTCTCTCAATAACATCTCTGTCCGATGCAGGAATCTGCAGGGTTAATTAGCACCTGTGAGTACAGTACAGTCAGTCATTGCCACGGTCCCAAAACACCTGCCTTCAGTTCAGCTGTTTTTCTTCTGTCTTCAAAGACATGGGTGTTAATAGATTGTTGCTGCCACAGTTCAGAGCTGGTTTTTATTTCTTCTGTTCTTGGGAAGTTTGTTATTGAAATAATTTTTATGTCACAACAATGAAACGGCATTAATTCACAACATGGAGGGACCAGCTCTAGTAGGAAGGCTTCTGTATGTATAATTCTTTTAAATAAATTGGTGTTTTATGTCTTTAAAATGTTGTCCATCATTATAAGCCAGGGTATAAACGGGCATATCAGTTGCATTTGTATGACCATAATGTGTTATTCAATAAATATTTAAATTTAATGGAGCTAGTAATGTAGAAACACCTATAATATGTTTCTAGAACTGCCTAGCCACAGTAACTTAATATTTGCCCTTTTGCCTCCCAAAATATTAAGTGTGTATATCAAAAATTCACACTGAGCAATATTATACCAATTATGCACGTTTCTCTATTATACCAATTATGCATGTTTCTGAAGAAAATTATGATTCAAATTCTAAAGCAAAATTCCAAATAACATACTCATTTTATCACACTCAGTACAGCATATTCAAGGTCTGCCTGCAATGGTCTTATTTGAAAGGAACAGCAAATTTTCAGAGGAAAAGTTTATCGGGGGTTTTTAACACAGAAAGAATCAGATGCTTTGTGTCTGTGGTACTGTGTTTTCCAAATTGAAGGGATTCAAAAAAGATGACGTTTTGTTCCGATAAGACTGTTTTGCTTCCTCAATAAAGCAGTGGTTTGAGTAGCAAATAACAGCCTGATTTCAGGCTTGGGTTTTCATTGGTTGCCCACAGCATCACTGCCACCGTCCTAGAAAACGAACATCCTGGCACTTTGTAAAAGCATTATAAATCATAGTTTCATTTTAGGGAAAAGGTTATTGATTTGCTGATTTTAATCCCCTTCTCCCTCTGATGCAGACTTTAGTGGGAAATTGAAGCTTCCTTTATGCTGTATATTATAACCAATCAAAAGGGAGGCCTGCACTTACCTGATTTATAACGAAAGGTGATATGGGTGAATGATTTCACACTGCTCATCCTGCAGTGACTGTAATCAAGAGATACAAGCAAGAGCAGCTCCACGTGCTGGCCAGATTCATCAGCATTATTTACTGCATTTCCTAAGACTGGGACATTTGAGCAGTTTAGATGGAAGAACTAACGTAGGCATGGCAATGCATTCATGTTTCATTTTGCTTTTAAAGCCAATTAACATTCAACTGTCCTATGGTTATTAATTTGGCCTTTCAGGATCAAATCACCGGAGTGTGATTTGATTTAAGTGGTATTTTTCCATGAAAGGGTCAGAAAAAAAAAATGGACAAAACAAAGAGATTTATCCATGGAGAAAAGGGCAGGAAAAAAAAAGTAAACAAAAGGGTAATGAGACATTTTATGTCTTAAAAGACACAAAGTCAAGGAATAAACGGAAATCCTTAGTAAAATGCAGAGATGCTGTGACATGTCTTGGCAAGGTAAACAAGACTTTGTTAGATTTTTTTTTCCTGTTGTGGATTTTTTTAAAACATAATATACATTAGTTCGTAAAGGGAAACACAACAAAGCTTTCTGTATCACGGTGTTGAGACAAAACATTTCTAAGTTGGGACAGCTCTAATATGATGCTAAATATATTTATGGAGGAAAAGATTGAAATTACAAAGAAAAAATAATAAAAATCCAATCAATATAAAAATTTCAATATAAACAGTACTACAATGTGACTTTTCAGTGTGGCAGAAACTCAGGACACAAAAATCTTGTCATTGATGTGTATTGTGAACACTTATATTGAAAATCTCAGGCTATCAATTTCACATGGCATTTGCTTACTACAAAAGATGAATTCAGTTTAAAAATATATAAACATAATAAAATGTCTGTCAACCTATTTTCAGATCCAGAGAAAAACATCATGATTTGACAAATCCACTTTTGTTTCTTTTCTATTTAGCTCACAGAATATATTTACTATATTTCATTAATTGTCTCCGGCAGATGAGCATGACTCTTCATGTATCTAAATTGATTGAAGTGGGGAAGAAACAGTGATGTGAGCTGTCTTCCCCTCCCCATCCTATGAAATTAAAAGATTTGTGTATTTTAAAAGACAGAATGATCTCAATCTAGAAATTGCATGCTGCAGAGTTCAGTGGTAAGACCTGTTTTCTTACTAAGAAACAAATCCCTCAGCTGGACCATTGTTTCTCTAGGATAAAGTGAAATCACTTTTTTATGGCAGATGCTCTACTCATCAGGTCAGCAGCATGCCAAAAACTTTTAATATAACTCTTTAATTATTAAACAAAACCAGCTCTGTGGCACAATGGATAACACACAAAAGTTACTTTTGAACTTCAGAATACATTTTATCTCTTTTGGTTACTTTTTCAATATAAAAGTAACATTTGTCCATAGTACTAAAAATCAAATACCACTAAGAGATTATAACGAAAAATAGCAGTTCTCTGTCCTGCTCTTCTCCACCTTCCTTTCCTTCTTGGAGGCAACTACTTTTGACTCTTAGAGTTGTTTCCTGTGTATTTGTTTTGTTTGTTTTTCTAAATTATGTAATATGCTCTCTTTCCCTTAATGTCTGTTACACATTCTCTGTTGAGTAGCACGGAAATTGAGAATTAATGTTCTTATATCCCCACCCTACCTCAAAATTCTCCTTCTCCTATGCTCTCAATACAGTTAACTCATAATGTTTGATTAAAACAATAATCTGAATTTACATCGTTCTGATTCCTGCTGAGTCAAGTAGTGGTTTGTGAGTATGATTTCTTTCTTATATAATTTTTGCCTTTCCTGGAGTTAATAATTATATTGTATTTTCATTTGCCTGGCTTTCTATATGTGTTTCACAAATTCTTTCCATATCTACAGCCTCTCAATATAGTTTTCAACATAATGAAATGTATTACCACTACTTTTTACTGAAGACATTTCTCCTGGAGTCCTTAGTCATTATGTTCTTGGGTTTGCTGTATACTTGTCTTCCTGGGACGTCCCTTCACTGCTCTCCTGAGTTGATTTCCCTGTTTTTGGGACCCATAGACCTTTTGATTTACACCCTCTTTTTTTTTTTTTTTTTTTTTTTTTGGTCTTTATTATACCAAATACTAGATTGATAATATGACTGGGTATAGAATACTAGGTTGAAAATCATTTTGTCTCAGAATGTTTGAAGATATTGCTTCACTATCATCTAGCAACCAGTATTGTCGATAAATCTGATGCCTTTCTGATTCCCTTTGCTCTATATACAACCTGTATTTTCTGTCTGTGAGTTTATATCCTCTCTTTATCCATGGTGTCATTATCATAATATGTTTTCATGTGTCTCTTTTTTCTTGTTTTCTTACTTTGCTGGGACTTATTGAGCCTTTTCAATTCGAAGGTTTATGTCCTTCAGTCCTGGAAAATTGCTTCATATATTTTTTTTTCGATGATTGCCTCCCATCACTTTTTCTGCTGTCATTTTCTGGAATGTCTTTCTATTGGGTGTTGAACTACCTGGATTGATTCTCTAATATTTTGACCTCCTCTTTTCAATTGTCCATCTTTTTGTCTTTTTATTCTCCATAGGAACTGTCTTCAACTCTATCTTCCAGTTGTTCTATTGAGTTTTCATTTATTATTATTTTTTAGTTACTAACAGATTTATGTGTGTGTTTGTTGCCCCTTCTTATTACAACCCTTTTGTTTGTTTCATGGCTGTGTTATGTTCTCTTACATCTCTGAGGGTATTGGCTATGGGATGGGAGGGTGAGCAGTAGTTTTTTTTCTTCACTCTCTGTTCCTCTGAGTTTCTTTTTTCTGTTGTTTTGGTCTCTTTCATATTGGACACTTTCCTTAAGTATCTGGAGATTTTCAGCCACCTATTCATATTTAAGAGTTAAGTACCAGAAATATAACTGAAACTTCTGTGACTATGAGTAACTTCTTGACTAGGGGTGGAGAATGGAGGGACCATTCTGTGACACATTCTACATGGTTCCTGAGAGGATCCCCAGTGGGGTTGAACTCCTGTTGTCTCTAGCAATAACCAGTCCAGTAATGCACTCTTTATATATGTTACCTTTCTTTCTCTGTATTGTTCTGCCTGCTCTTTCACTCCTGTGTTCTGGGCTCACCTCCCAAATAAACTACCTGTACCCAAGTCCTTGTCTCAGGCTCTCTTCAGGGGAAACCAAACTATGACACTGCCTCTAAGCATAGGATTTTGTGAAGCTCCAAATACCTCAGAAGAGTAATATATAAATATAAAATGACCAAAAAAAAATTTGAAACCATAGTAATCCTAGTTATGACCCTATAAGTAGATGCCAAATAAATATTAACTATACTGCTTATTAAAATGCAGACCCCACCCCACTTTGTACATTTAATAAGGAATCCTGGTGACTCTGATGTAGGTGATCCATGGACCACCCTTTAAAAAACACTGGCCTTCCAGTTGGACACACTTCATTTTGTTGATAAGAAACAAAGTATTTTGAGGTCATGCAGATAGGAGGTGCAGAGCTGGAATTCAAACCCAGGTGTGACTGACTTGAAGCCATACTCTGCACCATCTTCATTACCTTGGAACATTTTATTTCTTCATCAAGAAAAGAAATATGGTGGCATTGACTCATTGAGTTGTTAATAGTATTAAATAAGATGACCCATGTAAGGTTTTCGGTGCAGAGGGAGGCATCATAGCAAGTGTTCAATAAATGGTAGCAATGTATGTATTTCAGGTGTAATATGTTTGCACGATATAAATGCACTGAATTGAGAAAATGCATATTTTCTAAAACCATAATTGGTCTGTCAACCACCGGCAAACCTCCAGTGAAGGATTCCACAAGGGCTCTCTCCAATCAGTTCTACAGTCAACAAATACTTACTTAAGGGATTTTATTACCTGCTATAAATAGAATGGAAGACTTCCCTCTAAGCTTCCTCAGCTGAGTCCCAGAAAGTGCTAGGAGCAAAGATACGATCCTGCGTGGACACATTGTGGACTCGCTGTAATGCTTTTGACTGTGAAGAGAGACTTTTTGAAAAGATGGCTTTTAAAAGATTTTTAGTAAATTTATTGGGGTGATATTGGTTAATAACATTTATATGTTTCAAGTATACAGTTCTATAATATATCACCTGTATATTGCATTGTGTCTGCCACCCAAAGTCAAGTCTCCTTCCATCACCATATGTTTGAACCCCTTAATCCAAACCATCCTCTCCCCACCCCACTTCTCCTCTGGTAACCAACATACTGTTGTCTGTGCCTATGAGTTATTTGTTTGTTGCTTTCTGTTTTATATCCCACATATGCGTGAAATCATATGGCTGTTGATTAAAAGATGACCGTTTTAAATTACTGGTAAGAATACACAGCAGGAATCTAGATTTATCTTGTCCTCGTTTCCTGCTGCACGTACCCTGGGATGTTCAATGAATTGTTATCGACTAATGCCAAAGCCTCCTAATTGGTCTCTCTGATTCCCCTTTGTGCGCTCAAATCTGTTCTCAACAAGGCAACCAAAGTGATCCTAAAAGTGCAGGTTTATCCTGCCCTTTCCTCCTCTTGGCCTGCAGCCTTCCCATCACACTTGGAAGTACAGTCCAAGTTATTGCCTGGCCTCCCTGGCTTTACCCAATTGGGTCCCTGGCTTACCTCACACCCTACTGCTTTCTCACTCATGGTGCTCCAGTCACACTGGCCTTGCTCTGCTGTGTATAAGCCAAGCACATTTCCCTCTCAGTGTGTTTGTATGTGCAGTCCCCTCTTCTGGAATGTTCTTCCCCCTACAACTCACCACATTCAGGTCTCTGCTCTTCGGAGCAGCCAACCCTGACCACCTCACCTAAAGTAGCAAACCTATTCCCAGCTCATGCCTCTTGTCCCCTTACACTTATTTATAATATGCATTCATCATGGTGTTAAAATGAAACTCCATGAGGGCAGGGGCTCTGTCTCATGCTGCTATGTTCCCCTGGGCCTACAACAGGACTGACTCTCCTAAAATATTTGTGCAGTGAATATCAGATGAAGTATTTGTAGGTAGGGGACTTACCCATGTATAGAATGTCTTACCAATCATTTGACATACAAAACAGAGTGCCAAGGTAAAAGACAAGTGAGACCCAGTCCCTGCTTTCCAAGAGTCAAAGTCTAAAACAGCACTGTCCAATAGAAATATAATGTGAGCCACATATGCAATCTTAAATTTCCTAGTAGCTACATGAAAGACTAAAAAGAAACATACAATTGATTTTGATAACTTATTATTTAGCTTAATAAATATCCAAAAATTATAATTAATAATATCATTAATATTGACATCTAACTGATAATCAAAATTAGATATTTTACATTCTTTTTTGGTACTAAGACTTCAAATCTGGTATGTAGTTTGCATTTACAGAACACCTCACCTGGATGTAACTTTTCATTGGAAATGCTTTTGTATTTAGATTTCATAAAGTTTACAGGTGAGAAGTAGATTCATACCCAAATTGTTCTAAACATACTTAACAATTTTTTAATAACTGAATCAAACATCAGTTCTTAAATAAAACTAATTCAGTTTCTCAGTCACATTAGCAACATTTCAAGGGCTCCATATCCATATGTGGTTAGTGGTTGCCATATTGGACAGCACAGGTCTATTGGAATAGGTAAGGCATATAAATGTGGGACGTGAACACTCATGAAGCGTTCATATAAAGAAGAGACCAAAAGTCTGAACACTGCCTTTGCACATATCCTTTTCCTGACAAGAGTTTGTCTCTTTCTTTAGGACTCAACTTATAGGTCAGCTTTTCCAGGAAGCCTTCCCTGGTACCCTCAAATTGTATTAGGTCCCCTCAACTATAAGCCCTCAGAGCAGCCTGTACATCATCTATCTTCAGTTTGTTGTGCTATGTTCTAATTGTTATCTGCATAATTATATTTGTATCTCCTACTAGCTTGTAAATTCCATGTGGCCAGGAAGCTGTCATTGTTGACTCCCCAGCACCTGGCCCTCAGTACATATTTGTGGAATGACTAAATTAATTATGGTTGAATTAACTGAATGGCCAACCTTTGGAAGAAAGGGAAGAAAAAGGACTAATCCTGTTAGAACAGGGAAGCCAGGGTATGAAACGGGAACCAGGATGGTGTGGGGACAGGAGTCACACACAGAAGCTCAGTTCATGCGGGATGCTGAGCCCCCATGTCAAGTGCTTCTTGGGAGTCAGAGAGGATGAGAAGTAAGAAAAGGCATCAGATTTAGTAACCAGGAAATCATTTTCATGGGTGTCAACAGCAACAGTCAGCCAAAACTAAGCTCAGCAATATTTTCATAAGTTCACTGACATTCCTGATTTAAGAGTGTTAGACATTTTAAATGTTGTGAGTAGACTGGGTTCTAGGGCCATATCCAAGTCTTAAATGTTTGGTCAGCTGTGGTCCAGTGACTGCAGTCCCCACTAATGACAGCTGTTAAATCTGTATGCTAATTGAAACTGTGAACGATTCATCGCTGGCTTGGGGCACTGTATGATTTATGGGCATCTGATCTAAAGATACTTAAAGCATGGAATTATTGGAGCCAGGAAGAGAGATGTAATTAATCAAAGAAGACAATTTACTAAATGGCCCACTAAAACACTGCAGTAAAAACTGAAAAAAAAAAAGACTCTAGTTTTATCCATGAGACAAGGGGTGTGTGTGTGTGTGTGTGTGTGTGTGTGTGTGTGTGTGTGTGTGTATTTAAGATAAAGTGTACACACAGGATGTAACTGGATGTTTTTCTAGCATACAGAAATTGTGGTTGGGGGTTTTCAAGGGCATATATTTACCTTTTAAGTTTGTTTACACTGTGACTGTCACCATCCGCAAATATCAAGTTCCTAACTCCATCTTTGCATCGCAAGAGCTCGTGGGTGTTTGGGAAATGGCTGCAAAACTAAAAAAAAAGCAATTTCTTTGATTTATACTTAAGGCCCCTGTGTGAGCCTAAGTCTATATCCCTGAGTAGTCCTTTGCTTTTGTCACACTAGAAGGCCCGTGGTTCCCTTTGCCAAAATTACTAGCACTAAGAAACCAGGATATAGATCAAAACTATCTAGTATTTATCTAAGTAGAAAAATGACAATAACATAGAAGCAATTATGTTGAATAATTGTTGACGTATGCCATCAGAGTTAAGCAAGTCTTGTGTTTCTCCCTCCAGTGGACTCTTATTTGTTGTTGAATACCTCACTCTGACAGGCATCTAGACATATTTTTTTCAGTTGCTACAGACTGTCAAAACAACTGGTCAAATTTAGTCCTTTCAGGAGAAATATCTGTCAGGACTTATTATTTAAGACTGTGTAAACAGACATCTTCTGGATGCATGCTTCACGAATGCTATACACACACACAACACACACACACACACACCCCTTCCTTCCGTACCTTACCTGCAACTGTGGCAGGATGGAAAGAGGTCCAGACTGCAGAAGGGACCCTGCTTGGACAATCAGGATGGGAGGGGAGGCAAGGGAATGCTTTGAAGTACTTTGTATGGACCCAGATGGTGCCCAACTAAGCAAGACATAGTGGCACTGCTCCCCCTCCCTGTAGACACAAAGACTCAGTGTCCCCATCATTGTCACCCTTCTCCTCCCCAACACACCCACACACATGAACACGCGCTCTCAACTTGTATTTTCTACCCTAACACCACCTGCCAGAAGAATGGTTTTAAATTGGATCCTGAGTTAGCGAAACACCCATAGAATTAGGACCCCATGAATGGCTAGTAAGGCTGGAGAGTACAAAGAGAGTCAAGTGGCATCCTTTTCTTTGAAACTACCTAGCTAGGAAATGTTTACAAATGATTTATTTTGTGAGGTATACTGACAATCTTTACAGAATGGAAATTGAAGAACCAGGTCTTAAAAATAAGAAAGTTGGAATCTTTTAAGCACCAGTCTCCCAGTTTCCTCATTGGTAAGACAGGGGCCAAGGATACTGACGCACCTCGAAAAAAGATTCACTAGTAATCTGAGTGCTAAGTGAGTTAATAAAATGCTAAAAAACAAGAGGAAATAACCAACTGAGAACAATGATTGTGTTGTATGACCTGCTGTGTGCAACAGATGCGACCCTAAAATTTTGCAAGTCAATATCGTAACAGAACAGTGTTTTCCCATGGCCTATGCTGCAATGATTTGTATGCTCCTTATCCACTCACCATGTTTACTTCTTATCAATATGCAATTGTCACTCACTTTCTAACTTTCCTCTGCACGGTTAGGGATAGAAGTGGATACTATGAACTGTGGAAGAGAAGTAGAAAAAAAAATGTACTGAGTACAGTTCATTTTCTCCTTTGAGGCGATTATTTATTATCTGTGTGCTCATTTCAGATTATAAGTTATTGCTGCTGCTAATGCCTATTCCTTCTTCCAACTGCTGCATACTGGCACACAGAAGCTAACATAAAAAGTTGCTACATACCAAGGGGAGGGCAGTAACAACATCTGGGAACTAGGTTGATTCTGAAAATTTGTTGAGAAGAAAAGTAGTCAACCTGTACACTTGAATTTTGAATCTAACTCAGAATTTTTTAAAATTGTGGAACAAAAGTAGTTTCTCGTCTTATAGTTAGACTGAAAACAGTCAAGCCACCCAAAGTCCCCACAATGCCGTTATCATTAGCTTCTAAGATTAAATTTGAAAATCAAAGACTACATGCATGTTGATACTTTATAAATGAATAGATAGTAAAGCCTGAAATTCAAGGTCTCAGCCAGGCCCTCCCCACCTGGGGAGGCAGTTGATGACAGTGATTATTAAGTGCCTGGAAGAAGAGAAGCAAGGCCACTCTGAAGGGAGAAAATGAATTTCCCAACGCCGGGAGAGTTCTTGCTTTAGAGCTACCAATGGCGAAGTTAGATGCACGACGACCTGTTTGCCTTCAAAATGCTGCAGAACTGGTAATATTCTTACGGGAATAACACATATTGTGGCCTTCCATAGTCATTTTATCAAATCATCTGCAATCATTCAGAGGCAGAGCATTCCTGTTTATAAGGGAGTTTATTCATTTGCTAGGGCTGCCATAACAAATACCTCAGACTGGGTGGCTTAAGTAACAGAAATGTATTTTCTCACAGTTCCGGAGGCTGGAAGTCTGAGTTCAAGGTGTTGGCAGGTTTGATTTCTTCTGAGGCCTCCCTCCATGGCTTATGCTAGATGGCCGCCTTCTCACACGGTTGTCCCTCTGTGTTGTCTGTGTCCAAATCCCCTCTGTTTCTAAGGACACAGGTCATATTGGATTAGGGCCTGCCCTAATGACCCCATTTTAACTTAATCACTTCTTTAAAAGCTCTATCTCCAATTACTGTCACATTCTGGGGTACTGGGGTGCCTCCACCTATGAATTGGGGGGTGCAGGGGGCACAATTCAGCCCCTAACAGCAGCCATCTTTCCAGCTCAATGCCCTGCCCATAAGTCAGTGTTTGGTAAATAACTGTTGAATGACTGAATGAAGAAGTATTAACCAGAAGTTCTACGATGAGAGGAAAGAGCAGGTATTAGGAGCAAATGTGTGGCGATGCTGTGGCAGTGACTGCGCCACTCCGAGAAAATAGCAATCTGAGTTTTAAAAATAGTTATATCACTGTTACCCACGAAGGAAAAAAAATTCTAGATCAGCCATAAAGAGACAAGGAGAAAGGACTTGGATAATCTCTCTCTGAGGCTAATCTCATCCGTGAGGACACAGATGAAAGTACACATGCAGACATCTCCAAGATCGCTTGTATCATATGTGAGGATTCAAAGCTGGTGGAGAAATTGTCATCTGTTCTGAATGAATGAAAATGTTAGGTTGGAAGCTCCTGTAGTAGATTTTGTTTACTATAGACGCCATTGTTATTTCTAATGCACTCACGCCAACAGGAAATGTCTTATGCCAGATGCAAAATATTTATCAATTTTACATTCCCCTCATATTCACAAAGTTTAAAAAAAAAAAAAAGCACCAGGTGAAGTAAATTGGAAAAGATAAGTGATACAGTCCCATTATCCATTAAATATTCAATGCTGGCTTTGAAAAATATTGTAACATTGTAATGTAAAGCCAATTTGGATAGCATTTTAATATGATCTGAGGCTTTTGAATAATCATGTTATTACCAGCAGCTGCATTTATTTGATTAGTGAGATGACTACTTGGATATCTTCAACAAAATACACTGAAAATATATTTCTCTGGTGACTTAGATGTCCGTTTGTACAGCTTTCTCTATGATAAGACAGTGAAAAGACACGAACTTACTTTGCTTTTATGAAAGTGATGACGAATAGGTCTGTCACTGATGCACATGGCTGTGTCTTTGTGTGGTGTCAGCAGTAGCCCTGAGCTAGACCAGATCAAAGACCCTGCAGAGCCATGAGGTATATAAATCTCCAGAGTCTCGACTCACTCAACCAACCAGCAGCTCCATTTTGTGCCACAATCTTCATAATGAGATTTTTTTTCTCAATGGTACTGGCTTCGTGTTAACCCTCAGAGGCTACTCTGGCATGTGCTACACACTGGAGCATTTCATTCTGAACACTTGGTTGGTAGAGTGACCTTCCAATTCTCTTTCAAAGTCACTTCCTCTGAAAAGTAGAAATCAGGTGTGACAATAAAATGGTAGGTGACTTGAAATCTTCTTTGTGTACCCATGTTTCAGAGGTCACCTCCTTGGTAAACAAATGTCAACAGATGCCCAATCTTTGCCTCACTCCCCCCTCTGTGTTATTTTGGCTGTTCATTTATTTCAGCTCCTGCTTTTCTTCAAATATGATCAAGAAAAGCCCATCCCGAACTAGGTTAAAAATAAAATGCCTAACATGCTTTTATTTAACTTGACTTTTGTTTCTTACATATGTTGTTAACAAAACACTCTTTATATTTTAAAAAAGATTATATTGAAGTCAGCCTATCAGAGATGCTCTGACTGAAAGCTTGCTTCTCCTCTTGAGTACACCGTGGTTTAGTATTGTTGCTGCCATTTTACTTTGTTTCCTTTGTACTAAATAAGCATCTTGTGGAAACAGCATCCAAACCGCATTAGCATCCAATATTTCTGAAACAACCCTTTGCACTTGTTTTCTAGATGCATGAAATTGATTATATTGGTAGAAAGGAGCTCTATGTCCACTTGGACAAACAGCTACATTCTTCCTAGATGTGCCATAAAGGATTGGGGTCCATCCCTGCCCCACTGGAGGCAGCCTATTCTGCAGGTGATTGAGGTTGTCTGAGAGCAGACTTCCTGGGTAGCGTTAGGAGCCTGGAGACTGATGAAGGAGGGCCAGGCTACCCTGGTACAGCGCTGAAACAGAAAACTCTATTGCCAAGAGCAAAACCCATGCTTTGTAGCCAGATAGGTACAGCTAAATGTCCCTTGAAATCCCAGTGGATGTTTTTCTTTCTTTTGATCCTGTTTCTTTATAAAGGGAAGACCAAAAGGACATTTTGTTCTTGCCCACAAGAGGAGCAGCCATTAGCTTGTGTATCATAAAAGCTCTTAAGTTATACTCTGAAAACTGTTGGGTAGACCCGAGCCCCCTTGCCTGAGGTTCTGTTTTTTGCTCAGACCAATTGCAATATATGCAGCTCCTGTAAAATGAAAGAGCCCATCCTACCTCTGGGAAATTTGGTGGCATGTTAATAAAGAATTAATTCACTTTAAATGCTTCCTCCTGTGTTCTTATGCCACCCATTATGCTGGGAAATCCAGCAGGGTCCCCACACTTAAGACATCCTGAACAGCACTATTCTCAGACTTCAGCATGTAACAGAGTGACCTGGAGGGCTTGTTAAAACACAGGTTGCTGGGTCCTTTCCGCTGAATTTCTGATTCTTTAGCTCTGGGTAGAGCCAGAGAATGTGCGTCTCTAACAAGTTCCCTGGTGATGCGCACATGGGTGGTTCAGAGACCGCACTTTGAGAAGCAGTGCTATCGAGTGGTAGAACTAGCCACACTCCTATCCATTATTTTATGGTTAGAGGTTTAGGAGACCGTATTTTGAACTTATGAATGCAGTTTCCTTATTCCAGAGATTGGCATAACTCGTATACATGACCCCTCACCTTATTGTTGCACTTGGATCGTTGGTATCAAAAATAGTAATGAAAACAACAGTACCTAATACACATAGAATTTTACAGTTTACAAAGCCTTTTTCCTTCTGTTACCTCATTTAAGCTTCTAGATAACCCCAAGGCTTATTTTTTATTTTTATTATTATAATAAATATTATTATTAGAGAAAATTGAGATTCAGAAAGAGTAGGTGTCTTGCTTAAGGTCAGTGAGGGAGTAGAATCTGGATTGTTGTTACCAGGCTAATTCCAGAGCCTTTTATTCTTCAAATGAGGGTATTCAAACTCACTGTCCAAGGAGGACATATGAAATGATCGTTTTCAGAAAGCCAATGTTAAGAAGCTCACCTTCCATGAGCTGCCTTTCCCTAAACTGATTTACCTTAGAACACACCCTTCTTCAAGAGAGTTGTAATGCTCACAAGTGTCCTCAGCTGGTAACCTTTAGATTCTGAATAAGTGGCAGTTCTAAATATTGGTGTTAGGTCAGTGGTGTCCAAACTTTTTTCAACGTTTTTCACCAAGCGCCATATGCGGTAAAATACACAAACAGCTGGGCCACTCACTCAAGGTGAAGTACGTATTGCCTCACCTGGTTTATTTAAGTAAATTAAATATATTTTTGGAATTTGCTGCGGGCCAAATAAAAATGAATTGCGGGCCTCAATTGGCCCGCAGGCTGCAGTTTGGATACCCCTGGTGTAGGTGGTGGAAAAGTAAATGGCTGCAGTGAGCACATAATAAATCTTTTTGCTGTCGGGTAGCTTATAATTCTTTGCTTTTAACAAAATTGAAGAAGGATCTAATCAAGTAAGTTGGTAGATCATTACCAACGTTTGATAGATAACTAAGAGAACTTAGAGTTCATAGAATTGAACAATGGAGCTATAAGTAAAACTCTTCATTCACATTTACTTATTTATGTGAATAAGAATTAATGAAAAACTCTCTCATTTTAGCAATTAGTAATATTCACCCATGGATATGGGAACCAATTGGGGAAAATTGACTTCCATTTTGTATTATTAAAATATATACTTCCAATAAAACTATTTTTATTTGAAAATTGTCACAAACTTATAAACTATATAATACATTTTATTATATTGATCAATTGTATAATAATTATCGTAGTTCAGTAAATGGTTTTTATCACTTAAAAAGCTTGTGATCACAGGATACTGTTTTACATTTTACATTTAGAATGTGTGTTTGTTGCAAAGAAGTATAATATGTTGATCAATAAAATCACAAATGCATGAATCGTGCATAACAATATACTTACATTAGGTTAGAATTCTGTGGGGAAAGTGGAATGGAATTTCAAGTTCAAGGAGAAAAGGGGATTATGTAAATTTTCTTTTAATCAAGAGATTGTCCCTGTGGTTACTAAGTGGCTGGTGACAGTTGCAAATTGCTGTGGTATTTTAGATTCCCTTGGCTCCATTTTAAAGAGTGACATTATAGTTTTATTTGAAGTTGTCATTATTTATAATATGTCAAAAACTTCACCCTTAGCAATATATATACATATATACATATACATATACATATGCATATACATATACATATACATACCCAGAGTTAAGATGGAAATTTAGAAATCAATTTCAATTTGGAAATGTGGGAGAAGAATGGTTTTTCAAAGTTCTTTGGGATTAGGTAAGCATAAAGTTGAGTTCCACATTCATCTCTGATTCCTTGACACAGAATAAGCTGCAGACATCCCCAGAGAGTTAAATGTCTTTGTTTACTTCCTTTTCCCACCACACATTTTCCCATCCCTCCCCTAAATCTTACCATTCTTACCATGAGGATTTCATCTTTGTGAAATGAATGTTTCTTAGTTATTTATTATCACTTAGTTATTTATGATATTGTGATTTATAATAAGAAATATATATTTGGTCTTTGATCCCATTCCTCGTACAGAGTTCCTAAAACCCGTGGAATGTCCTAAGTGATGAATGACAAAGGTGTCTTGTATTAATGAAGTTACTTGGAAAGCACCTAAGGATGGGGGCTGGTTTCAAATGGAACCAACATTGTGATTGGAACTTCCAATCCCAAACCCCCTCCCAGACCTCTAAGAGAGGGGAGAGGGGCTAGAGATTGAGTTTAATCACCAGTGGGCAGTGATTTAGTCAATCATGCCTATGTAATGAGGCCTGCATAAAAACCCAAAGGATGGGCTTCAGAGAGCTTTCATGTTGGTGAACATGCGGAGATTTAGGGAGAGTAGTGCTCCAGGAGAGAGTATGGAAGCTCCGAGCCCTTTTCCCATACCTTCCCACCCATCTCTTCAATCTGGCTACTCCTGAGTTATAATCTTTATAATACACCAGTAATGTACGTAGTAAGTACCGTGTTTCCCTGAAAATAAGACCTAGCCGGACAGTCAGCTCTAATGCGTCTTTTGGAGCAAAAATTAATATAAGACCCGGTATTATATTATATTATACCCGGTATTATGTTATATTTTATATTATATTATATTTATTTTATATTGTATTATATTGTATTATAGTTATATTATATTATATTATATTATATTATATTATATTATATTATATTATATTATATTATATTATACCTGGTCTTATATTATAGTAAAATAAGACCGGATCTTATATTAATTTTTGCTCCAAAAGACACATTAGAGGAGGGCCGGATGGCTCAGTTGGTTAGAGTGCGAGCTCGCAACAACAAGGTTGCAGGTTCAATTCCCACATGGGAATGTGGGCTGTGCCCCCTGCAACTAAAGATTGAAAACGGTGACTGGACTTGGAGCTGAGCTGTGCCCTCCACAATTAGATTGAAAGACAACGACTTGGAGCTAATGGGCCCTAGAGAAGCACACTGTCCCCCAATATTTCCCAGTAAAATTTATTTTAGAAAAAAAAAAAGACGCATTAGAGTTGATTGTCCAGCTAGGTCTTATTTTCAGGGAGGTGGGAGGTGGGAGGTGTGGAAGTCTCGTGGGACTGAGCCCTTAACCTGTGGAGTCTGATGCTATATCTGGATAGATATTGTCAGAATTAAGTTGAATTGTAGGATACCCAGCTGGTGTCTGAGAATGGCTTAGATGGGTGGGAGGAAAAACGCATTGTAATTGGTATCAGAATCCTTAATCACCAAGTGGAAATCGTTAAGCTTTACCTACAGGCATGATTTAATTTAGAAACAAGTATTTCCATGTATTAGAAGAATAAAAAAAGAATTTTCTTTCTCTCTTAAGATGAAAAACCACTGCAGAAAATTCTCATTGTTTTTTGTTTTTGTTTTTTTAACCTGAACTGCTTTTCTCATCAGATTTGGCAGGAGGTCAAAATGTACACATCTAGCCAGCAAAGGTGGCAGAATAACAGCATTAGCACTTCCTCCTTTTTCTTTCATGCCTCTGAAGTGTTGGTGGCAGCAGGTTCTGAGAAGCCCAACTGGAATGAGACATAACACAAGCATTATTACTTCACAACCTCCATATTTAGCTTTATGATGTGTCTCTCTCTCTTGATCTCACTCTTTCAGCCCTTATGAACTGCCTGTTTTCCATGGAAATTTCCAGGTACATAAGCTAATATTTGATGCACATATACCCGAATATTCAATGTGAAATACACAGATTGCCCTCAATGTATTGTGAACCAAAATTCACATATCAAAAATCTTAGTGAATGAAACTCTTACTTTCCCCAAGACTCTAACTAAATCTTCTCATGGCTTAATTAAATACTAATAATTGTACTAAATCAAAAATTTTAATTATGTTATCTCTGAGTGATGAAACTTAGGTGATTTCCTTCCTTTTAGATTATATTCTATATTGCTTGAATTTGCTACATAAGCATGTATTGTTTTTAAAACTAGGAAGCAACAACAATAGCAAAACTGCTATTTGAGGATGAAAGAAAATGATCAAAAGAATCCCAGGTACCTGACCACTGCAGTGTACACATGAAGCTGAATAATACTGAATGTCAACTATAATTTAATATATATATAGTTACAGGATGTGAAGTACAGCACAGGAAATAGAGTCAATGGAATTGTAACAGCTATATGCGATACCAGAGGGGTAATAGATTGGGGGAGGAGGGTTATCACTTTGTGAGGGGTGTAAATGTCTAATTATTACATTGTTTTGTACACCTGAAACTACAAAAAAAAAAAGAGAATCCCGGGCAGGTAAAGTAAATCAAGTCCACCCCCTTTCTAGGTCATACCAGACAAATGAGACTCTCGGGATTGCTTTGTATTTGCTTTTATAAGGCCCAATGGGTTTTAGTTTGTCTACAATTTTTAATATTCACTGTCAGCAAATTCTCTGCTAACCATAGATTTCAAAGGTTTCCCTGTCCTATGGGAAGAGGAAAAATAGCTGTTCGATATAATACTAATAATCACTCTTAATATCATTCAAGACCATTACTAAGTTCTGTGGCTCTCTCCACTAATTTCTAATAAGTCAAGGTGACCAGAGATTTTTTTCAGATATAAGAAAACTTTTATCCTGCTGGGAATTATCAGATCCATAATGCTTTAAAGCTCTTAAGATTATGTGTCTGCTTTAATCTTTTCTGTTTAATCTGTTATCCCAGACAAGGATTTCTGAATGTATTCTGTTGTACTCTGGTTATAGTCATATCATCTGGTTAGATACAAGACCAGTGGGTCTTGAGACCGTCTTCCCAAGTCCTCCATTTCTGTCCCACACTGGCCGCGTCCTCTGCCCTGTCATGTCCATGGTGCCCCTTTTTCTCGCCCCTGGTTTTTAGGGTCCTTTTCTCCTGCTAGTCCTCACAGAATCACATTTACTTTCTTTACTATGACCCCAGAGTTACCCCTGGGCCCCACTGTTCCAGCGTGGATCTGTGTCCAGGTAGCTAGGCATTCCTTTGCTCTATTAGTCTTTGCCCACCCAAATTCCAGACTGTGGATTGGTTTCAAATAACCCTTACATCTGCAGCACCACGCCCATGCCCACTAAAACCAAACACCCTCACCCCGTGAAATCTTCACCTGAGTGGTCACGCCAAGCCACCCTCCAGCTCATCCCTTAGTTCCTGTGGAGCTGCTGGGCCGTAGAAGAGGGACTGCCTCACTTCAGCCCTTCACAGCTGAAGCCACCTCTGACCAAATGCCCAGAATCATCTAGTCCTTCTTGCCTATTCCTTCACCCTGGCTCCCTTCTCAGAACTTCCAGGAAAAAAGAGCACTCATTCTCTTCAGAACTTGGTATGGGAATGAAATACACTGTCAGGTTGTTTTCCCTGATCCCTGCCTTTCCAATCTTTGTATTTATCTCCCCTGGTGGGTTTCTTGGCCGGTTGAATTGAAAGGTGCAGTGGTTGCGTTAGAATTCGAATGAGTGAGAATTCTGGAGGACACGCACCGGTCTGAATTGCTTCAAGCTTCCCCCTCAGACTTCCAAGTAAAAGTCACCAGGGAAGAGGCTTTTAAAAGCAGCTCCTGTTTATGTATCTTATGAACCCAGGGCGCCCCCGAGTGTCAGTTAGCGTTAAGCACAGTACACTGTTAGAACACTCTAGAATGGATGAATGAGAGTAATGCACTTTTTGCTTTGTGATTCGTTATCAGTCCTATTTTTCTGCCAGACGCTTTCCCTGACTTTGTCACCTCTGGAAACTGAGTCTATGGGTGGAGGGCTCATGAGGTATTTTTTTAAAACTCACTTAGGTTTGCCTTTGTGTAAATTGGACTCTGATTGAAGGAGAGCAGTTTCCACAGAAATTCCTTTCCCGCCAGGATCTCTCCCACTCCTGAATCTTTTTAAATTATCCTCCTCTTTAAAATGTCATGATATTTATGTTTCCAACACCTTCATAAAACTATTAAATACCGGCCGGTTCACATCTTCACTTTGCCATGGGAAGGCTAAGGCACTTACAAAGCAGACTTGACAAAGTTTCTCCTTGTTATCAGCCTTGTTAGTTTCTAAAATTGCACCTACACTTCAACCTGCCGCCTGCCAAACGAAAATGACTTCTAAACACCTTTTTAAAAAACTATTTTCCTTCATCTAGCTTTATATCCAAACACCCCTCCATTTTGTTTATTTAGTCCAGTTGTCAGCCTTCACAGCCCACCAGCCTCCAGACATGGGCAGTGTAGAAACAAGTGTTCCATGTGCAACAAAATTCAAGAGTCACTGAGTTAAGCAAAGAAATTCCTTGCTTTCCCTACTTATTTATTAATCTCATTAACATGTTCTAATGTTATTTATTAAAACCTCACACTTATTGCTGCCTCTGGAGCTAGATAGTCTCTATAGCTCACGTGTGTGTGTTATCTGAGCATGTCTATAAAGCTGGTCTGTGTGCCCATAAAGACGCTGACTGCTTAGGACAGGTGGAGCCACCTGAGATAGAAGGATACTGAGGAAAAAGAGAGAGACTAAGAGATAAGCCTGGCCCAGTGGCCCAGTCGAAGAGAGGGGCCATGGAGATAGTACAATTTCGGTTCCCTCAAATTTAGCTCATCCTTTTTTAGTATGAACACCAGTGAGAGGCAACTGCAAGTAAACCAAAAAGGATATCCTTGAAGGAGTCATTTGAACTTAATGGAGCTCAAAATAGGAGAATGGGAATCTTGACAGTGGGCAGGGGAGGGGTGCCCCTTGGGGTCCAGACCTGTCAGTAATGTTAGAAGGACCAGTGTCTGGCATAGCAGAAGTGACCTCAGCACTGGACAACATTGGTTATAATCCTTTCAAATTAATCCTCACAGCAGCCCCATTATATAGACAAGGAAGCTGAGTCAAAATGGATAAGTAGTATTGTGCTTCCTGAAAAAAAACTTAAACGTATAATTATATGATCCAGCAATTCCACTTCTAGGTAGATACCCCAAAGAACTGAAAAATATTGAAGAGAGATTTTTGCGTCAGTGTTCATAACAACATTATTAACAATATCCAAAAGGTAGAAACAACCCAAGTGTCTACC
Organism: Rhinolophus sinicus; assembly: GCF_057876585.1. Taxonomy (NCBI): domain Eukaryota; kingdom Metazoa; phylum Chordata; class Mammalia; order Chiroptera; family Rhinolophidae; genus Rhinolophus; species Rhinolophus sinicus. The sequence goes on from NC_142503.1 coordinate 48,712,261, forward strand.
AGTGGCTGAATGGATAAACAAATGTGGTGTATACACACAATGGAGTATTATTCCACCTTAAAAAGGAAGGGTGTTCTGACATATACAACATGGAGGAACCTTGAGGACATTAAGCTAAATGAAATAGGCCAGATACAAAAGGACAAATACTGTATGATTCCACTTAGGTGAGGTGCCTAGAATAGTCAAATTCATAGAAAGAGAAAGAATGGTAGTTGTCTGTGGCTGGGAGGGAGGGGAAATGGGCAGTTAATCATTATAGAGTTCAGTTTTGCAAGATGAAAAGAGTTCTGGAGAACGATGGTGACGATGCTTACGAAACAATGTGAATGTACTTAATGCCACTGAATTGTACACTTAAAAAGGTTAAAATGGTACATTTATGTTATGTATCCTTTCCCACAATAAAAACCTATAAGAAAAGCAGTTAAGTAGCTTGCCCAAGGTCTCACAACTAGTAAACAGCAGAATGAAGTTTCAAATTCAGGTGACCTGATTCAGAGCCTGATCTGCCCACCCTATCCAGAGATGCTTCAAAGTTGGAAGGTGGTACCAGCAAGCAGGGCATCTTAGGGCTTTGCTGAACATTGAAGGCCTATATATCTGACAGTAGATTCCCAAAAGAGAAAAACAAAAGACACAACAAGGCGATTATACGGACATTTGCGCGTACATATGAAATGTTCCCTGGGCACCCCCAGAAATAGTAGCAGAGAGGCTAGACAGGTCGCAATAACTGATGGGGGATGAGTGGTTGACGTGGTTATTGTAACCCAATTAAAATATATATATATTGTAGCAAAGAGACATAATGGTTATAGAGGCAAAACTTTACAGATGTGTAATTTACAATTAATACATACATATGAAGTCCAAGTACAATATGACTATTTTTAATTACTTGGTGGCCTAAACCTTGCATACATTTTTGACTTGGAGGTTATGTCACAATGCAAGGTACCCTTTTATTTATTCCAGTCTACTTAAGATGATTCAACAGATTACATTTTCAGCCTCTGGAATTAAGTAGAGTACATGTTATAAACATATATGCAGAATATGTAATAAATACTGGAAGAAGGGTGAACACGTAGATCACTGCAGGAATACCAAAGACAAAGCCATCGATTCTGGGCAGGTCTGTTGCAGTCAAGGGAAGCTCTAGAGAAATGACATTTGATGTGGGTCCTGAAGTGTTCACAGGAATTGTCCAAGCAGATAATAGGGCCGAGGAGAAAAGAGCCTGAGCTGAGGCACAAAGGGCTGTGCAAGCAAGAGAAAGCAATAGGGTGCGACTAGAAGTTGTGCTTCTTATTGTGTAGACCGGGAACACATGCATGAGAACAACCTGGGGTGCTTGTTTGAGATGCAGATTCCTGGGCCCCACCCCAACCCTCCTAAACGGGACATTTCTAGTAACAGAAGCTGGTAATGTGCATTTTCAACACTGTCCCCTTGTGATTCCATTGCACACAAAAATGCAGTGGAGAGCGTCACAGAGGTGGAATGGGGAGCATATGGTTGGAGATGAGGTGGAGAAGCAAGCTGGGTCCAGATTGCAAAGGGCCTCGTACTCTCGCTGTATTCTGCAGGTAGACAGAAGGGGATTAACTAATGAGCAAATCTGGACAAGGGGGAAGGAGGAAGGAAATGTGGAGGCTGTGGTAAAGCATTTTACTGTTGATGTGGTTTTACTGAGCCATCCTCCAGGAGACGGATAATTAGCTAGGGGGTGCAAAAAGTGATCACGCAGGAAGAAAGAAGAGGTGAGTTGTTGTGGATGGTGGGTATGAGTGCTGAGAGAAGGAAATGAACTTTCATGATCATGGTATCACTGGGTACAATAATGGAAGGGAACAGAAAAGTGGACTGCAGGAGGCAAGAGCTGAGAAGGACCCAAAGACAATGAATATATCCCAGAATTCTAACCCAGTATGGGTCCCTCCCTCTGACCATCCACAGCTTTATTGGAGTAACCTTACAGGGACATGTGGCTGAAGCCAGGTGCTTTTACTAAGAATGCTGCTTCCCCATTGCTGAAGATTAGCAGGAAATTTTCAGAGTAAACCTCCCCCATGAAACAAGAATACAAATGCTTTGGGAAATGCATCGTTATTGCCCTTTTTGTGTGGTAATAACCATTTATAAGTTGTGAGTGTTATTAGAAAGCATTTGATGGAGAATGCGACCCTCTACCAAAACCCCTGGAGAAAAAAATATTTCTTTGCTTTTCTTGTATGCCACTTTCACTTGTTTTTCAGGGTGCATTTAAAAGTACATAAGAAAAATGACAACCCCTAGAGGTCAATTTTATAGCAGAACAATCAAAGGAGGTTATAAAAATAAAAACTAACATAAAAACAATGCATTCATGCAGGAATAAAATCTAAAGCCTTCCGAAAGTCTATTCCCAAACCCCTGTTTGAGAACAAGCTTCAAAGTATCCTCGTTAGCTCTATTAGCTTTGAGTACCTGTGGCAGGTACAGTGATTAGTTTACAGCAAGATCTCTCATCCTGGGCACTCTTTGACAGTTTGGGCTGGATAATTCTTTGGGGTTGGAGTAACTGTCCTGTGTATTGTAATATATTTAGCAGCATCCCTGGCCTCTGCCCACTAGGTGCCAGTAGTAAACCCTTCTCCCCCAAGCTCATGAAATCAAAAATGTCTCCAGACATTGCCAAACGTCTCCTGGGATATGGTTACCAAATTTAGCGAATAAAAAACTCAGGGTGCCTAGTTAAATGAGAATTTCAGATAAACAACAAATTTTTGCTATAAGTATGTCCCACATATTTTATGGGACATACTTAGAATAAATTATTTTTTATCAAGTTTAGCTGGTGGCCTGTATTTTAGTGGCCTCACACACATCATCTGGCCACTCCTGGGATGGAGAGGTGGAGGAGCTTAGAAACAGGATTGTTAATGTATTAAGCAAGATGATGTGTGTGAGGCGCCTGGCACAGGGTGGCTGCGCTGTACACACTCTGGGAACCTGCTGCGGGCCTCGAATCCATTCCACCTATGTCCTTCCTAGAGGGTGCAGCTGGTACTGAAAGCTTCCTATCCTTTACCAAAACTGTATTCGGAGTGAATACGCTGTCACGAGGAAAAGGGACCCCCGCATGTGAATCTGTAAGTGCTGGGAACTGACTTTCCAGTCAAAGCTTGTTTTGTAGCCACCTCTGCTGGAGCAGCAATGTGCTTGCACCCTCATGCTTTGTCGCTGTGGCCTGCCTGAGTTATTAGATCATTTCTCCCACATAACAGCCAAAGAAGGTGATATGGAATGAAAAACTGCTGCATCCGTCCAGACTCGCTTACTCTGGGTTTGATTTTTCTGGCGCCATAGCCCTAGACAGCCATTCCCTGGGATGCACCAGGACTCATCATTTCCACAGTCGGTAGCAGCAAGGAACTTCTTTCTGGGCCGAGATTAATGACCCAGGCAGTCAGCCTTTCCAGAGAGCAAAGGTGAAATTTAACTCTGGGTGGATGCCTGACATTTTGAAACAAAGGGGGAGGAGGGTGGGTGAGGAGACATAGCATTTGTATGTCTCCTGTGGGTCATAAATCCGGGTGGGCAAAAGAGAATTAGGTCTCTGCCAGCAACTGAACTGATTTGGGCTGCTGCATTTTCTCTTCAGACAATCTGAAATGAAACATGCTTTCAAGATGTATTGTAAGAAGTGCCCCTTTGAGTTATATATCTGCTTATTAAGCCTTAAAAGTTTTATTTTTCTAAAAGAAAATCCAGTTTTTATAGCGCAAGTATTAATATTGTCCATGAGAAAATACATTCATTGCTCTAGAGGGAAGCCCCCCTTTTCTATCTGGCTGTTGGCAAGTTATAACTTTAGAAGCTGGGGAAAATGGAGAGATGCTGGTCAAAGGGTATAAATTTTCAGTTATAAGATGATTAAGTCCTGGGGATCTAATGTGATAGTTCTATATGTGTCATGGTGACTATAGTTGATAATTCTGTATTGTATACTTGAAATTTGTTGAGAGTAGATTGTAAGTGTTCCCTCTACACCATTAAAAAAAAGTGAGAAAATATATGCGTGAATTAACTTGATTATGGCAATCATTTCACAAGGTGTACATGTATCAATCATCACATTGTACACCTTAAATAAATACAATTTTTATTTGTCATTCATACTTCAATTAAAGTAGAAAAATAGTAGACCACACACTGTGCTGTGAAGCAAGTTCCAACATATTTCTAACAACTACCAAGCATGTGCTCTTTCCACAAGGAAATTAAGCTACATATCAGTTACAATAAATAAGTAAGTAAGTAAGTAAGTAAATAAATAAATAAATAAACCCTCCATATATTTTGAAATTAGGGACTATAATAGATATGTTTCCAAAAAAATCATTTTTAAATATATTAGGCAAACTCTTTGATTTTAAAGGAATCCGAGAGTGGGTTCTTTATTGATTAATTAAATAAGCATTTGTTGAATGACTATTCTCTGCCATTTTCTTTTACTAAAGATGAGCAAGATATGACCTCTGCCCTCAAGAAATAGACTGGAGGTAAATAATCCCTCTCTGTTGTGGCTTTTCTCTGTGTCAGGCAGTGTGCTAAGGGCTGTGGGAATTCACAGGATACTAAGATAGCTCAGCGGGGGAAGTAAATACCTTTTAATGTGTCCGGAAGAATTTACAGAGGATGTTCATCTCTACTTGGTTAATAGAAGACTGAATTTAGGAGTTGACAAGGGTGGGGAGTGGTAAAGATACCATGTTTCCCTGAAAATAAGACTGGGTCTTATATTAATTTTTGCTCCAAAAGACGCATTAGGGTGTATTTTCAGGGGATGTCTTATTTTTTCGTGTATGACAATCTACATTTATTCAAATACAGTCATGTCATCTTCTGGAACATCGTCATAAAGTACTAAATGCGTCCATCTGGCTGACGATCTGAACTGGGGCTTATTTGGGGGGTAGATCTTATTTTCAGGGAAACACGGTACAAAGCTGTTGCACAGCAGGTAGCAAAGGGCAGAAGGAGGGATTTGTGAGGAATGAGCCTGGGAGAGAGGCAGGAGTCGGGTCTTGGTGGGCCTTGTGGCCTCTCTAAAGAATCTGGACTCTATCCTGAAGGGCCAGCGGGGAACCACTGAAAGGTTCTAAGCTAGTGAGTGATGTGAGCAGATTTTTATTACAGAAAGATCTCTTGAAAGTATATGGAAGATAAACTAGACTAGGCAAATTGGAAGCTGGGAGCTCTATTAAAGAGAGGTGGTATTATTATAAAATTATTTAGCAGCAGGGTGTTGGCCATTCAGAAGAGAGGAAGGCACTGGAGCCAGGTGCTACCCCTTCCATTGCTGGACAGTGGAGAGATCAAGGCTCGAGCGCTCAGGGCAATACCCGTGGCATGCGTACTTCAGTATTTCAGCAGGGGGCACAGCCGTACAGCCCTGTGCCAGCTGCAGATCAGCCCTATTAGGGTGACGCACACAAAGGAGGACAAGGGATTCAGCTAAAGCAGGGATGGAGAAAAAGGAACAGGTTTGAGAGAAATACAGAAAATAGAATTGCATTTCTCAGTGATCAACCGGACATAGGGAAAGAGAAGAGTAGAGGCTAACTCTCATATTTCCGATCCGGAAGGCTGTGAAGAAGGTTGATTGTCTCCACCTGGGCTGGGGCCTTTCAGGAAGCTTCTGATGGCAGTAAACCTCGGGACATGAGGTGATCTGAAGGCCGTTCTCTCGTGGGTTAAATTGGATCCACGGGAGCAATATCTGGCTCTGGGGCTAATAGACAGGACCTCTCCAGAGTTGTATTTCCATCCACTGTACTTGGAAGCAGGGTGTGATGTCCCTTCCTTGAGGCACAATGCCCAGAAACCAGAGCTCCCAGGTCATTGTGTTTGCGTGCATTTTCCAGCCAGTTAAAATGGAATTTGTTTGACATAAATGACAAAACTCTAAGGGTCATTTTGGGCCAGAGTCATGAGCTAAGCAGCTGTTTCACTTGTCAAGTGTTAAATGATTTGTTCTGGATCAGAGGCTACAAGGCAAGAAGTGGGACTAGAAAAAAAGGAGCAGGTAGATGGGTCAGCAGTTAGCCGAGACATACGAGCGTGACCTTCGGCATCAGCAACAAAGAGCTCTTGGGCTGACCTCTGTTGTCAGAACACTTGAAATGTTACAGCCCCTCACCCCGGGAAAAGCTCTTTCACCTAAGAACTGGTTCTACTATCATTTTTGTGCCACATCATTAAAAATGTGGGAATGGACAGAGAGTTTTTGTTGATCATGAGCAAGATCTTGCTGAGGCCATGTGCAAAGAACAAAAAAAGTCTTGATCTGGAATAGAATAAGGACCGTGAAGTTATATGGAGCACTCTTTAGGAAAAAATAAGTAGTTTCAAGACAGCTACTTTGAAAGCAGATTGACTGAGCTGCTAATACAGAGAATAAGTATATTATTTTGCTATAAGCCCTCTACCAACCTTTATGCACTTGTGTCAGAACTAACGGCAGTTTACAAGTTTGTTTTGCTAAGTTTTAAGTGTTCTGTTTCTTATAGTTCTATAGTGAAGAGAGATTTTCTTGTGACCTCATCTGCTCCAGGCACAAAATCTTAGAATCAGAGAGAACCCTTAGCCCTGGAATGAACTTTAGACGCAATTAGTCTGACTTTCTACCAATGTAAGAATTCCCATTTTTTTAGTTTTGTTCGCAAAATGAACATAATTGATTCATTGTTTTTATCCATGGACGTCAGCTTACAGAAGAGTTGATATATTAATATAAATCTGCAAACATATTCATCTTAAATATAAAATAATGAAGGAAAGTTAATGCATGTCCCTAAATGCTATGAGATAATAAATATGCATATGTACAATGTATACTTACAGAGTAATGAGCTGCCTTTATACACATTTATGATACAAGCTTCATTTCTATATGGTCAAAATTTGACTATCCTGTAGGTTATTATAGTATGTACTTGTATAAAAATCTCTGATAAAATTTTGATTGACCTACATTATCATAATGTTAATACCATATTATTTTCTGTCTACAAAAGAAAATTCCAAAGGACCTTTGTTTAAACACACACACACACACACACACACACACATACACACACACTTTATGCTATCAGCTTTTTTCAAACCCTTATTTCTCATTATTTCTCTCAGTGGAGTTTGGGAAGCACCATGCTTGAATGAGTTTTACATGCGTGCTGCAGGAATTCTTTCTTATTTGCTCTTTTCATATTTGGAGCACTCACAGAAGATATTCCAGAAAAAAAATAACCCTAAAAAATAAGCCCATGACTTTCTGAATTTCAAAAGCCGCCATAAAATTTGCTTCTTCGAAAGCATGGTTAGGGTCACATGTCAGACTCAGGAATCAGCAACACAACGTGACTTCCTTCTGCTTCTGCTGTTGAACGCTCGCTCTGTGCATTCCAAATGGCAGGACCAGAGCTCAGAAACAGAAATAGAGAAACTACCGTAGCAGGAAAGGTCAGCTGATTGCTTGGGCCTACTCTTAGAGACAGATGACTACTGCAGTTAAGTGGAATTTAACCTTTGGACCTTTTCCCTAGGATCTATATAATTCTAGTCGAATTTGTTCTCACTTCCTGAAGGCAAGATTATGTGCTGCAGGCAGATCCCTGCCAATTCTTTTTATTGCTTTGTGTATCACTGTTGGCAGTAGTGCTTACACAACTGTGGCTCAAGATGCAACTGGCCTCTGCCCCAAGAATCCAACAGATTTCAAGATTAAAGGTCTGAGAAAATTGTTTTCTTTCCTGCCTAAAGACACCAGGGTAATCTCTGGCACTTTCTCAGTTGCTTTTCATAAGTAAACACTGTAGTGCCAATGTTTAGATTCGTCACAATCAGAATTAACATTAGTTTAGTTCTAAAAATTGTATGGATACTGAAGAATGTCACAATTATCATTCCAATGTCCTTATCTTCCCTCTTTTCCTATTGACCTTGTGTTTCAGAAAACAAAGGCTTGCAACTCTGAAAAGTTTTCCCGCTTTTTGACTAAAAAGTAATACAAGGAAACACAAAACTCAAAAATTAAAGAAATAATAGTGGAAGTGAAAGTCCCCAATTAGCTCCCACTCCCTACCCTGAGTAACCACTTCAAATAGCTTAGTTTATTTTTCTCCCACTTGTGTTCTAGATATAATGATATGTTTTATGTATATATAAAATGCAATCACTAATATTTACACTATTTTGAAAAGAGCGTTTTTCCCACTGGGCAATGTAACTTGGACAGTTTCCATATCAGTCCAGAAAGATCTACCTCATTCTTTGCTGATAGTTACATGGTGTTCTACTTACTATTTCCCCACACACACACGTTTCTTTTTTTTATTTTTTAAACAAATGAGAAACAGGTGAACATTTCCGCTGGTATTAGCAACAAGGACTGTCCAGCTGCATCTGGTTGGGTCTTACGGAGTTACAGATGATACTAGATGCATGACAACCTGAGTTTCTAGCCAAGGATTAATGTTCCATGCAGATTCGATAGTATTTATATTTTAAACCAGTGGTACGTTGAGGGGATAAAATTTTATTTCTGTAGGAATAAAATCAGAAATTCATCTGATCATGGTTCCCTTCCTAAGCTTGTTGGCCACTTGAGAAAGTAGTTTTGACCCAATTTTCCAAAGAGAATTATAGTTAGCTTATGAGTGAAGAACACCAACAGATATAGGTGATTTACTTCTTAGCTATTGAGAACTGATCTCACATATACTATGTATTTTTACTAATATTAATTAGTATCGGATTCATGTTTTAGAACATTGGATCTGTGTCTCACACCTAAAGTCTGCCCTCTTACCAAAGACTATGTCGTTGATAACATCACGTAACTGGCAACCAAATATATATAGATCAGTAAAGCGGGCGCTAGTTCACCAGCGCAGTAGGGACAGGGCCCAGGAAAGAGCATGAAAGCCAGTATTCTCCTGCGTGCATCACATACTTCTGCCTTGGCACCTTGAAAAAGTTCAGACAGGCCCATGGGGAGGCAGCTGGTATCTGCAGTCACAGCGCATATCAGCTTGAGGTTGGTAAATGGCCTTGATTATTATGCAAGACACATAACACTCTTCCACACTGATTAACACTGTGCAATAACTGCTTTCCAGAACACCCTCCCTAACTGAGAGGTCCTTCCTTGCGTGGAATTTATATGATACGTAGATAAATCCCTCAACATGACACTTGAATGCGTATTTGTAACAAAATCCAAAGGACAATTAGAATCACCACCCACACAAGAATCATTTTTATTTTTTAAGACAGAAAAGGTGTGGTGCTAACGTAAAGGGCTCATTTAAGAGAATCCGTTTTACTAAGTTCAGATGAGTGTCCTAAAGCAACAACCCGCTTTCCCAGTTACATGTGGCTTCATTTCACGCGCTGGTTCTTCACCCCATGTTGATGTCTCCGCACTTATGATGTTCGTGGTTGCGGTTTCGTATCACTCTCGAATTCAGATTTGAGCCGTCTTGAAAGGGAGCTGAGGGGGAGTCCCAAGAATTCATGGCTGAATAGTTGCGGTGGTGAGTCACCCCTTCATTCTTTTATTCATTTTTAATCCAGAAAATGGCATTTTTGTTTTACAAAGCATAGGCCAGTTCATTTCTCAAGACCCCCACTGTGTCTATCCTGCTTTCAGGCCACAGGACATCACGCTGCCCCCCACCCTCCCATCCCCAGCAGTCTAAACGGAGAGTAAGTTTGGACTCCCTCCTACCTGCTGCTCTAGGGCTCTCTTCCCTCTCTCCAAGTCACCCAGTTGTAAACCAGCTGGAAAGAGTTGGGGGTGCGACATGGCACAATCAGTCCTGGCTGGTCTCATGTACTTAAGTGCTGACTTGAATTGTACCTCTAAACCAGATGTTAGAAATTTAAGAATGTGCTCTCTTTATTCATGGACCCAAATCAGAAAATGAATTTGTCTGGGGCTCTTGAGAGAGACACCGCCACCTCTTCTGTACTCCCACTACACGTTCTTCATAACCTATTCTAGCACAAGTTGTACTATTTGTGTGGGTGAACAAATCTGCCTTTTTCACTGGACTCTCTATCCTAAAGGGTAGGGGATGAGTCTCATTGGCCTCCACGTCACAGCACTGTGACTGGCGTGTATGAATAAAAGTATAAATAAATGAGCAAAAAGTAAATCAGGATATCACTCGGCATTAAGGAAATGCAAATAAATTAAAACTGTGATGAAATACCACTACACACCTATTAGAATGGCCAAAATGTTGAAAAATAAAACTGACAAAAGTGGTGGAAAGGATATGAAGCCGCTAGAATGCGCATATACTATTGGTGGGACTTCAATACGGTACAGCCACTGTGGAAAATAGTTTGCCAGTTTCCTATAAAGCTAAACATATACTTATCATGTGACTCAACGGCCCTATGCCTGGGTATTTACCCAAGGGAAAAGGAAAACTTTGAGACACACAAACACCTGTCTGAAATGTTTATAACAGCTTTATGTATAATTACCTGAAACAGGAAGCAACCCAACTGTCCTTCAACTGGGGGGGGGGGGTAAACAAACTGTGATATGTCCACACTCTGGAATACTACTCGGTGATGAAAAGGAGCAGACTATTGATACCTGCAACAATCTGCATAAATGCATTATGCTAAGAAGCCAGACTTAAAAAGCTGCATGCAGTATGATTCATTTATATGACATTCTGTAAAAGGCAAAACTATAGCCACAGAGAACAGACCAGTGGGGGTACCAGGGTTAGGAATAGAGAAAGGGTTGACTCCAAAGGGGCAACCAGCAGGAATGTTTGGGGTGATGGAACTGGTCTGTGTTCTGATTATGATGGTGGTTACACAACTGTGCGTTTATCAAACTCATAGAACTGTATAACTAAGAAGTACTGCATCTTGCTGTGTATAAATTACTAATTTAATTTGAAAAAATACATGAAGGTTGTTTTGCTGCTTAGTGTGAATTCAGAAAAAAGTCAAAAGAAGACCTGAGTACCTACTGTCTTAGTAGCCTGCAGTGATTTTTCACATGTTCATGTCCACACATACACACGCACTACGTGTAAGTGTGTGTTTTCGTTTAACAAACATTTAAAGAAGAGTTGTTATGCCCCAGGGCTTGCTGTAGGCAATGGGGATACATTGGTGAGTAACAAAAGCTGAGTTCCTGCTCTCATGGTGGAGAGAGGGACAGATTGCAAACATGTAAATAAACATGAATATGACAGCTTTAGACAGAGATAGTACTGTAGAGACAATAAAACGGGCTTTGGTGAGAGAGAGTGGAATGGAGTGTTTGGGCCTTTCTGAGGAGAAAACCTTAAACTGAGACATGGACAGTGTGAAGGAGGCATCTGTGCATGCAAATATTCAGGCAGAGCATTCTAGGCAGGGAAAGTATCAGATGCAAAGACCGAGAGGGGACTACATTAAGGACAAGATAGACTGAAAAACTCCCCATTTCAAAACTCAGAGAAAAACTGGCTAAAATACAACAAACATCCTTTTAAGCACATGAGTGAGCTTCCAAGGAAATATGGGAAGCCCCTAAGATGCACTTAAGCTTCATACGTTCAAAGAACTGGCAGCAGATCAGTGGGACTCGACCAGGCAAATGACAGGACCAGCAGGAGATGAGCTCAGATTCGTAGGTAAGACTCAGCTTTGGTCAGCTCTGGAGCCCATGGGAAGGCACTTGGATTCATTCCAGACCTATTGAGAGATGTCAGAGGCTTTCAAGCACAGAGTAAAGTGCTCCTGTTGACATTTCAAGAGGATAAGTCTGGCTGCTGTCAGGACAGTGGCCTGGAGAACCAGGAGAAGCAGAGAAAGGAGAGTCAGGCTCCTCCTGAAGGTGAGGGGAGAGTGTTGCCAGCTGGGAGCTCTGCAGTCCTGTGGCAACAGGGAGAAGTGGGTGGCTTTGAGATCAATATTAAAGAACTTGCTGAGACATTGGTTGTTGAGGATAATAAGGGGTAAAAAGAGGCTTGAAGGATGAGATCTTGGTTTGGGGCATGAATATCTGGGTAGCTGGCAATGTATCATTTACTGAAATAGAGACGACTGAGGGAGAAATAAGAGTTTTCTTTCATAGCGGAGCAGGAAATCAAAAGTTCCGTTTGGACACAGTCACTTTGAGATGCCCGTTAAGCATCCCTCTGAAGATATAACAGGCAAGTAGAGATAGGCTGCTGGAGCTCTGGGAAGAAAATAGGTTAGATTCCAGAGAAAATGATATGTAGATGGTACTTAAAGTCATGGGAACACATGAAACCACCTGGAAAGAACACGTAGACAGAGAAGAGGACTGGTGACCAAGATTTGGGGTGTACCAACTTTCGGGGTCAGTCTGAGAAAGAGCCACCTAAGAAAACTGGAGAAAGTCAGTGAAGTGGGAAAGAAACTGGCATATGTAGTGATGAAAATCCAAGGGGTGGGGGAAGTTCTTCAAAAAGAAGGGCATGGTCAATTATATGGGATGATTTAGAGAGTTCAAGTATGATGAGGAAAGACAAGTGACCTTGACTGGCATAGTTTCTGTGTCATTATGGGACAGAAACCTATTTGGGGTGAGACTATCGGATGAGAAAGTGGAGACAGTTGCTATAGGCCATTCTCAATGGTCTGTGGTGATGGGAACAGAGGAATAGCTAAGCAGCTGGGGACGCATGTGGAGGCCAAAGGAGGGTTTTTTTCTTAGATGGTGAAGACAGATGGAATGACCCATCAAGTAAAGTAAGAGAACAGGATGATGCGGGCTGGAAGGGAGGGATGGATAATCACGGGAGTTCTGTCCTTGAGAGGATGGATGGCTGGGCTCGAGGCCATGTGGACAGGTTGGCCTTAGGAGCGTGGACAGTTCATTCGCTGTAACCAAAGGAAGGCAGAGAGATGCAGGCAGGTCCAGGGAGGTGGGGAGATTCAGGTGATGAGATACATGCAATTCTCTCTGTGTTTATTTCTCAACAAAACAGGTGTTGAGGTCAAGTGCAAGGAGTGGAGTAGGCTTCCAGAGATTTGAAGACTGAAAAGGAGTACAAGATAGTTTTGTAGACTTGGGGAAAATCATATTACAAGTAAATGGAGAGGGAAATGGGTGGATGACACACCCTTTATGTATTGTGAGACCACCACAGTGCATGTGCACACACAGTCCCCAAGCAAGGGACCAGAGAGACTTCACAGCTAATGAAGTAGGATCTGAATAATAGTGAATAAGCTCAACATTAGCTGGTGGACAAAAGAATCGCCACCTGAAGAGACTACATTCTAAGTTGAGGAGAGCTGGACTCTGGACCAGCTAGTTCTCTTCTGGGTTTAGATTGTATTTGCAGTCAGGTTCCTCTGTAGTCTGAAAACTGTTACATTGGGATCACACTACGGTCCGTTCCTCCACCCACTGATGTGATGTTCGGGAAAAGTAAGTGTGAAGGGCAATATTCCTCAGACCACTGTCAAGAAGGAGCCTGAAGTCCTTGGTGAGGCATCTGGACAAGTCTGAGCAAAAACAAGGAGCCTGACTTTTCATAGGGAACAGCTGAAATCCTCTCACTTATTTCAATCAAGTTAGTAATAGAGCTATAACCTACAAAGAGAAGTGTGTTGCTTTCCTGCTGCTGCCATAACAAAGCCACAAACTGATTGGTTTTAAACAATACAAATTTTTATCTTACAATTCTGGAGGTCAGAAGTCTAAATGGGTTGACAGGGTTCCCGGAGGCTCAAGGGGAGGACATGTGTCCTTGCCTTTTCTAACTTCTACAAGCCACCTACATTTATTGGTTTGTGGCCCCATCCTCCCTCTTCAAAGCCGGCACTCTGCCATCTTCAAGTCTCACTCCAATCTGACCTCATCACATCTCCTTCTCTCACTCTGACTCTCCTGCCTCTCTCTTTCCCTCCTAAGGACCCTTGTACTTATGCTGGCCCAGCCATATACCGTGTTTCCCCCCAACTAAGTCCAGGTCTTATATTAAGTTGTGCTCCAAAAGACACACTAGGGCTTATGTTCAGGGGATATCATCCTGAAAAATCTGCTAGGGCTTATTTTCCGGTTAGGTCTTACTTTCAGGGAAACACAGTAACATGGGATAATCACTGTATCGTAAGATCCTTCACTTAATCACACCGGCAAAGTCCTTTTGCCACGTAAGGCAACATAGTCACAGGTTCGGGGCGTTAGGATGCCGACATCTTTGGGTAGGCAGGGAACATTATTCTGTCTACCACACGGAAATTCCTGCTCTATCCACTAGTGGGATTTTCTCCTTAGTTAAATAATCTCATTAAAAAAAAAAAAAAAAAAAAAACTAAAAAAAAAAACACCTCACATTTTTGTTTATAAAACTGCATCTTCCGAACTGATTTATTTTAACAGAGACACCAGAGACCTTTCCCTCTCGTCTTCACTCTTTCCTCATGCTGTAGCATGTATCATGTATTCATCTAATGTATAATAATAAGATCTAGGGATTTTTATAAAGAAATTCTTTATATGAAGCTCTCAGATCAAATGTGAACAAGGCATGTTTTGTCTGTTCCATCATAGAATTTCTTCTGCATTTTAGATACTTGAGACTTGTACTTCTGCTACAATAAAACATGGAGCTTAGACATCTCTTCCTAAAGTTGACAGCATAGTTCATTTAGCAATTTACATCGTCCTCATGTATTAAAATCCCAGAAAATATTTATTAATCTAAAATTGATATAGCATGTTAATGTTATTTGTTAACAAGTGCTGTGTTTAAGAGTGAGAGTGTGCATGGACATGAGGCCGCATGTGGTATAAGATTCTGCCTCAAATCCTGGTGGAGAAGATTCTGATATGTAACTTCAGCTTTGTGCCCTTGAAGTTATGTCACCTCCAGAATCTCACTTGGCTCCTGTGTAAACAATTAAGAATTATACCACTTTCCTGGTGATGGGGTGTAGGACCTGACATTTGTTTTTTAGAAAGCCGTATAAATAGCAAGCTTTGCCAAAAATTAAAATTTTGCCTCACATAATTCATCTATGGCTCTATAAATCTCCTCTCTGTTTTCAATTAAATTTGATATGCTTCATTATTTCTCATTTAGAATCATGTTTGAATTTTACTTTCAATCGTTTTATATTCATTTAAGTGTTGGCTTTCTTTTAGTTCACAAAGAGATTTCTGTATCCCATTATGTTTGTTCTCAGTATAGTATAATAAAAATACTATTTAGGAATTTAAAATTATCTTGATCTATTATATGACATGTGCATGTGAAGAGATACTACAATTTTACTGAGCAGGGTGCTGGCAGGCAAGCCGATGACACTCTCACAAGGGGTCATTAAGAAGAGTAGGAATGATTAAGAGAAACCAATAAGGAATAATAAAGCAACTGGGAGCTGGTAGCAGGAGGGTGTCCTGTACCCACCTATGCCTCAAAGGGCCAGAACCTGACAAGACCTGTGGCTATAAAGGGTGTAGGGGATGAGCACACCTACTGTCAAACCTCCACCCAACCAGGGAGAAGGAACAGGGAAGCAATGGAAATAAATATCCCGAACCCTGTTCCCAGCCTGTGTTCTCCTGCCAGTGCTTCCTTTATTCAAACCCATCTAAAAGCTGGTGGGCAAGGGAGCCAATTGATGCATCCATTAAAGGTCCATTTCCTTGCATACAGCGGGGTGGAGAGTGGAGAGTGTATCTGGAGGAGCAAACAGAAGATACCCAGCACAGTGGTCCATTGGAAAAGGTGTTATCCCAAATGAATTTATCTTGGCCTCCAGAATTTGGTTGTACAGAAACATATATACACTCCCATCTTTAGGCCCTGACCCTTTTGGTTCCAAGTACCTTTCTTCTCAGCACTGCTGTTGGTGGTCCTGTCACTATTCGTGGTGCCTTTGGTGGTCACTGTGGCTAATACCCAGATCAGCCCATTCTTCTGTGGGTAGTAAGATTTGACTGATAAAGTCGAGATGTACACACCCACCATGACTGCAGAGTCCCCACTTCCCCAGCAGACGGTCTGAGAGGTATTCTCCCTCACTTTCCCCATCCTCCTTTTCCAGGATGGAGCTTCAGCATGGGATCGGCCTACCAGTTTCACAGTTGGCGTGTGTTTGTGATCGTCTGTGCACTCCCCTGTGTCTGCTCAGTGGTGGCCCTCACATTCATGCCTGAAAGCCCACGGTTCTTGTTGGAGGTAACACTTGTTATTACAAATACCCAAGGAAGCCACATACATTGGAAAGACTTCCTTGTTAATTCTAGCAAAGTATGTTAGCCTCTTTGGGAGGTACCTTTTTCCTTCCTACTGTGGAACTATGGAGGGTTTGGTTTCATGGAGACATGCTTTCAACAACCACTATGTTGAAAAGCTGCCTCGTGGCCAGAAAGCACTAATGTTCCTCCCCAAGAAAGTAACTTTTCATTCAATGAAGAGAACATGGCTTATTGTGTTATAAATGAAATTTTATACAAAGGTGCTACAATACAGTGAATTTCCAATGAGGTATACTTAATTAAGTATTAACCCAATTTGATCTGACAATACAAATCGGTTATTGGAAAATCAGGGAGTGTAAGTGTTTCACTTCCTAACACTTTACTGTCTACTCACATGTATTAGGTTGGAAAACATGATGAAGCTTGGATGATTCTGAAGTTAATTCATGACACAAACATGAGAGCACGGGGTCAGCCTGAGAAAGTCTTCACAGTGAGTATGGCTCCTCAGAGAATCCCCTACTCCAGAGGTTGGGACCTTTTCTGAAAAGGCCAGATTGTACGTTCCTCTCTCCCTGTACCAGCTACACTCATCTTTCAGCTCTGCATACTTGTCATTATACCAAAGCCTACCATGCTGTTGTATGTACTGTTCCTGCTGCATGAAATATTCTTCGATCCTCTAGTTACAAAGTATATTCTTATGGGGAAACCAGTCTAAATTAATGGAAATTGGATGCATGGAATTTTTTGAGAAGGAACAATGTTTCTCACATTTTTTTGTATATATGCAGCACACAGTTAGATGAAAAATGTTTTGCCTAAAATAGGTTTAAGGGGACATACAGTAAGATATACGAGGGACATAAGTAAGCTCTTTAATGTCTTATAAATAATATCAGTCAGAAGGAGAGATAAAGAGCTTCCCAGAAAAGAATAAGCTAAAGGAATTTATTACCACCAAGCCAGCAATGCGGAAAATATTAAAAAGGCTTTTGTAAACAGAAGAAAGATGAAAACAATCTAACTACAAATAAAAAAAAAATGGCAGTAACTATGTACCTATCAATAATCATGTTAAATGTAAATGGATTAAATGCTCCAATCAAAAGACATAGGGTGGCTGAGTGGATAAGAAAGCAAAACCCTTGTATATGCTGTATACAGAGATCACCTCAGATCTAAAGACACACACAGGCTGAAAGTGAAGGGTTGGGGTAAGATATTTCATGCAAATGGAAATGAGAAAAAAGCTGGAGTTGCAATTCTTATATCTGACAAAATAGACTTTAAAATGAAGAATATATTAAAAGACAAAGATAGGCACTATATAATAATAAAGGGATCGATCTGACAAGAGGCCATAACCCTGGTAAACATCTAAGCACCCAACATAGTAGCACCTAAATATATAAAACAGATATTAACTGACATAAAGACAGAGATCAACAGTCACACTATCATGGTAGGGGATTTCAATACACCTCTGACAACAAGGGACAGGTCTTCCAGACAGAAAATCAATATGGAAACAACGGCTTTAAATGACACATTGGACCAGTTGGATTTAATCAATACTTTCAGAGCATTTCACCCCAAAGCTGCAGAATACACGTTCTTCTCAAGCGCACATGGAACATTTTCCAAGATAGACCACATGTTAGGCCACAAAACAAGTCTTGATAAATTTAAGAAAATTGAAATCATACCAATTGTCTTCTCTGACCACAGTGCTATGAAATGAGAAGTCAACTACAGGAAAAAACTGGAAGACACACAAATTCATGAATGCTGAATAAAATGTTACTAAATAATGAATGGGTGAACTGTGAGATCAAGGAAGAAATCAAAAGATATCTCGAACAAACGAAAATGAAAACACGATAACCCAAAATCTATGGGATGCAGAGAAAGCAGTCCTAAGAGGGAAATTCGTAGCACTGCAGGCCTACCTAAAGAAACAAGAAAAATCACTAATCAACAGTTTATCTTCACACTTAAGGGATCTGGAAAACCAACAGCAAAATAAGCCAAAAAGGAGTACAAGGAAGGAGATAATAAAGAGCAGAGTGGAAATAAATGAAATAGAAACTAGAAAAACAACACAAAAGATCAGTGAATTCAAGAGTTGGTTTTTAGGAAGATAAAATCGGTAAACCTTTAGCCAGACTCATCAAAAAAAAGAGAGAAGACTCAAATTAATAAAATCAGAAATGAAAGAGGAGGAGTGGCAACAGACACCACAGAAATACAAAAAAAAATTAAGAAATTACCATGAGCAACTATATGCTAACAAATTAGACAACCTGGAAGAAATGGACAATTTTCTAGAAGCATACAACCTTCCAAAGCAAACTCAAGAAGAAACGGAAAACCTGAATAGACTGATTACCTCCAGGGAAATTGAATCAGTAATCAACAAGCTCCCAACAAACGAAAGTCCTGGACCAGATGGCTTTACAGGTGAATTTTACAAAACATTCAAACAAGAATTATCACCTATTCTCCTCAAGCTATTCCAAAAAATCCAGAAGGAGGGAAGGCTCCCAAAAACTTTTCATGAGGCCACTATCACCCTGATCCCAAAATCAGACTAAGACACTACAAAAAAAGAAAACTACAGGCCGATATCCCTAATGAACACAGATGCAAAAATCCTCAACAAAATATTAGCAGACAGAATTCAGCAATACATTAAAAAGATCATACACCATGATCAAGTGGGATTCTTTCCTGGTATGCAAGGGTGGTTCAACATCCACAAATCAATTAATGTGATACACCACATTAACAAAATGTAAAATAAAAATCATATGATATCAATAGATGCAGAAAAAGCATTTGACAAAATCCAGCTGCCATTTATGATAAAAACTCTTAAGAAAGTGGGAATAGAGGGACCATATTGCAACATGATAAAGGCCATATATGATAAACCCACAGCTAACATCATACTCAATGGGGAAAAGCTAAAACCATTCCCCTTAAGATCAGAAACAAGGCAAGGTTGACCACTTTCTCCACTTCTATTCAACATAGTGCTGGAAGTTCAAGCCACAGCAATCAGACAAGAAAAAGACATAAAAGGCATCCAAATCGGTAAGGAGGAAGTAAAACTGTCATTATATGCAGATGACATGATACTATATATAGAGAACTCTAAAGACTCCACCAAAAAACTATTAGAACTGGTAAATGAGTTTAGTAAAATAGCAGGATACAAAATTAATATTCAGAAATCAGTTGCATTTGTATATACCAATAATAAAATATCAGAGGGAGAAATTAAGAAAACAATCCCATTTACAATTGCTTTAAAGACTATAAAATACCTGGGAATAAATTTAGCCAAAGAAGTAAAAGATCTGTACTCAGAAAACTATAAGACACTGAAGAGAGAAATGAAAGAAGATACAAATAGATGGAAACACATACCATGCTCATGGATAGGAAGAATTAATATCATTAAAACGCCCATACTGCCTAAAGCAATATACAGATTCAACACAATTCCTATCAAACTATCAAGGACATTTTTCACAGAAGTAGAACATACAATCCTAAAATTTATATGGGACCATAAAAGACCCCGGACAGCCTCGGCAATCTTGAGAAATAAGAACAAAGTGGGAAGTATAACGATACCTGACATCAAATTATACTAAAAGGCTACAGTAATCAAAACAGCCTGATACTGGCATAAAAACAGACACATAGATCAATGGAACAGAATAGCGAACCCAGAAGTAAATCCATGCCTGTATGGTCATTTAATCTATGAAAATGGAAGCAAGAATTTATGGTGGGGTAAAGACACAGTCTATTCAATAAATGGTGCTGGGAAACCTGAACAGACACATGCAAAAAAATGAAGCTGGACCGCCTCCTTACACCGCATACAAGAATAAATTCAAAATGGATTAAAGACTTAAATGTAAGATCTGAAACCATAAAATACCTAGAAGAAAATATAGGAAGAAACTTTACATGTATTACCCGGAGTAAGATTTTTACTGATATATCCCTTTGGGCAAGGGAAGTAAGAGAAAAAATAAACATGTGGGATTACATCAGACTAAAAAGTTTTTTCACAGCAAAGGAAACCATCCATAAAACAAAAAGGGATCCTACTGAATGGGAGAAGATATTTGCCAATGATGTATACAATAAGGGGTTAATAACCCAAATTTACAAAATTTATACCAGGTATAATTTGAAAGATATCGAGGGTCCCCAACTCACCTCTGTCAAAAGCCAGCCTTGGTACCTGGATTTTCACAATAGAAGTGCCGCCTTGGATCTTGGCAGAATCTCCACTTAAAAAAATTTTTTCAAAAGTTATCTCTGGCGGGGGTAAAATGTGTGCACATTTCTATGTCCTCTCTCAGATGTATTAAAAGCAGATAAATGGTGACTAACAGAGAAAGAAACACAAAACACTACTTCAAAGGGACATGTGCATCCACATGATCATTGCAGCATTATTTACAGTGGCCAAGATGTGGAGGCAGCCTGGATGTCCATCCAGGGATAAATGGAAAAGAAAAGGTGGTACATATGTGCAATGGAATATTACTCAGCCATAAAAAAGAATGAAATCTTGCCACCTGCAACAACATGTATGGACCTCAAGGGCATTATGCTGAGTGGAGTAAGTCAGACAGAGAAAGGCAAATGCCATATGATTTCACTTCTGTATGTAATCTAAAGAACAAAATAAATGCACAAACAAAACAAAAACAAACTCATAGAGACAACATTTTGATGGTTACCAGATGGGAGTGGGGTTGGAGGGGATGGGTGAGAAAGGGGGAGGGATTAAGAAATACAAATTGGTAATTACAAAATAGTCATGAGGCTGTAAAGTATAGCATAAGGAATATAGTAAATAATATTGAATAACTATGTATGGTGTCAAATGGGTACTAGGTTTATCAGTGTGATCACTTCGTAAGTTGCATAAGTATCTAATTACTATATTATACACCTGAAACTAATACAATACTGTATAAAAAATTAAATTAAAAAATAAATGAAAAAAAAATTTTTAATGCAGGTAAATGTTGACTTACAGGGTAAGAAGGGACAGGTCCACAAAGGAACCACTCTTTTTTTTTTTTCCTTTTCAGGCTTTATTCTCTGTGTTGAAAGCATTGCTTCTCCTGACTTTTGCTTCTTTTCCTTAGCAAAAGGAGGCTAACTAAAGTTATAGATCTAGCTTTTCATGCTGAACCTCCATCATTTATTCCCCTTCTAGGGCTGAAGAATCAATGTTGATGCTTGCAATTGAAGCTCATTCACTTGACCTTGCTCCATGGTCACCTGTGGGTGTTTGCTGACCAGTTACTGTGAATTAGGCTGTGGGAGAAGGAAGAGGGGGGTCACAGTGACGCTCCAAGAATTAAAGTTTGATGGGAAAACTTTAAGAAATATGTTTAGAGACCAATTCATCAGATAAGTAGATTCCAAAGAAAAGTATGTGCAATCTTTGCTTTAGTCCCAGCAAAATAATTCTTAATTCAGAAGCTAAGCTATCTAGATATTTTATATGCTAATGTGTACCTTTGTAGTAATGATTAAGAGAAGGGCATTTTGGTTTCATATTATTCCATTACTAGTTGCTCTTCCCCCATTTCTCTGTGGTATTCCCTCCCATTCAGTCTTTATTCAGCTCTTTTAGGTACCATTTGGGTCTGCATACTTATGCCGGTGGTCTCACATATAGAAAGCGTGAATATCAAACACCTGCTTCGTTTTTGTCGGCGTCAGCTTTTGCTTCTTTAAAAACAGGTGGTAAGCCTGAACTGAGCAACTTCAGAGAACTCATCACTTTGCCCGCTGTTGCTCTTTACAGGTAAACAGAATCAAAACCCCAAAACAAATAGATGAGCTGATTGAAATTGAAAGTGACACAGGAACATGGTACAGGAGGTGTTTTGTTCGGATCCGCACAGAACTGTATGGAGTAAGTAACAAGCCTGCCCTAATATGTTGGCCAACTTGTTGCATGTGAGGTTAGTCAGAAGCAGGGTTGACGAGACCAGTTCCATGAACAGGGTTCTTCCTCTTTCTGCCCAGGACACCTGACTCCTGGAGCAGGACGAGGTAATAGGAGCCCCTTGGGACCATCAGGTAGCCAAGACATTCCATCGGTGGAAAGAGAAGGTGTTGGGCAGAGCCTTGGCAGTGTCGGGGTGCACTGAAGCCTTGAGTTATTTTGACCATTGGCTTCCAGGAAGCTGATAAATGAAAATTCCAGTGTTTGGTTTCCTAGAGCCTTTAGCTTTTACATTTTAAGCTCAAGTGAATCCAGTGCAAAGAAAACTCAACTTTTAAATAATTTATTGGAGAGCGTTGGGGAGTGGAGTTGACTAGATAGCTGCATAAGTAAACTAACTTTCTAATATTTCACAGATTTGGCTGACTTTTATGAGATGTTTCAACTACCCAGTCAGGGAAAATACAATAAAGCTTACAATTGTTTGGTTCACCCTGTCCTTTGGGTAAGTGATATTTACATTCTTGGTGAGTGAAATCTTAAATTTCCACACTGTAACTCCCAGTTGTGCTGTTTCTTTTCTTATGCTGCTTGATGCTATAAACTTTTAAGAAATAATTGTTTTCAGCTTAGATTTGCTAACAATTGTGGGTTTTAGAAACCAATCTTTTTACCTATCTTCTCATAAAGCTGGGGTAGCAAAACCAATAGTGTTTGGAAAGCCCAATAAGACCTTGGGTGGTTTCTCCCCCATGACTTTTCCGCTCTCCTCTCCTCATTTGCTTCCCCAGCCACACCAGCCTCTTTGGTCTTCCTTAAACTACGAGAACCATTCCAATCTCAGGCATTTGCACTACCCCAGACATGGCCTGGCTCATTCGCTCATCTCCTTTGAGTCTTTCCTCAGATTTCACCTTCTCAATGACACCTTCCCTGAGTACCTTTTTTATATTGCAGCCCCTCAGCATTCCCTATCCCCTTCTCAGCTTTACGTTTCCCCCATGGCACTTTCCATCTTCTATATATGAAAATATGTCTTCTCCCTCTGAAAGCTCTGTGAAACCAGGGATTTAAAACTCTTTTGGTCACTGATATGGGTCCCTGGCACATAATAGGTACTCAATAAACAGTTGTTGTCGAATGAATAAAACCATCATCTATATGTTCTAAGAAAAGAGGAGGTAGGGGGAAAAATTCAAATTTTTATTTGCTAGTAGTTGACATATCACTTTAGAATGTAAGTATACAAACTCTATTTTTGCCTAATTTGCTGTTTTAAGAAGGCAATTAGATAATATACTACACTTTCAGTCAATAGGACCTTTGCCTGGTACATAGAGCTCAACATGTATGCTGCAAGTTCCATGCCTTAACATCCCTAAATTAAACCAGGCGAGTAACCAAAGATGACCAATCTTTCCCAGTGCTGTGGGGTGTGATAAAGAGACAGACAAGGAAAGTGAGGGTCAGGATACCTAGCATCTCATTCTGCTGTGTGACTTGGGGGCATTGCTAAGTTTCAGTTCCTCATTGCTAAGTTGAAAGCATTGGTTTAGAATATGTAAAGTAACTCTCACTCATTTCTAGAAAACCCAATTATCTATGAAGGAAGAGAAGGATTAAAATTAACCTGTAGTAAGTGCCTGCTATGTGCTAAACACTAGGCTAGGAGCAAAGATAAGCAAGATGAAAGTGCTACTCTCAAGATGTGAAGTTACATGATAATTATCTGGCTTGTTTATTTTCTTTAATAATTTATTATTGACCACACTTGAAGCTTTATGATTTCCTTACTGATATCCCTGAAACTTCAAACAATGCCTAATATTTAGTGGATAGTGAATAAATGAAAACTTAGCTGAAACTCCTCCATGTCATTGATTATGGACGTTCCAGAGTAGCGTGCTTCCTCATGGTTGCTATTTTTAAAGTGTTTGCCCCATGTGTATGACTAGAGAGCAATGCAATAGATGCTGCATTCCTGATCCTTTGTTATCCAGTGGCCACCACTCACACCTCCGCGGTAATTAATTCATCATCTCTGAAGAGAAGGGGTTGGAATCTTGAGGCAAAGATGTTTCAGGGATCCTGATGACGATGATGATAAAAAAAATTACACATGCTGTTTTTTGAGCATTCTCTACATGCTAGGTGCTTTGTGTCCCATTTAATCTGACCAACCTCCCAGGCAGGTGGATACTATAACCATTGTAGTGTTAGAGATGGGGTAACTGAGGCTTAGATGACTTGCTCAACATCACACCGCTGGTAAGGGGCAAGGCCAGGATTCGAACCTGGCACGTCTCCCTGCAACAGCTATGCTCATAACCATTTCTTTCTCTGTGTAACTAAGTATAACTGGGGATAAGCTACAGCTATGGCCTTCAAACTTGGGTGTACATCAGAGGAATCATGGAAGACTCCACCCCAGAATTTCTGATCTGGTAGGCCTGGATGGGGCCTGAGAGTTTGCATTTCTAACAAGTTCTCAGGAGATGCTGGTTCTGCTGGTCCAGGGACCCCTCTTTGGGAGCCACTACTTTAGAGCAGTACTGTCCATTAGAAATATAATATGAGCCACACGTGTTATTTTACATTTTCTGGCAGCCGCACTAAAAATAATAAATAAATAAAAAGACACAGGTGAGATTAATTTTAATAATGTATTTTACTTGAATCATTATGTCCAAAATATTATTTCAACATTTAATCCATATAAAAGTGATTAATAACTTATTTTACATTCTTATTTTTATTAGTCTTCAAATCTGATATTTTATACTAACAGTACTTCTCCGTTCGGACTAGCCACATGTCAACTGCTTGGTAGCCATGTGTGGTGACTGGCTGCTGGGCTGAAATGCACAGCAACATGACTCGCCTGTTACCTATTAAAATGCCACATGAGAGACCAAGAGGCAGAAAGTGGAAATAACCTGGATTTTCAGATAATGACCTGAGTGCCCTTTTCCCAGCCTTGCACCACTTTGAGAAATGGGGCTCTACCCCCAGGCTAGCAGTAGAAGAGTAGTGTAGGATTCAAGAAAGATTCTTCATTCGTAAAAGAGGTCATTCTTTAAGGGCTCTCATGGTTTTTGGACACCAGGAGTTTGTACCACCAGACGGGGAGATGGGGCTCCTACATGAAACTCTGGTGATGAGAAAAACATCAGGGCCCGGATGCCAGGTAGGGATACAGGATGGGATTCTTGTGAAGGTCTCTTCCCCAAGGAAGTGTTCAGGAAGGGAATGACATACCTGCAGGTCTCCAGGTAACCCCAGGTCATCTCTCTAGCTCGATTTTTGCAGACTTTAATTGTGGTGGGAGGAGAGCCGTGCAGATTAGTGTTTGATGATTTATAATGTTACAGGGAGCCAGTCATAATCAGAGTGTTTCTCCGTGGGAGCCACTCACTACCTCTCTGAAAATGTTATTGCCTGTGGTGTGCTAGCACCTTTACAAATTCACATTTCTTTGTCTTTGCAGGTACTATGGATTATCTGTTTGGTTCCCTGATGTCATTAAACATCTGCAATCCGACGAATATGCACTACTAATTAGAACTGTGCCAAGAGAGAAATATGCAAATTTCAGTATTAACTTTACAATGGAAAATCAAATTCATACTGGAATGGAATACTACAATGGCAGGTCCAGAAAGTTTGAAATATCTTAATATGTTATCTATTTGCAAAAACTTACTAGCCTTCACTGCACTGAAACATGCATAGTTGATTTTGCTTTGTTTTTTACTTGTACATTTAGTCATTTCCGGGCTGAATGTGAATACTTCCAAATGGGCATTAAAGAAAAGGCACACGTGTATCAGTTACTTCACTTAAAACTACTCCTGAAACTGAGCTGCTTCACATTTATTAAGTAACAGAATTAACTGGTATGAAAAGAAAATTTAGACTCTGGAGAGATATGAAAATAAGTTAATGAAGAGAAGAGTGAAGAGTATGAGAAAAAAAGATGGATTAAAAGGTTATTTAGTTCAGAGAAGAAATCTAAAGTATAATTTTATGTCTGCATTCTATTCCTGAAAATGGGACCACTTTTCAGAGTTCCTACTTTCTTCATGATGCTGAATCAGGAATTGAAGTTAAATTGTATCAGGAAGAATTCCAATTAGAGACTAGGAAGGCTTTCCCAAAATACGGAATAAGTTAGCCAAGGGCGTTTTTGAATATAGAATCTGGAATGCCTCTGGATGAGGACAGAGAACTGGCTCAGGAAGGTGATTCTGGTTCATTTTTCCAAAGAGGCAACGGGATGGACAGAGTCATTATTTATATCCATTGTTTGTTGTCTGAGCAAATAATCATTGGTATGAGTTCCTGATGCTTTGCATCATTCTTAGGAAATTGTCCCAATTTCAAAAGTGATAAAAGTAAGAACCTAAAATAATTGAACAAACTTTCCTAGAGCAAAAAACCAGTTTGGAAAGATGAAAAATAATTCTGTGGGATGTTTATGGTTTGTGATGAAAAGGAGAATTCCCAACTAGGAGAAAATTGTTTGGATTGACAGTTCAGTGAGGGGCCTAATCCTTAATGCCAGCCATACAGAATCACCTTCACTCTCCTATGTAAAATCCCGACTCAAAGCTGCCCTTGTTTTTCTGCAGAACCCTTAAAGGCAAGTGCTCTGTGATTCTAGGGTGAAAATTTACTTCACTTATTTAAAAAAATATTGTTACCCCATTAGAAATTTCTGATACATGTTTATATTTATAGTCACATTTTTAGTACTATTTGTTAAAGTTGTAAGCTCGATATTCAATCATGACTAAGAATTTTTTACATTAGCAATAAAATGATTAATAGGTTTAATAATATTAAAGTCCTTATAAAATATACATTTATTTTAGCAGGTGATAGAATTTATTTTCTTTCAGGGAAATTTGAAATGCCACTCAGTAGTTCATTTTTCAAGCAGTAGCTTTCCTGTTCAACATAGAAAATGGCAACTCTTTATGCACTGATATGGAACAACCTCCAAGATAGACTACCAGGAGGCAAAGCAAGTTGTAGACAGTGTGTCTCATTTGCTAGCACTCTCTATGTAGAATGCTCCCGGAAGAACACCCGGGAAACTGACAACAGTGGTTATCTCTGGGCAAAAGGACTGGGTGGCTTGAGGATGGGTCGGAAAAGACTTACTTTTTCCTTTTCCAACATGTTGAATTTCGTACCATTTGTACGCTGTGGTATATATTATCAATTCAAAAAATAAATAAAATTGTTTCCCCTTTCAGTTCCATTTCAGAAAATTGATCATTTTAAAATGGACCATTATTTACCCTCCTTTATTGGGTAAATTTATAGTTTAAATGATTTTACTCTGGACCCCTGGAGCAGGGGGTTGAAATAAGATTATTTTTTAAGCTGGTTGGTCTGTGAGGCCACAGTGCACTTTGAATCAACAAATGCAATCAGTCCTTAGGGTGAGGACAATTTTGAAAGTATGACTCAGTCATTACCGAGTGCTTTAGGTCAGTCAGCTCACTTGCCTAGGCAGATCAGTCCCTTCCTGCCCCTAATAAGTGTGGCATTTGATATAAAAACTTCTTCCTCAGTTGAATAGGCATCTTCCAGTGACTGGCTAAGTATAGTCATAGTTTCTTAATAAATTACTGAGATACATTGATGAATATTTATCCGTTTCTCCTGGGAGTCCTTATCAACACAGATCTGAATCATGGACTCCTAAAATGTTAGGATCATTGTGACTTATAATTTTTACCACCTAGAGTTCCCCCTGCACCCAAAACTGTATATGAGCAAGTTTCATGATTCTACACATTTCCAAAAATAAGCAGAGCTGTCCTCATTCTACTTGGTTCAGGGACTACCTGTTAGCTCTGAAAGAGAAGTGTCCTTGGAATGAGTGTGACCTATGAGCTTCTTGACCCCTGAATCAATCCTTCCTCATGTAAACGAAAAGTTCTCGCATACCCTCTTCAGAATAATCCCTATGCTAGAATGAAGAAGCCTTGGGTTTTCAGCTTAGGAAACAGACTTTCATTAAAAGTGTGCATGGAGGGCCGGCCCAGTGGCTCAGGCGGTTAGAGCTCCATGCTCCTAACTCCGAAGGCTGCCAGTTCGATTCCCACATGGGCCAGTGGACTCTCAACCACAAGGTTGCCAGTTCGACTCCTCGAGTCCCGCAAGGGATGGTGAGCAGCGCCCCCTGCAACTAAGATTGAACACGGCACCTTGAGCTGAGCTGCCACTGAGCTCCAGGATGGCTCAGTTGGTTGGAGTGCGTCCTCTCAACCACAAGGTTGCCAGTTCAATTCCTCTGAGTCCCGCAAGGGATGGTGGGCTGTGCCCCCTGAAACTAGCAACGGCAACTGGACCTGGAGCTGAGCTGCGCCCTCCACAACTAAGATTGAAAGGACAACAACTTGACTTGGAAAAAAGTCCTGGAAATACACACTGTTCCCCAATAAAGCCCTGTTCCCCTTCCCCAATAAAATCTTAAAAAAAAAAAAAAAAAGTATACAGGGAAGTACATCCTCAAGTTAGAATCTTCAAATAGAGATTTTTCTAATAAAGTCATATATGTGAAGGAGCAAGAGGATGGATTGAAAAATAATTAATAGCCACAGGTAATCTCCAAACTCTCTACCTGCAATTTCATACCCCAAAACAACCTTTTACCAACATTGCAAGAAGCCAAGTGAAGTTATCTTGAATGCCATCTCTTCTTCTGATAGAAAATAATATTGGTGAGCAATGAATAGCCAAAGTACAGGCTGCATGAGGGGAAAAAGGTAAAGCAAAGAACTTAGAAAATCCGGAAACCAATGTTTTTTATAATTAAGAGCATTCACAGAGGGGCATCACGTCTCTAAACCTGTTTGACTTAACTTCGAATCCTGATGGACAATCATTGATATTAATTTTTTGTGTGTGTGTTGGGCAGATTCCTCGGGGTCAAGTTCAAATCTGTAACTTTCAAAGATTCAGTTTTTAAGGCCTGCACCTTTGAGGATGTAACTTCTGTCAACACATACTTCAAGAACTGCACTTTTATTGATACTGTTTTTGACAACACAGGTAGGTGTGTTCCTTAGCCCTCTTCAGAGGGCCCAGCTCTTGGCAGAAATGTGACACCTATGTGACAGTGTGGGCAGAGGCTCATGGGGGAAGTGGAGATTAAAGTATAAATTAACGGATTCCCTAGGTCAGGTTGGATCAAAGTTAAGTATGTATTGTTTGTCTTTGTTATATTTAATGCAGGTAGGACTTGCTGAAGTTCAAAGTTGAGAATGTAATGGTTTGGTGAATAATTTCTAAAGCAAAGAATTAACCTGTAATTTATTTGTTTTGATAATCCTGGTTTCCAAATCCAGTGTTTGCTTCAGTCAGCATGCCTGAACTAAAGTCAACAGAAATGGAGAACATAGGGCTTTGCTTAATTAGATATCTTTTATTTTTTTAGCCCAATCCATTTAATGGAGTCTGGAAAACTGCCCAGGGAAGGAAGCAGAAACAAACATCAACTAAGCACCTACTATATGGTCCCTACTCTAGATCATTAAGATATTTATCACAATAGCTGAAGCTTAGATAAATTAAGTAATTTGGCTATAATCATAGAACTAGTAACAACTGACATTCGAACCCAAGTTTATCTGATTTCAAAGCCCATGCTTCCCCACCCCCACACATTGGTCTGTCTGTCCTGGAAGAATCCAGAATAACAGCCCAACATTGGCAGAAGTATCAGCACAAACCTGTTGCCAGACCTGCCTTTTTGGTGCTCAGACAGGAACCAGCTCTGCCCATCTCCAAATGAGAATGGAGTCAGGTGTCTTTGGGTTTTTTTTTGTTTTGTTTTTGTTTTTTTTAACAGTGCTATCACTGTCTTCTAACTCATTCAACCTCAGCTGACCAGCTTTTTAGGCAGGTCTTGATCACAAGGACGATAAGAGTTTTGATTCTCACCACCTTTTGGCAGATCCCATTCTCTGCAATCCCTTCTTGGATAGATACAAGTTCAAGAAAAAATCAGCAGTGACTGCTAGTGAGCTTCAAATGAGGCTGACTCTTGTTCCTTGGTGTGGTCCTCCACTTGGACCTCAAATTATAACTCCAGGCTCAAGGACCCAAGGAAAGTCCTGTTCCTTTTCTGTGTCTCATAGTCCCATAAAATGGCAATAATAAGGCTGATTCATGCATATTTTGAAACCAATTGTTTTTGTAATTGTAGTATGGAAGCTATCAGTACGATAATAATATGGTCCTTATATAACATGATAATTAGAACAAACTAATATAATAACGGAGTAAACGAGTAATTAATTAGCAACGGCCAACCATAAGAAATTGGAAGATAACTGGACTCTTAATTTAGTCCTTTTTCAATCCCTTCATTCAGCTACAGTCATCCCTCAGTATTCGAGGGGGATTGGTTCCAGGACCCCCGTGGGTACCAATATCCATGAATTCTCCAGTCCCTTCTATAAAATGGCACAGTATTTGCATAACCTACGTACATTCTCCCATAGACTTTAAATCATCTCTCGATTACTTGTAATACCGAATACAATGTAAATACCTTATAAACAGTTGTTAATACTGTATTGTTTGGGGAATAACAAGAAAAAAGTCCATGCATGTTCAGTACAGATGCAACCATTGTATGGGCCTAACTATATAATACACAGCAGCGGCAACATACCTTTTGTTTCCCAAGTATTTTCAATCCACAAACGCGGAATCCACAGGTAAGGAGGGCCAACCCTGCACTTTGGCCAGACAAAGACACTCAAAATCAAACCAGCCCAGGCCTTGAAACAATCTTATGTTTGTAAACTGAATTCACAATAGGCTTTCTTACGCTGACACACAACTATTAAGAGCTTAATGAGTTATCTTTCTTATGTTCACAGATTTTGAGCAATATAAATTCATTGACAGCGAATTTCAGAACTGCTCCTTTTTTCACAATAAAACGGGATGCCAGATTACCTTTGACGATGACTACAGTGCCTACTGGATTTATTTTGTCAACTTTCTGGGCACATTGGCAGTATTGCCAGGGAACATTGTGTCTGCTCTCCTGATGGACAGAATAGGGCGCTTAACGATGCTAGGTATGTGCTTGGTTTCATGTAAAATAAAAGAGTTGCCCCTGCACTCTAGAGGGAACCTATTTCCCTCTGCACCCCCTACCTCCTTAGGGATTTGCATCCCACAGAGATGAGAGAGAAATAAATCCCTTAAGACATTTCATTAGGACTACAGTTTAGTGAAAATTATGTCTAATTCCATTGGAGCAGCTTCCATGAGTTCACAGACTGGAAAACTAATTACGTGTGACTAATGTATATTTTTCCACTTAAGTAGCTGAGTAATTGATGATGTGCATTTCATGCTTGCTGTGTTCAGAAGGCAGTTAGAGAGGCAGACCTTTCATCCAGGTGTGCGTACTCATACTTTGCCAAGCCCAGTCTACAGCTTCCCCTTGGGATTCAGTGTTGCTGTGAGTCCTTGAAGACCCCTAGGGTCCTTGCTCTACCAAGGGGACAGGAAACATCCCAGTGTTTTGTCTGCTTTGTTGGCAGGTGGCTCTATGGTGCTTTCAGGGATCAGCTGTTTCTTCCTTTGGTTTGGCACCAGCGAATCCATGATGATAGGTATGCTGTGTCTGTACAATGGATTGACCATCTCAGCCTGGAACTCTCTCGATGTGGTCACTGTTGAGCTGTACCCCACAGACCGGAGGTATGTTGAAATGGGCCTCTAGGAAGAGGCCCTCTGTGCCTGCCCCACAGGACCACTGAAAAGTCATAAGAAACAAACCAAATTGTCATGTCCCCAAGAAAATGAAAATCCAAAAACTATCTGGCTTATGAAGTTGTAGATTCCACTTGTATCTCTTAAAAGGAAAATGTAGGGGAATATAATTGCTAGCAGGAGTTAATAGAGCAGTGAGACAGTAAAGGAATGTAATTTTGTCTATGATTTAGTTTGCTGACCAGCAGTATAAGGAAGCTGTAATGAGATGGTGAGGGGTGGGACCGAATAGCCTCTCTTGGCCCACATTTTGAGCCCCTAATTAGTCCTGAGGGGATCCTTTCCTTATGTCGGCAAGTAGCTGCATGAGCTCTGCATTAAATAACTGCAAAGAGGTCTCTAGAATGTATCTCTTGACCTTCCTGGTCTGTTGGAGGAAAGCCCAGCACTTTTCCAGTTACCAAAAAAAAGTAAGAAAATTACGCATCTACTCCCGAAATGGAAACACTGAGACTTTGGACTGGGAGGCCGGGCTTTGGGATAGGGCTTCAGCAGCTGAATAATTAAAAGAATAGAAGTCCTGTTTTGCTGTTTGACATGAGTGAAGACAAATGGCTCTGCTCTCTTTCATTCCATGTATGCTTTGTCACCATGAAAGCCCTCTCTGCTGGAGGATGGAGTCGGTATTGTCTGGACCTTGAAATGGAGGAGGGTTTTCTAGGACTAAGCAGAGACATTTGGGATATCAATTTTCAACTGATCCTGAGTCCCTGCTTTTGTTTATTGGCCCCAGTGGGGTTCATTCTCTACACGTCCCGACTCTCTAACTTATATTTCTTCTTCATGAACATCTATTACTGAGCTTACAGCAACCCTACAGCCGTCTTTCTGCAGAAAATCTGAAACTCTTACAAATGTCTGTTTATCAAATATTCTCATCCAGATTCGCAGTAACCTCCCATTGAATACTTAGGATCTGAAAGAAATCATACACCCCATGTATGCATCTCCTTCATCCGTTCCTCGAACAGTAATTCTCTTTTTGGGGCAAGCTCCCGGGGTAGGTGCCAGGGGCATTGGGATGAGGGTGCAGCCAGAAACAAGATTAAGACTGTGCAGCTTTCATTGAGCTTTATTTCATCAACCTCTCATCCAGCAAACAGGGCCCAGGTGTAGATTAAATGATACATTGTTAAATGTACATTGTGAATATTAAAGCAAGGCTATGTCATAACCTGCTACCTTTTTGTTATACATCGTAAGAGTTTGATTCTATATTAGATGAATCAGATGCTTATCCCTCTGCCATAGGAATGGAAGGGTGAGTATTCTGCTGCAGCAAAAAGCTGGCTTAAAAAAAAAAAAAACAAATTGGGCAGTCAGAAATGTGAAATGTCAACTAAGATAAACACAGAAATTGCTATTTGTGTAAGCTCAGGTCTTCAGAGAAGCAGAGGACAAGGTGGGATTAAACATGCACAGATTTTTTTAGAGGAAGTGTCTGTGTGAGAGACAATGAGAAGGGAGGTAGGTGAAGTCTGGGAGAGCCCAGTGCAAGCCGGAGCCCCAGTGAAGAAGCGAGGATGGATGGTTGGGTGGAAGCATCCCAGACCAGCAGTCTAGGGAAGGTTTGGCAAGGCTGCGGCAGGGGAAGGAGAAGGGTGGCAATGTCAGCCTCAGAGGAGTCCTGCGTGTCCAAGGAACCCAATTGTAATATTCCTGTCATGTTCAGTTATGGGAACAGCAAGACGTGATGATGAACTTCAGAGCACAGTAGCCAGGGCAGTGACTGGGAGATCTGCAAGGTGCATTCTCATGCGGCCACACTGTTGCTGGCTGACGGTCTCCAGCACTGAAGCAGGTGTCACCAGATAATGTGCAGGATGTCGCTTCCTCCAGTGATTCAGAGATAACTTGTCCTTCAGAGCAATAGTGCCAGGCCCAGGTGATTAGCTAGTACCACCTACTCTGTTTCAGGCTAAAACCTTCTCTTCCATTTCTGCCAGGTTGCTCTGGGTCATGTTAGGAGGTTCTGATCTCTGGTTCTGCTGTTAGAGGAAAACGCCAACTATAGTGTGTGCAAATACCCTGTGCTGCTTCCCCGTGGATGGAGGTAGCATAGAAGATGTCTTGATGAAAATTCTGGTTAGAGGCTGTAATTTTTCATAATAGAACTTCAGCACTGCCATCTCCTTGCCCAGTTTCTAGAATCTCTCCTCAGTGATCAGAATCGGACACTCTGATTCCAGGACCCAAGCTATAAAGTAGCCTCTTGTATCATTGAACAGCCAATTCCTTTCAAGGTCCCAGTCAAAATGATTACGTTTGGGGACTGTAGTTTAAGCTATAGTCTAAGCGCTATGAAAGTTATAACACTTGAAAGTCACATTTGTCAACCACATTACAGATTTTACCTTTAGTGTTCTGCCTTTGACTTTTAATAGTGGTCACATTTCCTGTGAGAACACCAGTGCGGGCAGGACATTGCCTGTTACAGTTCTCCTTGCTCTCCATGCAGAATCTACACCCACCCCCACCGCCAAGTGTGCAGAGGGCTCTAGGACCCCCTCAGAGAAGCTGCTCTGCCTCTGCCCTTCACATGGTTAACCTAAAAATAAAAGGCCAAAGTCAGAGGCAACAAGCATTTATTTGAGATAAAAAAGAACAGCTATTATGGAAGCACAGATTCAGGCAGAAACTCAAGTAGTGTTCCATAAGGAAACAAAGGCAAGGGGTATGTTTGAGAAAGGGAAGGGATAATTACATCAATAGAAGGAGGGCATTTCTATAGGTGCAGAGAAGCTATACTAAATAGGGACGCTAATTCTAAACAATGTTTTTAATTTCACCAATCCAGGAGTCACAATATCTGCTTTCTTGTTACCTGTGCGAACAGTTCTTTGGGACACGATACTGCTTTAGGCTCAGTCCAAAGGTTATTTTGCCCTGTTTTAACATTTCAGAGGTTTGAGGCATAAGACCTGCAAGGCGTTTCCTCTGGGATGGCAGCTCTGACTCCATTTTAAAGTGGCTCCTTTATATATATATTTTTAACAATATAAAAATTGAGTACTTCTGTTATCAGAGAGCAGGTCCTTGTTGTTAAGACAGGGGCTTGTAATGGTGGCACTATATAGCTTCTATTTTGAGATTTGGATCTCTGTATAATTTGATTTAACAAGTGTAATTCAGCTTGGGATTTTTTGAAAGCTTTTCTTTCTCCACTTCCCTTCTGCCAGATCTTAATGATTCTGCTTCCTGTACATTTACTATGCAGGCCAGTTTCAGTGTTTCTATTTACTTCAGCCCAGGGCTGGCCCTGTGACTTGAGAGAGGTTTTACATTTGTATGGGATCCACTCCTGGCTCCAACTTAAATGTACAAAACATATGCA
The DNA here is from genome assembly GCF_057876585.1 of Rhinolophus sinicus. Classification (NCBI taxonomy): domain Eukaryota; kingdom Metazoa; phylum Chordata; class Mammalia; order Chiroptera; family Rhinolophidae; genus Rhinolophus; species Rhinolophus sinicus. The sequence continues at coordinate 48,747,661 of NC_142503.1, forward strand.
AAGGTTGCGATAACCAGCTTCACTGCACCTTCCCCCACCTTAATGAACAAGCCAAACTCCATAGAAAATCTCATTTTTGACTGGACTCAGACTGAGAGGTAGAAGCTCTCAGACAGGACAGACTGCGTCTTTTGGGAATCTGTTCCTGGTGTTTTTCTTTGGCCTCCTTCATTGTCTTGGCCAAAAGTTTAGCAGGAAGATCGCTTGAACCCAGGAGTTCTGGGCTGTAGTGTGCTACGCCGATCATGCGTCCGCACTAAGTTCAGCATCAATATGGTGCCAAAGCGGGGGACCACCAGGTTGCCTAAATCGGGGAGATAAATATTCCTGGTCTCACTGATAGTACTGTGCTTCACTGCCTGGGGCTCAAAAGAGCGAGCAGAATCTGCCAAAGTTTCAATCTCTCTAAAGATGATGTCCTCCAGTATGTTGTGAGAAAGCCCCTAAACAAAGACGGTAAGAAAAGCTTTCAAAAAGTCCCAAGCTAAATTACACTTGTTAAATCAAATTATACCGGAGATCCAAATCTCAAAATAGAAGCTATCTAGTCCCACCGTTACAATCCCCTGTCTTAAGACTTGTGTCATCACAGGAAGGCATTCTAGGATGTACAAATCGTAATCCACAGAAACCAAGCCAAGCAAGCCAAGGATGTATTTTAAAAAAAGAAAATAGTACCATACACTCTCAAGATGTGAGAGGAGGCAGGCTAGGAAAAAGGGCAACTGCCCCAAAAAACAAAGTAATTTAGGATTATATTTGAATGTGGGCGGGAAATATTCTTGGGTGGGTCGCAGACGTTCACAGGGCGGGTCTCCGCTGACCACTCCTACCCATGGGGAGATGGGATTCCCTGGTAGGAACTGTCAGGGTAACTCGGGGTGGCGATTTCTCCCTGCCTGCAATGCTAGTAGTGTTACAATCTATTACAGTAAGCTGCAGCTGCACCTTTTCTTAAGAATGATCTCATCCCCTCTTTTGTTTCCCCACACTTCCTTCTTCCCTTCCTCCCCCTTCTCTCCCCAGGCCCTGTGCTTTCTGCCTACGGTAACATTTCTTCACACTTCTTTCTCTGCTGTGCAATCAAGAGGCAGAGAACCTGTGTCTCTGCTAAATCTACACAGTCCAGACATTTGCTTTGCTCCTCTTCATCCTGATTTGCCCTCTTTTATTCTGATTTCATTGATTTTGTGTCTTTTATAAGCTACCCTAAATTGTTTTATTAAGAGGCAGGTAAATTTGAAATTAAAATTATATGTACTGATTGAGCAGCACTTGTCTATATCTAAAAAAGGAAATAAAACAACAGCTGCAAACACTTTGTAAGGGAAAGCTCTGTTTTTTTCCCTTTACTCGCAACCCGTCACTTCTGGACACCAAATGGGTGTCTTATAGATTTAACTCAATTCTGAGTTACCTGGAGAGAGCATCAGATCCCACAGGTTAAGGGCTCAGTCCCATAAGACTGCCCCCACTTCAGACTCTAATCTCATGTCAGGTTACCCCCTGGACTTCTGACCAACCGGCTATAAATTAGAGTTCCCTGACCCCCTTTTCAGGCTCAGTAATTTGCTAGAGTGGTTCACAGAACTCAGGGAAATATTTATTTATGTTTACCAATTTTTTCTGAAAGGGTGTAGCTCAGGAATAGCCAGATAGAAGAGATACATGCGGTGCAGTGTAGGAGAAGGGGCACGGAGCTTCCATACTCTGTGCGGGTGTATCACCCTCCCAGCACCTCCACATACTCATCACCCTGGAAGTTCATCAGATCTCATTGTTCAAGAGTTTTTATAGAGCTGAATCTCCTGCCACACCCCACTCCTTCCCAGAGATTAGGAGCTGAAAGTTCCAACTTTGGTCTTCCTGGTCACCAGTCCCATCCTCAGCTAGCTAGGGACCACACCCTAAGTCACCTCATTAGCAGAAACTCAAGTGTGCTCAAAAGGGGCTCCTTACGAATAACAAAAGACACTCCTATCACTCAGGAAATTCCGATGGTTTTAGGAGCTCTATGCCAAGGACTGGAGACAAAGACCAAATATACTTCTTATATGGTAACACTTTTCCACTGTGTAAATGCTCTACTTTTCTCCTGTTCACTACACCTCAACATCAAGGAGAAGCATGACATTGTGATTGCAGAGTCTTAGACAGATGACCAGTGACATTTCAGAAAGATCATGGACAGTGGGTGGTACATGACGATTTGAGGGACACAGAAAAGGGTGGAAAAACCCTGATGTCCACATAAGAAACATCCAAACCTGTAGAGATTTTTGTAAGAGTTTATTTAAGCCAAAACTGATGACAATTGCCAGGAAGCAAGGTTTCAAATGATTCAAAGGAAAGCAGTTTGCATTTTCTTTTACACATTTGGAATTAAGGAGGGAACCTAAGGAAGATGACAGGAAGGTGGGAGAGACAAGGCAGGGATCAGACTACAGGACAGTTAACAAGATTATGTGCTCTCTTGAGGGTGGTCACACTTTAGAAGGAGAGATCTGCAAAGAGACATTTCAAAGGTGTTTTAACCTACCGTGTTTCCCCGAAAATGAGACCTAGCCGGAACCATCAGCTCTAATGCGTCTTTCGGAGCAAAAGTTAATATAAGACCCGGTCTTATTTTACTATAGTAAAATAAGACCAGGTCGTATATAATATAATACCTGGTATACTATAATGTAATATAATATAATATAATTAATATAATATAATATAATATAATATAATATAATATAATATAATATAATATAATGTAATATAATGTAATATAATATATCAGGCCTAATATAATACATAATATAATATAATATAATATAATATAATATAATATAATATTACTACCGGGTCTTATATTAATTTTTGCTCCAAAAGACACATTAGAGCTGATGGTCCAGCTAGGTCTTATTTTTGGGGCAACACGGTAGATGCACAAAAATAGTGCACAGGGCTTGCTTAAGGCAAAGATAAGCCTTTTACTAAAGAAGTTATACAACCATAAGGAACTAAAGTTGTGCAACAACCTGAGTGAGCTTAAAAGTGCAGTCATTTCCAAACCCTCCAGAAAGGAAGACAGTTTCTGGCCTTGTGGGACTTTCAGCAATGCTGCGGGACTTTGAGTTATGCTGTAACTTACTCTTCTGATTTATAATCTGTGAGGTAATAAATGGGTATTGTTTTAAGCCATACACACAAAAAAGTTATATTCCTGGGCCATGCCTACTGACCTTGACCTTCCCAGTTAGAAATTTATGACCAGGTCACTCTGTGTGGTCACTTTCAGTAGAATCCCTTTCGTCACATACGCATGATCTACTCAATCATCGGCCATTGGCAATTAAGCTCAATCTCCACTACCTCTCCCCTGTCCACCTCTGGGAAAAGGGCCAAAAGTTCCGACTCTCCTTTCTCCATTATTTCTCCACTCACAGGCACTGCCACCACCTAAGTTTCTTTCAGCCCTCTTTGGGGATAGGACTAGGAAGTGCCAACAGAAGATACATTTCATTTATTGGTTTCCATCAGGGCTTGTTGGAGCCCCACCCTCTATATTTTAACTGGGGGAAAAAATAATAACAAATTTTTCCTCATCTCTTGGAATTTTCGAAGAGTGAAAAACATGGAGGGATAGGTTGACCTGGATTTATCCACCATTTATTCACCCCATTCTTCACTTCACCTCCCTTCTTTGTCTTCCCCTCTGATAAAAATTCCAAACTTCCTGAAAGTCATAAACATAGCCCACCTTGTATAATAGGCCACGTATCCAGCTCATTTTGGTTCTCACTTTTGGCCTGTATGTCCTTCTGCATCTAGTCAGTGACTTCCTGTTGTTACCCTGTGGGTAGGGTAGAGCTCCGCTGCTCGTGCTTCCTGTGTCCTTATAGCCAGGCGGCCATTTTCACCCCTCCTCCCTGGAGCTCAGGGCAAGGAGCTCCCACCTTGTAAGTGATGAAATCCAGGCTCCCCTTGCTTGGCTCCAACTCTGCAAAGACCCCCTCAGCCTAGCAGGCCTGTCTCGTGGATATTCTTCCGGCAGCATCTCCTACCTTTCTCTGGCCACTGGCTTCCTTCTTCCCACCCTTTTACACGTGCGCAATTTCTAGACATGGCCTCAAAAAGGATTTGAAAGTAAAACACTGATTGTGCCTACCTGCTATTTCCTGCCGGTGCTGGGCAGTTGCTCCTGTTACCCAGCACTGTGGGATGGTCCTCTTCCTAGATGAGCTAAAATCAAAACATCTACCCAGAATTAATGAACCTAAGCCCTCCCCTTAGGAGAATTCTTATTTTGACAGAGAAGTTCCCATTGCTTCCCCGTGCTCAATCCTGAAGGCCTATAATCCTAGGTCTCTTACTGACCAGCTCTGTGACCTCAGGGAGACCACTCAGCATAACTGTGCCTTAGTTGTTTGAGATACAATATGAGGAGATTGAAATAAATGGTATCTCGGGTCCTTTCTAGGTCTGGAATTTGCCTCTTCTTCTGGTATTCCATAACAGCACTTGTGTTCATTCTTTCTTGACTACATTCTACATCTGTAGTCATGAAGATAAAGACCTCACTTATTTTTTTGAATGATGAAGGAATCTTTCATTCAACTGTCTTGTGTAACCCAATGTACACTCCACCCATGTCCCTGCTTTATTTTCCTTTATAGGCCTTAGCATTAAATTATATATGTTTACATTTTATGTGACCTGAGTCACTTTGGCCATTCAGCAAATGTCAGATCCTTTTTTGTCTCTGGCAATTAAAAATAGAGGGTGAGGGGATGAAGAGGATCGGTTGTCTTCACCCACCATCTTGTCCCCAGGTGCTGTATGGCCATGGAAGCAGATCCTACCGAATGTGCAAACAGGCACAAAAACAGTCCTTTGGCCGGTTCTTGACTCCAGGGGAGTCCATATCTCTGCTTTTGGGCACTGACCAAGCCCTTGCATGACAGGGCCATGGACATCATGATATGCTGACAGCAGGACCACCAGACTTGGGGCCTGTCAATCAGCAGAGTGTGCTGTTAAGTGTTGGGGTGCAGGACCAGTGGACTCTAGCATCTGGAGTCTAGGCCAAGGGTACCATTTCACTGGTATGAGGTTGTGGGGCTTGGAGGATGCTTGTCTGTCCATTGTGCTAAAGACAGAAAATTGTTTCCAATGAACTGCATGCCTTTTCTTTTTCCCAGTGACATACTCATTTATTATCATTATCAAGTATTATGTACTGTACAGAATTGTATGTGCTATATTTTTCTCATCCCCCACCCCCTCCCCTTTGGCCCTGTTCAGCTTGTTCTCTACATCTATGAGTCTGTTTCTCTTTTGTCTTGTTTATTCATTCATTTTGTTTTTTTTAGATTTCATATATAAGTGAGAACACATGGTATTTGTCTTTCTCTGCGTGACTTATTTCACTTAGTATAATGTTCTCTAGGTCCATCCATGTTGTTGCAAATGGCAAGATTTCATTCTTTTTTATTGCTGAGTAATATTCCATTGTGTGTGTGTGTGTGTGTGTGTGTGTGACATATTCTTTATCCATTCATCTATTGATGGACATCTAGGTTGCTGCTGTATCTTGGCTATTACTAGTAATGCTGCAGTGAACATAGGAGTGCATACATCTTGTCGAATTAGTGTTTTTGGTTTCTTCAGATAAATACCTGAAGTAGGATTGCTGGATTGTATGTCAGCTGTGTTTTTAATTTGTTGAGGAACCTCCATACTGGTTTCTATAGTGGCTGCAATAATTTACAATCCCACCAACAGGACACAAGTGTTTCCTTTTCTCCACATCCTCACCAGCACTTGTTATTTGTTGATTTATTGATGATATCCATTCTGACAGGTATGAGGTGATATCTCATTGTCATTTTGATTTGCATTTCTGTGATGAATAGTGATGTTGAGCCTTTTCTCATATGTCTGTTGGCCATCTGCATGCCCTCTTAGGAGAAATGTCCATTCAGGTCCTCTGCCCATCTTTTAATTGGACTTTTTTGTTGCTGTTAAGTTGTATGAGTTCTTTATGTATTTTGGATATTAATCCCTTATCAAATGTATCATTTGTAAATATGTTCTCTCGTTCAGTAGATCCATCTGCATATCTTGAATACCATTCATATCATCAGTGAAAAATGATTTCCATGTTTATTAACAAACCTTCTCATGAAGATTTCTAAAGTGATATTTAAAGCCCTAAATAACCATTGTGGACTGTGGATTCCTGATTAACATGTTTAATCAGGCTGGTAGGGTGTACATTTATTTGTTTACTGTCTGTCACCCACTAGAATGTGAGCTTTTGAAGGCAGGACTTTGTTTTCCTTATTTACTACCATAACTCCAGGTGAATGAATGAATGAAAGAAAGAAACATCTTTTTAAAACTCAGCTGGTTATGGGCGATTGTTTTCCTCCCTATATGAGCTCCCTCCCTCTCCAGGGTAAGCTGGCTGGGCCAATTGTGAGTGAAGGAGGAACCCTATTCAGTTCCCTTTCTGCTGCCCTTCTTTTTACTTTTTGAATTGAGGAATAATTGAGGAATAAAGTATTATATTAGTTTCAAGTATACAATATAATGATTCAATATTTGTATATATTGCAAAATGTTCACCACAGTATGTCTAGTTAATATCTGTCACCATACATAGTTGTAGAATTTTTTTCCTTGTGGTGAGACCTTTTAAGATTTACTCTCTTAGCAACTTTCAAATATGCAATACAGTATTATTAACTATAGTCACCACACTGTACACTATATCCTATGACTTATTTTATAACTAGACGTTTGTACTTTATGACCCCCTTCATCCATCTCACCGACCTCCCCCAATCCCTATCTCTGGCAACCACCAATCTGTTCTCTGTATCTATGAGTTTGTTTGTTTTAGATTCCACATATAAATGAGATCATACAGTATTTGTCTTTCTCTGTCTGACTTATTTTGCCCTACTCTGTCCTGTTCCGCTTCTGTCATCCACAGCCTGTAACCTCCCGATCTTTCAGCCGTCAGCTCCCCGCCCCCATACAGCACTGCCTGTTGGAGACCCTCTTCCTCCCCTTCCCAGCCTTCTCCATCAATACCGTGGAGGAGACCAGAATTCACATGCTGCTAGAAAATAGCTGGGTAACTTCAGATTAGTCCTGTTAGTTTTCTGGGGTTTGGTCTCCAAATCTGAGAAATGGGGGGTGAGTCAGACATTGTGCTATTTAGATCATCTCATTTAACCTTGTTTACTCCTCACTCTAACCCTACAAGAGTAGGTAGCTTTACTCTCTTTTCAGGTGAGGAAAACAAGGCACAAAGAAGGGAAGTAACTTGCCCTGGACCATGTGTGACTCAGGTGCTGCTCCCAGTGCAGACATATCTACCTGCTCCCAGTGGGTCTCGGGTAGAGCTCTGGGAATCTGTTTCTCAGAAGCTCCCCTGGCAATTGGGATGGACAGCCATGTTTGTGAACCTTGGCCTTAGATGAACTCCAAGTTGCCTCCCAATGCTCACTTTCATTCTGTCATTATTTATCTTGGCCCAGGCCCTCACTTCCTAGCTGGCTTTAACAGATAAATGATCAGACACAAAGGCTTCCATTATTAGCTGTGCACGAATATTTGCATTTCAACAGGAATAAGAACTAGGAAGACCCTTGATGGCGGTGGGGGTGGGAGGGAGATGAGGGGTGCTTTGGGCCCAGAGATTGCTCCCAGCTCACAACTCACAGGTACGTCCTTCTCCGCTTACGTGTGAGCGAGGAGAGCCCTAATGACAGTGCCGTCTCCCTAGGTTAAGGAGGACACACAGATCTCACACTTACCATACTACTTACTTGGATGAGACAAACTTTCTCTTTCTTTGAAGATTAGAAAGCAATTCAGTCTTTTCTGACTTAAGTATGTGAAATTCGATTTTTTTTTCCCCTCTGAAAAAGTAAGATGATAGTCTGGCGATAATAAACACACATGACCCAGCTAATGCCCATTCAAATGGCCATTGCAGAAATCTACTTCCAACCTATTTTAAAGATAGCAGGACATTCCTTAGTTCATTTCACAAGTGTCCTATGCATCCCTGTGCCAGTCCCAAAAAGGGGTTGGAATGACTGAATGTAAGAACTACACGGTCCAACCCTAAAAATGTGGCTGGGACCTCACTAAGGTTAACTCCAGACAGGGGATCTCTGCAGTTGGTACAACCCAGCCCTTAGGAGGGGAGCAGGAAGGTGGGCCTCACCCAGCAGGGAAGGCCTCCATGGCTGCCTCAAGTCCAACCTATAGCAACTGAGTGAGAGTTGGAAGAGAAGGAAAGATTCATGTTAGGTGAGAAACTGATTGCCTGTGGTGCAAATGAGCTGTGAAACCAGCATACACAAGAGAAGTTAAGAGCCAGCAGAGAAGAAGAAAGAGGCTGGAGGCCTTTGCATTCGATTCCTCTCCTGTGGCCACAGCACCGCATTCTAAACATCTTCCCTGGTGGGGCTACACGGCCTGATCTTCCCTAACAGACACATGCAAACAGAGGAGGTCTCATGTGTGAACGTGTTGACTGAAGCATCATTTATGTTCCCCCAAACTTGGAAAGCTCCTAATTATCCAATGGTATGGTTACAGAAATAATGGTTATTCGCTAAATCACTTCATTTTAAATGAAACATAAATGACATGGGACAAACAGTTACGTTACTGATTGGAAAAAGCAGAAAGCAAATTTCTAAAATTCTGTCACGTGTAAAAAATGTGGATATGATTGGAAGCACTCTAAAGGGAACTCAGAAGTGAAAATCATTTGTTGAAGGCTGGAGTGGATGTTTTGCCTTTGTAATTTCCTTTAGTATGTAACAGTAAATCCAAATCAATTAAAAAATGGAGAAGTCTGTGGGAGACTGCAGGGTTCTCAGCCCTGGATACACTTTAACATCACGCAGGCTTCCTAAACTACCAATGCCTGGGCCTCCAGGAGAGCAGTGAAGTTGTAATTTCTGTGAGCATGACCCTGGGGCATATATCACTGTTTTCAAAGTTCCACAGGTGTTATTATGCGCCCAGGTTTGAACACCACTGGGTGAGGCTGTGGTTATACGTGTCCGGGCACCCTAGTCAACCAGATGGCTCTCCTCACCCCAAGTTAAGAACAGGCTGCATGAGGCAATGGGAAACTTATTTGGGGACTGACGGAAGGCAGGCCATTGGCACTTGAGAAGCCATTGGGGGAGATGCATCAGGCAGACCTGAGTGGGGTACCACAGAGCTAAATTAGGAAGATGTGAGAGGCAGAGAACACCTCTACCCATGTTCCATCCTTCACCTGGCAAGCTCCTCCTATTCCTTCAAACCAGTTCTGTCCCCACCCATCCCCTCTGAGAAAGCTCCCTTCCACTACCCCACCCTAGCCTGAGATCACTTGCCATCCTCTGTGCCGCCATAATTCCCCGTGGGTAGCTTTGTCACTGCACTTAGCATGTTGTGTTACCATGATCTCTTTGCATCTGTCTTACCACAAATAGGCACTTTATCTTGTTCATTTTGGGATCCCTGGTGTCTAGTGTGGTGCTGAGCATATAATAGATGCTTAATGAACGATTGCTAAAGGAGGAAATGCGTAAGAGAATGTGTAAATGAGGATTATGTTAATGACACATTTGCTTCTTAGACAAATATTCAAGGGGTTTCTGGTGTTCTTACCATTGTAGTCCTATAGCTCAGATGGAGTCAGTATTAAAGTAGCTTTTTTTAGGTTAACCTGGGGAACCTAGACGTCATTTGTAATATTGTTTTTGTGAGAAAAATGAAATTAATTCTGTTTGATTTCAAATAGTCCACTTCCAGCTGAATCTTTAGATCACTGAGTATTCCTGACTGAAGGATTGCCTGTCCTTTCCCAAATGCCCCACGCTGGGACCCTGCTACCAATGACTGGACTGAGCTGTCCAGGAAAAGTTCCTTTCCAAAGTTTAGACTAGACAAAGAGAATGCTCACAGTTTACCCTTTAACAGGTACATTCCATGAGCTCAGTCTGGATCTACACCATTTCACTCCATTTCACAGCATACCATTTATTATTTTTCTTTTCTTAACAATTTCATCAATCAATGGGGCAGCTATTTCAGCCGATGTTTAAAACAATGGCTAACACGCACACGGTGCCTACCAGATGCGCCAGGCACTGCCTGAGTGCTGCCATCCTTCAGTGTCCCTTTCTCCTTCCCAGGGGCCTCAAAATATCCCAGCTGATCCTGCCCTGAAGTCAGAGAAGCCAAATAAGAAAGAGACTGGATAGGAGGAGGGCAAAGCTACCCTCCCTCACTTTATCCAGAATGGAGCCTACAGTTTTCTTTTCCCAGCCACCAATTACTACATACGAGTATAATTATATAAATGAACTAAGACTCACTAAATTGCAAAGGCCCTGGAGGAGGGGCCACAGTCCAGCTGCAGCAAGGGGACACTCTGGCAGCCATGCCCCCATCAGCTGAGCTGAAGCCAGCTGCCTGGACCAGCACCTCATTCTCAGACTGGGAATTAATGGTGCTAGAGAAGAGCTACCTTAATGGAATGGGGGACAGGACTGCTACACTCACAGGGTACTGTTTGGGGGAAAAATTCCCACTTAAAGGATTTAAATCGATAGGTTGAGCAAGAATGGAAAACAAAGGATTCTGGCTGGAGAGGTGGGGGAATGAGGGATGGAACTTCTAGAAAGATGATAGATCATTTCAGTCTTTCTCCTTGGTGCTTGCTGGTTAAGAGAAGGTACAGAACATCTTTTGTCCTGCTGCTAAGTTGACAAGGGGGGACCCTCCACGTTCTGAGCTCCCCATCCTCAGAGGACTTTAGGAGCACATGGTGGCTTGTGCTTTGTACGTCTGCAGAAGTTAATGCCATGCCTTTAAGTAAAAACAAGGGAATAAATAAACTAAAAGCTTCTTTATAAACAGATAACCCCCAAGGGAGAGACACTTTGAGAATGATTTTTCTAAGACAGCTGTGCCTCCAATGCATAGAAAATCACAGCCTCCAGCTACAAGTATTTGAAGAAATAATTTACTTATCCAAGCAAAGGACAGTCACGTTTTCTCGAATGCCAACATTAATTTAAGGAGGCTATATGCTTTGCATCCACACCAGATTTTCATGTGAAGAGCTGCCTCTGCTTGGTAAACGAAGAAGGAGAGTCTTAGGAAATAAGGATTTGATCGTCTTTTTTTTTAGAAGCTTCAGATACCAGATGCTTCTGACGCATGTCTTAGTGCTGCCCAGAAATCTCAGGAAGTTGTCCTCTCGTCTGGTACACTTTGAGAGAGATAAGGAGATAGCCACCTGTATTTTATACCCTGCTCTGAGTTATACCAGAGGTTTATAGCTTGGGAAAATATGGTTATTGTAACACAGATGTAAATTCTGCAAGTGTCATTCTCCAGTCTCAGCATTGAGAGACTTCTTCATACAGAAGAATGTTTTTCTTTCTTATCAGCAACTACCCATTTTTTCCAGAACAATACAGCTTATTTCACCACCGTAAGATGTATTTGGTAATTTATGAAACAAAAAATGTACTTTAAAAAAAAGTAAAAGAAGCCAGTTTGAAAAGGCTACATACAGTATGATTCCAAGTATATGACATTTTGGAAAAGGCTAAACTATGGAGTCAGTAAAAAGATCTATGGTTGCCAGAAGTTGGGGTGAGGGAGGGAGGGAGAGAGGGATGAAGGGAGAGCACAGGGGATTTTTAGAGCAGTGAAACTGTTATTCTGTATGATGCTATAATGGTGGATATGTGCCATTATACATTTGTGAAAGCCCATGGAATACATAATATAAAGAGTGAATCCCAATATAAACTACAGACTTCAGTTAATGATAATGTATTAATATTGGCTCAACAACTGTAACAAATATACCACACTAAGATATTAATAATGGAACTGGGGGGGAGGGGAAATATGGAAATTCTCTTTACTTTTCACTAAATTTTTTGTAAACCTAAATCTGCTCAAAAAAGTCTCAATTTTGTTTTTGTTTTGTTTTTTAGATTAATGCCTGGCGCATTGCACTATTGAAATATTTATTCAATCCATACATACAATTTCCCGAACGGGAAGTCAAAAGTCCTAGTTAATGGGAGCCAAAAAAACGATTAATTTTTAAAATTTTTCAGCCTCAGCCTCATGGTATCATCTCTGTGGAGATGGGGGAGGCGGTGGGTGATGATACTATGCTATGTAGTAAGTCTTCTTTGGTGCCCAACATGTAGCCTCAAGCTATTTCATTTGAAAACAGTTATTAGTATATTAAATCTCCTTTTCCTTTTGGTGGTTGTTGCTATTAGTGGTCTCTTTTCTTAAAAACAAGCCAAAAATAATAAGAAGGATACAAATTTAGCTTACCCTGTTCTCAAGAAGTTCCTGTTTCTCTCAATTAGAGATTCTGTTACACCCATTCCTTACTCAACTTTCTAGATGTCATAGCCAAAAAGAAAGTCAGTGCTTGCTGTCCGTTTTCCAGTCTGTTCTGATTAGTGAAATCACCAGCCTGCACTAACTCACAGGCTTGGTTCCTACAGCTCAAGAGGAGGGCGGATTCCTTTCCTGTGGTGTGGGTGGGATAATAACCTCAATAAATATCTCCATGTTGAAGAAAATATCACTAGGAACAGCCCAAGTAGTGATGAGTAGTTGTTATGATTGGCCAAAAGAAAAGCCACACTTACAAATTTGTAAACCAATCAAAGGAAAATGCGTACTAAATGCTGCATTTTGCGCACTTAAAATGAACGCATTTCCCTCTGGAGGAGGAAAAAAACGTACGCAGCGATTACCCTACATTCAATGTGACTTTGCTATACATGGGTACCCCGTGACAGACAAAAAACTGAACTAACATGAAAGCAGAGGAAATTCATATTATCTCATGACATCAGTGATCTTGATACTCTCATGAACAAAATTAAGTTTCCTGCCCAGGAGGCTTCGGTAAAATCACACTCAACACACGCAAAGATAGCCATTTTTCTTTCCCAAAGAATGTCTTAAGGAATGGGATGTGTCTTAGCGACATACCGCCTGCACAGCTTAAATGCCAGCAGAGTATGCAAGATCTCAAGGCCTGCGATCTGATTCTCCTCTGTGATATTCTCTTGGACTTGCTTCCCACCTGGAACTCTGACAAGGATGTAAGAAATGTGTCAGTAGCTCATTGATGGGCCGCCCAGCTCAGTAGTCAGGTTCTGCCTGCCACCAAACAACGTTCGGGAAGAGAGTATGATCGTTAACCTCCATGGTACTGGAAAGATGAGGAATACAATCCAGTCATCCCTGACTTTTCCCGAAAATGGGCTTTAGTTATTAAAAACCTTGCACATTAGTTAAGAAAAAATAGGGAGTTAAAAAAAAAGAAAAGACAACTAAAGAACTGTATTGTCATACATTTTCATTTAACTCTGGAAGAGAGAAGAGACTTCTCTTACTCCCTGAAATTTCCTCTCTTGAGAAATTGCAACTCGTGGGCAGAATAAGAGTCAAGGGAGAGAGAGTCAACAGAGGGCTGAAGGAACAGTACCAACAACTGGGGTGCTCTCTCTCCAGATGTGCTGACAAGCAGTTAGTTCCTTGCTCTCATGATACACAAAACAATTACGTGGAGATCCCTGGAAAGTGACATATAGGACATTTGCATCTAACGTTGGAATCTTGGAAGTTCCTTTTCTCAGCCTTGTCCAACTCTCTTTTCTTTGCAGGGCAACAGGCTTCGGCTTCTTGAATGCACTCTGCAAAGCCGCCGCCGTCCTTGGGAACTTGATATTCGGCTCCCTCGTCAGCATCACCAAAGCCATCCCCATCCTGCTGGCCTCCACTGTGCTCGTGTGTGGGGGACTGGTGGGGCTGCGCCTGCCTGACACACAAACCCAGGTCCTGATGTAACCGGAAACAAGCCATCCATCCTGTGGGGTTTCCTCCTGCCCTGTCTGTGTCAACTCTCCTGACTGACTCAAGGCTTCAGATTTTTCAGATATAGAAAGGTGGTCAAATATCAGAACACTAACTCTTGCTGTGACTAAAATTTAGATGCATACCATCTTGCCCCTTAAATGTGATTTTGCACAGGTTTTATTTGGGGATTTTCTTACGCCTTGTTACCTTTCCTAACTGTGATGTTACCGCCTCCCAAAAATCAGTGGAAGCATTTTTTAAATGTCCAGTGAGCTGGGCCTCCCTGAGATTCTGTTCACTGGAGGTTTAGAAGCTAAGAAGAGGATTGTGCTGCTATAAGAAATAGATCCTGCTCCTAGTTCAACGTTCACAGGAAATATAAGTTGGCATATTATTGTTTTTGTGCTGAGGAGAGGAGAGGGATTCTAACTTTTCTTTTTTTCTTTCTTTTTTTTTTTTTTCAAACAGTGATATTTCCTGTTTACTTAGAAAAGGACACCCAGCAATTCTGCTGTTACAGCAGAGCCTCTCAGAGAAAACTATGTGGTACCAAACGGAGCTGGGTGGGGCTCTTTCAGGCATGACAATTAAGGTGACTCTGCTGACAAGAAAAATAAAGGCTCTGCAGTTAGCATCAAAGATCTCAGTGAGTTGAATAAGCAAAATATCTGCCAGAAAGCCTAATTAAACTTATGAGAAATGTGAGGGCAAGGGACAGTAGTGGCATCTGTGATGGTGGCATGTGGTTCAGAATGTTAGAAAATCAGAGATCAGAGAGAGATCTTGGGCTTCTATTTACCTCTCCCTGACCCACCCCCCATCCACCCCTAGCTGCCATTGATCTTGCCAGAAAGCGGATTCAAGGAAAGAAAGTCACTTTCTAAAACTTGGATCTGCCTACCTGATTCTGCCATTCATCCAAACTGTCTCTAGTCTAGAGATTGTCAGTCATCTAAGTTGTCAATTCCAAGTTAGGAAGACATTCACACCTAAAGCCATTTGGAAATGCAAACTGATACCTTGAGAGTGCCACTGTCCTGAGGAACAGTGACCACAGTAGTTGACATTGGACTTTCTATAGCTGGCATCACTGAAGCAGGTCCCGTTCCTCTATCTTCCCCTGGGCTGGGGCACTGGCTGCTGGCTCTGTGTGAAATCACAGCCTGCCATACTCCAAGGGGCCCTCTGGCAGACAAGGCAGCATCTCCTGGTAGTTTGGGTTGCTCATATTATGTATGGAATCTGCCTGGTCCTGGAAAAGAGAGGTCAGCAGGACATTCCCACGGGCTGTCAGCTCCTGTGACCTTCTCACCCCTTTGGGCCTGCCCCTCCTCCATGCTGGTCCTTTTTACTCATCTTCTTTGAAATCTGAAGCCTCCTTCTATATTTGCAGCAATGACCTGCAGCCAGGAATAAATCCCACATTAAAACAATATTCCTTTTTTAACTCTCTCTGTCTTGTGAGAGGGTTATATACCTGTACTTACTAGAGGCATTTCCAGCAGGCCTCAATCTTGGGGCCTCACTAAGGAGAGCCTTTGTTTCCAATAGTCATTACATTCAAAGATGTCTTAACCCCAGAGGCTGCTCTGCCTCCCTCTCCGTTTCCTAATGGTCCTCCTAGAGCTCCAGACTGCAGAGTTCAGACTCTGTGAAAAGCTTCTTTCATTAATAGAAGCCACTAATCAACTCCCCCTTGAAGTAATTCAGGTCTGTAGGCGGGCAGCCTGGGGTTGGGGCTGTCAGGAAGAGGGTGGTTCCATGGGGATGTGAGCTGAGGGCCAGAACATCAGGAAAACGCAAATCAAAAACTGCTAAAGTAGCAGGCAGAAGGAAAATCAATAAAGACTAGAGGAGATCTAGTAGACTGATATCCACAAAGCAGGGAAAGAAACAAGACACTCTCACATCTGCCCATTGTAATATTGTTGGAGAACAAAGCCAGCAGTCAAAAACCAAGGAAGTGCCCTGTATATTATTATTCTTCCATATGAACTCATGTCTCCACCTCTCTACCCCTTGATTTATCTTCTTAGAAAAAGACATATTTGGGGACCCGAGCAGGGCTTTTTTTAGTTGGACGCAGCACGTGCAGTAATAACTGCAAAAGTATAATACGTATCTCCATTGACTCATTTCAAAAAAAAAAAATAGAAGTGTGTATGGATGTTACTGTCTCTAGTCTTCCGTGACAGCTAACTTTGCTTCCTGGACTAGCTTTATTTTTACAAATGTCTCCAGTGTCTGTTGTAGCTCTAAATTTATAAACCTCCTCCCAAGCGATGGAGCCCAGTTTACACAGAATTTTATTTGAATGCTGGTTTGGGTCAGAATAGGATAAACCAGCAGAACCCCACTTCATGAGACCTACCACCATGCATCCCCTTCAGCAGGGCCTTTCTTGGTCTTCTTGTCACCTAATCCAAGCCTCCCAGGTGGCCCAAGAGGGATCTATTCTAATCTCCTGGACAGTCTGTGGTCACAAACCTTCTTGGTCACCACCTTTTCCACCTTTCCTACAGTTTTCTCTGCCTCCCTTACATTGTTCCCGTCACCTGGATTGTCTATGAGAGCTCAAGTTCTTCCCCAAGTATGTAGTGTGGCCTGTCTGGCTTGTTCTGGGGTTAGCTGGATTAAGATATAGCTATGCAATTAAATAGAAACCCTCAGTTCTATCAATGTAGGAAGCCGCCGGCACAGGGACATACACCCAGCATCTCAGTTCAGGTAGAAGGAAAATGAGAGTGTGAAAAAGAGAAAGCCTAGGAAACAGTACCACTTGCTCCTATGTTTCTAGCTCCTTTTCTATCTAAAATTTCCTCATAGCTCTTTAGAACCAATCCAGAATCCTCCCAAATCCTATTATCACTGGGTCCTCTCAGTAGGTAAAACCCCCAGCTGCTCCAAACTGTAAATCCCATACCATGTTACACCCCCAAGTGATAGGTTTTAACAACACCCAGCTGCCACGCAATCCTGTGCTTTGGAAACCAAACCCAGGTCATCTTACACCCAGAGAGCTGACCCTAGGAGACAAGATAGATGGGTCTCAGCCCAAGCTCCACCACTAACCACCAGTAAGGCCCAGCTCTTGCTGGGGAGAATGTCAGTCATGAATGTCCTCAGTTTCCCTGTCTATAAAGGATTGGGACTAGTTTGCTAGTGGGAGGAGTCCAAGTCTCTAGAGGATCTTCATGAAAATCGCTTCATCTGATTATCTACCTTCTGATGCTAAACTCATCTTTACAAGCATCAAGTAGGTTCAGTTTAGAAACTGAAAAATTGGGAACTAGGCATGCGTACAAGAGCTCAGGAGGTTGTTTTGGAAGCCCCTACGGGCCAGAGAACATAGTTCCCATGTTGTTTGTGCTGTCGGCTTCTTCAGATTCCAAGCATTATCTCAATTCAATGCTGGTTGGGCAGTTATCATTGCCTGTCCAGGAAAGGGACTCACCCAGCCAGAGACACCATTGGGAGACTGTCTGAGCACAATACTACCACAGAGCTGGATCCTGTCGCTCTCCTGACCGTGTACTCCACTTAAGTCTTTAAACGTGGTCTTAAGTAGACGTAGACCTTCAGAGTTTTTAAGTGATTTTACCTAAGTTGGCAAGTACACTTTCATTTACAAATCTCACCGAATCAGTTCAGATTCGCATCAAAAACTGCTTCGCTGCTTTTCTGGGTGTCTTGAGATATCAAGACAGAGGTAGGAAAAGAAATGTGGTGACAGACGGAGAGTCCAAGAGAGCCTTGCAGAAGTTCCAGTGTAGAGATTGGGGTACAGTTTTTAGACTTTCTAAACCCTGGTACCATTTCAAAAGCGTTCCTTGGGAATACCTTCTGATTCCCTCTGCCAAGCCAAACAGAATATGATATTCTCCAATTTCCTTTCTGGTCAATATCAAAATGGGCTTTACCTATTTTTTCAGTAAAACACCTGACCTGTTCATGCATTAAAGGCTCTAAAGTCAGGAACGTCTGAATTGGGCCCTCATCTGGTGTCACAGGGAGATAACTGGCTGGTTGTTTAGGTGCATATTGGCTATATATTTGGTTTTCCTTTTCCCCCATATCATGCGGAACTTAGTCCAGTTACCAAGCCCACACAAACACCAGTCGTGTTGCAACAACCAAAGCAATCTACCCAGTAGGGCACTCAGAAATGGACTACACGTTTCTTACAGTTTTCGTTTCTGCCAAGCAAAGTGTGTTTTGAGTTAAGCTTCTCTCATTCTCTGTGTAACGTAGACAAAAGAAAATTATCGGTCTCTCCTAGATGTATTGTATATCCCTTCATTGTTTCAGGTGGGTAGGGTCAGTTCTCTGTGTCTGATGCCTTCTGCTCTAAACAGTGGTAATGTCTCACCAGCCGGCTCCAGCCATTGCCAGGGTTACCTTCGGTCTTTCTCAAACAATATCTAGATCCAGTGTTGTAATCCCAGAATTCTGAGTTACAAGGATGCAGCTGATGGATGTTTAAGGCTAGCAGGGCTGGGTGGGGGGAGGACCTTGGCAGAGCATTCACTTCTGCTTGTCATCTCGTGTGATTATTCAACAAATATGTATCGAGCACCTCCCATGGAGGCACTGCTGCGTGGAGATAATTAACCCTTTACGGGACTTAAATGATGTCAGGGCAAACGGCGTGAAAGAGAAAACATCTGTAACGAGGGCCTCAGATGGTTGAAACGCCCTCCCCATGAACACAAAGTGTTATTTTTCCAAATTTAAAAGAACTAATCGCCTATAGTGGACAGTGCAGGAACTCCTTGAAAATCGGGACTATCTTTGACAGGAGGAGAAAGTTCCTCAATGGCTTGGCCTTTGTCGGAGGGACTACTAACTAAGGAAACGAGAAAAACGGAGCCACATATGTGCTATGTCTTTAAATGTCTTGGCAGGAAATTGCCCTAGGTATTATTCAAGGAAAAGAATCAGCAGCAATGAGAGCCCCATCTTTATAGGGATGTTCATTTTTAAAATCCCAGTGTCTTCCAAGGTATTCTTTTCGTGGCCTGAACCTAGAGATGGGGGCTGGGAAGTCTGTTCCAGAGCAGGCAGTGCGGGATTTTTTTCTCTGGAGCGGAGCGGAGTCAGCAAATCCCTCAGCTGCTGGCCTCTGCTTCCCAGGGTGTTTCCTTTCTGATTTGGAAGACTTGTGATTGAGTCAAGTGTCTTCACAGATATCCTAGAGCAGCTTTCCCCCTCTCTACCCTCAGCAGATAAGCCACCCAGAAAACAAAGTCTGACAGTCAGTAGCAGATTTTCAGTTTTCAGTTTAAAACCAGTGCATGGTTGTTACAAAGTGTCTTGAAGAACCTTTGGGGTTCTGCGGCCTGAGGGGAGGCAGAGCAGAGAGAAGGTGGCTGTCAGTGACCCTCCACCCCTATTTCCTTTTTTCCCCACTAGCTCTCTCCTCCTTACCTCCCCCAGGTGGTCCACACGTCCTTTCTTTCCCTTCTCTTCTGTCTCCCTTCCTCCCCCCTTCCTCCTCTTGCTACCTCTTAACTCGCGCAGTGTACAAAGGCAAGGCAAAGCTTTACTGGGGCGCTTGGGGCTAAAGAACATAGTGATCATTCCACGTGTGTGGTGGAGGCCAGAGAATGGAGCATGTGTTGAACAGAAGGGTGCAGGGGGTGTGATCTCTAGACGCTTGGCCCTGTACTGGGCTAGATTTCCAACTGCTTCTCAACTGCTGTGGGGGATAGATAGGCTGTGCACCACTGGCATGAAATCTAAGAGAGGCCCATGTCTCAGAAATCACAGACGTGTGGAAGGTGGACACATCTCTCCATGCCTACAGAGGGTCTTCCTTGATGCAGAAGGCTGGGTGCTTTCCATTAAGAAGTAAATGCTGAAATCGCAGAGGTTGCCCCTTCTCTGCCTAGCCTAGTACATTCGTGCTCCCCTTAGAGCCAAGAGAGTCCAGATTTAGGAGGAGGAGAAAGCGCCCCTCCGCCCTCTGTTCATACTCAGACAGGGTTTAACACCAAGCTAGCGGCTTACCCTAGATGCAGGGGTGCAGAGTCCTAAGCAGCTTTCAGGTTCCTGGAGAACAACGGACCGAGCCTGCTCACAGGGGCCAAAGTTATGTGTCATCTCCCATGGCAGAGGCCCAGTCTGCACCACATTGAGTCCCATGGGTTTGCAGGTCAGTATTGCCCATAAGCCCCAGGGAAGGAAAGACTTAGCAAGCTCAACCTCATGTTGGTACATAAAGGGTTTCTTTCTGCATTTGTATTGACTTAGAATAGGATCCACGGTGCTGGGAACCCAGTTTTCTATGGATATTGTTCCTCCAGAAAGAACGTACAGAAAATTGGCTATTTTATTATGTGCAAACAAAAATAAACTTGTTTGAAGTTACAGAGTATCACCCTCTCACACCCAAATAGGCGTCCAAGAAAGCAACTCTCCCTTGCCTCTGACATACCCCAGGTCTGCCTAGGAAATGGACAGATTAATGACTTAATCTCATTTCCACTGCTGTTGTTATACATTTATTGTACCAAACCTATGTCCTAAATCAAACAGAAGAAAAAAGAAATGTTCTTTCTTGATGTGTGCTTTCACAGCACCCCAAATGTGGCTATGTATCCTTGCCCTGACCCAGGAACATATTGAAGAGATGATATGTCCTTCACTAATGTCTAGATACTGTAAATAAAGTCCTGGAAGGGCTTTTTCTTTCAGGTGGACCTCCATTTCCACATGCTAAACCTACAACCCACTCTCCTTTGCAGTGCGATCTTGGCAGTGGTCCTGACCTTGGTTTTGGCATTTGGGTATTTTGCTTTGTCTTGTCTTGTTTCTTTTCTGTTTGTACTGCTCTGTAAGACCTCCTGCTATGAATGTTCCAGTTACCCTAATTGTACTGTATATACGTGCTGCATGTGTGAACCCCAATAAATTCTGTTTCAGCTTTCTGGATTCTTCATCTGAAGTACAGCTGGTCCTGTTGTGAACTCATCTTTCTGGTATGCTCCTCTGTGTCTGATTCCTGATTGCCAAAATGTTTGACCAAGTGTGTTTTGACAAATGTCCTGAGACAGCCATGCGTATCCTTGTGAAGGGGCATGCTTCGTGTGGGATGACTCGTGTACAGTATAAATCTGTCACATGTGGAAGTGTGTATACATTTATATGCCAGATACCTAACATTCATGTAACAGCTGCAAAGATATTTAATGTACATCAGATTAATAAAAGAGCATTTTCTGCTCCATTATATTCAAATAAAGATTGCCGTGTGACTGACTTCCCTTCCCAGCATGAATTGACCCTTCAAAAGTAAGTTCCTTTTTAAATGTCCTTGGGCATCATGCAAACCTGTTTCCCTTGATTCAGGCTTGTTTGAATTGTTTGTGTGGGTTGGTGTCATGGGTATTGATGTATTGTTGGTTTTACAGGAACACTTTCCAATTGTTGGCCAGGACCAATGGGAAGAAAATGTTTGTGGGGGAGTTTGTGACAAAGCAGATGCTTGTGTTCTTTTGCCCTAGAGCAGGAATAGCAAACAGATTTTTCACTAGCATATGAACTCCAGTTGATTGGTAGTGACTGCTTGGAACGGGAGCTTGAGAAGAATGAGGACAAAAAATTGCCATGTTTTATAATACTGGCATTGGAGGCAGAAACACAGCTTGCATGCCATGGATTTGCTAATCCCAAAAGAATACTTTCGACTGCGTTTAACAGAAGATCCAGCTTCCAATATCTTTACTAATAACGGGAATTGTTATTTCACATAGCAAAGGAGATAGGATAGTGCCAAGGTTGGCTATGATGTGACATGGCACCATCACTGAAGACCCAGGTTCTTTCTGTCTTTTCGATCAGCCATCCTCAGCACACTGGCTTTTGTCCCCTCGTGGGCATGGGATGGTTCTAGCAAGTCTAAGCATCATTGTCACCTAAAAATCTAAGGGTGGGAGAGAGACTGTCCCTCCTTTATGACCCTTTTTAAGATCAAGGGGAATATTCTCAGAATCCTCCAGATTTCCCCCTCTGTGTCATTAGCCGGATTTGCGTCATTTGCCTATTTCTAACCCAGTCACTAGAAGGGGAATATAATTCCGATAACTGACTTACACTAGACAAGATTCTCCTTCCTCCAGAAAGCTTGGAAAGAGTTCACTCCCTCCTGAAGCACATGGCTTCTGATTGCCTGAACAACACTGGCATTTATGAGCAAAGAAGAAGGAAGGTAGCTATTGAATAGGCAAGTCACAGTGTGCCATGAGCTCCATCACCACGCTAATGCTGTAGCCACGTGTAGCTATTTGTATTTAAACTTAAAATAACTCAGATTAAGAACCCAGTTCCTCAGTCACACTTAGCCACATTTCAGGTGCTGTTACCGTGTGATTTGTGGCTGCCATGTTGGACAGCATTATTATTTAGTTTGCTAGAGCTACTGTGACAAAGTGCCATGAACTGGTACAGGCGGACACAGCAGGAATTTGATTTTTCACAATTCTGGAGGTAAGAAGTCCAAGATCAAGATGTAGGCAGGGTTGGTTTCTTCTCCTTGGCTTTAGATGGCCACCTTTTCTCTGTGTTGTCATGTGGTCTTCTCTCAGTGCATTTCTGTGTCCTAATCTCATAAGGGTACCACTCATATTGGAGAGGGACCTCTTTTAACTTAATTATCTCTTTAAAGACCCTAACACCAAATGCAGTTACATTCTGAGGTACTGGGGCTTAGGAGTTCAACATACGAATTTCAGGGGGACACCATTCAGCCCATAACATTATCCCCTGTACGATTTATTTTATTGTGTATGTACATTGTGTGTAGAGTTTGCTGCACACAGAGTATGACTGAGTGTGCCTGTGGTCACATAGGAGAGTAGCACATGCTGTGTTATTGTCACCATAAGAACATCCACACCTGTAGAAAAATTTTATAAGAGTTTAAAGAGTTTATTTGAGCCAAACAGGACACACCTGGAAGCAAGACCTCAACAGACAGAAAAATGCTTCCAAGAATGACAATTTCTTTGATACTTTTGGAATTAAAGGGGAGAACGTAAGGAAGATTACAGGAAGGTGGGAGAAAGCAAGGCAGGGATTGGATTACAGGACCGTCAACAACCTTGTGTGCTCTTTTGACGATGGTTACGATTCTGCTTCCGAGGGGTCTGAAAAAGAGGCATTTCAAAGGTATGTTAACATAGACGTGCAAAAAATGATGGACAGGGCTTGCTTAAGGCAAAGATAACCTTTTACTGCGGAAGTTATATGCCTGGGACGTTACTACCCACCATGACCTGCCCAGTGAGGAATTTATGATCGGATCACCCTGTGAGGTTAGACTTATCACAGAGCCCCTTTTTGCCCATAGTGTGTGTTCACTGTTCTGTGTGCTGCTCGTTCAAACGGGGACATAAAGAGAAAGGTTGAGGAGTAACCCTAGGGCCCTGCATTCATAAGGCAGAAACAGATAACTCTCAGGGACACCCCAGGGCAGGCTAGCCAGGCCTATGAGACCTGTGCTGGGCTGTTCTTAGACCAGTGACTCTTTGCCGCCTTTAGCCTCTCTGCTTATTAGAATTCCAAGTGAGACCTTGCTCTTTCTCTACAATGGTTTTCTTTAACCCTGGAGTTGGTGAGTGCATTTTTCCGCATCTTGCACCACAGCCTCTAAGCAAAGCAGCCCCTCTCTGAGTCTGTCCCCAGTGAAGCCTCCTCCAGGACTGTGACCAGCTTTGTGCCCTGGTTGGCTGCAAGGGGAGCCAGGAGAAGGAGCATTCCTGGCGCTTGGGTAGATCTTGCCAGCCTGTTACAACCGCCATCCCTTTTGTTCCGTGGGGAGAGCAGATGCATCGTCATCTCCTGCAATTTGCAGCCCAGACAGCAGGGGGAGAAGTGAAAGCCACGAAGACCAGTTCCTGAAATGAAGACAGTCACAGCAACTCCCTGGGGCCAGAATGAATGAGGTGGTTGGTCTGGGGTCACAGAGGACACAGTAAGTTTCCTCCCTCACTCCAACTGCACCTGCGGCCACCTGCCTTCAGTCCTGTTTCTGAGTCCACTGCCCGAAAGCCCACAGGGAGGCAGAACAGACCATGAGGGCACAAAATGCCCTTGGGACTGAGATGTCCAAGGACATTTCCTCAGCAAATTCTGTTCTGGATGGGGCTACAAGGAAAACTACAGCAGATCACAGAAGGCTAAGCGACTTGTAAGTTGTCCCCACCCCTCGTTTGCACTTTGAAAACATTCAAAAGCTCAGAGCTTTGCTGTGCGGGCGCTCCCTCTCCAGTCTCCCTCTCCATCAGAGGGCATCTGCAGCACTTGCTAAAGTGCAGGAAGCTCAGGCTTTTCCAGACCTTAGTGTCCACACTGAGGTCAGATGGACCTTCCAATACAGGGGACAGAATATCCCCCTTGCTAAGAGCATGACTTTGGGCAGAAATCAGTTCCAGGTTTGTGGGTTCTCTTTAAGAAAAATTATACAAAATTATCTACTGGGAATGAGAAAAGAAGCCCCGACAACTTACAAATTTTTAGAAACTGACAAATATCATGGACCATCACAAAATCCAGAAACATAATATACTACTTTTTATTAACTGCCTGAAACACCTCTATAATTTGTTTCCTATATTTTTCGGCTCCCTACTCTTTGATTGCCTTTTCCTATGACAGTGGTTTTGTGATGTCACTGTCTATAGAGAGAATAGAAAGATAAAATTAGTTTTGATTACTAATGGTTTTTGCTATTGTTGTTTCTTGTTTCTTCTCCTCTTCCCACATACTTCCTGTGCTGAAGTCACAGACCACATTCATATTTTCAATCCATCCTCTGGCTCTGTACAGTCAAGTCACAAGGCCAGGTGAGTGGACGCAGGACTATTCCTGGAACTCCGTCGTTCCTTCAATGGGACAGCTAGCAATACCTAATCACGGAAGTGATTGCAAACCGCATCACTACATCCCACCCAATGCAAACTGAATGTGTCCCCAACTCAAATTCTTCTTGGCCAGAACCCAAAGTGCCAAGCTCCACCCAATACCAGAGCAACTTGAGAAAAGGAAAACAGATTAGAAAGAACCAGTAGTTTTAACTAAGGAAACAATCTATTAATTTTGGAAATTTTTTTAGTTTTGCAAATGTTTAAAGAACATAAGATCATGGGAACACCTTACTCGGACCTTCCCAATGCCTTGGAAGGGACCAGTGCAGATGGGGCCCCTGAGGCTTAAGCTTCGTTAACTTCGTGGTAAACAGTCCTCGGAGTTTAGGAGTCATAGGGATATGGGTTTGAATCCTGACTGCCTCTTAACAGCTTTAGGTCGTAGAGGAAGCTTAAATCAGTCTTTCTGATTGTTCATTTTGACAACTATACATTATAAATGACAGTTTCCATTTCCCTGAGGTTTGTAAGAAAATGAAAAGAAAAGGCTTAGCAAAGTGCCATACATCCCACTAAGTAAATGGAATTGATTAGTATGATTGTCTCAAAGCTGCTCCTGGAGGCAGGTGTGTACTTCCCTTTACAGGAGGGCATTGAGATGCAAAAATCGTGGGAGCCAGATCCCCTTGGAGTGCTCAGATGGGGTGGAATCCTGGCAGTCTAACCCTCACAACATTTCTTGCAGCAGGATGTAACTTCTGGCTTCTTTGGTCATCAACATGCATTGTAGGGATCTTGGCCTGGCAGCAACTCCAAGTGACTCACCCACAACCCCCAAACCCAGCTGTGGTTCCACCTTTCATAAGGGCAGCCTCACAGTGCTCTGCCTGTGTGCCCAGATGCCCAGCTCCACGGGAGGGCCTCTGGCAGCCAGGAAGAGAAGGAAGGAGAAGCAGTGGCACACACCCAGGATACAGGAAGTTGCCGACTCCCGCAGCCCGTGAGTACACAGTGCAGGCCTTGGTGGGCCTGGAACACCCATCAGGAGCTGCCTTCTCCCCTGTTACCTGAGGCTTGGCCATCATTCATCCTGCTGGGTCGGAGAAGCTCCACAGAATGGTTGTCCAAGCTTTTCCCCAGTGCAGCTGTGGTGCATCACACTCAGAGGAGTCTTGCTTCCCTTGGGACTAAAAGACTAAAGAGCAAGTGTTCCCAGCAGGCCAAGCTGACAAAACAGTGGTGGAAGACATGCATAATTTACAGGGACGAACAAGGGCCATGATAAGTGATCCCTGAACACAGGAAGGACCATGGGACAGCAACTGCAAACCATGTCTGGAGCCCAACACTGTGCCAGGCCCAACAGGGGACACTTTGGAGGTAGTAAAGGAGATGCAGCACAACAGGGAGTTAGGAACTTGGTCTCTAGACTTAGACCTTATTCTAACCCCACTAGTGCTTCCGCACTAGTAAACTGTGTGGTCCAGGACAAGGTCATTATCCTCTCTGGGGTTCGATTCCCCATCTGTAATACAGGGATACCTATGTCCCAGTTGGAGAGGATCAAATGATATAATGCAAGTGCTTCGCACACTCTCTTAATGTCTTTTGATGCACAGAAGTTTCTGGTTTTAATGTGGTCTAATTATCACTGTTTCCTTTTTAGGTTAGTACTTTGGAGATCCTATAAAATAAATCTTTGTCTACCCCAAGGTCATGAAGACATTCTCCTCACCTAGCTGTTTTATTGTTTTTTATTTCACATTTAGATCTACATTCAGCTGGAATTCTTACTTTGTGCACCTTGGTATCCATTAGAAGGTACCGTGAAAGATGTGAAAGGGCAAGCTACAGAGTTAGGGAAGACATGGGCTGTTTGGATAATAAACCAAGGACTTTTATCCAGAATAGATGAAGTACTCCTACAAATCAATACAAAAAAGACAGATAGCCCAACAGAAAAGGAGCAAAGACTTACATGGAAACTACATAAAAGATGTCCAGAAGAACATGGCCGTGAAACACAGGAAACCAATCTCACGAGTCATTATCAGGAAAGTGTAACTATTACTAATAAAACCACATGTGATATCACTAGACAACCCCTACCCCAAATGGCTGAAATTTCAAAGACTGATAATACCAAGGAGCTCTCATCCAGGAACTCCCATTGCTGGAGGGAGGGTGAATTGGTATGACCACTTTGGAAAAGGGGAAATATCAGCTAAAGCTGAAGGTACACATATCTTATGATACAGAATTCCTCTCCTTGGTACATGCCCGATAGAAATGTTTGCATATCTGCACTAATGACATGTACAAAAATGTTTGTAGCAGCCAACACCAAATATAGGATGGGCTAGAGAAATACCGCCTTTATTAGGTCACCCTATACTCACCCACTGATTGTCGCACCGCTGATTACTCCACCTCCCAGTCGTCTTTCTGACATTCATACATCCTCCTGAGATCCCTATATACATTCTTACTTCTCCCTATTTGCCAGTATTTTTACAAATTCCTTCTAACGTGGATTTCACCCAGTTTTCTAAATAAGTATGATTTTTAATGCCAATGTCACTAAAGAAAATTCAGAAAAAGCAACTTGCCCTCAATTGGTTACCAAGGAATTAATTTCTATGGGAGAGGGACATTCTCTTTTCCAAAACTTTCTTATAATATAATGGCTACCCTTGGTTGAGCTCCATCTATAGGACTTAATGCTTTACATACAGTATTTTTATTATTTTATTTTAAAATAACTTTATAATTTATTATATTTATATTTTAAATAGCTTAATTTATTTAATTAAAAAATAAGATATTTGTAATTCATTATAGTTTATTTGTACCTTAAGTAACTTATAATAAATTCTTTTGTAATAGCATTTTATAACCAAATAGGTATATCATTATCCTTATTTTTCAGATGACAAAACTGAGACTCAGGGAAGTTAAGTAACTTGGCCAAGGACACACAGCTAGTAAGTGACCAGCAGAATTCAGACCTCGGTCTATCTGATTCTAAAGCCCACAGTCTTAACCAATAGGCTAGCTATAGGACTTGCATATTTAGGACTGGCTTAGCATCAATGTTACACCCCCAATATTCTCACTTACATCCTTTTAGGCAAAGAGAAAGGCAAACTCCAACAGGAGAAGGGAGAGTATCAACATTCTGGCATTTTAGAGTTAATTCATTCAGGGGTAAGCATGTCTGCCATGTGTCTGTTTCCACATTGGGCACCAGATAAACAATGGTGATTTGGGAAGACAGACCCACTCCCTGCCCTCTCAGAGCTTTCCCTACAAGAGTCTCCAGAGTGGTAAATAAGCATTCATTTCAGACAGTCATTCAGCATTAGTTCTTGAACAGTTGCCCTAAGCCTGGCACTATGCGGGCTTCTGGGGACGGACATACAGGATGGAGGAGACATACCCAGTTCTTCCTTTCCCATTTACAGTCTAGCCAGGGAAGACAGACAAGGAAACAGGCAAGGATAATACAATACAAATTATTACAGCAGACAGGTAGGGCCTATGGGAGCTTCCAGAAGGAGAACCAGGCCCTGACAGGAGGTTGTGGTAGGCTTGCCACCCTGTCCTGGCCTGATGCTTGGAGGAAGGCCTAGGGACTGCTGAGCTGTTGTGACTTGTCCAGGCTGCCAGGGTGACTTCCTAAGTGCTCTTTCATGTGCCAGCCAACTCAGAGATAATAGCTAAGAATTATAGCATACTTAACACGAGCCAGGCACTGCTCTCGTGCTTTACGCTTATCTTCTTTACTCCTCACAGCAACCCTATCTGAGAATGTTTCCGTTTACAGAAGAACCCAAAGCAGAGTAAGATTAAGCCATCCCCCCAAAGTCATAAAGCTGGTAAAGGGAAGAACCTGGCCTGGCTCCCAGGCAGAAGGCTCCTGCACCTGCACCCCTCCATCACACTAAACTTCCCCCCGTCTAGAAGTCTCCAAAATACCAACTCTTTCGCATCACTGCTCAGATCTATAGCTGCCCCAAAGCTCATAGTTTTTACACAATAGGCACAGGGATGTTGGTAAATACTTACTATCCATCTCTCCAGATTTACAGTATTGGCAGATTTCCTTAGTGTAAATACTCTCACTATAGTTGATTTCAAGCTACCGGTGTGATGTCTCTGAATGTGGATTTGAGAATAGAGGCCCGGTCTCATCCTCATACAGTATGTCTACCACACAGAGACAGCAGACGTAAATAACCTCAAAAGCATGGATAGTGGTAAACGCAGTGAAATCATTAGGAACTGATATATTCTGAGTATTTATGACCTTCGTTTTAAATATAATTTATTTAATTTTATGTTTATGTAAGTTAACTTTTGACAATGACTCCGTTTAACAGCGGCTTGCAAAAATTTGTGGAAATTGAGCAATCGGCTTTTTGCAAGCCAGTGCAACACACTCCAGCATTCCACTGGATATAGCCCAGGTTTTCTGTGTGATTTGATTCTAAACTCTAATGACCTGCCTCTGCCTCCTTTGCAACCTTTCGTCCCCTACCAAGGAACCAACAGAGAGAGAAGGGAGAGGGAGAGGGGCCAGTAAGGACAAGGCACCTAGCGCAGTGGCAGCCACTGTGGTCAGTGCTTTACGGATGTCATTTATGTCACCCTCCCATTAACCTCATAGGAAGGAGAGTACTAAATATCCTCATTCTGTTTACACATAGTAGGCACATCATTAATATTTGTCAAATGAATGAATGGACAGTCTAAGGGCACAGCCCAGCTCCTTAGCCTACATACAAGGCTCTCTGTGATCTTGTCCCCGCCTTCCTCTCCAACCAGCAGCCTCCTGCCTCACCCGTGTGCACACATCTCACTGGCGCATGGCATGCTGGGACACACTGCCAAGCCCTGCTGCTCCTGCTGTTCCCCTCACCTAGGAGGCCCTTTCACCTTGCTTGTCTTCCTGAGTCAGGTTTCCCCAGGAAAACACTCTGGGAGAGAGATTTGCGTGAAAGAAGTGTATTGGTGAGTGCTGTTGGGAATAACATCCATGAAGGAGTGAGGAAAGCAGGATTGGGCGGGGAAAAGTTGAACTGTGATGCAATTGAACAGATGTCTCAGCTGATCCCACAGGAGGCTCTACTTAGGGGATGGCTTTCAGAATTGTCCCAAATTGAGGCAAGGGGGTGGTGGGCCTTAGTATCTCCATCAACTAGTCATTGGATGAGGGCCATCTGAGGGAGGGGGATAACCTTGGGTGAAGCAGCTCCCTTTCACGGGGGAAGGCCTGGGCAGAGATTCAGCTTCGAGCCATCAGCAGACATTCGGGGCAGCTGGGAAATGAGTGCTTCGCTCCTAAAGCAGGACATGGGTTGTGCCACACAGCATGCACTGCACCTCCTTCCTTCTTACAGGTAAGAAATGATCCAATTACAGCCTAAGCTGCTTTAGAAAGCCTATCCTGACTTCCTCTACCTGTCGCCTCCCTAGCTGAGCTCCTCTAGCATCCAGAGCTCACCTCATTGTGTTAAAAGTGACTGTGTGTCTGTCTCCTCCACTTGACTGTACGAGCTGGAGGGAGGAACTATATTTTATTTTCCTATATATCCTAACAGGCTTAACTCGATGGCTAGTTCTGCCAGAGGAACATAAATTAGTAACCTGACTCTTTACACAGTTATGCACTGCTTTACGATAGAGATACATTCTGAGAAATGCATCGGTAGGCGATTTTGTTATGGGAACATCATAAAGTGTACTTATGCAAACCTAGGTGGTACAGCCTCCTACACACCGACACTATGTCATACACCACTGTCGTGTAAGTGGTCCATCACTGAAACGCCATTATGTAGAACATAACTGCATAATAAACTAAATCTACAGGTGTCTGTATTTTTAAATAGCAGTGTAGCATTAATGGTTAAGAGCATGGGTGCTGGACCCCAGTTTTGTGTATCCATTTCCTGGCTCTGTCACTTCTAGCTGGATGACCTCAGACAAGTTGCTTAATGGTTCTTTGCCTCAGTTGTTTCATCAATAGAAAAGAAAAATAGCAACTACCTCTTAGGATTGTTGAGTTAATGTAAAGCACTTAGAACAGTGCCAGGCACATAGTAAGCTTCCAATAAATGTGAGCAATTATTACCAGAGGCACGTGTATTTTCAGCAACTCACTTTAAATCGTCAGAAAATGACTGACTAGAATAAAATCCTTGAAACACTTGGCTCTCAACAAAAACACGTAAAGATGGATTTTTAGCCTTCATTTCAATTGCTACATTTTTTCATCTTCACACACTGTGAAGCAATGTATCAGACCTTCCGGAGCAATAACTCCAGGTAGTCAGTTGAAGACTTTTCTTTAGTATGTACTAGTGAGACAGCATCTCCACATCTGCCCAACAGAAATCAGCTTCCAATTGATAATGACATTGCAGCAGCCTTCACTTCCCATTGACGTTCAGACGCTACACTTCAGTTTTGTGGAATGAAGATAACACGTTATCTTCTTTGTGGTGAGCTATTTTGTGAGCCGTTTGTTTAAAATGATGCAAGAATCAAGCTACCACAAATCTGCACGTTCTGAGTGACCAATTCCCCTGTCCCACCCTCCATGCATGCAGTTCTCTTCTCTAAGGGCCTGCAACTGCTAGAGAAAAAGATATGGGGCAATTTCCTGTCCACCATTGCTTACCTGACTGCTAGCCTTCATTCTCCAGAAGAAGCAAAGGGAAAGAAAGGGAGAAGGAAGAGTGGGAATGTGGGAATATGGGGAATTCTCCAAGGAGGGGAAGAGAAACACACGTGCCCCTCTTTCCCCAGAGCAACCCTTTTCCTGAGGCCCGAGATACTCCTGTTGAAATTCTAATGAGCCTAGCAGCCGAGTTTTGTGGTCTCATTCTCCAGCGTGAAATCTTGCATTCAGGGTGGCTTGAGACATGACATCCAGATGAGCTGCGGAGGTCCAGAGCCCCTGAATTGCTGATTGTTGTGAGGTGGTTTATTAATTCACTAAAAAAAAATAAATAAATACCGAGGTACTACTATGCACCAGAAGTCATTGTAGGCACCAGTAAGAAATAACACAGACATGGTCCTTCCCATCCTAAAGGAGCCTACATTATAATGGGGAAAGACAGTCAACAAGTAAGCAGATAAATTAACAAGATTCTGTAAGCAGGTATGCAGGACTAACACACAGAACACAGAACACGGCAATGGTCCTCCATCATTGGGTAGGAGCTACTTTAGATCAGATGCCTCGGAAGCCCTTTCTGCAGACATGACCATTGATGTGAATGACAAGAATATATCTCCAAGCTCAGTCTGAATGAGACTGTTTTTCCCTGGAACTTTATAAGCTAAGGCACCCCTGCTGGGCTGCAGCAGGAAGGGTGTGGGAGCTGCTGCAACAAAGGCAACTTTCTGCTCTTCTGCAAGATGCCCCAGGTGAAATGGCCGCTTACAGTTCTAGCTGCCTGCACTCGAGCTGCTCTTAGTTTTCTGTCCCCGTCAGTGAATCGGTCTATAGTGCAGATATTTAAAAAGCGTCTTGCTGTCCATAAGTCCTGGGGCAAGCCAAACCCTGCCCCTGTGGACCTCGCTTGCGTTTTTCTAACCCTTGCGCAGTGACCTCAGTGCCTGCAAAATAGCCCTGTGCCTTTCAGTGGTGTCATAAACGGATGGCACTTCACAGGTGGTAAACCTCAGCTTTAAAAAAATTTGACATGTTACCCAACAACAGAAAAAAAGAAAATTTAAAGATCCATTATGAACATAAGCAACTCTACCCCCAAAAAAGAGCTGACTGGACAAGTTCTTTTTGTCTTTGTTAACATGCAGCAACATCTTTTCCATTATTTTGATCAGCATAAATACCAGGTCTGTATCTTGTTTTTCCTTATAATACATTTCCCCTCATTAATATTGTCCCAATGTATCATTTTAACAGCTTTTAAGAATCAAGCCTGTTGAAATTGTTTGTTTCTTTTTGTTTCTTTTTCTTTTTTTTTCTTTTTTTTTCTTTTCATTCCATTTTGAGGGTTCAGATTGTTTAAATTATTTCACATGTATTATATACAAGGCTACAAGACCATGCTAAGGACAGTTTGGCAGACTGCTTTTTTTCCCCTTCCTCTTTGACCTTGTACATATATTCCCCAAAATGAAGTGACCACATCAACGGGTGTGAACAATTTTATAGCTCTTGTTAAATTTCTTAGACAGCTCTCGGGAAAGACAGAGCCACTTTATGGCACCAGCCCACAGTGGGTATGTATATGCCTTTTTTCTAAGATCTGCTTGTAAGCTGGGCATTATCAATATAAAGAGATAAAGTCATTGCAAATAATTTGAAGGAACTCTGTGTCTTAAAAAATGAAAATTTGAAAACCTTCCTTTAGTCCTACTAGTAGGTACATGTAACCTTAACTTTAGACCTGCTGCCCCACAAACAGACCGCGTGATGCACTTACCTTGGCCCTTTGTCTTGGCGTCACTCACCTCCAAAATGCTCTTTCCACATAATCGTATGGCTTCCTTCCTCACTTCAGTCAGGTCTCTGTTCAGGTAAAAGGTTAACAGGGAGGCCTTTCCTCTTCACCCTACCTTAAATGCCCCTCCGCCCACCCTGTCATTCTCATTCCTCTTAACTCACAGAGCCCTCATCACCAGCTGACATAATGTGTATCCTTTTTGCTTTCTTAGCTATTATCTGTGTCTCTCCACTAGAACATACATTTCATGAGAACAGACACTTTGTCGTTTTTATTCGTCTTTTTTATTCGCTTCTCTATTCCCAGTGCCTAAAAGGTCTCAAACGTAGTAAATGTTCAATAACTGTTGTTGAATGAATGATTGAATGAACCACGAATCTGATGACATCGTCGTGAATTGCTTGGCCTTCTGAAAAGTAAATGCTAGAAACCTGCGCTAGGCTCATGGGTGGATCTTAGCAGTTTACTGGTCATGGGTTCTTCACTCTCGTGAAGTTTATGAGTCCTTCCATCCCAACAATGTACACTCACAAAATTTAGTGTGTGGTTTCTGGGGGCTTTGGACCTGCTGAAGGTCTTGGTAGGTACAGAAATCTCACCTTTAGAACTACTCTTCCAGTGACTACAGTGTAACCCAGAAATCAGAAATGGGGGGCTCTAGAAACCAAACGTATTTTAGTTTGGCCTATACAAGATTGACTGGCAGAGGGTTTTTATAAAGTTTCCGTTAGGTGCCCCCAAATAAGAAAATCAGAGCATTTCACATAAGAAAAACAATCCATATTTCTCAATTCTCTTAAAATTCAGAAGACCTGGCAATACTTAGCCCACATTCCCAACTGAAGATAAGCAGTGGCAGCCCTGCCTGCAAGGGGCCAGACCTCAGGTTACCCCACTGCTCCCTATGGCTTCTCCGGCTGAGAAGCTTAGTGTTGGGGGCCATTGATCATTGGACACATACTGTTGTTTTTCTTAAACCTGAATTAAGAGGAAAGCAAAACAGATTTCTTCCTCTATATTTCTTAAGCCAGGTCCACTTTACGTATTTATGGTATATGCCTGGCCACCGCAGGAATTTAACTTGTGACTCCTTGTTTAACTCAACCATGAGGCATACAGTGGAGGAAGATAGAACCCCAAAAGGTTAAGAGACTTGCCCAAGATTACATGAGAGGCTGAGTTAAACTCAGGTCTCCTAACTCAATACTCGTTCTACCAAACTGCCTTCTCAGCTGAATAAAAAGCCAAGAAACTTACAGTGTCCTTAGGAAACGTGGACACTGACACATCTGTCAGAATTGAGCAAGCTTGTGGAAGTCATCTCTGTGTACCTGCTCTGTGTGCTCAGAGACATCCAAGCAATGCTGAACCTAGTGCATGAACAAACACATGAATGAATCAGTTTTCAAGTGATAGTTTAATCCGGAGGAAAATAAGATTCATTTAGAAGCCACTTTTCACTAACAACTGAAGGTATAATTTTATTTCTGACTATTCATCCTTGTTTACAATGGAATCTATTCTACCGTATGAAATGCACAGCTTTAACTCACCACATGGAGTTGGCACACAGCAAACTGAGTAGGGATTAGCCACTCAGCCCCTTGGAGGACACAGATATTCTTCGTGACACTAATATGCTCGATTGATTTTAAACCCTGCGGACTCCATTAAATTCCCCACAGCTCAGGTTTCAAGTCATCAAAACTCATGATTTGTCCCGATTCCAAGAGATAAGAAGCAGGTGACTTGAGCCACCGGTGCTGGGAACTGGTGCAGAAGTGGCTGTGTTTCTTCTGTCTGATCATTGACGATAACCAGGCAAGACGCGGGCCCTGATTCTGTTGTGAAAGTCTATCCCTCTCTGTCTCCAGCTGAGCATTGCCTCTCCTTGGGAAATTATCCTCATTCTGACCAGTGGCAAGTTGTGCCCTAGAGTAATAAATGAGAGCCGCTCGACCTTATTAGGAAAGTCATTATCATAATTGTAGCATAATTTTAAAAAGCATTTCCTCCTGAATACTTATATCCTCCAACCCTTGAGGACACTAACTGTCACTTCTAGTGGCCCCTGTTTCCAATTTCTTCTTTTTTAGCAATAGCCATCTTCTTTTTAGGTAGGTAGATAGTCATAGAATAAATACTTCATTTCCCGACTTTCCTTGTATGCAGAAGTAGCCATATGTCTAAGTTGCAGCCAAGGGAATGTAAGGAGAAGTGCCATGTATAACTTCCAGAAAGGTCAGGCTGCCTGCACAGTGGCCATAATAGCTGGATCTCAAGTAGTCATTTCAGACCCAAGGATGGAAGAAACTTGAGGATGGCAGAGCAAGAGGAAAGAAGGAGCTTGAATTCTTAATGATGATGGAGTTTTCTGTCATTTTCAGCTGAGTCTAATGCTAGTTAAAACCACCAAAAGTTGGTTAAGAAGACTAAAAGCCATTTTTGGAAAGTAGACAGTTAATTATGTTTAGCTGGGAAGCCACAACCTACTTAAACATGTCTTACTAGGGAAGAAGAGAAGGTGGATTTATGGGGAGAACTACCAAGTTCCCATACCTTCTAATGGGTTTCCTGCCCCTTCCCTGGCCCATTCCAATTCATTCTCTGTATTTTTCTAAAACACAAGTCTGATCATAACACTTCCCTGCTTCAAGTTCCCGGATGGCACTTAATGCCCTTCAGGATAAAGCTTAAGTCTTTTGCTGGAAGCACAATCTCCCCCCATGGCTGGCTTGTGCTTACCTCCTCAGCCTTTTTTTTCCTTCTACTTCCCACATTAGTGGTACCAGAAATCGCACATAAAAATATAGACACCAGTTAAATTTGCATGGCACACACTTATAATCAAAGCCTAGTTATTGTTTATCTGAAATTCAAATGAATTTGGGTGTCCTGTGGATTTATCTGGCAACCCTATCCAACATTCATAGTTACTCTAGCCATAGTGACAAAAGCACGTTTGTGATTCCCTGAACAGATAATGCCATCTGAGCCCTATGCTGGTCCCTTGGCCCAAAATGCCTTCCCCTGCTCCTTTATCTGCTTACTTCCAACTTGTCCTTCAAACTCAGGCAAAGGGTAATCTTTTCTACGAAAGTGTCCTTAACCATCACCAGGCAGTCCCAGAAATCTGATTTAGCTGCCCCTTCTCTGAGCTCTTATGAGATCAGGACATACCTCTAGAATAGCATTTGTCACTCAGTTTAATCACCATTCATGCTCTTGTCTGATTCCTCCCCTCAACTGCAAACCTCATGAGAACAATTTCAACTTTAAAATTGTATACCCCCACACACAGTAGGTACGATATAATGTGTACTTAAATGAATGAAAAAAATGATCAGGGAAATGGGAGAGACACCTGGGTTTGGATGCTGATTCTGCTTCTTCCAGCTGTAAAATGAGGTCAGTTGTATTTTACTCTTAGGGGAGTTCTAAGGGCAACGAATATGTTGCCTGCACATAATGGGTACTCAGCAGTATAAGTTTCCTTCCTCCCTCCAGCTGGTACTGAATGTTATTAGAGGATATAGAGCTCGTACTCATGTGAAACATCAAGGGTACATTTCCAGATAACCGTCACCATGACCTTTCCCTCTCAGCAGTGAGGAGTGTTGATAAGACACCAAAGCCAGGCAGGGGAGAACCTACATCTATCTCAACAAATAAAGGAGTGAACATGAACTAGAATTTTTCAAATACAGCTTTCTTTTCTCATTATTGAGTACATTATATTTGTTTAACCACTGAGTTATTTTTTCATGGTACTATTGATTCAGCTTTTTAAAAATTGAAATACAATTGAGGTATATTACTATATTAATTTCAAGTACACAACAGGATTCGATATACATATATATTGTGTAATGATCATCGCAATCAGTCTAGCTAACACCCATCACCATATATACGAGTAGTAACAATTTCTTTTCTTGTGATGAGGACTTTTAGTATCCACTCTCTTAGCAACTTCCAAATATGCAGTACAGTATTGTTAACTATAGTCACCATGCTGTACATTATGTCCCCATTACTTAATTATTTTTATAACTGGAAGTTTATACCTTTTGACCTCCTTCACCCATTTCACCCACCATCCCCCCCTTACTTCTGGTAACCACCAACTTGTTCTCTGTATCTATGACCTTGTTTTTTCGTCGTTGTTTTTTATTTATTTAGATTCCACATATAAGTGAGATCACATAGTATTTGCCTTTCTCTGTCTAATTTCACTTAACATAATGCCCTCAATGTCCATCCAGGTTGTTACAAATGGCAAGACTTTCTTCTTTATTTTTGTGGCTGAATAATATTCCTCTGGGTGTGTGTGTGTGTGTGTGTGTGTGTGTGTGTGTACACGCGCATTTTCTTCATTCATTCATCAATGGACACTTAGGTTGTTTTCATGTCTTAGCTATTGAAAATAATGCTGCAACGAACATGAGAGTGAAGATATTTTTTGAGTTTAGTGATTTCATTTCCTTCAGATAAATACCCAGAAGTAGAATTTCTGGATCATATGGTAGCTCTATTTTTAATTTTCTGAGGAAACTCCATACTGTTTTCCATAGTGGCTGCACCAATTTACATTCCCATCAACAGTGCATGAGGATTCCCTTTTTTCCACATCCTCACCAGCACTTGCTATTTCTTGCCTTTTTGATAATAGCCATTCTAACAGATGGAAGGTGATAGATATCTCATTGTGGTTTTGATTTGCATTTCCCTGATGATTAGTGATGTTGAGCACTTTTTCATAACTGTTAGCCAGAAGACTATATGTCTTCTTTGGAAAAATCTCTGTTCAGAT
Source organism: Rhinolophus sinicus (assembly GCF_057876585.1). Taxonomy (NCBI): domain Eukaryota; kingdom Metazoa; phylum Chordata; class Mammalia; order Chiroptera; family Rhinolophidae; genus Rhinolophus; species Rhinolophus sinicus. Next base: position 48,785,751 of record NC_142503.1, read on the forward strand.
CCTCTGCCCATTTTTTAAATCAGATTGTTGGTTTTTTGTTTTCTGGGTTTTTTTTGCTATTGAGTTGTATGAATTATTTTTAACACTGAAAACATGAGTAGAAACAAAAACCCTGATAGGAAATGGGCAAAGACTGACAAAACAGATTCTATGGCCCAAACAACTGGTGTAAAAGTGAAATAATTAGCCAGCTTTTTTACCTGCATAACACAGCCCACTTTATGGAGTCTGGCTGTCCCGTGGTAAGAAGCAGAATCCAGTAGGTGAGAGGGGTGTGTTGCAGGGGTAGATGGAGAGATAGGAAGACAGGGCCCTCCACCCCACAGCCAGACCTCAGAGAAATGGAACCATGCTTTGGAGACTGGAAGACCCTCAGCAATAGGCTTTTGGGGCTTCCTACTTAAGAGTTTCACCATTACATTATCTGGGCAACATGTTTCTCCTGCTCCTGCTGTTATTAACTGACTTTGATGCTTCATATTCAAATGCCCCAAGAGAGACATTCTTATTGGTTCACCCATCATCGTGTAACATAGGCTGCCTCTGTTTCATACAGCTTTTGGTGCAGGCCATTTCCCAGGTCCCTGATCAGCCAATGGACTGGCTTCTCTGGGGTCAGGTGCCCACATTGGACCAATCAACTTGACCAGGGTGACAGGTTGCATGGCCAATGGACTGTAGATATGAAAGACACTCAGAGTATGATTGTCTATTTGCTTATGAACTGGTACAACAATTTGTCATGCTGAGTCGGAGGAGGTCATTTATCTATTAAATGACAGATTTTGGAGAGTGTGAAGAACAAAGCCTGTTTTATTTCCCCTCAAACTGTATTAGACGTCTCAGTGGTTCTACCTCCCTTTCTTCAGTTCAGCCATATTAGACTTTAATATTTTTTCAAATAGCACTCTCTCTCCCTACCCCCACCCCCTCTATCTCTACTTCTATCTCTGTTTCTGCCCTGGATTGACAAATATGTATAATAGTTTCCTCTCAACCTGGCTAAAATACCTCCGCATTCCTCAAGGAAGTTTTTTCAGACTCTCAGACGAGGTCCAGTTTCCTTGTTATAAGGTCCAGCAGTATGTTGTACTTCTTTCATAATATTCCTCATATTTATAATCACTTGTTTAATACCTGTCTTTCCTGTTGACTGAAACTCAATAAGGGCAGGGATTTTTCTCATCGCTGCTTTTCCCTCAATATCTGGTCTAGCTCCTAATACTTAATGTAACTTATTTATTCATGACATGAATGAGCTTTTGTTATCAGGCTATCTGGACAGAATGTTTTTCATTTAAGAAAACAGTATACACCCCAATAATTTCAATGGTGAGCAGAACCAAAACAAAATTGTTTGGAGTTGCAACAGCCACTCTAGAAAACTTGGTCTTACATCTGGACAGGTGGGAAGCTTTCCAGGTCTGTCATTGGTAAATGACTCAACATAATAAGTAGCTGGCAGGCAGGTAGGGAGGAGCCAGGAACATGGTGCTCAGTAAGGAGCCAGTAACATGGTGGATCAAGTAACAAGCAAGTGGGGGGTCAGGGGTGACATTCTCCACCTGCACACCATCTACCTCTCACTTCCCACCTCACCCCCAGCCTACCTCAGAGGAGCCGCTCCAGGGCCACACTGGAACAGCAAACATGGGATTTTGTTTGCAGACTTGGCTAAGCAACAAGGCCTCTTGCTGACCTTTTCCCCATATAGTAATAAAGGGAAAGGATGCATTTGAAATGGACTTCCCATAAGTACCGCCCTCTTTAAAGATTACACCTCAGCAGAGCGCTGCTGCCTGGAATGGGCGAAGACATGTACCCCCACGCCACACTTAGCATTTTTATCCCAGTGCAGGAGCCTTCACCACAGGGAGTAAGGGCCAGCCCAGGCCAGTCACTGGGAACCCCTGCAGGGGCTGGCACTTAGGCTTGTGTTGTCCGGTGCCTTTGTTGAAGGGGCCAAAGAGCTCTCCTGTTATCTCAGCTGATGGCAAGCTGCTTTCAGGATATGCAGAGAACAAAGGAAGAAGGACCCAGCCACACAGCAGGGCCTCCTGGCCACCGAGGATACCATTTGGGAAAGGAGAGAAGCTCTGGTAGCCCTGCAGCAGCTCTCCGTGTCTTAACTGCGGTGTCCAGCGTCCTTCTCTGGGATTATAAGACTGGAGTTTCTCCTCCATTACAAGAACTCAACTTTCCTCCATCCCCACTTCCATTACTTCTGTCCCTGCTAACCAATTCTCTCTGCTACCTTCCTCTCTGCCTCAAGTGTCTGCTGCCTTTTCTCTGTGGCCCCCTTCTTTAATCTCATCCTACTGTCAGCTCCCTTCTCTGTGTTTCACAAACTCCCCAACAGTGGGGCCCGATGGGTTCAGCCTGTCACCATGACAAAGCTCTTATGTCAGACCCCTTAGGAGGCCATTGCCCAAGCAATGGGAAGCTGCCCCTGGGTTAGGGGCCAATTCCTGGCTTAATCAATTGTAACTGAAGCCACACATGCAGAGTCACATGGTATAAACCATTCAGTCATGGGACAAATAAGGCACCTCTCATATGCAGGGCTCTGTATTAGCATGGAGAAATAAAAACAACACAAGCCTTGACCTTCATGAACCACTCATTTTATTGGAGGCTGAGAGGACTGACAAGAAACAAACTAAGAAGGAAAACATAGGAGAGATGATTAATGTGATGGAGAAAAGCAAAGCCAGATTGGTATTATAGGGAGTGCCTGGAGCAGGGGTGTTTGTGTGTCAATTTCAAATAAGGTGGTCGGGAAAGTGCATATAAGAGAGTGACATGTGTGTCATTAATGACATAAAGAAGGTGAGAAGACCAAGAAGGAACCCTCGCAGGGCTGTGGCACGGTAGACATCATAAAGCTTCTGCAGACATGGCCTCGTCACTCGATAGAGGCGTGGTCAGCACCAAGAATCCTGGGGAAGCCCTCCCTCTAGGGCCTCACAGGTGAGAGCGAGATGCGAGATGCTTCCATAAGGCACACGGTGCAGTATGTGATGCTTGGCTAAGTCCGAGAAGGACTAGAGCCCAAGGGGCATTTCAGGAGGGAACCAGAGTGCAGACACCCACTCTCTGTCTGCACCTGTCTCTGCATCGCAAAGCCGTATCATGGACAAGGATGCTGTGGACTTCCAATGAGGGGCGATTTAATTCGCTGGGCCTTAACCTCCAGGGTAAATCAGAATCACCTGCGGCCCATCCTCAGCAGTTCTGATTTAGTGGGTCTGGGGTGGGGCCCAAAATTTGCATTTTAACACTTTCCCAGGTGACGTTGCTGCTGGTCCATTACCACACTTTAAGGAGCACTGCTCTCATTTACACGCTCCTTATGCCCACCCACTCCCATTTTGCCCTGGCTTGGCCCTCTCTCTGAAATGACCTGCTTCCCTTCAAAGCCCAGCTGGAAGCCACTCCCTCCAGAAACCTCTGCTGACTCTCCAAGGTAAAGTGCTCTGAGTATTTTCTCCTTAGATTTTCATCGCTTCTAATTACTGTGCTCAATCTGCCTTTCTGGACTGTAAGCCCTTGAGGACAATTTCTCCAGTTCCTGCTATCTGGTATGTGTTAAACAGAACTTTCTGAGACCCTCATATTTTCCCTGACATTTGTGAGAGGAAGGCCCTGCTGGTAAAAAGCCTGCTCTTCCTTGGGCTTCCCTCATCATCCAAAACCCCTCACACCCCAAGCTTCCTGGCTACCCTGAACTTCCCAGTTCCGGTAAGTCCAGGACCACTGTCATGGCAACATCTGGCCATCCAGGGAGTTGGAATTCTTTCTCTGACAAAGCAATATGTAGTTTGAAGTTTTAAAAGGGATGTTTTACTAAGAGACTCAAATAAGCAAAATCAAGCACCAGAATGGCAAAGCATGCATGGGTTGGTGCGTGGGTCAGGAGACCCAGTATTTTGACCCTGCCTCTGCCACTATTGTGTGGCCTTGGGCAAGTCACTGGCCCCTTCATGTGTCAAAGGAGGGAACTGGACTAGATGACTTTTAAGGCATTTTCCAGCTCTCAGATTCCAAGATGATAGAATCTGAGTTCATGAGATACTAAGCTAATATAGCCAGACTTCTAGCATGAGAGTGCCAGGTCTGGTGGCAAATATGCCCTTCTTACAAAGCTGTTTCCTTGTTTTATCTCTGCCTGTGGAGTCATAGGTAACTCCTTAAAGATTCCAGGTGAGTCCAGTGTTCAAGGTCTGCAGAAGGAAATGGCAGAACCAAATTATATAACACAGAGAAAGGTGCGTGGACAATGGTTTGAATCTGAGCATCAATACTGTGTGACTTTCAGCAAATTATTTGACTTCTCTGAGCCTCAGTTTCCTCATCTGTAAAATGAGAGCAAAAAACAGTGTCTATCTTATAGAATTACTCTGAGAATTAACAGAAAAAAATTACCAGCAAATGCCTAGCACAGCGCAAATGTTTAGCAAGTGTTAGCTCTCAGGGGCTCCCTCTGGACCCTTTCCATCTCTGCTGCCAAGTTGGACCCTAAATGAGGAAAATATTTTGAACTTGTAACCCCAAAGTCCTTCTTATGAGCTTCTGGTCACTCCTGTGGTCTTCCTGGTCAGTCAAAGCTTCAACCTACATTCACTGAGTTTTTAGTGAGTGCCAGATATGGTGGAAAGAGTAAGTTCAGATAGTTAAGACATGGCTCCTGTCCTCAGGAAGCAGGCGTTGTGCTTTAGTTAGGGATAGAGGCAAATCAACACCTATAATAAGGTGGAATAAATGCGACTAAGGGTAAACACTGGGGCTAAGCACGTAGGAGAGGTCAGAGGAGACTTCCTGGGCCAAGTTGATTCCAGAAAGGTGAGAAGGATTGGCCTGGCTGGGTGGTGACAGGGAAGAGAAGCCTGGGGAGAGGGGAAAATGAGTCTGGAGAGGTGAGCAGCATCATGTCGCCAAAGATCTATGTCCCACCATGTGGAGTTTAGTCTTTAATTTAGAAGCAATGCTGAGGCACTACAGGGCTTTAAGCAGGGGAGTGGCAGGGGCGGCTTTGTTTCTGTGAAGATCACCAGCTGCTGTACAGAGACCTGTTGAATGGGAGGTTGGCGGGGGAGGGAGTTGGCAAAACTGGAAGAATGGAGAGCAGTCCAGACAGCACTGTGCTGATCCAAAATGATGATGGGCAAAGGTGGTGACAGTGGAGAGAAGTGGAGGAATTTGAGCGATGTGTACAGGATGCCGTCTACAAGACTCGGCAGTGAATTTGATGACAAAGTGACAAAGAGGGAGGAATGAAGGCTGATGCCAAAGCTTCTGCCCCAGTCACCTGAATGGTTGCTGATGTCATTAACTGAAATGGAGAACGCAGGAGAGAAGGATCAGACTTGGGGTGGGGGTGAGGGATGGAATCAGTTTTAGGAGAGATAGGGCATGTGAGGCGGAGGGGAAGAATGGTTAAAGGTGGGGGGATAGCTGACCCTATTCACGGGTTACTGAGGGAGAACCAATAGAGGAAGAGTTTAAGGACAGACAAGAAAAGGGGGCCAATAATTAGTGTCCTAAAGGCTCTAGAAGAGACCAATGGTGGGAAGATGAGCCTCAGACCAGTGTGAGGTCCCCTCGGCTCTTGTGATGGAAGGAAGAAGGCAACCACAGGTGTGCAAGCACCTCAGGTCTTTTTTGCTCATGGAGTCCTGCCCTTTCCCTCACCTATTGGTCTCTGATCCATGCAGTTGTTCCTCACTGCGTCCCTCAGCTAGGTGGTGAATTAGTTCTTCCATGTAGTGAGGCCACTCTGAACAAACAGTGGGCTTTGGATAAATGACTGTCTGTGCTTCAGGTGTCTCATCCATAAAACGGAGAGAGACAACCTCAAAGGTTTGTTGTGAGGATTCCGTGAAACCAGGTACAAACGTGATCAGAATGGCGCCTAGCACACAGGACCCTGTCTGTAACGTTAGCTCGTCTTCTTCTGAGGCTCCAGATGTGTGCGGACAGACACTGTGTTTACCTGGAGTTCCCAGGGCTCGTCCTCATCAGAGCAGGCTTCCTGTTTCGTCCCCTTTCAAAGGCAAAACTCCTTTCTCAGCTGCCCATTAAATTCCTATTTCCAATTTTCTGTTCATTTGCAAAATCAAAGATAATAAATAAGCTGTGTGGTCTCGTGCAGAATTCCCCAAGCTACCCAGTACTTAAAAAAAAAAATTCCTGGCCTCACCAATAATTGGAATCTCTGGGATTTAGGGCCATGGATCTGGAAATTTAACACCAGTCTGATGGCGAAAAGAGCTCCGAATTTGTAGTGTGTAGAACTAGGTTTTAGTTCTGGCTCTACATTTTAGTGGGTGACCTTGGACACTCCTCTGGGCTTTCATTTCCTCTTTTATAAAATGAGGAAAGTAAAAACCTGTTCATAGAATTACTGTAAAGAGCAAATAAGATAGCATAGGGCAAAGCCTTTTGACAGCGACACAGTATTACGTAGGGATACAAGATACCTTGTGCTCTGAACTGAGAGCTGCCAGCCCAGGTTTGATTTGCTGACTGAACGCTCATCCGCTCCCAGGAAGATGGTTTTCCAGAATCCACCACCATAACAGTGATACCTCACTAATAAGAATCTTAAAATATACGATTATGGTATTACATGTCATCTTCATAAAAGGAAGTAGGATGTATCTTAGTTAAATTGTATGCTTACCACCTCCTTTGTTGGGGTGATACTTGTTCTTATCTGCTTTCAACTGATTTCTGTTAAGTTTCAAAGGAAAACGCTTTCAATCTGGTGTGTGAAGAACTCCAGTCCTGCCGCCCAGGATTTCATTCATTTTGTGCGGGATTTCTTAGCCCCTGGCCTCAGGGCACCCCTACCCCCGGAATCCTGCCCTCTGTCCTCCTCTCAGAGAGTCTGGGTCTCCTCCCAGGGATGATGGGCTTTGTGAAGCTGAGGGGGAGGGCTGCTTCTCCATGTTTCTCCAGTACTCTTGTGTTTTGAACTGAGAGCGTAGTGGCAAACCAGACTTTGGCCGGCAATATGCCTTCACGACACTGAGACTCTGAAGGGAATTTATAGTCAAAGAACACGGAGTCTGCACACATCGCATGCTTCACCAAGATCACAGCCAAAGGCATCTTGGACTTGGCCTTTCCCCTCACTCAGCAATCAGGCCTCTCCCTGCCCCACCCCACCCCCACAAGACAGCAGTTGGTAGCCTCTTTGAACTTGAATCTAGCGTTCTCAGATATGTTCTTATTTTGGTGTTAAATCTCTTCCCCTCAACAGTCCTGGCTTTGAAGGGCTAAATGCAGTGGCTTCATACAGACAAGAAGGACGCTGTTCTGCCCCCAGTGAACTCTTCGACACTTGGGGCGCCATCTATTGCTCTTTCACCCACGTTTATCTTGTGTTTGCTCCCTGCAGGCTGACTTCAATATCATGAATATTAGTGAAATGATTGATCATTGGTTAAATCAATTTGACTTGTAGGTTCGTACTCTGTAGACATGGAGCCCTCTTTGTGTTTGTTTTTATGTAGTTAAATTGATGGTGCCAATTTTAGCTCTCCTCTTTTCCCTCAGCAGAGGATCCAGTCACTTCTTTCTTGTGCCTTTGTCATTTGGTCTAGGCCCATAGATGATGCACCCAGTGCCCAGCCCCGGACCCATGGGGTGTAGGCAGTCGAGGACAAAGGGAATTCTAGAAGCTCCAGGACCTCTGCCCTGTCCTGGGCCTTTAGGAACCAGTGGGAAGCAAGAAACAGAAGAATGTTCCAGTGGGGTGGGAAGAGCCTTTCCCACTTAATACAAATAATACCTTAAATTTCATAACTTTTCAAGTATGTATTTGCAAAAAGCCTGTTTTCATATTCAAGGGCAGCCCCTATCAACCTGGATCTTTGGTGAGTGATGAAATTGAAAGGGTCTCACCTCTCAGTGCCCCTGCAAGTAGAGTGACCACCTAATGTCATTCCTGGCTTCAAACTCCCCGGCAGCTTCCCATCTTCTTTAGAGGGAAATCCGAAGTCCCGCACAAGCTCCCCTTCCTCCAGCGTCAGTCTGCCTCAGGGCCTGTGGTCTTCAGCCACATGTGCCTGAGGCTTCTGCATTCTCTCCAGCCGCTGCCTGGGAAACTTCCCCTTCTTGGGGAAAGTGTGTGTATATCTCTATACACACACACGCTATATACACATGCATCCTACTTGTTCTGTTTCTCTGGACAACCCCAAAATAATACATTTACAGGATTTTATAAGATTCATTATTACTAATAATTGCTGCTGTTTACCGAGTGCTTACAGCGTGCCACCCACCTTGCTAAGGGGTTAGCATACATCATCTCATTTATCCTCACCATGACCTTATGAACTGGTACGATTATTCCCTGTGTTCAGTGAGAAAACAGACACTTAGATTGAAATCACTCACCTTTGGTAAAGGGTGGAACCACAATTTGAATTTTAGCCACCACCCACCCTCACTACCTCTCAGCTGAGTGTTAAGTAATGGATGTTCTCTTTGCCCAATAAATGGTCTTTTCCACCCCACCCCCAAATAACTGAAGCATGTTCATTCACTCAATTTGGGTATTTGATTTTTAATTGGAGTTTTGTTGTTGTTTTTTTCCATCATCTGATTCCATGTTGCCCGGGAGCTTTCAGGAGAGGGATTAGGGACAGGAGGGCGTGATTGCATTCATCAGACCACCTCACATAGCCTCCCCCCTTCCCCCACCCTGGCCCTAGTCTGCCTGCCCAGCAGAAACCCCTCAGCTTCCTGCTTCCGTATGCAAGGCCACAAGGCAGCCCTGCCACTCAGGCTGGGAGAGCTCCCTGGAAACGAAAGCCTCTTGGTCTCCTTGAGTGAGCAATGTCGTCTGTTGTTGCTGCAGAATGTCTAGGTCCCCCGGCTTCATGGGGGAGCAAACTGGTTTGATGGTGGAATCCGTGGAGGAGAGAGATGTGTGCGTGACCAGTTACCTTGACTTTGTACAGTTCCATTTCGAACCTGTCCACTCAAATCTCTTTCTCCTGATTAGCTCGTACACCAGAACAAGCCACCCAAATGGCCTGCTTCCAAAGAAGCAGAAGGTGAGGGAGAGCTGCAGTCTGCAGGTGCTATGGCTTGTGGGGCCACTGCCAGAGAAATGCTGCTCAATGGTCACCACAAGATTTGACCCCGTCTGCCCTGATGTCGCCGTGGGGCAGGGTACATGGCCTGCTTAGGGGAGCAAGAGCCCCTCAGTGAGAGGCCACAAGTCCTTCGTAATGGTCCTCCTGACAGGCCATGCTACTGGATGTTTCCCCAGAAAATTCCCTTTATCCATGAAGAATTTTTTTTTTAAGTTGGAAAGAGACCAAATGAAGGTTGTTTTGTTTTGTCTTTAATTTGAAAAGCCTTTTAGGGCAGGTAAATGTGTAATTTTCTTACATGCAAATTAGAATGCGTTGCACAAAAGCAGTTAGTTCCCTTTAGCACTTGGCTAAGAGCTTTGCTTCCATTGTCTCCTTTTACATTCCCATGACCCTGTGAAGCAGGTATTGCTTGACAGATGATGTCACAATGGCATGAGGGATGCAAGGACTTGCCCAGGGTCATGTGGATATAAGCAACATAATTGCTGCTCTAGACTTGCACTGGCAAAGGAGCCTCACCAAGGGTGATGTCTTGGCAAATATGGGGAGGGCTTCTGGCTCTGCTAACCATCAGCTTCTGCTGGGAAGTGTGCCTAAAGGAATGCTAAAAACAGGGGAACCTGTCTGCTTTCTTTACCTGAATTTATTCATTCACTCACTCATTCATTCAATAAGCACACACACTTATACTGTATGTCAGCATGTTCTAGATGCTAGAAAGAAGACAGTTCCTGTCTGACAAAACACTGAGTTGACACTGTCAAGAAGGTAAAAAATTATAAATGCCAAATTCAGCAAAACCCTCCCAGATGGATCTAACTTCTTCTTTGTCCTAAAAACTCATTGTACTGGTTTTTGCTTTAAAATGTCCTTATTCCTACAGCCTTCTGACTTTGACTGGCACCTGTTTATTTTGTTATTAATCCTTCCCATACCTTCTTAACCCATATAGACTGCGAACTTCCTGAGAGTAGAGGTTCTGTACTTACCAGCCACTCAATAAATATACTTTAATGTCATGCAAATCATTTCCAATACCTAATAATTTCCCTATGGAATCAAAATGTTCATACTTCAGCAAATCATCAATTTCATTTTTAAGCATTGAGTTACATGCTCTCAATTTTCTTATCACTTTTTTTCCTCCTAGTTCTAAATCCAGACTGTGAATCTATGTGTGTGGAGTGATAATATATGATACGGCTTTAAATTAAGCTCTTTAAGTCTCCTGTTCCTGCAAACCTAGGGAAATTAGAAATGTGTTCAGAGACATATTAGCTTTAAGAACTTGTTTCCAAATTCTATCTGTGTTCCTTCTCTCCACCCCCACCCCCACCCCCGCTTCTCTTGCAGTCTCTCAGTTCACAGTATGAGTTTTCCAAATTCATACAGTCCCTTCTGTACTCTGAAGGGACTATGAGGAAGATCATTGCCCCCTGCCTACTGTTCCTTAGGGTTCCCAGGCCCTTGCTATGTTCTAATTTAAACCCAAGACTTGTTAAAACTTCCTAAAGCTAGAAGTTTGGAGAAGGAGAAAGAGAAGCTGTAGGAACTAAACCAGCTGCCAGTCTGAGGATCATAGTACAGAACCAATATGGGGCCAGACATTGGTTCATCTGAGCTTCATCCCACACCTTGACGCCCCAGGGATGCTTAACTGAGTAAAAACTCTGGTTATTTTATTGTGATATGCGAAGTATATGTACACATACATACGTATGAAGAGGTAGGGGTGAAATTGTAGGTGAAAAAGCTCCCTTCCTCCTTGGGCTGCGGGAGCCATGCCAATCTTGGCTGCCCTCCAGCCTGGTATAACCTTGGAGCTGTACCTGCAGGGCAGGGGTGGAGCCTTGTGTTTTCCTAAGCAGTGCCTGCACCTTGCCAGGAGGCCCAGCACCTCACTGGCGTCACAGGTGGTTCTGAAGGGCCTCTCCTGAACTTGAGTCCTAGTCAAGGTTGGTCTGGCCCCATAAGGAGACCCAGGAGCAATTCCTTGGAGGGAACCTCTGGAGGTGGATATGGGGGTGGGGAGGCCTTTACTCCTTTCCTGATGGCTCTGAGGAGAGGTATAACTGCTCCACCACCCTACCACCTAATTACACTGCTCTAATTTTGAGGCAGTCCTCTCTCAAGAAGAGACAGCACTCCCCCACCTTGGGCTGGCACAATAGGTGGATCACCTGTACCAAAATCTCTCTCCACCTGTCCCGTTTCCTGGTCTAAAATTCATACCCCAATATGCTTTCCAGTAGGTCCAGGAAACCCCGGTGAGGAGGAACAAGTGTCCTTTATGAGTGTAAGATGTAAGCCTGTAAGACTGTCTCATGTGTGGATGCCACCTGGACCACGACAGCAGAACTTTGAGAAACAGAATGGGACTCAGCAGGGGTAAGTCTGAATGAATGCACAGCGGGGTTAGAAAAATCTCCAGCATGAGGTGCTCACTGGACATTGAGGCAGGTCAAAGTAGGGGAGGACAAAGGTTGTGAGGCAGGAACTGGCAGGGCATGTCGCCCAGGGCAGCAGGGCCTACAGGCTCTGGCTGAACTGGGGGTTTGTGTCCCACATAAAGAGGCAGAATCGCTGACCCCCTCCCAGTCCACTGTTGCTGCAAGGGAATGTGGGACCCACCTGCCAGGTGTTTGTTTTCTGTTTTTTCTATTCCTTTTTTTTTTTTTTTTTCAGGAGAAGGGAGAAACCAATCAGTTTTTTTTTACATGTTGGCAACTAATGTAATTATCTTAAACACTGTGTGGGCCTACATCGTACAAGTAAGTGAAACATCTGTGGTCCCGTTGGCTACTACCATGTTTCCCTGAAAATAAGACCTAGCTGGACCATTAGGTCTAATGCATCTTTTGCAGTAAAAATTAATATAAGACCCGGTATTATATTATATTATATTATATTATATTATATTATATTATATTATATTATATTATACCCGATCTTATACTATATTAAAATAAGACCGGGTCTTATATTAATTTTTGCTCCAAAAGATACATTAGAACTGATGGTCCGGCTAGGTCTTATTTTTGGGGAAACACGGTGGGGAATAGTGAAATAAGAGTCTACCCAAGGCCATATGAGCTTCCAGGGACAGCTAAAACACTACCTTTCCCAGCTCTAATGCATAACGTAAAATTATTTAACCAGCAAGAGGCCCTGCTTAACAATCAATCAAACCTGTTTAAGCCAAGAGGCAAGTACAATATTATCAGCCTCTTTATATCTCAGCTCCATCCATATCTTGACCCTGAAAATAGTTCAATCCAGTGTTTTCTCTTTTTCCTCTTCTTTCAGCTCAAAAACCCGAGAACACAAAGCTTTCCCAGGAAAGTTTTTCTGGAAAGGTAACACTTAATTCTAGAAGAGACCTTTGCCTCCATGTTACTAGTCAGGAATGTTCCAGGTGGATCCCCAAGCCAACCATGTTTTGAACTTGTACAAAAGCCCTGAATGACCTTGGGCAAAGTACTTAGCCTATCTGATTTCCTTCTTTTGCTCACTAAGGAAAACTGTCATAGTGGGAAAAAAGCACAAAACCAAGAGTGTCTGATCATTCATCTAGACACGACGTGCCTGTTTCCTCCTATAAAAAAATGAGTGGAACAGGTGTAAGGCCCTTGGGGGTGGAGGGTCTCTAACAGGCTCTGTTCAGAGCATTCTCCTGTGTGAAACCCAGGAATGCCCCCCACCCCCCAGCAAAAGTGTGAAACGGCGGATGTTTGAATTCTCTGAGCTTCATCCCACACCTTGATGCCCCAGGGATACTTAACTGAGTAAAAACCTTGGTTATTTTATTGTGATATGCAAAGTATATGTACACATACATACGTATGAAGAGAATACTACATACATATGAATATCACTTGTACCCAAAACTACATAATGGATTTATGCCCTGCCCCCACCCCCCCACCCTTAAAGGTTCAGTATGTACTAACCACTGATTTTAGAGATCACATCCAGCACTTTCATGCTGAATGCCATGAAGTGTTTAGTGTTTGGAACTATCTGCTCACCCTGACTTGGAAGCAAGTTTATTTATTCAGCATAAAAGGAAGTATTTGAATTCACAGAGTGTGATTCTCTGCAACTGTTAAAAGCAGCAAGACTGGACAGACAACTTTTAGGACAATAGAACATATTTCTCTGCTCTGAATGCCACCTTGCTATTGAAAGGGACCAAAGTTTTGTCACCCTAAGGCTGCCTTTTGGGATATTGATTTTAAGCTGTTCATTAAGAAACAAAAGACTCAGAAAGAATCTCTAGCCCTCCCCGCTTCATGCCCAAGAAATTCAGATGGAAAATCCCACTTTGAGAAGGGAATCTTAGGATGCTGCCTTAGCCTAATTTGAATTAAGTGTTGTAAAAAGGAGGACTTGAGCCTGTTAGCTAGATACCCCACGGCTTCTGAGTTGCCAGCAAGAATTTACCTACCATGTGCGTTCCACTCTTCCTCAACTACTTATAAATCGCCCATGAGAACTAAATGGGTTAAGTGAGAACTCCTGAACTCTAAGACCCCGTTGGCCCCCTTTTTTCCTTTATCCAATATGTCATATAAAGCCAATGTTGGAATTTTCATGCTTATGTGAATTTCCCATGTGCATGTATTACATTTTTTTATTTTCTTCTGTCAATCCGTCTCTGTTAATTCGGTTATTAGCCCAACTAGAAGAACTTAGAAGGTGGGAGGAAAAGTATTAATTTTCTTTTTAGCCCCCACACTATCTTAACTAGAACATTATAGGACATCAGCATTAAAAACGACATGAATTTTAGTTAATATTGATAATATATTTGGATGATAAAAATTAGCCTTTTTTTCTAACATTCCTTTCTATTGCCTTCTTCATTCAGTTATATGATTTTGAACCATTCTTTCTGAAACTAAAAATGCCAGTAATGCTTTTATGAATATCACAATTGCTTAGGTGAAGAGAAAAACTTTCCCCATCCAATTCTTATTTCTTTGCCTAGCTTTTTTTAGACCTAGCTGGCCTTTTCTAATGACAGGTTTGCGCACACACACACACACACACACACAGAAATTAGAGCAAGAACAAAATAGAACTATAAGCTGCGATAGGGCGCAGTGCATGGTTTCTATTCCTTTCTTTCTACCCCTCAATATTTTAGCATGGTATCTCCCTAAAGGAGGTGTTAGAGAAATGGTTGAATCTGCGGAAGAACTGAACAGAGAGAAATCCAGCAACTGCTTTAGTACTTGATGATTGAAAACTAGAATCAAACCAGAGGCAGGCTAAACGGCTGTCTGCAAGGTGAACCCCCAGTTAGGTACTCCAGCTCTGAGTCAAGTCCTTCCTGCCTCTCACCCCAGTTTCAGTTGTTGTTTTGGAGCTCCTTTCACGGTTACTCTTTTCAGGGCACAGTTTCACCAAGAACCCCAACTCGTCTTCCTCTCTCTAAGTGACTATTCAGCTAGGAAGCTGAATGATTCTCTTAAAGCCCCTTCTGGCTTCTTCTTTTCTTCCAAGCAGCTAGTCATTGATCCCATCCCTCAGATTCTCCCCTAATACCTACAGTCTTGTACTAGTCACTTAGAAGCTGCACATGGAGGAAGGACATGGCAGAGGGAATTCCTTTCAAGCTCTCATCTTACAAGCCAGTGAGTGGAAACCAGCATCACACTGCCCCAGACAGTGTTTTGTTGATGCGACACTCAGCTCAATGCCTCCCATGACCCCTACGGTTTTTCTTTTCCTATTCTTAGGTATAACCCATCGTTCTTCTACCTTTATTTATGCAGCTTGGTTTTTCTTGATCCTTCTTTTTGCCCTGGTGCCTAGACAGTGGAGCCATTAGTTACATGTTGATGTAACTTTTGCTCTCATGTTGTCGTTCCTAGAGCTGGACCCATGCTGTATAACCTGCTGTTACCACAGGGTTTTTCTCTAGCTGGATGCATTCTTACCACGTGATCCTGTCCGCAATGGGTAGTTCTCGAAAAGACAAATCCATAATTTTGTTTTGTTTCATGAGACTATTTCTGGAGGTTGAACTAGTTGACTGGTTAGTGTGAATGAGCTTGCACTGAAAGCACATAAGTGACTTTCCAAGAGTTTCCACAGGTTGTTTTTTTTTTGCCTTTTTGGAGATGTCACAGTTGCCTTTCTCTTTCTGAATTCCATGCTAATGTTACATATATATGTAATATTATATATGTCATATATATATATATATATATATATATATATATATATATATATATATGATTCTGCTGTGCTGGGGCTCTGTTCTTTTCTGTGCGGGAGATATTGCAATGCAGGTACCTATTAATTTACATATAGGCCATCTGCCAAGGTTTAGTTCTCTGCTGCAACCGGATGCTGTTTGAATGTATGGCCATCCATCAAATATGGGATTTTACTGAACTTCTCCCTCACAACAAGGCTTGTTGGCATGAAAGACCCAGGAAGAGGTAAGAAATTGATTTCAAGACCCCAGTTTGAGGCAGGCAAGTGATAGAGGATGCACCAAGAAATTAATTTTGGAGAGAATTGAGATCGAAGTTAATCCTTCATTGACATGACAACTATTCTTTGGGTTCCTGCTCTATGCAAGGTACTGTGTGCACACGCAATGACTAAAGTTGGAGACTTGTTAAACCGTAACAATAGATGATGTATTAAGAGCTCCATGTCAGAGACTGAAAAACCTTTTGAGAAAGAAATGAAAATTACCTGGAAATAGTAATTTTACATATCAACTTTTCTCTTTCGTTTTTTAAAAAAGTTTAGAAATAGGATTCTTTCATCGGCGGCATCCCTGGAGCCTAATAGAGGCATCATAGGAGACTAATCAATGTTCTCTTGACGGGGAGGAGAAGGAAAGTGTGCCCATGGCCATTGGATCCTGGGGATTTTTTAAAAGGGACTGAGCAAGTTTATCAAGGGGAGTCAGCAGGAGTAGAAATCCAAAACCTGATTTTTGAGGCTGAGTACTATGAAAATGACCAAGATCTTGCCACAGAGTGAATACCTAGTGTTAGCTGAATTCTATTGAAATTTGTATTATCATGGAGAAGCACTGACTTAAGTAGATGAACTAGAAAAAAACTCTAATAATGCTAAAATAGAATGAAGAATGATCAAGTCACTTAAGATTTAAAGTGTTATTTGTACATTTGTTTACAGACAAATTAGTGTAAAAATCAGAAGTAAAATAAAATGAGCTAGGATTGTCTGGTCCATGGGACATTTAGAATTCTAGGTATGTCCTAAAAATGAATTTCATGTGAATTGGGCCAGATTTTCAAAATTTTGATCAAAAGTTTTATGGCTTATTGAAAAGGACTTCCCACGAATTGACCAAATCCTTTCTATAGCATTTCCAGCTAAACGTTTTCTTTCTTTTTTAAAAAGCACCTCATCCAATTTCAACACAACAGTATTTTAAGGATCAAATTTATACTAATGAACAGATTTTCTGAGGAGATATAAACTCCAGACATTCAGGAGAGCTTAATTCACCACATGTTAAAGGACACTTAAAGTTAACATTATAGTTTTAAAAGATAAATTCCTAACTCTGTTCCATTTTGTTTAATTTTACCTCCTGGAATGTCTTCGATTCTTTCAAGAGATTGTAGAATTCACTCTCAAAGTGAAAACAATTGAAATTCATTTAAAAATAATTTAAATAAACACTACTAAACAACATGTAGCCCTTGGAAGGGGCAGGTGGGCTGAGGGTTTTGTGAACTCTAACAATAAACATTAAGTGTTTCAAAGGACAGAACATTAAGCAGCATTTTTCTGGTGACTGTCAAGCCTCCCCTCCCCCACTCACTTTGTGGCTGATCAGAGGGAGGTTCCCGTCTTACCCTTGAACAACGCCATCCTTTCTCTGCATGCGTGGTCGTTGTTCAGTCAGTTCTCACAAAAATATAGAACATGTGATGTGGTAAGATGACAACTCTGACACTCCAACATGCTTACAATACAGGAACTTTAGGAAAATGAAAAGAAGCTGCTATGGACTGAATAACGTGTGTCTCCCCCTACCCCCAGCCCCCACACATACCTCACATTTATATGTTGAAACCCCAGATCCTCAGTTTGATGATATTTGGAGGTGGGCCTTTGGGGAATTAGAATTAAATTAGGTCCCGAGAATAGGGCTCTTGTGATGGGATTAATGTCTTTATTAAAGGAAAGATGCAGGAAATCTCTCTGTGTGTCCCTCTCCCTGCATGCCTGCATCACGTGAGGACCTACCTAATGAGAAGATGGCCGTCTGCAAACCAGGAAGAGGACCCTCATCAGGAACCCAATCAGCTGGAACTCTGATCTCGGACTTCTCAGCCTCCAGAACTGTGAGAAACAAATGTCTGTTGATTTAAGCTGCTCGGTCTATGGTATTTGTTGTAGCAGCCAGAGCTGAGAGAGAAGCCCTCACAAACAAGTTGATTTTACTGACCTGGCTTAGAAACTGTACAGAGCAAATAATAATCTTTATATGTAGTAGGCAGACCCTATTTGTTGATGTCATCACTTGCCCAGACCCAAATAGATCTCTACTATAGTCTCAAATCTTTATTGAACACCTACTGTATGTTGGACAATGGTCAAATTCCAACTCCATGAAAGCTCTCCATTTTTAGACTCTCAAAGTGTCTAGGAGGAAAATCCTAGCATGGAATTGTACACATGGAAGATCAGCAGGCGTTTAACAGTGATAACTTCCCACACTGCTGTCTTGGACCGTCTGGGGTTACTTCTTGTGTTTACTATTTGGGAAGTAAAGGAGAAATCTAAGTACTCCAAATGCTAACTCTTTTTTTTTTTTTTTTAATCAATAGGACAACATATATAGCAATTAAATTACTCAAAGATGGGTACCAATAAAGGTATTTGATACACAAATTGAGTGGAGGAAATAATCAAGTTCAATTGCACAAAGGGAAAAACCAACACAGGCATAGCCATTGGAACAGTCCATGTAAGAGCTTGAACCAAAGCGACAGTGGTGATGAGGAGAGTGTACAAAATAATATACCGTAATGGAACCACCTCCGATGGAGTTGAAGCTGCCATCCCAGAGAAATTGTCTTGCACATCTTACTCCTCAACCTTTGGAATGTTAAAACTGGGCAAAATAACCTTTGGACTGTGTCTAAAGCAGCGTTGTATTCCAAACAACTGTTTGCAGAGCTATCAGGTAAGCAGATGTTCTGACAAACTGACTGAAAATTAAAGACATTCTTTAGAATTAGCATCACTATATTAGCTTATTAACACCTATAGAAATTCCCTCTACTCTTGTTGTTCCCCTTCCCTTTCCTGTAAATACCCCTTGCCTTCACCTCCTACTCAGAACACCAGTCTCTACCTGAATCAGTGCTTCCCAAATAGCTATTGTTTTGGATCTCAAACACTTGTTGCTTCTCACTTTGGCCTTTTATTTTTAGATTAACAGGAGCAAAGAAGAAAGACGAGACATTAAAAAACCAGAGAGCTAGTCACAAAGACCCACTGAATCTTAGTGACCGCTTAAATGCTAACGAATGATCCTAGAGGAATCCCAAAACACTGAGGTTTTGAATCTAAGTGACTGAAAATATTTGTATTAACAGGTATGGCAATCAGAGGAAAGAACCATTGGTAGATGGGGCTTGAGGTGGAATTGGATGATTCTGACTTTATCTGTTGAGTCTGAGGTGACAGGTGTGTTTATAGTATGACAAAAGGCAGGCATTGGTGATAACCTGCCTTCCTTGCTGCGGTGTTCCTTGGTTCACTATTGGCTTTTACACTGGGACTCTGGCTGACCAAATCCAGATGTGAAGTTAACTCTTAACAAGCTGAGTAACTGAACTTGAGCAGCTGGTTAGCTACAAAAAAAAAAAAAAAAAAAAAAAAAAGGAAAGGCTTTAAAATGAAGGGAGTCCCCACCAAAATGTCTAAGCAGTACTTTGTGAAAGTGTGGCCATTTCTGCTTAGAGAATACACCAGTCCTATGTCAACCATCCACCCATTCATGAAGTGAAGCCCTAGAAGGACCAGGAGTCACTAACAAATCCACAAACGGAAAAGTCTGTCCTCAGTAAGTGGGTCCCAGCAACCCCTTAGGGAGTAGCTGAGTTCTGGGGTAGAAGCCACAACCCTTTCATCAAATAATAAGCACCTTCCTAGAAAGATATGTATGTTTGCATATCCAAATTGCCACCATCATTTGTTCATTTCAATGAGGCTTTGTTTTGAAATAATATAGATTTGCCTTAATCAAGAAAATTGAATGAACTTGAACTTTAAGAACCAGACACCAACAAACTAAGACATTATTTTGACCGTATTAACAGAATATATGTTTCTTTTTTAAAATTATTTGAAAAGCATTCTGAATATAAAGATATAGAGATGCAACAATGCTACATTTGCTTCAGTTTTTTAAAAGAAAATTAAATGTTACAGACATATTTGCTGTTCCTGGTCTACCTTTTCAGCTTCCATTCCTTTCCCTAATTTCTCAGAGGTTATCGCTATTCTGAAATTGGCATTTTTTCCTATGCATGTTTTTTTAATACTTTTACTGCATGCATATGTCCCAATATATCATGTAATATTATTCTGTATATTTGTAATCACACATAAATGATGTCACATCGTACTTATCATTTTCTATCTTACTACTGTATATCACAATGTATTTATCCATTCTGCCACTAAAAGACCATTAAGTTGTTTCCAGTTTTGCCCTGAAAGGAACATCCTTGTACGTGTTTTCCTGCAGGTGGGAGCTTTTCTAGAGAATATTAGTAGATGTGGCATTGCTGGACTTCAGGAAATGTACATCTTTACGTTAACTAGAGATGGGCAACTTATTCATTAAAATGATTGCTCAAAGTACACCCTTCCCAGCCCTGGATAAGAGCTTCTGACTCCTGACACTTGTTAAACATTTAAATTTTTGTCAACAGAATAGGATGTTTTAATTTTCATCCCCTGATAAATAGTGAAGCTTCTTTCAGAATATCCAAACTCTCCTAAGTCAGCTAGAAGTTTGTTTGCCTCTCATCAACTAAGTAAGACAGAGTGTTCCAGATGGGGAATATAAGAGTCAGGCAGAGGAAACTAAACTAGGACTAAGAGCTCCTGCCAAAGATTGATCAATCCAAGATTAAGATAAGGCATACTTGAAGTTAAAGTCAATGGGAAAGCATGAATGATTTAAAAAAATTGATTCAGAACAACCTCGTGGTAGAGCCCTTTGCTCAGCACCTTTCAGATCTTATCACAGTAACACATATAAGACCAACAAGGAACCAGTAAGGAAGCCAACAAGGAATTACCAGTAAAACTATAATCAGAGCCTATACACAAACTGGACCCAAGTCCCTCATTCTTTGCGATGGCAAATAGATGATGATAACTTGGGGGGCATTTGCAGCAGGTCCTTTACCAGGCACCTGGGAAAGGGGAACAGGTATTTAGCAGAAAGTGAACATGTTGAAATTTGTAGTTCAGTTTATTAGTCTAAACAACAGGAGGTTGGCTTCTGTTCTGGGGAAAAGGTTTGGACTCAGATAAACCCAGCACTGCCATTTATTACCTGTAAGACTCTGAGTCTGTTTCTTCACCATTAAATAAGAATAATGATATCTTCTTCATAGAGTTGTTACAAGATTGAAAGCAATAACTATTCTACTATAGTGTCTGGTACATATAACTATTTAGTCCATTCATGATTGTAACAAAATAATTGAGCAGCTACTATATTCCAGGCATTGCTGCAAGTCCTGGGCACACAGCAGTGAAGAATTAGACCAAGTCCATGCTGTGAGGATGTCAGGTGATAATTGCCATTGAGAAAACACAGGGTAAAGGGGGTAAACAGTGAAGGGGGCCACCTAGATTCAATGCTGCTTTTCCTGGGCTCATTTCTGGGCAACTCTGGGGAGTCATTGGAGTTCTAACTTTCTTAAATTGTGAAATGGGAAAAACAACAGAATTGTGCATGGTTTTACTTATTTGTGTGCTAAAATGAAAGTTTAGACAGTCTTTCCAAACTTTGATTTGTTTAGAACTTTAAAGCAGAGAAAAAGTCAAGGTTGC
Source organism: Rhinolophus sinicus (assembly GCF_057876585.1). NCBI lineage: Eukaryota > Metazoa > Chordata > Mammalia > Chiroptera > Rhinolophidae > Rhinolophus > Rhinolophus sinicus. The sequence goes on from NC_142503.1 coordinate 48,806,951, forward strand.
TGGAAGGCTTGCCGATTTAACATTGACAAAATATTTGAAAGTTGTCCAAAATTATGGGCTTTAGTGAAGTGAAAAAGGACTTCATTGGGGGAAAAAATACGTATATGTGAACAGAAATATGTGCAGTAGAAAAAGCAATGGGCAAAGAATCTCGGGAGGCCTGGAAGATAGTTTAGGCTCTATTCTTCCGTAGCCATGGAAATCATGCAACCTCTCTGTGCCTGTTTCCTTGTCTATAAAATGATGCTAGGGGGCTTTCAGTTCTAGTTATTCTCTCCCTGGACACTACGACTCCCACTTTTGTTTCTGAGAACAGAAGCACTGCATTTATTTCTGTTCTGATTCCTTTTTTTAAAAAAAATGTGATGGTGGACTGTAACCATTTCCTTTTCAGACATAGAAGTCTCCTTTGCAATAAAGTGTAGTTCCTGCTCCTGTTCAGTGTCTCTCTTTTTCTGAGACAGGGAAAGAGAAAATCTTGACACCCCAAGGGCTCCCAGGACTTGGGAAAAGCCTTGAATCATTTCTTTCTTGTCATTTCTTCATGTCTCACTTCTGGTGATGCACATTGGTCACGTATTCTGGTAAGTATGTTAAAATGATCAATAACATGATAGTTTTGGGAACTCACCAAATTTTTAAAGGTGAATGGAAGGTTAAAGTTTCATGCCAAGATTTTACTCAAGCATACTTTTTTTTTTTAAATCTTGTTCGAACCTCTTGATATAAATAATCTGTTATTATTATAAAAACAAAGTTGCATTTTTTTTCCAAACACTTTCATGCTCATTTCAATTTATCAAAAGGAGAGAGCTGGGCCTTAGAAAACAATCATTTTTTTAAAACAATATTTCTTTTAAAATTGTTTTACCATATCTAGTAGTTTCCCAGTGTCATCTTTTATTTTACATTAAAGTAAAAAAAAACAAACTTTTTTGCTTTATGAAAAATACATTTTTCACTAGATGGCCTCAGTTTTTGTTTTTAATATCCTTGCAAGCATAGTCAGATGGCAAAATAAGCTGGCACATTGCCTTGTACTTATTTGAGTCACTCTCCAATGTCAAACCTTAAGAAAAAATAGCCCAGAATTCTGCAGACAAGTTTCTTTTCTGAGATTCTGAGAAGTGATCTGTGAATAGTACTGTTACCCAGTGACTACAGACTGAAATCCCAAAGATTAATTTCAGCACTTGCAAGAAAGCAGGAGCATTTGCTTTTACAATTTCTTAGTGTTAGGTTCTCCATAGAAACATAATGATGACAAAACCTTGAAATCTCCCCAGAGCCTTCAGAGAAGGGCTAACCAGCTAGAACACGAACCTAGAACTACTCTTTTGCAGATCACCTGCTTATGCTTTAACCTTCACTTTCTGCCATTAACGGGTATTTATTTACTTATTACAATCTGTGATATCTATGCAAGTGTTGATGGCATCAACTTGTTTGTATTAAAACGCCTTTTTATCACTCTTACTGATGTCAGTGCCATTGAAATTCTACTTCTCTCTTCTATCTCTGTCACAGTCCCTTCCACCACGTGTCAACACCACCAAGTGTTTCACTCTAATCCATCCTATAACCTGCTGCAAGATGTACTTTCCCTAAACTCTCTTGTATCATGCAGCGTCCACGCCCCAAACCTTTAAGAGCTCTCAAAGTCCTCTCAGCCTGTTATTCAGTGTCCTCCGTGAGCTGATACCAGTTTCGAAATTTCTATTCTCTCCCACCCTTATGCTTCACCCTATTGTCCCTTGTCCTTGCCTGTCTTCTAGGAGTGGACATTCTCCATCCAATTCTTATCCATTTTTCAAGGTCGACTTTGAGCCACACTTTCAAGTTCTATCACCGTTCTTGACCATTCTAGTTTCCAGTGATTGTTTTCCCCACCTCTAAAAAAATAGACTACCACTTCTTTGTGCTTTAAATCACACACATACTGAAAACTGATTTTCGCAAGTCGGGCTTACTTGATAGTACTTATTACATGGAATCAGAGAGATGGATTGAACTTTAGATATTATCCAATTCAGCATCTCCTGAAACACAGGGAAGTCTCCTTGCACGTGTCTCCCTCTGGGTGAACCCTGACTAAAAGGGTGCTGTGCCTCAAAATGTGGCTGTTTTACTTTGCATTGCTCTTGTGATTAGAGACAACGGCTCTTTAAGGGGGGAAAACCCCAAAAAACAAAAATCCTTTTTCATCCCATTCCAACCAGGTGAGAAGCTAAAGCCTCCAGAAAAAGACTAAAAAAGAAAAAGCAAAAAAAAAAAAAAAAAGAAGAAGAAAATGGGGGGATGGAGGGGGAGAAAAATCATCTTGTTCTCCATCTGAACGAGATTTTCTTGAGTCCAACTGAAATCTCGTGCCTATTTTCTAGCAGAACTACTCTACTCTAAGCATGGTCCGCAGATCTGCAGCGTCAGCATCCCCTGACAGCTGGTTAGAAATGCAAATTCATGGTCCCAAGACCAACTGAACTGGAAGCTCTGAGGGTGGGGCCCCAGAATCTGAGTTTCTACCAGTTTGAGGACTACATCGCCCATATGAAATGGAAACACAGCTGGCTCCTCTCTGTATCTTTGCATACTTAAAAACGGTTAGTGTCACTATGCCACCTTTTCCTCAACTAAATCTCTTATAATTCTATTTCAGTTATTTTATTTTGCCAGCCATCTGGTCGCCTACACATTCCGCCTTTGACAAGCAGGTGAGGATCCTGGTATACAAGAGACCCACATTCCGTCAGATCGTATCTCTCCGAGGCATAAAGAGAAAAACAGCTCCAGGTGACCGCATGGAAACCCCCCTTTTAAAACAGCCACATGTGGTTTAATTTCCTTAAAAGCTTAGCCGGAAAAGGGTTTTGTGTGTGCGACCCCAGCAGGGCTGGGTGATAGCTTTGTACCGCGGGTGGGGGGGTGGAGTGCGAAGGTGAGCCGTGGTTGACTCGCACTTGTTTGTGTTTTGAATGGTTGCTTGGGTAGTGTTTATCTCGCTCTTCCAGCAAACACGCATGCACACGCTCTCAGTTTCTTGTCATGAGAGGGGGACCTTGTATTTTGTAGTCAAGGGGGCACAGAGACAACTTTCGAAGGGGAAAAAACGCTCAGTCTCCCCAGAGGAAAAGGAACCGCGCTGTTCGTCCTTTTGTAACGGAGCAACGCCCCAGGCGACTGGGGCTGCCAGTGTCTTCTGCGGTTTTTCTTGCTCTTGCCCGCGTAGATTCACTTCCACCCTCTAAGTGCTCCAGAAGTGAAACATCAGGCGGGGCAGCCTTAGCCCCTAGGCTGCCAGCTGTGCGCAGGCCCCAGCTGCAGGGTATTCCGGCGGGGCGACCCGCTCAGCCCCTTCCTTCCACCCCTGGGCCAGGCCGGGCAGGGGCGGGTCCACACGGTCCCGGCGCTGCTCCTCGCGCGCGGTAGGGGTCGCTGCTCCGCGGCGCGCTCCTAGCGCGGTGGATAACGGGGACGGACTGGAGGAGAAAGGAAACCTGCGGAGCGGAGGGAGGTGGCAGCGGCGGCCGGGAGGGAGCGAGGGAGGAGAGTTCACTTTTGCTCCAGTGTCAGCGCGCGGCGGCTGCAGCGGGCGCTGGCGAGGGAGCACCAAGGGAGCCGGTCGCCCATCTCGGGGCGGCCAGAGGAGGGCAGCGAGAGGCCGGATACGAGTGCGCCGGTGGGGGCGCGGAGCCGGCGAGCCTGGCCAGCGAGGGAAGCCGCGGGGGGCGCGCCCCGGGCGGGCCCCCAGACCCCCGCAGGATGCCCCACGAGGAGCTGCCGTCCCTGCAGAGACCGCGCTATGGCTGTAAGTACGCTGGGCGCTTAGGCCGCCGCCACCCTTGGCTCCCACCCACCCCCCGACCCCGAAACGCGTTGGAGAAGCCCAGGGAGCTGGGTGCGCGCCTCGGAGGGGACGGGAGGGCAGCGGCTGTGTGGCTGCAAAGTTGCGAGTTGGAATTGCAAAGGGTAGTGAGCGGCGTCCCCACAAATTCCTAATCCCTAGTAGGCAATTCCAACTCTCTACCCCGCCAACGCCACCCCGGCGCGCGGGCCGCGTTGGGTCTGCGTGATGGGACAGACCAGGTTAGGGGTTCAGGGGTATCAGGTGAGGAGCCCGCGGAGCTGCAGGCCGCTGCCGGTGTGGGCCAGGGGGTGGCGTAAGGGACCGGATTCTTCCAACTCAGAAGGTGAAGTTTTGTTTGCTGTAGCTACAGGTGGGCGCAGCAAGTTGTGTGCCCGCGCACTCTGCTAGTGGCAAAGTCGGGTTTCCTGGAAGGGCAGGCATCTCCTACCCCGCTCCCTCGGAATTCACGAGCCGAAAAAGCCAGTTTGTGCCCCACAGATATGAATCCTTTCCTGCTGCCGCCGAAGGGGACCCCTGCGGCCCCAGCATCTCTCCTCCCTGTTCCCCTCTGACACTGCCAGGACTGTGCCGCGCCCGTGAGAGGACTGCAGCGGGGAGAGGAGCCCGCGTGACTGGAACGAGACGGTGTCGATTACCCAGCCAGGGGCTGCCCTCTCAAAGAGGTTGTTTTAAAGGCGGATCTGGAGTGGATGGAGCCAGATTAGCACCAACCACGTGGCTTCATGTGCAGAGTTCAGAGTCTTTACTAAACATGTGCCAGGAAGTATTTCCTCTAAAACAAACAGAAAGTTGGCGCTCTCTCTCTTTAGGGTTGGCCCGGTTAGTGAGCCATAGCCAAGGACCACAGGTTAATCTTTTGCCCAGGCTGGCCTTGGTGGCAAAGGTATCAAGTTTGGATTAAGGTGATACCTACTGCAGGGTTGTTTTTTTGTGGTTCTGGCTGAGTGGGAGGGCCACAGACTTGCCATAATAAAAAAGGGGGAGTCGTCTATGTGTGCAAGTTTACCTTCCCCTTCCTCCCCACCAGTCTTGGAGTGGAGTGTCAGAGATGGGAAGTTCGGTTTCCAATGTGACCCTGTTGGTGTCAGGCGGTGAGGAGGAAGCCTGAGGGAGGAGTCAGCCACAGCCTCTGTACTTTAGGGAAATGCATTCAGCAGTTAGCCAAGACCCAGCTCATTGCAGCTTTAGTTTGCACTTTGGGAAACCACACAGACAGCCTCGCTCCTTGAGTGCAAGGAGACACACTGTGCTCATCCAGTGTGTGTGGTGTCACCCTCAGGTTGGTGAAAGCCCTTTATATATGTGACACGTTCCCAGAACATAGAGAGTAGTATCATCGTGCCAAATTATAAGATGATCAAGAGTGGGAAATAGACACATATACACAAAAAGTGGTTTTTGATATCACATTTTAAACTATGGTCTGCTCTGTGTGTCATCTGAGGAGGCGTCCAGTGTTGGTGCAAAGTTGCAACGAGTGTAGTGCATTAATGCAGCATTTCCATCCGCTTCTGCGTGTGCATCTGTGATGTTGATTCATTTTCTTTCACTATTACCTGTGGCTTTGGCAGCAGTCCAGGAGGTTCAGCTCCTGCAAGCATGAAGAGCACGGTCACGTACTTTGGAAATCATCGTCCCACTTTTCTCATTGAGTCTGGTATAATGTGCCACCTTGTTGGCCTCACCTATTTACCCCCAGTTCATGAAGTGCTGGCGTTCTTTGGTCACTTAAGGTAGTAAAAAATAGGAAAATATGTGCCAGTTTCCAGACTTTATGATGACCTGAAAATGTTAAGTTTTCAATGGAAACGTCTGTAATATCCTTAAAGTGAACATTTCTATAATTTTGATACCAGATTCATGAATGGTGTATGTTCATAGTTTATTTTTAAAATGATATCTAGTGGAATATACCTTCGTGTTAATAAATACTACCTAAGATTGACTATTCATGCAAAAGGGGATGGTGTGATGTATTAGAATGTATAATTTCTGGTTCTTGTTGGCTTTCTGGACCTTAACACAAGACTCACTAGCTCTGAGCTCTTCTCAGGAAGGCTGGGGAAGGATATTGCAGGATTGTCCTTGCTGCATTGCATGACTGTGCTTTTTCTTGTTTGAGGGTTTGGTAAGTACAGGTTCAATAAAACCTCAGACTATACCAAACAGGCTTTCCCTCCACATTTAAAAATAAGCAAAGTCCCAATACTCTCCCTATATACATTGTTGTAATTTCAGTTCCAGTGCGGTATAGGTATATTCTGAGTAAAAGATATTTGAGAGTGGGCTTTAAAAACCACTTTTTGGTAGTTTGAATTAAGTTGTTGTACTTGTTTTAAGTCTGGTCTTCTGTCGTCTCTCCCCCTCCCTTTGAAATGTCACTTAATTCAGTATTTCTTGTACAGAGTAAATGAACTCAGCTTGGGGCTGTTATGGTATCTGTCCTTTCCACCAGGCTGAGTGTAAAATACTACAGAGTAAGTTGTACTTGAGGGATTTCTCAATGAGTTCTCCCTGAAGGCACCCTTCTCAGATTTCTGGCGAGAGGTTGCTGAAGTCTTCCTGATTTGCACACTGGAGCACTGCATTAAAATTAAATAGACCACTTTCTATTTACTCCCTGCTTTCATGTGGCTACTTCCTCCTGCAACCTGTGAAGTTGTTTGGTGTGATGTTACTACAGAACAAAGTTAAAATACCAGCTCAGGAGTGCAGTTCTGCAGGGAAGAAATGGAAAACGGGACAGGTGGAAACTGCTATACTAATTTAGACATAACCAGAATAGTATATAATATTATAACCAGAATCTCTATCAAAAACCAAATTTAAGTGACACTCATGCTTTAGTATGTATGATTCACAAATAACTTTTCTGCTGTTGCAATGAACTATGATGTATTTTTCAAAGTAATTTTGAAAACATATTGCCACCATGATCTGTCAAAAATCTCGTTCCAGTTACCTGACAGTTAAAAAGATCAGTAAGAGCAAAAGAGGGGCTTTGTGACTGACTACTAGACTTAGCACTGATAATTTAATCAACATTTACCAGTAAGTGCCTATTGTGGGTCTGTAATCAATGTGCATGTAGCAACAGCTGCCGTTTTCTACCCTCTGGGGAACTTCTTTCCTGTCATGAGAAACATTGTAAACTTAATAGTGATCAATGTTTCACTGTTTGTTTTTTCCAAAAAGTGCAACATAGGCAGTGGGTGGCGCCCCAGCGGGTGGTGAGTGCCTGCTTGTGCGCGCGCGCGCGCGCGCGTGTGTGTGTGTGTGTGTGTGTGTGTGTGTGTGTGTTGTGGAGAAAGGTTCTGGCTGATGTTATAAGCTTTTGAACAGTGCTCTTCTTGCTCTTGTCTCAGTGGCAGGATTTTTAAATCACGTGGTAACTGAAATATTGGAGTAGGCAACATAACTAAACCTCTTGCCCCTTTCCCGGTATCCACCTTAGATGAAGACATTTACGTTCTGAACCAGTTAAACGAGGGTATATAAAACAGGATGGAATGCATCTGGGTTTAGCTCAGCTGGGCTCTAACATTCTAGCAGTGTTTTCATTTGAACTGCAGAAGGTTCGAGCTCTGTGCAGTGTTGCCATGTGATGCCCTCTTTAGCAGACAAAAGTCAAGTCACTCCTTCATATGCTAATGTTTCAGTTGAGCATTTGACAAGAATCTCTAAGGTCAACAGCTAAAGTGTTATTTTAGTATGCTTTTAACTTTAATTACACATGTTGGTAGTCAAAATGACTTGTTTGGTAAGGTTTAAGCTTGTAATATCGAGTTTGTTTTAGAATTTAGTAGTATGTAGGATGTTAGCTAACCCCTTTGCTGTTGCCCCGCACTGTCTCACTTCCACAAGCTTTTTAACAGCTCATTTTATTTAAAAGGTTACTATACAAACATAGCTAACACACCAAGTCTTCATGGTATCCAAAAGAGAAAGGCCCCTCAACTTCTGATTTGATAGTCAGGTAAGTCTTCTAGGGTAGGTAGGCAGTTCCGCATGGGGTGTGGAATTAAGGTTTATGAGCTTACTAAGAGCTGAGTGCTTTTCATGTGCTATTATCTTCTGCTCATCATTATCTTTGAGAGGACCAGTGGCTTCCCCATTTCACAAAGAAGCTGAAATCCATGATATTGACTCAAAGCCACACAGCTAGTTGAAGACAGTAGGAACTTGAAAGCCAGTGCTGTTCAAACCTGAAGTCTTTTCTCAACCAGCTATTGCCAGTTTACCTCCCCTGACTCAATGGTAGGGGTTTCACCCTTCTTTATGTTTCAGGTGTTTGTCACGATTTTATCAAACTACAGAACGCTGTAGCCATTTGGATAGTGTGTTCTTAAAAGTAGATGTATGGTGTTCTTTAAAGTTGATTTTGTTTTATTTACCCCACCTCCCCCCCCCCAAGGAAAAGCATAGGTTTTTTATAGAGTACATCTAGACTTCATCAAAAATTTTACGAATACACCTCCCATCTCACTGTGAAGCACTGAAATGAAAGGCTTTTCCATAACGTAGTGGCGTGCTCCACTGATTCCAAATAGGATAATTTGTAAAACACACTTTAAGCCATATACTGGCCATGTCTTAACCGCTGGGGTTGAGAGATCAGGCAGAAGCTTGTAGTGGGTTGACTGACCAGTGAGCCAATACTTTTTCATTTTACTGTTTTATTGTATTTTTCTCCATTCAAAGGCAGAACAGTGTCCGTGAAATGACAAAAGCTTTGGAGTTGAGTAGATATGGGCTTGAATTCTGACTTGGCCACTGGTTGCCGTTGTAGCCTTGGGGGTTTCTTCTGTACTTTGAAGACTGGTGTTTTATATTCCTATAGAAGTAGCTGATGTGGTTCCTGGCACATAGTACTAAACAAATTGTAGTTATTTCAATTAATTGAGCACCTAACATGTACAATGTGTTGTGGACAAAGGAAAAATGACTAAGATGGCTACGGCTTATAAGAGAATCTGGAAGATAAAGAATAATGTTTATACTTCTATTAATGCACTTCGAAGATCTGTGGAGGACATGAGAGTGATTGACGGATTTGGATGGGGCAATGAGAAGGCATCATGAAGGTTATGAATTTGAACATGACCTTGAAGGAAGATGAGAGGGGGATAAAAAGGCATTTCAGTGTATTTGCTGTGTGGGTAGTTTGGTGGGGTTGAAGCTTAAGGTGTGTGGATAGATGCTGTAGAAGGCGATGCAACTGGAAGGCAACCGACCATGGAATCCTTTATTTGTAGGCAACTAAGGGCAATTAGAGTTGTCTTGCGGAGAGTAGCTTGATTCAGTCTCTCATGAAGTAAATTTTTTAAAACCTTTTCATTAGACTTTCATTGGTGAGTGGCCCAGTGAAGTGGGGAATAGTGGGATGGTTAGATGTGGTTGGAGTGCAGGTGCTGGAAACTTGCAGGAGGGTGGGGTGAGGTTTGGGGGCGGGTGCATTGGGGACTCTCTCTCTCTCCACTGCTCAGGCCTCTTCACCATGTTTCTAGGATTGGGAAGTTTTTTGGATGGGCTGGTTTGTCAGATAGTTTTGCTCATGATAGGTCAGAAGTTACTGAATAATAATTATGCTTTTGGAACTCATGGCATTCAACAAATACCAAGAGGTAGGCGTGGACCCTCGCTGGAACCTTACAGACTCCAGCCAGGGAGACAGACAACTAACTCTAAACTATCCCAGAAGGTAAATTGTCTGAGAACAGGTATGAAAAAAATGTGTAGTTATATCAAGGCAAGGAACTTGACAACTAAATTCTCTAGGGATAGGGTTTCTCTCCCCTCTTTTTCCCCCTCATTCTCTCCATTACCTGTGGCAATTTTTACTTCTCAGATTTCACTGGAGATGTCGTGCCCTCAAATGACAAACATCCTAGTTTTGTTGAAAAATGGCTACTGCCACATTTTTTTTAGCTCATTGACAGACCCTCAGATTTGACTAAACGCTAACTGCACTCTCCTTTAATTTTATAATCATGGGTTATGTATGGCCCTTCTTGCCAATGTGCCTAAAAGGAGCTGACCGCTGTTTCTTCAGGCAGTGCAGTGGTTTTCAAGGAGCAGTTTCTGGAGCAGCACCAGCAGCAGAACATCCATCACCTGAGAACTTGCTGGAAAACTGAATTCCCCTACCCCACCTGACCTTCCGAATCAGAAACTCTGGAGGTGGGGCCCAGCAACAAGCGTTCTAGGTGATTCTGAAGCACTGGTCTAGCACGAGGGTGAAAAGACATTTCTCCTGTATGGTGACCCTCGGCACAGTGCTTGCAGGTTTTTGTCAAGTAAGGATAAGCACTTGGGCATGTTACCGAATGCTTTATTTACAGTATTCGTTGTGTTTTTGATTTGAGCATGCACCATGTACAAATCCAGGCATTGACTTCTATATAGGTTTGTGTTTATTTTATAGGATTTATTTTGTGTGGCTTTAAGGTAAGGTTGCTTTTCTCCCTTCTGGGAAACAAATGTAATTTGGAAGATCAAGTCCGAAATCTCCCCTGACTAGGGATTAAGGGAGGTCAGCTCCCTGAGGATTTCTAGGTAGACGCTGTGCTATGAGGAGCTGAGCTGGAGAACATTTTTGTGTAAAAGGGAGACCCCAAGCCTGGCAATTCTGGGCTCTAATCCTTGCAGGGGTGCCTGGACAGTAAGGTTGAGTGATGTCCTCTTTCTCCATCATTTTTTCCTCCGGGACAATTTCTAATGTGTTTCAGTTGTTCACTTAGTCATTCACAATTTTTAGAACAGTTGAATTTGTTAGCAGAAATATTGTTTGATATGTATAAGTGTCCCCAGGTACCCAGGTCACCCCCACATTGCAGGGAAAGTATAGCTCTTTTTATTTTGCTATTGATTAAAGATAGAGGATATTCCTATGGTATTTTTGCTTGGGATCCTCAAATAAGATGACTTTTTATTATTTTCCTTCAGTGCTACTAAATCTCTGAAGGAAGACATTTTTATGTCATTTCTTTAAAAACTAAGGGAGATTCATTCCTGATAATTTTGTCTCAATTCTCATATTTTACTGCCAATGTGAATTCAGTCTTAAGTAATGTTCATGAATTTCCTTAGTCATCTCCATATAAAAAGACTTAATTTGCATGTGATTAATGCAACATATATTTCAAATTAAGTAATGTTTAATTCAGTAAGTAGCTGGTAGCCTGGTACCCTGACACCTAGAAGACAATAAATATTTTCTGTTATTACAGGTTTTCCTCAAAGTGTCTGTACTGTACTGTTTGTTGTTTGTTTAAATGAGGAATTTGTTTCTGTTTGTCAAATTAAAGATAATCTCAACAGCTTTTCAAGTGCCAGGCAAATATTTAATGTAGAGTTTAGATTTACTTTCACTCTCTGTGGAACCTAGGCAAGTTATTTTGATTTATCTGGACCTCAGTTTCCTCACCTGTAAAATGCAGATGTGAAAGTGCATGCTCAGAGGGTTGAATGATTTGATGCATGGAAACATTACTGTACAGAATTTGCCTCCACAGAGTCAGGGCTTGAATGATGGTGGTGGTGATGGTGATATCACCCTCATCCCCACAGCCTTTTGCCTGTCTCGCCACCTCCTTCCCCCTTTCTCACTTTAACAGAAAGTGGATTTAAAATCCCGGCCCCATACTCTTCTTGAAAGCATATACTCATCGGAAAATTCTTTAGTTATCTATATGGAAATGGAATTCTTCTTCATTAATTTGGATGGAAATCAAATTACTCCTCGTTTATATATATTTAAAATATGCTAATGTGTCTGTTGCTGACTGTTTCCAAATGAAGTTGGACAGGGGTTGTGTTTCTGCACTGAATTTTTTGTCATTGTGGAAATGATCACGGAGCTGTCACTAGAATGCCCGAGTGAGGAACTGTCACTCTGCAGTTCCTAAGTGTCCTGTTGTCTCATTCAGGGTTAAGTTGATCATTGTTGCTGCTGCTGGTTTGAAAGCCTGAGTTGGTCCATGATGCTATCAAGATGGGAAGGAGTTACCTGAAATAAGTATTAATCTTTCTGCCTGGTTCAGAGTTTGACTTGACTATCAGGGTCAGCCAGCCTTCTGGTCAACCTGGTGCTGTGGGGGCGGGGGGGGGGGGTTAGAAGGGAGGTAAGAAAGAGGAGGAGGAAGTCCACTGAGTTCATCTCACATCCCTCAGGCCTTGCTACCTACAGAAAGTTAGTGAAGATTTAGGTTCATGAGCTCAGTGAAGCTCAACTTACAGGAATAATGGGAATGTTGGAACCATTAGAAATAGAGACTCTGGGCTGCTTTTCATGTGCCCCTTTCAGATTACTCGTTCATTCTGCCTCCCTCCCTTTTCTACCAGTTTCTTTTATTCTGGCACGTTTCATATGAATGTTTCCTATCAACCTCTGTACATCTCACTTCCTCCAAAAGGGAGCTGTGCTATCAGCCAGATTTGGTAGGTTTCTACCTGGGTCCTTGGGGACGTTGTCACTTTCAAGTTCTTTGCCTCAGCCCTGGACTGAGTAATCAGGCTTTGCAGGTTTGGGGTGGGAGCCTGGCAAGATGTCAGTGATACAGTCAGCCTCAAGGAGTATGAGTTCCCCATTCACCCACCCCCTACCTTTGTACCCCTCAGTAAGGTGGCTTCCCAGAGTCTTGCTCATATTGAAGTCTCAGGAAGTTTGTCTGAGAAATGGTCGTTACATACCTAAGACACACATGTTGTCACTTTCATTCTGTATCTACTAATGAGTTCTATTTTCCAAAAGAAAATAATACTCGTTTAAACACACACGCGCACACACACACACACTTATCTCTCCATGAAAACCAGGGTCACATGAGTCCTTTCCTTGTGTAGACACTGATTGTGGTGACAGTCTCAGAGCTTCCTTCCTCAGTTTTCCAGTACTACCATGTTTCCCCGAAAATAAGACCGAGCCCGACCATCAGCTCTAATGCGTCTCATAGAGCAAAAATTAATATAAGACACGGTCTTATTTTACTATAATATAAGACCCAGTATAATATAATATAATACAATATAATATAATTAATATAATATAATATATAATATAATAGTTACCGGATCTTATATTAATTTTTGCTCCAAAAGACGCATTAGAACTGATGGTCCAGCTAGGTCTTATTTTCGGGGAAACACGATATAATACTTGCTATTGTCAGTTTGAATTAGTTAATGGTTTGGAGGCTTGTGCTTGCATGTTCCTCTACAACATATGCTCTGGCTAGAACTTTTCACATTCGATTATGTGAACTCTGAGAATGAAATGGAACTTTTAATGGGCATCTATGTAGTAGTTTTGAAATCTCTGAAAATATTTGATCTAGTAAGTAGAACAAAGAAGATTTAGCAACCAAACAGGGAAGGTACACTTAACCTGTGTACCCATGAATATCTCTAAAAGGTTATGCAAACGTCTTTTTAGAGGCTGCCTTTGGGTGGGAAGACTGAGGGCAAGGGTGGGAATGCTACTTGAAACTGTTTTCGTCATGTGTTACCTTTCAAAAAAATGAAGCAAGTATGTTTTGAAAAATATTGTATAACATTAATTACTCTGAGAAATACATGGGTAAAATGGAATAACAATAAACTCCATGAAGGTTGGAACTTTGTCATTTGGTCACTGCTATATCTCCAGTGTCTGGCACATAAGTCAGTCAGCGTGTCACCAGTGGTTCTTTCTAGGTAATGAGGTAATGGGTGAATTAAACAGGTTTTTTTCTCTTCCTTAAATTTTCTGCGGTAAATATATTTCTATAGTTAGAAAAGTTACAATAGTTACCCTTAGCTGCTCAAGATGTAAAGTTCTCATTACTTGCAAACTGTGCGTTGAGAAAATTAGTGTCTGAAAAACAGGTCTATTATTATTGGAAGGAGATATAATTTTCCAGGTGTGTGTGTGTGTGTGTGTGAGAGAGAGAGAGAGAGAGATTGAGAGACAGATGGAAAGACTGCAGTGTTGAGAGGCCCAGGACACTGGTCGTTAAGCTGTATAGAAGTGATGGGAGGTTGAATTGAAAACGTACGGATCTACAAAATGGAGTTAGCAATGGTGACAAGAAAAAAAAAAGTCCAGGTGGGTAGTAGCTATTCAAGGCTTTTAAAATTTGTGAAGGGAAAGTGTAGGGAGCTCATCTGTAAAAGGCAATAATGAATCAAGAAGTAGTGTCCACACGAAACAGATTGCTGACATAAAAGTAGAGGATTATTCTCTTGACTCAAAAGAACCCTCACGAGCCTGTGAAGACACAGAGAACTCATGATTATGCTTCCATTCAACAGGAGGTTCTAGATGCTGTGAGTGAGATAGAATTTACACGGGTTTACAGACCAAGCGCCTTCAGGGTCAAGCGTGATCAGAGCCTTATACAAAAATGATGTGGAGCTTGGGAGGCTCCCTCCACTGGAGACTGGGTTGCTCCTTAGTCACTCAGATTGGGAGGAAAAATTTGTGAATAGTGCACAAAACAAGATTAGTCTCTGGGCTCACTGGCCCCTTGGAAGCTGCCATTGTCCCCTGCATTATGTTGTAAAACTTAGGGAGCTGTGATGGAAGTATTGTTCCCCAAGAACAATGACAGACATGAAACACTGTGATGGCAAGTACAGCATGTAGCATCTGAAGGCTTAGGTTGAGGTGCCACTTTGTGACATTGGGTATGACTTCTCTGAGCTTCCGTCTACATCTGAAAAAATAAGTTTATTTTTATCTCGAAAGGGGTGTGAGGTACCAGAGATTGCTCTGAAAACTGTTCAAGTGTGTATGGTGTGTGTGTGTGTGTGGTGGGGCGGGGTGGGGGGGTAATTTTGCCACTTATTTGAATAACCCTTTGGTGTAGTCTTATTAGTGTTGAAAACGGTTTATCCCTTAATCGTCTACTTCAAAGGCAGTGCCGCTTAAGTTTTTGTGACATATGCTGTTTTTGAACCCATGTTTGAAATGAAACTTTTTACTTCCTCCCCCAGCTTGAAAGGCAAAATTTTGGCTTTTGGTAGCGAAATATGTTTGATATGTCAATTTTCTGAATCCTGATATATAATCTTTGGCCAGATCCTTTCTTGTCCATCACAGCATTTCTCTTACTAGGAAGTGTAAATACTGAAAACATAAGTGAATAATAAGATCCTCAAAATTGAAAAGACTTTCAAGAGTGCTATTTTTGAGACCTGAGCTGTAGGTGAATGTTTCATGAAGGGAAACTACTTTGTGAGACAGGGGAAATCTGTTTTTTTAAACACTAGGGGGTCAGGTAAGGTGGGGATGAAGCTTGGGAAGGTATTTCTGTCTCCTAGTCTTTTGATAGAACTCATTTCTTTATAAAGTTGAGGTGTTGTGGCTTATTCTTACATAAAAGAGGTGAGGGAGGCAGGGCAGCTGGGGTCACTGGGCCTTGAGAAGATTTCCCAGGGCTGCTGAGTGTTGACAGAAGGTCAAACTTTTGTTTTAGTTGCACATCTTTGACCATTATCCACACCATCATAAAGTCACATCTTGGTTTAGAGTTCTTCTAGTTTGTAGTTGTCAACCTCGCTGCCCATTCAAATCTCCAGGGGAGCGTCACAAAGAAGACACTGATTCCTTGGATTACATCCCCCAGACGGTCTATGCATTTGTTTTCAGGTAGAGCTCTGGCATAGGTATTTATTGTTTTGTTTTTCTATTTATTAAATTTTTTTTACTACCTCAAAGAACAATACAGTGGGACCCGGGTTTTCGAATGTAATCCGTTCCGGAAGACTGTTCGCTTTCTGAAACGTTCGAAAACCAAGGCACGGTTTCCCCATAGAAAGTAATGCAAAATGGATTAATCCATTCCAGACCTTTAAAATCAACCCCTAAAACTGCAAATTTAGCATGAATTTTACTGTCTAATGATATCATAGATCCATAAAATTTACAGCGTTCGTAAACCGAAATGTTTGGCAATGGAGACGTTCGAAAACCGAGGTACCACTGTATAGTGAATATCCATTCCTTTCACTTAGCTTCCCCAACTCTTAGCATCTTGCCGCACCATTCCATGTGCAGACTTTGTGACAGCTCAACCCTTGAACACTTCAGCACCCATCTCACATGCCGACAACAAGGATATTCTCCTCCCCAACCAACCACGGCCTCAGTACTGTGTGTTCAAGTCCATGGTCCAACATAAACGCTACACTAAGAGTTTCCCCAACTGTACTTTGTAGCCATTGTTTTGGATAGAGTCCAGTCAAGCTCCTCACACTGCCTTTGGCCGTCCTGCCCCTTCAGTCTGTCCCAGGCTGGAGCAGCTCTCCTGCATCCCTGTCAATCCTGTGACATTGAATCCTCTGATGAGTCCAGCCCTGTTTCCTGGCGTGAGTGTCTCATGAGCGACCCTATTTCCTTCTGGTGCATCACATCAGGGGGCCACCAGGTCCATCCTCCCAATACTGGGGATGAATAGATACTTAAAAAAAAAAATCCCTAGGAGATTTAATGTACAGCCAAGGTTTGTAATCTATTGAATTAATCAAAATCCTTCACTCTGTGTACGTGTGTTTATGGTCATAAAACACACAACATAAAAATTACCATTTTAACTTGTTAAGTGTACAGTTCTATGGCGTTAAGTACACAACAGTTTACATTGTTGTACAACCATCACCACCATCCATCTCCAGAACTTTTTCATCTTCTCAAACTGAAATCCATAACTCATTAAACAATAACTCCCACTTCCCCCTTCCCCCAGCCCCTGGCAACCACCCTCTTACTTTCTGTTTCTGTGATTTTGACTACTATAACTATATAAGTGGAATTATATAGTATTTGTCTTCTTGTGACTGGGTTTATTTTACTTAGTGTAATGTCCTCAAGGTTCACCCAAGTTATGTATAGCAGGCATCAACATTTCCTTTCTTTTTAAGGCTGAATAACATTCCATTTACGTATATAGCACATTTTGTTTATTCATCTGTCAGTGGAACTTGAGGTGCTTCTACCTTTTAGGTATTGTGAATAACTGCTGTGAACACTGGTATACAAATACATATGTGAGTCTGTTTCTACTTTCACTTCTTTTGGGTATATACTCAGATATGGGATTGCTGGATCATATAGTAATTCCATGTTTAATTGTATAAGGAACTGCCATGCACCTCTCACTTTTCAGTTGAGTAAATTGAAGCAGCCTCAGAAGGATGAAGTATCTTTGAGTTCTAGGAAGAACTCAGAATGCAGACCTCTGGGCTCCTGTTCAGATTACCTCCCCAGGGGCACGTGTGGATCCATTCTTCTTCCTAAGGGATAAATATCAAGGGTATAAAATCTAGCTGTGGCAAGATTTACTTTGCAACCTCAAGGATTATGCAGCACAAGGGTTAGCATGTAGTGTTTCATTTATAGTATGCATAGCTTTTTAAAGAGTTTCGTTTTGGGTTGATAATGTAAGTAGTATTAGCACACAGACAACATGTTAGCTTTGGTCTCTGTAAATGGTACAAAGGGAGGTAACAGGTTGCCTCTTTGGGTTGTATGGGATTTTTAAAGTAGAATATAGTTTTAGTTGATTAACCTGACTCCTTTAAATACTAGCTGAGTGACTAAAGTCTTAACTTCCCTGGTTCGTGTTGTTCAACTGTAAAATGGGGATACTCATAGTAATCAGAATTAAATGAATTAATCTATGTAAAGTCCTTGGTGCCTGGTACAGAGAAGGCACTCCTTCAGTGCAAGTTATTAATATATTTCCCAACAATTTCAAAGATATTATTTGGATAATCCCAGTTATCCTAGGAAATATTATTTGGGATGCTGGTATTTTTAAATGGCTTAGTACTCTTTTAATTACTCTTTTGCTGGACTTGGCATCTCTATATTGGCTGTCTTGTGATTGGGAGGCTGAAGCCCCTAGTTTGTGGTTTCTTTTTTTTTTTTTTTTTTAAGGAAGATACAGCTCATAGTGTCCCATGTGGGGATCGAACCGGCAACCTTGGTGTTATTAGCACCTTGCTCTAACCAACTGAGCTAACCAGCCACCCTTAGATTGGCAATTCTTAATGATTGATGATTCTTACCCAGAGTGACAGGTGGCTGGAGCATAACAGAGCCAGGGCTCTAGAACAACTGTGGACTGAAAGGAAGGCAAAACTATTTCTGTGGGTGAGCGTTGGTCATTTTTATATACTGCTGGGCCATGAGGTCCAGATTAAGAAAGTGTATTTGGGGGATTCCGGCTTCATTGTGCCAGGCTAAGGTGGATCCAGGACTAATAAGCAGCCTGCTGTTTTGGAAGGCTGACCATTCTTTTACTCTCTGGTTGGAAATGAGCTGAGAATTATAACAGTCTAACAGTGTAATCAAGTTGTTGTCTCTTAATGATTAGTTTGGAAGTGTGCTAAGTATAGTTTGTGGAGTTCCCAGGATGATTTAACAAGAGAAAATGTTGGCTCTGCAGAATAGCCTAGTAAATATTGAAACTCAGACAGTCCCACGTCAGTGGAAGATCCTGTCCTTAACCTGGTTTCAGGCCTGTCTCTGGTTTCTTGTACAGCCCTGGGAGAGACTCCCACAGTGTGTCATACCTGGGAAGATGGGACAGGACCACCATAGATGGATGTTGTACACACAGTTCTAAGAAGAGGGGCCTGGTTTCTATTTTTTCCAGTCAGTTTAACCTGTAATGATGCTGATGATAAATACATACAGTGTTCTTATGTGCCAGGCACTGTTCTAAGCACTTCATATGAACGACTTGATTTAATCCTCATAACAACCCTCTGAGGTTAGTAATATTACCCCTATTTTATAGGTGAGAAAAGTGAGATACAGAAAGGTTAACTTGCCCAAGGTCCCACAGCTACTGTGTTTACCCGAAAATAAGAGCTGGACAATCAGCTGTAATGCGTCTTTTGGAGCAAAAATTAACATAAGGCCTGGTCTTATTTTACTATACTATATAATATTATAGTAAATCTAATCTAGTCTAATCTAATACCGGGTCTTACATTAATTTTTGCTCCAAAAGACGCATTAGAGCTGATTGTCTGGCTAGGTCTTATTTTCAGGGAAACACGGTAATAAGTGACAGAATCAAAATTTGAACCCAGGCAGTGTGACTCCAGGCTTTTGCTTCCATACCTGTTAGATACAAATGAAAACATCCGTTTTTGGTACTTGGGACTTTGTCTTCTAGTTAACGCATTTAGCTATTGTATTAGTTTCTTGTGTGTAGCGAATTAACCTAAACTGTGTGGCTTTAGTACAACAAATTTGTTCTCGCACAGTTCTGGAGGCTAGAAGCTCCAAGTCAAGGTGTGGCTGGGCCATGTTCCCTCTGAAGGCTCTGCTGAAGGATCCTTTTTTTGCCACTTCCTAGCTCCTGGTGGTTGCTGGCAGTCTAGAGTTCCTTGGCTTTTAGATGCATCACTCCAACCTCTTCCTCCATAGTTACATGGTGTTCTCCTTAGATGTATGTTTTTTCTTCTTATAAGACACCAGCCATTGAATTAGAGTCCACCTTAATCCAGTGTGACCTCATTTTAATTTATTGCATCTGCAAAGGCCGCATTTGCAAATAAGTTCACATTCTGAGGTTCTGGGCACACATGAGTTTTGGGGGGATTCTAGTCAACTCAGTGTAACCATTATATTTAGGAAAAGGAAAAATTTTAGACGTTCTAAATTTTTTATCCCAATGACTTTGGCTGATCATGAATAATGATGTATATAGTCACGGAGAGGTAGTGAGTTAGTGGGGTTGACGGCTGCCTGCGATTCAGTCAAGTGCTTGGTCATCACGAAAGCTGAGACATCATCACAAAAGCAGATGAAAGAAGGATGAGTGAGAGAGTGCAGAAGCAGCAGATAATCAAAGGAAGGATCTGGAAGCATCAGAAGGCAGATGATGCATGGTGGGCCCTAACCTACAGAAAGACAAAGAGCAGTAATAGCATCACTGCGCAGGAGCCAGACCCTCGTAATGATACTTTAGACCCTCTCAATGACTTCAGGTCTGTTCAGTGCATTCTGAATAAGAGAACTGGGTAGTGTGTGGTCCTTTTTAGAGCAGTTTCTATCAGATTTACTTTGCAGTGCCTGTAGGTTTAGCCAACAGTTAAGCAGAAAATAGCCTCATTTAAAAGTCTTTTGATCAGGCCGGATGGCTGAGACATACATTGTTTCCAACATCATTTCTATGGCAACAGGGCTTTCTGACATAAATCGGCAACTCAAGTTTATGAACATCCACTTTCTGGGGTGAGTGTGTGTGTGTGTGTGTGTGCGCGCGTGTGCGTGCTTTGGCTGATAGAACAGAACCAAATTTGGGGCTTATCTAATTTGTGAAGGCCTTATGCATTGTTTTGATGTATTTATATCCCTTCTGCCTTCATCGTTCTAGTCTATTTTTATTTTTCCTTTACCCGATTTCTTTATGGTCATACATTTTTCTTTAACATACCTACCTTTGTTAACCTGTTCGCATCTTCTTAGAAAAGAAGTGAGATATAAGCATGGTGTTCATTCGACCAACAGGCACTTGGGGCTGATCTTTCTCTGCCCTCAGGGAGCTGACCTGGCAGGGGAGACTTACAGTGTCACAGAGCCCTCACTGTCACTTACGACCACTCAGCCGTGGCTTCCTCTCCTGTGAAATGAAGTCCTACAGTTGTGGTCCTTCATATCTGATGGCATCATGAGGACAAAATGGGATAGCAAATTTAAAGCACTAAACACAGTTCCTGGCACGTCGTGAGTGTTCCGTGGGTGGGGAGAGAAGCATTCCAGCAGAGCCCGTGTGAGCTGAGGCCCAGAGCTGAGAATGCGTGCATGCGGAATTGATTAGAAGAGAGGAGAGCGGAGTGTACAGAGGACTGTGACAGCCACGAAGGCAAGGATTCGGAGACACTGAAGAGGCACTGACAGTTGGGCCTTTTCTGCTCCTTTCTCCTCAGCTGTCCTCATCTGCAGTGACTCAAAGCCCATGCCCGCCTCGCTATTTCTGCCCCTGTATTTGTTTGCTTGTTCCATCTGGAGCGTATGCTCACTCAGTTAAGGCAGGAGCCTGCCTCCTCACTGAGTCCAGCAAAATGGAAGGGGAGGTTTGAAACTCATAACACTGGTGACCAAGACTATTTTGGGAGATGGAGTCTTCATTAAAATTTTATTGCTTTAGTTTCCTTTTTCTTCCCCATCCTCTTTATTTACTACCGTCTGTGACACATAAACTTTTGAAGTCTGAAGAGCAGACAGCTGTTAATGTTGCCATTGCAGAACCACAGACACAATGTAAAATGGATTGGTTTCTAATGATGTGGAGAAATGCTTATATAATAAAGTGAAAAGGCAGGATACGTTGTGGGGAAGTTAGAACTTAATTCCTATGGGGAAAAAGACTGGAAAGAAATGCATCAAATTGTTAACAGTTGTTTTAGAGAGAACCATGTTTCCTGTTCTATAGTCTTCATTTTTTCCTAAAGAGACATGTAATCATATTTAAATGGAGGGTGGGGGCGGGAACCCACCCACCCACACTAGTTTTCATATTTTTCCTGCTGATTGTGAAATGTCGAGTCGTTCCCCATCTGGACTTAATTGACTTGGGCTAATCAGCCTCAGGTAGAAATTGTTGGTGTGATAAAATGAATTGCCAGTGGATCATCTTGCTTTTTTGCTGCGTGTTCTCTGAGCCTGTGAGCTGCATAAAGCCAGCGAGGCCTCATGGGTCGGTGCGTGTGTGCCACACGGAAATAGGAGTGTTTCGTGGGTGCTGGTGTTAGAAGTTGGAGGGTAGACTGAATTTGAATTGGAAATTGTTGTGTAACTGACTTCATGGATCAGGTTGAGAGCAGGTTTTCCCATGGCCTGTGCCAATAACCTCTCTCACACCTCAAGTCACAAGATTAGAGTGCGTGTGCTCAGTTCTGGGTTTCCCTTCATCCGCGTCCAGTCACTTTCAGTGAACTGAATTTCGGTCAGCGGGCCCATCACCCGCAAGAGCCAAATTAGACATAATTGCACATGGGCTTAACTTTCAGGTCTGTGCTCAGCAGAAGCACACTAGGCCTGGAGTTTTGTTCTTCGTGGGAATAGCAGGCACCAGAAGAGAGGCTACCGTCTAATTCAGAGTCCGAACCTAGACATTTTGTGGGAAAAGGGGGGTTCTATTCATTATGCCACGGCAATGGTGTCTGGCCATTTCTGGGTAAACCGGAACGAATGGTGCCCTGCCCGTCAGGATGGATGGTTCTCTGTTCCGTGAAATGAGCTTCACTTTCCTAGACAGAGTCTTTACAGCAACCTGTGGAAGCCAAAACTGTTGGAGAGGATGCTGGGGCATTTGAGAAAAGGGAAAGGAGGGTGCCTTTTCAGGAAAGCTGAGCTAAAAATAGAGCCCTGCCATTGAACAGTTGCTTGGGCACTTCAAACGCTGGGGTTTGTGCCATTGTTTCTCTCTCTGCATTCCTTATGAGTCCCGTCTCCTTTTCCTCTGAGTTATAAAGGACCCTGTCTGTGTGCCGAGTCCGCCAGGATGCAGCCCCTTTAATACGCCTCCGAGGAAGCCGGACTAGAGGATCACTAAGGCCCCTTGCAGCTCGCACAGCCCATGATTTTATAATAGGTAACCCAAGGCCTGTGCTGCATGAGTAATGAGGCAGGGACAAGCAGGGGCCCTTCCTGCTCAAAGGACAGGGCCCCCAGCTCCTCTGTCCCTGGCTGTCACACACTCAATGGCAGGCTTTTTTTCTGAGCCAAGGGTGGGAAACCATGGAGTGAGGGGAATGCAGGCCTTTTACTGGACAGTGGGTTTCTTGGTGGGGTGAGCAGTAGTGATGGGGGGCACTGAGAGGGAAGAGTAAATGGCATTATAGTGAATTCTGTAGGTCAGGGTTTCTCAGCTTCAGCACAGGTCACATTTGAGACTCGACATTCTTGGTTGTGGAGGACTATGCATTGTAGGCTTTTTAGTGGCATCCCTAATGCACTCGATGCTAATAATATGCCCCCTCAGTGGTGACAACCCAAAATGTCTCCAGACATGGCCACATGTCCCCGGTTGAGAATCATTGCTATAGGTAAAGAAACAAAATTGTTTTCTGGATATTTCTTTTTGGGTTGCTGTGTTTTGTTCTGGCCAAGCTCCCACCTCAAGTGTATTTTATAATACCATTTGCTGGACCAATTAGTGTTTGTGATGGTGGATGGTGATTTAGAATGAAATAGCCTCACTTTTCACGCTCTCAGATTTGGCTCTGAAATAAAGTGAGCTGAGCTCTGCCCCCTCACCTTTCAAGAGTGCCTGAATAATGAGGTCTTTCTGCTGGGAATGCGATCATGCTGTTTCCCATCACTTAAAACTATGTTCTCAAAATTTGTACCATGACTGGCATGATGAGGTATACTGACAAAAATGTTACATTTTAAATGAGGGGTCCCTAGTGCGCTTCTCACACTTTCATGTGCCTGTGTGTCATCTGAGGATGTTGGTTCCACTGCAGATTCAGGAGGTCTGGGCAGGGCCTGAGATTCTACATGTCTGACAAACTCCCAGGTGATGCCGTGTGGCTAGTCTGCAGACCACACTTGGAGTAGCGAGTCTGTAATAAGTTACAGACTTACTCTGGAACTGGGACAGTGAAAGAAAAATGGGCAAATATGTCCAGGAGGATGACGGAACACTCTGAGTGGGGGCAGCATAAGGCTTTTGGCAATCTGTCGTGCAAGGGGCTGCCCACAGACCTTTGTGTGGGCGGGACATCAGACCTGAGCCCATGGGTAGCCTTTCAGACTGTTAGGCAGCAGAAGGACCAAAGCTTGCAGCCGCTTACCTGGCCCTACAAGAAGCAATTTAACAGGACAGCCTGAGACAGATGGCTGCACCCCCTGAATGGGCATCAGAGGGGCAAGTCAGCTCCAGAAAGTCAGCAGATTGGACTATTTTAGACTCTGAGCTGCTTGCTGGCTCCTTGGGTTAGATTTGAGCAGAGAGAGTCGCACAGGAGAACCAGCCCCTCAGAAGGGCTTTGGCATTACTTTCTAGTTACTCAACTCTACAGGGATGACAGGTAGCCAGGTACACGCTCTCCTGGCATGGGACACTCTCCCAGGGTATTGGGCAACATGCAAAGCAGTTGCTGCTGCTCTGGTTACCCTGAAGCCTTTGTGTCTGCAGGTCTCCAGGTACCAGAGAAGGAAATGGGCGTGGGAGGTGGTGTTGGGAGCTGTGGGAAGTAAGACGTCTCACAGTGGTGATGCAAAGGACAGTATGGAGCCCAGGCCATCGGCTGTTGTGCGCCAAGGGTCAGGTTTGGATACTAATCTGCAATGTAGTCATCGTGTCTTTACATTGCTTATTAAACTAACTTAAGAAAAATGTAAACGAATCTTTAATTTCGTTATCCACATGTAAACATTTTGAATTAAAATCAAAATTGTATTAAAATCAGATAATATTCCTAAAAAATTGTATTAAAATCAGATAATATTCCTATCACCTTGGTGAGGGTGTTAAAGTAAATTTGCACTATTCATAATTTTTCAAAATTAAAAGAGTGCCAGCAATTCTCTTTGTGAGAGAATTGAAATAAATGAGTTCTTACATTCTCCCTTTAGAAGTCCAGAAACCCTGACTAAATCTTAAACCCCAAATTCACTGGGGATTCACATTTCAGTATCTTTGCTCCAGGTGAATGAAAAGACACACACACACACACACACTGACTAGTTCATTTGTATAGGGTTTTATCATGTTTCCTAATTCTCCCACAGCATCCCTCAAGGAAGAGAAAGTAGATATCTATAGTTTATAAGTAAGGATAGGAAAGTTTGCAGTGGTCTGAAGACTAATTTGAGGTCCTAGTCCAGACCTCAAAGTCTTTAGACTTGTATTTACAGCGAGAAGTAATAAGCTTTGGGATGAGACTGTTACCTGCCTGAGTGATAGGCATGCAGACCTACGTACCCTGATTCACTTGCACAGTGCTGTTTAACAAATCACCCCAAAGCCTAGTGACTAGAACCACCACCATCTTATTATACTTACAGAGTTTCTGGGCTGGGAGTTCAGGCAGGGCACATGAGAATGGCTTTTCTCTGCTCCAGTCACTGGACCAATTAATGAGCCAGAAAGACTCAAACTTCTGGGAGAGCTGGAATCATCTGGAAAGTTCTTCATGCATTTGCCCCGTACCGGGGCCGGGATGACTTGAAGACTAGGGATGCTCGCCAGAGCACCTCAGGTGGACTCTCCAGGTGGCCCTCCTGGCATGGTGCTGGCTTCCAGAGACCCACAGGAAACTGCATGGACTTTGTAACCTAGCTTCAGAAGTCAGATAACATCACTTCTGTCACCCTCTGTTGGTCGAAGCTGTTGCGTGTTTGCCCAGATTCAGGGGGCTGGGACATAGACCCCAGCTCTTAATAGAAGGAATCAAAGAATTTGTAAATACTTAAAAAAAAAAAAAAGACACATCAACTATTTAGTCCACAGTATATACCACAGCACAGATTCAATAGAAAATTAGCTTGAGTAGAAGTCAGCAAAGCTGTATCAAGAATGAGTTCATTGTAAATGGGGAAATAAAAGATGAGCTGTGTGCATTGTAAAGAAGTAATGAAAATAACTGAGATGAGTAGAAAAATTGAAGTTAGCCTAATTAACTGGCATTAGGGGAGTGTATAAATACATTATGAAATATGTATGTTAGAAATACTACGCTGCCTTTAAAAAGAATCATGTAGCTCTATACATACTGAGATGGGGATATATCTATCTACTAAGTGAAAATGTTTACAGAAAATCATGTATCCAATAATCCATTAATATTTTAATATAAACATATATGTAAAAATTCAGGAAACAGTTTTAAAGGAATCACACTAAATTGTTAATAGGGTTTTCTAATGGGGAAAAAAGCAGGAGTTAGGTGGGTGTTAGATATGAAGGAGAACTCACTTGTTACTTTCTATAGTTCTATGCTGTTTAAATTTTTTAATTAAGCATTCCTATATTGCTCTTATAATATGAGTTGCTATGTGAGATTTTAACTTCTAAAATATATTAAAGTTAATTTGGTAAACATCTAAAAGTTGAGAGAAGAAATTGCTTTCTTCCTGGGACTGTTATTACACCTTACCTTTCTTGTATTTTGTTATATAAACAGTTATAATAGGTGTAATATCTGCACAAGTAGGCACTAGTGTGCTTAGCATGACTGTAATCGCCAGAGAGTTAAGAAAACCAGTCTTTTTGTTGATTATTTTGGTTTCCGTTCTCTTTACTTCTCTGAGAAATCTCCTTCTTGGTAGCAGCACAGTTCCTGAAATACGTGGTGATTCCAAGTGACCTTCATATTATGGCTTTAGTATTTATTAAGAGTAGACATACTCATGTTGGGTTGAAACATTTAATCTCCCAAGTGGAATTAACTGTATTCTTATAATCAAATTGGGGAAATTCAATAGCATTAGAAAATATTTATGGCTTTAATAAGCTATAACCTGGTCTGTTTCTCACCCAATATTCTGGGCTGGGTTTTTTGAGCATCACACACCCCTCAAACTAATAGAACAGGGTAGAAGCAAGAATGGATCTGTGTTTTAAGGTATTTATAAGCCCTCTGCTTATTTCCTCTGTTGTATAGCAGCCCTATCATATCTCATTTTTTCAAACAATAATATTATTCCAAATAATATCCTAATGAGAGCTAGTGAGAGTGACCCTGTGCCAGCGACTGAGCTGTCCCCTGGGTTGGCAGAGAATTAGGTGGCTACTTCTTGCCCTTCTGGCATTTACCATTGAGTAGGATACACAGAGACAGTAAATAAGTGATTATGAGAGCATTGGCTCATACTTGGTAAGACGCCAGGCTAAATGTTCTCTGTTTGCCCCTTCCACTCCATCATGCGCTGTGCCCCAGGAGGCAGGCCATTATGGATATGTGTGGGCTCCCTGGCCCTCTGGCTTTGGGGAAAGAAGTCAGGGTATTTATTTTTCCTTGCTCCCTCCTTCCCCAGGCTGGGCATTGGAGGTGGTGTGAGTTCCTCTGCTAAAAGTCACAGCTCCAATCTGGTGGCCCTCTCCTGCTGTTGTTGCAGCTAAATTCTTGCTGCAGCTACTCCCTGCTCTTGTCCCTTCAGACCTGGGGAGGTGATGGCTGTCTGCTGTTGCTAGCTACTGGATACCCCACAATCCTTGCTCACTTCCCTGAACTTGTTCGTGCCTTTGTAAACAGTGCTGTCCTTAAACTCTTTTCAAATACTCTGAGTATTATTTTTTCCCCCACCTGTACCCTAATTAGACAATAATCCATTTTACAAATGAAAACGTTGAGGCTTAGAGATCAGTGAATATCAGAACTGGGATGAGAATCCAGGCTATTTTATGTCAAAGCCTGATTCTTAAATTCAGTGCTTTACCATTTGCCTGTAGTGACTAGGAGGTTCTCATTCTCATTCTCAAATTGAGGAGAAACCCAAAGGAAAATTTCCCGTTAGATGTAACTATGAAGTTAGGAGGCTAAACAACAAGCTAGGTCTTATACATTTAAATAAGCAACATCCTTCGAATCAGCTTCTATAGTTCAGAGTTTTTTGTTACTTTCTTTTGAAATTGCCATCAGAATCATTTTATCAGCCAGGAAGGAAAAAATAATCGAAAGTAATCAGACCTTCACTTTGCCACCTTATTTTGTAGGCTGGGCTCAAGTTGACTACTGGTTGTTTGCAAACATCTGATCCATTTTTGAGGACCAAGTTTCAGGATATTTAAAAGAAATACATAATTGAGTTGCAGGACATTCCAAAAGAGGCATCTAAAAATGTGCTCAGTAATGACAGCCAAGTTGGAACAAATATAGAGTTTTTCAGATGGCTGTTTTGAAGGATAAAATATTTATTTCTGTGTGCAATCGCTTGACTTACAAATACCAGAACTTAATCATGCTACCTGAGTCTCATCTCACTGCATCCAGACTCTGTATTCATTTCCTTGACCTGCAGAGGAACCCTAGGCTAACTAGGATGACAGTGAGGGCATGCTGCCCATTCTTGCTTTATAAGCAGAGCTGTTTTTGGGGCCATATAGCCTTAAGAGCTGGGTCCCTGAGCCAGACTGCATTGGTGCCAATCCAGGCTCCACAAATGACCACTCTTTGCCTTGTTTTCCTCATTTGATAAGTGGAAATAATAATACCTGCCTCACTGTTTTTTGTGAGGACTAAAATAATTATGTAAAGGATTTAAGAGAGTGTCTAGCACACCTGTAAGTGCTCAGTAGTGGTTAGCATGTTTTTGCTTTTAATTGCTGTGTTCGTCATCATCATTCATCTTCACATCTGGGACTCCCACTGATTCTTCCTCTTGTGTAATCACATTCCTCCATAGGTCTTGTCTAGCATGTTTGGTGAACCCCCTTTTTTTTTTTCTGAAAAGAATACAGAAATTAATTCCCTAAAGTACCTATTTTTGAAGAAGTGTATCTAAGTCATGGAAAAGAACCAAAGGAGGGAGAAGGGATTAAGAGCCTGGCGGGAAAGCAAGTATGTTGGAAAGAGAAGGTAAACACTGTAAGAGGACCATTTGGTACAAAGCCAGTAGTTACCATGTTTCCCCGAAAATAAGACATAGCTGGACAGTCAGCTCTAATGCATCTTTTGGAGCAAAAATTAATATAAGACCCAGTCTTATTTTACTATGAGACCAGATGTAATATAATTATAATATAATATAATATAATATAATATAATATAATATAATATAATATAATATAATATAATATAATATAATACCGGGTATAATATAATATAGTATAATGTAATATAATATAATATAATACCAGGTCTTATATTAATTTTTGCTCCAAAAGACGCATTAGAGCTGATTGTCTGACTAGGTCTTATTTTCCGGGAAACACTGTAGGATCCAGTCTCAGCCACATACGTGTTTGTGCTGATTTTTAGTTCTGCTTCTGCTGAACTGGCCATATATTCTTTGCCATTCAGTCACGACCTTTTGTGCCTCTGAGTCTTGGGCTTGCAAGGTGTTAATCTTGTAACTCCCCTACCTCTGGTTAACTTGGTGGACCGACTCTTGCCGACAAGCATCCCTCTTGCATCAGATTTGTAAAAGATGTCAAAATGAAAGAAATTTTGGTTCACTTAAGAAAGTAAGCATGAGAAGTCCCTCATGTGCCATAAAGAAGGAACTCAAAGCCTGAGTGATGAGTAGGAGTCGTAGCAGGATGGCACATATGGGATGAAGTTCAAGCCTATGAGGAGTAGGAAGATGGTACCCAGCTCTCCCTGCATCAACTTCAGGAATCAGGAAGAGCTCATCTACCCTTAAAATGGGAAGCAGAAAAACCCTACCCACTGGCTAGGGAATGACCATGGGAGGAAAGAAAGGAACTGGTAGAAAACAAAAACAAAACAAAAAACAAAACAAAAAAAGGACCCCAAGCCTGCATTACTTGGAGATGAGGTGGTGGATTTCTCATCTGTGTGACCTGAGCCCCTCCAGCTGAGACATTGACACAGAGTTGTCTAAAGCCAGTAGAGAAGGTTAAGGGAGCTATAGAAAGGGATTGGACTACAAGGCGCTTGTTGATAATATATCTACTCTGTTTCTAAAATTTTCTATAGGGGATGTTGTAATTCTTCCCACCCTTCCAATTAAAATAAAACCTTATGGTATATTTCTTACAAGAAGTCTTCTTAATTTCTAACAGTCTGATCTTATTTCCTTGAATGAACATGGTATCAAGGTAAAACTGGGTTATAATCTTTATAGTCTTTGTCATTATTAAGACCTGTGGATTGACTTAACACACTGAATAGCTCTAGTCTAGGAATGAGTAAGGAAGCTGTGTGCGTAGTTTTGTGTGTGTGTGTGTGTGTGTGTGTGTGTGTGTGTGTGTGTGTGTGTGTATTGGGAAGGCAAAGGAATATGAGTCCTTTCTTACAAAGTAAACTGCGCGGTGCAGCTGTAGAGCCACAGGGCAGATATGAGAACACACCTGGCCACTCATGCTGCCTTCACTTGGGACAAATTGCTTAATGTCAATTCTGTGTAGACATCTCTCCTTGCCTAAGTCACTACTCAGTTGTGGCCCCTCTTCCTTCTTTTTTCTTGCAAGTTGAAAATCGTCTAACAGTAGAATACCAGGGATAAAGAACAAATCCCTTCTACTTGAATCTAGAGATATGCAATAGAAGCTTAAATAATCAAGTTCTGGTTGCAAATTCTTTTCTGGAAGGAGCTGTTTCATGGGCGTGCCATAATTTATAGTGAGAAAACATGTACTGGTTAATAATTTCCATAGTTTTAAATCATCTCATTGTAAAACATCATTTTAATATAATAGCTATCTGACATATAAAGTGGATGGAAGCAAAGGTTATGTTAGATGTACAAACCTTAAAGTTCAACTTTGTCCCATTTTATATATGCAAGGAGACAGGGCCATATGTGGAAAAGCATGGGTTTTAGAACACACATGCCTGATTCTGGCCTGCCTGGCCCTGGGGCCTTGGGCAGGTCTCTAGTCCTCTGAGCCGTGTTTTCCTCTGTAAATCAGGGTTGTCTGTCTAGCAGGGTTGTTGGGAGGATCAGTAGTTACCTGTCAGGCTGCAAGCACAAAGCCTGGTAAGTGGCAGCTGTGACAGGACGTGGCACTTCATATCTGAAACGCACCCAGGGTTTTGTCGTAGAGCGTGTTCAGCTGTAGACATCATGGCTGAAGTTTTAGCACGTTTATGGGCAGACTCTAGATTAGTTCTGTGAGATACTTGTATACAATTTTAACCCTTCTCGACACTTTTTTCCTATTCCAAAGTCCCTTGGGTGCATTTTTCCTTATGTGTTGATTTTTCAAATACAGGTGTGGGATTGAATATAAAATACACAAACGTAAATAAACAAATGAGAAAGGAGGCTCTTCCTTACAGCAGATGGCCTTCCAGTAGTAGAAGGAATTACGGGCTTAGAAAATCCTCAGTAAATACTAACATTAGTGGATGCAAGTTTTATGATCTCAAAGTGCCTCCCCACAAATTGTTTATTACAAAGAGAAAAACAGTAAATGTAGCATGGAGAAGCCCAGGACACACCACCTTAACCAAGTCATTAAAGTTAACATTACATGATGTCACCTTCTGAGACAAACCAACGTCATGTGGCCCTTGATTGGATTTTGTGGAAAGTGCACAACTTGAGGTTTGGGTTGTGTGTTTAAGTGCCCAAACTGCATAACCTGAATCGAATCATAAGGAAACATCAGGCAAATCTAAAGTAGGGGATATTCTCTAAAATTAATGGTCTGTAATCCTCAAAAACATAAGCTCAGCAAAGATAAGGGCTGATAACAATGTGAGATTAAAGGAGGCTAGAGAGACATGGCAACAGAATGCATGAGACAAAAAGAAAACTATCGAGCACATTACAGGGACAAGTGGTGAGACTTGAATATGGCCTGTGAATTCGATAATAGTGTATCAATGTTAAATTTCCTGATTTGGATCATTGTACTGAGGTCATGCAGTAGAATGCCCTTGTCCTTAAGAAATACACACAAGACAAAATATACTGGCAAAAAAAGTTGAGAAATTGCAATCTTGGGCTAGAGGGGCTCGTATTCGTCATTACGTCTTTAGCTATTAGTCTGCTTTACTCTTGTCCCGTTGTGACCTTGGGAGAAGCATGGAGAATGCTACCGCTAGGGAAAGGCATTTTCTTTGAGCAGAGATGAAATACCATGTATATTGTGAATGTCTCCTCATTACCTTTCGGTGGTGTAACACCAGGTGAAGGCCTGATGGGAACCCCAGGAGCAGTGTTTGAGACCTGCCTGTGGTCATTGTTGACCTGTCTGTTGAGTCTTTTGTTTAAGCTTGATTTTTTAACAACTTCCAAGTGTATGGAATTATGAGAACAACATTTTAACTGTTTGAAAATATTTTTCTATAATTAGCTACTCTGAAGCCATTAATACTGTTAAAGAAGAGATAGATTTTAAAGTATTCCCGTTTGGTAGATGAGGAAGTAAGACCCAGCGAGGATAAGTGACTTGCTCAAGATGGCACGTCCCAGACCTAGAACCTTCATCCCATGGCCTCCTGGGATTGCGCTCTTTCATAGACTATCAGTTCTATGTATTTTTCAGAGATTTAAGAAAATATAAGCAAGCAAACACACCTTCTGTGGTATAGTTGAGCAGTAGTTTTTGTCTTGAAAAGGGAATTAGACCAGAGAGATGCCATTTCTAGTTTGAAACTCATTGGTTCTATGAAATTGGTTAGCAGGGCTCAATTTGATTCAAGTATTGTTTATATGGTGAGCCCTCTGGATATTCCTAAGTTCATCACCATAAGGCCTGAGTGGTCTGCTGTCCTTATGACCCTCCCAGTGGTGTGTGAGCAACAGGATCTGTTATTATTTTTCTATATGAATTGATTGCCAAGACCCCCAGGTCTGCACTCTCACTTGCTGAGAAGCAGCAGTGCAGAGTGGTTAAGGAAGAGGTGATGGAGCGGGGACACCAGCCTGTGTCTTGGCTCTGCCACTTGCCAGCTGTGGATTCTGGGCAAGGATAATAATGAAGATGACAATAATAATCATAATCATAATATTAGAACCTACCTCATAGGGTTGTTGTGAAGATTGAATGAGTTAATATTTGCATGAAAGTTAGAATAGTGCCTGGCCTATAGAAAGTGCTATATAACCCTTTTTTAATTGCAGTAAAATACATATAATTTTACTATTTTAACCATTTTTAAGTAGACAGTTCTGTGGAATTAAGTACATTCACACTGATGTTTACCCATCACCACTGTCCATCTCCAGAACTTTTTCATCTTCCCAAACTGACACTACGTACCCATTAAACACAAACTCTCCAGTACTCCCTCCTCATAGCTTCTGGCAAATACCATTCCACTTTATGCTTCTATGAATTTGAGTACCCTAAGTGCCTCATGTAAGTGGATTCGTACAATATTTGTTCTTTTGTCACTGGCTTATTTCACTTAGCATAGTGTTCTCAAGTTTCATCCATTTTGTAGCATGTGTCAGAATTTCCTTCCTTTTTAATGTTTAATAATAATTCCATTGTATATATAAAGTATATTTTATTTATCCATTTTTCTGTTGATGGACTCGTGGGCTATTTTTACCTTTTGGCTATTGTGAATAATGCTTCTATAAACATGGGTGTGTAAATATCTGTTTGAGTCCCTGCTTTTTTAAAATATATACACAGAAATGAAATTGTTGAATAATATGGTAATTCTATGTTTAATTTTTTTGAGGAATCATCATATTTTTCATAGGGTTGCACCATTTACATTTACAAACCAGATATGCACATGGTTTCCAATTTTTCTACACCCTCACGGATACTTGTTTTCTTTTTTATAATAGCATTTTACATGTAAAATATTGGAATTTATTTAACAACCAGTAGTTTAATATTGAGTGTCTGTTAAGTCGTTGCCTGAGTCTTTTTAAAGAGAAGAGTGGCATGAGTTAAATATTTTGACTAGAGAAGATTTAGGAAATCTGGTTAATCAGATAACTGGTTAAAATGTTTACCAGCAAAACTTGTACCTAAACCCTTATTTTGTGTTTTGTGCCCCCTCTACCTCCCCCCTTCCAGTACTCCCACTGCATTCATAACAAATAAGTTATGCAAAGAACCTACTTAGAACCAAAGAGCTTTCTGGTTTATGTGCTGGAGTGCGTAGAGAGTGGGTTTGCTCAATATTATCCAACAGATTGGTGATGAGGGGCATGGCCAGACTGTCGAGGGCTGCTGGAATAAGTGGGTCGAGTGTCTCCAGTGAGGCTTCCCAGAATGGCACCTTCCAGCTGGTTCTCTAAGCTGCCTGCCCCTGTGCAGCCAAGTGTAAGCTAAGCTGGGTCGGTCCTGGTTACAGAGGAAGCCGCTTTTGCTCCCTGAGACCTCTGCACTGATAAACCCGGCGCTAGTGGTGTGTGGCCTGTGCAGCCCGTGGGATACACATGGCTCATGTGCTTGGAAAGCCAATTTTACTAAGTTTGGGAGTAGGAACTCCTTATATTTTAAATACGGGGCCACAGATCACTTGTGGAGTAGAATGCAAAATAGGTGATTTTTTTTTTTTTTAAGTATGACACAGAAATTAGACATTTCATGCTTATTGGGTATTGAGCTATGCTCTTAGATACTTCTCGTCACCCCAGTTCTTCCCATGTGTTTACTCTCTTTTGCATGTAGGGTTATTTTTCTACGGAAAAGCTCACTGATGCACAGTTTGGGAAGCCCAGAGGTGAGTGGAGGTCAAGGGAAGTCTCCGAAAAGCTGGTTTGCATCTCCTGAAGGCTGTGTGTGGGTTAGGGGCTGGACTCCTGCAAGACCACATGTTCCACGTGTCCACTGTGACCCTGGGCAAATGATGTCGCTGTCCCAAGTTTCCATATCTGTAAAATGGGAACAGTACCAGTATGTGAGGATTGTTGTGGGTTCCGTGTAGTCATACCATGCTGGGAAAACTGTGATGTAGATACTCGGAGGCTGGAGCTGGCTATGGCCGTGGAATTCCGGGGTGTTAAGGAGACAAAGCCTCACCAGCCCTTCTACTGGCCCCTCTCCTAACTCGTTCATGTAAGCAAGGCTTCTACATGCTGTACTTTACAGCCTTCTTTCATTTCTTTCTGGACCTCTTCCCTCTGCCCTTCATCTGCCCCCAGTTCCCCCTGATTTCCTCCTGACATGATATTAAGAGGGAGAGAAGGCTGGGTTAGGGGAGGGTTTGGAGTGGCCCAAGACCTTTCCAAAGGAATCCACCTCTGAGGACAGAAACCATTTGTTATGCTGCTCCAGGCTCCCTGACAAGTGGAGGCATTAGATGGCAGAGGATAGAGCACTAGGAGAGGGACTGGGGAATCAAGGACTTTGAAGAGCAGATCTAGTGCTTTCTTTAATCTATAGCCCCACTTCCCATGGATACAACTCTGAACATGTTCCACAGGAAAGCAAATCCTTGTTGACTCTGAATTCTGGTGAACTGGCAAAATGAAGATCTTGGTCTCAGTACTTAGATTAATAGTTAGTACAGTAATTCATGTCACTGATTTAACAACTGATGTCCAATGGCCTCTTCAGGGTTCTACTGCAATTATGTGTGTTATTTGATGCCAGGTTAACTTCGTTGAAAGAGCTGTTATCAGTAGAATGAACTTCTTGACTATGAGCTATCATCGTCTGGTCTTCTCATTGCCATCAAATGTCCTATCCTCCTTCCAACTGCACTGCTTAGAAACAGCTGTGAAATGTCCTGGGAAGTTTCTCCATTCCTTTCCTCAAGAAGTTTAGCGACCTTTGGAAGGGTCAGGATGGAAGGAGTGGAGACTGAGGGCTGAGGAATGAGACAGAAGACAAAGCATAAAAATGTATCTTGAACTAGGTGTTCAGTTTCCTCATTTTTATCTCTCAACTTTTTCTCCCCTCCTTCAAACCCCACTTTAAACTCTTTTAATCTAGAAGACTGGCTCTGATTAATCCCATCATAGAATAATCTTTCTTCTTCCCCTTGACTTTTCTGTTCTTTGTTCTATAATTAATTTGTCCTTTTTTCCAAACCGGCTTCCTAACTTTTCTCCAATGTTAAATGTGTGTTCCGTTAGATTGTAAACTATTTTTGGCACAGAGTGCTTTCTCCCACTCCACCTCATCCATTCTCTCTATCCCTGACCTCCTCTATAACTAGCCATTAGTTAAAGCGTTGCCACATAACAAAAGAAACACATGCTGTTGTTGTATTTATTGGTTTTAATTATAAGGCACTTGGAAGGAATTTTACGACTCTTCATCTCCATAATTCTCTGCCAACATTTTGCACCTAGTGGACCAATAATAAGAATAAATTTCCTTCCTCACTTGGCTTCATAATCGTGTACACTTCTGTTGCACAAATGCTAGCAGGGCTCTCATGGCTGGAGTAGAAACAATGACTCAATTCTGAAATTGTATTCAAATCCTCTAAGGAACCAGCGGCTGATGCACACTTTGGCTATCTCCTCTGATCTGCAGTAGACATGTGCTGCAAGGGGATTTACATACAGTACCATCGGCTAATCCCCAGCCAGAAAAGAAATGCCTGAAGGAGATCAATTACTAATATAAATCTGAAGCAGAAGAACATGAATTGTGTTTAAGGTGGTTGCTGTCCTTGCTGTTGTATAAAGTTTGAGCGTGGGACTAAAGAATTACAATATCTGAAAACCTTGGTTTCTTTCAGTGTGTTTAAGAACATCCATTTTTCTAAACTTGGGACTTTGTCCTTTCTAAGAGCAGTGGCACTGCATGTTAGAACAACACACACACAACAAGCCAAAACCAAAATGTTTTCAGCCCAAGTGGGGTAAATTCTTTTCCACAAGAGAGCTATTCCCAGGGTAATTCAGACACTTTCCAAGCAGTTTACAACATCATGGATTGTGTATATTCTCTTCAGTCTGCAGACTTGATCTTAGCCTCACCCACTCTTGCCAACTCAACTCCCATCCCACATCAGCCATTCCACTTCCTCCTACTGCTCCCTGTACCATTGACATAAAGGAATAAAAATATGTTTGCTCTAATATAATAGGGTATCTACAAAAGTTCAGTAAAACTAAACAAAAGCCAAGAGTTGGTTTTAAATACAAACCAGCCCTATAATCTACGCGCAGTTCTGGGACCTTGAGCAAAGCACCTACCCCATTTTAGTCCTAGTCAAGTGGCAGTAATAATACTTGTCCATCTGTCTGATGGGGGCTCTTATAGTCATAAGAAAATGTATATGGTAGCACTTTATAAATGTATATGACTTCTATGAAACTGAAGAGTCTGGCATATTTGGTTTGAGTCCTGCTGTTTGATGTTGGCACCATGTGTAGTGTTTTATGATTGCTCACAAGTCCCGACTCGCGCAAACCCTCAACGTGTGAGCTGATGCCTGCCCTGCTTAAAACCAGAGAAGCTTTTTTGCTCCTGAGAACTAGCCTAAACTGCTTTACTCCAAAATCAAGTTGAAATGTATTCTTGATCCACAACTGTATTGTCAGCATATCTCCATTTGCATAGCATGATCCATTGGAAAGCTGAGTTTTTGGCATATTTTAAAAATTGACTGTCCTGAATCATGTGTAAATTCACACTCACTAACAAACAGCATATGCTTGCATTAATAGTATCCTTCTGTTCTGCCTCAGAGCCTTCTAATGGAATCTATTATATTAGTTAAACTTCTCTTCTAAATATAAGTTTAGATTTAAAGTCAGCTCCTTAGTATATTTCTAGAATAGTGGGATGTTCCATGTTTTTTCTTCTTTTTATGCAAACTTGTCTTTATGGAAATTGGCATATTGGGGTGACTTTCTGGTGCGGAGCCATGTGCAGTTTCCACCTCCACCATCTGAAATCACAAAATGAGTTGGCTGCTATTCGCTGGCTTCCTTTTTCTTCCCCCGTACCATGCTCTTCTTCATCCTGTTCATTCTGTTGCCAAAGTCTGCCCTTGCAAAGCGTCACCGTGTTTTCCTTTCTTCTCTCTAATTCAGACTTGTAAGGTTTCATGTCACATAAGCTTGTTGAGACTTTCTGTTCTTTTTCCAGTTTAGGTTCCTTGCATTTATTCCACTTAAGTCTTCCCCTACCTGTTTTCTTTCATTAGCATATCACACGCAAGCTATGTATGCCGTTGAGGCCTTCTAACACATCATGGCATTAATCTTCTTCCTCTTTGCTGTCTTTGAACTTCTCTGATTTTTTTCTTTTTACACAGTAAAACTGACTAAATAGTCATCATAAATCTTGAATGACTGTGATCCTTTTCTTAGAAGTTCAGCTGGATCAATTAAGTGCATGAAAGGCATTTTGCAATGGACATGGCATTAAGGCTTATTCCTCTCTCTCTCTCTCTCTCTCTCTCTCTCTCTCTCTCTCTCTCTAATATATATATATATATATATATATAAATGTTCCGTTACAGAAAAATAAAATAAAATATTTTTCTGTAACTGAACATCAAAACAAATTTAATCTTTTCTTCCTACATATTCCATGGTATAGAGTATTTGGAAAATGTGTAAAAATCAAAAAAGTTGAGGGAAAAACTCCAGAGCCCTCCTTTTGGAAACAAATAAATGCTTTAACATTTTGGTATTTCCTTTTAGATTCCCCTCCCCCCAATTACACTGCATATAATAACATAACCTTATATAATCATTATAATTAAATATATATATATATATATATATATATATATAATCAATATATGTATATGTTTGTGGAATTAAAGCTGTGCTTTTTTAAAATTTATTTAACTTGAAACACATTCAGTTTATAGGTTATATGGGAAATAGGTGCTAAAGCCACTAAAATCGAGTATAATGAATATTAGCTGATTTTCTGTTTATTATATATCTATTTTTTAAATTCTATTTTTTTTTTTTATTGGGGAACAGTGTATTCTTCCAGGGCCCATCAGCTCCAAGTCATTGTCCCCCAATCTAATTGTGGAGGGTGCAGCCCAGCTCCAAGTCCAGTCTCCATTTCCAATCTTAGTTGCAGGGGGCGCAGCCCACCATCCCATGTGGGAATTGAACCGGCAACCTTATTGTTGAGAACTCACGCTCTAACCAACTGAGCCATCCCAACTGAGCCATCCAGCCATCCCTCTAGAAGCTCAGCGGCAGCTTGTTGTCTTCAATCTAGTTGTGCAGGGTGCAGCTCACTGACCCATGTTGGAATCGAACCGGCAACCCTGTTGCTAAGAGCTCATGCTCCAACCAACGAACCAATCTGACCACCCTTTATAAATTTTATATTTTATAACTTAATAATTGACTGTATCATAATATAACTATTAAATAACTTAAATATATATATATATGGTTTTGAAAGAAACTCATACAATAGCTTCCTGGAGTAGGTAGCGTTATTCCCATTTTATAAATGAGGAAATGGAGTGTCTAATTAATTCATCCTTGACTGTGACATTATTAACAGGCACATTTAACCCCAAAGCCAGTGCTCCTTCCATTCAGCCAAACCCCCTTTTTTATCAGGTATATTTGTCAGTTTAGGCAGAAATTTACCTTTGGCAGGGGGAAAGAGGAGAGTACCTCAGATAAAAAAAATGTTAATTTTCTCAAATATGTTCTCAGCATTTATTGATCATATGACTTTGCTTATGATGTACCATGTAAGTAGCATCATATAGTTTTTTATTTTGGTCAGTTACAATCCTTGTGTTCCTGATATAGTCTAACTCAGCAATACTGAATTTTATAAATATAATATTTTTTCCTTTGTTGGACTACATTTAAGATTTCTGTGTCTCTGAGAAATAAGCCTATAATTTTACTTTCTATACTTCCTCAAAAGAGTAACATTAATCTATATGGTTTCCAGCAGGTAAAATAAAGTCACAAATCTATCTGCTGATTAGTGAGATATCAGTAATGGCACCCTCAGAAGAACCTGATGGCTGCTGGGATGGTCATCAAACATTTACATCCAGTGTGGGCGAGGGGACTTCGGTAGAGTAGAAATATCAGAACCTTGAAATCAGAGTTGTTTCTAGTCCCCACTCTGCCATTTAACTCTCTTGAGATCTTAGAATTGCTATATTTTGCTGTATGTAATGCACACTTTTTTGGCCCAAATTTGTGAGGGAAAAATAAGGATGTATGTGCAGTACTAATTCCGTATCTATATAAATGTTTTTAGTTCTTTTATTCAGGCTTATGAGTTAAAAGTGTAACTCTAGAGATCAATAACGATATCCGTATGCAAAATAATACCCTGGAATACGATAATCGGTTTTGTTGAACTTTTGAGGAACTTGGAATGGCGAACAGTTCTTGGCCTTCTATGATGCATAAATATCATAAATTTGTTACCGGTACGTAAAACTTCTTGTATCTTGTATCTGTTCTTGTGTTTTGTAATTATGTGTTACTTAAACTTTCTTGTACTATAATATGTTAAAAAAATAAATGCTAAAATTCCTTTATAATACAAAAAACAAGTACCTAAATGTAAACAAATAAAAATCTCAATTAAAAATTAAAACAAAAGATTTTATAT
Organism: Rhinolophus sinicus; assembly: GCF_057876585.1. Lineage (NCBI taxonomy): Eukaryota > Metazoa > Chordata > Mammalia > Chiroptera > Rhinolophidae > Rhinolophus > Rhinolophus sinicus. The sequence continues at coordinate 48,846,899 of NC_142503.1, forward strand.
TCCCCTGAAAGTTCGGGTCAAAAACGTGGGTATGCATTATATGTATACCATTATACACTTGAGCTCATTATACATGGCAAAATACGGTACCTAAACCTGAATTAGCTAAATTCTGAGATTGTTTCCCATCAGAAAAGTGGAGACTCAAATTCCTATCTTAAAGAGGTTGCAAGGAGGAAGAGATAATACATATAAAATATCTGGCATATAGTAAGTGCTTCAGTGTAAATCCCTTCTGTCTGCTATGTTTCATGCATACAAGTAGTTTACATTGATTAGAGAAATGTGACATAAGTGCATGAAACATACATTTAAAAAAGGCCTACACATAACCAAGATGTTATTTTGTTTTCTTGCACTTAACTTTGAACTATTTATGATTTATTGGGATTTTTTTTCCTCCTAGTAGTCAAGAAAAAATTAGGCCAACACTCAACTATTCTATTGTCTTTAATGGCTCTCAGCTTTGTAGAAATATCCCCTGATATTCTGGGTTGTCTGGGGTACTTTTAGAGAAGATATGGACAGTGTTAGCAGTGCCTTGCGACTCCTTGAGAACCGCCCAAGAGACCGTCGTTTAAACAGACCTGCTAAGTCTGTTTAACAGTTGTAAAGGATCATCATTCCATGGGGTATTAAAGTTTAGGTAAACATCTGTGTCCTTAAAATATTTGCTATAGAGAACAGGGAGAATCATTTTTAAAAACACTCGTTCTAAATAAGTGGAAGCATTTTGCGCTGACCATCTTAAGCACAAGGTCATACCCACATAGAGATGAGTTGAATTCCTTTCCCTTCTTTTAAAAATAGTAGAAGCTCATCCAAACTAAAGGTTTTACAATTACCTTCTGTATTTTAACTGTTGGAGTTAAATTTTTAAAACTGGCCTTGGAAACTTGATACTCCATTCTTCCTTACTGAAGTGTCCGTCTGGTGTGCGTAGTGACCAAATGGAATTTTCCTATGCCTACTTGATGACAAAAGAGATGAATTTTATCCCTGAAATGTTTTCTGAAATTGTAATTGTCTAAGAAATCCCAAATCTAGGAATCATTGCCTTTAATTCTTCTCCTAAATTAAACAAAGTGCTGCATAGACCCCTCCCTCCTATTCCAGTGTGCAGGCTCGTCCACTTCTATATATGGGCCTTTACATCTTATGGTTTGCTTTGAATTTCCAGAAAATATTTAGATATATATTTATTCTATATATTTTTCACATAATATGTATTAGATATTCTTGTTTAAATTTGCAGTTTAAATTTGATTTAGCAATGAGATCCTGTTCTGAAAAGGTGTCCTGAATTTTCTACCAGGCTTAGTAGAAACAGATGGCATTTTAGGTGCTCAAGTATCATCACATTCTTGGCGGGGTGAGGGGAGTTTGGGATCTTTTTGTCTGAAAGTGGGATAGAACTCTCTTTTATAGGTAGATCATAATGCCATATACATTTAAAGGATATTTGCAGAAAAGGATGAACTGTTTTCACAAAACCTGAAGTATTTCCGCATTTTCCTGAATAATTATGACAAAAAAACTTCTTAATTATTCTGAGGTTTAGTGAATTCAGTGGAAAAATAAGATTGGTTAGCCAATCAGGGACGCTAACTCTTGTTAGGAAACTATGTCGTTTCAGTCGGTTACCTGCTTTCCCCACCTAGGAAATTCTCCTTCTCGTGCTGAACTTTGTCTAAAGGAAATAGCCACAGTCCCTTACAGCCAGTTCTAAGCTGAATCTCCTCTGAAGTTGTGTGTTGCTTTATAACTCTGGAGAGTTCTTAGAAATGTGTGGTGGGGGAGAGGTTCCAGGAAAGGTGTGGAGGACAGGCTGTTTAAATAAAGTTCACCTTGCCTTTGGATCTGGATGGTATGGCTGTGTGGCCATCAGGGCATTGGACTTGGTAGGACTAAACGTGTGAAGGACCCAGCATCTCTGTCTTTCAAGCACTACGCTGACCACACCATTCAGCAGCCTGTACTGAGCATCTACTGTTTATCTGGCACGTACTAAAGGTATAGAGATGGATGAGACGTGAGCCCCTGCACTGAGTGTCTCATAATTTTGGTGACTGGATGAAACCTCCCATGTTTTTAACACGTGGAGGAGCAATCTCTTACTGTTTCAGATTCTTTACAATGCCTGTGAAAATGTGTCAGGTTGCTAACAACTGCAACTTTAGGTTTGAGTATTTTTCAAAAGAAAATTCAGTTTGGGGAAGTTTGATCATGTGATCTTTTAAAGCTTAAGATTAAGTAGCTGTGAAATGCTTAGGGAGGCTGATGTGAAGCCAGAATATATCACGGGTCAAGTTTACTAAGTGTTACTTACTGAAAATATTGGACTTGGGTTCTCTCATCTTTATATCCCAACCCTGTCCCCTGCCCCAGTTTTAGGGTCTTGGAATCTATTATCTTCCTTCTAGTGCCTTCCTGGGGTATGTATCTCTGGTAATTGTCCTTTAAGTTCTGAGAGTGGGGAGATAGCATTTAGATATTCTCTTCCAGGTGAAAGCTGGTCCCAACTCTTAAAAAATGGTACAGTCAATACATGTTTGAATTGAATTACATATGAAAGAATATTCATGTTTTTACAGAAATTTAGAGTCCCACAAAATAACCATGTGTACATAAAATGCTAATTTGTGACATATTTCCATGAATTGATGATTCATATTATATTCCTAATCTGCTTTTCCTTATAGGGATATGCCTTAAATAATTCTGTTTTATGAAACAAAGATTCCCAACCCTGGTTTTTTGTGATTCTTGCGACCCTCCTTTTAGTATAGCCTCACCTACCTAAGCATCATAATTATGCCAAACTTTCAATTGTTTATAATAAAAAGTTCATGAGGGACCTTGTGTGTCCTACTTGTCACTTTGTGTCCAATCCCTTGAATAGAGTAGCACAAAGCAGCCACTCAAATATTCGTTGAACGAACAAATGAATTTTAATACAAAGGGTATGGTGGCCTTCGTGTTTCTGTGTGTGAAGGGAATCAGTAGAGTAGCTGAAATTGACAAGTGACCATGCCAGCTCCTTAATGAATGAAGTAGGTCTTGGACTATTTTTGCACTGGACTTTGTGTGTGTTCTTTGGGAAATGGACTCCTTCATGTTCCTTCCATCTTGAACTTATAGTTCTATTTCAGTACCTTCCAACTCACATTCTGCTCCTTAAACCTCTGCATAATCCCTATATTTGTGATTTCCATAGAATGTTACTGCTTTAAACTATCATCTTTTAGCCAATGTTCGCCAACGTGACAAATGGCATTTTGTGAGTTGCTAATACTTCAGGAAGTTGTGTTCTTCACAATGTCCTCATATTTCTTAGGGTTCAAAGCAGCCAATAAAGGTGAACTTTAGAGGAAATTGCAGCTAATCAAGTTACTCTAAAATAAAAGCAGTTCTGAAGGCATGTAAATGACCTGCCATTGGGTTTGGCCGTGACGAGTGCCCTCAGATTTGGCAGCAGCGTGGCACCGGGCAAAGAGCAGGGGCTGCAGTGCTGAAGGACCTCCGATCCAGCCCTGGCTCTGCTGTCGACACAGCGAATCCCCACAGGCGGATCCCCTTTCACTTGCACAACCAGGGTGTCGTCATTCGTAAGAAGGAGATAATGTCTATCTCTCAGAGTGATTATGAGAACCACACAATAACATGGAAAAGTGCTTTATAGACAGTAAGGTCATGTGTAAGTGAATTCTTTTATCAGCTCTGTGATGGCTCTTTAAATGGCAGGGTTATAACCCATGCCAGTGGCTCTTATCTGAAGTTGTTACTTAGTAACTGTTGAGTAATGCAAAAATATTTGCAGGCAACCTCTATGGCCCAGAAGGATCTGCTTTTGCTGTGATTAAGACTTTCTCAAATTCGTAATGTTGGCCTCCAATTTGACAATAGGTCACGAATGAAGGAAGGTTAGCTTGAAGTATGTATGGTTTGGAGGGCAGTGGGCCAGGTATGTGGTCCAAGGGACCAGGTCAGAAGGGAAGGAAGGGGTATGTAAAAGGAAGCCCCATGAGGGCAAATGGGTTTGTTTGTTTGTTTGTTTGGTTGGTTGGTTGGTTGGTTGGTTGGTTGGTTGGTTCACTGCCCTCTCCGTGGTGCTAGCACTCATGCCTGGCCCACAGAGTCTATGAGTTGAACATTAGTTGAGTGAAGTCAGTAGAATGGTACTATATGTGCTCCATCAATATCAGTGACCACACCCTTATTATATTCAGTGTAAATAGGCAAATAAAACTTACCCACGTAGATATTTTTAGAGGCCTTTTATTAGTCATTCCTAGTAAGAGATTATTTGTTCATCAGATGTTTTTATGGAGCATGTAGCCTGTGCTGGACACAGGAGAACACAAATATGTCTCCTAGGAGCTAACTATTTATTAAATAAGGCAATATAGGAGGTAGCAGGAGAGAGGGTATTTTGAGCAGGAAAAATCAGGGAAGACTTCGGGAAGGAAGCAGCCCTTGAGTGAAATCCCATCAGCTGTGGCTAGTGTGTTGTAATTGCGATTTAAAGCTTTGTGGGTGTTTTAATTCAAACATTAAATCGAATCTTCTGGTTGGACAGGGTGGTATCAGACTCTGAGGGCCCCCTCAGCTCTCTCCTGGGCTGGTAGAATCTTGTATGGCTGATGGAATATTGCAGTTGAGGGGCAGAGGCTTAGAGAGCACATGCTGCTGGGGCTTCTGCCTCCTCCCAGATGGGTCAGTTGAGGCTGGAAGGAAGCAGCAGCCAAGAAGGCAGGTGGCAGGGAGAGTGCCTCCTCTTGCTCACATTTAATGTTGGGGAGGTAGACTGAGCACGTGGACTCCCACTAAGAGTTTTGTGTTGTTTCCAAATTCTGATGTGTCAGAGATACTATAAAATGAAAATGTCTGTTTAAAATGGGAGACAGACTTTAGACTGACATTTAAATGAGAAGTTGGAAGTCTTGGAAGTCATGAGGTGTCCTGGGGATTAACTCTTAGGAACAGTGGAGATGGAGGATTAGGTGATGATATGTGGGCATGCCACGTAGCTTCTGAGAAAACCCAGGATGAGAAAATCATAATTTGCAAAGTATACTCATTATGGGGTGATGGTTAACTCACTTAGCAAGGATTCTCTGGAATGTAATTTTTCAGTAAATATTTGAGTGCTGTCTATGTGCAAGGAACCATGATATACGTGAGGGAGATGAAAAGATGAATCAAAAAGTCCTCCTTTCCTCTAAGGAATCCCCACTTTGGAGCGGGAGACATGGCCAAGTTACAGTGGGGACTTCTGTGATGAGTGATGTAATAAACATGAACCAAAGTGCTGAGGAGAGTAGATGGATGCTGACTTGTACATCCACAGAATTTTGCCTGAGAAGACGTCAAAGATGTCACACACAGAAGGTGGCTTCCCAGGCAGAAAGAAGGTGGAGAGCAGATACACTGGAACCCAAAAGGTTGTGGTGTGTCCATGGAACATGGCACTGCCTGGAGGGGGAGGCTAAAATGTAACTTCGTGTAGGGGAGGGGAGAGAATGTGTTCTACAATTTTGCTCTGTAGGAAAGGGGGACCCACTGAAGGTGTTGAGAAGGAGAATAGCATCAGTAGGACTACATAGTCCTACATAGAGAGATGCTTCTGGTGGCCTTGAGGAGAATGGGTAGCGGAGGGTGTGTGGCTGGGAGGTTACTTGGTCCAGGGGAGAGATGTTGAAGTCCTGGAATCTTACAGTGGAAAGGCAGAGGAGGGTTGCTTGAGAGCTTTCGTACTTTTCCTTAACCCGAGAGCTCTCTTCTAAAATTAAATCAGATCCAGTTTATTAAGAAAAAGAAGATGCGTTTGACAAATACAAATCTTTTTTGATTCCTATTGGTATCATTGGTCTGGAATGAGGTCTGCCTGTTTTAAGGAATGGAAAATGGAAGTGGTAGGAAGGAGGGATGGGAAGAAGGATGGTGATATGTGTGGAAATCCTGCTCTGTTGGCCCTGCTTTTGTTATATACCAGCCTGTGCTGGTACTCTTCCATATCTCACCTCTCTCTCCTGCTGGTTCCTTTTCCTCCCCATTCGCGAGCAGAGGCTTTTTCCAAAGTTCTTACTTACTTGTACTGTTCTTGTTTTCTCCATCCGATCCGAATATTTCTAGCCCTAATGTTTTTGCTCTTCACTGGGCAATGACCTCTCAGCCTGTTTGCTCAGCTGTAACGTGGGATTACATGTCTCATAGAATCATGAGACTTAAATGAGAAGCTGCATAGACAACACTTTGTCTGAGGCCTTGAGACAAAGTAAGTGCTCAATAAATAAGCGTCTAGTACACATTTATATACTACAGTATTCTGCCATATTTTATATTGATGTAAAGTTGATTTCCCCTTTCTTTTGAGTTCTTGGAGGATTTGGTATTATTTTTAGATCTTAAGTGTTGAGCATTGTACTTGCTCCAGTAGGAGTTTTGATCTTAATTCCTTTTGACTACCAATATGATACTTTGGACTTCTCATCAGTAGGGCATGGAATTGGTCTTCCTTAGGGATGGAGGGGTGACCTGCACATCCTTATCTCTTCTGCAGGGGACCAAGGGTCCCGTTTATGAAAATGAGTGAGTGGAGCTAGCAGCTGGGGAACAAGAAAGCAAACACCGACATTCCTCCCCATGCGACCATGTCTCTGCTATACACATATATTGTCTTCATTAATTGAGTAATCTAATAAACTAGAAACCGAATTCATTTTACAGCCATCAGAGTTAAAGTTCAGGATTGAAGACAGAAAATGGGTTCTTCTTATGAGAAAATGTTGTCATGTAAATAGACAGCTGAGAGTTAGCTGATGCGACAGTTGATTGCTGTTGGGTGCTGTTGAGACTGTGGCCTAAGGAAGTGCAGGCAGGAAATGGGAGGGTGTGTTCTCTACAGAAAAGCAAAGTTGCAGCATGGATGTTTATAAACTGGGCTTGTGTTGGAGTGTGGACTTGAAAATTCTATTCACTTGCTCTCTCTACTGCTTTTTTCTTTTGGAAACGTGTTGATTAGGAAGATTAGTCTCATAAAGGCCAAGAAATGAGTGAGGGAGAAATTTTAGAGGCTTTGGCATCTGTAGAACAGGATTTGGGTTAGATGAGAAGCCTTAATTTTCTTTAGGAGTGGGAAAACACAGGTCCTTGTAGATTCTTTGTTCAACCAAGAATTTCCAGGATGGTCCAAACTGAGCTGCTGGACCAATTCCATAAGCTTGTTAAGGAAAGTGGTTGCGAATAGACCATGCTGTAATTGATTTGAGGCTGTCTAACTCATTTGGCATCATGTTTATGAAATCTGATTGCTATTCTCATTCTATTCTTTAGTAATTTCAACCCATACTTTAGCTTTTTTTTTTGCTAGAAATAATGTAATATTATAAAATTCAAAGGCAAATCTCTATGCTTGGTGCTTCAGTACCCCTGTGTCTCAGTGTTCAATGTTGAACTGTATGTGAGTTTTTTCTAGTTGATTGCATTAGGTCTTTATTTGATGAACACTGCCCTTACAAGTAACATGATCTTATTCTCTATTTCTAGCGATTGTGGATGATGAAAGGCTCTCTGCAGAGGAGATGGATGAGAGGCGGCGGCAGAACATCGCTTATGAATATTTGTGCCACCTAGAGGAAGCCAAAAGGTGAGATCCAGATTTAGTCTATTTGCATAGCTTCTCTTGGAGATAAGCTTTGGGACGGTGTGTTTTTAATAAGTCATTGGCAGTCTTGTTGGTAGCAGGGTAATGGGAGAAGATCCCCCTGTTTTTTGTAAATGATCAGACAGACTTGAGAAAAAGTTGCTACTACAACCAACATCAAGGCACTCGGGAGGCAACCGTTCCTCTTTCTTCCTCAGAGCCTCCCAGGAAATCTTAGGGCAAATTGCGGATTCTTTAAAATTTCTCATCTCACTGGCTTGGATGTGAAGGAGAAGCAGAGACGTAAATCAACTTCCTTTTCCCCTCAAGCTTCCTAAGATCTTTCCCCCACCCCCACAGCAATGATTGTAAATGCCCAGTAGGACAACAGCATTTTGGACTGAAGTCCATTGGTCACTAAGCTAGAGGATAGGTTTATGACAGCAATCTCCCTTTTAACCGATGGGTGTGTGACCACTTAGGATATATTGTCTCTAAAGTCACATTGACTCTTAGACCTTTTAGATTGTAAGTAAATGTTGGGTTCCTCCAAAGAGAAAGTGAAGATAAAGAAGGTTTTTGCACTCAGGCTTCTGTGTCAGAGGAATGCAAAGAACTTTGTCCTTTGCTGGTTGACTACTGCAGCAGCCATATGCATGAGTGAGGTTCTAATTAGTGCTTTGTGCTGTGATGGAGCAACAGTGTTGTTCCACAGGCAGATGATATGTTCCAGCTCTTTTATCTATAGAAAAAATAAACATTTAGTTAATGGTCGTTGATGGTAATTATCTCTGATCACTAATAAATAGCTGTCTACAGAGCTAGCAGAATGAGGTTTTTAATCAATGTTGTGTAGAACATTCAGTGACACATGTGCTAATTTGGCCTCAAAATTGCTTAAAAGGGCATTTCCCAGGGTTGTTTCGTATTTTAGCAGTCTTGTAACTCTAAGCTCTAGCGATTAAGTTTTAGAAGTTACTTAACATGTCTATGAAGTCTACAGTCAGGTTGTAGGTCACTGAAGACTCACTATCAGTCTAAGATTATTAAAAACATGCTTTTAGTCAAGTTGTGGCAAAAAGAGTTAGACAAGGAGAGTGATTCATCGACATTCAACATCAACATGCTTTCAATGAAAAAGTGTAAGAGTGGAAATTTCTGACACACACTTTGCATTCTAAGTTTTTGCATCCTGTTGTTTGTAAGTGGGGAACAGTGTCACACAGAGAAGATGTGTGATTGGGAGTCAGCAGACTGCATTTCCTGATCCCAGCTCTACCACTTATGTGCTGCGTGACCTTGGGCAGGTTACTCTATGGGAACTTCAGTTTTGTCTTCTGTGTAACGGGATGATACAGATGTTATCATCACCTGCCCTACTTACTTCCTGGATTTTTTTCCCCTAAAAATCAGCTAAAATCACTAAGGTGTAAGTATTCTGTAAACTACAGTGCCAGTCAGGAGGATGGTGATAACGTAAGCTTGGTTTACTCATGAATGTATCAAAGTGGTACCAATAAAGCTTGAACGCTTGCCGTCTTCTTTAGTGTTTTCAAAATTCTGGCATTTTGTTTTAGAAAAGTCAAGGTAACAAGTAGCCCAGGTTTTTTGAAGAAAATGTCCTTAGGAATAGTTTCAGTGAAAGAAAAGACTATAACATATACAGTTTTTCCTCTAAGATGACAGCAATTTGTTTTACAAGGAGAGATTTGACGTTATATGTATTTATGAATTCTTTATTAAGATATGAACACTTTTTGTGACTCACAGGAAAGATGGGTTTTGGTCATGGAATATGAAAAATTGTGTGGCTATTAATAGATATATTAATATGTATGCTATGATTTTAGAAAGCATAGTATACAGAAACAATGTCAGTGCCTTTGTAATTTGTCATACTGGGTTTATTACAGTGTATGCATGCGTGTATAGTTAGCTTAGAATATTGAGTTTGTACTAAATGATGTACTTACAGTGTGTAAGTTTAGCCAGGAACTGTTTCTTGTTTCTTATTTCAATTAACTGACTTAGGTGCGTTTTAACTAGAAATGTGTTGGTTCTTTGTTGTGCCTCTTTTCTTTCTTCCCAGAAGTGAGACCTAGAAGGGTTTCTACGTTGTATTACAAATTTTGAATTGTAGTAGTCCAGTATGTCTTTAACTTTGGTTTTGTTAATTTCAAGATTCTGAAATTAATATCAGGCCATTTAAAACATTCTTCATCCAAAGGGGATATCACTACTAACATTATAGAAATAAAAAGCATGATGAGGAAATACTATGAACAATTATTTGCCAACAAATTAGAAAACCTAGATAAAATGAACACATTCCTAGGAAGACACAAACTACCAAAACTGACTCAAGCAGAAATAAAAAACCTAAATAGACTTACAACAAGTAAAAAGATTGAGTTAGTAATCAAAAAAGTTGCCACTGTTCCAAAAAAAATAAGAGGAGGCACACTTTCCAACTCATTCTATTGAGACCAGTATTACTATAATACCAAAACCAGACAAAGACACCTCAAGAAAACTGTAGATCAATATCCCGTATAGATACAAAAATCCTCAACCAAACTCTAGCAAACCGAGTCCAGTAACATACGAAAAGGATTATACTCCACTGAGTGGGATTTATTTCAGGAATGCAAGCTAAGTTTAACTCAAAAATTAATCGTTCAGGATAATTCAGTGGGGAAAAATGTCTTTTCAACAAATGGTGCTGACGCAACTGTATATACACATGCATAAAAATGTATTTGCATTCCTACCTCATGCCATATACAGAAATTATCTTAAAATGGATCACTGTAAATGTGAGAACTACAGCTATAAATATAAATTTCTTAGAAGAAAACATAGGAGCAAATATTTGTGACCTTGAGTTAGGCAATGGTTTCTGAGACTTGGCATCAAAAGAACTAACAAAAGAGAGAAATAGATAAATTAGACATCATAAAAATTAAACTTTTTTTTGATTCAATGAATACCATCAAGAAAGTGAAAAGGCATTTCATAGTATGGGAGAAAATATTTGCAAATCATATATCTAATAGAGACTTGTATCCAGAATATATAAAGACTCTTACAACTCAGCATAAAAAGTAAATAGCCTAATTTTAAAATGGTCAAAAGTTCTGAATAGACATTTCTCCAAATAAGATGTACAAATGAACAGTAAGAACAGGACACGATGCTTAACATCAGTCATTGGGGAAATGCAAGTTAAAACCTTACTGAGATACCACTTCATACTAGGATGGTTATGATAAAGACTGTTTGCATAGATGTACAAAAATTGGAATTCTTATACATTGCTGGTTGGATTATAAAATGGTGCAGCTACATTGTAAAACAGTCTGGCAGCTCCTCAAAAACTTGAGTACAGAATTACCATATGATCCAGCAATTCCATCACCAAGTATATACCCAAGACAATTGGAAACCTATGTCCATACAAAAACCTGCACACAAAAGTTCATTGAAGCTTTTATTCATAAGAGCAAAAAGTGGAAACAATTCAAATGCCTATCTTCTGATGAATGGAAAAAAAAGTGTGGTATATTCATACAATAAAATGTTCAGCTATAAAAAAATGACATTAACAAATCAAATCCAATAATGTATAAAAAGATTAAATCACAACCAAGTGGAATTTATCCCAAGTATGCAAGCTAGTTTAACATTTGAAAATCAATTAATGTGATCCATCACATCAACAGACTAAATAATAAAAATCACATGACTATATCAATAGGTGCAATAAAAGCATTTGATAGAGTCCAACACCTATTGGTGACAAAAATTCATAGTAAACTAGGAATAGAAGGAACATCCTCAACTTGAGAAAAACTATCAACAAAAGTTCTACAGCTGATACCTGACTTAATGGTGAGAAGCTCAAAACTTTCCCACTTAGATCAGGTACAAGGCAAAGATGTCCCCTGTCACCATTCCATCTCAACATTGTACTGGAGGTTCTAGCTAATACACTAAGACAAGAAAAATAAAAGGTACACAGATTGGAAAGGAAGATATATATAACTTTTTGTTCTCAGATGACATATTGCCTATATAGAAAACCTGAAAGAAAAAAAAACCTCCTGGAACTAATAAGCAATTATAGGAAGCTTGCAGAAATCAAAGTTAATATGCAAAAATCAAGTACTTTCCTATATACAAGCAATGAACAATTGGAATTTGAAATTTAAAACACAGTACCATTTATATTAGCACTCAAAAAATGAAATACTTAGGTATACATTTAACAAAATATGTATAAGAGCTACATAAGGAAAACTGATAAACTGAATCAAAGAACTAAAAAATAGAGAGATAATCCTTATTCATGGATAGGAAGACTCAATATTGTTAAAATGTCGATTCTTCCCAGCTTGATCTATAGACTCAATGCAATCCCAATGAAAATCCCAGCAAATTGTTTTGTGGATATTGACAACTTGATTTGAAAGTTTATATGGAGAAACACAAGACCCAGGATAGCCAATACAATACTGAAGGAGAACTAAGTTGGAGGACTGACTTCATCTGACATCAAACTTAGTAAAGTTAGAGTAATCAAACAGTGTGGCATTGGTGAAAGAATAGACAAATGTAATAGATCAATGAAACAAAATAGAGAGCCCATAAATAGACTCTTATAAATATAGTCAGTTGATCTTTGACAAAAGGAGCAAAGCAATACAATGGAGCGAAGGTGGTCTTTACAACAAATGGTGCTGGAATCACTGGACATCCACATGCAAAAAACAAAAACAAAAAAACTCAGGAAAAAGACCTTATACTCTTCACAAAAATTAACTCCAATAGATCAGATCTACATGTAAAATGCAAAACTATAAGACTCCTAAAAGATAACAGAGGAGAAAACCTAGATGAACTTGAGTATGCCAATGGCTTTTAAGATATAGTACCAATGACATGAACCATGAAAGAGAATCGATAAGTTGGGCTTCATTGAAATTAAAAATTTCTGTCCTGCAAAGGAGAGTATCAAGAGAATGAGAAACAAGCCACAGACTGAGAGAAAATACTTGCAAAAGATAACCTGATAACGGACTATTATCCAAAATATATAAAGAATGCTTAAGACTCAATAATAAGAAAACAACCTGATCTTAACAGATACCTCACCAAAGAATACATACAGATAGCAAATAAACGTAGGAAAAAGTGCTCCACAGCATTTGTCATCAGGAAAATGCAAAATAAAACAACAGTGAGATATCACTAAACACCTATAAGAATGGCCAAAATCTGGAACACTGACAATACCAAATGTTGTCAAGGATGTGGAGCAACAAGAACTCTCATTCATTGCTCATGGAAATGCAAAATAGTACAGTCTTTGGAAGACAGTTTCACAATTCCTTACAAAACTAGACATACTCTTATCATATGATCCAGCATTTGTTCTTCTTCTATTTACCCAATAGGGTAAAGGCTTATATTCGCATAAGAAGGTGCACATGGATGTTTATACAAGCGTTTTCATAATAGCCAAAACTCAGAAGCAACCAAAACTCTGAAGCTCCATCTGTAAGAGAATGGATAAATAAACCCTAGTATATCCGGAGAGTGGAACACTATTCAGTGCTAAAAATGAAATGAGCTATAAAGTTATGTAAGAAGAAGAGACATGGAGGAAACTTATAGGCATATTATGAAATGAAAGAATGCCATTTTGTAAAGGCTACATGCTTATTATTCCAGCTATATGACATCTGGAAAGAGGCAAACCTATAGAGACAGTAAAAATATCAGTGGTTGGGGGAAGGAAGATGAACAGGTGGAGTACAGAGGAGTTTTTAGGGCAGTAAAAATACTTTGTGTGGTACCACAATGATAGATAAATGTTTTTATACATTTGTCCAAACCCGTAAAATGTCTAACACCAAGAATGAACCATAATCTGAACTGTGGGTGATTATGATGTTAATGTAGGTTTCACATGGATGGTACCACTAAGATACATGAGGTATCTAAAAACTTAATTTTACAGTTTTTTGTTTTTGTTTTTTTTACCATCCAGTGCGTGCAAACATGCACAGTAGGGTCATCTTGGGAGCTGGAAATCAAGCAACTAATAATGCTATGCTCAAAAAAAGACCACTATTTGATTAAAGCTTTTACTTGTAAGTTTCAAATTCTTTCCTTCACCTTTGTTTGCTCTGTTAAACTCTCTGTATGTGTGTATCTCCCTATATCCAACTGATCATCATCCTCCTAAATATCTCTCAGATGTCCACTTCTATCTCAACACCGGCCTACTGAAGGCTTTTAAAGTCTTTCTTAGATTACTGCAGTCTTCTCTAATTGGTTTCTGCACTTCAGTCCTGTATCATAGTCAGATGAATACATGGTCTGTTGTGGCCAATCCTGATTTAAAACCTTCCAGTTGTTGGGCCGGCCCGGTGGCTCAGGCGGTTAGAGCTCCATGCTCCTAACTCTGAAGGCTGCTGGTTTGATTCCCACATGGGCCAGTGGGCTCTCAACTACAAGGTTGCCAGTTCAACTCCTCGAGTCCTGCAAGGGATGGTGGGCTCTGCCCCCTGCAACTAAGATTGAATACGGCATCTTGAGCTGAGCTGCCACTGAGCTCCCAGATGGCTCAGTTGGTTAGAGTGCATCCTCTCAACCACAAGGTTGCCAGTTCGACTCCAGCAAGGGATGGTGGGCTGTGCCCCCTGCAACTAGAAACGACAACTGGACCTGGAGCTGAGCTGCGCCCTCCACAACTCGGACTGAAAGGACAACAACTTGAAACTGAACGGCACCCTCCACAACTAAGATTGAAAGGACAACAACTTGACTTGGAAAAAAAGTCCTGGAAGTACACACTGTTCCCCAATAAAGTCCTGTTCCCCTTCCCCAATAAAATCTTTAAAAAAAAACAAAAAAAAACAAAAACCTTCCAGTTGTTTCTTAATACTCTTAGCGTAAAGACCAAACACCTTGTAGGCTCTACATAGTCCAGTCCTTACAGCCTCTCCAGTTTCGTGTTGTGCCCTGTTCCCTATTGTCCCCTATTCTAGCCACATTGACCCCTTTCCATTTCTATATTCCCTCCTACTCAGGACCTTTCCCTATTGTTTATCTAGTCAGACTCATCGCAGTCTTCAGATCACAGTTTACTTCTTCAGGGAGTCCTTCTCTCCCTGACATCCCCATCTAGGTCAAATACCCCTATTATAAGATATCATGATATCGTATCCATCATACATTGTAATATACATCTTAATGCTCAGCATCGAATTATCATTTGTTACTAATGAGGATTTATTGTCCTCTATTTCCTGTATGTTGTGGTTCTCCTGGGAGTAACAAGTAGGCTATGACTTAGATTCATGGTAGGCAGAATTATAGATGGTTTGACCAGACTGCCAGCTTAGAGGTAAAATTTCTTCTCTGTCTCAGGACAATTATGTACTGCAGTTAGCTGGTACAAGTTCTTCCTGCCATATATGTAACCCAATGGGTTATGAAGCTGAGAATTCTAGACAATTTAATGATAACACTGAACTAGAAGATATACAGAGAAAGGCATAGAGTATTTTTCAGTGAATGAATGAATGAATGAATGAATGAATGAAAAGAGGAAGAGGTAATCTGTGTATTAAGATGATTTATGGGTGAAATTATTATTCATAGTTTATAAAATTGTGAAGTCTATGCATATAGCCTTGTCCATTAAATCTCAAAATACTATTACTGAAAAAGGGAAAATGAAAAAGGCATATTTTTAGGACCAAAAAAGAGAGATAATTTTTCTCTAAAGTCACTCTTCACCCTAGAGGTATGTTTCTCTACAGACTAAAGGGTTCGAATGTCATTGAGAGCTAATCCTAATTGTCTTGGAAGGCAAAGGAAGTCTGGCATATGTATTAGTTATCCACGACTGTGTAACAAATTACCCCAAAATTTAAGAGCTTAAAACAACAAACATTTACCTCGTGATTTTTGAGGGTCAGGAATCTGGGCTTAGCTTTACTGGGTCCTCTGGTTCTCAGTCTCCCACAAAACTGTAGTTAACACACGCTTCAAGCAGGGCAGATCGGCTTCCAAGCTCACTCGTGATGTTGGCAGGATTTAGTTCCTGATGGACATTTGGACTGGGGACTTCCGTTCCTTGCTGCTGTTGGCCAGAGGCCTCCCTCAGTTCCTCGACATATGGGTCTCTCCATAGGGCAGCTCACAGCATGGCAGCTGGCTTCCCTCAGAGTGAGTAAATGAGAGAGCAAGAAAGGACAAGTAAAAAGCCAGAGTCTTTTTGTAATCTATTCTCAGAAGTGGTGTACCATAGTTTGCTAAATTTTATTCATTAGAATCAAGTTACTAAATCCAGCATGTGCTCAAGGAGAGATGTACACAGGGGCATAAATCAAGAAGGCTGGGATTACTGGGGGCTACCTTAGGAAGCTGCCTTCTGTTAGGATGGTGCAAAAGTAATTGTGGTTTAAAAGGTTAAAAAAAATGCAAAAACCGCAATTACTTTTGCACCAACCTAATACATGGTGTATACACCTTCTTTTGAAATTGACCTCAGCAAAGGTACTTGAGGGGGAAAAATTCTTCTTTGCTACTGTCAGAAACCAAATCAGGAATTGGATGACGTGTTGGTATAAATGATTATGGTACTAAGGTTATTTATGCCTTGATGTTTTTGCATCGTGAGCCATCTTAAACTAAGCTTTTCATTCCGCTAGCATTTTAAATAACACTAAATGGACTTTTCAGTTTTCTTTTTGGGTAGATCCTAAAAGCTAGGTTGAGTTTCTTTGCTGTGGGGATTTCGCTAAAATCAGGCTGTGCAGACAAATCTGCTACTCATATGGGCTTTGAAAGTTTCTCTCTGATGCCAGAAATCCCACTGTTTAAATTAAAGGAGTTAACTTTTCTAAAAGAATTAGTACTGCTGAGTAGATTTCATGTCAATCTTTGCAGAATACATTTGAATAATGAAAATGAGTCTATTTTATGAATTTCCATTCTTCAAGTTTTTAGGACAGCTGTGCAAAAATTTAAGATAGAAACTTCTCTTTGGGAAAACTGCGTTGAGAAAGGAAATCCAACTGGACCTACTATGAAGGTCAGGGAATGGGAGAGGGGATCTTGGCAAGAAATAGAGAGGGAATTTGCAAATTGCAGTTGAGCAAATAGTTATGAATGGAGCTGCTATTTTGTTTCCCAAGGAAAGTTCCTGAAATATTATATTCCTTTTTTAAGGAAAGAGAAAATGCATACAGATCTTTTGCTGTGCTTACATTTTCTGTCCTACCTCTGAAAATAAACAAAGCAAAAAAAGCCTTCCCTTGGTGATGGGCTTGTTTAGAAATATTATCTTCAAAGAGCTCTTTATGTGAGCTAAGCTGTTCTTTGTATTAGTGAGTCCAGGACAGTTTTGTGTGTGCCCTGGAAGGGAAACAAAACACTGGTGTGATTCCTTTTGTTTCAATACTTACAACTCAGATACCAAAAGGACACCTCATTGATTAGATCGGTCCTCAAACTCTGACCTTACCTAGTATAGCCGTGTGCCGCATAGCAACGTTTTCGTTGTGGACAGACCTCATGGTGGTCCCATAAGATTATAGTGGAGCTGAAAAATTCTTGTCCCTGAGTGCTGAGCGATTTCACAGCCTTTGTAATGTCGTAGCGCAATGGATTACTGTTTTGTGCTGGTCTCAGTCTATCAATAGTAATACTGTGGGTTAGAAATGCCTGGGGGCACTCACTTAGGCCTGGGTGAGTTTCCCACAAATATCTCCCCTTTCTAAACCAGTGTTAACACTGGACCAACCCTTGTGGGTTTTTTTTAATTATTATTATTATTGCAAAATGCCCTGTAGTGATATCTAGGAAACTCTGAAGAAAAAAAATAGTTTATTACTTACAGGCCCTGTAGAGTACAAGGCAGGCCAGGGAGCACGCATTAAGGTCCAGGGCAGAGAGAGAGAGTGCAGGGATCTGGGGTTTTAATATCATTAGGGTCCAGGATGGGGGACTGGGCTCTACTGGTGAATTTAAGGCATAAGAGCAGGGATTTAAAGCATAGGAAAAGAAAAAACCAAGTAGCTCGAAACGGTCAGTTAATGAAATCAACCAAGATCTCTGAAACAAAGGGGCCTCTGTGGGGGGAGACAGCCTGCCTCTTTATCTAGTCATGTGGCTGGCAATGTGTTTATTCTAGATAGTCTTCCTTGAAGTAGATACCTCAGCATTCAAGCTTAAGTCAGGCACTTGCGTTACAAAAAAAAGTCAACTGTCAAGGCTGGTGTAAATAAACGTACTGCACTGCAAGTCTCATAAAATTATTGCACATACAATCCTGTTTCCCCCGAAAATAAGACCTAGTCGGACCATCAGCTCTAATGTGTCTTTTGGAGGAAAAATTAATATAAGACCCAGCCCAATATAATATAATAAATCTAATCTAATCCAATCCAATCTAATCTAATCTAATCTAATACTGGGTCTTATATTAATGTTTGTTCCAAAAGACGCATCAGAGCTGCTGGTCCGGCTAGGTCTTATTTTCGGGGAAACATGGAATTACAGTAGGAGGCTATACCACCTAGGTCTGTATAAGTGCCCTCATGATGTTCCCACAAGAATTAAATTGCCTACCACTGCACTTCTCAGAACATATTCAATAATGTTGTAAAGATTTTATAGGGTGTCAGATGGGCACATATCTTATTAGGGAGACCACTTCATGGACGGTGTGGATGCCTGATTGCTGCGCTGTACACCTGAAGCTGAAGCTGAATAATATTCAATGTCAACTATAATATATAGTCACAGGAGGTGGAGTACAGCATAGGGAAAAGAGTCAATGGAGTTGTAACAGCTACATACGTTGTCAGAGGGGTAGTGGATTGGGGGAAACTGGTTATCACTTTGTAAGGGGTATAAATTTCTAACTATTACATTGTTTTGTACACCCGAAACTAATAATAATAATAAATAATTTATTCTGGTCGTTAAGCTGGTATATGACTAGTGAATTTGAGAATCAGGTTTGAAAGGAGAAATGCTTCTTTAAGCAAGTGAGACCCATTGAGTGTGGATTTGTTTAACACTGAGTATTTGTGATTAAGGAAAAGAATCTTATTACTGGGGAATTCTTTAGAGAATCCACTGGATTTCCTCCATGCATGGGACCTCCCTGTCTTTATTTCTAAGTATGCCACCCAGGGCTGTGCTCATAAGGAATGCTAACAGAAACTTGGAAGAAAATATCTTTTCTTGGTAATCAACTCACTAAGACACATATTGTTGCTCTATACAAAACATTAATGAAATTCTAAGCAATTCTTAATTGCCTTTCTGAAGCATAAATAGTTTTGATATTTCTGTGGTAACTCTGCATTTCCTTCTTGTTCTCTCCCTGGCACTGACATCACCTCTGCTGTCAAGGACAAAGGTGAAGTGTGGGGTTGCTCCATGCAGTGGCTGACAGCCTGGTGGGGCAGGGTGCACAACTGCATTGAGGGCAGGAGTCCTTTGCAGGGCCTGGCTTCTGGGAAAGGAGAGGACCTGCCTCTGAGGAGTGGCCTATTTGGGACGCTTTCCACCCAGTTTGCCTTTGGAGCCATATGCCAGAGAGACCCAGGACCTTTTATGGCAGACCAGAGCTTGTCACACCAGGGCACAACCCAATACTGTGTTACCCTGAAAATAAGACCGGGTCTTATATTAAGTTTTGCTCCAAAAGATGCATTAGGGCATATTTTCCAGGGATGTCTTATTTTTTCATGTACAACAATCTACATTTATTGAAATACAATCATGTCGTCTTCTTCTGGAACATCGTCACAACGTGCTAAATGTGTCCGACTGGCTGATGATCTTAACTGGGTATCATTTCGGGGTAGGTCTTATTTTCGGGAAACACGGTAGTAGAGAGAAGGAGTAACCTGTGAGGAGAATGGGGTCAGGTGTAGCCTGAGAGAGCGTGAGATGTGGTTTTAATGAGGTGTCCCCATGGCGCCTGAGAAGACATGGTACCTGCCAGCTCAGCCTGCCAGGGTGCAGTGCTTGCAGCTGGGGTCTTGGGGAAAAAATACTGGTGCTGAGGTTCAGCTGGGCGGTGACCAGGGATTGCGCCTCGGAGCTGGAGTAGAAGGGACAGATATTATGGATGTGAAGGGAGGAGCTGCGTGCAGGGTTTGGCAGGGAACCAGATGTGGAGAACAGAGGACACTGGGAGGTCAGATGCTTTGGGGCAGATCCAGGCATTGCTTGTCTGACTTAGTGAGACACATTGTGTGGTCTCCATCAGCTGAGCCTGGGGTTGGGGCACAGCGATGGGAGATTTTTTTGTTTTCAGTTTTACGTATTTTGTGTTCTAGCCTTGGGTGTATGTTGGACAGGTGCCAATGAGGTATGTGATCTGACAGATGAAAGCTAACTTCTTAGAATGCTGGTATTTTTCAATACAGATAATTGATATTAATCATCTCTGGCCAAAAAATTTACATTTCTTTCTCAAGCTCTTTGAAGTTGGAGAGATGGGAGAGATTTGGAATTTTCCATGGTTTCGAATGTACTTTACTACAAGGGTTATCACATGAGTGTCCATTCACCAGGCATGGTACCGGAAGCATTCAGTTAACATGAGGTTCTCCCCATTTTATAGATGGAGAAACCAGCTCCTGCAAAAACTTAAGTAACTTAACCAAGGTCACAGCTAACAGGCAACATAAACATTATTCCAACACAGGTCTGTCTGACTTTAAAGCCCACGTGCTTCAAAACTGGCACTGTCTCTTTACTTCTTAATGTGTTTTGATGATGTCTTCATTGTAGGTTCAAAACTTTGGTTTTGGGGGTGTTGGTTTTTAGGTTCTATATGGACTAGCTTTGTTCTAGGTCTTGATCAATTCTCACTACTTGAGTTTTTGTGGAATTAACACAATATAATCATCTATTGTCTTTTTTGTTCTTTTCCTTTCCTTTGCACCCCCGTTTTGTTTCTCGCTTGTTTGTTTTTGTTTTGTTTTAACTGGCACGACTGCTGGTAGTTTGTTCTGGGAAGAAGTTACCTTGTGTTCTCCCTCCCTTTCTTCTTTTTCTCTTTTCTATTTGTCTTTTTAAAGTTTTAGTAGGAATTTGCCCTTTTCAGTGATGTAGACTTTATTCTCTTCTCACCCAAGATGCTCTTGGTGCATCTTCTTGATTAGATCTGGATTCTACATTCAATTTATCCATTGTCTTTTTGGTTCTGCCACTATTATGACTGGTTTGGAAGAGTGCTTCGCTTTTTTGTTGAAACATCAAAAGGTATGAATAGCAGATACTGCTGAGGTCTCTTCCTTCCTGTATGAACCTCGCCACCAGATGCTGCTTCATGCTGTGATGCTTAAAAGTCATAAAACAGTGACATTATTCAAGGCCTAGAGGGACTCTAAAGAAGTCTGGTTGGGGGAAATATTTGTGGAAGGTTGTTACAGAATAATTTACATATATATGTATCTTCCATTTGTAGACTATAAAATAGTCTTCCATTATTTTTTTGGTCTGAACATTTGTTTTTCTCTAACAGGCTACAAATCCCAATTTTGTATTTGGGGACACTGAGGCTCAGGAAAATTCATCAACTCACTAATCCACGGTGGCATTAGTGGTAGATTTGCTATTAGAAATAAGGTCTCCTGACTGACAGCTGTCTTTCATCTCATGATTTTCTGTAAGTCATGTCGATTAGACAAAAATATGTATAAATAGGAAGCTCAATGGTGAAAATATACAAAAATAAAAATTAATAGTAAACTTAACTTTTTTGGTAAATTTGGTTTAAGTTTGCTTTTAGTTAAATACTGAATTCATAGCATGGGGGAGTTAGCCATTTCTACATTTTTATCATATTTTTTATTTTTTGCTGAGAAAGTCGAACCCATTTAGGTGCTGGAACAGGAATTCAGGAATGAACAATTCTAGTCATTGCTGTACTTTCCTCATTCAATCTTGCTTGGCTTAAATGTTTGGGTTGTTTTGTTTGTTTGCTTGCTATAATAATTTAAAATATACAGCTGCTTCTGCCCCTGATATTTCACAGGGCAAAAGTTGAGGCAACCACACCATCTGAGTTGAGAGACTGACTTTAGACAATGATTCTCAAAATCATTTACCACCTGCATCAGGGTCACAGGAGTGTTTGTGCAAATGCAGACTTCTAGGGTTCACTCCAGACCCTACAAATTCATCTCTATGAAGTGGGGCCCTGGAGTCTGCATTTTAACAAATCACTCAGGTAACCATTTATGCACACTGAAGCTGGAGAATTACACTCTCCAGAGAGAAAAGAACAGCATCTATATAACTGATGCTGTCTCAGCAGCTCCAGATTTTTCCAACCCAGCTCAGATGAAAAGGACACTAACACCCTTTCCTCTGTGAGGAGAAGGGGAGAGGAATGGTATTGAGGGTTGTCATCTGCTGAAGTGAGAAGTGTGGGAGGATGGAGGAATGAAAACAGCTGCTGCAGAGAGTGTAAGTGCATCAGCCAGGGTTGGAAAGAAAGCCTGGGCAATTTCAAAGAGCCAGCTGAAGTTCTAAATTTTCCTCATGAAGCCTATCAGCATGTTTGTGTGAATTTTCCAACAAGATGAGAGAAAGTGAATAAGGTAACTAGACTCAAGGAATGGCTGTTGACTCTGAGAAAGTCCTGGAAACAGGGACCCCCCGGGTGTTAATGTGAGCATCGCTCACATGGGTGGCCTTGAGGTCCCATCTGGATCAGGAAGGAGTCCTGTGAAGCCAGGTTAAATTAGATGGTGTGGGGCACTACAGGGCGAGTCAGGGAACCACCTATATAATGAGGTTGAAGGGCAGGACCTATAAGAATAAGGAAGTAGAGAAGTGGGTAAATAGAAAGCTATAGTCACAGATTTGGAAACCTAGATGTCAAAGGTGGAGTATTTCTGGGTAGTGATAAGGTCCTAGGTGTGGTGGTGGGGCTTGTGTGTGGCCGTAGTGGAATGCATGTGAAACCTTCAGATAGAGGAGGAATTCTCTGCGCTGTGCCTTTGGGTGTTCCCAATGTCATCCACACATTCTTCTTGAAGCCTCAGAGCAAAGGTGGGTATGGGAGGAGCACAGTGATTGTGGCGAGAAAGGAGAGTCCTGGGATCAGGAAATGAGGGACAAGGTTGGAGTGAGACAGGAGTGAGACGGGAGGAGAGGTCTTGGAAGAGAGGCGATAGGACATGGCCTGCAAGAAAGCAAGTTCAACTAGAATGGTGATGATCCTACCATCTTTGGGCCTGTGAGTTAAGGAAATTTGTGGAACGACCGGCCCTGGTTTATGACAGGTGGTATTATGAAGGAAAAGCCAGATTTCCATTAAGACAAGTAGGTGGGGAAAATGTAAACAAAAAGTTGAGAATATAGGAAAATCACGTTTTTACAACAGGTCAAGAGTTCCAGAGGCACATTGGAAGGAATTGGTAGATGTAGAGTATGTCTAAAGAGGCATGAAACAGAAGACTGTATCCAAGAGTGTTTATGGGTCAACTCTTCTATTAGAGTTGAGTAGGAGACTAAAACCACTGCAAAAACAAGTTTAGATTTATTTAACTATGGTAGGGGCCCATTAGACCTCTTCTGTGATGAATTTCTTACTAATTCATTAGCTGTGACATACACTTCAAGCTCTTGTGACCCAGAGTAAACCAGTTTTATATCATGTTCCCAGATATCTATGTGACGATGTGTAAAAGTGTGCGTGTGTCTAACTAAACAGTGCAATTCACAAAGCAACACTTAACCAGTACTAGATGCAACATGCTGTGATATTTACTCAGAAAATGTTCTAATTCATTTTCTCAGAAAATACTGGTTGTGATCCATCGGGTTGATTTCATGAAGCATGCTAGGTTCAATCTGCAGCTGCACAAAACGTGCTTACACTATCCTAAGCCTGCCTTGGTAATGCCCTAGGTGCTGTTTCCTGGTCATCTCTTGGATGAAGAAGTAATTTTCTGTACCTGGACCATACTTAGTGCTTATTGTATGGTCAGGGAGAAGCCAGGAAGTCATGTTTGATCAAGTCTTTCCTGCTTAAAGCCTTCGCTGGCTCTACCTTGTCTAGTCAGTTGAGTGGTACCTCCTGGGCCTGGCTCAGTGGCCCACACTGGTCGTACCCTTTGGAAGCCTTCCTATGGTTAATCATTCCCTCCTCGGTTTTGCCTTAGGTCCTTGTCCTGCTTCTATCGCACTTAACCCATTTTATGGTAATTTGAACTACGTGTTGTCCTTTCCTAAGTGTTAGGGACCTCCATGAGGAAGACGTTTTGACTCTCAGCGCCTCCGGGGCCTTGCACAGGGCTTGGCGCAGAGCAGGGTTAGGTTGGTTTGCCTGAGTGAATGATGCAGTGATCTCAGAAGTCCTGCCTTACGTTCTTGTTCAGTGTGGTTTGGCCGAGAGGGGCTTTGTGGGGGGACACCGATTCTCTCCATTCAGTAGCTCTTGCTGATAATTGATGATTTTCACTTCTGAATTACTTGGGTCCCTTTGGGGAACACAGACCAGCTGACAGTGCTTGGATATTTTATTATGGAAATGGCGGTCCCAAAATTGTTAAACTCACACTCCACAAACATTCAGTGGCCCATGTGCCTCTCACAGTTTTGGATATCGTGGACTGGGTGCTGCTCACCTTTCCATTTCAGTAGGTTAATTTGTCTAGTGGCTTCTCTGTGTTCATGACATTATGAAATTCCATGTTTCCCCAAAAGTAAGACCTAGCCGGACAATCAGCTCTAATGTGACTTTTGGAGCAAAAATTAATATAAGGCCCGTATTATATTTTATGTTATGTAATGTTATACCCAGTCTTATACTAAAATAAGACTGGGTCTTATATTAATTTTTGCTCCAAAAAGACGCATTAAAGCTGATTGTCTGGCTACGTCTTATTTTCGGGGAAACACGGTAGGAATTTTAAAAGACCTTTCTGCTAGTAGAGTCTCCCACTTCTGATGATGTGTTCTGCACAAATAGATTTAAATAGGCTT
Source organism: Rhinolophus sinicus (assembly GCF_057876585.1). Taxonomy (NCBI): domain Eukaryota; kingdom Metazoa; phylum Chordata; class Mammalia; order Chiroptera; family Rhinolophidae; genus Rhinolophus; species Rhinolophus sinicus. The sequence goes on from NC_142503.1 coordinate 48,871,584, forward strand.
TTTTGTGGATCAGAACTGCCCAAAATCTAAAACATAGCAAGACAGACTCAAGAATGATTAGCAAAGACTTAGCCAACTTCAGTGACAAAATAGGGATGGTCAGAAATCCAGCAGCTAAGTCAGACAGTAAAATAAATAAATTCATTTATGTGGTGTAACCCATATGTGTTGGTTTTGAGAAACTGATAGACAAAATAAGGAGTAAATAAAATACCATTATCTTGTTCCTGATGTGCCTCCCAGGCTGGATATGGATAGAGAACAAAGCAGAAATAGTCAGGCTCAGTCAGGAAGGGAAGGGGTGAAATGGTTTCTAGTCACATTAAAAAATAGACAAAAACAGCTGAACTTTAATGAGCTATGTTACTGTCCTTTTTTCCCCCAGTACAGGTACAGCTCAGTTCAGAGTAGCGGCACATCAGGTGTTCAGTAGCCACATGTGACGAGGGGCTTCCACACTGGATGGGACAGGCCCTCAATGCTTGACACGTTAGGCTCTGGGGGACCCCGAGGGAACTTCTGACTATACCAAGCAAAGACGAGAGCAGGTGCAGAGGTAATTGTGTTTTGTGTACGTTAGAAGCAAAGTAAAACTTTAAGAGAGTTGAAATGGAGAATTTACCAGTGAGGCGACCTTGACTTTTTTCTCCTTGAATTTCCGTCTGATATTCCTATTTATAACAAGTGAACTCACTAACATGCTTATGGGACTACTAAGCGGCATGCGATGCACTCTCCTTTTCTTGTTTTTAGCTCTACATGCACCCGCCTCACCTTTCTCAGGGTGAGTAGGTAAAACCACAGCATCATTGTGGGCAGAGATTGTAGAGGAAGAATGGTCATACCAGCCACTTCATCCTCTGCCTCTGATGGTCTCCTGCTTTGTCCATGAAGTGAAGTAACTATAATGGAAGTGGATACGGTGGGGATCAGAAAGTCACCTACTGGTCAACTGGCCTTTCTGTGGGCAGCAAGTCCACGTTGCTTTGTGCTTCTCTCTTATTTAATAAAGGCCTTAATGATGGATTGTGACAAAATCGGCTGTCTTATTTTTAGACTCAATGGAGTTCAATTAAGACCTGTCCACAATGCTTAATTTTACAAGGGTAGTGATGGAGGGAGGAGGAGGTGGATAGTACAAACAGAGAAAAGAAGGAAGTAGGCCCATTCGACCTTTTAATACCCGGGACTTAAAGTCTTTACTGTTACAAAGGCCAGGAAGGATGCTCTTTTTCTACCCAGGCAAACATTTTCTAAATTTTATTCACAGGAAGATTCATTGTGTACAGCTGCAGAAACAATAGAAAATACAGTTTCTTGGTTATCAGAGCAGCACTATTTAAATAAAATAGGCAGGCTCAGTGTTTTGATTTGGGCTGGACTGAAAGTTAGGTGTGGAGGTGACATGCTGATTTTGTTCTTCTCAGAGTATGAACCATCGTTGATTTCTTTTCCTTCCTCCTGGCTCTGTTAGTGTCTGAGCGACTTTGAGCAAAGCGCAGTCTCAATGGCTCAGCCTCCTTATTTGTGAAACAAGTCCAGGAATACCTCTCACACCTACATCAGAGCCGTCTGATGTGAAATGCAGGCTGAGAGTCAAGCACCATGTTGGCGTAAATTATGAAGTGTTGAAACATGGGACAAAATACCTCTTAAACTCCATTGTTTATTACAAAAACATTTTCAGCAGCAGGAACAGCTGTGAATCAGGCATCCCAGCTTAATTAGAGTCAAAGAATGTGTGCCTTCAGCTGCTTTTTATTGCTACAGTTTGTGTATTTACTTCCCATGTAGCATCAATAGAGGTGGAGTAGGTTTATGCAGAGAAGAATGAGTTACACCTGGACAATCTAGAAGTAGAATCTTCTTTCTGTGAGCAGTATTTTCAGTACTAGATACAGTCCCCTCTTTTATAGCATAAGGAGAGGAGGAAATTGCTTTTTAAAGCTGGATATACACATTGGTTAATTATACCTTTTCACAGTGGAGCACCCATCGAGGAAATACTTTGACCAATGTTGGCACAGCAAATCCAGCTGTTAAGTATAATTCTTCCTGGAGAGACCATCATCTCCTTCAGGAAGAAAACGACCGTGGTTAAAAAGTGTTGACCCATTGAGTTGCCACCTTGGGCAGGGCTGGAAGCTAGTCATTTGCTGTTAGTAGTGACTTGGGCAGCAGGTAAACTGGACTTACTTGTGTCAGGTGCACAAAGCTGCACGTTTTCTCCTGATCTTCCGGAGCACTATAGCAGAACAGCACCTTTTCTGAACTAAATCTGAAATCAAACTCATTTAGGCTCACCTCAGCTCCCCTACTCCCCTCAGGTCAAGAGTAGGTATATGCTTGTTTTTCCCAAGCCGCAGTCTTAAATTTGTGTCACCTTATCCTAGTCCTGATGCCTCGTCTCTCCACCCACCAGCACCAACCCATGCTAGTGGAGCAGAATCGGGAGGTTGGAGAGAGGGCTCCAAATAGAGAACTCCTTAGCCCTTCAAAGGCCCACCAGGAGGAGCAAGGATCAAGGCAATAATAATAAAAGCTTTTCCGTCCTCCTGTGAAACCTTCTAGAATTAAACGTGGTGGTTATTTTATTTAAGTAATGGGGGGCTACAGTCTGGGTAGAGGAAAGAAGTCTGACTAACTTCAGGATATCAGGAGTGCAAGTTTTTAAGGGCATAGACTGTCTTATTGATTATAGTTTCTTCTCTCATTCTACAGGACATCTGTTTTCCAGCAGGTTCTTGTCAAAGGTGTGGTGGTTAAAACGACTTCCAGCTTGGGCCCCAGATGTTCCATTGGATGGGTCTTGCTTAAAAACCTTAATTTAAGTGAAGTCCCAAAGAAAGAGCAAATTAAAACTTCAAAGAACCCCCAAAAGAGAACGTAATTTCATTTGCTATAAAGGCTTATGGGGGCTGCTTCATCCAGGGGCCAACATCATCTTTGGTTTATAGGAATAATCAAGTCCAGCTGCCATTATAGCTGTGGGCGGGGCAGATTGTGACAGGTGGCTGTGGCAAGCCCCTCAGGTGGGGAGGGTTGTGCACAGTGCTAACTGGTCTATGCTGTCCTTCTCAGCTCTGAGCTCATTCCCTTACAGGGTGTTACCCCATCTCATTCATAGGTGTTGATATAGAGGGAGTTCTCTTCTGCTCTTCCCCGGGGAAACAGTGGCTAAATGCATCAGGCTTATGAAGTGCTTTTAATTTTTAAAAATTGTTTTCTTAACTCTCTTTTCCCTGTAGCACTGAGATAGGGTACTAATGGGTAGAGAGGCAAGAAATCTAATTTTCAGAGCCTAGGCCAGAATCCAGTTCTCCAGATGATATGCTTCCTGTGTAAGTATCATTTTGTGGAATATTTTGAGCCCTTTTGATACGTAAAGATTTATTACACAACACCCACACACATAGACACGTGTCACCAAACACTGTTTGTAATAGCTTTGAAATGCTTTTACATTTAGTTGTAGGTTCTGATTCCCTATGGTGTGGTAAGGAAAGAGTTTTTCTTTTGCTACATTTTAATTGCAATAGTGAGTAAACAAATCTTAGAGTGTTTTTTTTTGTTTATTTTCTAAGTGCCAACTACCTAGTATTCACATATGCATTGGTTAGTTCTTAAAGCCATAAGTGTGGGGACCTTCATAGTGTTTGGGGTTTTTAGAGAAATCACTAATCTGTGTAATACAAGTACCCATTGGGGGTCACGTATCTGTGTGGCCATAGGAGAAATGGCCAGATTTGGATGTCAGAGCAGCTCTGGGCAGATCCCTGAGTGCCTCCTGGGCCAGCCCCTTTCTCATCAGCCCCTGGGGTGACTCCAGTGAGGGAGGAGGTGTGTCCCTTTAGGAACTTCCTGTTCTCTGTTGCTTCTGGATTGGGATGGGGGTGGTGGGTGTGATCTTTTCCTACTGTATTTAGATATTTAACATATTTAAAGTACATTTTAACCTCGAGTCTTAATTTTGAGTTTCTCATACCTAGTAGGAAGATTGTCAATGACTTCCCCAGAACATACACTTTTTCTGGTTTTAATGTTCAGTGGTATAATATTTTCGTGAAAACTTCGTCCTTAATGTTTAGTTTAGATTCACCTTTTTCTCCCCTTAAAAATCTAGCCAAGCCCAAATTTTTGAGAGTTGCTATGGTAACTTTGGAGAAATTGAGTGTGCATACTAATGCAAAGACCAATATGCTTGTATAGTAGATTGCATTTAAATGCATTTAAATGAGATTTGGTATAAAGAATGAGATTTGAATCTCCATGAAAAATGTTGACAAGGACAAAAAATACAAAAGGTTGATAGCTTGAATAGCTTATCATGGGAATTTTTAGCCATCTTTTAAATAAAATAAATCTTATTTGGTTACATGTTTGTTCTATAAGGAATAGCATCAGTTTAGATTCTGCTCAGGTCTACAAAACATGGATTTAAAGTTCTGCCCAGTTTATCCCCTTTTTTCCATTATGATTTTACCCATAGAAGATTTTCCCATGAAATATACATTTCATCAATTATAGGCCCTGTGGCACAATTATCAGCACATGAGATACTTCTTTTTTTCTTTGACTAAGTATTGCTAAGTGCACCCATCAATTCATTAATTGGAAGTTTACTAAATAAGTATTTTGCCAATCATCTGGAAGTTTGATGTATTATTGCTCTGACAATTCAGTGATTTTTTTTTTAAAAAAAAGGCATTCCCTAAAGTAGAATGAATGTTATCACATTCTGAAAAGTGACAACCATTAAAATAAGCTGATGATATATTTGAATACCACATAAAAGATGACGGAATTTAAACTTCCTGCAAATTAATTTTGCCACAGTGGCTACCATGTGAGCTCAGTTATAAGTGACAAGTTCCCTTCTGTTTACTGTTTTTCCTTCTCATACCTGTCCTAAGCCCATTTTCACACCTATCAGGTTAATAGTAATCATTTAACCTGGCAACTCTCTGGAATATAAGATGTTTAAATTTTCACTTCCTTACCAACACGGGTCTTAACTGCATGCTTCCTCCGTGCGAAACCCTGTTCTAAGCACTGTGAATACACTAGTGCTGTGTTTAGTCACTGTCACTGTGTGTTTGTTTTTATTTGTATTGTCAGTTTGAGGGTGGGGTAGTTAGTATCACTGTAAAACAAACGTTTAGCTTTTTGATGTTATTTATTAATTGAGATTGGTTTTTATTTACAGACTGGTATGTAACCCTGAATTTGAGTGCGTCATAGAGAGGCTGTTGAAAGGTTAGACTGGCTAGACTCCGTTACGTGGCCATTTCCTTCTCCCCACTTTGTACATGACTGTAACTCCAGCCCTCCCCCATAGCTCTGCATGTGGGGTGCACTTTCTAGGCTATAGGGTTGCGGACTGAAGGGCAGGGTCTTTTTCTTCTGTAATGTCACAAATAATTGCACATTCTTAAACCGTACTCCATATAAGATTGCAGACTAGTGGAAGGGATATGAGGTGAAAATCCTGATTTCCTTTTTGTCATTTTTGTTGAGCTGTAAGCCAAGAAAGCAACTTAAAATGGACTGGGCAGTGAGGAAATTTTTACAATAATGGGAAGATAAAGTGAGAATTTGGGGAAAATGTGTGTCAGATATGCGAATATGGTTTACAACCAGTCTTAATTTGTTCTGTATGTTTTGGGGGCAAATTTTACTTTTAACTGTTAAAAAAACATTTTGAATAGTTAGTTCTAAATCATTGATCAGTATGAGTGTGCAGTAAGCTGAATAATGGCTCCCAAAGGTATCAGTTTTTAACCCCTGGAACCTTAATAAAAAATATATATATATATATATCTCTGCAAATGTAATTAAATTAAGGGTCTTGCGATGAGAGATTTTCCTGGATTATCTGAGTGGGCCCTATATATAGTCACAGGTATCCTGTAAGGGGGAGACAGAAAGAGAAGGCAGCCATGCACAGAAGAAGGGACTGGAGTGATGTCACAAGAATCTTAGTTAATCATAGTTCTCTGCTTTTCAGGAATTAAATTTCTTGACTTTCAGCTCTCAGAAAGTTCAGGATTGTTCGTTGTGTATGAGGGCTGGGAATGGGAATACCTGGGAATGGGAATACCTGGGTTGGGCTTAAGTGACATATCTGTGCCTGTCTGTTCTCTACTCTGTCCAGGGTGAGGATACTTGCTGCATGGTGTGGTTCCCCCTTGAGCACCAAAACCCCAAAGCCAAATTGAAGCAATGATTTAGAATACATATTCAAACACGTGGATTATGTTCAGTGCTTTCAAAATTCACAATGATGGGACCATATTGGGAAGTCCAATCAGGAGGAGGAGGAAGCTGTATCAGGTCCAAGATGGAAAGGAGTTCAGAGAGACTGGAGCCTGGTCTCACATCTGCGGGTCACCCTTCTCTAGCCACATGACCTTGAACGATTACCAAACCTCTTATCGTTGGTTTCTTAATGAAGGGGCAATAATGCCGGCTTCATCGGACTGCTGTGAGGTAAAGGAGGTAGCAATGGATATAAAAACTGTTGTAGCAGTTTGCAAATGGTTTCCTTGGAGACTTGGTGTCTAATGCTTGTCAGTTCCTAATCTCCATTGAAATTCTTATAAATATGAAGTGAAAGGAAGGAGAAATTCTTGTTAGTGACTAATTGTTTACTGTTCAACATGAAATTATCCGTAACACTTGTTTCTTGTGTCTGTTAATCATAGCTAAGGCCCAATCTGTATTATTTTATAGACTAAGTATTCTCTTTTTAAGGATTTCAATTGATAATAGAGGGGGAAAAATCTGTAATGAATATCTATCTTTTAGATTGGCGTAAGGTAGTAAGTAGTAGGGTAGGATCTAATTTAATAATTGCCCTATAAAGGATTCTCTGGTTGTGGATGACAAATAAAATTATTCTGGTCTGCAAACATCCTAATTTAGGGAAAGGGAAGAAAAACTGAGATTCAATAATTCATTTTTCTGGAACCCATCCTGTTTGTGTAAAAGTCATTTTTGGGAACAGTTTGAGCACAGCATGGATGCTTCAATAAGGCAGGTGTGAAGGTACAAGGTATATGTTGCCTCAGAGGAAGAGGTTGTAGGTTTCCCCTTTCTGGTAATGCCAGACTAATCCATCAGCCTATATGAGCAATATTAGCCATCTGTTAGCTTCACAGTGAGAGACAGAAGTTTCTGTTTCCAGATTCTCTTGGTGTGTAGATCTGGGAAGGATGGACAGGAGCTAGTAAATATCACATACCTTGAAAGGCAAGCACTCAGCTAGGTTTTTATATCCATTTGTTACATCCAGTCCCACAACACTCCTATAACGAGGCATTATCCCCCACTTCAGTTAGGGAACAATAATAAGAGGTTCGGTAATCATGGAGGGTCACATGACTAGAAAAGAGTGACCCCCAGATGTGAGGCCAGGCTTCCATCTCCTAGTTCTTCCACTGTGTCCTATACTCCTGTCCAGCTTGGGTCTGATAAGCTTCATTCCTCCCTCCCTCTATGCCTCTTAGTGGCAGACTTGTAAGAAACCTCCATTTTAATAGTTTGACCTCTGGGTAAGCTGTTCCAGGGACAGCTTAGTGCCTCGTGGAAGCAGAAAGACTCCTTCATTCCAAACACCACTCACAGTCCTTGCAGGGAGTCGCACCTGCTTCTTTTTCCCGTTCTCAACTGTTTAGTTTTGTCTTCTAAACTTCACGGCTTTCTCTTCTGCCACTTCTTAGGTCAAGAAGTCACTTTTTGTAGGAAAACATCTTTTGCCAGTTAAGCTGTCCTTTCATCTTTCTCTCTGACCTCTTCCACATTCACTTCTGCAAAATAATATTCAACCTTGATAAAATTCGGTTGAGCTTATTAGGGGTTGAAGTAGGCTGTTGTTTTCATGAGGATTATTTTTGACTCCTAGTTCTCATTTCCCTTATCACCCCTACTCCCGTTCACACACATACACACTACACAGATGCGTACTACACGTACACATACTACACACACACCCCATCTTCAAGATGAATCACTTTAAAATGAAACTTTGTTAACCTGGCTGCAAGGAAATGTCTTAGTCTTTATATACTGTGTGAAGAGAGCCCTGCTGGTATTTCAAATGTATGCCTCAAACTTGAGTGTGCTGGTTGGAAATAACAATTCACTCCAAGCAGTATTTTTCATTGAAATGTAAATTGCCTCAGACCCATTCTCATTCTTGTAGAATTACCCAGGCAGAAATCAGGTTTTATGTTACAAGCCTTAAAGAGAAAAACTTCCTCCTCACATCTCTTTTTTTTTTTTTTAATTTAATTTTATTAAATTTATTGGGGTGACAATTGTTAGTAAAATTACATAGATTTCAGGTGTACAACTCTGTATCACATCATCTATAAATCCCATTGTGTGTTCATCACCCAGAGTCAGTTCTCCTTCCATCACCATATATTCGATCCCCCTTACCCTCATCTCCCACCCCCCACCCCCCGCCCCCGTTACCCTCTGGCACATCTCTTTTTTAAACTATGTAACAAGATTAAAGATGATTTCTTTTAGGCAGCTCTGGTCCACTATACCGGTTTGTATATCTAACAACACAAAATATTGGCTGGAATTTTACCATCATGCGATTGTTAGTAATGTGATAACTTTGTACCTGAATGTATGTCCTGAATTGATAAGCCATCGTCACTCTGGAATCCCAACTTTCTTTTTAGTTGTTCCTTTCCCTACCTGTGAACTACATTTATCAAATAGAGATTCGAATCTAAAAATAAAATAAATGCCTCCGTACTTAATGTCCTGTGTTTGGAGTGCTTTTAGAGAGCATTAGGACTTGTAAGCGGCGAGGTGGGCATGGAGGGAATGAAAGATTCAATAATAACAGCATAAGACCTCAAAGTACCACTCAAGTGGTCAAAATTGTGGCCTAAAGCATAATAGAGGCGGTAAGGAAAAAGCTGTTTTGTTGTTGTAATAACCAGCAGGCGCTGTATATATTATAGGTCCTCTTAAAAATTCCCTACTGAATATTACTTTATTCCTATTCCGACTTTCAAACATGACCATTTTAAAAATATATCAAATCTGTGAGGCAGGATGTATTTAAGATGCACAGATTACATTAAAAGGCTCTGGGACCAAAAGGTTGAACAGCCTTGAGCATTTTTCTTTAAATATGTGAGGTTAAAAGTATATTCCTTAGCATCCCTGAAGGAAAAGCTTAGTAAAGGGAATATAACTTTTAGAGTATATAACATTTGAGATTTTTAGCCCTTGTTTTTTAAGACCTTGTGTTTATCAGTTGGAAGCTTCCAGTGGTATTATCACATACTTATAGAGCAGTGAGTGTGGTGTGATTATTGGTATGTGCTTTTAAAACGGTCTTACTTCTAATTCTGCTAAGTTTGCTTTCTCTCTTGTGTGTTGTCCTTGCTGTGTTCCGTATTATGTGTGTATGGATATGAGGAAACCATTCATGTTGCTGCTTCCCCAGTGGTCAGCACTGAGTCTGTATGTGTGTTGTCATTGTTTGCTAAACCTTGACAAGTCTCATTAGGTGGAATATAATAGGAGAGACTGGGAAGATGCGTTTGTTTGTTTTTCCCTTCATACTTCCTTTATGAAAAAAAATGGAAATAATACAATTTGATGGGCATTTCTGTGAGTTGTGCTAAACAGTTGGTAACAGTGTTATAGTTTTATGGGACTTTTCATCTGTTTGAGAAGATAATGCAAGATCCTATCTTAATATGTTTCTCATTTTTCCATAACTTAGTTCTTTGTATCCTGACATGTGCTTGAGCTTTTGATGGTCATCAACAAGTATCCAGCCCCCCTAGGTGGTCCCATCCCCCTTTCCTACCCTTTCACATGCCTCCTACCTTCAGGTAGGGTGAGCTCCTTGTAGTTCTCTACCTACTTTGTATGCCTCTGAGCACACTGTACCCTCTGCTTCGAATGGCCTTCCTCTTCCTTCTTGCATGGCTAACTCTGACATGTCCCTTAGGACATGTGAGTTGGGTCTTCACCTCCAGAAGTTCACCCTGGTTTTCTCTTATTTGCTTCTTCTTAGACTCCTTTAACACCTGATATACCTTTCTTACCTCCTTCTGCATTGGGCAGTCACTGTTGACTCGCTCACCTGCCATCTTTCTCCACTTCCTTGGGCCCCTCAAACAACCACATAGCAAAGTCTGCAGTAAGACACAGCCCTGTTCAGTACCTTGATGTAACTTCACAAGAGTGGGTCGTCAATAAATACCATTGACGGTGTGAATCTGGTTGAGGCTGTGGGAAGGAATTCAGAGAAGTTTGAGATGCATTTGGCCCCAATAGTTCTTATGCAGATCGGGGAAATAAGGCTTGTCCTCCGGGAAATTTGCTGTGCTGGCAAGCAGAGGGGCTGTAAAGTGAGTCAGGGCAGCATGAACCTGTGGACTGTACTCAGGTTTGCTCTCACCTGAATGTGAGGTATAGGAGTGGCTCATGCCTCCTGCCCACAGAGGTCAGGGTGGGAGCAATTACCTTGATGGCAGAGGCTGGAGAGATACAGTAGTTCCCCTTTATCCATGGGGAGTACCTTCCAAGACCCCCAGTGGATGTCTGAAATTGCGAATAGTACCAAACCCTATATGTAGTATGTTTTTTCCTATACATACATACCTATGTATCCCATACCGATGATAAAATTTAATTCGTAAATTAGGCAGTTTCATGGATAGATTTGTTTTTACCATAGATCTTACAACCTTAGCATATGATTTTCTTTTTCTTATTACGTCAAGAACTTCTACTTTTTCACTTAAAGGAAATACTTGACAGCTTCTCTTTGGCATATCTGAATCGCCCACATCACTACTCTTGTACTCGGGGGCCGTTATTAAGTAAAATAAAGGTTACTTGAACACAAGCACTGTAATACAGCATCAGTCAGTTTGCTAACTGAGGGATACTGAGTGACTGACGGGCAGGGAGCATGCACAGCGTGGATCCACTAAACAAAGGGATGATTCACTTTCCAGACAGGATGGAGCGCAATGGTTTGAGATCTCATCATGATACTCAGAAAACATGCAATTTACAATTGAAGAATATTTTTATTTCTGGAATTTTCCATTTTTTAATATTTTCGGACCATTGTGAACTGTGGGTAACTCCCACCATGGAAAGTGAAATTGTGGATACAGAGGGGAGACTGTATTGCCTTGGAATGAATGGGATTTCTATAAGTTCTGGGAGAGGGAGGGGAGGAGCACAAGGAAAAGATTGGCATTTGGTGAGAGGCAAGGTGTTTGGGCAGAAGGTTGGAGTGGAGATTTCCTGTTCTAGGATTAGTAGTGGGAGGGAAGGGGGTAAGATATTCAAGAAGCCTGTTCTACAGGGCCTTGACTGCTGGGCCAAGATGTTTGGGTATTATCCTGAGATGCAGAGGAGTGTTGGGAGGTTTCAGAGCTGCAAAGTGAGAGGGGAGGGAGACTGTGGGCAGGGAAAAAGGCTCTTGAAGAGTTTAGGCAGGGAGCATTCCCAACCCAAGAAAACACGAGTCCACTATTCACTCAGTCAACAAAACTGAGTCCTTTGTTTTAAGCAATAGGGATTCAAAGGTAAGTAAAGTAGGGTCCCTTCACACGAAAGGGCTGTGAAAACAAAACCACCTCAGTTGTCAGGCTGATGGTGAAAACTGCAGCCTACAGCATGGATGGTGACAGAGTATTAGTTAACGGATAATGAGCCGAGGCAAGGTTGCAGGATGCTAAAATCACAAATTGCAGATTTGGCCTTTGTTCACAATGAAATGAATAATACCCTCTGTAAACTACCATAGTAGCTTCTGCCAGGAATCTTTCTGATTTTATCAGCTTCGGTCCCTTTTAACTGGTCTCCCTGCTTCTTCCCTTGCCCCCTACTGCACTCTGTTCTCCACCCAGCAGCTGGGGCAGTCCTTTTCAATCACAAGTCAGATCATGTTACTTCTGTTCCCCAAACCTCATCGTGACTTCCATCTCACCCAGGTTACAAGCTAAAGTCCTTACAGTGGTCCACAAGGCACGCTCACCATCACCTCTCTGTTCTCATCTCCTCCAGTTCTGGGTACCCTGGCCTCTTTACTGTTCCTCAGATCTGCTTAGAATGCTTTCCTTTGAGGCGTCCTCCCTTCATATCTCCACATCTAACCTCTCACCTTGAAGTCAGCTCAAATGTCACCAACCACCCTGTTTAAAATTGCAGCCTATCCCCAAACCCCACCCTTCACCCTCCCCATCCCTCTGACCCAACTTTACCATTTTTCGTCCATGACACTAATTGCCTTCAAACATGATACATGATGATAATGATGATGATGATGATGATTTTTTATTATTTCTTGTCAGACTCTTCCACACTGGCCCCACTCCCCTCATATGGAGGCTCTTTAAAGAATCCTCATATGCTTTGTTAACTGATGCATCACAAATACTTAGTGCCTGGTACAAAGTAGAAGCTCAGTAAATATTTGTTGAATGAATTTTGGTTTATCTGTTATTACTAATAAAACCTAGTTCACTTTTCCCCCGTATACAATAGGTTTTGGTCGTGGGGAAGAATACTTGATCCTGTCACATCTAAATCTGTATTTTACCTAATTTTTGTTTGTTTTCTTCAAGTGAACTATTTTCTCTCTGAGATTTTTAGAGCAAAGGTTTGTAAAATAGGTACAGTAGTTAGAGAAGAAAATTTGAAGGCAGACTTTTCAAATAAAATAACCTTATTTGGCAAAGGGATCCAATCACATTATATCATAGAGGACTTGTGATCTTCAAGGCTGAAATGCACTTTACTATAAAAATCTGGTAATGCTAGAAAATAAGGTGCTCTGCTTCTCTGGCTTACATCCCTGGATGCTTTTCAGTTATTCCTGACAAGTGATGAGTTCTCCACCATAACTGTCTTGGGGAATATTTCAGTTACCTCGTAATTGTATATGCCCCTTACCATTCTATTACCTCTTAATTCTTGAACTAAAGACACACACACACGCACTTCTTCTCCACTCCCCTCCCCAAAACAACTAAATAACAAACATATGATAGAATACAAGATGGAGAAAGAATAAAAGAATAATTGCAAAAAAGGACCACAAGAGTTTAAAGGTTTGGTTGTTTTGTGGTGTTTTTTTTTGGGGGGGTGGTCACCTAAACTGTTTTTCTCCCCGGCACACACACATTGACACAACTCACATGCATTCACTTCTCTTCCTCCATCAAAAAAAAAAAGCTGTTGAAGAAACTTCAGGAAATCCTAATAGAGAACTTGGGGATTTACAAACCTATGGAACACTTTTAATTAGGTAGCCTGCCATCTTATAAACTAACTCCCGAAGGTGAGTTGCAACCTCTTTAGATTCCCAGCTGGAAGGAGACTATAGACATTTGCTTTTTCCTCTTAAGTGGGAAAATTTCTTTTTTTCTAAGAGATATTTTTATACCTATTTATTGCATAACTCATTTCTCAATGAGAACGTTATCTCCCCAAGAGGGACCAGTGTGGTTTCCAGGGAGGCAAAAAAAAAAAAACACTTATTCTTTTTATGTATAAAGCACGGATATACATACAGTACATAAATAAGTATACAATATATCTGTGATACTAAAATCTCATGGGAAGACAATTAAGAAAAAGAAGTCTCAAAAACTCCTGGGGGTGGGGGCAGTAATGAAAATACTGGTCTAACCTATACACAGAGGCACCAGCCTAGAGCATGAATAGTCTATTCCGGACTTCCATGCTTTTACATGAGGAAAAAAAGTTATTTTGACAATTTAGTAGTGAGCTGCGTTCAGGGGCATGAGTCTGTCGGGCAGAACACAGGCTTATCATGATCCATGGGATGTATCAGGCTTTTTTGGTTGGAGGGACAGAATTGCTCAGGTTACCTTGGATCCCAGAGGGCTGAGTGAAGGACTAGCAGGCAGGAGCAGAGTTTGGGACTGTGAAGGGTGTGTGACATGTGCAGTGTAAGTTATCTCCCCCAGAAGCAGCAAGTGCTTTGGTCTTGACACCTCTGCCAATAATGAGCTCCCTTTGATTTCATGGGATTCTTTCTACTGTAGTCGCTTCTTGTAACTCACCAATCCTCTCCCCATTTCTGTTACAAAGTCCTGCGAGAGAATGCAGACAACTAAATCCTGCCATTCTCATTTGAGCAGAGCTGAATGTAGTGGCCCATGTTACATACCTCTGGCCCCTGAGGATAGGCTGCCCTGGGTCAGCTGCTATGTCAGCCTCTTTAGGGTAGGATTTGGATGTCATAGCTGCCTGTGCCTGAGAAATTTTCTGAGGCTACTTCTCTGAGGTGTGTGTGATCAGGATTCCTTGTGAGCTCAGCTTCCTGAGGGGGAGGTGGCCATCCTGAGGCTTCACCTGCCTGCTACGAGGCTTAAATTGTGGGCGTGAGTGTTTAACACGGCATCATCACTGAAGATTTTCCTTTAGAGTTCCCTTCAGCATCTACTTGGACAAATAATTTGAAGTGTTATTCAAGCTTCTTCAATTAAAGCTTGTTTAATGCCTTACCATCAGGAAAGAAAAAGTTGCCATAGACTTTTTGAGTAACTCAGAGATGGCTCTGACTGCTCATATAGCCTCTCTCTCCATATAGTCTACTCTTGAGAAGCTCGAGAGTAGAAACTTTATTACCTTCACCTCTGTTCCGTCAACACTTACTATAGTATTTGACACATGGAAATATTTCAGCAAATATTGTGACCTAATTGTGGTCTTGCATATGGCAGAGATGATTAGTAGTTCTGGAAATTTGAACAGACACATCTCTAGTCAGGCTATGGAAAGTCTTTATTTTGTACTTTAGTTCTGCTCATAAATATGTACCAAGTTGCTTTATAAGAAAATTTTAATTAAAAATGTCTGAGCATCAATTATAAAAAAAAAAACGATTGGAGGGAAAAATGTCACATAAGACACACATGAATTTCTTTAACCGATAATAGAGCCTCCCAAATAAGTAAATAAGGCAGCATTCAGTTGGAGCTTTTCTTTGCCTACGTTAATAGATAATGCACATTAAACGAATGAGCATGGGCAACATGTTCAAACTCATTAATCAAAGAAAGGCAAATTATAAAAGCATCCCATTTTACCTCCCAAATGGACACGGATTAAAACACGATCCACACTGTTAGAGTTAAGAGACAGGCATTCATCCCTCTCATGTGGGAGTATAAGTAATATGTAATCTTTTGGGAGGATGATTTGGCAACAGATATTTTTATGACACAGCAAATTCTTCCATAAGGATGTTCATTGCCACGTTACTTACAACAGTGAGAAAGTATAAGTAACCTGCGTATCTAGGGATAAATGACTGAGTAATTAAATGATATAACTACAAATGATGGATTTGGGGCCATTAAAAATTAAATTTGTGAAGTCTAATGATATTGTGTAACTGAAACAGAATCACGCAGAATAATATCTAAGTATATATTGTATTCATAAAGATTTATAAATGTTCTTAATATTTATTTATTGCTGGAACAAACATAATAGTTCTTTCTGATACTTTTCTAAATTTCTTGAATTTTTATAATAGACCAATATCACTTCCATAACCAGGAAAAATTATTTACCAAAACAAAGCGCAATATATGGACATGAGAGCAAGTCTTAGCTGTGTGTGCTACATGCTGTTGAGTGGTCTTTGATTCCGGGCGACCCTATGAGTGAGTGACATCCACACTGTCCTGTCTTCAGCAGCCCTGCTCAGCTCCTGTAGGCTCATGCTTTATGGAGTCAGTCCATCTCATATTTAGTTGTCCTCTTCTCCTGCTGCCTTCTATTTTCCCCCAAAGTAGTCTTTTCCAAAGACTACTCATGATGTGCTCAAAGTGAGACAGCTTCATTTTGTCATTTTTGCCTCCAGCGGTGTCTCAGGTTTAATTTTTTCCAGGACCCACATGTTCATCTCTCTGGCAGTGCAGGGTAACCGTAGAGTTCTCCTCCAACACTGTATTTCAAGTGAATCATGTTTTTCCCTGTTAGTCTTCTTGACTGTCCAACTTTTGCATCTGTATATAATAATTGGGAATAGATAGGGTGGATGATCTTAGACTTGGTCTTTAATGACACATTTTGCTCTTTACTTAATAGAATACATGTCACTATAATACCTTAATGATTACTTTTCTTTCAGAGTCCTTCCTGAGTTTGATAAAATGCCCTTAGTGTTATACTATACTATTTTACAGGTTGTTAAAAGAGAGAAACAAACAGAGGCAGCATGGACTAGTAGAAGGGGCAAGAACTCAGATGGTCCTGCGTTGATCATTGCTGTAGCTGTGGGACTGTGGGCATCGAACCTGCAGTTTTCCCATCTATGAAATGGGTGGGAAATACTAACCGTCCCTAGACATAGGACTGTTGTGGGGAATAATGAGATCGTGTGTGTGAAGCACTTAGCACAGAGTGTGACTCGGTGAACAGGTGGCTCTTATGAGGAGAAACCTCTCTGAAGGGGCATAGCATTTCCTTTAAGAGAACCATGAAATTCATGAAAACCATGAATTAGGAAGGATTACTCATTTTACAGAGAATAACTATTGTAATGGTGTATTCATTTTTTGTTACCTAAACTGAACAGTTTAAAACAACACATGTTTATCATCTGATGGTTTCTGTGGGTCAGTAGTCTGGCCACAGCTTAACTGGGTCCTCTACTGAGGCTCTCTGAAAACTGCCCTTAAGATGGTGACTGGGGCCGGGGTCTCATCCGGAAGGTCAACTAGGGGAGCAACTACTTCCCTGTTCATGTGCCTGTTGACAGCATTCAGTTTCCTAAGGTTGTAGGACTGGTGGCAGTTTGCTTCTTCAAACCCAGGATGTGAGGAGAAAGAAAGACAAGCACAAATTTGCACAAAGATGGAGTCTTCTATAACACAGAATAATCATGGGGGCGACCATCTGTCGTTTTTGCCTGTACTGTGGGTTAGAAGCAATTCGCAGGGCCTGCTTGCACTCAAGGACATTACACAAAGGTGTGAACACCATGAGGGGGGTCATGTCAAAGGGGTCTGTTTGCCACAAGTGGTGTTCACAGTCACGTGTGTTTCAGACACGGTAGAAGCAAACGCACAATTTTAGAAAGGGATTTAGTTGGGAAAAATTGGGGCTTATGTCTTAATAACATGGATTGGAAAGCAAGATGACACCACACGGTGCTTATTTAATATGAATGGTCAAAGGCCAGTCGTGCTGCCTTCTGAAGTTTGGAGCTTTTAGACACAGCTCTCTTCCTTGGAAAAGCCCAGTTACCTGAGATCCTCCAACCCAGGATGCTTTGGTGACTCATGAATTACTATTTTGTAAGTAATGGGTAATTGAAATATCACTTAAAAGGTGATTTTTAAAAATCCTTTCTAAAATGTAGGACTACTTTCATTATTTGTAAAGCAGTCTTTATAATAAGTATTGACTGGTGAAAATAAACATTGATTTGTCTCACCCAGATTCATTGTTAAGCTTGAAACTTTCGTTTGTTTTCTAGATTTTTTTTTAAAAAGCCATTTGTTTTGTTTGTTTTTAACTTGGCATTCTCAGATGAGAAGTGTGGCACTTGATGTTCTCTGCTGGGCTCCGCCTCCTGTCACTAGCTCGGAGTTAATTAGGATTAGTCAACTGTCCTCTGTATAGGAAAATGTTGATGAATCATGCTAAGAATTTTATGGGTATCATAAAAGCCCAAGAGATTGCTATTTGACATGAGTACACTGAAATGCAAAACAGTGTAATGTTTTAGACGTATATTTGTAATCCAGGAGATGAGGAAGGGTAATCAATCAAACCCTTAAGCCAAAGGTTAAGAGGCCCTGATGAATGCTGGGACTTTTTTCCTGCTGTGAACAGATGGGCGGGACACCACTTTATGGTACTTTCCGTGGCAGCAGGTTGGGTTCCTAATGATTCAGCTCTAGAATATTGCATAATTCTGGCTTACTCAGCATCTCTTAAGTGTCTGACTGATAGACCAAACCCAGCAAGGCAGTGCTAAGTCATGGGCCATCTTACAGTGTGGAACTCCTGTCTGAGGAAAAAACCAAACCTCCCAACTCTGACCAAAGAGCCTGCGTAGCCCTCACCATACACATTCAGGTTGTGCATAGTATGCCGGTAGAATTCAGAACAGAAAGAGTCTTCAGCTTTCTCTTGGGCCAGTTGTTTGCCAGAACACGGGGTTAGATAAATGGATATCTCCACATTCCCATTTTTCTTAATGCCATATGTTTGCATAGTGCTTAACTTTCTGGAATCTTTTTGTATCTCTTCTTGATAGAATGACTTCATCCAGAGTGTGGAGGTGAGGCAGATGGTATTATATCCTTTTGACAAATAAGGAGACTAAGTCTCAACCACTTGACTTGCCCAGGATCCTGTCACACTTTTGTAGCAGAGACAGAAATAGAGCCAAGGCCTCCTTGTTTCAAACCTCAGACACCTTTTATTAACAAATGGTGCTGGATCTCCTCTTATTTTCCCCATTCAAAAATAAACTATCTCCTTTAAGAAGAGAGATTCCTCCACCTTCCTACGTGAAATCTGAGACATGTTGCAGAAAGTAAAATTTCTGAGCTCTTTTAAATTTTAATACCGTAGCATGTCATCTGTGCAGTTTTTTCAAAGCATGACATCATCACACACATGCACACATGCCCACCAGCATTTGATGAAAGGCTACAATTTCAAGGTAAGACAGTATCAAGGTATACAAACAAGGTAGTCTGCTTTCTAACCTAACTTAATTCTTGGATAAATTGCTTAAACTGTCTAAGTTTCCTGTAAAATGGGGAGTAAGAAGAGGTGCCTCATACTGTGTTTCCCGGAAAATAAGACCTAGCCAGACCATCAGCTCTAATGCGTCTTTTGGAACAAAAATTAATATAAGACCCGGTCTTATATTGTGTTATATTATATAAGACCTGGTCTTATATTATAGTAAAATAAGACTGGGTCTTATATTATTTTTTGCTCTAAAAGACACATGAGAGCTGATTGTCCGGCTAGGTCTTATTTTCGGGGAAACACGGTAGAATTGTTACTGTGAGTTAGATAAGCTCACAGTAAAACTCAAGTGTGAATTTCTTTTTTTCTTTTTTAAACTACAAGCACTTGTTTCACTTACTTCTGTTGCTTGCCCCCACTCCCTGAGTGTGGGACGTCTCCTAATTAATTAAAGGTGAGTGCAGATATTGGTTAGTGTTGGATGCATTTGCTCCCTGGTGGAGATAATGGCCTGAGAAATGGGTGCTTCCTTCCTATAGCCAGACTGTGTCTCTAGCTAAGGACTTGTCCTTGTAGGTAGCATTGTCATGACGTAAATTTTTTTCTTATTGTAGAAAGCTTAGGAAATACAGAAATGCATAAAAAATAAATTTTAATTACAATTTTACCTTATGGAATAATAAAACATTTTGGTGTCGTTGCTTCCTCTGTCTTTTTCTATAGATATTTTTGCGTGGGATTCTTATCATGCCTACTTCTACATATATGACAGCTTAAGGATTACTATGTTGTGGGTACCCATCACCCAATTAAAGAGCTGGAACGTTGCCAGTGTGTATGAGCCTATGTGCCTGGCTCTTCATTTATTTCATTTGCTAAAACCAAGTCATATTCTGTTCTTTTTCTTTATCATAAGCATTTCCCAGTAATGCCATCATTTTAGGTTGCTTTCTTGTCTTTGGAGCTTGAAATAATCACAGATCATGGACTCGCTTTATCCTAATGGCAATAGCTACTGGTAACCTAATATATACCAGGTGCTCTGCCTTAAGTGTTTGTCTTATTTCATTTTACAATGGCCTGTGAGCTGCAGTAGTTCCCCGTTTTGCAGGAAGTTTTAAGTAAATTGCCAAGGTGATATAATAAGCAATAGAACTGAGATTGCAGCCCAAATCTGTCTGTTTACAAATTCCTTGCCATTTCTATCCCCAGCAGGCTGCTTTATGGCCTATGTGTTGGAAGCACAATGCACATTTAAGGAATTGGCCATTAAACATAGTATTTCTGCCGAAGTCTGAGCAAGAATAACGCATACCGTATGACTAGGTTCTAGTTTTTAGATGGTGCCGGTGCCAGAAAAAAATTTAGACATTTAGACAAGTGTGTGTGTGGGGAAATGAGAATACTTTCTTGATAATCAGAAGAGTACTACATGTAAAAGGTCTGCTTTTATCTGGAGGGTCTATCTTGTAGGGTTGTCAGTTCCTTCCCTACCCCCACCCCCATCCTGCAGTGGAGTAAAGCCTGAGCTTTTATGTTCTAAGCAGCCCTCCTGCTGCGTTTTCTACAGTTGTGCATCTGTAATTATGATGCAACCTGGGAGGGAGCTGCTCTCCTCTTTTGCTTTGCCCATGGAGACATGGCCCTGTCGAGTCTAGAAGAATGAAACGGTTGCTATGGTTGCTGAGGCAGCAACAGGGTCGCACTGAAAGTTGACTCAAAAGTCATACTGCTTCTGTGCAGAGAGAGCAGGGACTCGATTTGGCACAGACACAGTTGTTCATTATATTCTGCAGGTACAGACGTTGTGGCATCCTTGGCTATATTACATGAACTCTAAGGTGTGTATAGAAATAGAATGTAAATAATAGGCTGTTTGTTGAGGTAACAAAGCATCTTTCCTGTAAATAAATTTTCCTTCTTGCATGGTGCGATGTGGCTCTTACCTAAATTTCGTGAGGCTAGGTGGTTCATCTCGTCAATGTGTTCATTTATATAAGCATCACGACCTTCAGCTTTGCTACAGTGTCTTTTTGAGGTATGGAAATTCGCTGCCTGGGACAGTGAATAGAAAAACACTATAAGGATTTTTTTCAAATGGCCATTAAATGCCAGCAGCCACCACCACTTGCTGAGGACAATAAAAGGAGTGGAGGAAGGCGGTTGCCAGTTGTGTATACGTTTGAATTCTTACACTGTCAGTGTCCAACAAAAGTAATGATGTAATCAGTTTTAGTTCAGTTAATCATGCTTGAATTAAAACAGGTTTTTCAAAACTTTGTGGGAATAATACAACAAAAATAGTAGAATGTGTCCTGCCTTCATGTTTGAAGTATGAAATAATTTGTTTTATTTTGAAACATTGGAGAATTTCAGAACATCTTATGAGAGGTTACTCCTAAATATAATAAACCTAATTTGAAGTCCAGATTGACTTTTTAAAATTCCCTTGTTAAATTTTTTATTTTCTTATTTAATTAGATTTTTAATTGGTTTTATCATGGTCCAGATTGACTTTCAATGCCATGCCATCCTATGTTGTTGTGGAGTCTTAGTAAGCAAGAAAGTCTC
The DNA here is from genome assembly GCF_057876585.1 of Rhinolophus sinicus. Lineage (NCBI taxonomy): Eukaryota > Metazoa > Chordata > Mammalia > Chiroptera > Rhinolophidae > Rhinolophus > Rhinolophus sinicus. The sequence goes on from NC_142503.1 coordinate 48,892,908, forward strand.
ACTGGTTGCTTTTCTTCCAACCTAGATTGGTATTCTTTCATGGGGGGGCAGGCATTTTGTTGGTTGGTGCTATTTGGAGATACCTGCCTAGAATCTTGCATCCCATAAGACTTACTCTGATTGCTGGTGCTTTCCATATGCCCTGCTAAAGCTGCTGAATCCTTGAATGATCAGAGCTGGCACTGACTTTCGCAGTGGACTTGACTTTTAGAGCATCGTGGGCTGACAGAGATGCGTGCCTCACCGAAACAATATCAGGATGATGTTCAGCCTATGATTGCATTCGTCCCACCCAATCCACCCTTGACTTTCATCAGCCTCCTGCCAGGAACTTCTGTTTGACAACCTCTGTCCTGTTTATGGGGGCAGACAAAATAGTTGGGTACAGCTCAGCCGAGTGCCTGCAAAGTGAGAGAGCGAGGGCAAAGGAACTAGTTACTATGTCTCTCTACTGCCCAGGTTATGTACTGATAAGGTCCTTCTCACCTACTGATTCTTGTTATTACAACTAGTCTCCTGCCAGTCTCCCGCCATGTGTGCTACTCTGTGTAATCAATGTTTAAATGTGAAAGTTCCTCAAGACTCAGTCCCAGACTTGCTTGCTTCTCTCCTCAGCCTGTACTTTATCTTTGTGCTGTAGATGGATGTGAGATTTCCCGATGACTCCCAAATGTACTTCTCCAGCCCAGGCCACTTCTCTGAGCTCCAGATCTGTATGTGTCATTACAAACTCCACTTCTGTGTACTATTTCAAACTTTAAAGGTTCAGATCTAAACTCATGACTTTGTAATCCTTCCCCCAACAACAAAACTGCAGGTTTGGTCTCCTCCAAGTCCTCTTCACATGAAAAGCACCATGATCCTCTCAGTTTCACAGCCTGGGAGTCCACACCACCGTCTCTCCCTCATCCTCTATATTCAAGACTTCCCACATTCTATCAGTGCAGACTCTTACATCTCTATCCTTAACATGGCTTTACAGGCCCAGTGTGATCTGGTCTTGCCTCTGTAATGCAGGGTCTCTGGTCCCGCTCCCCGCACAAGAACGCAGGATATGGTGAGGCCAAAAAGGAACACCCACGGAGCCATGGATAGGGGGTTCATACCACTATATTCTCGCTGGTGGCTGGTCAAGACACAAAAGCGAACCCACCAGTACCCCAACGAGAGGTCTTCCTGCACCCCAGTCTCGCTGGCTGCTGAGCAAGACACAGGAAGTAAGATCCACACGATCCGCAATCTGTCATTCACGCTTGCTAACCCCACTTGCTAGCTGCAGTCTGCCGTCCGTTTCTCTGCCAACCAACCAGCCCCCCCACCAACCAACCAATCAACGTAGCCATGGCAGTTATATTAGTGGCTAATGGCTCACCAGTTATAGCTGATGGCCAACTAGTCACAGCAGATGGCCATCTGATTACAGCTGATGGCCATCTAATAACCAAGCCAGCACCTTTCCACGTGAGGCTTAGAGCCTGGAAACTGCTCTCTGGTACTGTCCCCACAGCCTCCTTCACTCATCTCCAGCTACTACCACCACCCTCCAACCCGCCCCCCCACCAGCCATTTTGGTCACCTCTGTGTCTCTTGCGTGGGCCCTTCCTACATTAGAGCCCTCACCAAAGACCCCAACTGCTAAAGTGCCCGCTTCCTGGCTACTGCCCACCATCCTTCTGATTTCATGTTAAGGGTCGTGTCCTTAGAGGAGACTTCCCATGATGCTCAGACGAGGTCAGACTCTGTGGTGTAAACTCTTAAGAGCCGCATGGCTCCCTCAGAAGAGATTTAGTCCCATAAAAGTAAGGACTGTGTCTCTCCTTATAACATACGCTCAATGCCAGCACAAGGTAAGCCCTTGACAAATATTTGTCTAATGAATGAATGACACCAGGCACTGTGCCAAGCAATTTACATATATCATGTCATTCAGTCTTCAAAACAGTGCTCAAATTGCTTAATGAGCTTGCGAAGGCCACTCTGGAAGCAAGGCAGTGGGGGAATCACACAGCTTTCAAGCCTAGGGCAGTGCCTGCTACATAGAAAGTGTTCAGTTCATGTTTAAATAATAAGGGACTGCACATCTGTATAGTCAAGACCTCATTACATAACTAATGATGGTTCCTGTTAGCAGTGTGTTTCTCCAGGGCCCATCAGCTCCAAGTCGTTGTCCTTCAATCTAGTTGTGGAGGGCGCAGCTCAGCTCCAAGTCCAGTCACTGTTTTCAATCTTAGTTGCAGGGGGTGCAGCCCATCATCCCATGCGGGAATTGAATTGGCAACCTTGTTGTTGAGAGCTTGAGCTCTAACCAACTGAGTCATCTCGCTGCCCCTCTGGAAGCTCAGCGGTGAGGGCATAGCTCACTGTTCCCATGTGGGAATCGAACCGGCAACACTGTTGTTCAGAGCTGTGGGAATCGAACCGGCAACACTGTTGTTCAGAGCTCGCGCTCTAACCAACTGAACCATCGGGCCACCCCTCAATATTGTTTTATATTAGTTTCAGGTGTACAGCATAGTGGTTAGACATTTATATAATGTATGCAGTGATCCCCCAATTAATCTAGTACCCACCCAGCACTATACATAACTATACATAGTTGTTGCAACATTATTGATTATATTTTCTATGCTGTACTTTATATCTCTATGACAATTTTCTAACTGCCAATTTGTATTTCTAAATCTCTTCAGCTTTTTCACCCAGGTCCTCAACTCCCCTCCCCTCTGGCAACCATCAAAATGTTCTCTGCATCTATGAGTCTGTTTCTATTTTGTTTATTCACTTATTTTCTTTAGATTCCACATATAAGTGAGATCATTTGGTGTTTGTCTTTCTCAGCCTGGCTTATTTCACTTAGCCTAATACCCTCCAGGTCCATCCATGACATCGCACTGTTAGACTTTGTTAATAATAAATTTGTGGAGATAAAAGGAGAAAGGAGCAGGGCTTCTTCTCATAAGGGAAACTCAGGAAGGGTTTGAAGAGACTTGCGTTTTATGGGTGCTAATTTCCTTAAGGTAGTTATTTAAAAAAAAAAAAGTCCTCTTAGGTAATCAGCTTGGGGGACTGCAAAATTGGATCAGCAAATTTTGCTGCCAAACATTCCAAGTCCACCTTCCACTGCTTCTTGAGATGGTCTGCTCTCCAGAGCCACACAGGTTTATTCCTGATCTCTGGGTTTGCAGCTTTTAATTGAGCTGCTTTCAGATCCTTTTCTCTGTACCATTTTAGTACTTACCTCTTTAGACCCCACTTATTCACACAAGAAATATTTAGTGAGCACTCCTTATGTTCCAAGAGAGTTTTCCCATGTAGCATTGGTAACTGCAGTAAGGAAGTGTCTTCCTTGAATGAATAGAGATGATTGGAATATGTTCCTTTCATAGAAATCCTTAGGGCAAGAACATACTACATTTCAGATCATCTCTAGAGGGTTTTGGAGATGGATTGTTCTCAATCTCATTGTCAGAGTTAGAAAGACAAACTATTTGAAGACAGAAATTTTAGTGGAACTTAACCATTAGCCAAAAGATAGAATTTGCTATTACAGAAGAGAGTCCTGAATCCTATCCCAAGATAGTTGCTGGATATTCAAGAGCGCGTATGACAAATTCTAGGTGTGGAACTCATACTTTGGGTAAAGCTTCTGTATCATCAGAGGGAAAACTTAAAAACCCCTGGCTTCGTGTGTTCCCGATCCCTCCTCCATGCTGAGCTGATGCATGCTAACCTTTCTGCTTTAGTAGCTAACTTTCCATTCCATGAAATCGAAACCTTTTAATTGCTTTCTTTATTGGTGACCTTTAAGAGATAACGTGGGCTTCTTGGTGTCAGTCTCTAAAGAAACCAAACTCTAAGGTGTGATATCATCTATTGAATTAGGCAAGGAAAAAGCTAATTAGAGTTACAGTGAGACTGGAATGGTTCTCCCGAGTTACCTGGTGTTAACTGAGGGTGTGATATTCCGATTATTAGACTCATAGTGCATCTATGTCAGAATTTTCATTAAAAAATATTTTTATGAAGGGCGGCAGTATTTTGCCTCTAACAACTATTTACTGTGTACATGAGTTTTATAAAATGTTATCTTTGCTCTAACATCTCCTTGGCTAGATTTAATGTTTTGTTGGTAGAAAATTTAAGAGGTCATGAAACAATTAATAGTTGCAATTTGCTGAGTGCTTCCTCTGTGCCAGGAATTTAACTGTATTAAAATTTTCAAGCAGAGTATCTTGTTTAGTCCTTACAGCACTCCTCTGAGGAACATGTTCCCGAAATACATTTTTTAAAAATGTATTTTGAGAGATTAGCTTGCTGGGGGTCAGGGCAGAAGGGAAAGCTCTCTGGCTGCCATCAACGCATTATTCTTTATAGGGATGATGGTCTGGAATTGTGGTGAAATCTTGCATATTAAAACACTTAAATTGGTTTGTGAGTATATTTAAAATTGCTAGAATTCCTTATAAACACATTTGTGACACTGAACTTCACTAACATCTCTTCTTTCAAATCATCCACAGAAATATCGATCTGACACAGTGATAGAGTTAGTGGAAACTGTAACGCCAGCTGGCACCTAAAAAAAGCTAAGCCTGAAAAGGCTACCTATTCCAACTATATGACATTCTGGAAAAGGCAAAACTGTGGAGACAGCAAAGAGATCAGTGGTTGCCAGGGACTCAGGAGGAGAGACAAAGGAATGAATAGGTGGAGCACAGGATTTTTAGGGCACTGAAACTATTCTGTATGATACTGGGAATAGTGGGTATATGTCATCTTGTACATGTCAAAATCCATAGGCTGTATACCAAGCGTGATCCCTAATGTCAACTATGGAATTTAGTTCATAATAATGTCTCAGTATTGGCTCACCAGTTGTAACAAATGTACCACCCTAATGCAAGATGTTAATTATTAGGGGAGCCTGGGAGATGGAGGTGGGGAGTAAGTGGGAAATAGCTGTACTTTTCCCTTAATTTTTCTGTAAACCTAAAACCGCTCCAAAAAAAAAAAAAATCATCTTTTTTTTTTTTTTTAAGCTAATTCTCAAGCCTTTCCCTCCAATTTCAGGATTTCCTTCATTTTTAAAATGACTGACCCCAGGTCCTAAAAACGTCAGATACATTTAAAATTCCACTGTCGTTCACCCCACACCTGATCTTTTGCTATCTCTGTAGATGACCTTTTCAGTATCTGCGTTTCTTTTTCCAGCTGCCAGTACGCTAGCTGCTTACGTTTGGTCTACCCACTCCCAGCCTGTCCTCCATGGTGCCATCCGATTAATCTTCCCATAGCCCTGATCGTGTCACTCCCCTGGCCAAAAACCTTTGCCCACGCCCCTGTCTCACCTCAAGGTCTCTATCATCTGCATTAGCAGCCTGTACTCCATGAAGTCTTGTTAGCAGCAATTGTTTCTTGAAATCAGAAGTGATCTCTATCAGCACATTGTTTATAACTTTGTTGACATTTGTTTTAAAGGGCTTATGTTAAACATTGTGTTGTATCGTTCTTGCCTCTCCCTCCCTTCCCAATTGGACTATGTTATTTGATGTTACAGACTGTGTTTTCTCTCCACCATTGTTTTTGAGTTACTGTAGTGCTTTGAATACAGTTGTAGGCCCTCAAAGAATGTATTCAGCTTAATTCAGTGTATCTGTGTTCCCAGTCTCTTTATCTGGAGCTCTGCTAGTTAGCTGAAATGAAAGAGAAACCTTCACTGCCCATGTGACAGGCATTGTGATACTTGGTACAATAGCTGAGATGTTTCTGACATTAGTGTTGTGATTTATTGGTGTTTTGTCTCTGGTACATTATTTGGCGTTTGTAGACACTAGTACTTTGGCTGCCTTACTGGGTCTTGAATTAAGAGTTTAGATCAGCATTAACAGTCTTTAGCCAGTACATTTTGAGCCAAACGTCTATCCACATGCCTTTCCAGAAGAAATCCTTGCTGCCTAATAAATGGGTGCCTTTGCTATCTTTCCTGTTAGAAAATTGAAAATGATATGTAAATGACACTGTTGCTTAGGTAAGTGTTTACATTTTTTGAGGATTGAGGAATCTTGTGACTATTTTGTCAAGTAATTCTTCTGAATAAAATTTTTTTTACCTTTCGTGGCTTAATTCCAGTAAAAGCTTTTCAACTGAATGAAAACGAATTGCATATATCTCCCGGGTCTTTTTCTTTATCCCAAGTAGAAGGCGGAGTGAGAGAAATACTTACTGGTAGTAGCTCACTTATTGCCTCCAACATTTAAGAGTTGCTTGAAGAAAAATAGCTCATTTGAAAGATTATAGCTTGAAGACAGAAGTAAAGAAATAGGCATCTATAGAACCAGATTTGTTTCTTATTTGCTTTCAAATTGTTTAAGAAAAAAAAAATTGTTTAAGCAAAGCACATTTCACCAAGTTGAATTTCAACTTAAGAGATATCCAGATGTTAAGTGGCAGGACTCCAAATACTGAATGTGCTGTAAAGAAAAGAAAAAAGTCTTTTTTGTTTTGTTTTGTTTTGTTTTGTTTCTTTAAAAATAAAGGTCAAGAGAGATATCAGCAGGAAAGTCAGAGCAGAAGTGGACTTAGAGATATAAATATTTTCATTGAGGAGCAAGGGGTAATCTTTTAAAAAGGAGATAGTTTAATAATAGTGTTTAGGAAATGGGCTTAACATTTTAGTTGACTGTAAACTCAATATAAATCAATAATGCAATTTAGCTGCTAAATAAACTTACTAAAATATTAGGCTGTTTTAATATATTTTACTGTTTTGAGAAAAGATAAGCATCCTATTAGAGTTTCAGGTGCTACATATTTTGTAAGCTTTTGTATTTGACTTACAAAGATCATAAAGCTGTAACAAAACTTAAGTCCACTTATGATATTTGTCTTTCATCAAATTTGATGTCTCATTAAATTTTAGGTCTCTCATCAAATTTTAGGTCTCATCAAATTTTAGGTCTCTCATCAAATTTTAGGTCTGTATTGGATTATATTTGAATTAAAAGTTTTCTAAATTCTCCAGGATGATAGAAATGTTAGTCAGAAGAGCTCAAAATTTAATGAGAATTGTAGGAAAGGTGTGGAGTGTGGGGGAGTTACGTGGTCCCTTTTGGTTGTCTTGGTTGCTTTCCCAAGAAGACTTGTTGTCTTACCTTGAAATGTTTCCAATGCCAATTTTAAAAACTCGCAAAGATACTTCCATTAAAAATACTTATAGAAGGCAATATAGTGGCCCCCTTCTCTGTGAATGTGTAATTCCTGAGCAGCTGAAGATAGAGGGAACAGTTGGTGAGACAGCTAGTGAAGAAAATGGCAGTAATGGTGGTCAGCAATAATTTCAGGGGTCTATTTAATCTACCAAGGAAGAGAAAATTAATTTTTCCCCGAAGCAGGTTAACACTTAAAGGATAAAGGAAATACATTAGGGATCTCACTTGCCTTTAGTCCAGAATATTTTTTGACTTTATATATCGCTGCTTGCATACACAAATATACCTCATCTGCGTGATGTGATCTCAGAGAGGTGAGTACACGTTCATATACTCCCTTTGAATCTACTCACTGTTACCCCAAATTTTGTTCCCTCTAACTGGAGTCAACTCTTCGTTTCATAATTAGAAGAACCCACATGCAAATGCAAAGAACAGTAATGTTTTTACTCGGTTTTATATTCTCATCTGTTATATTTCTAGAACAATTTAAAATATGGTACTCGGTATATAAGAAAGACAACTTAAAGCAGGGGTTTTTCTTTCTTTTTTTGTTTTTCACTTCACTTGGAAGAGTTAGGGATTGGGGAAGGTTTTGGTAGCAATAATTAGAAGTTAGATCTATCACAGTGAATTGTGTGATCACTGAATTGTTTTCTCGACTAGAAAATGCGCTGTTGTAAGGGATAAATGAGAACCTATCTAAAGCATCTAGTTTATAGTAATAACTCACTGAAATTATAATTTTGCATAAGTGGAAGAAAAGGTATCAATTGGGAGAGCTTGAGATTTCAACTTGGATGTACATTCACACGTGGTGGTTCTGCCTGCTGATGCTTGGTAGTAATTGGATAGAGGTCATTTGCCCAAAGTCACCTTGAATTTATTTGCTATCTACCAAAAATTATTGATGGTGGAACCACAGAAAAAAGTTGTTTAGGGTATTTTCTTCTGATTTTCAATTTTTAGGAGCATAACAGAAGTTCCTTGGGAGAGCTTTAAAATTTTACATTTGAATTTAGTTAACCAAAAATTTCATTTGGGTCCGGTGTTAATTTTTGTAAACTAAAACAACTGAGTTGGAAGTTTTAGGTTTTACACATGTGGAAAATTTTGTGAGTCAGCAAATTCTTGTTAGAAATGTATCATTTTAAAACTAAGGTCTATTCACACACACTAAAGGACAAAGGACAATGAGTCTATTATCCCAGGAAACCCGTTTTTATTATACTTTAAATTTACATTCATTAAAATTCACTTTCTGGAATAAAGTGCTACAAGTTTTAACAATTGTATATATTCGTGTAACCACCACCACAATAATGATGCAGACCAGTTATGTCACCCCAACAATCTCCCTTGTGTATCTCCTTTGCAATGAAACACTCCCCGTACTCCTAACCCTTGGCCATCACTGATCTATAGTTTTGCTTTTTCCAGGATATCATATGAATGGAATCATAAAGTAGTAACCTTTGGAGACTGGCTTCTTTTACCAGACATACTGCATTTGAGATTCATTCATGTTGTATATAAAAATAGTTCATTTCTTTTTTTTGTTGCTGAGTAGTATTCTACTGTCGGGAGGTACTGCAATTTGTTTGGAGGACATTTGGGATGTTTGGTTATGGGTGATTATGAACATTTATGTACAGAGTTTTGTGTGAATGTAGGTTTTTATTTCTCTAGAATTACTATCTAGAAGTAGGAATAATTTCCCGAATAATTGCATCATTTTGCATTCCTGCCTGTAATGTATGAGAATTCCAGTTCTGCACCTTCCTCAGGATGACTTGATATTGTCATCTTTTTGTTGTTTTATTGTGCTTTTGTTTTAATCATTCTAATAGGTGTGTGGTAGTATGTCAATGTGGTTTATTATTTTGCATTTTCCTAATGGCTAATCTTGTAATATGCTTATTTGGAAAAGTATGTGCTCAAATATTTTACCCATTTTTAACATTAGGCTTCTTATTGTTGAGTTTTGTGACTTTTGATACCAGTCCCATGTTGGGCATACGATTCACATTTTTTTGTTGTTGTTTTGTTTGTTTGTTTTTGTCTATAGCTTATCATTTCACTCTCTTTAGCGGGGTCTTTCATGGAGCGAAAGTCTTTAATTTTGATGAAGTCCAATTTATCAGGTTTTTTTTTCCTTTTATGATTTGTACTTTTGGTGTCATATCTAAAAACTTTTTACCTAACCCAAGGTCACAAAGATTCTGTCTGTGTGTGTGTGTGTGTGCCTTACAGTTTTATGTTTTACATCAGGTCTGTGATGCATTTTGAATTAATTTTTGTTTAAGATATAAAGTACAGGTTGAGTTTCATTTTTTTTGCTTATGGATTTCCAATAATTCCAGCACCATTTGTTGAAAAGGCTACCCTTTCCCATTGAATTGCCTTTGTACTTTTGTCAAAAATCAGTTTGTTATATTTGTGTGCTTCTATTTCTGGACTATTCAGTACACTGATCTGAATAGTGTTGCCAGAAAGTGACTGATCTGTGTTTCTGTCCTTTTGCCAATATTACAGTAAGTCTTAAAATTGGGCAGTATGAGTCCCCTAGCTTTGTTTTATATCAAAATTGTTTTAACTATTTAAACTATTTTGACTTTTCATATAAAGTGTATTTTTGGCCTGACTGTCCTTCAGAAAACAACCTGCTGGGATTTTGATTGGGATTGTGTTAAATATATAGATCAATTTGAGACTTGACATCTTAACTGTATTACATCTTCCAATCCAAGAACTTTATAGGTCTCTCATTGTCCCAGGTTATCTATGGGGTCTTTCATCAGTGTTCTGTAGCTAGTATCTATTTTTTAAAATAGAAGCATTCATTGATTCAGAGGCCTTAAGTATTTTTTACCTTTCTTCTTAGCAAAAAATGTTTTTAAAAGTCTGATTTTATTTTCCTTTATTGTGTTAGGAACACCAAGAAATGCAATCATTTGTACAGATTTCCATCTTATTTAGTGCCAGACCCAGGACCTTAATGATAGAATGTCCCCATGGATAGGGCAGTGACCGTGTGTACCAGTTCCATTGGTCAAGCCAGCTTTTCATAAGTTATAATACAGCAGAGTGTGTCCTCTTGCCACTATTTCCTATTTCTCTCCTCTTCATTTTAAGTCAGTTTCTGTCTTTGGGGAAAAGCATTTGTAATGGATAGACCTAGTTGTCCATTAAACAATAGAAAACTGAGTCATAAATTCTGTCTTCGTAAAACTCCTTCATACTTTTGGAAAATGACTCATTTTCAGGCAGCGTCTGCCATAGATGGTTGCCAGAAAGTGACCTAACTTGGATAAGCTTGATGCTTTGTACAAGTTTCAGGGCCCCTGTAGAGAAAGCATTAAGAACCAGAGACCATTGTATACATGTCTGTGTGCCAGGGTTATCAGTCCATTAACACAAGTCAATGTAGCATTTGGAATGTTCTAGTTCAGTTTTTCTCAAACATGAGCTTACTTCAGAATCACCTAGAGAGCTTGTTAAAACACAGGTTGTGTGTCCCACCCCAGGTTTCTGATTCAGTGGCTCTGGGATGTGCCCGAGAATTTACATTTCCAACAAGTTCCAGGAGTTGCTATGCTGCTGTTTTGGACACCACTTTGAGATCCATTCCTCTGGTTTACATGTCTGAGTCACTAAACAGAATTGATAATTTCAAAAAATACAGCCAACTGAAGCTCCCTAAGATCTTACATGTTTTCAATGAAATCATTCTCGTAAGTAATGTCATGGGTTTATTCTCAGGCATCTTGGGTTATTGAATGGAGACGCAGGACCCTGTCTATTGCAAATGTGGAGTGAAGAAAGCAAGCTGTGTCATGTTGCTTTCTGCCCTCTCCTTTTATCAAACCAGGATGGGATAGAGCCCTAGAAATTGAACAGCTTATTATTTTAAGTTTGGGTCTCAAGCACTGTTGCCTGTAGGAGCTGTAAGATGTTTCAGTTTGTTTGTTTCATTTAGTCAAAGAATTTCATGCTAAAATTCGTAGGTTGAAAGCAGACTTAACTTGGATGCAGAGCGAACAATCAGTAGTATTCAAACAAAATTTGCAAGGTGACTCTTACCATCGACCTATGTGTCTCGATAGAGCATAGATAGAATGGTATAGTGGAAGAATCGATCATTAACTAAGGAAATCTGTGTTCTTATGTGCCTTAGACATTAATCCAGCGGCCTTAGGTGAATCGTTTATTTGAGTCTTGGTTTGGTCAGGAAGCAAGTGTTTTTGGAATAGTTGATCTTTTCAGTTCCTTTCTTGCCTTGAGATTTAATGTTTTTATATTTCTATTTACTTCAAAGTAAATAAATGATGCCTTCCTTTTTTTTTCTCACCCACTGTCCATTCCCATTATAAATTAAATGCCTTTCGGAGAACTGTATTATACACTGATAATAAAAGGAGAGGGAATGTAATTAACACACTTGTGAATTTCCTTTCAGTATTAATTTTCAAAAGAAGAGCTATTTCAATCATGTTCTATGCCCTGTTCGTTAAAGATCTTGCCACATCAAATTCTTTCTACCAAATTCTTTCTTCCCTGTGTTGAAATAGGGAATTTGCACATCGTCCTAAAAAGCACATACTTTTGTCTGCAGATGTCGAGTAGACATGGCACAGCTGAGTAAGAGGTGAAAATGTAGCTTGTTACAAGTATAACATGTGGGGAGAATTTATAATCCCTTTTGGCACTATCCGCTATGAATTAATAGCTCAGCTTTCATCATCTAGCCCTGAAGAGAATGGGAGAATCATGAGCAGTCTATTCTGGAGCCTACTTTTCTAAGGTACTCTGAAGAAAAAGTTTTACCTACTAAGTAGTGAAGAGCTCCAGATTAATAATCAATCACATTTCTTTTAATTAGCTTAAATTGAAATAATTAGGAGGAAACAAAGATGGGGTAAAGATTCAAGATTTTAGAGACTTGTTACACCCTGGTTCAGGTGGTTATACACACACTGGGCCAAGAACACACTGTGGGCCTTATTTATCTGCTCTTTGAGGCAGACAAGATTAGATAGATCCCCGGTGCCCTTTGCCCAATGACCTTTTACCAATTATTTCAGAAATCTTAAACTCAAGCAGGAACCTGCACACAAGATCTCTTTAGCAATCTGTAAATCTGGGGCATCTGCTCTGAGATGGTTGTGAGGCTTGTTGGGTCACTCACTGTGAGGAGGGGCCCTCCTGGAAGGCATAGAACAGCCCACTCTCAGATTCATCTTGAAGCCCAACAGAATTTTGGTCTTGATGATGTAGGGAATCAAACAGCCTTTGGAATTGAATGAAATGCAGCAGCTTGGCTAAAAGCCTGACGCCCAACCTGACTCCCTGTATGCTGTGATTTTATGATCTATGCTATGTGTCCTAACATTTGACTTTTCAATACTTACGAAGACCTGAGTAATTCGTGTAACATGGTAAAGCCATTTGATGATCTTTGAATGACCAATCTAGAGACTCAGCGAGCGCCTTTTGTTGCTGCTGTTCTCCAAAGGCACCCTGTGCTTGAGAATCAGCTAATGCTAATCCAGTGACACACAAACTAAACCTCTGTGATTATGGAAAAACAGAATTGAAGGCCGTGTTGACCAGTCAAGCCATGTATCTGGGCATAATAGAGGCCACAATTTCTCACTCTGCTTTTAACAGGGAGCCACAAAGAATGTCTTTGTTAAGGATCAGAAAACATAGAGTTGAACCAGCCAGAGGAAGAAATGATATCATGGCCCAGTGAATCAACTGAAAGATATTTTTATATTAAAGAAATTCTTTAACCATATAGCCACAGCATTCACATTCTGGTGTGTGTTGAATGGAAGATTCATTTGAAAAGAAAGTTAATATAAATGGCCTCGTTAAAGATTTAGGGAAAATTCTGCAGTGTAAGACCCACTATTAAAAATCTGAAATATGTTTTTCTTTCCTACAAATCTACATGTCATTGGCAACATCAGGACAATGACATCCTGCGATTGCACTATAATCTATCACAAATGGGTGCCTTGTGCCAATGTATTCAGCGAGGAAGAAGCTCTCTTTTTCTCTGTCCTATTTTCATTGAGGAAACCCACGCCTGTCCATTATGCAAGTGTGTCTGGTATGTTGTTTAACTACACTCCCATGAGACTGCCATTAAGTCTGGATTTGAGAGAGAGCATTTGTCTTAGCATTTTCAAATATAAGAGCGAGATGTTACCTGATACTCAGAGAATTTTGGCTGCAGTTTAGCAGCCATCTTTGGATTAGTTTACTGTTGTTTTATAGTACTACTTTTTTGTTTTAACCAGTTGTGCCATTATTTGCTGATGGAAATTGTTTCATGCTGACAGGCAATTGTTAGGCAGTTCTAGGATTTCTGATAAATGGAGTTGCCCATGTCATTCGTCATGTCAGCAAAAATGATAGCTGGGTTTTTGTTTTTGTTTTAATTCCCATTCCCCTACTCCCTCCTCTTTGGCAACCATCAGCTTGTTCTGTATACTATGAGTCTGTTTCTGTTTTGTTTAGTTTATTCATTTGTTTTGTTTTTTTAGATTCCACATGTAAGTGAGATCATATGGTATTTGTCTTTCTCTGACTTATTTCACTTAGCATAATAACCTCTAGGTCCATTCATGTTATTGCAAATGGCAAGCTTTCATTCATTTTTATTGCTGAATAATTCTCCATTGTCTGTCTATATACCAATCTTCTTTCTCCGTTTGGCTATCAGTGGACATCTAGGTTGCTTCCATATCTTGGCTATTACTAGTAATGCTGCAGTGAATTTAGGGGTACATGTATCTTTTCAAATTAGTGTTTGGTAAATTGGGTTTTTGGCCATCATACTTAATGCTAATTTGGAATTAAAAATCTAGAGCCATGCAAATGTATAAATATACATACTGCTTTCTAGCAAACAGTGCATTTGCTGATTTAGCAGTTGAATCTTCAATGATTGCTGCTTAAAAAAAAAAAAAATCTATGTGGGGAACCATTTTAAGATCGTCTGGGAAAGGAGAGCACCAAAGAGGAAAAGAGTGTGGAGGATGGATGGGGAAGTGAAAAGAGATGTAGGCTTTAGGGTCAGAAAAGGGGGTTCTTACACTTTCCGTATGCCAGGAACCTCCTTTAGTGGGCTGGGGAGTTTATGGAACTCCTCTTGGATATGTTTTGCATGTATCAAATAAGATAAATAGGACTGCAAAGGAAGCCAATTATAGTGAAAAACAGTTATCAAAATATTTAACAAATCTGTGATAAAGTAGTGTTTCTGTCCTAATGAATGAAGAACAAGTGGATCTAAAGACTACAGTTTCTAAGTAGTGATGCACATAAATATTTTGAAATCGACAGCAACTGTAAAATGACAGGAAAATGTATGTATTTCTATTGGTGACAAGGTTATAGGTGCTGCCAATACCAGTTGTGATTGGTTGCGATATTCACAATTGAAGGAAAATGCTACATTTCAGGTAGAGGTTGGTGGAAGGGAAAACGTAATCATTTTCCTGTCCTAGTCTCCAGACCAAGAGTGCATGATCTCAGATTAAGATTCCCCCAGGTTAAAGGAATTTGGTTCAAATATTAATTTGACCATTTACTGGCTGTATGACCTTGGCCACGTTGACCTCACATGGTCTGTTTTCTCCTCTGTGAAAATGTGGATGAGAGCTACTTTGTAGAGACCTTGTAAGACTTAAGAAAAGTATGCCTAAAATAGAACAAAAAATCATCAGATTTGTTTGGAACCACAAAAGACCCCGAATAGCCAAAGCAATTTAAGAAAAAAGAACAATAATGGAGGTATCACACTTCCTGACTTTGGCTTGTACTACAGGGCTACAATAATCAAAACAGCATGGTATTGGCAGAAAAACAGAAACGTAGACCAATGGAATAGAATTGAGAACCCAGAAATAAAACCACATAAATATGGACAGATAATTTTTGACAAAGAAGCTAAAAACATACAATGGAGCAAAGACAGCCTCTTCAATAAATGGTGCTGGGAGAATTGGATAGCCACGTGCAAAAGAATGAAACTGGACTGCTATTTGTCACCATGTACCAAAGTTAATTCAAAATGGATCAAAGACTTAAGCATAGACCTGACACAATAAACTGCATAGAAGAAAACATAGGTACTAAACTTATGGACCTTGGGTTCAAAGAGCATTTTATGAACTTGACTCCAAAGGCAATGGAAGTAAAAGCTAAAATAAACGAATGGGACTATATGAAACTTAAAAGCTTCTGCACAGCAAAAGAAACCATTGACAAAATAAAGAGGCCACCAACTGAATGGGAGAAGATTTTTGCAAACAGTGCCTCCGATAAGGGGCTAGTATCCAGAATATACAAGGAACTCATGCAACTCAACAACAAAAAAACAAACAACCCAATTGAAAAATGGGCAGAGGACTTGAAGAGACATTTCTCCGAAGAGGACATACAAATGGCAAATAGACATATGAAAAAATGCTCAACATCACTAATCATCAGAGAAATGCAAATCAAAACCACAATGAGATATCACCTCACCCCAGTCAGAATGGCTATCATCAACAAGACAAATAGTAACAAATGTTGGAGAGGCTGTGGAGAAAAAGGAACCCTCATACACTGTTGGTGGGAATGCAGACTGGTGCAGCCGTTATGGAAGGTAGTGTGGAGGTTCCTCAAAAAATTACGAATAGAATTGCCATATGACCCAGCAATCCCTCTCCTGGGTATCTACCCAAAAAATCTGAAAACATTTAGAGATAAAGACACGTGTGCTCCAATGTTCATTGCAGCTTTGTTTACGGTGGCCAAGACAGGGAAACAACCAAAATGTCCTTCGATAGCTGAATGGATAAAGAAGTTGTGGTATATATACACAATGGAATACTATTCGGTGGTAAGAAAAGATGATATAGGAACATTTGTGACAACATGGATGGATCTTGAGAGAGTAATGCTGAGCGAAATAAGTCAGACAGA
Source organism: Rhinolophus sinicus (assembly GCF_057876585.1). Lineage (NCBI taxonomy): Eukaryota > Metazoa > Chordata > Mammalia > Chiroptera > Rhinolophidae > Rhinolophus > Rhinolophus sinicus. The sequence goes on from NC_142503.1 coordinate 48,909,101, forward strand.
AAAAGCAGAGAACCATGTGATTTCACTGATATGTGGTATATAAACCAAAAACAACAAAAGAACAAGACAAACAAATGAGAAACAGAAACTTATAGACACAGATAATAGTTTAGTGTTTGCCAGAGGGTAAGGGGGTTGGGGTTGGGGGGTGGGAGATGAGGGTAAGGGAGATCGAATATATGGTGATGGAAGGAGAACTGACTCTGGGTGATGAACACACAATGGGATTTATAGATGATGTAATACAGAATTGTACACCTGAAATCTATGTAATTTTACTAACAATTGTCACCCCAATAAATTTAATAAAATAAAATTTAAAAAAGAAAAGAAGTATGCCTAGCCTAACTTCTGTGTCCAGACAGAGCCAGGCATGTTAGTTCCCCTACTGGCTTTCTTTTAGCAGTTACATTATAAAATGACACTTGCTACACGTGCCAACAGGCTGGGCGGACCTTCTACTAGGTGGGAAGCCAAAGACACAGATTATACTGAAAGCAGAAAACTCCTTTTACCTTTAGATTTTCTTAATGGCTGTTGACTCTTAAGGGATGGTGGTAGGATATAATATAAAAGAGAGAAAGCATTGTAAAACGTGAAGGAAGGGACTCTATTAGGACATTTCCTCCTTGCTTTGTTTATCCAAAGCCCTTACTTGCAAAAAATTAGCCTTTTGCTTGTTACAGAGGTTTTCACAGCTGAAAGTGGTATTGCCACCCATCCCATTTGGGCATGTGCTTTTTCATTTGTCCAATAGGTCTCCTGCTGGTTGATTGGCTGCAGGGTGTAGGCATGTCTTGGCTGCTTCTAGAAGGGGCAGGACCACTACCTTCTTGGATCACACCTTCTACACCTGCAGTCACACTTTCTACACCTGTAGAGTGCCTCGAGATCTGTTACTCTATTACAGTAGTTTCTGGTTTAACATGTAAATTATACTCTACTTTTATTATTTGATTTAGTGGGAAACTCAGAAGGGCAGATACCCTGGTGTTGTGTGAATAGTTTTTTAAACAAACGTACCTCTCGGGCACAAGGATGTGGTCTTTTTCTGCCTGGCTACTCGACTAGATCCGTGTACTATCCTGGACAATCTTTTTTTCTGTGCGGGCTTTTAAAGGCAAGATACTGTAGCGTTTGATCCATCCTTTCAGTGGGGGTGTGAAGTCTGTGAGGCAATGGAGTTTCAGAGTTTCTGTGTCCCCTGGTAATACTAACACCCCATTTAATGTCTCCTTTTCATCAAAACCAGATTTGTCGTCTCTCTTATTTCCCAGTGTCTGGCCAAGATAGTGATCTTTATGAAAACAAACTGGCAGTAACTCAAGCCAGATAACATGGGAGAGCTTCACCTCAGCAGAAGGAAACTGTTAAGGGGAACAGATGGAGACAGTGTCTAAACAGCTTCAAGAAGGTGTGCGCTTGCTTGTTTCAGAGGTGCTTCCTGTCTCCCACGGACTGTTTGAATTAGGAGAGCGGCTGGGGATATTCCCAGACTCCACCAGAGACCCTCCATCAGCCCAGCATTTCTAACTACACTTGATGCCCACCGTAGATGTCGCCTGCTCTCCTGTGACACTTCTGAATGTAGAAGCAGAAGTAGGATGTGAAGAGCAAGTATAGCAAACTCTGACCTGGTAGGAATAGAAAAACAAGTATCGCTATAAGAACATCCAAACCTGTAAAGAACTTTTATAAGCGTTTATTTGAGCCAAAACTGAGGACAATGGCTGGGAAGCAAGATCTCAAACGCTCTGGAGAATGACAGTTTTGCAGTTTCTTTTATGCAGTTGAAATTAAGGAGGGACTACAAGGAAGATTCCTGTATTTTGCAATGTATAATGCACACTTTTTTGCCCAAATTTGTGAGAGAAAAATAAGAATGTGCATTATACATGGGTAGTACTAATTCTGTATCTATATCAGTGTTTTTAATTCTTTTATTCATGCTTATGAGTTAAAAGTGTAACTGTAGAAATCGATAACAATATCCATATGCAAAATAATAGCCTGGAATACAATAATTGGTTTTATTGAGCTTACGACAAACTTGCAACGATGACGAGTTCTTGGCCTTCGATGATGCATAAATAGCGTAAATTTATTACCAGTACATAAACTTTCTTGTACCATAATATGTTAAAAAATAAATGCTAAAATTCCTTTGTAATACGAAAAACAAGTACCCAAATGTAAACAAATACAAATTTGAGTTAAAAAATTAAAACAAAAGATCTTTTTCACTGAAAGTTTGGGCCAAAAATGTGGGCGTGCATTACACAGGGCAAAATTTGGTACATGGAGGTAAGAGAAAGCAAGGAGAGTTGGAGTGAGAATAGGAGAGTTGACATTATGGGCTTTCTGATTATGGCCTGTCTTGAGGGTGGTTACGTTTTTTTCGTAGGTGAGTTAACCTAGATACACAGAAATAGTGGATAGGACTTACTTAAGACAAAGATAAGCCTTTTATTAACGGTTATATACATGGGGTGTGACTACCCACCATGACCTGCCCAGTTAGGAATTTATGGTCAGATCACCCTATGACATTACTTTCTGTAGAACCCCTTTTCTGTCCAACAAGGTGTTGCATTTCATAGAGAATTGCCAAGTATACTGTGTATAGATTACTAATTTTCAATATATACTAATTTATTAAATCATCAAAGGTGAAGACTGTAATTGCCACGCTAATCTCTGAAGGTATCAATAGGACTTTAGGAGGTTCTCCTGCCTTGGCCATGTTGTGGTCGTCTATTACTAACCAGTTTCCTGACTGCCTATGTCTGGTAAGCACTGGGGGCAAGAGAAGGGAAGAAGCAGCTTATCTGCATTCACCAGAGATCATGTCTTGAATGTTTGCAATTTTTTACTCTTCCTTTAAACTTCAAAGTATCTAAGCTCATGCCTTATCGTGTATTACCTTGCTAACTTACCTCCTGTCTCATAGTTTTCTTTCTCCTGATCCAACCTGTCCAATCCGAAGGAAGATTGTATAGTCCCCAAATCATCCTGTTGTTTAAGAATCTTCCCTTTGCTTTCTTGTGGAGTCTGAACTCTCTGGCCATCAAGCCCCCAGGTGATGTCCTTTTATCTTAGTCAGATAAGTTCTCTGATCACCTGCATGGATCTTTGGCTCTTTAAGGTAGCTTGTTTATTGCCAGATATCCCTTGTTTCTTTCTATCTTTTCATTTGTAGGATTTTCTCTCAGCCAAATTCTATTCATACTCTCAAACTCAGCTGTGTTTTTTTTCCCTTCCATCCTGGAGCCATGACGTCTGGGCCCACACTGCTTCACTAGCATCCTTGCATCCCGCTCTCACGCTCCCTCCCACATTTTGGTCATTTGGTAGGTTCGGTCTTTTGTTATTTCACATATGACTTGTTTGTCCGGCAAGTTAAAGTTCCTCAATCGAGTGGACTCTGCTCTATTTTCTATATTACAGTTCCTAGCAAACCACCAACACACAATAAGGGTTCAATAAATATTAGAGGAAGCTGGTAAAAGGTATCAGGAGTTAGGTGCTTCATAGGAGGAGATGGAACCTTGATGTGGTCACCAGCATTAAGCGTGTCTGTTTTAGAAAACCAGAAACTCAGTTTTCTCTTACTTTATTCAGAGTTGGTTCAGGCTCAGGGAACTGATTCATAAAATCATAACTCCAAGGTAGTGATTGCCAATTTGTTCGCAATGAGAAATCTAACTTCTGGACAACTGAATGGTCTGTGTCAGCTGCTCATTGCAAACTTTTCCATTTGGCAAGGTTTCCAGAAGGTGCTCTGAGGCCATGGATGGCCAGGATGGTTCGTTTGAAGCAGCTCCGAAACCCTACTGTGTGATCTCTAGACTCCAGAGACACAATGCCAAGTTCTTGCTCTTTAGTTTCTTATCTTCCTCATAGACGACTCTGCTTTTAGGAATTAAAGAGCTGATCTATGGACTTGGGAGTAAAACTTGTTCAATGATATTCTAAAGGCCAGATGTGACTTGCTTGAGAAGCAAAGGGAAAGTGACTTAGAAAGGAACAAAAGCACAATCAAAACGCTTTGGAACAGAATTGCCCAAGATATAATTGGGGATAACTAAATGAGTTTTGTGGATCGGATAAATGGTATGAGTGAGCTGAGAGAATAGGCATACCTTGTTTTGTTATACTTCATTTAATTGTGCTTCATAGATGTTGCGTTTTCTACAAATTGAAGGCAAGACCTTCCACTAGCAAAAAGGTTAGGACTTGCTTTGTTGCGGTGATCTGAAACTGAACCCGTAATATCTCTGAGGTAAGCCCATGCAAGAGAGAGGACAGTTATGAAATGGCAGGTTGGGAGTGTTGAATGATCGTGAGGGGAGAGCAGAATATTGAAAGAGAAGTATGATTGATATCTGGTGAGTTTCTTTCTTTTGCTTTTCCCGAAGCTAATTTGGCCAATAATTTACATATGAATAAGAGATGTTATGAATAAGTTATCTTCAAGCAAAATTAACTGAATAATTTTATGCGGAACTTCAAAGTATACAAAGTAGTCCCTACCTTATCCGCAGTTTCACTTTCTGCAGTTTCACTTACTTGTCAACCATGGCCCAAAAATATTAAGTGGAAAATTACAGAATAAACAGTGTATAAGTTTTACTGTATTTCACTGTGTATAATGCGATCCCACGTTTTTGGCCCAAACTTTCAGGGAAAATCAATCTTTCTTTTTAGTTTTTTTTAAATTCAGATTTGTATTTGTTTACATTTAGGTACTTGTTTTTTGTATTGTAAAGGAATTTTAGCATTTATTTTTTAATATATTATGATACAAGAAATTTTGTGTAACAAATTAAAACACAAGAGCAGATACAAGGTACAAGAAATTTTATGAAAAAAATGCTAAAGGGTTCTAATTGTAGGTGTGTGTATGTGTGTATGTGTGTGGTTTTAGTAGCTTATAGCTTTATTATGAATAAACAGAGTACTGTTTTTAATTTAAAAAAAAAAGAAATTTTATATACCGGTAACAAATTTACAGTATCTATAAATCATAGAAGGCCAAGAACTCTTTGTCATTGCAAGTTCATCGTAAGTTCAACAAAACCGATTATCATATTCCAGGCTATTATTTTGCATACGGATATCATTATTGATTTCTAGAGTTACACTTTTAACTCATATGTATGCATAAAAGAATTAAAAACATATATATAGATACGGAACTAGTACTTCCCAGGTATAATGTGCATCCTTATTTTTCCCTCACAAATTTGGGCAAAAAAGTGTGCGTTATACATAGCAAAACATGGTAAGTTGAGCACCATTCTGAGTCGCCTGATGAAATCTTGTGTCATCCGGCTGCCTTCCCCAGGGACGTGATTCATCCGTTGGTGCAGCTTATCCACATTGCAGTTGCTCCCGCCTATTAATCACGTAGGTGCCATCTCAATGATCAGATCAATTGTCTGAGGTATCACAAACTTCTGTTCAAGTAACCCTTATTTTACTTAATAATGGCCCCAAATCTCAAGAATAGTGATGCTGGCAATTCAAATATGCCAAAGAGAAGCCATGAAGTGCTTCCTTCAAGTGAAAAGGTGTTTATGCATAAACATAGTATATAGATATATAGGATTCAATACTATCCGAGGTTTTAAGCATCCACTGGGTGTCTTGGAACTCTTACCCCACAGATAAGAACGCTTACCCCACAGATAAGAGAGAATACTATATATAGGCATGCAAATGGTTATTTTTAAAGTGTAGTTTAATGTGAATCATATACTTTAAACTGGTCAAAGCTGTGAGGGATTAATTCCCAGGTTACTTTTTGGTATTGTCCTTTTACCACTGATGAGTATTTTTACAATCTTAGAGCTGCTCGATTATCAGGGCATTTATCAGGACCTTCTTTGTCCGAGGGACAGTGTCAAGGGGTGTTTTGAAGTGCCTTGAGCTCAGGAAATCTGGTTGAATAAACACTAATGGATGGGCTGATGGAGTTTACCATCTCTGAGCACCTGACAATTACTCAAAAATATATAAGAAGCTGAATGGTAGCTTTTTGCAACTATAATGATGTTTGCATAGTGCAAATGGGAGTAAAGAGGGTTCAGTTGGTCTAGAACATGGATTGGCTCATTTTTTCCTATAAAGGCTCAGATGGTTTTGAGGGCCACAGGATCTCTGTTGCAACTACTCAGCTCTGCCCTTATCATATCAAAACAGCCATAGACAATACAAAAACAGATGTGTGTGGTGGAGTTCCGATAAAACTTTACTTTTATGGACACTGAAATTTGATTTTCAGATAAATTTATGTCATGAATCAATAGTTTTTAAAAGTTTTTCAACCATTTGAAAATATAAAAAATATCCTTGACCCAAGGGCTATAATGCACCCAATTCCTGGGTATAACAGAAAAAGCACAGGTTTAAGGTAAAATGGTATAACGTGCAGGCCTCTATACTTTTGCAATAATGAGAAAGGGAACTTCACTCTTTTCTTAGCAACTGATAGTTTTTACACCATTCATTTTCAAAACCCATGATATTTTTATCTGGCTTTTTCAAACTGATTATTAGCTTTTCTAAGATAGTGGATCTATAACCAAAGTACTGTTTTTGTCTTTGGGTTTTATACACTGTGGTTTAGTAGTAGGTTTCTCCTGTTTCAAATGAATTGTGAATTGTGTATGTACACAAATGTGTGTGTATATGTTTACACACACACACACACATACACACACACACACACAGGGGCTCTTTACCGTAAAAGTTTCAAGTTCTCCTGACCTCCTTTCTTGTTCACCACTTAGAGGTTCTTCATGCTCCATGTGTCAGTTTATTTCTGGATATGCATCTTAGTTTTCTTTTGATAAAGTCCTGTTGCTTCCTACTCTCTTTGATAGAGGAAACCACAAAAAGATCTTCTTAAAATAAAATGAAGAAAACAATATAACTTCAGCTGTGAATCTTGCCTACTTTGAGAAGTACCAGTTTGAGGTCCACGGTTGACATCCAAGCCCCAGATGCAGAATTTACTTGAATAGGAATGTGTTGTAGGAAAGTCAAAAAATGACAAAACAGCCCAAAGGTGTGCTTCTGTCCTGATGGTTAGAACTTTTGCTGATCTATGGTTAGCAGATTAAGACTGACAGAGGGAGTCTGTTCTGGGAACACTGCCTTTTTTAATGCATTTCGTTATTCAAAGAATACATGAATATATTCTTGTCTTTTAAAATAATATGGATGAATTGAATTTCCCATTTTACAGTGCCCCCCCCCAGTACTACTTCCCTTTATAGAGGCAACGATTTTTATCAATTCTTGTGTCTTTCTAAACCGTTTTCTGTGTTTTTAGGTACAGAAATGTTCATGAAATATGTTTGTTAATACAAACTGAATCATACCATATGGATTGTAATGAAAGTTTTTTTTTAATTAATACATCTTGGAAAACACAAGTTGGCATCTTTTTTTGCCATGCTTTCCTGAGGATGTGGGTGGGAAGATGGCAGAGGAGACAGGAAAATCTTTGTGGCTGTTATGGTGGAGTAAAACAGCCTCTGTTCTCTAAGCCTGGTAGAGTGTTAAAGCCGATTCTCTCGTGGGCTGCTCTTCAGAAACCCCGCATCCCTCACTGCTTCTCAGCCCCTGGGAACCCAGGAGTCCACCTCCAATAATGCTTCCTGACACCATGTTGTCCCTTCCAAACTGCGCTAGAGGGCCAGACATAAGACAAGCCTTGGACTGGCTCATTCTTGCTTGCAGACCACCCCCAACCCATGGAGACATCTGGCACTCTTTGTTCCCACAGACTCTGAGAGAATGAGCCTGTTTCAGTACAGCCGCCACTTTCCATCACTCCCTGATCACCAGGGCAGCTAGCCACCTACCCTCGTGTGTTCTAGATTCCCAGGGTAGTAGTCAGACCCTGCTCTCTGTGCTTCCTTAACTGTGGAGTACTCCTGTGAAACTCCACCTGGTCTCACCAATAGCCCTCTGGTGGGGCAAAAAGGCAATACGCCCACCCATTACCCCAAGGAGAGAGGGGGCTGTGTGGGGGTCTCACAGCAGCATTTTCCAAAGAAATCCTTCCTCAGATCTTTCTCTTGACTCTCTGTATGGGAGAGAGACTGAAGTCTGTTTTTTTGTTATCTCCCTTTGGCACATTTTCCAGAGTGGGCTGTTTTATAACTCACTTTGATATCTGATATTGCTAGTATCTTGTGTCGTAGCCAGAACTTCCAGTGTAGCATTCTGATTACATATATAAGTGCAGGTTTTTCTCCTCACTAGAGATGAACAGAATTGTTGGACTGTAGGGGTTGTGTGATAGAAGACTGTCAAATTATTCACCACCAGGGTCTCGAGTACATGCCACACACTTGCAGCACTTCATAAAATTGATCTTTAAATTTGTTGCCAATCTATTAATGAAAAAAACCTGTGTCTCACTACTTTAATTTTTGTGTCTTTACTAAGCAGCTCTTCATATATTTATTAGGCATTTTTATCCTTGTCTATGAAATGCCTCTTAGTATCTTTTACTCAATTTTCAAAAATGTCTTCCTTTATTGATTTATAGTTACTTTTTTTGGAATGCTAATCCTTTGTTCTGTGGCAAATATTTTCTCTAAGCCTGGCCTTGTCTTTTAACTTTGGGAAATTGGACTACATCAAAGGCATCATAAATAATTTTCCTCTGTATGACTTTTTTGTTGTGTCTGGCTTAAGAAGGCCTTCCTTCTCCAAGGTTATAAACATAGTCCCCTATATATTCTTCTAATGCTTTCATAGTTTACATTTTTTAGATGTAAAAAGCCTTAATCCATCTGGAATATTTTTGTGAACAGTAGGACTCTAATTTTTTTTCCCAAGTGGAGAGCCGGTTCTCTCAACACTCCTTTGTGAAAAGCCAGCATCATGCTCTGTGGCCCCTGGCATAAAAGTAATTAAAGAGCCCGTTAAAGAGGATGGGTGGGGGAAAGACAGATCCTTGCTTAAACATCCTGAAAGTCAAGATGAGGTGACCTCTTAGTGCAAAAGATACTGCTCTTCTGGAAAAGCTCCTCGTGGCTAGCAGTAGACACCCAATACCCCATGTCCAGTGCTGTCAGAGTCTTTAGATACAGGCAGAACTGAAACCTGTGAGTATCTGGGCACTGGTAGCTCATGAGCAAACAGTTGCCAGCAACTTGTTCATAATTGTCCGTTTCTTTCTAAGCAAGAAAAGTTTTTACTTAAACATTTTCTGTATTAATCTTGTATCAACTCTAATAGTTAAATTTCTTCAAAGAATGTATGTGAGATATTCCTTTTTAAGTAAGCCTTTAATTTATCCCCATTAATGCTTTTTTTAAATTAAGACTTTATTATTTTATTTTATTACTTTTTATTGGGGAATATTGGGGAACAGTGTGTTTTTCCAGGGCCCATCAGCTCCTAGTCATTGTCCTTCAGTCTAGTTGTGGAGGGCACAACTCAGCTCCAAGTCCAGTCGCCATTGTCAATCTTTAGTTGCAGGGGGCACAGCCCACCATCCCTAGTGGAAATTGAACCGGCAACCTTGTTGTTGAGAGCTCGCGCTCTAGCTAACTGAGCCATCCAGCCGCCCCAAGACTTTTTTTTTTTTAAGCAGTTTAACGTTCACAGCAAAATTGAGCAGAAGGCACAGAGATTTTCCATAATCCCCTGTCCCCACACAGGCACAGCCTCCCCCATTGCCAACATCTCCCATTAGCATGGTGCATTGTTATAATTTGTGAACCTACGTTAACACATCATAATCACCCAAAGTCCATAGCTTACATTAAGATTCAGTCTTGGTGTTGTACATTCTCTGGGTATGAGAACACATGATATTATCCAGAGTAGTTTCGCTGCCTTAAAAAATCCTCTGGGCTCCACCTATTCATACTTCCTCCCCTACTTCCCCTATGCCAGCCCCCAACCCCTGGCAACCGTCAATGTTTTTACTGTCTCCATAGCTTTCCCTCTTCCAGAATGTCATCTAGTTGGAATCACGCAGTATGCAGCCTTTTCAGATTGGCTTCTTTCACTTAGTGATATGCATTTAAGGTTCTTTTATATCTTTTCATGTCCTGATAGGTCATTTCTTTTTAGCACTGAATAATATTCCGTTATCTGGATGTACTGTGTTTCCCCAAAAGTAAGACCTACCCTGAAAACAAGCCCCAGTTAAGATCGTCAGCCAGACGGATGCATTTATTATGTTATGAATGATGTTCCAGAAGAAAATGACATGACTGTATTTGAATAAATGTAGATTGTTGTACATGAAAAAAATAAGACATCCCCTGAAAATAAGCTCTAATGTGTCTTATGGAGTAAAAATTAATGTAAGACCCGGTCTTATTTTTGGGGAAATATGGTATAATACCCGGTCTTATTTTCGGGGAAACACGGTACCACAGTCTGTTTATCCATTCACCTACTGAAGTTCATCATGGTTGCTTCCAAATTTTATGAATAAAGCCGCTACAGGCATACCTCGGAGATATTGCAGGTTCGGTTGCAGACCATTGCAATAAAGTAAGTCAAAATCTTTTTGCTGATGGAGGGTCTTGCCTTCAATTTGTAAAACAACAGCACATCTATGAAGTGCAATAAAATGCAGCGCAGTGAAACGAGGTGTGCCTGTGTAAACATCCATGTGCAGGTTTTGTGTGGATATGTTTTCAGCACCTTTGGTAAATAACAAAGAGGTTCCATTGCTGGATTGTATGGTAAAAGTATATTTAGTTTTGTGTGAATCCATGAAGTTGTCTTCCAAAGTGGCTGTACCGTCTTGTACTCTTACCAGCAAAGAGAGTTCCTGTTGCCCCATATCCTCATCCAAATTTGGTGGTGTTAGTGTTCAGGAAATTAATCATTATGTAGGTGTGTAATGGTATCCTACTGTTTTAATTTGCATTTCCTTGATGGCATAGGATGTGGAGCATCTTTTCATATGTTTCTTTGCCATCTGTGCATCTTCTTTGATGAGGTCCCATTGATACTTTTAAGTTTCCAGATTGTTGGAACCTTGTGCCTAGGAGGTCAGGGAAGATCCTAAAGATGCCTTTAAGGCCTGATATCCTGATCTGAAAAACTTTAAAATGGACCTTCCCAAATCTCCCCGTCATTATCCTGGGTTTTAGAATGAGGCTCACTGTCCTCACGATTGGTTACATATCCCAAAGCTGCGTGTGAGTGAAAAACATATGTACTAAGAAGTATAAGCCTTTGTAAACCCCTCTTGTGTTTCTTTCACAATATTAAAGCCAGTAATGGTTGTTGGTTTCAATCCAGGATTTTTGCCTGATTTTATCTAAATCCTTGGACATACTTAGATTGCAATATTTATCCCTAGGGCACAGAGGACAGCAGGTGCACAGGCTATGAGAAGGAATGGTAGATGGAACATTCCAGAAGCTGAAGGAAGGTCCATGAGGCGTGACACAGAAGTCAAGGAATGGGGTGAGCCAAGTGGCAGGCAGGGGCTGGGCTCCGGGCCTTGTGGCCAGGTGAGGTTTGGGCCTGGTGCTGAAGGCACTGATGCCACAGATGGGTTTTAAGCAGAGTGACAAGGTCAGATTTGTACTAGATAAAACTGGCTGTGTGAAGACAGATTGGTGGTAGGCAAAAGTGGATCAAAAAAAGAAAAAAGAAAAAAAACCCAAACAAACCCACAGTTTAAAAACCTTTTGCAGTGATCCAGGTGGATACTTTAGTACTTTACCCTTATTGGATTTGAAAATATAAAAATCTTAGCATCTCTGTTTTTTAAAATAGAATAAAATCCCTGTAAGTTAACGGTTCCAGTATAAAATAAAACTTTTTTCTTTTTTTAACCTCAGTGTCATTTTTAGAAGTCAGATCTGTGCAGGACCAGTTACAAAACTTGCAAGGCCCACTGCAAAATGAAAATGTGGGACCCCTTGTTCAAAAATTAAGAATTTCAAGATGGTGAAAGGAGAGCATTACACCAAATGTGGGGCCCATGTGACTGCCATAAAGCCTGCCCTGGGTCTGTGTGGTGGTATGGCTTCAGTCAGTGCCTGAAAAGCTTTGCTCTGCCTGTTCCAGAACAAGGCTGATGACTCCCCTGGTGTAGGCAGCAAGGCAGAGACTGAAGCAAGCTCATACAGTTCTTGAGCTCAGAGCCCTATTAACCTTACCAGTGGTGATTGATAAATTACACAGAGGGTTGGAAGTCAAACTGAAAACAAATACTGTGCCTAGGCAGGATAAATACAGGTGAGGGTGGATATTAAGAGGGAATCTTTGTTTTATTATTTTGGGGTTTTATTGTCTGTGGTTGATGAAGACATAACTAAGAGAAGGCTGTTAAGACCCTTCTCCATTTATTTTGTGCCACTAGAAAATAGCTCCAAAAACTTACTGAGCATTTCATAGGCAGTATCAAAAATGTAAAGGTCTTAAACTCTGGAGATTGAAAGCAGTGTGTGTGTGTGTGTGTGTGTGTGTGTGTGTGTGTGTGTGTGTGTGTGTACTGCTAATGTTACAGAGGAAGTGGCTGTGGAGTCTGACAGTTTGAGAGATTCTGAAATTGGACGGTGTCATTTTTATGTGTAGTAAGTTTGCTTGCTGAGCTCTGTACTGGAGATATCTTGAGGGCAAAGTTTGAGGACACCTTTTAAAGCATAGCTTACATTTCTAGGAAAAGGTCTTGTGCTTACTAAACCAAATCCCTTTCAACAATTTTCAGTGACTCAGAGCCCTGATATTTGCATAGTGATTCAACCAGCAAGGGCACGGGCTGCTGAGGTGATTGGTTAAGATAAGTCCTCTGATTAAGGCTTGTAAAAGGTTAATAAAAGCCTTTCCTGAGTAGTGTACTATGCAGTGGTTTTCAGGTATAAAATGCTACCTACAGAGCTGGGTAGTAATAGTGGTATTAAAGTATTCTTTCCAAGAGACCCGCAAGGCTGGTCTGGACAGTTGACATTAAACACTGCAAAATTCCAAAGTGCAGACAGCTTGGCAAGTCTGAGTTCTGTTCAGAGCTAGTGCATTCTGTTCAGAACTAGTTCTTGTTGTTTTTTTTTCAATAGTGCTTTTGTCTTTCTGCTAAAGGTCAGACTGCAGTTGTCCAGCACTGGTGGTGTTCCTTTGTGAGAGTTACTAGGGAAGGGGGTTGGACGTATTGATTTAGTGTTATATTTGTAATAACCTATCACAACATCAGATTTTATAGATTTGAAAACATAAATAAAATTGTGTGCATTTTTAAACTGCTGGTGAGCAGATGCCAGTTCTACAGTGACTTTGGACATGTGAGCTGTCCGCTGGGCTCCTTCCACCTCCCTTTGCTCTTCGGCGTAGTGAGACAGAACCAGCATGGAATTGGTTCAGTTAGTCTTCCTTGGAATCTCATCATCTGGACCATCGATGTAGCACTGAGATGAAGTAATCTCTGTAATGTTTGGGTACTGCCACTACCTAGAAGAGCTGTTAGGTAAAGTAACCAGCATATTGCCTGCTACATAGTGGGTGTTGCGTGCATGTTAATTCACCTGGTACGACACCTAGGAGAGGGGGTGAGGTTCCAGTGCAGACCTCTGCCCCGCTCTTCCCAGGGCAGTGGGTGGTCGGCAGAGGCCTTTAACCTGCCTCAAGCTAGAATATAATCCTGCTGTACTGTTTTTTAACTGCACACAATTTATTTAGGGGATGTTTGTAATTTATGTGTACTTAACCCTACTGTTAGTGTAGCTGGTTTCTTGAGGAGCCTCACTCAATTTGTTGGGGGGGGGGGGGGGTAACAGTATGAAATGATTTTAATTTTCTCCATACACTGCTTACAGCTGTGCTTTCTCAAATCTCCCATTCTAGCCATTGGCTATTGGGTATATTCTGTAATTCCTTTCTAAAATCCCTAATCTCATATCCAAGTCAAGCTCTACACCTCCCCTACTCTCGTCAGAGCTCCAGCTTCTCCCAGTGTGACGGAAAACAGAAAGCAAGTGTCCAGTAGGTACTGAATTCGGCAGGCCATAGTCGGTGGTGAGAAGGTGCATCCATCTGGTTCCTTCCGGTGCTGGGGAACTCTGCACAGATAATGTGTGTGTGGTTCTCCTGGGCCTTTGCTAGACTCACTCCAGGCTCCTCCGTCTCTCCCTTTGGCATTGCTACTAGGTGACTGCACCCCATTCATGCTCCCAGGTCCTCCTTGGAGTCAAGTGTGTCCTGCTGCCTGGCTCAGCAGCTGCCTGGCAGCTCTAGGGATCCTGCTCTACTAAGCCCAATACTCCTTCAGAAGGGACTCGGCAACTACTGGAGTCCTTTCTTACTCTGTCCAGGCGTTGTAAAGAACTGGCATGGAGCGGGAGTACTCCCATCTCCTTGCCTGGAGTACTTACACCTGGATCGCTTTAAGCTCTACTTGCATGGGCCTCCTCCAGGGGCTTCCCACTCTCCAAATCTGTAGCTCAAAAATGGGTGTCAGTATCAGTGTTTATGAGTGCCCTCCCACCCCCGCAGTCCACTTTATGGATGCCAAGTACTCCCAACTCCCTAGCATGCGCCATTCTGCTGCTGTGCCGGCCCAGGGTGGGCCTGTTGGTTCTGGAGCTCAGCAAGCAGCCAGACAAGGAACAGGATGCCCGTCTCCACTTCTTGCAGGTACCTTAGTCTCTCCTTGAGATGCTCTTAGAAACGCTCCCATGCTCTTAACTTGTTGGGGAAGCAGGTAGTAACCTGCACTGGAAACCTGCCCTCCCCACAAAGCTGACACCAACCATCATTCTCCCTTTCCTTGGGGGCTGGCTGGGGGAGGGACTCTGGTCCACTAGTAGGACTGGTCCTGTAATCGCTTGGTAAGCGCTAGGGGGCAGTGTAGCCCTTACGTGTTTATGGCTTTCTAAGGGCGTTACTTAGCCCCCATTGTCCTCATCTGTGGGCCTTGGCAGTAATTCTAAAAATAAGAAAAAAATCCCAGTCAACTCTATGTGCTTTACATTGTAATACTCTTTCCTTAAATACGTACCTTGCAGTGCCTAGGATGTTCTTCCTGTGCATCCTTTCCTGCAGGAAGAACCAGAGGCCAGGACCACGTTAATGCTTATTGGTACTTGTGTAGGATTTGAGTTGTAGTCTTAAAACATATCTCACTTTAGGAAGATGATGTAGGGGTCTCCATGGACAGTGCTATGCTCGGAATGTATGTGTCCCCCCAAAATTCATGTGTTGAAATCCTAATGCCCAATGTGATGGTATTAGGAGATGGATTAGGGAGATGATTAGTTCACAAGGGTAGAGCCCTCGTGAATGGGATGAGTGTTTAGAAAAGAGAGACCTCACAGAGCTCCCTAGCCCCTTCCACCATATGAGGAGGTGCCAGCTATGAACCAGCAAGACAGCCCTCAGTGGATCATGCTGGCGCCCTGATTGGGGACTTCCCTGCCTCCAGAACTGTGAGATGTCATTTTAATTAGCTCTAGGAAGCTAATTAAGGAAGCTCTAGGAAGTTCAAGGTTCTCCAAGTTCTCCTCAATTTCCATCCACTGACTCCTTGTCAGCAGCTTGGAAATATAAAGGTGTGTTCTGCTAGAAAGAGTGTTTGAATTGCTGCTGCTTCTTCACAGTCACCTGAGAAAGGGGCAATCAAAATAAACTGACAGTTTCCGTTCAGACAGTACAGCTGAGGATTGGGTGTGAGTTAGCTACTCCATTGTTCGTTTCTTTCAACATATGCAGGAGAGGAAAGGGAAACCAATGAGGGTATGTGAGTGAAATGGTGAGCCCTGTTTGGGGAAAAGTAGTCTGGCAGCAGCCTGTAAACTGGATCATCTGGGGAGGAGGCACCAGAGGTATGGAGCCCTCAACCCGAGGTAAACATCCAGACCAGAGGTCAGAGGGCCTGAAAAGGGTAAGTGGCAGTGGGAATGGACAGGAGAGATGAAGGAGGAGAGAAGCAGAGTCAATAGAAGCTAATAGCTGATTGGAAGGAGACCAGGAAGGGATGTTGCAGTTCCAGTCTGGGATCAATGAGAAGAGAGGGTATCACGAACAGAAATAGGGAGTTAGAGAAGACCGATGTGAGGGTAGGGAAGATCAGGGCCACCACTAGTCCATAGGGCCTTTGTAAGAAGGAAAAGATGTCCCCTCCTCCAGGCACAGGGCCTGGCCAGTGGAGCACACAGGCTGGTCCCCTGGGTCAGCATCCTGTGCACAGTGTGCCACCTGGAGGACCGTCCACGATGACCCTGTGAGAGAGTCCTGTAGGGCAATGCGATTCCTATAGTCACAACAGTTCATCAGAACCATAGCCAAGCTGTAATAGCTAAGGGGTGGTGCTGGGTGGGGGTGAGGGGACAGGACATCCTTGTCCCTGAATTTGTTCATGAGAAAGCCAGCAGGTAATAAAGGCTACCTTTTGACTACCTCTCTATGTGTATCCCTATTATTCTTTTTCTTTTTGTTATTGTGATATATATATAGCAGAAAATCTATATAGAAAATTATATATAGTGATATATATATATGTATATATATATAGCAGAAAATTTACCATTTTAACCATTTTTAAATGCACAGTTCATTGGCATTAAGTACGTTTACAGTGTGGTACAACTATCACCACTGTCCATCTCCAGAACTTTTTTTCTTGCAAAACTGCAACTCTATGTCCCTCAAACACTAACACCCATTCCTGCTCTCCCCAGTCCCTGGCAACCACCATTCTTTTTTCTGTCTCTATGAACGTGACTCTTCTATAAATGGAAGCATACAGTGTTTGTCCTTTTATGTCTGGCTTTCTTTACTTAGCATAATGACTTCAAGGTTTCTCTATGTTATGGCATATATGAGAATTTATTTTTAAGGCTGAATAGTAATCCACTGTATGGATAATATCACATTTTGTTTATCGGTTCGTCTGTTGGACGCTTTAGTTGTTTCTATCTTTTGCTATTATGAATAATGCTGCTATGAATATTGGTGTACAGGTATCTGAGTCTCTGCTTTCAATTATTTGGGGCATATACCCAAAAGTGAAATTGTTGGATCATATGTAATTCCAAGTTTAATTATTTAAGGAACCACAAAACTGTTTTCCATAGTGGATGCACCATTTTACATTCCTACCAGTAATACATGAGTGTTTCAATTTATCTGTATAAATTAAACACTTCTTATTTTCTGTTGTTTTTTTTTAATAGCCATCCTAATTGGGTGTAAGGTGTTTTTTTAATTTGCATATCCCTAATGTCCCTATTTTACTTTTATGCATCTTCTGCTAATGTATTTTATCATAAATTTAATAATTATGTAAATATATTGCCTTGCTTACTATTATTATTTTTTATCTCTATTTTTTAAGAATGTGCTGAGAAAGAACAGCTGTTACCCCTATGAATTCATGGCCAACCATTAGCCATCTGAAAACGCATTCACGGAGCATATTTTCACTTCCCTTTGAAATGTTATAAAAGTTTAAGATGTGTTTCATTCAACATGTGGAGTGTTTAACTATTTTTAAATTAGTCCTGAGCATTTAAAAATCAGAAGTGCTCGTAAAAACCTGGTTTTCTCACTTCTAAAGAAATGGTGAAGGCAGGGCCCCAACGATCCATATTCATTCAAGACAGCAGTGGGGCCGGAGCCCGATAGCACCCAGCTCCATCCCAGCCAGCTTCACCCTCTACCAGTACCTGCTTCAACCCTGCAGTCATCTGTTTGCAAGCCCGCCTTGAGTAGATTTTCTGAGGCTAAAGTTAGTCTGGATTTATTCCAATTTATATGAATAATTTAGGTGATTAGAAGTGACTAATACTTCTGTTCTCCCTAGCTACTTCATACCTCCACTGACACTTTCTCTTCTGATAAAATCTGAAATCTCCTTGTCATCTATCCTTGCGTGCCTCAAGCCCCTTGGGGACAGGTCTTGCCAACAGATTGGTCTCTACCAGTTAAAAGTCCGTTTAAATGTGAGAGGCTCCTCAATTTGAAGTTGTATTTCTCAGGGTTGGTTTCTCTAGAGTGCATTTCTAAGGCAAATGCAGTGTCTTCCAGCTCTGCTGTAGGCTGGCTTCATGGCACTTCCGTGTGTTACCACCTAATTCTGAGTCCTTGCTTATTATTCTTGTCCACCAGGGATCATATTGATAAACTTGCTTTTCATGTATGCAGAGGCTAGCTTCATGTGTGTGGGGGGGGGTGCCCACACATTTAATATTCTGCCTATGTGCTAGAATTATTAAACTATGTGTATGTAGCAACGTTTGTAGATATTTAGATTGTAAACATGATAAGCGATCAGCTTCAGATCCTGTGTCTCACAGATAATCAGTACTAGAAGGTGTTAGGTGAGGCTGCCTTGCAGTCATGAAATGGAGGCATTGTGAAACCCAAGCCAGCCCCAGAACACCCTCGCAGTATGATTTGTTATTGCACAGAGCTGGCTATACTGTCGGTCAAGCCACATTTCCTGAAACCTAAGAACGCCCGAGTGGAATAGGGTTCTCTTATAGCCAGCTCCTGTTCCCTAAAACCTTCGTGTGACTCTCCTTGTGGTTTTCAGCCTGTCTCTCTCTGTGTGGTCGCTAATGACTTCACTGAAGGTGGAACATTTCAGTGAGCATGGTGGTGGTCGTCCGAGATCATGATGGAGCATCTGGGTGCACTCTCTGCTTCACCACCACCCCCCCCCCCATCAGGTTTTATCTCTGCAGCTCTTTTGGTGGTTTGTCCAGGCAGCTGAGCTGGAAACCTTGTTGTCAGTTACTAAGTTAGTCCTGAAGATCTGTGCTTCTTGTCAGAGGGGGAGACTATGAAGTGTGTGTGTGTGTGTGGGGGGGGGGGGTGTCCGTCACTCTTGTCTGTGTTCTCTTTCCTATCTGGACACAATATTCATCTACGGAGTTTGAACTATACAGAAGTGTATTTTCTGGCTTTTCCTTTCCCTTCCCTGCTAAAAGCTCCACTTGTCTGTTGCTTTTTCCCCAAGGCGGGTGGGACAAGATTGCTTTTTTATTCATGTGGGTTTGCATTTCCCCCCTTCTGTAAGGATTTGTCACAGAAAAAAAAGTTTTCTCTATTTCCGATGTCTATTTAAATACAGAACAATGATGAAATTGTTAGACAAGTAAAATGGTACTTAATTATCTGTCTGGAAATTCTTACGCATCTCAAAGATTCTGCGAGTGAGAAAATACTGTGGATGGCAATTAGGGTTCCCAATTCCCTAATGTACCTTAGGGGGAGCTCCCTCAGGCACCATTCTCTATCAGGTCTGACAGCCCCCTTTCCTCTTGCTTCTTATTTCGATGGCCACTCCACCCCAGCTAGCTACTGTTCTAACCCAAGGACTGGCAAATAGTAAAAACAAAACAAAACAAAACAAAAAGAACAACAACAAAAAAAAAAACTGACTTCTAAGAAAAGGACCTTAGTTTAAAAAACTTTTTAACATGCCTTCTTTGGTAAGGTGTAAGAACTCTGAAGCAGCCAGGGGCTCCTGCTTTCAGATCACAGGGGTACAGGGGTGGCTTTGCTTCTCAGAGGAAAGAAATGTTGAGATTCAAGTGTGGGAATATTTGGCAGAGACAAAAGTCCTAGTTGCCTTTGGTCCTGGGAAGATATTCTGCATGGCAGGGCTCTAATTAATTATTAACCGACATATAATAAATCAAGGAAGCATGAGCACATAGCAGCAAATACTGCCCCCTGGTGGGCTGCTTCTGGTTGAGCTGGGAGGAAAGGTGTCTAGTTAAGGGAACCCAGAGTAATAGCTTTGAGAGGAGTACTTGTTGGATTCCTACTGGTTCTGGTGTAATCAGAACATTTTTCTTTGTAAGCTTATTTTGTAATACTGTATGTACAAAGTGGGTGGTTGCTTAATTCAGTGCTTTAAAGTTTTTTATTTGGTAATATATGCACATGGTACGAAATTTTTAAAAAGAGTACACTATGGAAATGTTCTTTCTCCTTCCCAGTTCTCCTCCTCAGAGGCAGCCACTTTTGCTAGTTTCTTTTGTAGCTTTCAAGGGGTAATTTCTGAATAGTTATATTTCTGTAACTACATATATAACTATACACAAACACACACATATTACTGTACAATTGTTATACAATTATATAACCCAAGGGCATACACAGTTGACAACATGTAAATATTTTTCAGTAATGATGATTTCCTGAAGTCTTTTAATCTGGTTTTAAACAGAAGAAGAATTAGAACCTGGGACTAAACAGAAGTGGCCCTCGTATAAAACAACAACTATTGTTCGGGAGCATGGGACGTATGGTGGAGAGGAAATGTCTAGTTGTCTAAAATTGTAGCTGTTGACTCCCAAATCTTAAAACCATGACTGACCTTACTCGATGATCTCAGGTGCGAAGGTTGAGCCAGTCTCACCCCCAGGGTATGGCACAGGGTCTTACTGGTCACACTGCGGTTGGATTTGAGCTGGGTCCCCTAAAAGTTACTTCCCTTTATCCCCAGTCTTCTCTGTCCCGTAGGCAACCATTCAGATATGTACAGAGAGTATCATTTAGGTCTGTATGTATGCTTGCAATGTAGCTCATCTTGTAAATATTTTCAATTTATGCAAATGATATGGCTATCTCATTCTGTTCCTTAGTTTTTTCACTAGGCTCTGAAAGTTCCATCTTTGTCGGTAGATGTGCATCTAGTTTATTGCTACCTATCCTCGTGTGGCAGAACTAAGATTTTGAAAATAGTTGAAGCATTGTAGTGATGTTTACTCCAATTTTTCTTGTATCTTAATTTTTGTTCATCACAAACAACACTTCAAAACAAATTTAGGAAACCCTAGAATTGCACCAACCTAATATACCAACTTTCCCAACTTTTTCATATGCAGGCACACCTGGCATAGTTATTACAAAAAGTCATGTGTTTTTGTATTATTGTTTTATTCACTTTATTACATCATCGTTCCTCCATTTTGCTAAGTTGTCTTCATAAATTTTAATGGCTGCGTGTTTTATCTATACTGTGCACCTAACTTCACAATCTGTACTGTGAAACAACTTGTAAGTTGTTCATTTTTTAATATCACTGTGATTAATACCCTCATGCCTATAGTTTGTTGTTGTCAACTTTTTTCTCTTATATTAGTTAACCAGTATAGATGTACAATAGGGGATTACGCATTTAAAGAGAGAAAGCATTCTATGGCTTCTGATGCAGATTGCCACATTCAGCCTCTCACTATATTCACAGAAAGGCATGTAAGTGTCTATCTTTCATTTAAAGCATCCTTTTTTTATTTTTAGAGTGTTATACTTAGAGCTGTTGCCATAGGAATTGATTTATCAAATGTCATAGTGGTCAGCCAAGAAATAAGGAACTCTGGGTTCTCTGTCTTCAGACGAGTTACAGAGAGTACCATCTGCGGCTGCCTGTATTGTCCATCCTTTCAATTCCACCCTCCCACCTGGCATGAGCGAAACAATGCTTAAATCATGTCATTCCACTCACTATGGTCTAGATTGTCAGTAGCTGGTTGGTGTGCAGACGTGCTTCATTCTAGCCTGGGGAGTGTGTGAACTGTGAATTATATATATGGACACACATATGGAAAAGAATGGTGCTTGGGGTGCTTCTCCTATCTGCTCATCACGCATTTCCACTAAAGGGCTATTAAAACGTGGCTTGCTGCTTGTAAAGATTGTGCACCGGTGAGAAGGAAAAGGAGTGGGAGGCATTTGCAAGAACATGTGTTGGATGCTTTTCATTCTCCTCTTAGTGACAATGATTGATGGCATCCAGTGAGTCCCTGTTTGTCACTTTCTTGGTACAGCTGGTAGTGGGACGGGGGTAATCAATAAGGGCTGGGCAAAGGACGCAGGTAGAGGAGGAACGGGTTCTTGATATGGTACTGAAATGACATTTCTCACAGTTAAACTTACCAAGCGTCTTCTCACCTGTTACTTCACTACTACCTGCTGAGTACTATTCCTTTTTGATCTTTTAGACTCCAGAAAAATCAGTCTTCACATCCTTTCCTTATTCCCCATCTCCAGGAAAGTGTTACCTGTTGAGCACAAGATACCTGTAGTTTAAGGGGAGGGAGAGCGTGAAGGAAATCGATACTGGATGTAGCTTGTGCCAGTTAAGTTTCTTATATTTTGAAATATGGCCTGGCTTTAGCTATGGCATTCTCTTGGTGTTCTAGAATGTCCGTTATTTCACCATCCCACATTGAATGCTTGGCCAGGAAGTAGGAAAGGGCTTTAAAAAGAGAGTTGAGAGTAGGAAGGAGTTGTGGCAAATTAGGTACATTTACAACGATCTTACTAAGTTTGCTGCTTTCATTTTCTTGCCTATGTTGGGGCAAATAAAGGTTTAGGAGCAAGACCAGTGATTATTCTGTGGTTAGATCATGAGCACAGTGCAGGCAAACCCAGGAAGGAGAATCTGCTGCATCAAGTCTTCACTTGTTATTTAGGCCCAGATTATGCAGAAGCCTCAGATGAGGGTTGATTTGCCAGGAAACTGCTGCCAATGACTTTTGGTTCTTTTCCTGTGCACCCCAGCTCATGGTTATCTTGCGAAACAAAGTGCTTTGCACTGCAAATGAACGTTACAGCCTCATCCCACCTATAGCAACTTCTAGGGAAGTCAGGTAGAGAGAGCCCGATTTTTGAGTTCAGTTCTCCAGGGCACTTTGGTCTGCTGGTTTTCCCGCATGGTGTCCTATGCCCCAGTCTCCACCCGGGGACTTTGGACCTTACACGTTCAGGTCACTGTGGCCACGCTGCTTAGGTGCACAGGAAAGACGCTCCATGGAGAAATTGTGCTGTCGGCTCTTTAAACAGACGCTTACCTGTCTAATTCCTCCTCCTCACTTACCTAACCCTCTTCCCCCTCTCCTCCCCCTTATCCTCCTCTTTCTTCTTCCTCTTCCCTTTCCCCTTCCTTTCCCCCTTCCCCTTCTTCTTCAACAATTGTTTCTTCAACACCTGTTGCATTCAGGGGACTTTTTAACGAGGTGACTCCACCCTTGGTATCTGTTTTAATGCTCATGACATTTCTGTGAGGTGGCTGATGTTGTACCCAATTTTCTGAAAGGGGAGATTGCGGCCCAGGTCGATGGTTGCGTGCCACGATAAACATGACCAGTAAGTCACAGAACCAAGTTTAAAGACATGTTTTTGGGAACCCGAAGTCCAGTGCTCACATGCTTCCTACAGACACCGCTGAGAGTAACAGCGGCCCCTTCAGCCAGTCCCCAAGACGATGTTCACCTTCGTCTTGTGTTAAGGCACAGGTACACCTCATTTTGGGAAAAGAGTCACGAAGATCAGAACTGGTTATTCTTTAGTTTTAGAGATGGCTTCGCTGTGAGTTTCCAGCCAAGAAGTGAACGTTCCTAGGAAGCGAGCTTACGCCCTGTTCACCACGTTCATCTTGAAGGTTTGGCAGAGCAGAATGGGGTGTGGCGGACGTGTACACGATGAGGGTGACAATCTGGATTGAAATCTGTTTACTAGCTCTGTAACCTTGGGCAAGTAACGTAACTCTCTGAGCCTCTTGCCTTCTCTATTAAAGTGGGATAATACCCATCTCATCAGGTTAGTGTGAGAACACACTTATGTAAGGGCCAAGTACCAGCTAAGTGCTGGGCCACATGCTAAGTAAACATGAGCTGCAGTGGGGTTTGGTTGGCATTGTCAGTGTGGTGGGAGCCCCGTTATAGTGGAAACATGGCTCATGAACATATACGAGTATAAATATTTGTATAGTCCCTGCTAAATATCAGTTAAGCCTGTGTAAGACAATAGAGTGTGTGGTGTTGGCAGGAGGTGGGAGGAGGGGTCGGTTTGGACTAGGTAAGGGGATGCTGCAGACTGTGACGAGAGGAGAAGGCGTGTTTGACATGGTGAAATGCTGGGTTAGTTGCTGTCCTAAGTGTGTACGGAAGTGTGTACGGCAGGGGGCAGCTAAACAAATAGTGTTGAAGGACAGATGCCAACAGTGAATCATGCTGTCAGTTGGGCAGAGAGTGGTCCTGGGATACAGCAGTGAGCAATAAAAGCTACAATAGCTTTTACAATAGGGAGGTGCTTATTGTGTGCCAGGCACTGTTCTCATGCTTTTCTTTCATTAACTCACAACAGCCCTCAGAAGCAGTACTATTATCAGCCATCCCCAAGTTATAGGTTAGGAAACCTAGACACGAGTTAAGTCAGTTCCCCAAGGAACACAACTGGTAAGTGGCAGAGGTTGAGTTCAACCTTAGCTGTCTGGATCTAGAGTTTGTGCTTTTAACCTTGTGCCATGTGCTTCTCCAGACAGTCAGGGTTCTTGCTCTTACGGAGTTTACTTTCTAAGTAGCTGGGTCAGTCAAGCAAATAAATATGATACAATGTGCCAGTAGTATTAAATGCAGTGAAGAGAAATAAAATTGGGTAAGGGGTATTAGAGGATGATGGGGATTGATGTTTTAGCTAGTGTATTACTTGCTTGGACTGCCATAACAAAATACCACAGAGGGAGTGGCTTAAACAACAAAAATTTGTTTTCTCACAGTTCTGGAGGCTGGAAGTCCAAGATGAGGTGTCGGTGGGATTGGTTTCTTCTGTGGCCTCTCTCCTTGACTAGCCAAATGGCTGCCTTCTCCCTGTGTCCTCAATGATTTTTCCTGTGCATGCACTGCCTGGTGTCTCTCTATCCTAATCTCCTCCTTTTATAACGACACCAGTCGTTGGATTAGGGCCTACCCAAATGGCCTCATTTTACCTTAAGCACCTCCTAAAGGCCCTTACCCAAATACAGTCACATTCTGAGGTACTGGGGGTTAGATATGAATTTGGAGGGGAGACAACTCTACTTATAACATTCCACCCTTTGGACCACCAAAATCTTGTCCTTCTCATGTACAAAATACATTCATCTACATCCCAGAGGCCCCCGAATCTTAACCCATTCTAGTGTCAACTCTAAGTCCCAAATCTCACCTAAATATCATCTAAATATGTGGGTGAGCCTTGAGGTATGATTTATCCTGAGGCAAAAATTCTTCTCTAGCTATGAACCTGTGAAACTAGGCAAGTTTCAAAATACAATGGTGGGACAGGCTTAGGATAGACATTCTCATTCTGAAAGGGAAAAATTGGAAAAAAAAGGGGTCATGGATCTAAGCAAGTCCAACACCTAGCATGGCAAATTCCATTTGATTTTAAGACGAGAGTAATCGCTTTGATGCTCTGTCTTTTGGGCCTACCAGGGTGGTAGCCCTGCCTGCCAGACCTACTGGGGCTGCAGCCTGGTCCAGTGAAACCGAGGAGGAGACAGAGTTTGGGCCTGTGGTAGGAATGGCAGCCCTGTCAATCTCTGAACCACCTTCAGGGTAATTTCTTCCCTTATTTTGATAGATAACACAGCCAGAGAGTTCTATTGTCCCATTCTATAGAACCCCCAAAATCTGGGGTTCCTCCATTTTTGCCCTGTCTCTGTCCCCTTTGGTCTAAACCGGTAGTGTTTCTGCTGATATAACCCCGTCTCTATTTCTGGCTTTTGCTGAGATGGCTGATTAAATCAGTCGGTCACAATCTTTATGCAGTGTTTGTCCAGCTGTACCTTTTGTGTTCTCTTCCTTTCTCATTTTTTGGTATATTAATAGGCTAAGAATTTTCCAAATCCTTAAGTTCTGATTCCTTTTTGCTTAACAATTTCTCCTTTAATTTCTCTATTTCCTCTCGCATTTTACTGTGAGCCACAGAGATGATCCAGGCTGCACTCTTGATTTGTTTCACTTATTTAATGTATGCATTAATGACATTTCTCCTCCTTTACTTTTTAAACCTTAAAGCCAGGCCGTTGACATGGTTAGAGGTACATGAAAAGATATATGTACTTAATGTTTTCCGTAAGGGGGAATCTTATTGGTTAAGTGTCTCAACCAACTTGCTTTTTTAAAAAAAGTTTAAAATGTTTTCTTTTTGTCTCTCCTGCTTCTATCTCTCATCACAAACTAGATTAAATCACCAACCACTAATTTCCCCTCTACCACCACAAGACTCCATTTTGGCTCAAGTGTTAAGTATAATCAGCAAACAAACTGTTGCTTTTTATACATTGGAAAGAGGCAGGAACTTTAGAATACTTTGTATTTCATTAATGAAAATAATATGTACTTATGACTAAAAAAAATAAGATAACAGGAAACGATGAAGAATTTCACCGATAATGTGATTATACAGAGAAAACCAGTGTTAATATTTTGCTGTGTATGTTTTAGTCTGTGTACATTAAATTAAATACATGTAATTTAAAAAATAAAATTATCTTCCTGTATAATTTTGCATCCTGTCCTTTTCTCTTAATTTACCACCAGCATTTTTTCATTTTCTTAAATATCCTATGAAAATATCTTAAGTGGCTATATAACATCTGTCCAGTGGATAAACAAGATTTTCTTAGGCATTTAGGTTATTTCCAGTTTTTGTGTTACACGAAAATCTTGGGCCATAGCTATATTTATTAAGCTATGTTCACAAATAAAATATCTGGCTTGTGTTTTAAGTTTCCTGATGTAGCCTTCAAGAAACAGTAGAGTTTGGTGGTTATTATGCAGATTTCAGAGTGATATTTGGGTTCAAATTATGGTTTTTCCACTTATATATTTGGAGGGGACACAACTTGGACAATATATTTCATCTTTCTTGGTATCTGACTCATTTAAAAAACAAAAAAGATAATAACTCATTGGGCTATGGGAAGAGTAAATGAAATTTTATAAAATACCATGTCCAAACTTAATAGGTATACAGTAATTATTTACTATTATATCATCATCAGATCTCTTTCCAGAAAGTTTATACCAATAGATTATAACTGTTCAAACATATTGGGGAGATCATATATCTGAGAACCTACAGGTACAAATATTACAAGCCAGTAGAGGGCATAAAACATCCTCCCGGAAGATTCCGGGAAGATACGATTGTGGCTCCTCTCATTCTCACCCAGATCCCTAGATACCAAAGGCTCTAACACTCTGTTTTCATGCATAAGCATTTCTCTTCAGGCATATATATTTCTTTAATTATCACTTACTAGGTGTCACTATCCTATATACACTTACCTTTTTGTTTTTTCCAGTATGTGAGTGTTATTTCAGAGAAAAGTTTAAGTTTTGGTGTATTATTAAAGCACTATTAAATATATAACACTTGAACCAAGTCATCTAAGATATCAGTCGAAAACCATGGTATTAAACACATTATGTATGTATTGTCTCTCCCATCCTTTTCTCCCTTCCCAATCAAATGTTGAAGCTTAAGACAAGTTTTGCATGATAACATTAAAAACTAGTGCATGTTTTGGAGTTTAAAATTGTTTTTAAATTTTGTAGGCGCATTCCTTTATACAATGTCTGCCTATATAGAAATTATAACACAAGTAAATTTCTTTTTTGTGTGTTTATGTATTTGTATGTGCTAAGCCAGTTGTCTCTCCAGGCGTGTTGCATATGAATATAATACATCCTAGGTGGACAATTAATTCGGCCAAACCTAAATAGAAGTACAATATCTGATTGATTCCTGGAGTTAGGAAGAATTATGAATAGAGCATATATTATATTTGAGCAACATTGTGTTCTGCGAGATAATTTTCCATTTCTTTTTCAAAATTTATTTGAAAATAATTTTCAAAAATTAAGCAGACCTATTACAAATCAGGCTACAAAGTTTGCAGGCTTTCTTGTATCTGCCAATGCCTCCGAAAACATAGTTATTTCATCCCATGGCTAAGTGCACATAGAGGAAGAAGGGTAACATTAATGCATGAAATAGCTTTCTCTACGAGATAATTCACTCAAGAAGATTCTTTAAAAATCTTGATTGTTTGAAGAGCAGGGAGCCACATGCGTGACTTCTGGGTGTCAGCTATCTGCTAAGTTCTGCACTGGTGCCGTTTCAGTTCATCCTCAAATCACTTTGAACTGGTGTCCTAACATCAGTGAGAATCTAAGACTTACTGCTCAGTAAACTGAGGGGCTTTGTCTGATTCACCACTCGGAGCAGTATCTGGAAAATACTAGATGCTCAAAAATATCAATTGGACTAATGAATCTGTCAAGGTTACACACCTAGTGTAACCTACTAAGGGAATAGGCCAGATTCAAACTTGGGGACAGGCTAATATTTGTGGTTAATGTTTGCTGGGTTCTTACTGTGTGCCAGGCACAGTGCTAAACATTTTACACAGATTCTCATTTACTCCTTCCAACAGCCCTCCAAAGGTAGATTCTTTAAATATCCTCATTTTACAAAGAAATCACTGGTACTGTGCTGGCACTACGATTTGAACCCAGAAAGTGTAACTCCAGATGCTATGGTTTTAGTCACCAAATTGTACTGCTTCTATCAGTTGCCTGCCATTTGATTATATGAAATATTGCCAAATGTTCTGGAGAAAGGAGTTCTGTGGTTTAAAAAAAAAAAAAAAAAAATGGGGGGAAACATTGGGTTAAAAGAAATTAAACTTGGTTCCCTACTTTAAGACTTCCCTGAGCTTTCAGGAAGCTAATGCAACTTATGAATCCTCAAGAGAAGAGATAGAAGGCAACATTTTCTAAACTTATTTGGCCCCCTTGCTCCGCCCTGCCCCCAGTACACAATTAGCATCTCACTGAGCCAGCAGTCTGTGGAACACGGTTTGGGAAATGCTTGCCAAACTCAACAGATTCTGCTATATTATCTCCCTCCTGAAGAGGAGAGTGATAAATAAGTCCTTGGAAGCCTGCTCCATTCCTTTTAGGTATTGGAGTCATATATTGATTCTTTTCATGGTATTATGTGTGTTTTAAAGAAAATAATTGGCATCATCTTCACACGTCACATCATTTCCTTGCACTGAACTGTGTAAGTTTTGTATGAGAGAAGGATGGAGACCCATGGATGTGCAGTGTGTGTTTTCCTACATCCCCATTCCCCTGAGCTAATAAGGTTGATACAATCCTGGTGACAGTTTTGCTGCAGCCTCCCGGGAATGAGAAAATCTTACCATGAGAACTTAATCCAGTCCTTTTGACGTTTTACATCCATTGGCACAAAAGGTGACCAATCACACTGTATGTATAAAAATATCTGGTCTTTGTTTTTATTCTTTTGTAAAATATTTCATATGCTGCTTTTCAAAACAGTGAGGGAGAGAAATTGACTTTGTAACACTTGAAAGTTCATGGAACAGGGCCCTGCATTAAAACACGGTTTGTACAGAAAAAACACATTTTCTGGGTTTTGGCCAGCCGTTCTACTTTCGGGACATTTATTCCATACAGCACTGTATGATAGCGACCAAGATTTATAGTTGGTGATTTCCTGA
The DNA here is from genome assembly GCF_057876585.1 of Rhinolophus sinicus. Taxonomy (NCBI): domain Eukaryota; kingdom Metazoa; phylum Chordata; class Mammalia; order Chiroptera; family Rhinolophidae; genus Rhinolophus; species Rhinolophus sinicus. Next base: position 48,938,409 of record NC_142503.1, read on the forward strand.
ATAACAACTCAGATAGCAATTGCCTCAGCGAAACAGCTTTCATATGCTCTGCAAGGCACAAGCAGCATAATAGAATGCCTCGTTTCAGGATTTTCATGTTTAGTTTTTTTTAATCTCTTGCAAGACAAAATGAGATTAATTATTTCTCTTTTTGGCCTAAACCTAAAATTGGAAAAATGTCACCTTTCTTTCCCCTTCATCCTTCTCCCAGCATCCTCCCACTTCCCCTTCTCCCAGTCTCACTTGGATCAGCCCTTGTGCATTTACACATAGAGCTACTTATAGAAACCACCTCAACTCAAAAAAAAAAAAGGTTGACGAGAGACTGCTTGAATAATAAAATGGAAATTCTTTTGACTTCTATTTTGTTTGTCTGTGCTTGGTAAGTCGTCTATAAATTTTCCCTGCAGAGAGAAGAGAAAACAAGTAGTACTAATAGGAAAGTAGCCCCTCTACCGGGAAAAGAAGGTCAAGTTCTCCAACAACCTTTAAGATGCTCACAAGAGATGATTTCGCCTTTTGCCTTGGGGTGAGACATTCACATATTGGTGGTCTTGTTCAGTAGGTGTAATCAATAGAAGGAACAGGGAAGAATCAGTAAATGCAAGGTCAGCAGGAGGACACACAGCTAATTCTGGTTTTCATTTCTGTGGATTTTTAGGTCAAATCTGAAGACAGGCTTTTGATGACATATGAGGTCTTTCTGGCTTGATTTTTATATCTGCGTACCTTATGTACTATCCATATATAAATCATAGACATATAGATCATTGGAATACAACTGAGAGTCTAGAAATAACTTTTCATACTTAAACAGTCAATTGATTTTCAACAAGGGTACAAAGATAATTTAATGGGGGAAAGTATAGTCTTTTCAACAAATGGTGATGGGACAACTGGATATCCACATGCAAAAGAATGAATTTGGACCCTTACCTTCATCACCATATAAGAAAAAAAAATAACTCAAAATGGATCAAAGGACTAAAATGTAAGAATTAAAACTATAAAGCTCTTAGAAGAAAACACAGATACATATTTGGACCTTCAGTTAGGCAACAGTTTCTTAATATGATCCTAAAATATACAGGCAACAAAAGAATAAACAAGTGGAACTTGATCAAAATTAAAAACTTTTTGTGCCTCAAAAGACACTATCAAGAAAGTGAAAAGTCAACACACAGTATGGAGAAATATTTTCAAATCATATATCTGGTAAGAGACTGGTATACAAAATATATAAAGAACTCTTGTAACTCAATTATAAAAGTACAACCCAACTAAAAAATGAGTAGTGGATTTGAATAGACATTACTCTATAGAAGATATGCAAATGGTCAATAAAGACATAAAAAGATACTTAATATCATTAGCCGTCAGGGAAATGGAAATCAAAACCCTAATGAGATGCCACTATGCATCTACTAGGATGGCTACAATAAAAAAGAAAGCTAAGTGTTGGCAAGGAGGTGGGGAAATTAGAATCCTTATAATTGGTGGGAATGCAAAATATTGCAGCTGCTTTGAAAAACAGTTTGGAAGTTCCTAAAAACGGTTAAACATAGAGTTACTTTATGACCCAGCAATTCCACTTCTAGATGTATACCCAAGAGAAATGAGAACATGTGTCCCTGCAAAAACTTGTATACTAATGTTTAAGCAGCATTATTCACACTAACCAAAAGTGGAAAAAAAACAGATGTTGATAAACTGATAAATGAATAAGTAAAATGTGATCTATGCCTAAAGTAGAATATTACTCAGCAATAGAAAGGAATGCAGTACTAATACATCCTACACCATAGATGAACCTTGAAAACGTTATGCTAAGTAAAAGCAGAGTCACAAAAGGACATACATTGTATGATTCCATTTATATGAAATGTCCAGAACACGCAAATCCGTAGAATGAAAAATAGATTTAGTGGGTTGGGAATCTAGGGGTAAATGAGGAGTGACTGCCAATGAGTAAAGGGGTTCTTTATGGAATGACGAAAATGTCCAAAGATGGATGATGCTAAAGGTCTCACAAGCCTGTGAATATGCTTAAAATTAATGCATTGTACATCTTAAATGGGCGAGTATATGGTATGCGGATCATTTCTCAATAAAACTGTTAATAAAACAATATCATATTGCATACTTACAGTATCTTGTTGAATGCCATTATAATTTTAGACTCATGGACTGAAACTGAGTTCCTAGGATTTCAAGTGACCTGTCCAGTACATCCAGCTAGTGAACACAGAGCTAGATGTCCTGAGCAGCAAGGCAGAGGTCTTTACAATGTTATTGCTGTAGGAAGTTTGACCCCAAAAGACTACAAAAAGGACACTTAGAGTTATTGGTTTGATGGGGTAATGCTAGCTTGTATAACAGATAAGCCACTGAGGCTGAAGTTGGTGGTAGAAATTTAATTCTTTCTCGTGTAAGTTTATTGATCAGATATTGACTAATAATTGATAGGAATTTCCACATTGTATATGATGAGAAGACTCTGAGATCCTGTCTAGGTTTGCAGGCGTTCTTCAGGAGGTGACTCTGTTTGGATAGGCTCCAAGCTTCCTCTAACTACTGCTTGCAACAGCACCCACAAGCAGCCCAGGCCATTTACTCTTGCGGAGTAGATGACAAAGAGGTGACAAGGAGGGCATTCTAAAAGACAAATGTACCCCCCAGAAATTTGCTCAACTCTGACAGTGACTATACTACCTCTGACCTTACACTGGAAGAGTGACAGCCTGTGCCTCTCCAAACCATGGCACTCTTACTGCTACTCTGGAGGTATCCTGGAGTGTTCTGTTATCACTTTTGTTTTTGTACGGAGGCTGTGGGAATGGACTGGAAGACTCATTTTTCTGTGTGGTGACTTTTGAGAAGTTAAAAGTTGGAATAGGAGGAGCAGAAGCCCCTGGCAGCTTTTTGATGTTTTTTCAATTACTAGGTGTGTGGTCTTGGGCTTTTCTGAGCCTCAGATTATCATTCCAAATGGTGACCCTAATAGCACCTCTTCCTTGTGGGGTGGTCTTGAAGATTAAGTGATAGTCCCCATAACATATTAAGTCCAGGTTCTAGCACAAAATAGTGCTTAATAAATACTAGTTATCATTGATGATAATAGCATCATCTTTTGACTTTCAAGGCAATGAAAAGGAAATATCTCCATGGATGCCTAATGTTGCAAAATTGCTACATTGACAAGTCTTTGGCAATGCCCTAAAAGATTTTAAGATGCAACGGTACGGCTTGGAAAATTTTTCTTAAGCAGGCAGCATCTTTCATAACGTTGGGTACCCGCTACATATAAACATATTAGCAGGCACAAGAGATTATAAAGAGGCGGCCTTTGCCTTTCAGTAGTTAGTAATGTCACAGGCATTAACAAGGGCTGTATTTTAAATAGGCTGTACCTAGCCTATGTTTCTGCTATCATTAGTGTTTTAAACCAACTGCACATGTATTCTCATATAGACAAAAAGGTACGATTTATCTTCTTTTTTTTTTAACAAACCCAAGTCTAAAATACCATACTTCAGTCATTTATAGTTTAGCTTCCTGCCCATTGCTCCCAATTGTCGATTTATCTCCCCCCACTGCTACTACCAACTGTCAGTTTACCTCTCCCCTATCCCTCACACATGCACCCCAATGACAGGATTGTTGTAAAGAAATTAAATATTGTTGTGTGAAAAAAAATTTTTTAAATGAAGATAACTATTTGAAAACAGATTGTGTTTTAATGTTTAAATAGCACAATGCTATCATTTTGTAATTTATTTAGATTAGAAACTCAGTCTAGTGTAATGGCTTTTAACTCGGCCAGATATTTATTTAAAAAGGCAACATTACTATTGATTTCTTAAATTTTTAAAAAATGTATCAAGTCTGTGATGCTCTTCAATCTGTTTGAAACAAGTCTCATAGATCAAAAATCCTTTATTTACCTTGTGTGTGATATGTGAAAACCAAGGTCGTCTCCTTTTACCTACCTGTTCCTGTTCTTCCAGTTTCACAGTCCTGCTAGGATATCACCCCATCCTTTTTACTCTCTGTTCCCTTTAAGCAGGAGAGAAAACCGATGTCTGAGAAGGTTAGGGAATGTGTTTGGGGTTTCACGGTGTACGTGGGGCTGAGTGCGGGTGAAGAGAGCTCCCTTCACACCAGGCCCCTTCCCCTGGCTGGTAATTTCTCTTTCTTTCTACCCCCTTTTCTAAGCTATCACCAAGTCCTGCTACTGTTTCCTTGAAATGTTTCCTGGTTTCCTCCCTCCCTAGTTCTTCCTGTCTAATCTCATCCCTCAATTTCTCACAATGAGAAAAGCCTGACAGAGCGCTTTGTCTCTGGGGCATCCATCATCAAGATTAATTTTCTCTAATCACCACTGTTAACATGTCACTCCTCTGCTTTGAAGCTGCAGTGAAAATCAGCACTTCTCTTGTGCTGGGTCCTCCAGAGCTCCACTTCCCTGTACATGCTCAGCTTCATTTCCTTTCTCCCCATGGACTCCAAGGGCCCCAAGCCTTCTCTGGGTTTTCTCCATGAGTCGGCCATGTTTCGTTTATGCCTCTGGTCTGTCCTGCTCCCCGCTCTACCGGTCCTCCTGCCTTTCCAAATACTCCTTTTTACTAGATCGAATTCAGGCCCCACCACCTCGCCCGTGTTTTCCCTATTACTCCAGTGATAACCCAGTAGCCCCTCTTTGTTCCCAAACTTTGTCTTCTTATGCGCTAACACGGAGCATTGGACATAACAGCCTCTCATATATGGTTCTCTGCTGTTTCCTTACAGTTGCATTGCCTTCTCAATTATATTTAATCTTCTTGGAAGGCAGGGCTGGTGTTTATATTTTTCTCACCTATTCCTACAGTGCCTAATAAGTGGTCAGTAAATACGCCTTGCTTATTAGGGGCCCTTTGAGCTTTTAAAAGATGCTCTCCAGAGCTACAAGCAGTTCAGACATTTTACAGTGTTTGCTGCTTGGGCCAGGATCAGGTGTTAATACTGCAGAACAGTACTCTTGTGTCTGCCAGATGCTGATAGGATCAGCCACTCTTGTGTTAATGATCCTCTGGGGGGACTGGCTATATAGGTACGGCGCTCACCCTAACAGTTTATGATTTGTTTGTGGATCGGTTGCAGGGAAGTGGGGGGCTGCCCCACTGTGAGCCTGCACACCTGCCTCTTGGAGCTTCCAGTAGGTAAGCGTGGAGGCATTATCCTCACAACGTTGGCGGAGTCTCGGCACACCAGTATGAAATGTGAACTGACCTGGCTCCCCTCCCACTGTGTGTCCTTGAGCCAGTAATGACCTTGGTGCGCTCTTTTCTGCAATACTGGCACAATGTCCTAAGATTTAATCTGAATCTTGTTCTGAAATATGTTTTCAGAATGCAGTTAAGTACTGTACCTTCCCGAAAAGGTAAGCGTGTTGTCATAAGTTCCTGGTATCAGAAAAAGGAATGTGTATTATTTAAAGAAGACCACATCTGCTTTCTGAAATTTGATGTTCCTTTTCCATGCCTTCCTACCTTTCCTGGTAGTCATTTCCGGACTGGGGCTACTGCAGGTTTTACAGCACTTTGAACTATGCTCTCTCAAAAGCATAACCTCTACACGAATCTCATCCGCTAGGGGCTTATAAACTGGAATTCGTTTTTCTGTAATGTCAGCAGGACTGATTCCACCCATCCAAAATGCGTTGACCTTTTTCCTCTGTGGTACAAAAGAGAATTGGCAGAGACACAGATAAAGGTGAAGTTGACAAGCTCTGGCACGGTATTGAGTTCAGTGCCTGTGGGCTTGTTTGTATCCCTTGTTCATCTCATGTTCTGAATCCTTGTCCCACGCAAGAAGTCCTGTCTTTCCATCTATGACACCTGAAGATGTTTCAGATTCTGTTCTCTTTGTTACTGTCCCCATCACACATAGTGAGATGCTGTATCATTTCATTTATAGAAAAGTCACCCAACTAGAGTCACGTTAAGGTTTTTCTTAATCCCTTTAGGTGGATGGAAGTCTGCTTAGTTGAAGAATTGCCACCAACCACTGAACTGGAAGAAGGGCTCCGGAACGGAGTTTACCTTGCGAAGTTAGCCAAGTTCTTTGCCCCAAAAATGGTATCAGAGAAAAAGATCTATGATGTGGAACAAACACGTTATAAGGTAACTGTGATCTAATTGGTTTGGGCTTCCAGCTAAAAGTTAAAGTTCAGTATTTCATTTCCTTTCCCTATTTTTTAGTGTTTCTACAAGAATTTTGTGGGGTGGAGGGGGCATCCTAGGTCTTTGAAGACTGTTAATAATCATTCCCGAAGCAGCAGCAATTTTAAAAGCAAAGTGTTTCTATTTCTGGGCTAAGGCTAAGAGGCCTCTGATTTGTGGGGCTGCCCCCATTATTCCTTCATGGAGGTCATTTTTATTAGTGCCAGTAAATGTAAAAGTGGCAGCACTTGACGCCTCCTTTTTTTCACCACCGCATAGTTTATTACTCCCCTTGTTCTCATCAAGGAATAAAGTATCCAGCTGGATCTTGAACCTGTGGCCCCAAAGAGTTAGGGCCAATGTGATAAAACAAGTAGTACTATTGAATAATCAGATAGGAATTCCTTTCCATTTGGTGTTTAAAACAAAATAAGACTAACCTTTTTGTATGCAACTAGTTTTAAGAATTATTTCACAGCTAATTTGAGAAGGTATATGGAGAACACAAAACCAAAATAAATACCAATCTTGTATAAATAAAAAAATTCTGATATTTAGAGAACAGGTCTAAATATTTACAAATAAAGTAATATATCTAGGATTTGCTTCAAAATAATTGGGAGGAGTTTGGATATATGATTCAAGATGGGCCATGAGTACACAATCATTGAATTTGGATCATGGGTGCATAGGAGTTCATTATACTATTCTGTCTACACTTTTATGCTTGAAGTTTTTCATTATAAAGTGAAGGAGGAAAAAGTAAATGCTGACCTAAAAGACTCCTTCATTAGATATGTCTTTAAAAGGGACTTTTAAAATGTTTGGTGTTCCTCCTGGAATATGTGATTTCTTGTCCACTTCAGATCAGGGTTTCTAAACCTTCTTTGAAACTTGATTCTTTATTTTCTTAATATATTGTATTCAGTTCCTTCTATCAGTATTTTTTATCTGCAGATTTTCAAATAGCCTTAAAAGTTATTTCTCTTACAGTTGCAAGGACAACATTAAGTATAGTTGAAAATGGAATGAGTTCCCTTTTATTGCATGATTCATAGTACCCTTTAGTTGTTACTGAGACAAAATTTATTTTAAAAATATGTATGTTGAATTCAGAGCAAATGTTTGAGTAATCATTTAGGCTAACAGACGAGGTGAACTGACAAATCTTTTTTGGCAAGTCTGTTTCCATGGTCTAGTCTAATAAGTGACTGAGCAAAAGTTTCTGTCTTAGATAATGTTATGAACGAAAGTGTTTGCATTTGTTAACATAAGTTTGAGTTTACGAATTCGTGTGTCTCACCCTAGAGTTTTCAGCTCATTATAGCTTTTCAGAAGAGTTTAATGAAATAATGACTTAGCCAGCCAAAATTAAAATTGGTTTTCAATTTTGAAAAATATTTTTTAAAGTTCAGAAAAGCACAGAAAAAAATATTTGTATACCCACATCACAAAATAAGGTAACATTTGTCCACATTTTAGAGCACTTTTTTCCATTGCTTTGATAATAGTTATTACCAAGATCTAGACCTGTTAGTACTAACAGCCGTGTAGATTTAACAACAGAGTTATGGTATAGTTAGGCTGGGCTGTCCAGCCCACCCTGAAAGGGGATTGTGGGTATTTTGTTTTAACGTTATGCATGGTGAGAATCAAGATGGGAAGACAGACCTTCAGTGGAAGTGAGCCCCAGAGCAGAGAGTGGGCTAATTCTTTCCTCCTCCTGGGATATCAAACACCTTGAATACAGGTGTCTCTTTCTAGTTCAGTTGTGGATACCCTCGTGGCAGTTTAAACGGGTACTGTTTCCTCTTGGCCTTATTCCTGCTATTTGAATAAATAGTAACTTGTCTATGGGATGGAGACAGGGAAAGTATTTCCAATCTCTTGTTACAGAATAAGATATCTGTGGAGCCTAGGCAGGTGAGTCATCCTAAGTTAAACAGTGTGAGAGAGGGAAGTGCTGCGTTTTGCCATCCCCCGTCCCATCAGGCCCCTGGAAGACGGGTGCCTAGAAGAAGAGATGCTAGGAGAGGGGTGGAAAGAAAGGAAGTAGCAGAAGGGAGGGGGTTGATGCCAGCTGTGATGTGGGAGAAAACATGGGACAAATGGAAACTACCCCTCTGTTAAATCACTGGAGAAAAGAGACTTTTCTTTTATTCCTTTTATTAAACCCCTCAAAGTGCTTCATGTCCTTGAATGGGAATTTTTAGTGATTGGCCATGTAGTCATAGAGTTTTATTTTAAGGCCATTTCGTTTATTTTACAAAAAACGAAAGGAGACAAATTATTAGTGAACAGAAGACTTAATTAACTTCCTGTTCTTGAGTTCTTCAGGGTTAAAGCCCGTCATGTGGTCCTTTTCAAGGAATACTAAATCATGAGACTGTGGCCAACATGTCAAAACCCAAGGGTACGCTCACTAACCCAGGCCCAGCCCTTGATGTGCCATCTGGAAACCATGAGTTCAGTGAGCATGGGCTCTCACGGCAGTCTCTGCCTAGACTGCAGCCATAAAATATGACCTGCCTGTTAGTCAGTGTGTCCCCAGGCATGAGCTCTGTGTCCAAGCTCTGAAGTCCTCAGTGTGGGCACAGACGGCTTTGAGTGAAGCAGTCGGGAGCTTTCATGCTGCCCTACCCGTTGCCAGCTTATATGCAACCCTGGCCCTCTTTAAATTAGGGCTAGAAAGATGACCTAGGTCTTAGAGTTAAAGCTTCCAATGATGAGTATTCTTTCCCGATCATTCCATACCCCCCCACTCCAGATCTGAGTTACGTGACCATGCCAAGTTTGCAGTGGCACCTGACACTGTCCCTCTTGGATACACCATGCTATACTGTAATCATTGTCTTGTCATGAAGGCAACGACCATGTGTGTTTTCTCTGCCACATCTTCAGTGAATGGTGCAGAGTCCGGTGCTAGTTAAATAGCTGTTGGGTGAAGAAATGAATGACAGTAGTTTCAAGTAAGCCAAAGGACTCCGTTAACTTTCTTGCCTTCTATGCTTTATTCGATGCCTATTTAAGGTGCTTCAGATTCGGCACTCTTCCTTTAAGTGTGATGTTCACACCTCCTGCAGAACCACCTGATGGATGTGTATAAAAATATGGACTCCTGGACCCCAACCCAAGCTACTGAGTCAGGCAGACTCTCTTGGCCAGGGACCCAAGCAGCTGCACTCATAGTAATCATTGCACTGCTCTAATGGTAGATAAACATGAATATAAAAAAATTGTTAATAAAGTTATAGGGAAAGAAGATAAAGTTATACTATGATAGAAATACATAGACGGTAGAACTCATCCATCTATACAATACTTATGAACACCTACTGTGTGCCAGGCACTGTCCCAGGCACTCAAGGCAGAGTAGTGAGCAAGGCAGACATGGCTTCACGGTGCTTACAGTTGGAGAGGTAGACAGTGACTAAATATAGGGTTGTGAATTGTGATAAGTATATGAAGGAAGAACTTGACGGATAGCAATGGACAGAAGATGTGCTTCCTGAGACACATTTACTCATAGTCTGGAAAAATGAGAAGAAAATCATACATGGGTAGAGTTAAGGGTGGGAGTGGAGAGATAGTCAAGAGAGAGGGGACCCATTTGTGAGAGACTCCTCAAGGACAAATAGAGCTTGGCCAAACTGAGTGACTACAAGGCTTCCATGAGGGACTGTGATGAGAAATGAGACCAGGAGGGAAGCAGAGACAGATCACAGAGTCACACATGGAGGATCTGTGATTTCTTCCTAAGTATGGAGTCAGCTGTGGGAGGAAGCCTTTGAAATGTTAAACAGAGGCATCATGGTGCAGTATGTGCTTAAAAAATCAGTCTGCTGCTTATGTGAAAAATAAATCAGAGGGAGGATGAGGGTGGAGGCAGAGTGTAGTGAGGGGATTATTCAGTCCAGGTGACAGTAGCCTGCATAGACAAGAAGTAAATGGATTCAAGAGGGAAAACAAAGGGTGAATCCTGGAAAGAGATTGGAAGTGGATGGAGGGAGGTGAAGAGAAGACAGCTGAGTGGACAGTGGGAAACAACCAAGGAGAGAGTGGTCAGTTCCAAAGGGGATAGGGTGGTGAAGAAGCCAGGAAGGTGTCTGGGATAGAGGCTTGAAAGATGAGTGAGTGTTCCCAAGCTTGACTACTGGGATGGACAAGGGAAAGAAGAGGAGGAAGGAAGGCATTCCTTGGAGAGGACTCAGCCTGACAAGGCTCAAAGTCAAACATAGTGTTGTTCCAGACCCTGCATTGATCATTATAGACTTACAATAAGTGGTGAAAATTTTGGTGAGCCTTAGATAGGGAAAGCATATACATAGTGGTTAGTAGTGTGAGCTGTTTGAACATTTGAGTCCGGCCTCACCACTAAGTTGGCCTCTGTGAGCCTCAGTTTCCTCACCTGTAAAGTGTGAATAATAGTAGTTATCAGTCTTTGTAATGATACTGTGATTGTCTGTGCACAGCACTTGGCACAGTGCCTGATAGAAATAAGCACACCGTGAACATTTGGGGTGGTGGTTCGGAGGCTCTGCAAATTGAACAGAATATTTGGACTTGGAGTCAGAGGTCTGGCAAGCTAGTCTTGACCCTGAGTTTAACAAGTTAGGTCAACCTGAATGTGTCTTAAATGCTTGGACCCTCAGTTTCCTTATCTATTAAATAAGCAAATTAGAGTAATTAATGGTTTCTAAGCTACCTCATAGTTCTAAAGTGCTTCTTACTATGTAAGAAGCTACCATCCAAAGAAGACTTACATAATTCCTCATCTACTCAATTTAAGCAAGAATAACCTTGTTTGCTGGTGTCGTAATAGCTCAGCAGTGGAAAATCAGCATATACTTTCTAGTTCAATACCTGGAAGAAATCAGGTAGATGGACAGTAATAACCCTTGGCTAAGTCTGATTATAGACATGCCACTTCGTCTAGTATTAATATATGGGATTGGTGAAAAAAATGGACAAGCTAAAAATGGTTATAATGGACGATCTTGAACCAGTTTAGAAGACCATTTTTATTCTAATTGAAGCAAGTCTAGTAGATTAAAGATGTTAAGTTAATGCAGTTCTCCCATTGAGGTCAGTGTTCCTCAGGTGTTTAAAATGGATAAAGGAAACTATCTAACCACTATGCTGTATACCTGAAGCTAATATAATATTGAATGTCAACTGTAATTAGAAATTTTTAGTTAAAAAAATATAAAATAAAACGGATGAAGGAATTGAAATCTGTCATTTCATTTACTGTAGAAATATGACCAAAATAACCCCCCTTTCCATCAGTGCCTCTTGCATGAAGGGGTAAACTTTTTTCTGACCTGAAAGGTAAATAAAAGTTTCAAGCCCAGTATTGTAGCATGGTAATTGTAATAGCTAACAATTATTTCATTGTTGAGTGCACTTTGTGATGAAGTGCTTTACGAATATTTTTATTTAATCTCTGCAACTGAAAGAAGAGATCCTATTCCCATTTTATGGCTGAGGAACCAAGGTTCAGAGAAATTTGTAATTTCCTGAGGTTACTAGCTAATAAGATAACTAAATGGATGAAGTGTCTTTGTTACATGGTTTGGAATTAGTGAACACCCCAGCCAAAGTCCCCCAGAAAACCACCTGGTTCAAACAAAATTAGTTTTATTTAACTCGTAGCAAGAAAAAATACATACCTATGGAGTCATGAGGAGAAGAAAGAAGGGGCTTAGTCGGGATTTGGACTTGTGTTGGCTGATGCTAAGGTATTAGGGAAATAAGGACCCCAGTTACCTTTTGGGTGTTGTCAGAAAGCAGGATCAATTTGGTGTCTTGGTAATTTTTACCTAGGAGGTGAGAAGATTGAATAGGATCATGAATCAAGAAGCAAGTCTTGAAAGTGGGGTTAGTTATTTTGTGGTGCCAAAGGGCCTTTTCTCCGCCTTGACATGATTATGGATTGTTTCCAATTCAAGATCATCTTAGTCCATTATAATCATTTTTAGCTTGTCCATTTTTTTCCACCAATCCTATATATTAATACTAGACTAAGTGGCTTGTCTATAATCAGACTTAGCCAAGGGTTATTATTGTTTCCAAATGGTTTTTCCATGGCCAAAAAGTGACCGTGTCTGAGAATTGTTTGTATTTTGCAGAAGTTGTTTATGCTGAGTCACAAACCCTCAGGCACTATAGCCTGGCTGTTAACTGTCTGGGTCCTAGCTCTCTTTATTCTTCCTTTCTTTTTTTCCTTTCCTTTCATTCTTCTTGTCCCCCTCCCTCTAGTTATTTCATAGTAACTAGCTAATTTCTTCCCTCTGAAGAATAATCCACGATCATTAGATCCTCTGTTCTTCTCTGGGGAGTGGTGTGAACACAGGGAAGGTTTTCAGATCTGGAGAGACCTAGTCCTGAATCCCAGATCAGCCACTAATAGGTGTTTGACTTTGGCCAAATCACTTCATCTTTTTGGCCCAAGTTTCCCCATCTCTAAAATATGCTAATGAAAAACACCTTGCAGAGTGTTTTGAAACTTAGAGATAATTTACATAAAGTGACACACACAGTCCAATCTCAATAGTGACCACTATTAAAAAGCCGTAAATATTTGTCAAATGTTAATTTGCTTATTTTATAATTTCTAACAGCAACAAAAATACTTTTTGTTAAATAAACTATTAGATTGTAGGTCACAGAAGATGGGAAAGATGAGGCTTTCTGAATGTGATTTTTGGGCATTAGTGATATGATGATACTTGCTATTGTTACTTTAAAAAAAATAGATAACATTGTGCTATTCATTTTACTAATTAAAAATATGAGAACATTTCAAGCTCTCAATGGTTCATTACCTGATACAACTTCATGAATATAGGCAAGGATGCTGTATTTATAGAATATGCAGAAAAAATGACTAATTAGAACTGTAAAAAAGAATGGAAGATGTAAAAAGACTATTTTTATTATATGGGTATTAAAGGTCTTGTAAAACATTTCCATTGAAGGTTTACTTATTTTACAAGGCCAAGATTAGGGTTAAATTACAGAAGGAATAGATACCAAAATTAGCTCTGTATTGTGGGTGGCTTTTGTTTTCATCTTTGTATTTTTCTACATTTTCAAGATTTTCTACGGTACATTACATTAATGAGCAGAAAAAATGATTTGGCAGAACCAGAAACCAGAAAAAAATCATTTTATTTAGTCTTCTAAAAACCATGTTTGTTTTTCCTGAAATTACTGGTCTTTTTGGCTATGGTTCCCCGAATCTTGACAGTGTGTGTGTGTGTCTGTGTGTGTGTACACGCATGTGCACATATGTCTCATAAAATATCCTTAGGCATATGCTCGACATTAAATGGTCTTTGAGATTCTACTTCAGAGTTACCTTAAATGTATGAATAATGGAAACTGGAATGGTCCTTTATAGATGGTTGGGGTTTTGCTGAGTTAGTGTAATCTACTTTACTGTGTCTTTAGTTGTTTTATATGGACTTTAATAACGCTATTCCAGGAGAAATACAATTGAAAAGCATCCTGATAATGAAAAAAGTTATTGCAAATGACTCACTATTTGTGTGGTTCCTTCTTTCTCCCCCCTCCCACCCCACCCCATCCTCACATTAGAAGTCTGGCCTTCATTTTCGACATACAGATAATACCGTCCAGTGGTTAAGAGCCATGGAGTCTATTGGTCTACCCAAGGTAAGCCTTCAAACACTGGAATCTGATCTAAGAAACCAAAAGGGGGCAGTGTACAAATTCCACGTTACGCGAAATGATTGGGCAGACTGGGTATGTTAATGCAGAAGATTGCCTCATTGCCTCAGGAATGAGAAAAGTGGGGACCCAACAGGAACATAGTAAAAGGCCTATGCAAAGTAATATATGGCAGGTAAAATGTATATAAAGTAGACAAGATCAGAACAAGCTTTCACTGGTAGCTAGTTGATTTAAAATATCACCTCCCATTTTTGTGTTGCTACTTATACTTAAGATTTCAAATCTCATTGTAGCACCATGTGGTATATCATTATAGTTTATTATTATAAATTTATTTTTATAAATTATTATTATAAATCATTCCATCACTTTCAATTTTAAAGGCTAGGGGTTATAGCTCTTACTCCTGAAATAGATCTTGCAAATAAAACTCAGCAAATATTCAGAGCTTGTTAAATTCAAAGAGCAGGCACACTTAAGGTTGTGTGACAGACAGATAAGTAGGGGAAATGAGGAAATAATTACTTTTGATAGAAATTGTAGAGCTATTTCGTAAACTTCTTATTTTGAAATTATAGAGTCAAAGGAAGTTGCAAAAATAGTTCATCAGTGTGTATTCTTCCTTCAACTTTCCCCAATGGTGACATCTCATAACTGTAGTACAATCATAAATTGACATTGGTATATTAATGTTAACTAGACTACAGACTTATTCAATTTTCACCATTTTTATATGCATTCATTTGTGTGTATCTGGGGCAGTTCCATGCAGGTTTATCCCATGAATAGATTTGTGTGACCACCACCGCCATCAAGGTACAGACGTTGCAGAGGAGCGGGCCTTTATATTGCATCCCTTGCTTAGCCCTGTCCCCATGCCACCACTATTCTGTTCTCCATCCCTATAGTTCTGTCATTTGGACAGTGTTATAGAAATGGAATCATGTGATAGGTTACGTTTAGCAATTGACTTTTTTCAGTTAGCATAATGCCCTCAAGATCCATCAGGTTTTTGTATGTATCTATAGTTCGTACCTTCATATTGCTTCGTATGTACAGCTGTGTTAAAGATATGATTTAGGAGCGGTCCAGCTTGAAGGCAGAGGATATGCTACTGACTAATTAAAACATATGCTGTTGTTGTTATTACTAATCCAGGTTTGCAGTTAAAAATACCAGCGACAACAAAAGCAAAACATTCCTTAATGTAAATTATGAATGCCTATTTTTAATGTATTTTTGCTGATATCTGTTTTAGCTCAGCTTATGTTATCTCAAAATACTCAATATTGGTTTATTCTGCCATTTTTAACCCCTTTGCCTCTCCTAAAATGCCCAAAACATTAAATGCTGTTCCCTTCTGGGAACTAGTTGTAGTACCGAATTCATATTTCTAGATTTTGATTTTGCAAGTACTAACTAGGGCTGGTGGTAAACAGATTCATAAATAAATTTCAATAGGATTTTTCTGTATGAGACAACAAACTTTAGATTAGGATAATTTCATTATGTTTGATAGATTTGATTTAAACCTCTTCCAATGACGTGCGTGTTGGGCCAGGTTTCCCTTGATTATGTAAGCCAAACAAGTGATCCATAGAGCAGGTTCTATTTTAACACTGATTTTTATTACGAAGTCATTGATAAATTAGATTGCAGGATGAAAAACCAACAGTGTACTGAATTGATTGATGTATTTGCTATTAATGCCTTCATTTATCCATATTAAGTGCCTCCTCTGTACTCAGCGTCATGCTAGGTGCTGGGAATACAGTGCTGAATAAAATGTTCTGGTGAACTATAAATTGATCCCATTTCCTTGCTAAAAGAAGACACATTCATAATGATTTTCCAGACGAAATATAAATATAAAGGTCTTTTGTTTAAAGAAAAGGGAAGGGACATTTTTAGTCCTCTGCTTATATATAGAACTTTAAACCTGGTCACATTCTTCTGAATTGGGAATCCTCTTCTAATTGACATTTTAATAGCAAATGTGTTAAAGGAAGGTTAGAAAGACTTTTGAAAATTTTTAGGCTACAGACATTTCTTTAAGGGCTCAGTGACTATACCTTTATATCTCAAGAAACTGCTTCTTGTTTTTCTCAGTGTTTTTTTTTTCAATAGCCAACAGAAAATTGGATTTGAGTATCAAATACTACCATGATTTAATTTTTATGTCAAATTTTATAAAATATTTACTGAAAGCAAACAATGCCAATATGCTTATCTTACTCTTAGAAGCTTGGAGCCTAATTATTCATTTTTTGGTGCTTAGGAACAGATAAGTTTGGTACCCCATTCTGAAATCTGTTATTAGGCTTTTATTTTTAAGCTCAAGAATAGTGTAAATGGGTATTAAAAGCCTTACTGTTCAGAACTTTCAGTCTAGTAACTTCATATTTAGCTGTTTAGCCAAAAAAGGTAATCAGGTGCTCAGAAAATGCAGGGATGTTCATTGCAGTGACTTATATAATAGGGAAAAAATTGGGGGCAAATAAATGTTCAACCATGGGAAACTGGTTAAATTATGATTCAAAAATGTGAAAGAATCATGCACCCATTAGAAATAATGTTCTTGTAGAATAATGAAGGGGATAGGACAGTAGTCATGTGCTATTAAGTGTTTTAAACAGGTTTACAATATGTACAATTTTGTTTTTAAACGCACACATACAAAACATTTAAAAAAAATCAGAGACCTAATACAGAAAAAAGACTGGAAGAAAATATACCAAAATGCTAATGGTGACAATCTGGAGGTGGGATTATAAGTATTTCCGTCATACTTTATTTTCCAGATTGTATTCAGTGAAATCTGTTACTTTCAGAAGAAAAAAAAAATCCATGTGTATGTGTGTATGCACGTGTTTACAGAACTGTGTAGCCAAGTTCTTAACAATGTAATGAAAAGCTCTAAGAAGAACACCCTTCTCAAGCCAGCAGTCCAGTCCACTGGCCTGTCCCAAGAGTGACTCTGCTACAGAAAGCCTTGTGGAATGAAACCACCACCTAGCTATTCTGTTCTCCATCCTTCTTGGATGTGGTGAACTGGGAACCCCAACCCCTCTCTTGAGTCACTAGGAGGCGCCCCTTGTCAGGCAGAGAGCCAGGTGCACTGATTGGTCCTGTAGAGCAAGATGAAGCAATAACTGAGAGGTTTCTCTACATTTAAATAAACACAGAACAGCAAGAACGATCAAAGTAGAACCATTTGGGAGACTTAAAATAATTGTGAAAAGCAAAACGTAATAAACATATTGTTTCTTTTGTCTTCCAGATATTTTATCCAGAAACAACAGATGTCTATGACCGGAAAAACATACCAAGAATGATTTATTGCATTCACGCACTGAGGTGGGAAAATACAACTCGAAGTCTAGGAAATAAATTTAAATAAAACTACAATTTTAATTTTAAAAGAGGACTTAAATTATTTTAGTAATGCTGAATAACTTTTTATTAGATTAAGCTATTTTGAATTTGCTGGTATAAAATTAAAATAATTGTCACATGAAAACAATACTTGAACTTAAAAAATGTTTTTCTGATTTTTTTTATCTAATTCAAAATAGAAAAACAGAAAATGAATAAAAGACCTATGAGTATGATAAGGAGAAAGTTTAAGTTGAAACTTCAAGGGATCTCATAGTAATGTGCTACAATATTCTTGAGTTATGATCTAATTTACAACTATAGCTAAAATACATCAAATGAATGTATTTTAATGGTCATAATTTTGGTTTTGGTACTCTTAAAATTATCAGTTTGGTTCAATTCTTATCACAGTTTAATAAAATTCAGTATAATTTTTGTTTTATTTGTTCAATAGAACTTTTACCCTAAGGTAAAAGAAAAAGGTAAGGTAAAAAAGAAACTTAGAAGTTGCTTTCAGTTAATCAAAGCAAGATACATTCATTGTTTTCAAGCATTTGTTTGATAACTTAATTTTTGAAAACGTTGAAATTCTGCTAGTTCACAGATCATTTCTTAATGGCCTGGAAGAATGTAATTTTTAGATGGTAACAAAAGTGATTTTTAAAATCCAGTTTGTGGTGGTTGTCTTACATGCACACAGGTAATGGCCGAAAGACTTCATGTCGAATTAAATTTTAAATTTCTTTAAGAACATCTGCCTTGTGTTTATATCACTTGAAGTCATTTTCCTGGCAGAATCTTCTGCCTAGAGGTTTATATTAACTTCTTCCTGGCTCTTTTCCTCTCCAAAGGAAAAGGTTTCTGTAATAATTCACTGCAATTCTGGCCTGCTAGAGAAGAATTTTGATTATGTCATATAATTTGACTTTTCCCCCCGATCAGTACTTATAAGATTTCTTTGGAAGATGACAGTTGCTAGAAATATGGACCAAATATAGGTGCATTTTGTATGATTTCTTTTTATTCTAGTAATTTAGAACAAATGGGGAAAAAAAAGAAAAAACACTTTTATGCCTATCTCCTCGTATGTAGCTAGTGTATCATTATGGCAACAGGTTTTCTAAAAGCTTTTTATACAAAAATGCTTATTTTGAGGAATATTTTCAAATGTGTTGCCCAACATTCTTTGTCAACTATTTTTCAGTTCTTAGAATGATCACTTAACACAATGGTTAATGCTGTATTGGTGACCTGCTAAGCAGCCACCATTAGTTATGTCATTATCATATCCATGCTTCACAGAGAGCTAATCTCCAAATCTGTAGCATGCTCATGGGATGTCTTGTATAAGCTTAAATTGGTTTCCTGAAGTGGACACCTGGGGCGTTACTGTTAAGCAGCTTATAAAGAAATGGTGTGCTAAGTTCCTGTCTGATGATGTCACTGCTCTTCTACAGAAGTTGTATAGAACTGCACTGAGGTTGACAGTGTGTTCGGCATAGTTTTAACAATGGCCTGAACAGTTTGGTAAACAAAGAAAAGGCAACTTCTTGCTTATCATTGCCACTTGTACACACCGTGTTGGTGTGATATTTTCTAGGACTGTTTTTCTCAGTTATTCAGTTACTGATCGTGGAGTCCCCATTACTGTTACTCATCCTGGAATAGATTCCTGTTGAGCCTGTGTCACTTATCAGCTGTGACCTCAAGCAGTATTTACTTAATGAACAGCATCCCCTGGGAGAATCTCTTTCGCTTTTGTCTGTTCTAAACTTAATGTTTGGCTGCTTCTTGATAGGGAATTCAGAAGTCCCAAGTGTATCTAAAGTTTTTTCTATCAAAACTTTTTCCTGCGCTGGTTGGAAATGCAGTCAGTTACTCACAGGAGGCTGATATTCTGCTCTGTTGGGCCAGACACATTTGGAAGCTGGGTTGCAGAGCTCTTTAATAAGTACAGTGGGTTTGCCCTCGCTGCGTTATTAGAAGTGATGCTGGGAATAAACAATTAAGTCTTCAGCCATTATATTCTGGTTTTGGATACAGTAACATTGCTGGTATAGAGCATTGTCGTTACCTGATAGGGAATTAGGCAGGTCAGACATTCTGATTATAGATCAGGACCATGCAGGCAGATGCCTGAGGTACCCAGGCACTTCCTCCTGCCCCAGACTGTGGGCCTGAGTTGATGTATAAAGTTAGCTCTTGGCCGTGCAAACTTGTCTTTTGTTCCCCGTCTTCTTGATTAGGGCTTAACAACCTCATTAACCACCCCCCTCACGTTTTCACTTTCCTTCTGACCCCAGGCTCCTTGCCTCCTGCTCTTGCTCCCTTTGTCAGTTCAGCTAGATGTTCCTTAGCCCAGACACCAGTGAATGTTATTAGCCTAGCAGCCCCAGAGGATAGCCTCAAACTTTGCCTTATGTAGAGATGCTCACCTCAGGAAGAGGTGGCCTCATTCTCTTTTCAAAGAAATGTTTATCTTTTTCTCATTTAAAATAAAAAATAAAATATACTCATTGAGGAAAAAATTGGAAAATTCAGAAAGACTATCAAAGGAAAAGCTAACGTACGCATTATCTCAACACCAAGTGAAAACCACTGTTTCTGACTGGGTATCTTTGGACTTGAAATGTGTATATGGCATGTTTTCCTTTTGTGGCTTCATTTGGAATGTTTCAAAATCTGTGCAATGAAGAGAAACCAGTTCAAGGAGTGAGAGCCTGATTTATTTTTTATTTTTTTACTGTCTGGAAGCCATTTATACAAAAAAAGAGGACTTTTACATGTTGTTTATTGCTCAATATGTTAAACAACTGTTTAAATATTAGTTATAAAATTGAATTCCTTTAAATAATTAAATTTAGTAGAACTGATTTTTTTTGAACACTTCAAATACCTGAAAGTATAGTGAAATGCCCAGATGCATTATTACAAGCTTACCGTACTTAAACCCTTTTCTAAAAGATCTACACTACAGCTTTCACTCATTTCATTATTTATACACTGATTTTGACTCATCTTAGGACTATAATATTTTGTTGCCTACCAGAGTTAACATGATCTTATGGGCACCAGAAACAAAAGAATACCCCTACAAACCTGTCCATTTACAGATCTGGTTTCTGACCAATCAATTGTCGGTCAGAACATAGCGCCAGTTTGAAGAAGAATCTGACAGATCCTGGCTACCAGGCATCAGGCTGAACTTTACTTGTGAAATCAATCAGACCTTTTTTTTACTTTTCAGTATATGGCTTTCAGGTAGGTTCTTATTTATAACCTGGTCCCCACCCCCAGCCCACCCCATCACCCAGAAATGATTTACTGACATGTCTCGTTTGGCCAGTGTTACATAACCCGTTGTCCTGTCATAATGATGTATAGATTTGATCTGTTAACATTATTAAAAGCTTATGTATGCCTTTTGAATATTTTCTTGAAATTAGTTGGGCTTTCTAGAGGTTTCTCCCAGAGGAGATGAGGGATTGACTCTACCTCATACTTTTTGGGCCATTTGGCTGATTTATCATCTCAGATCATGTTTCTGGATCCTCTCTCTCTGCTTGACTATTGAGTGTGACCATCATTGCCAGAGCCTCTTTCCACCTGACTGTTTTTGTCACCACCTATGTTCCTCAGGTCTTATCTTCATACACTTGGTTTTTTAGGTTATTTGGCTTACTCAGTGTTTCAGGTCATTATTCTTTCCTGTAGCATATATGTAGTAGATATAGTATAGAAACCAGTACATATTCTAGACTATAGACAATTACAGAAAAAGCAAAGCACCTGTATTTTGATAACACTTCCCAACTTGTGAAATCAATACATATAATTATACATGTCTTATTTTCTCTCTCTTTGTATTACAACTTCCTTTTTGCACACTTCATACCACTCTTTTTTTTTTTTTTTTTTTTTTTTTTTTTTTATCATTGTTTTGAACTCCTGGCCTTTCACAGACTTAACCAAGATGAGTTATTTTCTGATGGAGCAGATTGATTCAGTTTGGTCAGTGGGAGCTCTTTCTGGCCAGCTCCTCTGTCCTTGTAACCCTGTCCCTGACATTCTTTAAAATATCCTTGCTTTGTTGTCTTAACAGAATGTTCCAGTCCTGTCCTGATTATTCCTGCTTTATGACATGGAATCAACTACCCTCCAAGGAATCCTTTTAAAGTCACGTGTTCATGTTGATGTTTCTAGTTTAATAGATCAGAGTTCTGGATTCTGCTCTTCATACTGTATAAAGTTTATTTGACCATGAAGTTTCTACTACTTCTCCTGCTGCAGGCTATGGAGGCGCTGTCCCACCCATGTTTTTTCAAATGCAGCAACAATGCCAAAATAGCACACAATTGGGGCTTGCGTTTGTGAAAATGGCTGTGGCAGACCTACTTCTTGTTGGCCAGCTTTTTTGAGTACCCTGTCTCTATGAAGAAGGGCTCCTCTACCAGCTCTCTCAGTCAGGCAGCTGCCTTGATTATCCAGTTGTCCTTGAACCAGTTCCACAAGCATTAATGCTTAGCTTCCTTTGTCTTATATTCTCTTCCCTTAGGACCCCTTTTCCTATTAAGAAACTGATTGATGCCGTAAGAGTGAAATTTGGTAAATCAATAATGTAATTAGACTTAGGTAGTTTGCAGTTTGATTCACTGCGTATCTCACTATCTAGCCACTTGTCAGTTTGATCCACACTGATATTCAGCTGTTTTCTCTTTGTTTCTCCCCTCACTGATTCACTAAAGAACTCCATTTTGTTCCCTTTCTCAAGACTACCCATACCTCGTTAATCCATTTAATTAACGGAATCCTAACCTGGAAAGGGCAATTTCTTAATCCTCAGGCGCCTAAACACTGGAATACACATAAAGCCCCAGGCCTCGGTGGTCCAGTCCAGTCCAGAGTCCAGAGATAACATTATCTTAAAACAGACCAGACCGCAGGAAGCAAAGTCAGCCCTCGGACCTGCCTGACAGACTCCCCCTTTCCTTTGTTCTTGTGTACCATAAAACCTTCTAACCGGTCTAGGAACGGGGAGATGGCCTTTGGACAGCAGTCTGCCCTCCTCCCAAAATACTGGCATTCGGAATAAACCCGTTTTTCTTTCCACCAACCATGTCTCTCGATTTTTTAAGTGGCAGGTGGGCAGACCTTAGCATGGTATCAATGCCTTGTACCAGATTGATTGCAACTCTGACAGAGAACACGTTTGCGTTTATAAATAAGCTTCCTAGATATAGTTCCTTAACCCAAAGGACAGGCTATAATACTATGTTCTCAGGAGAGATATCTGAAGATGGCGGTATTTGGGATTAAGGTGAGGAGGGCAGTTGCACCTTCCATATCTTTCAAGTCACTCCTTGTTCAAAATTTTCTTCATACTTTGAACCATCCTCTCTCCTCCTCTTTGTATCCTGGATTAGTATTATGTCTCTGTCTGTCCTACTAAATTCACAGCTCTTTGAGGCTATGAACTACGTCTTCTCACCCAACACAGCACACACGCCATTGAGTCCAACTTGAAGCCTCTGGAGTTTGTATTTTTAACTTTTCCATTGAATAACTGAACTGGTTATCCGATGATAAGACTGCCTCAGGATTCCTTTGGTTTTTCACTGAAAATTGGGTATAGAACACTGGATTTTGATATAATACTGGTAGTGATGTATGTGACTAAGATGGGAAAATAATTTGGTTCAGTAGATAAAACCATTTCAAACATGGAGTCAGTGAAGGGAAATAGGAAAAGGTTCTTAGTGTTGAAAGTGGGGAAACCACTGAGGTAGGTTATTAATAAGTATATAAGAAGGACACACTTATTTAACAGAGGATAATAGTAATAATAAAAACAAATGTTAATACTTACTGAATTTTTAATTATGTGCCTGGAACTGTTCAAAGTACTTTATAGGTATAATCTCATTTGATCCTCACAACATACCTATGTGGTAAGTACTGTTATTAATCACATTTTATAGCCGGGATAACTGAGGCACAGAGAGGCTGCCCAAGGTCACACAGCTAGTAAATGGCAGAAGTGAGATTGCAAACCAGGCTATGACACCAGAAACTGCACTGTTACTGACTCAGCAAGTGTCCTCAGAAGGGAGACAAGTACATATTTCCTTACTAATAAGAAAATAAAAAAACCAGTGGCAGCAGACTTGAACTTCGGCACAGCTGTTATATTTAGGATGTTTTAAAATGCAGAGTCATGGAACTTAGAACTGAGAGGATCTTGGGAAGTTTCATTTCATACATGTGGGACTGAAAGCTTGGGTTATATGACTTACTCAGAGGCATACATCTAGATATTGCCAGTCTTGGGACTAGGATGCAGGGCTTCTAATTCTAGTCCTGTGATCTTTCTGGTCAACCTTGAGGCTTTCATTTACAAACATTCATCTTACATGTCACAGCATAAAATGAACTACACATGATGTGATTCAGAAAAGCTGAAATAAATTCAGCTCTTGCCTTTTAAGTTTGCATTTCATTCTTATAGAACCTTTTAATGTATATATAGAAAGTCTAGAGGAAAACCTCATACTTTTTTTTTTACGTTCTTGCTTTTTTGACTTAATGTGATATTATTTATATAAACAAGAGCACGTGGGCCAATGAGACTAAGGTACTTTATGACAACCGCTCTGTTGCTGGCCTCACTCAGCAGCACAAGTGCACTGTATCTTTTGGTGTGGCAAGAGGCTCTCTATTTCACATCAAGTGCTTTCTTATACATGGGAAGCAATGGTGACATTCATTCCACAGCTTTCTTTGGAATGCTTTCAACTTTTTGTATTGGCTGTTAGCACTAAAGGTGCTTAATAACTTCAGTGGTGAAGAGCTACAAGAAATTGGTGTGTTTTTTAAATGGAATGGGCTTTTTTTTTTTTTTAAAGATTAAGACTCTGGATTTCCTATATGCTTCAGATAATGAATGGCTCATTTGAATGTAAATGGAGCAGGTTGCTGTTGCTGATTCTTTCCAGCATGGGAATAGTGGATAAGTATAGCTTCCTAGTAAAGCCCCTTTGAGTAATCTGCTTGAAAGCACCTCCCATACAGAGATTTGGTATAAAACTTTTCTAAACTGTGAAAAGCAATCTTTTTAAAACTAATAATTTAAACAACCTTCACATCACAAACAGTGTTGAAAATTGAAGCCAAATAAAATGTATACATTAACTTTTTTTTTTAATTTTGGTAAAAATATGTGTATGCAAATGAAATTTCTACCTGATCTATACTAGCTTAAGAAAATCAGATTTAAAATAAATTTGAAAGTGAAGATTCTTCCATCCAAAAGTGGTAACTTCTCAGCACCACCTAGTGGTAACTTTTAATTAAACCAGAATATTTGCTTTCAGTGAGATTTATATTAGTATTACAGTGTACAGTGGAGAAATAAAAAGTATAATTGGAAATAGTCCTAATATCTTTAGTACCACAGGGAAAAATTAACACTTTTGTTTAGTAAATTGTTTTAGTTCATATTACAAAAAGAAACCCTATGTTTTGTGGCAGACTAAACACCTTTATTTTAAGGACAGCATGTAGAGAAGAATATTTTTTATATAGTAGATATTCCATAAATAGTAATTAAATGAATGACTGGATAAACAAAGGAGATGTCAAGGTCACAATTATGTCAAGGTCATTGAGCACAGTTGTCTTGCTCCCTTTCCAAAACTGATATGAAATTACCAAAGTATTAGGTTGGTGCAAAAGTAATTGTGGTTTTTGCAATTTTCAGTCTTTTATACCGCAATTACTTTTGCACCAACCTAATAGTAATATTTTAAAAAAAATCATTTGCAGTAAGAAAGAATGCCATGCACTGACCAGAAATGTAAACCACTGGCAGACAGCAAACGGACAGGATTGGAAGGACTGAGAAACAAGACAGGAGAAGACCACAGGCCAGAAACCACTGAGACATGCCACAGAGTTGGGAGCTGTCATGGGTCTTGTTCCAAACAAAGAGACAGCTGAAAAAGAAGAGCCTCAAAGCCCGCATAATTGGGCTCAGACCAGCAGAGCCGTCTGATTCTTCCCTAAAGCAGCAAGTGTAGATGCTGAAGGCAAGATAGCATACCAGTACCCAAGATAGCTGATGACCCCAGGAAGGCACAGGGAGACCCAAGTTGAGAAGGCAAGACACTGGACACCCTCCTGACGTGCACCCTATCGTTCCCCATCCCAGTCTCCTTAGGGATTCTTTCTGTCATGGGGACCTGTTATCAACAGTGACAAACAGCAAATCTGAAACCCCAAGATGAGCCCCAAGTCAGGAAATGCTAGACATTTGAGGGAAACCGACACTATGAAAGAGGCATTAGATTTAGTAAACAAAACCAACACCCAAGGAACAAATTAAAACATATGCAATTAGTGATTTATTCAATTTATGTATTTAATAAATTTTGAACACTCATGTACAACAGAACCAAAGATAAAACTAAGGAAAATTGGATATAGATTAAATTAGACAAGAAACTAATAAAATGTGTATTTAAATTTTTGGTACATAATATGAAAATAAAAGCTAGGTCATCACAACATTATGTAGGTGGGGAAATAGAAGTGGAAATATATTAAGGATAATAGATGTTCATTAGTTTAGGCTTTGATACAAGAATGTAAGTTTAAAGTATGTTAAAACCTTAGCAGAATATTAATGGAAATCATACATATTATAAATATAACATATTAAATACTTGAAATAATTATACATATAAAATTTGTGTTAGAAGACATTTTATGGGTGTTTCCTACTTAAATTTTACTGTCACATTTTCAATGTTTCTGCCATTGAATTATTTTTATAGTTTTCTTTGTAGATTAGTTCAGGTGTATTTTTTAATTTAATTGTAGAAAGAGAAGCCGAAAATGCAGATCAGGTATTATGAAAGAAATTGAAATGATACAATGGTACATTTTTTATTGTTTATAGATCTATTTTCATTTCTTAAAGTATGGCTTGATTTTGTTTCCTTAGAATTCTTTGCAGCTTTACCATGCCTATCTGTTTAATTCTGTTGAATTTTGTAGTTCTCTTTACTAGAAAGGAATAAGTAGAGAGGTTGGCATTTCATTTGTTCCATGGCACATGACATGAGCTCCCTTTTAAGTGGAATATTTTCCCCATGTAATAATGAGTTGAAAAGTGGTTCATAAAACATTATGGTTTTGAAATTGTCAGCATACTAGCTTTGATTAGAATGATTTGTTGGCATGAACCTTTGGTAGTAAAGTCTTTAGGGGCTATGTAAATAGTTTCAGATCCCTGATAATCTCTAAAGATCTAGGATTTGAATTACACAATGTATTCTGTCTTTCTAGCTTTGAATTATGAATACATATTTTACATTGAAGAATGTTCAGCGTCTAATATGTTTTCCTCTGTGGATAAGATATGAATATCATGTTGGAATTTAGTACATGGTTAAAATGTAATTTGTCCTTTGTCCTTTGGTTGTGGTTTTGGGGGGAAAGGGAGTGAGAAACCAAAGGATGGTAAATCACCCCAAAATCAATCTTTAAAGTTCAAAAATTCATTAATAGTCTTTTCCTGCAAGAAATGGAAATGGCCAATATGTGCATGAAAAATGTTTACCCTCACAACTAACCAAAGGAAATGGAGATTTAAATAACATTTGTGGCCATCAGTTTGGCAAGGTTTTCATTGATAGTGTCCTGTAGTGATAAGGAGACAAAGAAATATTGGTGGTAGAGTGGGGGCCATGCCCATCAGCGGTTCTTAGGTTCAACTAAACATTTGGACTCTGACAGCCTCCATAAGCTGCTTTTGGCACCAGTTGCCCAGAAGGATAGACATAGCCAGGAAACCCAGCCTACTGGGAGGACAGCTTCACATATTTGCTCTTCATTGGGGCCTTCATGGCACTCAACATCATTGTCACTCAGCCATCTGGAAGCTGTTCTCTTTACTACCTCAGGTGATACCTTGGGTGCTAAGGAGTGAGACTCATATTGATGGGTGCAAGAGCCTCCCTGGCTTCGAGCCTCAGCCAGTATCCATTGTAACTGCTCCATAGCATGGCTTCCCAGTTCCCTGCGAGGAGTATGCCAGTTATAAGAGTCAGTGAACTGAGGAACACCTAAAAATACTGTGCCTATTAGATATTTGTAAAGCCTTCAAGTCAGGATGCAGTTTATCAATCAGGGGTTATTTTTCTCCTAAGCAATGATTGCTTAGTAATACTATTGTTATTATACCTTTATCAGGTTCCTAGGGAAACAGAGCTAGAAAGTTAACTAAAGGTGGGGTTCTCTCACAAAAGGGAAACCAGTTTTCTTAACCTTTTACTCACAAAGCTTAAATGAGTATAATCTCTTTTTAAGAACACAATTTAACTGTGTATTGAAAGCTTTGATTGTATGTATACCATTTCAGTCTGGCAGGACTTTTTCAGGAATTTATCGTAACAAATAAGATATATGCATAAAGATGTATTCTCTCTATATAATATTCACTGCCATGCTGAATATTTAGTAACGATCTAAATGCTCAGCAATTGGTTAAGTAAATTACAATATGTTCATATATCATAGAATACTGTATGAGATTATTGAATAGATACTTCCAGAAATAACTTTTAAAGGACTTATATAAAAATATTTAGTGTTTAACTCTGGGTGGTGATTTTCAATGTAATATTTTTTAAATCAGGAATCATTAATTAATAACTTTGTTTTATTACTTTTCTAAATAATTGTTTTGAATTATCAAAGAATGTTCATTTCATTTCAATGCATGCCATTTACATTGATTAGTCAAACATTTAAGAGTTTATTTAATACCATTAAGAAGGCTTGATCTTGAACTCCTTTATTGAAATTTTATGTATTTTATAAACTGCATAGATCCATCTCACATGTGCATCACAAGTGATAATTTTGAAATATTTCAGGCCATCAAAATCATTCTCAGTTCATTTTCCCATGTATGTTATTGTGTATTTTCTAATTTCTAATTAAAATTTCATAAATTATAAACCTATCAAAATTAATAATAAAGTGAGTACGGAATTTTTTTAGTTGGTCTGTAGAATTAACCTTATGGGTTGGGGAGGTTAGGATAAATATGGAACAGAAACTATGGCTCACTAATTAAGTGGGAAAAGCCACATAACCATTTATTTTAATCTGTCATAGAATGTAGATGTAGATGCCAGCTCTCAGCTCCTTTTGTCAGGTTATGGGTAAGTTAGTGGGTGCCATCATTACTTCTAAGGGATTTTTAGAGAAATATACAACTTACTCTCCATCTTCCACTTAGTTGTAATGCTCACATCATGCTTTATCTTTAACATCACCCTGTCCTTCAATAGTCTTGCCACTGTATTTATTGGTTCAGAATATGTAAAACAAATATTTCCTCAAGGAGTGGATGGTACTTGGAGGAATATTGAAAAGGAAAATATAATAATTTGACCTGTACTTTCAACAAAATAAGACTCACGTGAGGAATATCCAAGGAAATGCTTATTGCATTATTAGCTGTTTTGTATTAGTTGTACTTCTTATTCATCCTCCACATGGATGGTAGAGAGTTAGTTGACTACAGAAGTGCCATGTGCTACACAACACCAGTCTTTGAGACAGACTGGGGTTTTAGTCCCGGTCCCACCAGGGATTCTGTTACCTCAGGACTGAGTTTCCTCCTCTACAAAATGAATGGATTAGATGAAATAATCTCTTAGGTTTTTCTCAACTGAAAAAGTCCTTCAGATCTAAGCAATTTTTAACTCTAAGATTTATCATGATAAAGTGTCTGATAATTGTATGTTTTTTCTTTCAGTCTGTATCTCTTCAAACTAGGAATAGCACCTCAGATCCAGGATTTGTTGGGCAAAGTAGATTTCACAGGTATTATTATAATTTTTATAATGTAGTTACTAAGGAAATGGACCGATACGTTTTTTTCATCTCAGTATTTTTTATTCCCTTTTTTCCTCTGTATTGATCAGAGGAGAAAACTTATTATTTTGTTTGTACTCAACCAGCTTTCCTTTTCCCCACATTTATGAAATGAGAAACTGATGCTGGCTTCTTCCTAAAGTTCTTGTTTAGAAATGCCCCACCTTCTTGATGAAGACATTTCTTTCTTTTCTTTCTTTTTTCAATAATGGCATGGCACTTTTTGTTTGCTTTAATCCGAAAAATAAACCCCGCATATCTGGGGAGGGGACCCTAGGATTAAGACATTTCTGCCTGTAAATATATTCATTCTGTCTCCATCTCTGTGGTTTTCTTTGATTGGTTGTTGTTCTCTTTCAGAGGAGGAAATCAGTAATATGAGAAAGGAACTTGAGAAATATGGAATACAGATGCCATCTTTCAGCAAAATAGGTGGCATTCTAGCTAATGAACTGTCCGTGGATGAAGCTGCACGTAAGTCTATGTAAAATCCGAACATGCCATTGACATGAGGCTTACCTATACTTTATTTGTTGATTCTGGTTACAAGAAACAGAATATTTAGAAGATAATTTAAGCCCCCTCTGAAAGCTTTTATGATATGTATCGTAGAGGGTAAATTTAAGTGACTTTAAACACCTGTTTGTGCAAAGTGAATTAAGAAGATCCAGAAATATCTTCATTCTCCAAAATATTTCTCTGCTTTCTAGATCCTTAGATTTTAGTGGTAAGGTATGTTGCTGCATTGCCTTTTAGTGTTTCAAGTTAACTTGCAGGCATCTCTTGGAAACATCCTGGTACTTTAAAAGTGTTTGTGTTACCTTTCCAACATCCAGGTGGTTGACAAAAATGCTCGGTGCATGTTAGCCATTCAGCGCAGGTTGAATAAATAGGGATTAAATGAATAGGGATTAAATGAATAGGGATTATGTAACAGATGCCGAGACAGGACCAGTATAGATGGGCATGTGGAGAGGTTGTCAGAGGCGTGCTCTGTGATGTGTCAGAGGTCTCTTTTGTCATGCTTACTGGGAGCCAAAGAAGAAAGTAACACTGCTTAAGTTTATGCAGCGATGAGGCATGTTGTCTTTTGCTAATAAAAATCTTTTTTTTTTTGTCTCTTCTCAGTGCACGCTGCAGTTATAGCCATTAATGAAGCTATTGAAAAAGGAATAGCAGAGCAGACCATTATAACTCTAAGAAACCCAAATGCAGTTTTAACTTTAGTGGCCGAAAACCTTGCACAGGAATATCAGAAGGAACTCTGGGAAGCCAAAAAGGGAAAAGAGGAAAATGCAAGACTGAAGGTATTTAATTAGATTCTCAGTAACAGACATGGTTAGGAGTAGGTGGTTTGAAAAAGCCTTAATGTTAAAAGTGTTATTTTTAAATCAACTGGCTGTGGTCTCTCTAGCCATAGGCAGTTGGTTTGGGTGAAAGGTAAGGGTGAAAGAAGACCATGCACTATGTAAGGAAATTAATTTTCCTTTTATGATGAATGTTGTAAGTTCCATGGTTTGAAGGTCATGCCATAAATGTATTACTTACCTGGAAGGTATGGAAGTAGCAGCTAAAGGTCTTCCCTCATTAGGCATCACCAGCAGACCTTGTATTGGCCGAGTTACCTTTGGATTTATTAGTAGAGGTTAATAATTCAGTGTGGTGAAGTTTAGAGAGGATATTTTTGAACCTACTCTTTCCAATATTTATCTTGGTATTTGAGAAAGAGCTTTTCCTCCCCAGCTAAGCAGCCTGCTCCTGAGCCTAACAACTTCCCACTGCCCACTTCCTGCTCGTCTTGTGTTATGGAGACTTCGTCTACATTCAGATCTTCCACTTCCTTGCCAACTTTCCTCTTTGTAAGCTCTTGTCATGTCAGCTTCAGCTCCATTACAATGTGACCACTTTATCGTACCACCTTTCCTCCGCTGGTGGCTCCCACCAGCATCCGGCACGCTTGCTCCACCCGGCCCGCCTGCTCCACCTAGCCCACCTACCTTGAGATTATCTACTCCTTTAACTTATGTGCTTCTTTGCTGCCCTGGTTCTCCTCTGCATCTCTTAGTGTCTCTTCTTCCTCCTTCCTCTAAACATGGGGATTCTTCCAGGTCTGTCTCTGTTCTTTCTCAATTAAGCTCATACACTTGTTGAAGAAATCAGCTGCCAGCTTGATATCAGGCCCCTCTAATGTTCCTCCAGATAACTTCCCTTGTAGCACAGGTCTTGCCATCCACCCCATCGGGTGGGTGTTCATCTCCACCCTGACCTCTTGCACGTATGTTCCTTGCTAACTTCCCTTTGGAATGACTTCCACATTGTTTCAGAATTCTTATTATGTCCCCTATCCCCTATCCATCACTGTACTCTGTTACCTTTTCTTGCTGGGCTTACATTCATCCACCTACCTTCCCATCTCATCAGTCTTGCTTCAGCCCTGCCCCTCCTGACCTGACCTCAGAACTCCTGCAGCACCTTCCTCACGGGTCTCCCTGCTTCCTAGCATTCTCCAAGCCAACCCCTCTCAGAGCTAGAGGTTGCAAAATTAATCTTTAACTACAGATCTGATGTCATCCCACCAGAAACATGCCCTGATTCCGTACTGCCTACTAAATTAAGTAAGGTCCTTTGCTTGGCCTGAAAAGGCCTCCAGGATACCCAGCCTACCTCATTTTTTTTTGGCTAGCCCTGGATATACACTCCGTTCTGTAGCCTGACTTGCCAAGCTTTCCGACCTTTGTGACCAAATCTCGCTGTCTATATCGTACTCCCTTCTTCCTTCAACATTACTCTGTTCCTCCAGAACTTCCTCAATTGTCATCTCATTTTTAAATTTTCCAACTGAGTGTGTACTTCTATAGATGCTATTCTGTTCTACAAAGTATAGTCATTATTTGTGTCCTTGATTTTATTAGACTGAATCAAATGAAATTGCCAATATTCAACTGGTTTTTATATTTTAAAAGCGGCAAAAATCAAGGGGTCCAACCTAATGTTTTCCACATTAGATAATCAGGCTTTTTCAGAAAGTCACTGGGTCTGTTGTTTATCTTTGTAATCCTCGCTGGGCATATCTAACCCTAGTGCCCTGCATAAAGCAGCCTTCTTAAATGCTTCTATTGAGTTCAAATGAATATTAGCAAATGGTTCTTATCACTCTTTGCATTTTTGCTTTTGAATATTGAGCTTTGGGAACATTTAACCTCAGGAATTAGTGAAAACTTTGTTTTGCAGAATAACTGTATTTCAGAAGAAGAAAGAGATGCATATGAAGAACTGCTGACACAAGCAGAAATCCAAGGCACGATCAATAAAGTCAATAGTAAGTAATAGACTGTATGAAGGAAATGGATACTTCTACAAGATATAAATTTTTCTTGTCAGAGTCTCTGCAAAACTCTCAACTCGTATCCTTGTAAAACTGCCTTCTATGATGAAAAAAACACTAACTGTCAATGTTGCTCTTAATCATTGCACATCACCTAAGAGTCTCCACGGAGCTTTTTTGGTGATCTGCCCCCAATCTATGCAAGATATCCCAAGTTGTCGTGGAGCTAGTTTGACTGTACCTTCCTGTTTCATCACGGGTACAGTGTATGTCATATTTTGAACTTACCCCCTATTGGGCTAATACTGACAGTTATTTAGTAAAATATTCTGACTTAAAGATTGTCATTCCTTGCTCGTGATTATATGATGGCATTTCATTGGAATTGTAAAAGGTATCATTGACGGTTCTGCTCTTTGTTACTTCCCAGTCACTAGTCTACAGTTTGTAAGAATTGTTTTCTTACAGCTTGTGTAGCTTCAGTGCAAGTGAATGAGACTTGACAGGTCAATGAAATCGCATGGTGACAGGTTTAAATCCATATCCCTGAGACTCTATGGAGTTGCACAGTGTAATTTTTCTTGGTACCCAGTTCCGTTGTGTGACTATAAAGAATAGAAAACTCAGGTCATTAAAATAAGCATATGCAAGTTTAGATGCCTTAATCTCTTTATTAGTCTTTTTCCCTTCTCTGATAAAATTTGTTTTACTTGAGGCAGTTAGGAATTCTGATTGACATTTATTTCTCCAAAGTCAACCTCAATAACCCATATATATATATATATATATATATATATATATATATATATATATATATAAAATCTCAAAAATGAATACATGAAAGACCATCTGCCAAATTTAAATTTGGAGTAGCCACTAATTTCAACTGTCCTAAACCTTGCCTTTAATTTAATGTCATATATGAGCTTTGAATGTTCTTTTTTTGCTCTGAACACCTTCAACGAAATGCACACCTATAGTTGTTACCCAAAAGTTTGTTCCTATGTTGATGGTAGAGACACATCCTAAAGGCTTCAGATGTAAGGCCTTCAGATCTGAGGCCAGATAACATTGATGTAAATATCTAGGAGTTAACAACTGAGTAGCTTTGAGAATTTACCTCACACACACAGCTGCTGAGAGCTCTAAGGTAAAATTTTTTAAGGGAACACCTTAATATTTTGGGATGCATATTCCTATTCTTTTATCCTTGTTAAATTTTGAACATGTTGGTTATGCTACATGAAGCACAATTTCAAGTTTCTCTTTCTGCTCTATTTGAAAGCTGAGAATTTCATTATGCTTCACAGAAACGAGCTACAGGAAGAAATTAACATTGCCAGCAAAACATCTGAGATCCATAAGCTTTGTGAGGAAATGGTTCTGTAAAC
Organism: Rhinolophus sinicus; assembly: GCF_057876585.1. Classification (NCBI taxonomy): domain Eukaryota; kingdom Metazoa; phylum Chordata; class Mammalia; order Chiroptera; family Rhinolophidae; genus Rhinolophus; species Rhinolophus sinicus. Next base: position 48,972,347 of record NC_142503.1, read on the forward strand.
TTTTGCCATCCTTTATTTTTGAAATGTTTATAACCAGTGTGGGGACAGAGCCCCAGAGAGCAGTTTCCAGGCTCTCGGCCTCACGTGGAAAGGTGCTGGCTCGGGTAGTAGATGACCATAGGCTGTGGCTAGTTGGCCGTCAGCTGTAGCTGGTTAGCCAATTGGCCACTGATATAACTGCTACGGCTGCGCTGGAGAGGGGAGTCGGTCGGTTGGCAGAAAAGCAGACAGCAGGTTGCATATCGTGTGAATCCAGCCTCCAGTGAGACTATAGTGGTATGACTCCCCTACCTATGGCTCTGTGGGTGTTCCTTTTTGGCCTAGCCACATCCTGCATTCTTGTGTGGGGAGCGAGAGCTGAGAACCCTGCAGGCCGCCCGGCACGACAACCACTAAAACAGATTCCTTTTTAATGTTAAATAAAATGCCTTATGTGACTGTTTTATACTGTTACAGTTTACTCCATGACAAATTTAATGCCAAATTGGCTATACTTTTTTTCCCATTTTTAAGTAAAAAACATGAGATGATTTGCATTAATGCATAACCAGCTGAAATTATGAATGACATTGCAATGGTTGATGGCTTTAAAGTTGTAGAACATAATTATTCTGAAGTTTTGATTTCTCCCCATCTGAAACTTTATGGTCCAGTAGAACTAAAAGTAGTCTTGAAAAAAACCTTCTAACACATATTTTAGTCAGTGACATAACAATGAGACAATTGTGTACCCTTTAAAATATGTAAATATAGCTACCTGACAAACTTTTCCCCAGCCATATAGGTTATTGTATTAAAATGTTAAAGTGTCTATATTCATAGCAGCCATAGTAGTGGCATAAGTGACAGCTTCGATGGTAATGTCACCAGCTCTGTTGTGAGATCCTTCAGCTTTGTTTGAACTACAATTACTTAACTTTTGGGTTTGGCAAGCGCATTCCATTCATTGCATGACGTATTCTGTTAAAGTCAGGGCTGGAAATTTTGTTAAATTCAGAGTATAAAAGAGCGGGTAAGGTTATTTTATTTTATTTTTAGAAGAAATGGTGCATTAAGAGGGTTTTAAGAATGTGATTTTCTGGTAATATTTTACCATCCAGTTGTGCAAAGTCATATAACAGAGTTTTCAAAGGTGAAGCAAGATCCTGTCCAAAGTAATCAGAGACACAGCTGAAAGGCCTTGAATAACTTAACAGCAAACACCACAATCATGTACCTTCCTCTCTGGAATTCTTTCGTTTGTCATATTAATTCTAAGAATAGAAAAAAGTGTTTGGGTTTTTAGGATCTCTTAGAATAAGTGTACATTTTCTAAGAGTGTGGCATGAAAGATTGCATCCGTTGTATTTCCTGCTACTGAATGATGCCTCTTAGTGAAAGGTTATGGAGGGTAGCTCCTTGCAAATGTAGTTAGAGAAGATAAATTGTCATCTGTTAAAAAGGGTTAGAATAATCTTAGCTGCAGTCTAGTCATATATTAGGAAGACAGACTAACCTTTGAAATGCTCTAGAAATCTATGGGTCTGTGTTGTTTCTACTACCCTGAAGCCTTCTTTATAGAGTAAATGTCCAGTTTGCTGTGGCCTGATGGCAGAGTTCATCACTCATTCTTCCATTTGGTCAGCAGTTCCATTTCTGTTTTTTGAAAACTATGCTGAATCTACTGTTTCAAGCACCTTCAGTTTGGTCACTAAAATTCAGGTCTTTGTAATACGAACAGTGCGGCTGGTAGAGACATCGCAGAGCTTATGGCTGGGTCAGATAATGTCAACCAAGGCATTTCTGTGATCAGGGATTTATTTTTTGAAGTTAACCGATACTAGCACAAACTATTCAATCATATGACTTTTGGCTGTCACATTTTTAAAAACGTACCTGAATTATTTTTTTTTAAGAATCACAATTCATAGATCACAATGTTGAAGGAGAATGTTCTGAGAACTAATACAATCAATGTTAAGTAGCAGTGTGTCCAAATGCTAATTCTGGGTTTTCCATGGTGCTGTTTCAGAGGGAGAATACAGCAGTAGGGCAAGGCTTCACATAGCTTCAAACTCCTTGGGAAGGCAATACTAACACACAGGAGCTTTAATGAGCAATGCTTTTGGGATCTCTATGGCCCAGCCCCAAATATTGTGTGGATGCCCAATGTGTGAAATCCTCAGGGACTGGAACAGTGTGAGAGCTTCATGGAAAAGGTGGGACCAGAACTAGTCCTGAAAGGAAGGATTTTGTGAGGAAATCATGCTAGGCAGTAATGATCTCATAACTCCAGCTCTGCCAGTGCTGAGGTTCTTTCAGGGATTTCCTCCAAGGACTGGACTGACTTCCGATGACTGAGCTACCATTTTCAAGTCTTTGCCGACCCTCCACCTGCAGCTTTTCAGGGTTCATGGAGAGTGACTACTTAGGTTTAATCCTTGGACAGGTGGGCTGGTTGGGTCAGGTCGCAGTGGGAAAAGTGGACATCCTGATGGAATGTGACCCCCACATCCTCAGGGCTGGCTGCAGTGGACCACATCAATGCTGTCATTCGAGAAGGCAACCCCGAGAGTACAGTGCTTGCACTGAAGAAACCAGAGGCCCAGCTGCCTGCTGTGTACCCCTTTGCTGCTGCAATGTATCAGAACGAACTTTTCAACCTCCAGAAACAGAACACCACGGTAAGTCAGAGGAGACTGCACTTCTGGAGATAGATGTTAAATCTGAGTCCGAGCCATGAGGAAAGCTGTTTAGGATGTGAAAGGGGGTGCAGCGCTTTTAACTTGTACCAAGCTCCCATCTCATTGGCCTCCCTGTACCAATGCCATGGCCACCTTCCTCTTTAACTCCTGCTTTTAATCTACATAAAGAATCTAAGAGCATAGTTAGGAAACGCAGACATTGGAAACAGGTGGTTCTTATTCTCTGATTCTTTTTTTAATTTTGGATAATTTTTTAGCTATATGCGATGTTTTTTTTAAATATGTTATGTTTTTTGACATAGAAAAAATAAGCTCTGAATCAGCATTTCTAGAATCTGGAAGCAAAATCAATAGCACCATGGCCTTGATTTTTATAAAATATGCTCCTTAATATACTAATAGTATTAAACAGTAATATTCACATAAGGGTACAGTAATTAAGAACATATGTACTACATATTAAGCCAAACAATAGAACAGAATGCAAAGTACTAGAAGAGAGCCAAGAATTTAATATATGAGAGTGCTAGTGTTTCAAAAAGGTGGGGAAAGGAATGAAATCCTTACAAGTGTTTCACCACTTGGGAAGAAAACATTACCTCACTACACACATCAGAATAAATTTCCAATATATAAGGTATGATCAAATAATACGGTGAAGGCTGCTGCCGAGTGCCATCCATCAGAAACACGGATCTTCAATACGGGAAGTGGCACATCAAACCTTAGTAACAGTGTGTGACAAGTTTCAACCTGTTTAGTGCAATCAGTCGGGTGTGAGCTATGGTTCAGAGAAGGTGTGTTTTAAAGTGTGCCATAAATCATCCTCCATCATGACAATGTTCCATATCACACATCGATTCTGGTATACGGCAATTTCTATCAGTAACATTATGGTGTGACCTTATTCACCGGAACTGGCACCGTGTGACTTCTGGCTCTTCCCCAAAGTCAAAATGATTCAGGGCATGAGCGCAAGTAAAGACACTCACGAAAGTGGACTTGCAGAACTGCTTCAGAAAGTGGCAAGAACAATGGAATAAGTGTGTTCAAAGCGAGGGGGAGTATTTTGAGGGGGATTAATGGCAATGTGTCTTTTACTGTAATAAATTTTTTTTATTTAAACATTCACCGTTTTGTTTGATCACACCTCGTAAAAGGTTAAACATAAGAAATTTTTTTAAATTAAAGTTCTAGTGAAACATAGAAGGACACTGGATCTTAAAAATCAGAAACAGCACTGATCCACCAAAAAAAATGGGAGGAGGGGAAGCATGAACAGGCAATTCACAAACTATCTAATATACATAATGAGAAACACAAAAATATGTTCAAATTCAATCAGAAGTAAGTAAATTATATGAAAACGAAATACGATTACTTGTAGGTATCAGATTGGTAGAGAATTGAGAGATCTAACCTAGTATAGGTATAAATTTAGGGCAGCCGGCATCTCCTACACAGCTGAGGGGAGTAGAAGTGGTATAGCCTTTCTGGAGGGTGACCTTAGTCATGTGTATCAAAGGCTATTACCTATTATCCTGACAGTAACGTTGCTAGGAAACGAATATGAATCAGAAAGTTGTAACCACAAGATGTTTCACAGCATTGCCTAATACCGAGAAGCAGGAAACATACCACATATGTATTTACCTAAAAACGTTGCTCACACTATTATTAAGTGGAAAAAATTAGGTTAACATGTATAATGTTATCTTGTTTATTTGTAATAAAATAATAAAATCAGTTAAAAAGACAAAACCTCTGTAAATGTTTGCATGAATTAAAAATAAATAATAGGATATACACTAAAGGACTGCATAGTAGGATTTGCTTTCTTATTCTTGCTTATCAAGATTTCCTGTTTTCGAGATGCCTCTGTTTACTTGCCAGGACTATTTTAACAGTAGATAGCAGAAATACTTGCCAATAACGTTTGAAAAAAGAATGCAAACAAATTTGCATTTATTTGAACAAACAGGTATTCACAACGTAGGTGAAAAAAATCTAATATGTATAGTATGAGGAAATTTTTATAAACAAACATCTCCCCCAACTAACTTTATATGTACTAACATGTCTGCATTTGCATGAAAAAAATATAAAGTCTTATACCAAGAAAAAGAAAGAAAAGAGTTCCTGTTTTCTAAATAAAAGGATACTACCGGGGGTGCCAAAAAAATGTATACAAGTGGACACTTTGGTCAACGTTGCTCGAGCAGTAGTTCGCTGTAATCAGAAGTGTCTGGATGCTGATGGTAACCTCTTTGAGCACCTCTTATAATTGCAGTAGTCAAACATGACTTGTATTCATCTTTTTTTATCAATACATATTATTATAATTTCAATGCAGTTTTCCTTTCTTAAAATGTGTGTATATTTTCTTGGCAACCTCTGTGTTTTGCAATAAGAGAAAAGTAGGCTTTTTTCTTAAATTGGCTTTATGTTCTCTCATTAATGTTTTCTTCCACTTCTATAGCTTTAGGGCCCAAGGCTACTTGAACTCTAGCATAGTTATTCATCTGCAACAGGGCAACCGTCAACCAGTAGTTGCCCAGACCCATTTCTTCTTTATATTCCCTTATCCTCTTACTGTATACCACTGTAGATATTTGTGGACAGTTCACTGGAAGGGGTAAAGGAGGTGAATCTCAAATGATTCCATTTTGTCCTTTACTTGGAATTTTATACTTTCCCTATGTGTTAAACTTGTAGTTAATGTAAGATGTGTGGATAAAATTTACTTCTATGTTCCCTATAGTAACTCTTTCCTCCCATTTGGTTTGGAAGGTAAAATTATGCTTTGTTACTCTAAAATCAGTTTGCTATAAGATTTCTGTGGAGATCCAGAAAGCTATAATGTATTTTAATATAAATATTACACTATAAATGTTAAATACATATAAATATAAAAAGATAGATGTCAGCTTTATTTTATTTCATTTTCATGCTTCCTCTGTGGTTCTTCAATATGATAGAAGAAATAAACCTTTTGGAGTTGCACCAAGTCAGTATAAAATGATTAAACGGACGAGAGCTTTGAAAGGGGAAGGTGTTCTGAAATCTAAGGTGTATTTTTTAAATAAGCCAAATCCAGATTTATAAACCATATAAATCTGGAGATTCTTATTTGCTTTACCTAAAGATTTACCTTACATTTCTTCAAATAGTTAGACCTTAAGAGTACATTTTAAAATTTCCACCCAATATAAAAAATGTGACTTAGGCTTATATTTTTGGAACTAGAATCAATATTCTTGGTTTGCAGACTTTGATTTACTTTTCTGGGGTTATAACTTTCAGGTGAAATTCTTCCCTCTTTTGCTTACTCTCAATTCAAACTCAAAATTATTAGCTGTGCTAAAATCTTACCTTGCACTCTCGGACAGGGACAACCTTATCTAATCCTTGGCTGAATTATTTGGAAAGCCTGAGTTTGTAAGCACTCAATATAGCTGGGAGTAGGAATCAGCTATGGGAATGCAGATGTTTGTGGAATCATAAATGTTGGTTGTAATTAACTCATTTCCCAAAGTCACCACCTAAGAAAAACTCAGAAGTCATTTTCCTATTCTTTAAAGTCCATGAAAAACAGTTGGCCAATGAGCCCTTTTTCTCCTGGGTTCTCAAAATCTTTGACTTTTCATTGTTCTTTGAAATGTGCATTCTAAATACCTGAAATGTGCATTCTAAACCCCCATCACATCCAGGAGGTGTGTTGTTTGGGGAATTTATATTGCTGTGTGTTTTCTAACAGAACTACTTGGTCCACGAGGAGCTCTTGATTGCGGTGGAAATGCTGTCTGCTGTTGCTTTACTAAACCAGGCCTTGGAAAGCAATGATCTTGTGTCTGTGCAGAATCAACTCAAAAGCCCAACAATAGGCTTCAACAATCTGGATGAGACATATGCGGAACGGTAAGTAAATATATTCCAAACGTCTTTTCAGTGCATAAATGTGTGTTTGGCAGATCTCACAAATAAAGGATTTGTTCCTTACTGAAGGAGTCCGTATAGCCATGCTCATTTTCTGAAAAGTTAGTCTATTTTGTTTTAAGAGTCTTATTCTGTGGTAATTACTGACTGATTTTGTCATTAGCAAAGATTATTTGATAGGTTTAAAATAAAAGAACTGTTAAAAACATGCTTTCCCTTGAGCTTCTTTTAGAGATGACAGAATATACAAAAGTTGGAAGCAACATTAATAGTCATCCAGTCCAGTTCTCTTATTTTACTGATAAGGAAACTGAGTCTGGATTTATGGACCCAGAACTGGGCAGTTGGGCCCCAATCCCCATTCTTCTGATTGTTAAACCAAAGGAATCCTGAGATCACAGTGAATCATGGCGGTGGACACAAAATCAGTTTAGTATCTTTTATTTCCTGTTCCTGAAATATGGTACTAGATAGTGTAATCGATAGTATTATAAAACACTATAGCAGATCTAGAGGCCTGAATAAGGAGCCCAGTGAGAGATTCAGTAAGACGAAAAAAAAAATATAGCGAGTGATTTTCTGTCCTGGATTCTGGTGACCACCAGGGGGAGGTGTCTGCTTAGACCTTGACAAAACTGCTCTTTTCAGATCTTGACGCTGGAGCTGCTCAAGTAGGTAGGTTAGGGAATTCCCTTGGGTCACATGCAGTTGTACAGGAAAAAAATTTTTTAACTTAGAATTTTTAAAAAACGGTGTTTAATCACTTGTCTATGTAGAGAATGGCCCAAAAGTAGTAGGACAGTGAATTTTCCCCGTTTTTAGTCTTCATGGAGAAACTGATGCTCTTATACTAAATAAATTTGTCCACCTTGTTCATATAACACCTCAGAGTCTCTTTCCAAGTAATTTATTTCTATCTTCACTGCTTCTATTAATGACACCACCTTTCCTCCAAGCTTAGAAACCTCAAGGTCAACTTAAGTTTCCTCTGCCCTCTGCCAGGCACCCTCGTGCTGTGAACAGCCTGCTCTCCTCTCTCCCTGACATTAGCCAATCTGTGTGCACTATACCTCTGCAAAATGTTTCCGTTTCCCAGTGCCCACCTCATTGAGACTTTTCAACCTCGCTTCTGTAATAACCTTCAAATTGGTCTTCCTACATCTTTCCTATCCTCATTCATTCTTACCTAACAAGGCTTTACTACTCCCTTAGTGCTAGAGTGGAAGACAGACTGGTCACTCCTTTAGGAAGCCTAATGGAGCACTACTGGGGCACTAATGGGAAATCTTGATGAGAGAATTGTCAAGACTGTCCCATAGATTTAGCATCGTTGGCCACACCCTATAAATGACAGTACCCCCTCTCTCCAAATCACCCATTTTGATTATCAAAAATGTTTCCCTCCCCCATCCCAATTTACAAATAACCTATTAATGGTCCCACACCCCGTTTAAAAACCACTTTTACCCCTGTAGTTTTCTCCTGGGGCCTACAGATACAGCTTCAGAGTTCAGGTATTCTGTATAAGAAGCTTTTAAAATTTGTGTTTCTTTTAATAATCTTTTTAAAACTTGATTTAAGCACTTTCTGGATCACCTGGATGACAATACTGACATCAGGTTTCAGGGTCCCCTTTGGTTCTTATATTGACAACTGCTGACCTTCCTCACCATTCCACTTTCAGTGTCAGCTTTTTAACCCGGTTTTCAAGTTTAAGAAACACTGCTCTGTCTGGGCCAGTCCCTATGGTTGTACACGTTCTTCATAGCACAAAAATGCTAGGCAGGTCCACTCTGATGAATTCTTACAAAGTCTCTACCTGTTTGCCATGGCTTCCATCCTTGGGACCGTGTTTTCCTGGAAAAGTACTTTTATCTAACTCTCACAAAAGTGCTGTAGGGTTGGCATTGGTTCTAGGCATATGTTGTTCCCACATTAATTGTTCTCAAATGTTGCTATGTTTATAATACTACTCTATTTAAGTGTTCACTGGTCTCATCTGCATTAAGAACAGACTCCTCACTGTAAAATAAACGTGTTGTCCTGACCTTAGTTCAGCTATATCCCTCCTTGTATTTTGCACATCAGCCAAGCTCGATCCGAACGCCCGGTGTTCTTTCTGGCCTGTGTGCTCCTATGCATGCTCCTCTCACCACCAGAAACACGGTACCTGTCACCCATCTCTGCCTGGCCCAGTATTAGAGCTTCCAAGTCCTGCCTGCTATAGATTACACTTCCGTGAATTCTTTCCGTGCTTCTCCTTGTCCCTGCTAATGTCATCTCTTCTGAAAACTAGCATGATGTGGTTAGAGGAACATATCCTTGGAGCCAAAAATATCTGAGTTTGACTCTTCCTAGCCAAGCCCTTTTCTCTTCATCTATAAAGCACAAAAACAGAGAAAACAAAAACACCTACTCTGCATCGGCAGAACAGTTTTGAGGATTAAGTGCCTGGTTTAGTATCTGTCCTGGACGAGGTACCCTACCACTAATGTTTCCTTCCTCGGAACCTCGTCATTTCTACTCTTACGGACGATCTCGATTTTTATGGCCTTTCCTGTGTTCCACTTTTATGCCCTTTTGAGTTTTTGTCTTCTTATCCACTAGACTGAAAGTTCCTTGAAGTAAAAGCTGCTTCTTCTTCATCCTACTATTCCCTGTAGTGCCGGCCACAGGTTTTGTGCACAGGAAGTGCTTAATAAACATTTGCTGAACTAAATTGGAATTGTAATCTTTTCAAAGCTTCCCAAATCTGTTAGAAATACAATCTTACTAGTCTGTCCACAGAAGAGAGCTCTGAGAGAGGCAGGGAGGAAAAGGACATGGACCTTGTGGGTGAACTACAGAATACTTTGGTACTGGACACGAATACTCAGGGAAAAGCCTGTGGAACTCTGTTGTGTTACCCCTAAAATCTGTTCCCTTTGGCTAGTGTTTGTTCATTTCTAAAGAAATGATGGGCAATTGTGTTTTTTTCCTGTGTTCATCCTTAAGCTTTCTCATTTTATTCCCATTGGGTTATCATTTAGACGTTAAGCATGTGAAATGCCCATAAGGATTTTGCACTTTTTTCTAGACTGGTTCTTTCTATAAGGGATGATAATCAGTGCAAGTTGCCATTTATCCGTATTGTTATTGTGGTCAATATTATTTATTATATATTACTAGTGACACAGAATAGTTTCTTAGGTTCATAACTCTTGGTAAAGTGAAAATCAGACACATCACAGTTAGCCAGTTTCAGGCCTGCATTTGGTGACACCTCATTTAGCTGCAGATAATGAGTCACCACCAACACTTCCTATTTTAAAAGATGTAGTTCTCTCTCAAGCTACTTTCTATGGAAGACACTTCAGTGTCACCTTGAGACATGCAAAACTTTAAGAAAATTTGTCACAACAGGAAAACAGTTTTAGACTCAATGTGATGTTAATTCTTTTAATCTCTGTTAGCAAATCCACAGGGGCTATTCAGAAGTCAAACTGCCTAGTGAATCATTATGCACATAGCGGATGGGTCTTTATTTCCCTGGTGTGATGCAGAAGCAAACAAAACTATCTGTGGGATGCCTTTACTTTGGGCTAGAATAGCTCATGATAGCTTAAGGTTATAACATTGGTTCTATGATTTTTAAATAGGAAATTGATTATCGAGAAATGAAAGTTTCTTAGTAATATATCAAGATGGATATACCTTAGTAAAATTTTCCCAGACAAGAAAAATAATTGGAATGGTTGACCAAACTCTTATTTTCCAGAGGGCTATGCAGAATGAGGAGGGTCAAGGGTCAGGAATGAGGTGGGAGAGTGCTATGACAGTGAGGGGACACAGAAGAGAGGTGTTTGAGTAGCCAATCAGAATCCTTAGGGGAAATGAGCAAGTGAGGAGAAATTTTACGATATTCAAGAAAACATACAGTGAGGATGTATGTTATTCAGCAAGATTTCTAGAACTGGGTTTGCATTTTATTGGATTCCTCAGTAGACATATTGGATCTCAAGGCAACTCAGCTATGTTAGGGTTCCAGTAGAAAGGTCTCTGACAGCTCAGATTTTGGAAAGAACAAGAATAATAAAAAGAACCCTTTATGGAAGGGTTGAGAGCCATGGTAATTCAGAGCCAAGACACACAAACGTGAGGAAAATTAAAAACTGGGGAAAAAAAAAAAAAAGCAATTTCACAGAGTTGAGAACTTCTGAGTTTTTTTGTTTGTTTTGTTTTGTTTGGCTTGAGTTGGGTACGAGGTTGGATTTTGGAAAATTAAATAGCATTTGTACATCAAGAATTTTTAGAAAATGAACACTATTAATATAAGTGAGCTTGTCGTATGTTGACAGAGCTGCACCAGACAATTTTAGTTGCGTTTCTACTCTTTGTCTAACCTCAAAGTTTATCTTTGGCCTCATGTGTCAAGTTTCAGATACATAACATGAACAAAGAATGAATGTCTCTGATTCTTTCCCTTCCACAGTTATGCAAATGAACTACTCTCCGTTAAACTGGAAACCTTATCCCAAGGGCAAGAGAACTTAACCTGGAATGAAATTCAAAATTGTATTGATATGGTTAATATTCAAATTCAAGAAGAAAATGAACGTAAGTATGGAACACTTTCTTCCTCTCATATAGGGAGAATAAGGTGTCTGGACAACTTAGTTCTCTAGATTAGGAGTGCAAATTTTGACTCACGGAGCCCTATGAGAGCACACTCCCCTAATATGTATCTGTCTATATATAAATGTTCTGCCTCTACTACTGTGCCAACATACTATAAAGCATACAGAAAAAGACATGAAAGGACAGAAAAAATACATAAGTAGGAGTGTGATCAGAGCATGGTGCCTGAAGAATGGCTTCTCTGTTTACAACACATCCAACAGGAACTTGGGTTGACTCCTCATAGGTGGCAGGACACTATGACCTTCCTGTGACATTATGCCTTATACATGGAAAAATTAAATAAATAGAAGTCCTCATATTGTTCTTTGGTTCTTCCGAGATGACAACTCTACATGATAACTCAGCTTTGTAAGCACTCAATTTTATTTTGACCTTTCATTTGAGCATTTTCTGACATACAACCCATGTTCCTGCCCTACAAAGAAATTGGAACATATTGTAATCGTTGCTGTATAATCACAAGTCATGGTGATTTGTTGTGTTTCTTGAAATTATGAGCTTCCCGCATGAAGTGGACAATCCCAAGAAGATATGTCCTGAAACATACTTTCTAAATGTCAGCTTGCTTCCTTATCCTTTGCCGCTCGCTTATAAAAACAGAGTGAAGAATGAGGAGCTGTGTTATTTCAACCATCAGTATATTCACTGCTTTTCTGTAGCATAAATTACCAAATTCAAGTTTCAAGCCGTCGTTTCCATCATCAAAACAAGCAAACCAGCACCATCATTTTTGGCTTCCTCTGAGTTTCTTGATTTGTCAGTAATATCAGATTAAGATTGAGAATATTGTTGACCTCCCTTCTAACCACCACCTTTGACTTATTTTTCTAACTTACTTGTTCTAAGTTTGCTGATAGAGTAGGCAGATACTTCTCGCACAAATGTAGGGTGTTTTGTTCTAGTATGTTTTGGTAAGCTCTTAGGCCTGGTCTTCAAATGCTCTAACTTCAGGATAATAAAATTACTCTTGAGCTAAAACATATGACTTTGTTAGTTAATTGTATTTGCATAGTTTTCTTCTCTTTTTACTGTTTCCTACGAGCACTATGCCCAGCATCAAGGCTGAGTTTGTTATTCTGTTAAAAATCGTCTCACTCTAGGCCCCAAATAGAAAACAGGGTCCAGGTGTGTTGTCTTGACGTCGTGTTGATGCTGTGTACCGTAGATCTATCACCGTTATATGAATCCCTGGACACTTTCTTTTGTCCTTTTCAAATTTTGTACAAACCTAAATTTCCTCTTTTGCAACCACAGTTTTTTGCTTCCTTTGCATTTCCTTTTACTGAAGCATTTTGGAATCCCTGCAATGAGATGGCTTACACATGGCCCACTTAGCTCTTGCCTGACACGTTGGCTTGGGAGCCAGTGGTTCTTGCCAGATGTTAGCCAAGAGAGAAGCACTAATTTGAGCAGATGGTCAACATCATCTGGTAAGGAAAGAAAACACTGGTGTGTATGTCCTGTTACAAAGCTCAGTTCCCCAGTCCTCTGCTCTCCTGCCTTCCTCCTAGACACCAGTTCCATACTTTGAGTCTCCAGCAATGGTTTGGGTGCTTTGGCTAATGCCACCCAAGGGTAGGACTCCTCTCTTTGGGTTGGCAAAGCAAAGAATCATGTCCTATGTTTGCTAACTTTTTCCCAGTTCTTTCTGACAATCCCCACCTTGCACGTCTGCTTTGGTGATTTTGCTGTGTGCTGCTTGCGCAAGTGAAGGTGCCTTAGTTCTCAGTGTTGAGCAATTGTAGTTTTACTCTCATTCTTGACATTGATTAACAAGGGGGGGAGGCCATTTTTGTCCCAGACTATCTAATAGAGCCTTTGCTTTTACCAAGAAAAGAAAAACAAGTAACATTTGCATAACTTTAAAAGAACGTGGTCTTTTGTAGGTGTATATCATTTTTAAGCAAAAATCTCTTTGAATTAGAATGGCATTTGTCTAGGTAACTACAGTACTGTTATTCTCTATGTGATATGTCACATGGCTACTACATGCGATATATCATCATTCTATTTTTTTTAAGCATCTTGGGAAGGGTGTATGCCATAACCAGAACAGTTATTTCATATATTCTTTATCATATTTCCTTTCTAGAATTTGGGGGATTTAATGCAGCATATTTAATGTCTATTATTTGGTTTGGTTTGTTTTTCTGTCAAAATGACGTATTTTTGTTTAAAGTTCTTCAAGTACTGAGTTTGATATATGTATAGGTAATTACTTAAAAAGCTAAATTTAAAAAAATACACCATTGTGAACAGGCACAAATTGTACAATAAAATAATTAAATCATCTGAAAGAGCTAAGAATTTTTCGTGGACATCTTGCAAGTGCATTATTTTCCCACCCTACCCCTGCCATATATGCACACAGATCTAATCCTCTGAATTGTAATGTGTATAAGGTATGCAGCTAATGCAAAATGACAAGTGGAAGGTGAATTTAATGGAAAAGCTGCTGAATGCATTTCCTCAGACTTGGATGTTCTGTTGATTTCTTACTGGAAAGTGCATTTTTCCCAGTAGAACCATAGAGGAGCATTATTTTAACCGGGTAGCCTCGTTTTCTTCCTTTGAATTTTTGCTTTTTAAATTTGGTAGTTACCATTCTGTGTAAATTATCTCATCTGCTTGTTCAAATTCATGACCTCTAAGAGAATGCCCACTATCTCATTGGACTAGAATCTTACGGTCTCACACAGTGATTTAAAGTGGTCCATGAACTGAGGCTCAGCAATCTTTGTTCAAATAGGATTTCCCCTTTACTTATCAACAGAGGAAGTGAATCAGTAGCGCCCAAGGGGGCTTTGGGTAGGTCTTTTAGCTCCTATGAGGTCACTTACTATGACCTCAGGGCCTTGTGTCCTTAGGAACACAGCAAACAAATTTAAGTAGGTGATTTCAATCAAGTCAGCTGGAATGGACTCATTCTCAGGTGATCAGCCGTTAGGAAGTCATTTCACAGACATAGTTCTGTTAAGATCATTTTTGGATGGGGTGTTTAAAAGTGTTTAGAACAGTCTATCCAAGAGGGTGTCCAGAGAATGACATGAAGTATTCTGTGCTCTCCAGTTTATAACTACTGCACGGTAAAATGATAATACCTTGTATGAGGATAGTACTTAGACTTTCCCGAGTTCTTCCAGTGTTTTGAGATCATGTAACTTGTATGTTAGAGAAGTACTTTTGCTTTTGCTTCAAAATACTTAAATATTATGATCGGAAATAATTTCTAGTCATTTTAGATTGTCCCTTCCCTTCTCCAGATAACTTTTTCATTCTTAACAAGGTGGTATTTATGGATGATCTATTTGGACAATACTTACCTAAATAGTCTACCTTAATTTCCATGTCAAGATAAAGATAAATTTTAAAAATTACAAGTACTTACTCTATTTCATAGCGTATCACTTTCATAAAGTGACTTGTGATTGTTTCTGATGAAAAATAACTGACAAAATGAGAAGTAATAAGTTTGGATTTAAGAATGTTTATTTTCTAAGCCTACTGTTTGGTAATGTTTAGATTGTTTAGTAGTTCTCGTCCATCAGCACTAATCTGGGAAGCAAAAGCCCCCCCTTTAATAAATATATATGTTTATTTTATATACATATATATGTAATAAATATATATAGCCAAAAAAAGTATATACATTTTAAGAAAGGAAAAAACTGTATTAAAATTATAATACTCAATATATGCCAATAACAAAAGATGAATACAAATCATGTGTATACATTTTTTGCCATATATAGAATACACGCACATATTCATGTATATGTACATATTTATATGTACACTATAGTTTTTGTGACTGGTTGATAGTTTATTTTTAACAATAAGGTGGTATTGAGAAGTGGCCTCCAAATAAGTTCCTTCTGCTAGCGTTTCAAAAGCTTTTCAGATTCCATAGCTTGGTTTCTGTGCTTTTCATTGTTGGAACTTATAGTCTATGTCCTAAGATCCTGTGGTGTGATAGAGATGATAGAAGGTTAAACTGGTGGATATGCTTATTTTTCCTTTGGTACCTCCATGATTTAGAGCTCCAGATGTTATTTTACCACGTGGTATTAGAGAAACAATTTGTGGTATTAGTTAGCCATATTTGAACTTTAAAAATATCCCAAAACATGCCTGACTATGTTGATTTCTATGGAGCCTTCCTACACTTCCCAGCCGTGTATGGCTATTTCAACTAATTAAAATTAAATAAAATTTAAAGTTAAGTTCTTTAGTCATACTAGCCACATTTTAAATGCTTAATAGTTAGATGTGGTTAATGGCGACCATTTTGGATAGCCCAGATACAGAACATTTCCATCCTAGAACATTCCATTGGACAGTATTGGACTATATTGTCCTGGAAATTTACTCTAACACTGTATGGAATTGCTTGATTTCATAACTACCTCTATTTTGGCATTTTTTTAACACAGTGGTAAAGTAGAGAAATCCCAAGAATAGAATGTATATCCAAACCTCTTTGTACCTCAGTTGTTTGTTTATTTTTCTCTATATGTCTACATTAAATTCTTCCAGCTCTCGTATTCTCTGCTTCCATCATCCAATGTCTTGGCATTACTATCTAAGTGAGGGTTACACTAGGAATTAGCATCTTTGCTGCTACTTTTATGTAAAGTTATCACCCCTTTTTATAACAGTTTCATTGAGATATAATTGCTATACCATAATTTTCCTTTTTATTATGTTTTTATGGTGCTTTTTATTATTTAAAAGTTATACAACCATCACCACTATCTAAATTCAGAACATTTTCATCACCATAAGAAGAAACTTCATACCCATTAGCAGTCACTCCTGTTTTCCCCTCCTTCCATCCCCTAATAACCACTAATCTACTTTGTTTCTATGGATTTGCCTATTCTGGACATTTCATGTACATAGAATCATGTAATATGTGGCCTTTTGAGTCTGGCTTCTGTCACTTAGCATAAAGTTTTCAAGGTTCATCCATGTTGTATCATGTATCAGTCAGTATACTTCATATTCCTTTCTAGGTCAAATAATATTTCATTCTATGGCTATACATTTTGCTTGTACATTCATCAGTTATTGGATATTTAGGTTGTTTTTACTTTTAGCTACTATGAATATTGCTTCTATAACATACATGTGTAAGCTTTTGTGTGAACATATGGTTTCAGTTTCCTTGAGTATATACCTAGAAGCGGACGTGCTGGATCATATGGTAATTCTGTGTTTAATATTTTAAGGAACTGCCTGTTTATCTGGGTGACTGTACCATTTTCCATTCCCACCAGCAATGTATGAGAATTCCAATTTTACCACCTCTTCACACCATTTGTTATTTTCTTTTTTATTATAGTCATCCGAATGGGTATGAAGTGGTATTTCATTGTGATTTGGATTTGCATTTTCCTAATAACTAATGATATTGAGCATCTTTTCATGTGCTTATTAAAAGAAATGTCTTTAAAGAAATTCTATTCAAATCCTTCACTGATTTTATTTTATTTATATTTTTAAGGAGGGTGCAGCTCACAGTGGCCCATGCGGGGATCAAACTGGCAAGTTTGGTGTTATTAGTTAGCCCTGCGCTCTAACTGAGCTATCTGGCCATCCCACCTTCACCCATTTTAAATTGGGTTTTCTTTTTAGTGTTGAATTGTAAGGGTTCCTTATATATTTGGCATAGTTGCATACAGGTATCTGAGTCCTTTATCAAATACAGCGCTTGCAAGTATTTTCTCCCATTATGTAGGTTGTCTTCACTTTTTTTGATGGTGTCCTCTGAAGCACAAAGTTTTAATTTTTATAACATCTCATTTATTTAATTTTTTTTCTCTTGTTGTTTGTGTTTTTGACATCATCATGGAAAAGTAGTGCCTAATTCAAGGCGACGAAGATTTACTCCTGTATTTTCTTCCAAGGGTTTTATAATTTAACCTTTTACTTCTAGGTCTATGATTCACTTTGAGTTATTTTTTTGTGGAGTGATAATAGGGAATCCAACTTCATTCTAATGGATATAGATATCCAGTTGACTCAGTGCCATTTGTTATAAAGACTATTATTTTCCTGTTAACTAGTCTTGGCACCCTTGTCAAAAATCAATTGATCATCAATGTAAGGATTTATGTCTGAACTCTAAATTCTATTCCATTGATCTGTATGCCAATGCTTATGCCAGTACCATGCGGTATTAACTATAGCTTTGTAGTTTTGAAATTTGGAAGAGTCCTCCAACATTGTTCTTTTTCTTTCTTTTTTATTAGTTTCAGGTGTACAAAACTACATAGTGGTTAGACATTTACACCCCTCAGAAAGTGATAACCCCAACAAGTCTACCACCCCTCTAATACCGTATATAGCTGTTAAAGTACTATTGACTATATTCCCTATGCTGTACTTTACATCCCATGACCACATTTTTTTTTTTAATTATAGTTGACATTCAATATTATTTTGTACTAGTTCAGGTATACAGCATAGTGGTTCTTTTTTCAACATTGTATTTTTTATTCTTAGTCCCTTGCATTTCCATATGAATTTTAGAATCAGCCTGGCAATTTCTGTTAAAAAAAATAATAGGCAGCTGGGATTTTGATAGGGGTTACATTGAATCTGTAGATCCATTTGAGGAGTACTTTTATCTTAATATTATGTCTTCCAATCTATGAACAGGAGATGATTTTTCCATTACTTTAGGTCGTCTTTAATGATTTTCAATGGTGCTCCATGGTTTTCAGTGTGCATATCTTATGCTTCTTCCGTTAAATTTATTCCTGTCTGTTCTTTTTGTAATTATAATGTATTTGTAACTGGAATGTATTGTAAATAGAATTTTTT
This sequence comes from Rhinolophus sinicus, assembly GCF_057876585.1. Classification (NCBI taxonomy): domain Eukaryota; kingdom Metazoa; phylum Chordata; class Mammalia; order Chiroptera; family Rhinolophidae; genus Rhinolophus; species Rhinolophus sinicus. Next base: position 48,990,475 of record NC_142503.1, read on the forward strand.
TCTTGATTTCATTTCAGACTGCACATTGCAAGTGTATAGGCATACAACTGATTTTTGTACATTGGTCTTTTCTCCTGCATCCTTGGCTATACTTATTTATTAGCCCTTACATTTTTGTGTGTGGATTCCCCACCCTCCCTTGCTAACTCAATCTTTGCCATTGGTAATTCTAGAGAACTTATAATGTACTGTAACTTAAAAGGAAAACGTTTTCTTCATTTTCTAGGAATTGTGGCTGTAGGGTACATCAACGAAGCTATTGATGAAGGGAATCCTTTAAAAACTGTAGACGGGCTGATGTTACCTACTGCTAAGATCAAAGATGTCGACCCAGAGCTCGCTCAGCACTACCAGGATGTTTTATACCAAGCTAAGTCACAGAAGCTCGTGGTGAGTCTCAGGAGCTTTGTTTTTTTCCAATTTACAGACTGGGTGAGGAAAAAGGTGGAAAGGAGGATTTTTTTAAAACCATTTTTCCTAAAGCTTATGAGCTTCTTGTCCCAGCAATTGCCTGTGGGTCAGAATGGAAGCGATAGGGCTATCATTTTCCTGCCATCAAACATTGAGGGAAAGCCAGCTCCAGAGCTGATGACTGCTTCTACTCTTTTACTGAAAACTCAGTGTGGGTGAGTTCTTGTTCAGAATCCAAGTTATTGGATATTTACTGAGCATGTAGTAGGTACATAATGCAATATATAGCATCTGGTATGGGAAAGGGGATCCAAGGAACCCAGGGTACCATTGAATGTTCTCTGTCTTTATCCTCAATGCTTCGAAATTTATTGAGGCAGTAGGCATTCTCAGATAGACTGCTTAAGTAACAGTAAAGTATGTGGCAAAGTGTCAAAATGAGGAATGCACAAAATGATTCAGAGATGGTTGGGATTGTTGTGGATTAGAATCCTAAGAGAAGCTGAGCTGGCATGGAGACAGAGTAGGAGCTGGGCCTGAAAGGTAAAAATGAGTTGGTTAGGTGGGTGGAAAGCAGGGTGATGCAGGCAGGTAATGGGTACCAGCATGGTTTGTTCTAGGCATAGGAGGAGACTGACCTGTGACCTGGCCAGAGTCCCCATAAAGAACAGAAGGTTTTATCTGGCTGTGGAGCTTGTGATATTATAAGGAGTCCTACAGATACTGGCCACTATTGGAAGGGTACTGGACTAAGTGGTGAGGCTGTATAACCTGTCAGTGGAGAGTGGGAGTGACGCCACCTGGGACCTAGCCACTCATAGCTACCAAACAAACCCAAAAGGGGTGAGCGTCTCCTCTGTATGGGTCTTTAGAACCGAGAAACTGCCTCATCTGAAACAGGAAACGTAGCTTTGGTTAGAGCAAACATTTATTGATCACCTGCTGTTTGCCAGGCATGATATTAGGTACTTGATGCATATTCTCAGATAATCCACGTAACAGCCTCGTGAACTATCATTATTACCATTTCACAGATAATGAAACTAAGACTAAGTTGTCCAAAGTTACCCCAAAATAATTAGTTCTGTGACCATGCTGCATTCTGTGTCATTCAGAAACATATATTATGGTACATTATGGCAGATGGAAAAGGATGTTTATCATAGCATTGTTTGCAACAGCAAAAGACCAGAAACATCCGAAGTGCCCATTAGGAGGGGACTGGTTAAATGAATTGCAGTATATCCATACAGTGAAATACATAAAAAAATGAATGGATTTATATTAGACAATTTTTAGTATGTATATGTACTGTTAAGTGAAAAAAGCAGGCTTCCACATACATAAAAATGGGATACACCCCCATATATATTTACACTTATGTGTGCATAAAATACTTCTGGAAGGAGACTCCTTCTGGAAGGTGAACTAGGTAGAAGGCTGATATAAATGGGAGACTTCTTTTTCACTCTGTTTTTGTACCGTTCAGATTTTTAAAATTTTTACAGGGCTGTGCATGTATTACTTACTCAGTGTTTCTAAACTTTCAGAAAAAAATGTGAACAGCTCACAAAGGGCTACTTCCCACAGTCACTTAGTCTAGTTTCTAGAACAGGACCTTCTGCTCTAATCCAGTGTTCCCTTCAAAGCAACAACCTTCAACTCAAGTCATTAGAAATATTTTGGCATCATATAGTCCCCAGCAGGGAACAGCAGTGGTTGCCTCTGGGGAAGCTCATTGAGTGCTGAAGGAAGAAGATATATTTTCTAATCTTTTTAGTTTTATACCATGTATTACCGATGCAAAAAAAAAAGAAAAGAAAAGAAAAAGAAAAAACTTAATAAATAAAAATTTACTCAAATTAAAAAAAAAAAAAAGTAAATTCTGTTCACACTGCTAAACTGCCTCATTAAACGTGAAGAAAACTGTTCCCTAAGGTAGGGGCTTCCAATAGGGATAGCAGTAGCATGGACTTACCCCCTCTGCTTTACAGATACCCTCACAGAAATCTTCCTCAGTTGAGCCTCACAGCAAGCGTGGGTGCTCTCTTATCTGATGTGAATGAACCTGAGGCTTGGGTTGAATTTTCATGCCTGTGAGTGAGAGAATGAGACTCGCATCTAAGCCTTGTGTTCCCGCATCCCAGCGGGAGGAGAATAGGAGACCCAGTCAATGAGGAGGAGGGGACCGCCTTCTGCTGTCCCCACTGATGTAGCTGTGGCCCTGGCACATAGCACATTCACCGGCATTGGAAGACACAAGTTACTTGTTTTGAAGACAAGACACCATTCAAATCTTGGCGTTGCCACAAATTAGCTGGGGATTTTAGTCAAGTCACCAAAATTTTCTATGCTTCAGTTTTCACACATGTAAAATGAGAATAATAGTACCTGTCTTATAGGATTATGGTAAGAATTCAATAATATACATATATAATATAATAAATGAATATATTTTATGTTGGTATATAATGCATATCAACATATATATAATTACATTGATTATGACTGTATATAAGTGTTAGAGTATTTAGCATGGAGCCTGACACCCCAAAAAAGTACTTAATTTATATAGGTAATGTTGTTATGGGCACCTCTAGCTGCCACACAGGTAAGGGGTGAGTGATGTCTGTGTCACGAAGTCCTTACTAGACATAGGCCCTGCTCTGTCCACAAACCAAAGTTGGAATCTTCTGTGTACAGAGTAAAAATAGACCTGAGTTCCTCACCTCTCACGGCCACATGGGGGTTTGTTTCCTATTGAGGTGAGCCTGACTCTACAAACTTTTCATAGGCAGGCAGTGGAGGTCCCCTCCAGAGCATTGCAATCTCAGGGTTCTAGATCAAGATGGAACTCCACAGCCCTGCTCCAGGGAACCCAGAAGCCTTCCACGAGTGCCTATACAGCACCAGCTCTCTGCTGTGCCTCCTTCCTGAGTATGAAAGCAGTAGCTTTAATAGTGTAATTACAGCATCAAATATAAGCCTAGGATCTGGGTTCTAGTTCAGGCATTAAACCACCTTTGGCCAGTAAAATTAGGGTCTTGAACTATATTGGCAACAGCTGACACATTTAAAACACTACAGTTCCAGGCCATGAATCTAATTTGGCTAAATTCCTATTTTTAAACAGTTTTCTTTCTCTGGCCAGTAATTTTGAAACTTTCTTTTCTCAGCCTGTTCTCTTTCCCTGGGGGAAAAAATCTGATTTTGTTTATTTGGTGGGGTCTCTGTGTTCCTTTTTTAACCTCTGCTGTTTCAATACCTGGAAGTTTCCAGTTGTGTGTTTTATGGTGTTATTTCTGTGCCTTGCCTTCCCAAGTCCAGCCCTGGAAAATTATAGAAGAAAATTGTATTACTGGTATTATCAGTAGACAACAAAGCTTGTGCCAAAGTACACAGCATTAAAAGTTTCAATGATAATATCTTCTTAGAATGGATGCTCATTTTTATCAAAGGTTGATGACAGTGATATAAGTTGGTGAAGATTCTTAGTCCTTGTTAATGGTATTTCAAGGTATTTCAAGTATAACCTTGTATAGGCACCAAATTCCTTTTATCTCTTGAGGAAATTCTGGGTAATGGGCATGTTGGTACACACTTAGCAGAGAACACTTGCTGTCTCTGGAGGTAGTGAGTTGTGAGCTATTTTAAAATTGAAGGCTTTGCTTGAGAACATCTGAATTATACCCCCCAAAAGGTCTGTTTTGCTGCATGTGTATTTGCTGCATAAAAATTAAGCGTGCTCTTAACAAGTAAATATTATTGCATGTTTTCCCTAGATAAAACTGTATTACAGATGGCTTTATTTGCAGAAACAAATTCCTTCCACTGAAGTGTTCATCTTCGTAAAACTTATTTTAGATTTTTTTTCTTGCTTTTACGTGTTTACCTGATTTTTATTCTCCACATAACCACACACATATGTGCATGTTTTTTTTTAACCTAAGTCAAATGAAATAAGAAACTCTACATATTCAAAACTATGCATTTAAAATGTTTTTTATTGCTTTGCTAGTCACTACAGAGTATATGGTCAAAGTACATTCCTACAGACTTGAAAATTTATCTCAGCAATCCTTCATGCCCTTAATCACTAATAGCTTACTTCCTGTCTAATCCCTAAACTAACGGAGATATACTCATTTACCTACAGGAAGATAATGGGCGTTTATAACAAAATATCATTTCCCCATTAAAAACTGTCTAAGAGACAAAAATAATGGAGGCATTATTTTAAACTTCTAAATGACTTTAGGAGTATATTCTTAACTTAGCTTCCTTTTTTTTTTCTTTTTTTACATGCCCAATCAAAAATGATGTTGTCCCATGTCATACAGAGTACTTTGCTTTCTCAGTATGAATTCAGTGGGCTTTCATGCCGTTAAGACGCTTTGGGATTTTTATTCTTTCATTCATTTGACCACATGCTGTATAAAGCATGGAGCTGGGCCCCACAGACCGTGAGGAGACCTGGACCTGGGGCTGCTACCAGCAGCATAAAGAAGGGAGAGGACGAGCCCTTCTCTACTACACGTGGTGCTTAAGTGTTTATGGAATTAAGACTTGTGTATAAATGAACTGTATGAGTATGTAAGTGCTGTAATGAAAACACAAGAAAATGCTATGCAAGTTCAGATTAGAAAAATGAACTTCTAGCTTGAGAATCAGGGAATAGTCTTTCTTTCAAGGACTTCAAGAGATGGAAAGGATTAAGGCAAACATGTTAGAAATAGCTTTCCAATTAGAGGCAGCGAGAGAAAAAATCACAGCAAAGCAAGAAGCTTGGCGAGTGCCTCTATCACACGCAAGGTTTATTGGGAAGTAGAGTTAAAAAGTTAGCTAGCTCTGCATGCCAAGCTGAAGATTTATAGTTTGTTCCAAAGCAGCAGAGAGGCAATGGAGGTTTTTGAGCTGGGGGTTTTGAGTGATGTATTCAAACTGATATTTGAGCAAGAATAATCTGGCAGTGGTCCACAAAATGGTGAATAGATAGGCTGGCGTAAAGAGAGTGGCTGGAAGGCAAAAGTGGGACTAGGATGATGGATCCTAGTGAGAGACATTACAAAGTTAGCATCAGCTAATGAAGCAGCCATCAATATGAGAGGCTGAAGAATCAAAATTGACACCAGTTACTGAAAACTGCGATCTTAGCTTCTCCCCATGCTGTACCCTTGTCCTAGTCTCCCTCAAGTCATCTAAAGTAATAACCTCATAGAAGTAGGGAAGATGGAGATATAAAGAGCTTGAAGGACCAGTCAGGCAAATGTGTCAGTTGCCAGTAAGAGAGTGGTGATATCTTTTTTCCTGCACTGATGTTCTTAAAATACTGATCAAGATTTTTAAAAAGCTATTGCTTTTGTAATGTTTTATTTTGAAGCACTATCTCTTAGGAGCTCAAAAATGGAGCTAGAGAATAGAGCTGCTTGCACTTATGCGCATGTTATCCCATGAAGGTATGTTTTCACAAATAGCTTTCCTTGTTCTCTAAGATGATTTCACTATTGTAAGGTAAGCAGTGGAGTGATCTTTAATTTTTGACATGAGAAAATAAAAGAATGGATCTAGGCAACTATTCAGACTACCAAGGCACAAAGCTATGAGATAGATAAAGTATAAGCCATCAGTGTTGTAATAGTAGGTGGCATGGTGAATAATAAGTATAATATTGCTTGGAGCAAAGCAAATGGTAAAGATCACGAGAATGAGGAGACTCGCCTTAACATACCACGACCATCTCTGATCATATGTATTAAGTGTCCGAATGATGGCTGTGTAGCAGTAGATAATGACCACAAATGGAATTAAGAATCCAAAGAATGCCAAGGAGATGAAGTAGTAGAGTTGGAAGGGAGATGAAGACTCGCATGTGTTGTGGACATCATGGCAGGTGGTAATGTCCAGCTGGACAAGATAATACTCCTGCTTCAGGATGAAAAATGGCAACATGTATAAGAAAACTGTAGCCCACACCAATCCACATGTTACCAAGGCATAGGTGCGCTTGGGCAGCCCCCGGTAAGTGAAAGGATGGACAATGGCTAGGTAGCGACTGATGCTGAGGCAGGTGAGGAGCAGAATGGAGCAGTACATGTTGCCATAAAAGATGACCGTGGTGGCCCGACACATGAACTCTCCAAATACCCAATTGTTCCCACTGAGATGGTAAGCTATTTTAAAGGGCAGTGTGGCACACAAAAGAAAATCTGCAATGGCCAAGTTGATGTAGAAGATGGTCATACAGATTGGTCTGGTCCTGAAGAAGAGCATCCACAGGGTCACTGCGTTGGCTGGCACACCTACTGCGAACAGCAGGATGTAGATGGCGGGTATCAGTTTGGTACTTAAGGAGCTGCTCAGATACCCCATGGTAGCATTACTGACGTGGAGATTTGAAACTCTTTCTTCAGGGCACTTAATATTTACACTTTTGGTTCCTGTCCAACCTTCTATGGCCGAAAGGGGGAACTCTTCAAAAGAATTTGGGGGGGCTCCACGAAAGGTCTTAATAGATAACATTGGCTCTGCCAAGTTGTCTGAATCATTTTCCAATCCTGTAATGAAAAAGAAGTATTAACAAATGGTATTTTGCTGACCCATATCTATGGTTCAGAAGGAAATAAAACTAAATGTATTATGCTACATAATTTCTGTAGTTTTAAAATTTAGAATCATTTTTATTTTTTAAAAATCATTATAGTTCAGGCAATCAACAGGCATATGCTATGCCCCAGCATCATGCTAGCCCATGCAGGAGCAAAACCTTGATGACATTTCCTTACATGTAAGTAATTTGTAATGCTGTTGGAGGAAACAAAAATAGTACATCAGACCATTTTAGGCCAATGTCATGTTGATTATAAACTGTATCGGCACTCAGACAATAGTTAACAGATTTAGATGTTTGAGCAAAATGTCAAGGAAAATATAAATGTAAGGAAAGATGAGTGAGGTTTGTAAAGAGTTAGAATTTCATAGACGAATAAGATTCTGGTAGATGATGAATGGGCAAGGGCTTACTGTGGGCCGGCATGGGATCCGGGAATGTCAGATAAGTTAATTCAACAAATGTTTATTGCCTACTTGATTGCATAAACTTTTAAATAAACTCCATCCCTGTCTTCAACTCTCAGATTAGTAGTGAAAACGTTACACAAAAATGTATTGTCTTATGCTAATAAAGTGCATCTGAGAGATGAAGTTGAAACATGAGCTTACAGCCAAATCTCTGAAGGACCTTTAAACTGTCCTAAGAGATCATGTGTCCATTGATAGATGCTGGAGTTGTACAATAAAAAAAGTATGCACAGAGAGATGACCATTGTGGTAGATGGCACAATGGTGCCCCAAAGATTCCATGTGCTAATAATGTATGGAGCATGTAAAAGTGTTACCTTACATGGCAAAAGGGATTTTGCAGATGTGATTAAGGATCTTGAGATGGGAAGAATATCCTGGATTGTCCTCATGGGCCCAGTGTAACCATAAGAGTCCTTATAAGAGGGAGGCAAGAGAGTCAAAGTCAAAGAAAGAGACATTTAAAGATGCTATGATGCTGACTTTGAAGATGGAAGAAAGAGCCATGAACCAAGGAATGCAAGTAGCTTCTAGCAGCTGAAAAAGGCGAGAAAACAGATTCTCCCCTCGACCCTCTAGAAGGAACAGACTTGTAACCTCCAGAAATACAATGTTTTGCTTTAAGCCACGATGGTGATTTGTGATAGCAGCAATGGAAAACTAACACAACCATTATATAATTTGTGTTTAAGACGACTTTGGTGATAGTGCAAAGAGTAGACTGAAAAGATAAGAAATTGGAGGCGAGGTGGCCTGATTTGGAGTCTACTGTAATCATTGAAATTCAAGATGGTGAGTTAACGGAACTAGAGAATGGCAGTGGAATGGTAAAGATGAATACATGAGACTCTTTGATGGAGACTCAAAGGGACTGGGCATCCAACTGGCTATGGACGTGGTGCTGGAGAGTCAGGAGGCAAACATGACTTGGACGTTTCTACTCTAGATGACTTGGAGGAGGATGGTCCAAGGCACAGGGGGAAGCTGAGATCTCAGTTTTGAGTATTCCTGAGTTTGAGTTGCTGATGGGATAGTAGTATGTAAAATGTCCCAGGACAGGTTAGAAGACTTATGTGTGGAGCCGAAATGAGAAGTATGGATTTGTTTAGTCTGCATAGAGGCTGTAGTTTAATTTAGTAGGAGTGGTTGGATGGCCTAGGGAGAGATGTGAGGAAAGAAAACATCCAAAGGCAGATTTTAGGGGCAATGTAGATTTTAAGGGGAGACGAGACGAAAAATCAGAAGATGAAATTGATAATGATGATCTGAGCAGTTGGAAATGGAAAAAATAAAGGATAGAAACACAAATACATACTATAAACACTGGGCCTTACGTGGCTTGCTGATATTCATAATCCTAATTCTTGAAAGAGCAATTTCAAAAACAAACCTTCATACTCAAACCTGTTTATCATTATATAATTTTTCCATAAATTCATCTTTGACACGTGTAGAAAGTAGATTCTCTCAAATTTCTGTCACCTTAAGAAATTTTATGCTGAATTTAAACCTCATACTTACCGATTTAAAATACCATTTCTCTGCCAATTCCTTTTCACATGACCTCTGAGTTTCTACATGTTGAATGCTTGAGGTTGGTGCTAAGTTACCTGGTTCTCATTTAAAGCCAGTTTCTCTTCCTGTTTTCCTCTCTGCTAGTTCACCCCTGGTGAAATTGAAGCCTACCTCATCACGCTGAGATTGCACAAATTGAATTCAGTGTGTAACATAGAGGGAGAGTTTTGCCTGAACAAGTAGGGGCAGGGAGGTGCTCAGGGGTTGTTTAAGGGAAGACAGATTAAAGAAAAGGAAAGAAAATTTTGGAAGTGGTGGTGGTTTGTGTCTATGTTTAGATGTGAACCGTGAGGCATGTTGTGTGACACTTGAGTTCAGCCACACAAATCCTTCTGCTCACTTTTGCATTTTGGAAAATTCTTGTGTCTGACATCACCCAAAAAGAAGTGCCTTTCCAGATAGGCACAAAGCTTGAAAATGGTGGCTGAGGAACATACTGTACGAGTTGTTTGCCTTCAGGATCTGATAAGAGAACTGTTGAAACCAAGTGTTTGTCAGCTTTCAGAGAATTCCTGCGATTGAGCAAGACGTCCTGCCTGAAAACATACTGAACGCTGACTGTGGAAAAGTCTTGATTCTTTCCCATGAGAATTCCAGCTGATCTGGTTCAGCTTGAATAAGTCTTTTATGCTCGAGCACCTGGTTTTCCTTAAGAATAGAACTCACTGTTAAATTTTATTTTTTTTTTAAATTTATTTGAGTTCTTTATACAGGTTTCCATTCAGTATAATGTTTCAAAAATGTTTTTCAACCTGGGAAAACGTCTTAGAGAGGCACTGTTCCACAGGGAACAGACTGTGGCCACTTCACATTTCTCCCCCATCCCTAATGAAGAAAGCAAATTCACTGCCTTTTACCCAATTACCTTTGAATCCCCCCTTTTCACTTCCACCAAACCCCACCAGCATCTTGAAGGAACCACCTCCACAAACCTCTTTTGCTATTCTGCTGCATTTTGGTTCATCCACTCCCAGAAATAGCGCTCAATACTATTCATAAATCCCACACATGCTACTATCCACAAGTTCTCTTAGCACTCTCCTACAACCACCTCGGTGATTCCAACTGGCAGTTTTAACAACATTCCTTTACAAAGGTTTGGATCTTTTTTGTGTAATTTTGGTTTTCTTGCCCCTCATTGCTCCTCTGCCCAGCGCTCCCACTGCCCAGCTCTCCCACTGCCCAGCTCTCCCCCTGCCCAGCTCTCCCCCGCCCAGCTCTCCCCCTGCCCAGCTCTCCCAATGCCCAGCTCTCCCACTGCCCAGTACTCCCACTCCTAATAATGTTGACTGGAGTTGTGGATACAGATCTATCCCATATTGGTTAATTTTGGAGCAAGCAGGAGATTACAGGTTAATGTTATGTTGGCGAAAATAGGAAACACATTAAGAGTTGAATAATAGTATTTGGGAGACTTCATTTCTAAAATTTTAAAATCATATATGAAGGTAGGGAAAACTCCCTGCTACCACTGAAAGTCAGAAAGGGTATTTCATTAAGAAACACTAATTTGTTAGCATTATTGATTATTGAAAGCAGACCACTCAATCTTCCTGGGAATATTCTGGTTCTCCCCACTTTATGTCTTATCAGAAGGTACAAATATAGGATTTTTTAAATCTCTTTAGAAAGTGCTATCTTTGCTGAGTTAGAGGAAATTCTTACAAAACAAAAACTTCTCACAAATTGATTCTTGAAATAATTGTAGAGATCTAAAAATCTTGACTGTGCCACAAATTTTTAAGTATAAATACAGAACGCTAAGTCTGATAAGGTTTGAATAGAGTGAACGAACTATAGCTATTTTCACTTCCATGATGCCACCTTTTAATAACTAAAATCAAACTCTGCCTTTTGGGTTGCAATTTGTGTGAAATACCAAGAAAATAGATTCAGTTGACTCTTCTAACACAAACCAGCACCTCCAGCCTACCCTGTAAGAAAAGAGCTTACCGCTTTGACAAAAAGTGAGCGACAGAAGCGTTACTCCAGCAGCTGCAAAGATGAGGGCTTTCATCTCGATGACCTGAGTCCTGTTTTCCAAACGTTATCAAATGTATAAAATTAAGGAGCACGGTTTCACCTCAGCTCCACATGTTAACAGCAAATGGAAACGGTAGAACTGTGCTCTCTCGTGCTCTGCAGGCAGGAAACTTGCCCGGGTCCTCTTCAGGGAAAGGGTGTGACAGCACTTGTGTTTCAGTGTGCATGACTCAGGCTGAACTCCTAAGAACATTACATTATTCCGGGAGAGTCATTTAACTCTTACCCACCTTTAACAATCCATTCTGAACAGATGCTGTAAATCCCTCCCAGTATGCTATGTGCAGTGAAAGAATACAGATAGTGTACTGTCCTTTACAGAAGGAAGCTGAACATAGATGCTGAGTAGCAATGAGTTTTGACTCTGTCCCATATCTCATTTTACCTGTTTTAAAAATGTGGTTCCAGAGTGTGATTTCTACTTAATATTTAGCTGTCAGAAATCGCCCCACCTGCTATTTCAAATTTTAATTCTTAAACTCATTACATAATTACAAATTAAATAAATTATGGAAAGCAAACGTTTTTCATGAAGTTAAAATTGTTTAAGTGCTTAATTACTTTGAAAATTCTTCATCAGTGTCACATTAGTCTGAATTTGTCATCTGTACCTGGCCAGAACTTGGTTTTATAGTATTTTGTTTTGCCATAGTTCAACATATTATGAACCATTCAATAGGGTCAGATCAAAGGGGAGGGGGGGTCACAACACTGTTTAAACTAAAATCATAAAACAACATTGAATTGTGCAGAGGACTCCCTTTATTTCATGGGTGTTGATGAGCAGGTCTACAATAAGCTTTTTTTTTTTTTAATTGTGGTAAAATATACATAACAAAATTTACCATCTTAGCCATTATTAAATGTTAACACAGTAACACAACTCAGTAGTATCAAATATATTCACACTGATGTGTAACATATCAGTTTTTATGAGTAGTTCTATTCTAGAGGATGTGTTTTAATATGGAGGAAAAAATACTGCATTATAACTGATTTTCCTATAATTAACGAAGCTTCAGGTTAAATCCGAAGTCAGACAACCCAACAGCCTGTGTCCCATAAATGAAGCAAGAATCAGAAAAAGCAAATTTCATGTGAGACTTAAAGGCTCCGGCGATATGGAAGGAAGGAATTGATCTGTGTAAACTTTTCACAGCTTGATTAATTTCACCACCCCAAATTTTACAATCAAAAGTCAGTCTTTAGTACTTCAACTACATAACACGTGACTTCAACTACATAACAACTACATAACACAAACTGACATAAAATGCTATTTTATTGTAGAAATAATAACCAAAAAAAACAAAGTATTGAAGAGAGGGTACCTTTTTGTTTAATTAAAATTTTCTAGGAATCATCTAAATTCAGGAATTTATTACTTGATTTGCATATGGCCTAGTTTCTGTTCATGTAATCCATTTGCAACTCATATGTTGAACCTGGCTGTTTAGGTAGAGCCGTGGCCATCCTGTAAATATAAAATTTCCAGCCTTCTAGTGAGCAACTGAAAAGGAGATGTTACATTGGTAGGGTTCGGTTTTTTTACTTTTGGTTGTGCATTTAGCTGTAGCAAACGCTTTAGTTCAATGAGTCATGATGTAATTTGTTAACTTGAATTCATTTGATTTGCAAAGTCTCTCTTCAATTTGGCTTATAAAACTAATACCTTCAGCTTGGAAATGGGATTGGAAATGGGAACTTACTTCTCATCTGCATAAACGTTTGTATGGTGCATCTTCCACAGTGATAAGTTATGAAGGAATTTGGTAAATACCCTTCAAAAAAACTGAGATGCACATCAGTGAACTGATATGGACCTTAGTATTAGGCTGTACTTTCCGGGAGGGTTCGGGTTCTCTTTGGCCATTGAGACAGAAAAAATCGTTCCTGATCTCCTGTCTCTGTATTCCTTCTCTAGTCTTCAACTTCTCATCCTGCTTTTCATTTGAACCTTCCCCATTCATTCTGCTAAGAAATGGAAAATCTTACTAACAGCTGGTGGTTCCCATATGGCAGATTTAGCTCTAGACGACTGTAGATACAGGGGCCAGGCTTTCCGCAGTGGTCTCCATTCGCCCAAATGATGCAGGATGAAATAACAGAGATTTTGTCTCATTTTCAGAGCCCTTTCCACCTACATTATCTCATGTTAGTATGTGATGGAAATAGGTTTGAAGACTGCCATGTCTTCTCTTCCCAAAAAATATTTAATTTCTACTGATAAAATTTACTTGTAATCTTGGACAAGTTTGTATATTTTATATTTATATATTTGTAGCAAGATATCAGAATCAACTGAAAAGTAAATACTAAAGATAATTCAATACCTTTTCATTGCCGCTATTACTTCCTTTTTGAAGCTATTCTTAACTACTTAGTCTTTTCTTCCCCTGCCATTTAACACCCCTACTTACTATAAGTTCATCCCTTCTTGACTATTTCTAGATTATGTATCTATAGCTAATGTTGCCCTAATCACATATTATAATTATTTTTTGATACATCTCTCTCTTACACTAAACTGTTAGCTCTGTGAGGCCAATCACTATGTTTTTATTTGGAGTTTGGGGGGGTTATTTTGGTTTTATTTTTGTCTCTGTAGCTGATAAACGTTGAGTGTCATTGTGTTTCCTTCAAATTTAAAGTGTCCCATGGCCCTCTGGGCCACCCTGGGAACCACAGTTACTGAGTGATTGGGAGAGAGTATTTGACAAGGGTAGCCAGAGAAGCCTTTCTCAGAGGAGGTGGCATTTGAATTAAGGTCTGAATGATGAAAAACCAACAGCCACGTAGCTGGGGTAGAATGTTGTAATCTGAAGGAGGCTGGTGTGAAGATCTGGAACAGGGAGTAGAGGAGTGTGAGGTGAAGCCTGAGGGGTCAGCAGGGTCAGATCATTAGATCCCCACAGTCCATGGGAAGGGAGTGTTGTTTCCTCCTAACTGCAGGAGGAAACCTTTGGAGGAGTTTAAGCCAAGGAGTGGTGTAAAGAGATACCCATTTTGAAGAGATCATCTGGTGGGTCTCTGTAGAGGTCCAATGTGGTAGAGGGCCAACTTGGAAGCAGCAAAAGCAAACAGGAGACCAATGCAGCTGTCCAGCTGAGAGATGACGGTGGGCTGGACTAAATGGGGTGGCAGGAGAGAAGGGAAAAATGGTTGGATTGGGAGTCTATTTGTTTTTTGTTTTTTTAATATGGACACACACACACATATATGTGTGTCTGTGTGTGTGTGTAGGTGTGTGTGTGTGTGTGTGTGTGTGTGTGTGTGTGTGTATATATATATATATATTTTTTTTTTTAATTGGTGAACAGTGTGTTTCTCCAGGGCCCATCAGCTCCAAGTCATTGTCCTTCAATCTAGTTGTGGAGGGTGCAGCACAGCTCCAAGTCCAATTGCTGTTTTCAATCTTTAGTTGCAGGGGGCACAGCCCACCATCCCATGTGGGAATTGAACTGGCAGCCTTGTTGTCGAGAGCTGGTGCTCTAACCAACTGAGCCATCCGGCTGCTCCACCTACAGCTCATTGTCTTCAATCTAGTTGTGGAGGGCGCAGCTCACTGGCCCATGTGGAAATCGAACCAGCAAACCTGTTGTTCAGAGCTCGTGCTCTAATCAACTGAGTCATCCGGCCTCCCCTCTATTTCATTAGTATACAGTATATGGCAGTACTTGGTAGTTGCTAAATAAGAGCTGTGGAGATTATAATAAAATGACTCCTAAGAAGCAGTTATTAATTCTGTTTCATCATCATTCACTGTTCTTTCTTTTATTCTATGACAATATTCCCAGGACCCTGCGAGTGCTTCTAAAATCCTTTGGCTCGATGAGATACAGCATGCAGTCTATGAGGCCAACATGCACCAGGACAAAGCAAAGCAGTGTAAGCCCTCGCCTCCTTTTGCTGGCTCAGCTTGCCTTGCTTGTATCTGTTATACTTCTGAATTTTTATTTTAATTCCTAATTTTTTAAAGATTATGTAATTTTTAATTTCTGAAAAGACTTGGACTCTTACCAATTTTCATTCTTGAATGCACGTATACAATAAGATCTGTTGGTTACACTCTTTTCTATGATTCGGTACTATCTCCAGCAAATTCTGAGAATGTTGCTGAACAAAATCCAGGAAGCAAAAAGTGGTTTCTAAACTCTCAAATTTATAGTTTAATCAGGTCCTTTCTTATTTTAATCCTTAGAAAACTAACCTGTCTCTGCTTAATGAATGCCCATCCTCCTTTCCATGCCTTTTATTGTTTTACTCAGGGTTTTCCAGAGAAACAGAACTACATATATTTCTTTTCTGGAAAAAACTAAGATAGATAGATAAATACATAGATAGATAGATAGATAGATAGATAGATAGATAGATAGATAGATAGATAGACAGATAGACAGATAGACAGACAGATAGATGATAGATCTGATTTTCTGAAAGTATTATATATAGTATATACGCTGTCTATCTATATACACACACATATATATGGAGAGAGAAAGATGGAAATTTATTTTAAGGAGCTGACTTATGCAATTGTGGAGACACTAGCAAGTCCTGAATCTGTAGGTAAGCCAGCAGAGGCCAGGTGGCAGTACTTAATCACCAAATCATAAATGGATGTACTTACTGTGATGGACAGCAGAGTCAAAGCCATAATCAGAATAATCTGATTCACAGACAACTATGGAATTGGCTAACTGAATATGGTTTTCCTAGAAGTGAAAAAGACAGTTACTAAATTCTTACTTGATTTATACAAGTGGGAAGAAGAATTCTAGGTCAAGTGAATAGAAGTATAACTTGAATCATAAAAACAGAAAGTCATAAGAGATGTCATCAAAATGGTGGCGTGAGGTGAGCCTCTGTAAAGCTCCCCTGGAAGTTACAACTAATCGAACAACAATAACTCCACAAAGGACTCCCTGCACAGCAGACAGGCAAGACGAAGAGGCCCACTACTGAATTCACCTAAAGGTGGGCGAATCCTATGAGCGGGGGAGGAGGGAAGAGAGAAGTGCAGAGACGGAGCTGCGTGGGCACAGGATGCAGACCAAGCTCAGTGCTCCGAGCTCGCTGCATCCCGGATCTATCACAGCTGCGGGAGAGGGAAGAACTCGGACTGCTAGGGCTCTGCTTATGGCCCACAGGACTGAGGGGGCAGCACATAACATGGCTGAACCCAATGCTCACAGCAGAGACCTCGGAGAAAAGACTGAGGGAAGAAAGCTGAAAACGGTGGTTTAAGCCCTCACTGCCGAGCAGAGAACGGAAGCCTTAGGCACTGAGACTAGCCGCCCCCTCCCTACCCTCCCAGAGCTCGCCCCGCCCCCACCTGCCCGGTACTAGAAACAGAACAGTAGCAGTGTCACATCAAAAGAACAGAATATTTGCTGTTCTGAGAACTGTGGACCGCAGACACAGATTCACAGCCCAACTAGTTCCGGCAAACATTTATCCATAAAGACACGTGTGCTCCAATATTCATTGCAGCTTTGTTTACCGTGGCCAAGACATGGAAACAACCAAAATATCCTTCGATAGATGAATGGATAAAGAAGTTGTGGTTATATACACAATGGAATACTATTTGGCGGTAAGAAAAGATGATATAGGAACATTTGTGATGGATCTTGAGAGTATAATGCTAAGCGAAATAAGTCAGACAGAAAAAGCAGAGAACCATATGATTTCACTGATATGTGGTATATAAACCAAAAACAACAAAAGAACAAGACAAAAACAGAAAGTCATGGCCCCTCAAACAGTCCCCAGACTTGAGCCCATTTACAGACCCAGAACACCTTTAATAAAGGGGAGGCCAAATCCCCTTGAGAAAGGACTCTGCTACACTACCAAAATTGTATACTGTTCATCTTTATCGCAGGCTTCCCCAAAAAAGACCTGTGGCCTTTTACCATGGTGACAGTCCTGTGGGGAAAGGACATTACCAGTCTTTTCAGGGATTACTAGACCCTGGCTCTGAACTGACACTAATTCCGGGAGACCCAAAACTTCACTGTGGTCCACCAGTCGGTGTAGTGGCTTATGGCAGTTAGGTAGTCAATGGAGTGTCCGCTCAGGTCTGTCTCACAGTGAACCTGGTGGGTCCTCAAACCCACCCTGGAATTTTCCCGCTTCCCCAGGTCCAATGCATAACTGGAATTGACACACTCAGCCACTGGCAGAAGCCCCACATTGGCTCAAATGAGAACATGGGTTTTTTTTTATTTTATTCTAAGCTTCTATTTTCATAGAGGAATAGTATGAAAATTCACATGGCAATCTAAAATAGCTTCAAGATTGAAATACAAACACTCTACGTAGTTGAATAACCTATATAAATGAAAGTAAGATTCCTAAAAGTGTAGTTCATTAAGCTATCCATTCATGGCATAACTAGAATCGATCCTGTTCTGTCAGCTCATAGATTGCTGTTGAGATGCCTTAGTCGTGCTCCAGAGATGTGCTTTTAAACTTTGGAAGCATCTGTGAGGAACATCTGGTTTTGATTTCCTTAGCCTGGAAAAATATGCGTATTTCTCCAACCTGAACTTTTATATACCCTTAGGATCTTTGAAGTCTTTCCGTTCTAGCACTCCAATCCTTAAGAAAAATAAAATAAAATTGAGATGTGTACATGAGATATTTAAATTTAAATATAAAACTGAAGGCAGCTGTAGTCTGAAGAGAGACTTTCAAGAAATTTGACTGTGATAAAGGCACTCAAATAGCTGGAAAAGGTTACAGTTTTTCTCTTAGAAATCAAACCAATGTATAATACACGTTATTTTATTCCTTTCATTCTGTGTTCTTCTTACATTTGGCCAGCAAATGTTAAGTTGATTCTATTTTTCATACTGAGACTCATGATTCTATTGACTATGAAAGTAAGGAGTTCTCAAATGTGTGATTTTTGTTTTTTTTAATCCACACTTGCACATTTAAAATCTTACCTTCTACCTCTGTCCTGTTCCTCAAAAGAGTTGATATAGGTTCTTCTATGCTATGTAACAACAAAAAAGATGTTCTGAAAATAAAAACGACGTGTATTCTGATACTGAGATGAGCATTTTCCAGTTTCTCAACAGGAATTTAATCCTTTAAAAGCATTTTTTATCCTTTGTTTGAAGACTTGAAACAGATTCTGGTCACATGTTGTAAGCATCAAACCCATTCTCATATAATTGGATAAAAGAAAATGTGTTGGCTCAGATATTTTACCACAGGCAAGATTTAAAGGGCAAAGGAACTCAAGTCCCCTTCATGTTGGCCACAGTGTTCATTTGCACTAAAGCATCTTGCTTTCTTATAGTAGGTTTGTCTCTACTTTTGACTCCTCAGAGCAATGTTTCTCAACCTTTTTCCATTATTGCATCCTCAGGAATCTTTCTAGACATGATTTTCCCTAATTGGTCCTCACCATGAAATTTTAATACCACAGATATATTGTATATCTGTTTATGTACCATATGTAGATCCGTGCTTTATACATAAGACAATTTTTTTACCCCCTCCCCCCAAGAACCAATTTTTGTGCTACTGGGGATTATATAACCTCTTTTGAGAAGGTATGCCTTAGAGAAAGCCTGCTGGTATATATGGCTTAAGATGTAAAGCAAACATGTTTCTGGATCTCTTAGATGACTTATGGGAGATTTCTTAATTGTTTGTTAGCAGAAATGTACTTGACTTTATGGAGATTGTTTATAAGACATCCTCAGCTGTCTGGAACTTAACCACAACCCACATAGTAAGCCAAAAAACAATAAAAATAGATGTCAAGAAGTGTGCACTGGAACTGATTTACTCTGCTCATTGGGGACCTCTTGGACAGACACTTTGAGCCTGTTTATTATCTTAGGCAAAATGCTAATATGTTTGGTTGTTTCTGTTGTGTATTGTTGTTTGGGCTGCCCTATGCAGGCAGACAGCAGCAAGAAGTGATAGCTGACAGTGACGGTAGAGGGAAAAACTAAAAAGCATAGGAGTTTGAGACCATTTAGTGCAGGAGTAAAGAAGCCCACATACCTCTATAAGCCCTTGAAAATACCACTCACTACATTATAGCATAGTGCAATTTTAATGGCATGAAGGACTCTTCAGCTCTCAGCATACATTAAGCACTTTCTGTATACCAGGGACTGTGGATAAAATGATGAGCAGGATAGAGACTGTCCTGTCAGAGTTTTCTCCAGGGCTTTAGATTTTCATGGAAAAACGGTTCTATTAAGGTGAGGGATAAACTTCAGTTATCTGGAAAATTAACCTGTCGATGCACTCCTTGCACATTTACACTCAAATGATAAAGCATATTACTATATGCAAGAAATTTACGGTTTTTAATACCCATCTTTTAAGGAAAATAGCATTTTACTGGGTTAGATGCAGCTATCAGATGTAATTCATGTAAAAATTCTTTGTCATTTACTGTTACTTCTACGTCTCTCAGACCACAAACTTCTCAAACACCAGTACTACGTTTTTCTCATCCTACAAAGTTTTCATGGAGGAGAGGAAAGGGGGTTCACCCGTTCCTGTTAACTTCTATAAGCACAAGGACATACTGCTATACCTTTTGTTCAGCAACAGTTGGAGTTTGCTACACAAGTTCTCCTTCATTCTTCATATGCTCCTCCAGATTTGCGCGACTTTGACTCCTGGCTGTTGAAAATCAAACTCTGTTTTTCTTGCACTTTGAGCCTTTATAGTTCTATGCACATGTGAACATGATTTAACAACAATACGCCATTTAACATTTGTATGGTGGAGTTTGACGTGTGTGTGTGTGTGTGTGTGTGTGTGTGTGTGTTTAAAAAAGAAATATCCATCTCTCCCCTTTTTCAAGATCTTTTTTCATCTAGAAAGTATTTTAAGCTAGTTTCTTCCATTTTTTATTCTACATTTCTAACAGTGCATATATAGGTTGTGAAAACAGTTCCATTGGTTGGGCCAGAATATTCTTACCTGGAACTAAAATGGATAATAAAGAATTCGCCTTGTTAACTTCAGGCAACCAGTGTGGTTTTATTTATGGGGAGAGGCAGAAATTTGAAATGGGATAAAATGCTTCATAGGTCTAATTTGGTTCCAGAATTAAATTTCTGGTCTCTAATGCACATGTCCACTAGCTGTACCTGTTGCCTTTCTAGAACATTCGTTTCGGTTGCTAATGACAATCTTGGAAGTATGCTAGCACTCTACTGGAGAATATCAGGAGTTCCATAGCTTTAAGCATCTTCCTTGTTCCAAAATAAATGTCTTTGTAAGTCTAGCTCTCAAACAGTGATTAATGACCTGTGTATCTGTTATTGGTGTACATTCACCCCATTTCACAGATTATCACTGTAAGCAAAACATAGTGTCTTAATACACACAAGAGTAACCAGGAAATACTGTGACTTTTAATAAACTGTGCTTCTGTGGGATCTTATTCTTAAAGCCTAAACTGGTAGGTGAGTTTGTGACTATCTCTCAGGCATATATGTACATACTCTCAAAGGGTGAAAAGGTTTGATACCAGTGCGTTCCTAAAAGTTTGAATTATATCTTGCATGCCGCTAGGGTGAATAGAAAGAAGCATTAACAGAAAAAATTTTTTTTCATTACCTAGGGGTTACGCTGATCATTGATGTTAATCAGTGTTTGGAGAAAGAAAAGACAACTGATATTCTGTCTGTTTTGAAGTCTTCTGCTTGTAATACAAATGACATACTCCCTGAATGTGCTAACAGGTACTATGATGCCCTGGCAAAGAAAAAAGAGCAAAAATCTAAAAGTGGTAAGCATTTTCATCATTTAGCACAAACTAAATATTATTTTGAATATGATGATTTCTGTGGTATTATAGTTTCTTAATTTTAAGACAAATAATTGCTTTCAAATGAACATTTCTAAAATGATTTTTATCATCTATGGCAAAGTAAAAATTTTAGATGTTTCTTTTCCTCTTTGTTTTTGGAAAGCTGTCATTAACTTGGTAGCTATGCAGGGGTGACATTGTAGACTTGAGAAAAGACAATATTTAAGAAGACTTTGCTTTATGTAGGTCTTGTTTGTTGATCCATTCCTCCAGTGATACAAACTGATTTTTACACCAATATTTCTATCCTTTTTGAAACAAATCATAAATGATTGCACAATAGTTAGTAGGCATAAAGAGTAATTTTGAAAATATGAAATAAAGTACAATGACTTGGTCTCCAAGGGATTATTAGATCAATAACCTTGGCAAATGTTTCTGCCTAGTCAATCCAATGGCAGATCGTGAAATGTTAGCTCTGAAAAGTATCTTTGAGATGGTGAGTTTAATACTCATTTTTCAGATTTATAACCTCACATTCGTGAGATTTTGTAGACAGAGGGAGAAAATGACAAACCCAAGGAGGTAAATTTTTGACAGAGTTAATCCATCATTCCTTTAGTAGATTTTTACTGAGCACCTCCTATGTCCTAGTGTCAAGAATCTCAGTGTCTCCTGACTCCAAGACTGGTGTTTACTTGCACAGATCATAGGTCTTGCACATAGTACTTTTCACCTTCAGGAAACTACTGTGACTGTATATATGACCTTAGAAGTGGAACTTGAGAAAAAAATTTTTTTAGTTTAACTGGAAGTCTGTTCAGTAGTACCCTCTGTACCTACTTTTTAAAGCTTGTCTGGTGTATTTCTAACTTGGAGATTGCACTGTCCAATTCAGCAGATTTCCTGTTAATGAAATATGAGGAGGGCTATTGGCCACTCCCTCTTGGCCTTCTGGTCACTTTTGAGCCCCTCTCTGTTCCCTTCACACCTCTTTCTCAGGAGTTACCGTAATGTCCCCTACCTCATCCTTCATGAGAAAGAATTGCACACCGTATTGATGCAGAGGGGGAGTTCCTAGAGATGACCCATTATAATTTCAAATCCATCCTGGCTCCAAAGTAGTTTATCTTCTCTCCCCTAAATTCCTACTCCTCTTCCTGTGTGCCATGTTTTGGTGAATGGAATCAAAATACCCCCAGGCATCCAATTCAAAAGCCTAGGAAGAAAGTATCATGGATTCAATTTTCTGCCAGAAAAGAAAGAAAACAAAAAAAAAAAGGACAACAGGGACTTTGTTAGGGCTTGTGTTGAATCTGTAGATCAATTAGAGGAGTATTGCCATCTTAACAGTATTAAGTCTTCTGATCTATGTACATGTGATGTCTTTCCTTTTAATTAGGTCTTCTTTAATTCTTTCAACAATGTTTCATAGTTTTCAATGTATAAGGCTTGTATTTCTTTTGTTAAATTTATTCCTATGTATTTATTTTTTGTGCTACTATAAATGTTTTCTTAATTTCATTTTGGAGTTGTTTATTGCTAATATATAGAAATACAATTGACTTTTTTTAATTGAGATATAATTTACATACTGTAAAATTCAACATTTTAAGGTCTGCAATTCAGAGGTTTTTAGTGTACTCACAAACTTGCACAGCTAATAATACCACTAGTTAATTCCAGAACATTTTCATTACGCCAAGCAAAACCCCATCTCTATTAGCCTTTGCTCCCCATCCCCCACCCTCAGCCCCAGACAACCCACTAACCTACTTTCTGTTTCAGTGGTTTTGCCTATTCTGGACAGAGCATATAAATGGAATCATACTGTGTCTGGCTTCTTTCACTTACCATAATGTTTTCAAAGTTCATCCATGTTGTAACATATGTCAGTTCTTCATTCCTCTTTGTGGGTGATAATATTCCATTGTATGGATGTGCCACATTTTGTTAATCCTTTCATCAATTGATGGAATTTGGATTTTTCCCCCTACTTTTGGCTATTCTGAACAATATTTCTGTGATCATTTGTGTCCAAATTTTTGCATGGACGTATTTTCATGTAGTTGATTTTTGTGTGTTGATCTTGTATTCTGCAACCTTGCTGAACTCATTTATGCTAGTTTTTTAGTGGATTCCTTGGGCCACCACCTGTTTTTGTAAATTAAGTTTTATTGGAACCCAGCCACACTCATTAATTTATATATTGTCTATGGCTGCTTTTATGAGGCAGTGACAGAGTTGAGTAGTTGTGTCAGAGACCTGGAGTCTACAAAGCTGAAAACATTTACTCTCTGGCCTTTCACAGGAAAAGTTTGCCGATGTCTGTTCTAGAAGGAAGAGGAGACACTTTCTAGGCAATTAAAGACTGATTTTCAACCCCAAATAGTGCTATGAACATTGTTTTGGGTGATAAATACGATGATTTATTCTTACCTGTTTTTCCTGAGATTCTAGGATGTCTGTTCTTTCCTAAACGGAAATGTCCACTCAGGTGGCTCACTGACCCTTACAGCTCAGCTTAGCTCTTATATATAGGTATAATTATGTCTGGAAGGCATCTAGAAAATATGCCTCTTTTTAGAACACTCACCACCTCTTAACTAACTGGAATCTTTCTCTTTCATGGCTTTTTAATTAGTCTTTTCCCTAAGTAACAACCCAACTATATGTCTTAGGAAAACTACTCGGACCCCGTGCTAGAGACACCCTCCTCAGTCTTTCCTCTGACTATAAATTCAACCAGTATGAAAACGATAAGAATTCTCTTTTCGTATTATCCACTGACATCCCAACCTAAAGAAAGCCTTCCAGTGCCTATGTGTTTGGCTGTTAACCAACTAAGACCTTTTTACTTCTCAGTTCTTATGCAAATAAGAGAAAATTTCTGATTTTACCATTTTTGTTTGCCTTCTTTCCGTCCCACTGAGAGAGTTGCCTTAAAAAGGGTGTTTATTCTTCTGAAAGCATTTGTAAATCTTACAACTATTGGTAATTGAAAATATAATGATTACTTGTGATCGTCCTGATTTGTACAATATATTTTCTAGTAGACCAGCACTTCTAAATAGGTAACAGCTGTCTGACTGTCCATTTGAAAAAGAGATACATCTTTCTTGCTGGGCATTGACAAATAGAACAGTTGAGGGCCACTTAAGATCAAATAAAGAAGCAACACATACTGAAGAGCTATAAAGTTACATCTGCTTAGTTATGTGAATCCATTTAAGTATTCTATGTGAAAATTCACTTGAACTTTGATTTACTTATAAAGGCAATTTGTCTAATGCTCACTTGGCAATAGATGGCTTAGCTTGGTCTAGGTCAGTGCTTTTTATTTTTATTGTTTTTTTGTTTTTGTTTTGTTTGGTTTTGTTTGGGGGGTGGGGATTAGCTCTCTAGTCTAGGACAGGAGGCATGACCATTCAATAAAATAAACAGATTCCTAAATAGAAAGTGTAGCCCATGGATGGTAAGGAGATATTATTATTAACCATTGTAAGCCATGGCTGCCATATATTTTTTTCTCGTACACTCCTACCCTCAAATTAAGTCCTTACAACATTTTTTTTTTCTCATTTTGTGTGGTTGTATAGAGCAAGATGAGTCAGAGGAACCAGAATTTTCCTTCTCCCTACTTAGTGACCTTAGTCATTTTGTCCTTTGGGTAAAGTTGTCAGCAGAGACGAGTCACTTCTGCTTTTGTCTAATGCAGATCACTGAGCCTCCTTAAATAATGAGTTATAGCCCTTGTAGGTCACGTCTCAGAGAAGTTAGACTTTCTAAACAAAGGATTCTTGCTCTTTGCTATCCTCTGTCTACGATGGTGCTGTTCACATTTACCTGGGGCATAAATTCCTTGTGTGCTTGTCCTTCCTGTTGACATTTGTGACTCCTAGCCTCCTCATGAAAAGTTTGGGATCCGAAGCTAGCATTAGCCATCACTCTCTCCTTGTTTGGCGTAGCAGGGAGCTGCCATTGAACACATAGCATTCATTCTATTTTAGTCATTTCTAATGATTTTATCTTACACTATCTGAATGCTTGGTGAAAAATGTCTTCATTAGATTATTTTACACATTGAAGAAGCTACATTAATGTACAGGTGTTCAGTGTTCCTCTCTAGAATGTAACACACTTTTTTCTTTAGTGTCTACCGAAGGTTCGTGGCTCAAACTCACCCTTCAAGAGAAATATGATTACTACTACAATGTCGATTCAAGAGAGAGTTCCTGGATCACCCCCGAATCTTGCTTGCCTAAAGAATCATGGCTCACAGGAAAAGAAATTGAGGTAGGAGGTTGGTGTTTGATGGAAAACTGTACTATAAGTGTGATTATTTTTCTATTTTTGAATCATGGAAGTGATGGGAGGAACTAATTGATTTATTTGGAGGCTGGATATGTTGCAAAGTCTTCATGAACTGCAATGCAAATGGATGTGGCTCCATGATTAACTTTCAGAATTTTTACCATATTGACATAACAACACCAAGCAGAGCAGGGGGAGAAAGCTTTTGTGGCTTTTGGGGGGA
Organism: Rhinolophus sinicus; assembly: GCF_057876585.1. Taxonomy (NCBI): domain Eukaryota; kingdom Metazoa; phylum Chordata; class Mammalia; order Chiroptera; family Rhinolophidae; genus Rhinolophus; species Rhinolophus sinicus. The sequence goes on from NC_142503.1 coordinate 49,015,920, forward strand.
TGGTAGATCATCTTAAGAAATCAATCTTCAGGTGTTCCTTGACACAAAAACTAGTGATAATTCTTTCATTGTCGGTATTCAAGATGTCTTATTTCTTTCCCCCTCTCAACCTACAACACAGATAGGTTCATTTTTTTCAGAAGTGAGTAATGCTTCCCAAGGGGAAATTCTCTTAAAAGAATGTTCACCAAGATTGCTTTGGACCTGAGACCAAAAGATAGACCCAAAAAATGTGAAAATTGCCGTTTGATCCAGGCATTGTAGTATGTTTAAAGAGAAAATACTGGTAATAATTGAGTTCCATTTTGAAAAAAATAAGTAGAACATACCAATGTAGATCTTATAGAATTCTTCAAAGTCACCAACATCCAAGATACTACAGTATAGCAATATTGTGGACAGAATCACCAGTGCCATATTTACTAAAACTCAAACAAAAACCTGTGGCCCGGGGCTGACAATGCCACCAGAAATCCTGACTGACAAGACGATAGCAAAGAATATAGTGTATTAACTAATTTCAAATGTGCAAAGTTCCCACAGTTTACAGGAAAATGGCATTGTGGCAATGAATTCTTAGAGCTACTTGTTGAAAAATGAAAGTGTGGACAATATTAAAAAACCATATGCTATAATTGAGAAGATGTATCAAACTGTGAAGAAGCAGCATCGAAGGGTTAAAATTCAGAGCCAAAAACTACATGTGACATCCAGAAATGTCCCGGGAATAACTTTGTGAAATTGAGAATCAGTCTGTTAAGATTATTAACAAGTGGAGGATCTACCCTGTAAGAGTTTATTTCTTCTAAACAATCTGAAATTACTGATTTTATTCAGTGAATGGACATATATATCTTCTCTTAAAGGTATTTATGCATCATCTTTTATATGATTTCACTTTTAATTTTTTAAATTAACCATCCATCAATTCCGGTCACACAGCATAAGACGTGTCAGCCATAGAAATGCATCCGATCTTTGTTTGCATCTCTCAAAGAACGTAACCAAAAGCCAGTTCACCGTCCACATAAAGACTTCTCACAATTCCCTTTCTTCCTCTTTTCTCATTCATCTAGGTTTCCACTGTCTGCCCTTGATAGCGCTTATCTTTCCTCCCCAACCCTTTTCCTTCTGCCCCATGTCTCTAATTTTCCCCCAAATGTGAGGTTTCCCCAACTTATTACAGGGGTCTGCCTGCTCTGGCCGGGCAAAGCAGAGGGGCAGAGAAGCCCGAGAACCTCATGGGCACAGCAGTCTTTTCCTTGGCAGCTCGAGCGAGACAGGAGTGATGCATGTTCTTAACTGTGATCATCCTTGACTATTTTAACTTTGTGGTGCTCAGGCCTCACGCCTGGCAAAGGCCTGCATCATCCATACATCTGCGATCATGCAACCGCGTTCAGCTCAGCACAAAGTTTAGAGGATTCCAGAATCATGTCGCTAGGAAGAAGCTAAGCCAGTTCATCCCTTGGCTCTGGTCAAACCTGTTTTTAAACCAAGCCAGAACAAGCTATCCATATATCGTTTTCTGAAAGATAAAATTTCCAGAAGCTCTTCTCTATGCTTCTTTCACCTGATGTGTGAAGTGTAACCATAAGAAATGTCTCTTGCCAGGACATTATTGAGGAAGTCACAGCAGATTACATTCGTGAGAAGATGTGGTCTGCTTCTGAAGATATGCTTCTTCGCTTTCAAGCCACAAGCTCAGGACCGCTCCTTAGGAAAGAGTATGAAGCTAGGAAATCATTTTTGTATGAACAAGAAGAGCATGTGGTCAAAATACAGGTATGTGACTCACCTACCACTAGTTACAGCCAACTGTCATATCTGCTGAAAATGTTTTATTTGATAATAGGACAGTCAACGACCAGCATTCTAATAAACAAAACTGCCTGCAGATTTTTTCCTTAATCAGTGCCCCTGAGTCTGCTTTATTAAGGCTCCGAGATGGGAAGCATGTTGAAGGATTTTTTTCCTCTGGTGTTCTAGAGAGTATTTGGGGGCACTGTGGATTCCCACAGGTTCACCTGCCACCAACCCAGTCGGAGCCAGAGGAACATCTCAGATCAGAGCTGAAATCATGTTTCTCTGCAATGCTGGATCTCCTTGTGTCACCTATTTTCTGACTCAGGTGCTTTGTGCATTGTTTTTTTTAGTTATTAGTGGAGGTTGAGTGGCGTCTGAAAGAATACAAGAGCTAATGAAATCGATTGAGCATCTGCAAGAGTGTCTTTTCCCTTATAGAATCTGTCATTCTTCACTTAGTCCTGCAGGAAAATCCTCAGTCCCAACTTTTTTGTTGTGAGTTGTTCTTATACTTGCTTGACTTGTCCAAACTTTCTGGTTGGAAGGAGAGGACCTTGCCGGATTTAGATGTTTCTCCTCTGTATTCCCCTAGCAGCCTCTCCCAGCCATCATGCTGGCTTCCAAAATGTTGTCTGTTTGTCCTTTTGTGTGCATCCAAAGTGATACTGTTATTGATGGGCAGAGTTTGACAGGTTTTTGCTTTGGCCAATAATAATGAAATTTCCTAAATTGAAAGTTTTTAAGTTGAAGAGCTTCTCTTTTGTGATTGATCATTGGTGTACTTACCTGCTTCCCTCACCTAACTATAATATCGTTCAGGACAGAAAATGAGTTTTTAAACTTTTGTATTATTATGTCTTGCGTATGGTAGGTGCTCAAATGTTTGAATTTGCTCAGAGCTTAAGATGTTAGAAGCCAGAAATGATTCATTTTTTAAAAGAAATTTCTCCTATAAACCTGACACTCAAACGGATTTTTCTAGAGGAGCCAATAACTTTTCCAGTTTATTCCTTCTTTAAACAAATGGTAGACACCATACACAGGAAGTGAACAAAAGCACAAAAATAGAATCATGTACACTGATGCTAAGGCTCTAATTTGCACAAAATTCAAAAAGTGTCAGCCAATGTGGCACAATTTGGACCAACTCTAAGTTCTCCAGTCTTGGGTGCGCTTGGAGTAGTGGTGCAGTTGGAAGACATTCTGAAGAGCCCGCCATATAAAATCTGTCTGATATCAGGACCCAGGGCTGAAGTCATGACAGGGCTGGGGAAGGACAGAAACAATCATTTGGAGCCTTTTTCCTCCATCAGAAGCGGCAGGATTGAAGAAAAAACTAGCCATCAAACTATGAAGTCACTCTACCATGCCTTTTTTTTTACTCTGCTGAGTTTTCTGACAAGCAGGTAGATGAAGTCTAAAGGCAAGCTATAGACTGCAGATGAATATGTAGTCAATAGAAACCTGCTAACCCACAAAACCAAAGCACTGTGAACCAAAGGGGATCATGCTAATCTCATTTCTTCTCAAAGTGGCTGATTGACCCTGAATTGGGGAAATGATCTGAAATCTAAAGACTTCCCCTCCGTAGAACTGGCTGAATCAGCCCCAGACATAGTAGTCTTAACAAATTCGGAGAGAAAACGCCCAGGCTGAACACAGCCACATCCCAGCTCCACCATCTTCCCTCCCTCAGTCTCCTCCCAAGAAACTGAATAGTGGTACAGAGAATATATGTCATCAATAGCTAAGCCTCTATCTCAAGTGCTTGTGGAACAAATCAGAAGGTGCCCAAGTAAACATGGAAAGTCAAGAAGAATTTATATAGCCATATGGGTTTTTTTCTGTTTCTTTCTTTCTTTCTTTTTTTTTTTTTAATAATGGACGTCCTTGTCTCATTCTGATTTTAAAGCGAATGATTCTTACAATTCACCATTAGGTATAATACAGATTATTGTTAGATTATCTTTTTCTAAAGATTAAATTAAGGTTAAGAGTTTCCATTTACTTTTAGTTTATTGAATTTCTTTTTAAATTGAAAAAGAAATATAAATTTTATCAAAAATGTTTTGCACTTCTTGAGATAATTTGTTTTTTATTTTAATTCATTAATGTATGATTAGACTTTTCGTTCATAAATAATTCTTTGTGCAAACACAACTTTGTGTGTCTGTGTATCCATGTATACACATTCAAACACTCCTGCATTCAGTGTGTGTGTGTGTGTGTGTGTGTGTGTGTGTGTGTACCTAGAAGTACATAGACTATATATGATACTTTAGTAATGTTTTATTTAAAATATTTGTTTTCCTATTCATGGGTAAGATTGCTTATGATTTCACTCTCATGTCTTCTTTTTGTCTTTGTCACTCTTGCAAGTGGTTTGCCAATTTTATAGATCTTTTCGTAAAACTACATCTTTGTTTAATTGATAGTCCTTATTTCGTTCTTTTCAATGTCATTGATTTCTCCTCTTATTTTTATGCTTTTTTTCCATCTGTTTGCTTTGGGTTTATTTTGCTCTTGTTTTTCTGGTTCTTGAGGTGGGACCTGAGATTAATGATTTGAAACTTTTCCCCTTTTCTAATGTATGCATTATTGTTCTGGCTTTTTTTTTTTCTGTTTTCTTTTTTCCTGCATTCCTGTGAGTTACTGGATTTAAACATTTTTAAAATTATACTCCAATTTAGTTACAGTGTTTTGAGTGTATATTTCTTAGTGGTTGTTGTAGGTATTGTGATAGAGAGACAGACAGACAGACAGATAGATATATAGGTCATGTATACTGTATATAATATAACAACAATATTCTGGTGTCATCATTTTATCAATTTGAGTGCAGAAATATTAACTTCCTTTATATCCCATTACTCCTCCCTTCTTTATAATTGTATTATATGTTTTCTATATATTCATTTAGAACCATATCACACAATTTTATAATTTTTGTTTCAACAGTCAAACATAGTTTAGAAAACCCAAAAGGAAAAGGAACCTCTATTGCGTTTATCAATATATTTGCTTACTGTTTTTTTTCCTTCCTTCCTGATGTTCCAGAACTCCTTCCTTTATCATTTACTTTGTTTAGAGAACATTATTTTCAGGTAAGTCTGCTGATGACAAATTCTGCTGGATTGTGAGTTGACAGTTCTTGTTTTCCAGCACTTGAAAAATATTGTGCCACTTCCTTCTTGCCTCTAAGGTATCTGATGAGAAATCCACTGTCATTCATATCATTTTCCCTCTATTGGTAAAATGTCATTCTCTCTCACTGAAGAGAGAATTTGAGGGAATCTTGAGAGCAGTGAGAGAAAAATAGCCACAATATTATTGAACAGAAAGAAGGCTCTGGTAAAATTGCCTACATTTAAGAACGAACCAGAAAAAATATCTCAAAAAAAAAGAAAAATGAATATAAGTTGTAAAATAACAAATGAAGTAAACATTTAGGGATGCTCTTATTTTAGGAGACAAAATAAATTTTTATACTGAAACTGCTTTATGCTTTCAAGAAATTTAATAAGACATAGACTTAGTGAAACAAGACAGCACATTAAGATAGCTATCTCTCAATAGCTAAAGAGAGAAAGAGAAATAGTAACAGCATTGAATATAAATAAACTTATAACTGCAGAATGCAGAACTGACACTAAAAATAACTGACACACGTAGAGAACTTGAGAAAAATAACACAAAAGGCTGAGGAAAAGAATAGATGATTTAAAATACATTTTGTCATCTGCAAATGATAATACCCATGTTATTGTAGGGTTGTGAGGATTAAATGAGAAATTCACATAACAGACTTTGCCAAGTATGTAGCTCGTAAGTGCTCAATAAGTGTTAGAAATGATGAGGTGCTCGAGATGATGGAGACAGATAATGGGGAGCCAACGCAGATTGTTGGTGTGGCACAGAAAGGGATCAGAAAAACCCAGTCAGGGAAAAATAGATAGCTTACAATTTTGTTTTTTCTTGAACTGAAGAAAGCTGGAATGCCACTTTTTTTCGGGGGGCGGGGGCGAAGAATAGTGACAAACATCAAAACTTAACCCTGGGAATTATCAAATCATTGAACTTCAGATCAAAGAATGCCACAGCATCCAGGCAAAGAAAAAGAAACAAGTTTATCTGAAGCAACTTCACAGTACCAGGAGCAGTAGTGGCAGAGTCTGCAGGCTCCAAGGAAGAGGATGTGACAGAACTTCACGACATTCTTTTACTGTAACTGACGACTTTGTAGATTGCTGGATTTTTACCTTTAAGATGAGAGGGGAAAGAGATAACCGTTTAGGGCTTTCTTGGCTAACAGAGAGATCACACAAGAATTTGTGCTCCAAAACATGGAGTTGGTAATTTGGATATTACTGTCCTGGGTGCCCAATTAACAAGCAAGAGCAACCAATTTTAGCAGACCAGATTTTCTAGAGATTAACAATTATAATCTGTAAAACAAAGGAGTAAACCCTGAGGGCTAGTTATTTTGAAAGCCTCCTTTGTTACAGATGCATTACACAGAAAATGTATTTATGGTAATAGTAAAACAAAACAAAGATGACTATTATAAATTTTCCCACAAGTTTTCATGCCAGTCAAGAGAAGACTGGTATTTTTGTAAATGCCTCCTGTCTCTATTTGTCTTTAAAAAACTGCTTCTAATTGGCTTTGTGGTTGAGAATTTTGTCTCCTTCTGCATTTTTATCAACAGCTCCTTCCTCCCAGCTTTATACCCATAATTGTTTTTAATAAACAGCCTCTATGTAAAAGAGCCTGCGATCTCGTGGCCTTGCGTAGGAGTTCTGTTAGCACAGAATAAGAAAAGCCAGTCCCAATGGAACCAAAACTTACAAACTGAAAAAGAAAACTATAGAATTTTGACAAATAAGAGGCATGTAATTCTGCTTCTATAGACCCAAAATTCTATACCCAGCCAAGTTGCCTTGGTTTAGAGAGGTAATAATAAAATATTCATAAATATAGAAGGATTCCAGAAAAATCTACATAATCAGCAAAGAGATTAAATACAAAATGAAATCTCAAGGAAAATACTGTTGGTAAGCATTGAATCTAATACATTAAAAGTACAGAGTAGACATGTGTGCTTATTCCACCAGTGCAAGAATGCTTCAATATTATATCATCTGTTATGACAGATTACCTATCCAGAGTGTTTGTGAATCTGAGCTAATGGAGATTAATAATGTTCCGTGAGATAATTCCAGAAAAGTAGAATGAGAACTTGTGCTAACCCCAATATCTTATTTGCCTTTCAATTTTGACGAAGAAATAGGATGTATAACATTTATTTGCATTTCTGTGCTTTTGAATAGTGTTACCCACAAATACATATGAACCACCCTTGAGACTCATTGCAACAAATATGTTATTGGTTAGGTTGCCATGGAATCCAGTGACCTGCAATTGTTGGTAGCATCAGAGAGCAGTTTCTCCCGTGTCTCAGAAATGCCACACTGACAGATCCCATGGTGGCTTTTTCTAAATCAATGATCAATTAAAACTTCTTTGGCTTTGTTTAGATCTTTGTTACTCAAAGTATGGAACATACACAGGCACTGTCATCGCCCTGGAGCCCCACCCAGATCTACTGAGTCCTAATCTGCATTTTTAAGATCCTCAAATGATTTTGTATACACATTAAAGTTTGAGAAGCACTGTCAAGCTTGCTCCAGTTTTAAACCCTCAGATAATTTATTTTCCTGCATAATTCTTTATCACCATAATAGCTTAAAGGAGAAAAACCATGTGCTCATTTCAATAGCTAGGCCAAAGGAATTTGATAAAGTTCTGAACCCATTCTGAATTTTCTGTTATGATTGCATTGAACTTTTAGTTTATGTGAGGAGATTTGTATCTTTGCAATAATGAATTTTCCAGTTCAGACACCAATATATCTCTCCATTTATTAATCTGTCCTACAGTATAGTATTAGTATTTTATTCCTTCATATTTCTTATTAAGTTTATTCTATGCTATTTAATTTTTTTGGTATTGTGAATGTCATCTTCATTCTATTATATAGTTTATTTTTGACATAAAGAAAATTTATCAAGTTTATATATTCATTTTGTAACTAGTCATCTGGAAGTTTTAATAGGTTTTCAGGTGGCCCTCTTGAATTATAACTGTTTTTTCACACTTCTGATTTTTTTTTTATTCTATAATCTACAAAGAAACAAAATATAAATAAAAACCAAACAGAAATTTTAGAACTGAAAGATAGAATGACAGTTGTCAAAAACTCAATGGGTGGACTCAACAGCAAAATAAAGGGAACACAGGACTGAACTGGTGAATTAGAGGATAGAATGAAAGAAATCACCAGACCTGAAAACCAGAGAAAAAAATTGAAAAAAGAATGAACAGAGCTCCAGGGCTATCTGTGAGATTCTAACAAAAGATTTAACATTTGTGTCATCAAAGTCCCCAGAGGGAAGAGAAATGAGCAGTATTGAAAAAGTACTTGAAGAAATAATGACTGAAAAGTTCCAAAGTGTAGCAAAGCACATAAAACCACAGATTCAAAAAGCTGCACAAACCACAATCAGGATAAACTCAAAGAAATGCACACACAGATGCATCACAGTCAAACTTCTGAAAACAAAAGACAGAGAAAAAAATCTCAAAAGCAATGAGATAGAAATGGCAGCTTATCTGTAGGGGGAAAACAGTTCTCATGACAGATTTTTTTTATAAGAACCTATGGCGACCAGGAGAAAGAAGCACAACATTTTTCAGGTGCTAAAAGGAAAGAGCTGTCAACATAGAATTCTTTATCCAGCAAAAATATCCTTTGGGAATGAAGGGTAATCAAGATATTCACAGATGAAGGAAAACTAAGAGAACTTATCGCTAGCATACCTGCCCTATAAGAATATCTAAGGAAGTTCTCTAAACAAAAAAGGAAATAAGTGAAGGCATTTTGGAACACCAGGAAGGAAAAAAGAACAACCAAAAGAGTAAAAATATGGGTAATTACATTTCCCTTTTCTTCTTGAATTTTTAAAATTATGTTTGACAGTTGAAGCAAAAATTATAACACTGTTCAATATAGTTCTACATGTATATAGAGGAAATATTTAAAACAATTGTATTATAAAGAGAGCAAAGATATATGAAGGAAGGTAAGTTTTCTACACCTTGCTGGAGATGAAAATGAGACAGCAGTTTTCATCAGTCAGTTGGATATCATCAGTCTTCTGTTTGCCAGTTCAGTGAGACCCTTGGAAAAGGGGTATTACTCACACAGTCTTTGGAGAGCAATTTGACAGTAAATACTAATTTTAAATGTCAATCATTGATTGACCCAGTTATCCTGTATCTATTGATCTATCTTGATGGAAATGTGTACAAAATACATAATGAGGTGTGTGCAAAGTTGTTTACTGCAAAAGAAAAAAATGATGACAATTTAATGCACACCAGCAGAGGAATAAAGTCATAGTAAATCTATACTACAGACTACTGTATGGCCACTAAAATTCATTGGGAGTATCTGAGGTTTTTTTATCAATGTTATATTTAATTTATATGCTATATTTAATATCAATGCTATATTTAATTTAGAGGGGGGAAAAAGCAAACCTTAAGATTGGATCCCATGTTGTCAAAAATAAAGGATGCGTAAACACATACACGTATTTATATGTTTATCTTTTGTGTACAACAATAAAGTATATATGTATGCATTTATGTTTTGCCTGCTTCAAGGCTACGTAGCAAAAAATTAGACACCCCTTTGATGAGTAGCTGAGTTGAAGTCAGGATCGGTGCATAGGCACATTTTACTTTATGACCTTTCTCTCTGTTTGCTGTATATCCTCATAGATCGTCTTCTAGGCTTTGAGTACAAATTGTTTGCATAGAAATATGCATTGTTTTATGGGTTGTTTTTTTTTGTCAACCTGCTGTATCATAGGATGTACAGTAAGCTATAATTTCCTCTTTCTCTTAGTGTATCTTAGTGGAGATCTTCCTATTCCACAAAATACAGAACATTCCCACAGTCAATATATGTGACTCTACCTCATTCTACGCAACTATTACATAACATCCCTTGGTCTAAATGCAATCACGATTTATCTAACTGTTCTCCTACTTGTAAACATTCTGCTCTATATACATATTTGTTTTTTACGAACAATGCAACAAAAATTCTTATATATAGCTTTACTGCACAGTTACCTGTGTTTCCTTAGGCTAGATATATTGAAAATTAGAAACACTAGGTAAAAGGCTAAATAACTTTAAATTTCATATTGCGAAATTCTCTTCAAAAAGCTCTATACTCTTTTGTACTTTTCCCAAGTCCCACTCCTCCACCTATGCTTTTTTGTTCACTGATTGGCAAGTGGATAAGGTTACAGGTTTCACAGAATTATTCTGACTGCTGCCCAAGGCTCACTCAAGCTTAGAACCATCCGTTTTTTGTAAGATATTCCCACGTTTTTGTAGAATTTTGTTCTGTGGTTCCCTCTTTCAATCCAATTCCAACTGCCTTCTCTCTTCCAGGATCCCTCATAGTTTTTGATCCAGTGCCTTCTCATTTTCTAGCACTATTGTGGATTGCTTGAAAAGCATATTTATAAGATGTTACTATTGAGAGTAGCTGGTAAAGGGACTCACATGATTCATAGAACTCAAATGTGTTATTTTTGCAGCTTTGTGAGTCTGTAATTATTTCAGAATTAAAAGTTCTTCATAAAAAGCATACTTGTCATTGCCAGGGATTTGCACTGAGAGGGGAAGTCTGGGGCGGTGCTCAGATGATCACTTTTATTCCATCCTATTTTGTTTTGAATTATTATAAAAAAAGATATTATTTTTTTAAATGATAATAAAATTCCACATACATTTTTAAAAGGAGGAGGTAGGTTGATACATGCAAACATGAAAAGAAATTTATAAAAATAATATAATTTTTGTATTTGTCCTTTTTAACAAGAAACTTGTATTTCATTTCTAATTTGAAAACCAAAATCAGTGAATTGGGGTGACTTACAAAGATATCAAAAAAAAGCTACTCATAAATGAACTGCAATAAACTTATAACAGTTATGGATTTAATCCTCCTAAAGATCCTAGTTTGTGTCCAGTTTTTGTAAATATTTCTTGTAAAAATTATCTTTAATGATGGATGATAACCTAGTAAAGCTATATTGATGGAGCATGATTAAACTTACTATAGAAATGGATAAAATAATTAATGTTCAATCACAGCACTCCTATTTTCAGGGATCGTGAGTCACAAGTTAGTAAAGCATCTTCCTTTCCAGTCTAGGCCACAAAGGGCCACTTGTCAGAGTTAAGATATTTAATAGTTATTATTTTGAAGCATGTTATGTTGTTACCAAATAATACTAGCACCCAGTTAACCTGTATGTTTTGGGGCAATTCCACTTTATTGTTTCTCTTTTTATCCAGTGCCTTGGTAAAATTAAGCTTTTGATCGGGAATTTGGGCTTCTATCTGGTAACTTTGTTTTCCCAAGCTTGGGACAAGTCTCAGATGTGACCTCATGCTCTGCTCAGTTTAACGTCCACCCCCAGAGATAGTGTCAGATGAGATTTGTGGGGGAGGGCTCCTGACAGCATTCCAGCTCAGTGTCTCTTGAGATAGCCTCTGTTCTTGCACTTTCCAAAATAAACTGAAAAACTTGTTGCACATAATTAATTCTGTAACTTACTATTTTCCACAGGCTTTTTGGAAGGGACATAAACAACGGATGGCATATATCAACAGGCGACAAACATTCATTGATCACATTCCTTCTATTGTGAAGGTAAATATCCATTCCCGCCTTACCAAGTGCTTGATTGAAACTTTTCCCTTCGTTTTAGTTTTACTTTTGGAAAACAGACTATGGAAAGACTAGGGGTGAGCCTTGAAATCAGAAGCAAGTCCTGGGTTTCAATCCCACCTCCCCTACTCCCTTAGCTGATCATCTGCAAGCAAGTCCATTAAAAACTATAACTGGCTCAGATCCTTTATGTGGTTATGAGAATCAAAGGTGAAAGTGCTTAGTAACCAGTAAATGCTCTTGCTCTAGAAAGTCCAAATTGATTACTTAAAGTCTGGGGGAAACCCAGCTTTACTTCATGTTCCTCTTACGATGTTCACGAATAATACTTAGAGTGCTCATACTTAGCAGTACGGAACCTTAATTGTAAGGCAAATGTAAAAGTTAGGACCTGAATTTGAGTTGTGAGCCAGTCGAACCCAGTTTTCCACCCAAGCTGATTGCTTTGAGCTTAGAGAAAGAAAAGGCTCTGTGATGTGCACTCTCTCAGCTGAAAACCAAAGGACTGTACAGAAGTGAACTTGTAGACAACTTGGAAATCCAGGTGGGGGTCAGAATAGTGGGGTAGAGAGAGAATGGAATCAGATTAGTTTAAAAGACCTTTTAAACTGTGAAGACAGAGAGTGAGGTGGTCTAGATCCGCTGTGTTGATACATTAGCTCCTTAGTGCTGTCCTGTGCTCACCATAGAACACACGTCTGTTCTCTCAGAAAACTGTTGGTCACAGTTGGTACCTCGTGAAACCTCTGGATGTTTTTCTGTAAAGACGTAAAGTATATTGGATGCATTGAAGGGATGTTGGAAGAAACCCTGTATTTAGTATAATTTGATGGCTAGACCCATTGCGACTTTCAGGAAAATGTCTTTCCCGCTTGGATTTTATTTATTGGGATTAAAGCAAAATAGTACAATGCTACATTACCTTCTCCACCATAAAGTGTAACATGGGTTGAGCCCCTTAAGAGAAAAAGCAAGGAAAGAAGTAGATGAAGATTAGGCTTTAGATGTTTATTATTTGGCAAACTGCTAATTTTTACTTTTTTTTATCAAATCAAATATTAATACTTTTAGAAAAATACATAAAAAGATATCAAAGTTGTTCGTTAATTGCCTTTATTTCTCTACTTACTTTTAGATTCAGTCCTGGTTCCGGATGGTAACAGCACGGAAGAATTACCTTTCACGACTACAGTATTTCAGTGATCATGTAAGAGATGCGCCTGTGGATTTTTATCCGGCCTGAGAATGAACTAAATGAATGCTTTGTTAGATGTTAGCGTTGCATGATTCTTATTAAATGGTGAAAATGAATACCAGGAGGGAAAAAATAGGTCTTAGAATGCAATGTGATAATATTCGGAGGCTTACATTTTTTTATTCAGAACTCGTGTTCACAGAGAGACTTCAACCAGTAAGGACAGGACAGAAAAAATGGATGAGAGGAAACGACTACCAAAGAGAAAAGATTTTAAAGGAGAATTTTCCAACATTACTTGCTAACCAATTAACTTAAATGGAAGCCTGCAGGAGGAATTTTTTTCAGGATCTTTAAGCAAGAGATTATGTGAATATAGATTGGATCATCTTAAGTTTGGTGGAAAAATTCTTTTCCTTTTTTAGAGTTCTTTATTTAACCAGTCCCCATACAATCTTGTTTATACTTTTAGCTAAGCTTATCTGACCCTGTCTTCAAAGAAAGTGGAAAAAAAAAACATTACATACACCACTTCTTAATACTGCCAGTTCTTAAATAGTTCAAAATTCTGAAATAGTGGCATAGATGGGACTCCGGAAGATCATGACTGTTCATTCTTTTGCAGAAAAATGAAATTGTGAAAATCCAGTCTCTACTGAGAGCAAACAAAGCTAGAGATGACTACAAAACATTGGGTAAGTGGGAGTATTCTGAAACAAAGTATGGATCCCTTATAAACCAGGCAAGGACAAATTATTTCCCTCTTAGTCCCTTCAGAGACTGACTGCTCCAGGAGGATGCCCATAGTTTCCAGTAGATTTTGACCATCCCAGGCTCAAGGTTCTGAGCAGCAGCACAAAGGAACATGTAATGACAGAAAAGGCCTTTCCTATTATAAGTGGAAGAAGTGGATTGGATATAATTTCTTCAAAAAGAATGGCATAGGCATAAAGTCTGATAGTTCATGTTAAATTTGAGCTAGAATTCTGAATCTAATGCAAAAGAGTTAGCCAGAAGATAACCTTACATTTGAACTATTTAATGTATCAGCTGGCCTATGATTTGTCCCCCCTCATTTTAAGAATAAAACATTCATGTAAGAAGTTCTGGAAATAAGGAAAAAACAGGTAGTCTCATCTCCCAAAGATAACTACAAACATCTTCCTGTGATTTCATTCTGGACTTTTCACAGTAGCTGTGGTTTTTAAAGTATTTTTTCTTAGAAGAGTATAAGCCATTTGTAGAAAGTTTGAAACAGCAAAATAAAATACAAATCACCCAGGAGTAACAATCACATTTTGTACCGTCTCTTTACAGTCCCAACTCTGCAATGTTTTTTATTGTTTGTTACATACTGACAGTCATTCTTTACATGCTGAATTTTTAACATTCTAATTATCACAAGAACGTATGATAGGTTAGGAACTGACTCTGGATGGTGAACACACAATGCGATATATAGATGATGTATTACAGAATTGTACACTTGAAACCTATGTAATTTTACTAACCATTGTCACCCCAGTAAACTTGAAATAAAAAATTTAAAAAGTCAGCTAAAAAAAAAAAAAAAAAAAAAAAAAAAAGTATATCCCACCCAGATTGCATTGAGAAGAGCTTGCTGGTAAAAGTATTAGTACTGCCCAAATTTTTTAAATATTTTATTTAGGTTGTTCAAAAATAGCTTTGCGAGAGTAAAAAAAGTCACTATTTGAGTAGCTCAGTAATGAAAATGGTCATTATATTGTCTCTAACTCTGCCTTGTTTTTTATTTTTATTTTTATTTTTATTTTTTGGAGAAAGTAGAAAACTAATAATTGTCCTAGCATAGTGCCTAGTAAATACTTTAGACAACATACTTTATTGTTCAAAGTCTATCTGAATTATGGGGTGAAACACATGACTCAAGAAAATCTTCGCTGGTACTTGTTAAGGAAAAGCTGTGGGAAGCTTAGAGGCCTGGTTCTGTCTCTAGCGTGCAGAATCCACTGGATAATACCTCATTCTGCTAAATTACAGGAGTTAGTATGCAAGCTGAGTAAGGATAGGTCAACTGTTATTTTCGGTGCAATACTTCACTTTGAATTAATAAGATTCGTCTCTCAAATGGTAGATGGCTTTAAGTTTTTTACTAGAAGTCTGAGTCAGGGGTTTGTTTTCTGAGCCCTTACACACTAAAAGAGGTTTGCTATTGCTTTTGCACATGGAAGGCAATTTAAGAATAAATGTTCCAAATGAACACTGGCTGATTTTCATTTCATTATAGGTAATATGTTTTCATGGGTGCTTATAGTGATGCTTTTCATTTACTTACTTTTTTTAATTACAAAAACAAAAGAAATTCCAATTTAAAAATCTAGGTGATTTTTATGTTAAAAGCCTACAAAGTAAATAGAAACTATATTAGTGAATGAATTACACCTAAGCTTCTCTGGACTTTGGCAAATAGGGTGATTTCATGGTAACTAAAATGTAAATTGTCATTTCTCAATTCAGCATCTTCAAAAAAGTAAGGCTTTTGTTTTTTTAATCTGAAAAAAGATCACTTTTCTTAGTCAATCATCCACCATTTTCACCCGTTCCTTCTGGAAAGCCATTGAATGTATTTAAGCTTGGAAATTGCTAGAACTGTAACATGGCCACTTGTGAGTGCTGACGACTGTGAAGTTATATGATTTCCTGAAATTAAAATGCCACACAGTGGTATGAAGATGCCAAAAAGCCTACTGTTGATAGAGAAAATACTGAATTTGAGCCATAACAATTAGTAAAGCTAAAACACTAATTTGTTTCTAACTGGCCTATTAAAACATAAAAAGATACACAGTCCCTAGGAGCAGGGAGAGAGAACTTTAGACACAAATGAGATGGCCCATCTTCTCTCAATTTAGCTACACAAATGAACTCTGGTGCAGCACTCAGGCTTTTTCTGAAAAGGTCATGTCATCAGCAACATCATGCCAGAAATGGGAAGAAAATAAATTCACATATGTTTCAGTGACCGGGAAACAAAGAGTCCCAGGATCCAAGGTAACTTCTCCAAAAAAGACCATCAGAAATAGCAAACTATCCTTTTGTAGTTCATAAGTGTGATGATTGCATGTTCACACTCTGGTGTGAGATGTGCCTGTCTCAAATCGTGTTACGACATTGGCACATTACCCGTCTGACATTAAAAAAAAAAAAAAGAAATAGCAAACTACTAACACAGATGACTCTAGATTTGGTGGTTCATACTGGTACATGTTATTAATTGTTTATGTTGTTGGTGGAACTTTTTTTATTTTTTTGAGTGTCGAAACACCACAGAACCAAGCTGAAAGGAAAAGGAAGACTGACCAGGGCCTTAGATGTAAAGGAGAGGATGGGTATTGAGGTAACCACAATGGGGTTACCTTCAAGTCATCCTTGTATCGCTCTGTCTAATCAGTCATCATTGAAGGTCTGGACAGTTTATTATTTCAATTTACCCAGAGTAGATCTCATTAGACACTTTTAAAAATATACACTTTTTCAAAAGTCAGAGTGCCAGGGAATTAAAGCATAATTCATGTTCAAGGCACTAAGGGAAAGCCCCTTCAGAATTTGTATAGATGCCCCTCTCGACAACAGAGGGTCATCGCCTAGTTTATGAGTGCCTCCCCTTGGTCCATGCAAAAAGAACAAGGACCAAATTTCAATTTCTAAACTTTTTTATTTCTGCCAAGTAGAATATGTATTCGCTTGTGATTCCATTGGCTCCTGTTTGGCCAACTCTCCCTTCATCGACCTTTCCTAATTCATTTTTCACCTAGTTTCTGCTCCTTCCCGAAGGTCCTTTGGGCCAAGAGAAACCACTTTCTGCTTCCTGCAGTGAGAATATGCATCTCTTATCTGGCTCAGCCACAGGCTCTCTGAGCCGAGGTAACTTAAGCATTAACATTCTTTCCCAGGTTCCTCATCAGTAAGGCTCGGATAGATAGAATTGTCTTCCCAGTGCCTATGTCCTGGAAACAGTGTGAGAGAGGGCTGATAAATGAGTGTTAGATAACTAGAAAATAGTGAGGCCAGACATTTATTTACATGATCAGTTTCCTTGTCCAGATTGGACATGGGGCAGAATGATTCACTCCAAAAACCAAGTGCTTCCATTGCTGTATTTTTCTGGTAATGCTTTATTTGAAGACCTTGTTTCTTTCCTATTGATAATAATTCCAAACGTGCCTAATTAAAGCATGCCTGTTTCTTTCCCTGCAGTTGGTTCCGAAAACCCACCGTTAACAGTAATCCGCAAATTTGTGCACCTATTGGACCAAAGTGACTTGGATTTCCAGGAGGAGCTAGAGGTTGCACGATTAAGGGGAGAAGTGGTGACGAAGATCAGGGGCAATCAACAGCTAGAGAAAGACCTGAACCTGATGGACATCAAGATTGGGCTTCTGGTGAAGAACAGGATCACACTCGAGGTCAGTAGGGCTCGTGGGACTGTTGGCTCCCAGAAGAGGGAAGATGCAGGTATATTTGTGCACAGCGCTTTGGTCCAGCTAAGCTCATTGGAATCTGGAATCGGTGATCCAAAGTTCATTTACCATTTTTATTACAAAGTAGAGGTTCTCAGATTGCAAAATTCTGTATCCCCCCCTTTATAACGTTTTGTAAGGCTTCTTTACCATTAGGAAATGAAATTTATATGAAATAACACCTACTTCCATATGTACCTTAATAACAAGACTAAGTCCTTTATGTAAACATAAAAGAGAAATAGAAAGTAATTTATAATAAAAACACATATTTCAAAATGAAAATATACGGGCCAGATGCCATTAGATGTGATAACGTTGACAGACGCTGGGACCTCTTCCCAGAATAAACACAGGTGGAGAGAGCTGCAGAGACTCACCTGGGAGAGTGGTAGAACTGTTGGTGATTTCATTTTCCAAAATGCTGGAAAACTTTTTGTGAAGTTCAGAATACGCAAAGCGTGGCTCCACCCATGCCCCCAGTTAACACAGAACTGCAGTCTTTGCAGACTGCAGAATTGCAGAAAATTTATTGCAGAATTCCAGAAAATTAATTGGATATTAAAATTGTGGAGGATATGTGTTGTGTTTATATGTAAAACAATTCGATTCTAGGCTTAACTAATTGCACAGGGAATTTTTATCTGCATGAATGAATGACCAGCAGGACATTCAAAACTCCGGCCATTCAGGATGTGGGACAATTATTTACTCAGGACAGCAGAGCATCTGTCATCCCTAACCCAACACTCACTAGAAGCCAGTAGTGCCTTCCAGTCATTAAGATGGTAAAAAATAATAATAACCCCTACGCGTTTCCGAAATGCCCCCTCCAGAATAGAACTGCCCCAATAACAGTCTCTAAATAAATGGTGCTGCAGATTTGGATTTGTGTGAAACTTGACAATATCAGAGCTCCGTAAGACCATGTAAAAAGTTTAATTTTAATCAAGAAAAGGAGACTTGTAGGGTAAGGCCTCTTTCCACGTCCCTGCTTCGATGCCATATCAGTTTTTCAGAAAACTGGTAGGTCAAGAGGGAAGCTCTCAGAAAGCTACAGTGGGTCAGAGGTGGAGAGCCAACTGCCAGGGACTGAACCCATAGTTCTGGAAAACTAGGAGATGAACAGCCATGGGATGCTACCAGAGAAGTAGACATGTGAATGGCCCACTCTTGTCTTCAGCCCCCGCACAGATAACAGTGAAATAGTTGAAGAGAAAATAAAGAAACTAGAACAATTTGTAATATAGAACAATGACCTTTTTTTCCTAAATATTAAGGAATAAAACTACAACTTAAATGTTCCTTATTTAACTCTGTTTTCATTATTTTATCCAGAAAAGTAACAGTACTTTATTCTTTTTAAAAAAAAAGTTTGTATGACACATGTGAGAACTTTTAAAGTATAATATGTTCCAGAAGGTCTGTCAGGGAATGCTTTTTATAGCCTTAGACTCCTGTTTTACTCAATTCCCATAAAGTTGTCAACAGGAAATGCCTTGCCTTTCAAAATAAAGACTTAGTTGCAAAACCTTAAATACTATAAATAATATGTAGCTTGTGGAAATACAATCATGGCAGAGTTTCAGATCTTCATGAATGTAAGACTCTTTTAAGACGTATTTTTAATTGGTAACATTTTTGTGAAACAAAGTTAATTTTTCAACTTACCTTTTCAAACCCTAAGTATCAAACACTTATTAGAAGTTAAACCAATGATTATTAAAAATATAGTCAGTCTTATTATTAATAGTAGCATTTTAAGTTTGATGATAACAATTATGCAGTTGAAGCTTTATTTAAAGTAGTGAAAACAACCCAACACAAAAACAACAGAGGACAATAAAATTAATTTAATATGTATGTTATGCAGCCCTTAAAAGTGCTTTTGAAGAACATTTAAGGGCAGGGGGAAAGGTTCACAATGTAATTGGGAAGAAAATAGTACCTAAAACTGTACAATTTCATTTATCGTCCTAAGTATATATATTAATATATACTTTTAAAAAGCCAGAAGAACAAAAGTTAAGTGATTTTTCTTTGGGTGATAGAATTAAACTTATCTTCTTTGTCCTTTTTTTTTTTTCACTGCGCATGTATTTAGTGAGAAAAAAGACTTTAAAGGGAAGTAGATTAGTTCTTATGAAGTAACTCTAGATCTCTCTAGTAAACCGTGCATTTTACAATTCTTTCAAAATTTACATTCCGCCTACAAATCTCAGAAAGTCAGGGTGAGTGAAGTGGTTAACATTAGTTTTAGGCAAAAGGAATGGTATAGAGATGGTGGAGACAAAGCAACTGAAGCAGAAGTTTCTTAGAGGCATAGGGATGAAAAAAGGTACAGATTCCAACTAGCTTGCAGGAAAACCTAAATAGACACTAAAAGTCGTCTTGAATCCCTGAAATTCCCATTGATGAGTGTGATGTTCCTATCATCTGAGTGCAGACTTGCAAACCAGGGCTACCTGAAACCCAGGATTGAGATTTATTTTATTGCTTGATTTTACCACTTCACTGCTTATATTATTAGCATGTTTCCTTGGCACGTTTCTTAACCTCTCTGAGCCTTGTTTTCTTCACTGGAAAAAGTGCTAAATACATAGATTGTTTTAGTCTTCACAGCAGCTCAGTAAGATTGTTATTATTAAGCCCATTTTATAGATTTAGGAAAGTGGGCCGTAGAGTGTAACCAGTACAAAGTCACAAAGCTAATCATGTTTTGCAGACACCCATGTTTTTGGTTTTTTTTCAAACAAATATTTATTGAATGCCTACTGTAGGCTAGGCAACTATCAGCACTGATATACTAAAATCATAGTGGGTTCTCTTATGGAACTCATATTCTAGTGAGGGATACAGGTAATTAAAATATAAGCACATAAATACAAAATTACAAATTGAGATAAATACAATGAAGGAAATGGAAAATTTATTCTAATGGCAAATAAAGTGTGAAGAATAAGCTATTTTAGAGTCTTGAAAATTAAAAAACTCATTTTAGGGCATAGGAATAGCATTCTTAGTATTGGAAACAGTATGTGCTGAAAGGTACCAGGCATGAGAGAACTTGAAGTGTTCAAGTTCGCTTGACTGGAGTTCATTGAACTGCTGGTGACTGAGGTACAAGATGGTACCGAAAGGCAAATTTGACCTTGGAGTATAGACAGCCATGTTTTTATGACTCCAAAGTCCACATCCTTTGTACTAGTTCACACCTTCTGCAAAAATGTTTATATTATCGCATATTACCTACATGCAGATATCCGGTTATCAGGGGAAGGGAAAATATGGTGGCACTTAGGGCAACACTGAGATGTGGGCATATGCTTCCTGTCCTGTCTTCACCAAATCTATTTCTAATGGAAAGGAATTTAGTTCTGCCCCAGAGCTTGCTTACCACCCCCGCCGTCTTTTCTCTTCTCTATGTGTCAAGAACCATTATTCTTAAAATGAAGTCTGGAACAAAACAAACGAAAAGTCGCCTATTTCCATTGAAAGTAATTGGGAGGGGGTTATAAGTACCAAGATTTTTTCCTACCATCTATTCAAAATCAAGATAATCAATGTGTTACATGTATTTGAGGGAATTGCATGATGTACACATCAGCAGTTATTTGAAGAGGGGAAACCTGGGTTAAATGGAACTGTAAGCCAGAGTTAGTCTAGCGATGTCTTAGGACCTCTGATAGATAAGGATGGATATCCAGCAGCCGCCTGCATAGACTTCCCCTTAACTTCCATCTGCTGGTAACTATGCTCCCTCTCTTCACCGTAATGTATTTTATATATTTGTGAAATAAGGAGGGAAATGTTGCCTTTCTAAAATTTTCATGGACATGCAAATCAAATCCCCCTCTTTTCCCATATAAGCAATTAGGGGGACAAAAGTAAATGGTTAAGTCAGGGTTGGCTCTCTCTCAGCTGAGAATGAGGAAGAAGGAAATCATAGACCTGGAAGGCAATGGATGTAACCACACAGAACTATCTTACCTCAGAGCTCCAAGGGGCTTTTGCTGCCTGTGGACTAACACTGGTTATGGAAAATGGGGTGCTGAGAGATACCAAGCAGATTTAGAGCTGACAGTGGTTCTCATCCCGAGGCAATTGGAAGTGGGGGCAGGCACAGTTGTCAGAATGACTCCAGGTCTCTACTGGCAACAGGGATGCTGCACGGGCAGCAGTGCGTGCACAGCAAAGCACCGCCGTGTCTGAAAGGTCCCGAGTGCATCCTGATGCTGACTGCCAAGAGAGTCCTCAGGTAGGAGTAGGGCTAAGAGCACAGGGAAGCAGACGGAAGTCATTTTAAGAAAAACATCTTTCTTGCCACCTACTCTGTGGGACAGTGACCCAAGGTTAAGTGGCAGAGGAGGCATTCTAGAGCAGTGACTTTCATGTGAGTCATGTGCCGTTAGTGGGTCATGAAATCAGTGTAGTGTGTCATCGGCAATATTTAAAAATGGAATAGCATAAAAGCAAATTGAAAATATCAGAGTATGTCCCAATACTAAGAATCAGTAGTGTGTGTGTGTGTGTGTGTGTGTGTGTGTGTGTGTTTACCAATTAAAGATGTAAAATGTATTTTTTTACTGTGGGTCTTTGTAAAAATGTTTGGTAGATTCTTATCTAAAGGACCTACTCTTGTTCATGACCCTTTAAGCTCCTCAGGAAGACACAACCTGAGGTTTCCAGCCACATATTTCCAAGCTTCCCTGTAAATGGTTAAAGGAATGTGATTGGAGGAGGTGGGGAGAGAACTTACTTTTGTTAAATATTTAGAGGATTTCTTTCCCTCCTATCAATTTTCTATATTACATATTTTTGCAAGTGCTTTTATAAATTAATGAGATATAATTCACTCTTTTAAAATGTACAATTCAGCATTGTTTAAAGTTGTGCAACCATCATTTCTATCTAATTATAGAACATTTTTATCACCCAACAGATAAACCCCAAAGCAAATGTTCTGGAATTAGATGTGGTGGTGGTTGCAAAACTTTATGAATATACTAAACACTGAATCGTACACTTTAAAAGGATGAATTGTATAGCATGTGAATAATATTTCTGTTCAAGAAATGAAAGAACACCCCTATTCATTAATAGTCACTACCTATTCCCCATCCCCCAGCCACGGCAACCATTAGTCTACTTTCTGTCTCTATATAGATTCACCTGTTCTGGATGTTTCATATTAGTGGAATCACATTGTATGTGGTCTGTTGTGAACAGCTGTTTCACTTAGCATAGTTTTTTAAAGTTCACCTATGTTGTAGCATGAATCAATACTTCATTCCTCATTATTATTATTTACTAATAATATTCCATTGTATGGATATATCACATTTTGTTTATCCATTCATCAATTGGTGGACATTTGAGTTGTTTCCTCTTTTTGGCTATTATGAATAATTCTGCAATGAGCGTTCATGTACACATTTTCATGTCCACATATGTTTTCAGTTCTCTTGGATATACACCTAAGAGTGGAATTACTAGGTCGTATGGTAACTCTGTGTTTCACTTTTGAGGAACTGCCAAAATGTTTTTCTAAGTGGCTGTGCCATTTTGCATTCCTCCCCAGCATGAAGTTTCCAATTTCTCCACAACCTCAAGAACATTTATTATTGTCTTTTTTATTATAACCATCCTAATTAGTATGAAGTGGTAACACATTGTATTATTGACTTGCATTCCCCTAATAGCTATTAATATTGAGCTTCATGAGCTTATTAACCATTGGTAGATCTTCTTTGCAAAAATGTCTGTTCACATCCTTTTTGACTGGGTTGTCCCATTTTTGACTGGGTTGTCTTTTTATTTTTGAGATTTAAGAGTTCTTTATATATTGTACATACAATTCCCTTATTCGATACATGATTTGCAAATATTTTCTCCTGTTCTGTGGGTTGTCTTTTTACTTTATTGATAGTGTCCTTTGAAGCACAAAGGTTTTAGTTTTTATGAAGTCCAATTTATTTTTTTCTTTTGCCACTAGTACTTTTGGTGTCATATCTAAGAAATCATTGCCTAATCCAGGGTAACAAAGATTTATACCTAGGTTTTCTTTCAAGAGTTTTATAGTTTTAGCTCTTACATGTTAGTTATTTGATCTCTTTTGAGTTAGTTTTTGCTTATGATATGAGAGAGGAATCTGACTTCTTTCTTTTGAATGTGGCTATCCAGTTGTACCACATCATCTGTTGAAAAGACTATTCTTATTTAATTGTCTTGGTGCCTATATTACAGATTAAGAGCAAATAAGTACAACTTTGGAGAATGAATATTACAAAAGCCAAATTCACCTGCAAGCTGGATTTCCTTAATTTGTTTAGTAATCTCTATTCCTTTGTTTCTTCATAAGGGAAATGTGTAAAATTACTCTTCCCAACTATGTGTGTTTCAGGGTGTACATAAGGAAGGAGGTAAAGAATACCGGAGTAAAAAGTAGTAATTTCATAAAAATTTTTTCCAGGATGTAATTTCACACAGAACGAAGCTGAATAAGAAAAAAGGTGGAGAAATACTAAATAACAGCGACAACCAGGGAATCAAAAGTCTGAGTAAGGAGAGAAGAAAAACACTAGAAACATATCAGCAGCTGTTTTATCTTTTACAGGTGAGAACAATTTGTTTTGCTGTGAGTGTTGGATAAATTGTCACGTTCAATGTTTGTGGTTTACAAAGGATCTATCCCCATGCGAAAACTACTATAGTTTACGTATTTTGAGCACCTGATAAGTACCGAGTGCTATTCTAGGTTCTTTACATTTACAGTATCTCATTTAATTCTTACTATAACCCTGGGAGCCATCAGAAAATAATTATTACTCTTATTGTTGTATTACATATCAGAAAACTGAGACACAGCCAGTAAATGGTACTTCAGAGCCCATGGTCTTCCTAACTATATCATACCACAGTTATCTGTAGAAATGGTATAAATCTAGTAACATAAGCAGGTACTATCAACCTTGAAAAAAATTAACTATGTGAAAAACAAAAGTTTAACAGAACCATTTTGCCCTTCTTTTATGGAAAGAGCCAGAGGGTTTGGATTAGGGTCATAGGGTATCTTTTATATTTCATTATTTCCATAGCATTATTCTGGTCTAAATGAGCAGTAATTTTCCATTGCTTCCAGAATGCAGGTGAGAATTAGCTATGGTTGCACTCTGGTGGACCAGTTACTGTTTTGTTTGACCAATGATTTACCTTATCCAGCCTACCACAGTCCTAAAGGAAACTGAGTACGTGACAGGGATAGACATAAACAAAGTCCTCTTCAGTAGGAAAACTTTCCCAACAGAGGTGGATCAGCACTTCTTCCTTGAAAGTCAGGTGTCCCTATGTGTGGGGCCACTGCTGGTGGTGGTGACATTTGAGTCTGTGCTGGAGGATGTCACTGGCATTAGGTGTGCAGAGAACATGTTAGCCAAATCGTAAATGAGGTGTGTCTAGCCTCACTGAGAGAAGAGTTGTCAGTTTGGTAGAGTTGAGAATTCTCTATTTGGAATAACAGATTGGAAGACAGGTGTAGTGCCACAGAGGGCCACAATGTGGCAGCATAAAAGGAAAAATTGCTTGACAACTGCAACCTTTCCAGAATGAAAGGGGCCTCACACTAGGCAGGGAAGGATTTTTTTTTTTGTCTGCCTAAAATAGATTAATCGTTACCCACCAGTTGGAAATTTGATCTTAGTTATTTATCATTTTTGACATCTGTGAACTTCCAAGTGTATGAAGCTTCTTTGACAGAATGTGTGTCATAAGGAAAGTGAAAATTTAGTCATTGGCCTAAGACTTATATTGTTTACCCTGTTATGTAAGTAGAGGCTCATTAATGGAAAGGAGAAAAAAAGCACAGGAGCATGTTTAGAATAATTCCACCAAGTTTCATTTCCCAAACCAAAAACTGATAGTCCCAGGACACGGCCGTTCTGTTGTACCAAGTGAAGTGTCTCTCGTAATCACGTATTTTTCTTTACCTTTTCTTCTCTCCCCTTTGGAGACATTAGCCCAAGATCACTGAAGAAACTATAGAATAGAGAATCGTCTGGATTCCTTTTGGCCTTTGGATTATGCCTTGGCAAGAATTCTTGGCCAAAGTAACCAATCAATTCGTATAGGTTTTGTTTTCGGTTTGTCTCTTCGGTATGAGCCTAAATTTAATGTTTTTAGATCATCTGAGAAGAATGAGGTGTGGGCTTCTTGAGCTTTAGAGTAAGTTTCCTTTCTGATAACCCCACATGCTTAGTGTGGGAAAAGAATCACTACAGAGCTATAAAGAAAAAGTTGTCCTAAGCTGCTGATTCGTAAAATTTCAACCAATCTGTTATAAGCTTGAAAGTAAGTTGAAGTAGTAGAGTAAACTAGAATTTGGATTTTCTTTCAAAAACTAAAGCCAAACTACTTGAGTAGAGTTGTCCTTTGGTGTCCATGGGGGATTGGTTCCAGGACCCCCAAGGACACCGCAATTCACAGATGCTCAAGTCCCCTACATAAAATGGGATAATATTTGCATATAAACTATGCACCTCCTCCTGTACACTTTATCTCTAGATTACTTTTAATACCTAATGCATTGTAAATAGTTGTTGTACTATAGTGTTTAGGGAATAATGACAAGAAAAGAAGTCTGTACACGTTCAGAATAATAGATGCAGCCGTCGTAGGCCTGACTGCGTAGTACATGTCAGTAACAACATTTTTCTTTCTGAATATTTTTGATCTGTGGTTGGTTGAATCCATGAATGTGGACCCGAGGATACAGAGAGCCGACTGTATATTAAATGAATATTAGTTTCAATGTATGGAAAATTTTCTTTTCTCATCAGAACAAAGATGAAGAGTGGGAGTATAAAATTAATTTCTCTATAACCTAAATACTGTTTTTTCTCTGCTAACCTCCATCTGGTTGCTGTAGCTACTAGAGAAAAAACATATCATTGTGAAGACAGGTGTCATAGACTCCACCCTCACTCAGCTAGGCCCTCTGGGCCCCTGAAATTTCAGGTTTTTAAAAAATTCTTGTCAATTTTTAAGTTGTCTTTTTCTTTTTCTTGTCAGTTTCTTCTGGCATTTCACCCATCAGCTATCCTGACCTTCACCTCTCTCTTTAGCCTCCCTACCTCCCCCCTACATTCTTACTCCTTGTAAAATGTCATGGCCATCCCACTGTCGCCACATGGAAACATATTCTTTTCTTTTGCTTTCTAGTCTCAGAATATGAGATGTGTTTCCTTCATTTATTTATCAGTCCTTCCAGGACAGTATATTTAGCTGAGCCTTTGGTCCATGCCTGCCAGTCTCTTCGGATACCAGATTCTATTGGCTACCACCTCTCTCTTCTGTATCTCTACAATAAATGTTAATATGTGGCTCAAAATGGTTAACAGTGGACAGTGTATATAATACAATTATATTTTATTAAGTATACATCACATAGTATATAATTTAAATGCTATTGTAACTTTCTAATATAACCGCTTATAGTATAGTATTAATATTAGCTGATACCTTTTAAAGTCTTACTTTGTGCCAGATACTCTTCTATTTGCTGTATACATATTAAGTCATTGAAGAGCAGGGAACTGGATACTCCTGATTTAATAATATATTAACATATAGTTTTGTGGGGTTTTTTTGGGTTTTTTTCTTTCCTCTTTCATTGTAGACCAATCCTTCATACCTCGCTAAGCTGATTTTTCAGATGCCGCAGAACAAGTCTACTAAATTTATGGATACTGTTATTTTCACAATATACAATTATGCTTCTAATCAACGAGAAGAATATCTACTCCTCAAGCTTTTTAAAACTGCTCTGGAGGAAGAAATAAAGTACGTATGCAAATATATGAAAAGGACAATTAAGTTCGCAAACTTTCCACCATGCACTTACACAGTGGAAAGTTCGTAAACTGAATAGTCCAACCTTTCGTATATGTAAAAATACCAATGAATACCTTTTGTTAGTAGTGGCTATCTCTGTTTTACTAAAATAATTTAAATTGATTCTTATAAGTCATTTATACTATTAAAATATGTCAAATTTCTTGAGAAATTTCTCTGTCATTATAGATATATTCAGGAAAGTTTTCTCCCACCAGTGATACCTTTTCTAGTGCTAAACTAACTTTTGGTTTTGCAACCATACAACAGCTGAAAATCAAGAACTTTTTGAAAGTCAGTGAGAAATTTTAACTTAGTAAAAATTCTGTGAGTAATAACGCCATAAATGGGTGAAATGAAAATAAGGATCTCTGCTAAAGAGTCTTCCTTTCTTACTGGAACTTAAGCTTATTTTTGCTAATTTATTTTCTTACTCAGTTAATAAAACAAAAAACAAACAAACAAACAAAACATGTGTAGGGAGCTGAGCCAGAAAAAAATACATGAGAAATGCCCTTACCCAACTAGTGAACCTGAACTGCCTTCCTGACTTCTTGATACCTGAAGCTATGCTAGTTCCTAGTGGTCTGAAGCATATTAGCCAGGCACCTCTGCCCTCAGCGTGTCTATAAGCCAGCATGAGAAGTAGGATTCATAAGAAATAGTAATGCTGTGCAATGGAATAAGGTAAGAGGTAAATAAATGATACACAGTGTAACATCAGAGGGAAGGAAAGAAAAGTTCCAATTGGATAAATTGATAAAGATTTTAAGGAAGAGGAGTTAGTTGGCCCAAAACCTTGAAGAATGTCTACAGTTTTATAAGAAGAAATTGAAAAGGGAAATAAAGCACAACGGTGATAGAAATAGCATGGGCCAAGGTACAAGAAAAATAGATTAGTTTCACCAAGATCTGACTTAATTAGTGACTACCAGGAAATGAAGCTGGAAAGATAGTTTGGGCCAGATCATGGAAGACCTGAGGCCAGGCCCGAGTGCTGAGGCTTTTTACTTTCCAGAAAGCTGTGAAGGCTTTTAAGGATATACTGACATGACCACGTTAGGTTTTTAGAAGATTGATCCGCTGGCTGTATGTGAACAGGATGAATTGGAGTGACACAGGTCAGAGAAATGGGGAAGTAAGAAGGAAAAAGATAGTTAGGATTTTTAACACACTAAGTAGAACAGCTGGGTGAAAATGTCCAGTCGGAAACTGGAAATTCAGGACTAGTTCTTGAAGGAGATGGGGATTAGACATTGAGATCAGTTCCAGAGAGACAGTAATTGAAGTTGTGTGTGTGAATGAGGTGTGAGGGGAGAGCATGTAGAAAGTGAAAGAAGACAATTAAAATGCGGGAAGAGGAGACAGCAAAATAAACAAATGGAATTAGGTAAGGGCGAGAATGTGGCCCTCTCAGACCCTAAAGGGAAAGCAGGTGGAAACAGAAAAAGTGGTCAAGTGGGAGGAGGGTGAGAAGTTTCACAGAGGTGAAAGGGAGGAGACAGGAGTTGGCAAAAGGAAGTCAAGAAGACCTTTCTCCCCCATGTGATGTAGCGAGAAGCCACCTTGCGTAGAATTTGAATGGGACTTGAAGCAGTGGAGATAGTTCATTCAATCAAGAAAGTTATTTTTGAAATTTGGTTAACTAGAGAGGGCACAACACTTCTACAATGGCACCCAGTATTATTAGTCTTGGTCCATTTTCAGTTCATTCCTGCCTTCTAGATTGAAATTAAGGCTGAGAACTTCTTTTTAAATCCTTAAATTTCTCAAATGAGAAACACTCATGCTACCAATGATAGCTTCCTTTTAGATCACACTATCTTTGATCTTCCATGGAGGAAAATATAGCCCCACAAAGCCCTTCCTTGCCAGAGAGAATATATACTGTTTAAAACTCTATCCATAGAGACAAACCATTTTGTTTTGGTTTGGGCTTTTTGTAGGTCGAAGGTGGACCAAGTACAGGACATTGTTACTGGAAATCCTACAGTCATCAAGATGGTCGTCAGCTTCAACAGAGGGGCCCGTGGACAGAACACGCTGCGCCAGCTCCTGGCTCCAGTCGTGAGAGAGATCATCGATGACAAGTCCCTGATCATCAATACAAACCCTGTAGATGTGTACAAGGCTTGGGTGAACCAACTGGAAACACAGACTGGAGAAGCCAGGTAACAAAACCAGGAAGGTGTTGGTTTTCAGTCATGTTTTATGATCATTTTTACATGTGTATTTATATGTTCTTAAACTCTATTAAGCACTGTTAAAAGAACAAAATCTACTATACAAAGTCTGTTTTCAATCCAAGATGTTCCCTCCCTTTAACACATCATGCCTGTCACATTTTTGGACTCTTGCTCACCGTTTTTTTTGTTTGTTTGTTTTTTGTTTTTTTTTAATAAATTTTATTGAGGAATATTGGGGAACAGTGTGTTTCTCCAGGGCGCAGCTCAGCTCCAAGTCCAGTCACCGTTTTGCAGGCGACACAGCCCACCATCCCATGCAGGAGTTGAACCGGCAACCCTGGTGTTGAGAGCTTGCGCTCTAACCAGCTGAGCCATGTGGCTGCCCCCCTGGCAGCTCAGCGGCAGTTCATTGTCTTCAATCTAGCAGTGGAGGGCGCAGCCCACCAGCCCATGTGGGAATTGAACCTGGCAACCCTGTTGGTGAGAGTTTGCATTCTAACCAACTGAGTCATCCAGCCACCCCCGATTCTTGCTCATCTTGATAATACACGATATTGTCACATCTCAGTACCAGTTGATCCCCAAGGCCACAACTTCTGTAATTCTTTCCCTTGGTTATTCTTTGTGTGTTTCTAAATTGAGACCTAGAAATGGAACACACTTCTCTTCGCCAGACAGTACACACTTTTTTACACTTACTAAGTGAGTAACTTTAACGTGTGAGCATCAATAAGCCCGGTGGGATTGTCTTGTTCTAGGTGGTGGTTTATAGCTCTAAGCAATCCCAGCTTTTTATTTCCTGCAAAAAGATACCTTGTAAAATCATTAAGATATGCACAGAGAATTTCATGGGTGGTTTTCACACACTGTTTGTAATAGCAAAAGTTGGGGAAAGTCAAAATATTTAGCTTTGGGTGATTTGTTAAATAAATGTTTGTATAACACATAACGGGGTAGAAAGTAACTATTTAGAATCATGGTATACAAATATATTTATTGGCATGGAAAAATGTTCATGATGTAGTTTTCAGTTCAGTTGTAGTTTAAAAAAAGAAATGTGCAAGCATTTACACGCACAGTATCCGCATGGAATGTGTGTGTACACAAAATATATTATGCTTATGCGGGTGTGAGGCCCATATACACACATGCATAGAGGACCCAGAAAACTATGGACTAAGATATGAAAAGTTGTTGCCTACGAGTTGGTATTTTTTTCTTTAGATACATGCAATTTTTTTCTGTAAAGAACACACTGCTTTTTATCTTTTTTTTTTTTTTTAAGGGAAAGAGAAAGTTAACTGGGTCTTTGTTACCTCAGTATGCCACTTATTTTGCCAGAAGATCTCAGAGGGATAGCCTGGAATCCCCATGCTCTACTGGTGGCCGAGGGTACCATCTGGGCATGTGAGACCTCCCCTCACTTAGCTAACATTTTATCATTGGAGTCAGTGGGCAAAATCCAGTTCACTATACAAAGCTTGAATCAACTTGGCAAGGATACAAACGCTTGTATCTGAACTCCATGAATTTAAAGCCCTTGTTGTGTTTTCAGCAATCTGCCTTATGATGTGACAACAGAACAAGCTCTGACATACCCAGAAGTGAGAAATAAACTGGAGGCATCCAATGAGAACCTGAGAAGGGTCATCGACAAAGTCCTGAATTCTATCATTTCTTCCCTTGATCTACTGCCGTAAGTTGTATATGTAGCAATTTTAACATTCTTTGCTGAAAGTTCTTGAAATAATAAGTAAAATAAACCTTGGTACTGAAGGTAGGAGTTTTTCTCTCATATTTTGTTTACTATTTTGAACATTTGCTTATATTTGCATTTGAAATTCATAACTATTCTCCGAAGAGGGAATGATACAAACCAGTACTGTTACTATCATCCATGGAAGTCCTGTGATTCCGTTACCATCTCATTTTATGTTTAATTTTTAGGAAAATGCTGGGCTCTAGTTGACTGGAACAATTGCTGTGTGTTTCTTCCTCACTTAGCCTTTTTCCATTATTTTCTTTTGTCATCTGTTTTACATGTAGTTATGGATTGAGGTATATAGCCAAAGTACTGAAGAATTCGATCCATGAGAAATTTCCCGATGCAACAGAAGATGAGCTATTAAAGGTAGATTTTCAAGAGTAATCTCACCATAGCTTCTCTTGGGGGTATGAGCCAAAATTACCAACACACCATTTTGTAAGATTTCTTTTCCCCTTGTATGACTATTTATATAAGTTCAGGTCTTCTATTTCTAATGACTGTCGTGATTATTGATTATGCTGAGGTTAATTTGGAGATGTCATACATTATTGTGATTCTTTATATTAGAGCATTTTCAGGGCAATAGCATACTTTTCACCAAAAATAATTTTTTAACTATACGAGTAATATGTGATTATATTCACTACTTTTATTTCACTCCTCATTAGAATTCAAAACACAAAATAATTTGCTTTCTTGGGAAATGTCAATTAATATTTACTGTTATAAAAAAACCCAAACCCTTGAATTATCTCTCTTAAAAATAGTCTTTTCTTCTGCATCATTCCAGATTGTTGGAAACCTCCTGTACTATCGGTACATGAACCCAGCTATCGTAGCTCCAGACGGCTTTGATATCATCGACATGACAGCCGGAGGTCAGATAAATTCTGACCAGAGGAGAAACTTGGGATCAGTGGCCAAGATCCTTCAGCATGCAGCCTCCAATAAGCTGTTCGAAGGAGAAAATCAGCATCTCTCATCTATGAACAATTATTTATCAGAGACATATCAAAAGTTCAGGTGAGAGGGGTCATTACTTTTGGAGAAACTTGCAAGCTGTTGGAGAAAAATAATGTGTGTTCTGTGCCCAAAGCTGCAGTTGGGGGTGGGAGACAGGATGTCAGGTGGCTGCATGCATTTCTTCTACCAGTAGGCACTGGGGAAAGAGGAGGGAGGGATGAGCAGGCTGGGTTACTTCTATTGGTGTTGCCCATGCCACCCTCAGCCCCAGTGTCCCTGTTACATTGTATCGTCCCCATATGTATGGTTTCTGCTGTCGACAAAATGAAATATTAATCTTGGTGGTATGCTACAGGCTTATAGTAGTGAGAATTGAAAAATCAAAAGAGTTGATTTCTGCTTTGTTGAACTTAAGAGGGTTTTGTTTTGTTTTCAAGAACTTGTCCAATCAGGAAAAACTTGCCTTGTCTGCACCAAACAATAGTAGGAAATTGGGTATTCGGTTTTGAAAGGTTGGAAAAACCCAGCTTTTATATTTGTTGAGGATTATATGTGTTCTAGTCTCAAACTGCTCCTAATTATATGTGTGACACGTAAGTCTGTTGACTTCAAATGCATTTCCAAAGCATATCACTAATCATTGGACAGGGACATGAAAGGAGTTAAGTCCTGCAGAAATATTCACTCACCCGAAGCTCTCTGAGGAAGCACGTTCATCTTGGCATTCATTGTTTTCTCCTGTCTGCCATTTAGTCAGTAGGTCATAGAAGTGTGACATAAATGTGGCCTCTTTCACTCCTCACTTGGAAAATGATCATTTCCTATTCCTTGGTTTTCCTCTGGATTAGTGCTTTATCTACTGGCAAAGATAGTTCATGATTATGAATCTCTATTTGGCATGTATGGCCTCTTGTGGAAAAAAAAAAAAATCCCCAAATCCTCTTACTATAGGAAGTTGCAATTTCTCAAGCTGCTAATTTTAGGTCTTCTCACTGACTGAAAACGTAATATCCATTTCCCTGTTAGCCCTTATCTGCTATTACAGTTGCCCTTTACTTCTTTTTTTCTCACATTATTCCTATCAACCATCTATGTTCCCAACTCTTTTTCATTTCAAAAGAAACAAAACCAAAACCTTCTCCTCACCTCCTCTTAATGTCATTTTTTTTCTCTTCCACTCATATTTATCCTTTGTATAGCTCAGCAACTCATGAAAAATTATAGCCAAAAGGGTGCAGAAGACCAGTTGTCACATGGAAACATGCTCTTCCCCCGCCCCCGCCCCCCAGCATGGCGGCCTGCCATTTAACCTCCAGCCTTGGGGTGGAAAAGTAGAGGTCATTTCTGGTGTTTAAGCCTTTGTGTATAAGTCTGGTATATGAGCCTTAGGAGATATGCCAAAAATGACTTGAGGCAACTGAAACATTTACAGCTTTATAGGATATAATACCTATTCTTCCGGTGCAAAGGATCACGCTGAAGCTGTGATAGCAGCACCGCTGGCTTGCTTGGTCTCTCTGTCTAAATTTGCTATAGCTTAAAAGAGCAGACTTTTTAGAGTCTGAGTACTGGGCATTGTACACATTTGTTTATGTGTCTATCCTTAACAGCCTTCCCAGCAGCCAGCAATGGTTGTTTAGATCAACTAAGTGGAGGAGGCTTAACTCGAATTTTTGTCAAATTGGTTAACAGAACCTCTGAAGGGTTGCTGGGTACTGAAGGCCCAAGAGCTTGTGCCATTTAAAGGAGACAATTTTATTGTTTTTCGGATTGTTTTCTCTAGAAAATCTTGATTCTTACATCAAGGAACATCAACCTTGACATTTTTGCTTAAATTTCAGGGTCTATTTTTTAAATCATATTTTTTAAACAATGTGCCTATAATTTGATTATACTGAGTCACTAGCAGGGCCCTACTGCTCTCTCCATTCCTTTCTGAGGGGCTGGGTCCAGCATCTAGAAACCTGGACTCAGCTTCCACAGTTCAGAGCCAGCCTAGACGATGCTATAACAAGTCCTCCCAAGGTTTGGGGGAGAAAACAAAGAACTAGCCATCAGTCAAGATTTTCTCACTATTTATGAAGCTGTTTAACTCACAAATTTGACTGTCTTAAGACTTTTTTGTTGTTGTTAGGAAATATTTCAAAGAAGCATGTGATGTCCCTGAGCCAGAAGAAAAGTTTAATATGGATAAATACACAGATGTGGTGACAGTCAGCAAACCAGTCATTTTTATTTCAATTGAAGAAATCATCAGCACACATTCAGTAAGTGGGGTTGGAAGAGCATCTTAGCAATGGGTCCATTGTTCAGACATCTGTTTCTTGAAAATGCGTAGTCTCTCTACAGGGTTTACTGTAAGCATGTGCTAATACTCATATTCTTAATCCTAAGAAATATTTGAGTATGTATTCCCTGACTCTTACGTATTAGTAAAATTCCTTCTCAAAAACAAGGAAAGTTTACTTTTCACTATCCATTGACAGTCAGATTGTGAATGTGTGATGGAAGCCATGAGCCCTGGTATTTTTCCCCACCCACCGAGGCCACACTGCCTGAATCCACATACTCTGTCTCTCTCCATTTCAGGAATCCTCTCAGCTTTTCCAGTAACTTTCTGGAAAAATGAGAATGTTTATTCTAATATTTGGACATAAAGAGATAGGAAATAAACAGGCTGCTCAGGGTTAGGAAGAGAGGACACCCCCACCCAACAATAGCTGCCGACAAAGAATCACTGTGTTGTTCCAAAACCCCCCATTTCTTAGAAGCAGGCATTTCAGTCTGTGCAATGTTGTAATGTGTCAATCTGGTCCTCGTGCAAACATCCCCACCACCGTGAGCCATGAGCATGTATTAGGGGCCTTTTGAGGGCAGGGCAGTTTGCTTGGCATTGAGAAGCCTTATGTGGCTTTTTAATTATTTAAAGTAAAAAGGGAGGCTAAGCATGGAGAAAGTTTTTGCTTGTTTTTAAAAAACCAGTTGGAACTTATTTCCTGAAAAATCGAGGTTCTTCACAGGGAACCTTTCCAAGAATAGTTTTGGATCTTGCTACTCCAAGCCAGGTCCTGGAGATGTGTTCAGAATGTACCCAGGACCTGCAGTCTAACAAGATCCCAGGCGATTCAGATACACACTAAAGGTCAAGAAGCCCTGGTCAAGGACGCACCCAACTTCGGATGATACACACAAGTAGGAGGAAAGCAAAACAAATACACTCTTTTCAAAGGTCCTGCTCCTGGCCCCATCAAATGAGATATACTAACAAATGGCAACATTGACTGCTCAAAATTTCAGCGTTTATTATTCAGCTCTTCTAAGAAACTAAAGCTTGACTATAGGTTTGGAAGAAAGTGGATCCACTTTGAATTTCCCTCTTTCAGCGTTGGAACAGGGAACCTCCTCACATTTGCAACAAGCTCTCCAGAAGTATTGTGAGTGACCCTAAACAAAGACACATCTGAATGACCAACAGAAAGCACGAATTGGTGGATTAAACAAAGAGGCTATACTTCTTTTCTCAATAAACACCCCAAATCACAAAGAAAACATATTCAGCAGTGCATCATTTATAAAATAACTTTCTATGGAGCAAGTGGACAGATTCCTGTTTGAGCAGTGACCCATTGATCTATTTCTGTGGTAGATTATCCATTTCAAAGAAAATGTCCACATGTTGGCTGCATATTTGCTAAGGGCAGTATCCTCATGCAGGAAAAGTGCTGGAAGTTCTCTTTTACAACGAGAGTTTCCTTCCCAAGGACAGCACAGAGAAAATGTTATTGTGTTAATTTAGACTGTTACTCTCTAAGGAGAAATAGTCTGTTCCTTTTGTTAACAAAAATTGAAAACAGAATCCAATCCTGGGAAACATAGCTTGTGACTGCTTTGGAATTCTTTCATGTGTTAGGGTGGAAGCAGTTGTAATAACGTGGGAGTTGTGTAATTGTAAAGACTGTCTTGTTTACTGTCTGACTCAACTGAAGAGGTGTCCACATGCAGACACCAGCACAGCAGTAGCACGACGTGCCAAGCCTGTGGCCTGCCCCTTGTTCTCCAACAAATATGTAGAACCTCAAAATAAGCTCTTTAATGAGACCTTTTCAGGCAATTTTTATGTTCTGTAATTATCAGAATAAAGGGTAGAAACTGACCATCCTTTTCCAGGGACAGCAGCCAAATCTCTGCAGAGGACAAGATCATAAATGTATCCATCTTGCTTATTTTATTCTTGTCTCTAACTTACCTTCCCCCAAAAGTATCCTATGTACGATCCATGCAGATTTCACTGTTCTCTATATCACCTCTATTACTTATATGATGTCTTTCTTTAAATCAACTCATCCTTAAAAGAAAAAGGAAAGTATATATCTTTGCTTTAAAACAAAATACCCCTGGCATGCCTTGGTGGAAGAACTGGTATGCCTTGCAATAAACAGAAACTTTACAAGTAAATAAGTATAATGAAAACTGAGTAGTTGGATATAGTTGTTTCCTTGAAGCAATGTATCTTGAGGCCTCCTCTCTGTTTCTTAAAAACCCAATTAGCAAGTGTTAGCAATGTGAATGAAAATGCAGCATTAAACAGATACTCTCTCCACCAATCTTAAAGATTAAAAGAGAATGGAAAAGGAAGTACACTGAAGGCAGTGTAAAGCTAGCGTAAGGATAGACATACCAATCAATGGGCTAAAACTGAGAGTCTAGAAATAAACCCTCAAATTTATGGTCAATGTTTTTTCAACAAAATGCTAGAACAGTTCAATGGGAAAATAATAGTCGTTTCAACAAATGGTGCTGGGGGCAACTGGAAATTCCCGTGCCAAGAATGAAGTTGAACCCCTTCCTTCAACCCTACACAAAAATGAACTCAACATGGATCAGAGACCTAATGTAAGAACTAAAAGTATGAAACTCTTAGAAGAAAATATAATACCGTGTTTCCCCGAAAATAAGACCTACCCAGACCATTAGCTCTAATGCGTCTTCTGGAGCAAAAATTAATATAAGATCCGGTCATATTATATTATATTATATTATATTATATTATATTATATTATATTATATTATATTATATTATATTATACCATACCATACCATACCATACCATACCATACCATACCATACCATACCATACCATACCATACCATACCATACCATACCATACCATACCATACCATACCATACCATACCATACCATACCATACCATACCATACCATACCATACCATACCATACCATACCATACCATACCATACCATACCATACCATACCATACCATACCATACCATACCATACCATACCATACCATACCATACCATACCATACCATACCATACCATACCATACCATACCATACCATACCATACCATACCATACCATACCATACCATACCATACCATACCATACCATACCATACCATACCATACCATACCATACCATACCATACCATACCATACCATACCATACCATACCATACCATACCATACCATACCATACCATACCATACCATACCATACCATACCATACCATACCATACCATACCATACCATACCATACCATACCATACCATACCATACCATACCATACCATACCATACCATACCATACCATACCATACCATACCATACCATACCATACCATACCATACCATACCATACCATACCATACCATACCATACCATACCATACCATACCATACCATACCATACCATACCATACCATACCATACCATACCATACCATACCATACCATACCATACCATACCATACCATACCATACCATACCATACCATACCATACCATACCATACCATACCATACCATACCATACCATACCATACCATACCATACCATACCATACCATACCATACCATACCATACCATACCATACCATACCATACCATACCATACCATACCATACCATACCATACCATACCATACCATACCATACCATACCATACCATACCATACCATACCATACCATACCATACCATACCATACCATACCATACCATACCATACCATACCATACCATACCATACCATACCATACCATACCATACCATACCATACCATACCATACCATACCATACCATACCATACCATACCATACCATACCATACCATACCATACCATACCATACCATACCATACCATACCATACCATACCATACCATACCATACCATACCATACCATACCATACCATACCATACCATACCATACCATACCATACCATACCATACCATACCATACCATACCATACCATACCATACCATACCATACCATACCATACCATACCATACCATACCATACCATACCATACCATACCATACCATACCATACCATACCATACCATACCATACCATACCATACCATACCATACCATACCATACCATACCATACCATACCATACCATACCATACCATACCATACCATACCATACCATACCATACCATACCATACCATACCATACCATACCATACCATACCATACCATACCATACCATACCATACCATACCATACCATACCATACCATACCATACCATACCATACCATACCATACCATACCATACCATACCATACCATACCATACCATACCATACCATACCATACCATACCATACCATACCATACCATACCATACCATACCATACCATACCATACCATACCATACCATACCATACCATACCATACCATACCATACCATACCATACCATACCATACCATACCATACCATACCATACCATACCATACCATACCATACCATACCATACCATACCATACCATACCATACCATACCATACCATACCATACCATACCATACCATACCATACCATACCATACCATACCATACCATACCATACCATACCATACCATACCATACCATACCATACCATACCATACCATACCATACCATACCATACCATACCATACCATACCATACCATACCATACCATACCATACCATACCATACCATACCATACCATACCATACCATACCATACCATACCATACCATACCATACCATACCATACCATACCATACCATACCATACCATACCATACCATACCATACCATACCATACCATACCATACCATACCATACCATACCATACCATACCATACCATACCATACCATACCATACCATACCATACCATACCATACCATACCATACCATACTGGTCTTATAGTAAAATAAGACTGGGTCCTATATTAATTTTTGCTCCAAAAGATGCATTAGAGCTGATGGTCTGACTAGATTTTATTTTGGGGGAAACACAGTAGATCTTTGGGACCTCAGATTAGGCACTGGTTTCTTAGCTATGACATCAAATGCACAAGAAGCAAAAGGAAAAACAAATGATGCATTGTATCGCATCAAAATTAAAAACTTTTGTGCTATAAACAGTGCCATCAAGAAATTGAAAAGACAACCAAGGAAATGAGAGAGAATAATTACAAATAATATATCAGATAAAGGACTTGTATACAGAATATACAAAGAAAACCTACAATTCAACAATAAGATAAATAATCCAGTTTAAAAATGGACAACTGTGCATCAGTGAACACAATGAATAGAGTAAATAGGCAACCTACAGAATGGGAGAAAATGTTTGCAAATCATATATATGGTAAGTAGTTGATATCCAGAATATAAGTGGCTGATAAGCACATGAAAAGATGCTCAATGTCATTAGTAGTCAGAATGTAAATCAAAACCACAGTGAAATCAACTTCATGCCCATTGGGATGGTCAGAATAAAAAAGCCAGGTAATAACAAATGTTGGCAAGGATGTGGAATAACTGCAACTCTCATATACCGCTGGTGAAAATGTAAAATGGTACAGCCACTTTGGGATTCAGTTTGGCAATTCCTAAAATGTTAAACATGGTGCAGCAATACCACTCCTGGTATGGATGGACTCAAGAAAAATGAAAACGTCTGTTCACACAAAAACTTGTACATGAAAGTTCATAGCGTAATTATTCATAATAGCCAAAAAAGTGGAAACAAATGACCATCAACAGATGAGTACATAAAGTGTGATATCTCCATATAATGGAATACTATTTGGAAATAAAGAGGAATGAAGTACTGATTCATGCTACAACATGGATGGACCTTGAAATCATTATGCTCAGTGATAGAAGCCAGTACAAAAGGCTACACATTGTATGATTCCATTTACATGAAGTGACCAGAACAGCTAAATCTATAGAGACAGAAAGCATGAGAATCGTTTCAGGGGCTAGGAGGAATGGGTGATGGGGAGTGACTGCTAATGGGTACAGAGTTTCTTTTAGAGTGATGAAAATGTTCTGGGATTCGGTAGTGGTGATGGTTGCACAATTCTTTGAATATACTAAAAATCAATCACATCATACATTTAAATGAGTGAATTTGATGACATGTTATATCTACATAAAGCTTTTGAAAAAAACAGATTGAAAAATGAAAAAGTTTCATTGATCGTGATTCAGAGTGTTATAAGATAGTTACTCAGAACAACTAATGTTATATTTCCTATTGACCAAAGGTACCAGTGCCATACTTTGGAAATATTGTTTTAATTCTAAGTGCAAACAAAAACAAATGTGTTGTCCTTCACAGTTTTGCCATCCAGTGCTATTGCTCCTCCGGAGTTAAGAATGTTTCCTCTCAGACCTGGCAAAATACCCGAGCAGTGTTACTCACCTCTGATCCTTTTTGGGGGGTGGTGAAAAGGGAAACCAGCTGGTACATCTAGGTCTCAGGCCAAGGAACCAGATCGGCATTTCTGCCACTCCTACTCATCAGAGATCTTCAATGCCAGAGAGCTAATAGTGGTGATTTTTTAAAATAGCTGGAGTATTTGATTACTGCATAATTTTTCTCTGAAGAGATATGGAAATGCCCTTCCACTTGTCTACCAGTGTTAACCAAGAGACTTCTGACTCCTACTAGACTCTTTTCCCCCAACTTGGATGTTTTTCTATAAAGTGGAGTGGAGCACGGGGTTAGGCGGAAGAAGGCTGCCCCTAGCAGATCTTGCTGAAAGAGGGTTTATGAGCACCTCTCACAATT
Organism: Rhinolophus sinicus; assembly: GCF_057876585.1. Taxonomy (NCBI): domain Eukaryota; kingdom Metazoa; phylum Chordata; class Mammalia; order Chiroptera; family Rhinolophidae; genus Rhinolophus; species Rhinolophus sinicus. Next base: position 49,057,103 of record NC_142503.1, read on the forward strand.
TCTTAATGAAGAGTAGGCACTTCCCTCGACGATGAAATAAAAACTGTGTCTCTCTCTGAGCGCTCTAATTTTAATAAATGTCAGACTTGTATTTAAGATTCAAACAATATCAGAAGAAAATTATGAAAAACGGAAGGGAACTATGTAAATATGGTAGCAGTTGAGAGTTTACTTTTATCTTTGTGTGTTACTTTCTATACAAAGCTCTTGTTGGAGCACCAGGATGCGATTGCACCTGAAAAACATGATTTACTGAATGAACTGCTGGAATTGCTGGGAGAAGTACCTCATGTGGAATCTTTTCTTGGTAAGAGCTTGTTCCTTCTACTTACCTTCTGGGTTGTATTTAGTAGTTTGGTTAGTTGGTTGGTTGGTTTTCCTATCCCAGGTCAAAATATTTTTGGAATTTGCTACCTAAGCTTATTTAAAGGATAATAAGTACAGTAGCCACTTCCTACATTAAAGGTTCTGTAATTCGTACTGTCCTAGATTGTGAAACACTTTGATATTCTTGAAGGTAAGCTCTAGATACATCAAAAAAGGATTTGTCAACCTATATTATAAACAAAGAAAAGAGCCAAACTTACTAGAAATTTCTTGCTGTGTTCTCTAAGGATTTCAGCAGTTCTCTCTTTTAGTAATTTTTTCCGATTTTAAATATCTATGCCCCATGTTATTTTAATGTTTAAATCAAAGATGTTAAAAGCCACTTTAAGTATATTGGAATGCATTTCTTTTTTTATGAAGACTATGATCTCCTGTCCGACTAGTGAGCCTATCTTTCCCACAGAACCTTTATCTTCCATTGTTCATGAACCATCACAATGAGTGAGTTGGGAAAATAACAGTGTTTTCTTCTACAGGGGAAGGAACCATTGACCCCAATGATCCTAACAAGGCAAATACACTAAGTCAACTCTCAAAGACTGAGATTTCCCTTTCCTTGACAAGCAAGTACGACTTAAGGGATGGTGACGCCATAGATGGCCAAAGACTCATGATAAAGTAAGTTTGGGGCTTAAAGGGCACATATCTCTAATTAAGCATCGTAAACTGTGCAAATTCAAATAAGGCTTAAATCCCTAAAGAATTCATTTTAAAATGTTTAAATATTGAAATGCATTCTGTTTATCCATCAAATATCTAACCAAGCAAAGGATAATAGACTATAATTTAAGAGGGAAGTAAACATCATAATAGTTTATATAGCCTAACTTGTATTTTAATTTTTCCTGTTGTATTATGATTCCTTTAAGAAATGAAGTGACTAACTCAGCCTGTGAAAATCCTTAGGTAACTCAAGGGAAATATCTGTTTCAGAGTGGTCAAAAGATTTGAACCAAATTTAATTTGTTGTATAAAATGGTAATGTAAAAGGCACACACATTGTGATAAGACATAATGCTATCATCTGATTTATTACCTTTTTTCCTATTAAAGTAAGCCTGGATATGTTTACCAGCTTTGACTTCATTTATACCTTACTTCCTGCCCCCAAAGATTTCAAATGAAGCATTCACATTTTCAATTAATAGAGTATTTTTACTATCAAGGCCACATGGATATTTCATACCGATTCTTTACACACAGAGCAAGAAAGAATGAGATCCATGATACCATCATAAATTAAAACACCATATGCCAAAAACACTGCCGCACCAAACAATACAGTTTTTAAGAACTTATATAAATACGAGGATGCATATTAGCACATTAGAACAGTTGTGTATTGGGATGAGATGGAGAATGGAAATGGGAACTGGAGACAAAAGGGAATAAACGTGTATTTAAATAGTACTTCACACATCACTTCCAAGCTACACGTCCTGAATTCTGAGGTTATTTTCCTTTGTGACAAGAACGTTCTGTTTCTGCCACTGACGTGCTTGAGACAGACTCATTTCCAGTTGACGTTTTTTTCCAGATACTCAGTCACCCATGAAAAAGCCAAAAAAAAAAAAAAAAAAAAGCTTACTCATTGTGCTATGTTGTGACATGTGCTGCTTCCATTAGGCTTATTTATTTTGTCCTCAGATTATCTAAGGCTTCATTCATTCATGTAGCAAATATATGAGTACCTACTCTGTGTCCACGGCACTGGGCTTGATGCTGGAGAGACAGCGGCAATGGTCCCCGCTTTCCAGTGATCTAAAATATTAACGATGGACAACGCAGGACAGTGGACCAGGGGCATGACTTACACACAACCTTGGCCTCAGAGAGGTCGAGGGCAGTTCTTTTAGACGACTGATCACCTAGTCAGATTGAATTTGCAGAGCGAGGACTCAGGACAGGGCAACAAAGCAAAGGGCGAAAACTGTGCAGTCCTCTCCCTGCATTCCTCTGAGCAATTGCCAATTATTAAGGTAACTGGAAATATAGACTGTGTAGTTCCGCCATGCAAATTAAATTAAATCAAGTATCCTATGATCTCATAAGCTTTGTCCTTGGGAGTAATGAGAGAAAATGTTTCCATAATTGTTTTTCTCTGTTCTTGGAACATCATTTTCTAAACGCAGTCAACTCAGATGTCTGCATTGATGGATGGAAATCACAATTGGGGTAGTCTAAAATATCAAATAATTTGAATGTCACATACATTTATGCTTATTTCTGAACGTGAGTCTCCATGGTTCTGCAAAGCTTTGGAATTCACATTTTTAAAGCAAAACCATGAAAGTCAGGCGTGGGGTGGCCAGTTAGCTCAGTTGGTTAGAGCGCGGTGCTCTTAACGACAAGGTTACCAGTTCGATCCCCGCATGGGCCACTGTGAGCTGTGCCCTCCACAACTAGATTGAAACAACTACTTGACTTGGAGCTGGTGGGTCCTGGAAAAACACACTTAAAAAAGTAAATAAAAGTTTTTAAAAAAGAAAAGTCAGTCGCATTGGGCAGTGATGTGTCTTATCCAGGGAAACCTGGGCATTGTTCTACTTGTCCCAGCCCTTGCATGTCTCTCTCCTAGCTCCCCACTGTGTGCTGGAAACAGTCTACCCCTTTCATCTCCCTACTAAGGAGAAGCCAGCCAGTAGTTCTATTTTTATTTTTTTATTGTGGTAAAATACACACAACATAAATTTACCTTTTAAAATTTAACATTTTAACCTTTTACAGTGTAGCATTCAGTGGCATTTTAAAGTACCTTCAGAATGTTGTGCAACCATCGTTACTATCTAGTTCATCACACCAAAAGTAAACCCCATATCCATTAAGCAGTCACTTCCCAATATCTTTGGGGCATCTTTCCAGCCCCTGCTCCCCAGTCCCTGGGAGTCACTAATCTGCTTTCTGTATGTATTTGCCTATTCTGGAAATTTCACATAAATGGACTTTCGTATACAATATGTGGCCTTTTGCATCTGGCTTTTACTCAGCATAATATTTTTGGCTGAATAAGATTCCATTGTATGGGTATTCCACATTTATCATGTCTATTTGGGTTGTTTCCATGTTTTGACTAATGTGAATATTTGACTAACGCTATGAACATTTGTACAAGTTTTTATTTGAACACCTATTTCAAGTTCTTTTGGGTATATACCTAGGAGTGGAATTACTGGATCATATGGTAATTCTATGTTTAGCTTTTGTGAGGACCTGCCAAAATTTTTTCCACAGTGATAGTACCACTTTATATTCTCACCCACAAAGTATGAGAGTTTCAATTTTTTCACATCTTCACCAACATTTTATTTGTTTTTCCTTATAGCCATCCTAGTAGGTATGAACAGTAGTATCTCTTTGTGGTTTTGATTTGTATTAGCCTAGCGATTAATAATGCTGAACATCTTACTATTTGTTTGTCAGCCATTTATGTATGTTTTTTATAGAAAGGTCTATTCAAGTCCTTTGCCCATTTTTTAATTGGATTGTTTGTCTTTTTGTTGCAGAGTTGTAAGAGTTTTTCATATATTCTGGATAGTAAACCCCTATCAGATATATGATTTGCAAATATTTTTACCCCTTCTGTGGGTTGTCTTTTTATTTTCTTGGTAATGTCTTTTTCTGCCCAAAAGTTTTTTAACCTGATGAAGTCCTGTTTATCTATTTTTTGTTGTTGCTTATACTTTTGGTGTCATATATAAGAATTCATTGCCAATCAAAGGTCATGAAGATTTACTTCTATGTTTTCCTCTCAGAGTTCTATAGTTTTAGCTTTTACATGTAGGTCTATGATCACTTTTAAGTTAATTTTTGTATATGGTGTAAGGTAGGGGTCCAACTTCATCCTCTTGCATGTGGATATCTAGTTATTGCACCGTCATTTCTTAAAGAGACTATTTGTTTTTCCCACTGGTCTAGGCACCCTTGTCAGAAGCCAATTGACCATACATGTGTGGCTTTCTAGATTCTCAACTCTATTCCACGGGTTGTATGTCTGTCCTTGTGCTAATAGCATAATGCAGTGATCACCATAGCTTTCTAATGAATTTTGAAATTGGGAAGTGTGAGTCTTCCAACTTGTTCATTTTCAATATTCCTTTGGCTACTTGGGGTTCCCTGCAATTCCATGCGAATTGTAGGATGAACTTTTCCATTTATACAAAAAAGGCTGTTGGTCTACTGCCTGATAATTCACTGCTTTCCTAGACCTCTGAGGTCCAGAAAGCCCTCCGGTGGGTACTCTTCAAGGTCCTGCTGTCAACAGAGTGCTTTCCTAAGCAGCTCAGTGATCAATGGGAATAACCACTTGAAATGAAGATTTACCAAATAGCCTTCCCGGAAAGTGGAATTTCGGTATTGCCCCAAAGATTCAATAGCGTTAGCTCCAGATGTTAGGCAAGATTTAACTTCCAAATAAGTTATACTTCAAGTATACATTTTAAAATCTTGCTACTAACAAAATTATAAAATGTGTCATTGACAGGGAGCTTGGAGACCATTTAGTCTGAGTCTTTATCTTTGAGGTGAGGCAATTAAAGACTAAAATTATGAGAAGCAAATAGCTAGTATCTAACATGCTTTAAATTCATGTCATGTACCATTGATATTCCATTAATACACACTTTGAAATACTGATTTATGGAGATGACCTTCTTCCAAGCTAATAAACCAAATTCCTAACACAAACATACCGTATAGCTTTTGAGACCCTTCATTAGAGAACCAGATTTAACCAAACTAAACTCAGACGATGCCTTTCAGAAGTTACTATGAAGTGGGTAATCATGGAATGCAGAGTCATTGGGACATGAAAATACCTGGCTTTTCTCTATCAAAGAACTATTTTGCTTCCTTATTAAAGGAGTTGTGTTATCAACTTTCAGAAATGCCCCCATGATTAATTACAGAATCATTAGCTCCCCAGTGATGAGTATCTCATCTTCATGGGGGTCCCTACAGTAGCAAAATTTGAGGCATTGTTAATCCCTATGCTTGTAAATTTAATTCCATGCTAGTTTCGTAATTCTTACTAATTAGATGAATATGGATATGATAATGATAGGAAACATCCAGTGCTTACCATGTGCCAGGGACTGTCCAATAGATACAGAGAATAGCATTTATGTCATCTAATACTCTCAGAAGGCAGAGGTTATTACCTATATTTTACATATGAGGAAACCAGGCACAAAACAGACAACAGCCCTTTTCTGGGAAGTGTAGTTAGTAAGTGGGGCATAGATTCAAACTCAGAGGATCATAAATCTTCCATGGCCTACACTCTTGATCACAAGGTTTTGCAACTCATGGAGGGCAAGGTCATTGCTCTTTGTACTCTTAAGAATCTTAGAATAAATAATGAGAATGATACTGTGTTTCCCCGAAAATAAGACCAGGTCTTATATTAATTTTTGCTCCAAAAGACGCATTAGGGGTTATGTTCAGAGGATGTCATCCTGAAAAATCATGGTAGGGCGTCTTTTCCAGTTAGGTCTTATTTTCGGAGAAACATGGTAGTCGAGCAGTTAGTGCATATAACTGATGCTGGGGCATCTATCTAGGCCACAGAGAAGGAATGACTGACAGATATGAGGGGCCTAAAGGCACATATTGGAGCAGGGAGGAGCATTGTATTTCTGTTTCCCTTCTGTATGAGTATGTCTATGGAATAGGAAGCTTCAGGCTGGGTGATTGCCATTTTGCCAATACTACCAAGCATGGTGCTATTAAAAGAAGAGGCAGAAAAAGCCTGGTTGAACTGATTCTGGGTGATGAACACATACTGCAATATATAGATGATGTGTTATAGAAATGTACGCTGGAAAACCTACATAATTTTACTCACCAATGTCACCCCAATAAATTTAATAAAGGGGGGAAATTCAGTCTGGTTGAAGAGTCCTCGGAAGACCTGGGATCACAGCCTCAATCTGTCACTTATTAGCCATAGGAGTCATCTAACCAGTTTTCTCGTCCATCAAACGGAAAAGAGAGGAGAGGGAGTGGGAGGGGGAAGGGCTATGATGAGCAAATGAAGTCATATATTAACACCTTATGAATTAGAAAGAATTAGAAAGAACTATGTAATTGTAAATCTTACTGTAACGCATGATTCAACTTAAAATATGTGATCCTTATGGCCTTTATTAAGCCTGTTTTTCTACAAAAGTATGTGTGTTTAAGTAGAAGGCAATATTTGTGGTTTTTAATCACACTTAGCTGCCTGAGTGCTTAAGTTGTCATCTGTTAAGAATTTTTTCCTATCACATGATTCAGTTGAGGCATCCATCATCTCAACTGAGAGACTTCCTTGCTTTTGGTCCAAACTGGCATGAGAACTAAATGGCTAAGGTGATATTTGAGGTAGAGTGACAAAAATATATAAGCATGTTATTAGAATTTTAAACAACTGGAAATATTCCTTAGCTCCCATGTACACAAATTTCTTTTCGACTTTGAGTACACACACTGTAAAGCCGATGATGGGGGTAGGGGGTGCGAGGGGGGGGTCCTCAGGAATGCTACTACTGGTCAGAGTGTAGTAACAGATGCCATATGAGTGGAATGGCCAAAACTAAGGGGCCACAGCCATTTACAAGCACCATGTGGTCTCATTTACTGACAGTGGGATTTGAGCACAGCTATGATGAATAAACTCCCTGGTGCATTTCTTTTTGTTTTTCTTAATTCTTCCTCCGAGTTAGAGATACCTCCATTCAGCTAGGGCAACAGAGTCCTTGTTTTTATCAGCCTGTCTTACATGTGGTTAGAACAGTCACAGGGTCAATAGTCTAATCAGTATTTATGCTGGTCAGGCCACATACAGAATATTCTGTCAGCATTGGGGTGGGGAGGGGGATGTCTTAAGGTCACTGGCAAACAAATGTGAGCAGGACTATGAACTCTCTTTAAATCTTATTGTGAAGAGTCTTCAGGAACTGAGGGGTTTCACTTGGAAAAAAGAAAGGTGGTGGAAGAGGGGATGGGGAACAGTTCTGGCACCCCTGCAGGTTACGAGGGCTGATGATGTGGAAAGGGCATTCAACTTGTTTTCTGCGCCTCTAGAAAGTAGAGTGTAACCTTGGTGTAACCATTGAACTTCTTAGGTCTTAGTGGCCTCGTTTGTAAAATCAGGGATTGATTGGACTGTTTCCCAAAGGTCCCCCTAGTGCTGAAGTCCTGTGACTAATTGGGCCCAGTGAGTGGACATCACTGGAAGGCAGACCTCTTGGGAGTGAGTCTCCCATTTAGGAATGGAATGTTCCAATGGTGCCCTCGCCAAAGAAAATGTAATGTGAGCCACACACGTGATTTAAAATTTTCTAGAAGCCACATTTTTAAAAAACAGGTACAGTTAATTATGTTTTATTTGGCCCAATATATCCAAAATGTTATCATTTCAGTATGTAATTAGTGTAAAAAAATTATTAATTAGATATTGTACATTCTTTTTTCATACTAAGCTTTCAACATGCAGTGTGTGTCTGACACTTCCAGCACATGTCACTTTGGACTAGCCATGGTTCAAGGGCTCAGGTGCCACCTGTGGCCAGTGGCTGCCATCTGGGGCAGCACAGCTTCAGTGAACATGTGAGTGCTTACCACATGTCAGGCGCTAGTGAAAGGCTTGACATGCATCTTTTCATTGAGTCCTTGCATCAGTCCTCAGAGATGCCCATTGTATAAATAAATAAATAGACAGACAGACAGACAGACAGACAGACAGACAGACAGACAGATAGATAGATAGATAGGAAAACCTATCGGGATTATTTCATTTACCCACGTCCACACAACCAGTAAAGCAACAGGAGTCCCAGTTGGACCTCAGATCCGTCTGACCCCAATGTTCTTAACCACTAGGCATGCTGCAGGGGGAGGCAGTGAGTTCCCTGTCCTGAAACTGGATAGTTACATCCGCAGGATGTCTGGGATAGAACTTTGGCGGTGGGTTCCACAGGCCTGACATAAAGTAGAAATCCAAGGAAAGAGGATGTATGGGCAGTTTATTCTCCAGCAACTGCCGAACAAATAAGCATTCTTTGTCCCTGGCAGGGCACGCTTTAGTAACCCCAGTCATTTTGGTCATCAGATAGCTTCTCTAAAGAGATGAGCTGGGACTTTCTTAGAACACTATCATAAGTAGTTCCTAGAATATTATTTCAAATAGGAACAGTCACCATATTTACATTTTTTAAAATCATCTAAAGCTTTTATTTTTAACTCGATGTTCCTGTTTAAATATATTTCTAATGATGATTGGAGGAAGGGGTTGTGTGGGAAGGAAACGATACTTGGCTCTCTAAGCCACAGCCCCCTTAGGAAGAGTGCCATCTCCTGCACGGCTATAATTAGCTGGGTGCGCACCTTTGACTCCTGGGCGTATTTATCTGTGCATTCCCAGACAGCCCGTAAATCCCCAGCAGTGAAGGGTCATGAGCCAGAGGACATAGTTGTGATCATTCTTCTCATACAGACTTGCAATAAATAAGTGAGAAAAATAATGTTTGCAGATGGTTTGTTGGATTTTATCCTCTTTTCAAAAATAATATTTTGGGAATTAACTTGGAGGGTTTCTTCTGTCATTTGGGAACAATGTTTTGTTTTCATTTTCCAATTTTCATACTGAGCAAACATTTCCTGCTGTAGCTGAGGAAGAAATTCATCATCCAGTGATACCCTGTAATGCCTTTGAAAGAACCGAGGTTAAATACAACAACAGAACTATAATAAAAGTGAAACTTCAGACAGTGAATAGACATGTTTATAACTAAGGCAACTTCTGTTTCCTTTTTTTTCAGAAGGAAATCTATCGTCAATAATACTGTTCCTACTTATGTAAAAGTGAACAAACTTGACCCTTTGTCTTTTATGTTACAATCTTTTAAATAATTATATAACCTGATCTTTAATTAGGAAGGGGGTGGCTGATTACCATAAAGAACATACAGGATATAAATAATAAATGTCTAACTATTACATAGTTTTGTACACCTGAAACTAATTTTTTTTAAAAACCACATAGGGGAAAATACATGGTTTTAGCACTTCCAGAGGAGTTTCCCCAGCTCATAACTTTTTACTGAGCCACTCTTCTATTCTCTCCCACCTGATGTCAGGGACCCAAAACAATCTGTTAGTTCCTCTGCCACATGCAAGGTTCTTAGACACCCATCCTCTTAGCTGCCGTGTTGGCCAGCCACCAAAGCTCCACAGTCCACCCGGGAATTCTACTTGTACTCGCCTTCCAACTGTTTCAGAACTTTCTCAGAGCAGGAAAGCTAACAGTTGGTTTGGATCCTAAAGTCTTATGATATATTAAACAGGCTCAGAAGTTTAAATGTTAAAGTCAGGAAAGGGGGATTATTAGATATCATTCTTGTACCCTCTACAGTAGCAGGCCAAATGGGCAGGACTTGTCCCTCCTGCTCATCAAAAAGTAGTCTCAGTCCAAAAAGAAGAAAAAGTATTTAGATAAGGAGCCTTATGGCATACTTGTGCCTGTGTTACTGACAATGTAATCCTACCACATCAAGCATATAAAACCCAGACTTCAATTATCAAGCATTCACAAACTTGCAGGAGCCTTCGCACAGATGCAGTAAATTTCTGCAAGACTGTTTTATTTTAAGGGATTATCTTTGAAGCTTCATTTTTGTATGTGTTTGTACACTCCCTCAGGAGAAGCAGACTGTTGTACGTCAGGACTGCTGTCTGAAAGTCTGTCTCTTCTTTCTCTCTTTTGTAAGGACCAAAAAGCTGATAATTGATGTGATCCGGAACCAACCAGGGAACACACTGACAGAAATCTTAGAGACACCCGCAACTACACAACAGGTAATTGGTCTTTGAACATAAAATAGTAAGTACCGTAGATATGAGTTGACTTTATCAATCTTCATGCCAAATGTTTACTGTTATCTCAGAGAAACGATATCTAATGTAGTTTGAAAGTAAAGACTTTCATCTATTACTCTGGGCAACTGAGTTTGGCTCTATATAAAATCCGTATGGAGTATCAATGGAAATGAAATAGAAAATGCAGCACCAAACTCAAATGCTGAACGTAGTTTTATCCTAGACTAGGACAGTAGTTCTGGGTCTTTCAAAGCCTCTGGATATTCATCACAAACTTTATCAGTCAGAGGATGGGTAGATAATTCAGTTAAGAGACAGTTCTGGTCAACAGGATGTAGAAAAATACCTTTCATGTTTTACGTATTTCCTAACTTGAAGAAACGAAGAAGTGTCTCCCATTAAAACTGTTTTCTAAATGCTTCAGAAGCGACTGTCTTGAGTCTATTGGGTCAGAGCACCACTCTCCTGGTGTAACTAACTAAAGTTTCATAACAATCTTGCATTAAACTTTTTATCAACATCTTTTAAATTGCATCATGGTTTAGTTCGTTCTGAATTAATTTCAATGTTATTGCGTTAGTATCAATAATTGCCACTTCTTAAAGTTAACAAAATTATCTAATCAGTTACTTCTTAGCAGAGCTACACATAATTTTCCTGAATCATTCTTAATTTAATTGGTTGCCAAGAAATCATTCTGTCCTAGTTTTCCATTTAAAAAACATAAAATAAAACCAAGTTGTCTGATATTTATTAATGTGTGAATATTTTTTAAACAAGGTAGGTAGAATATCCTACGAATTAAGGACGAGAATTTTAGTCCTTATTGATATTTTATTTTTCCCCAAATGTAGCATAGTCGCTAAGAACACAGACTTCCGAGATAAAGTGTAGCTCTGCACCTCCTAGTTATGTAATGCTAGGCACTTAGAAATATTTCTGTGCCTAGGTTTCCTCATCTGTAAAATGGGAATGATAATAATGGTACCCAATTTACAGACAGAAATAAATGAGTTAAAATATGTTAAGAGGGTAGAGTAATACCTGGCACATATTAAGTACTCAATAACGTTGGCGGCTGCTGCTAGTACTATTATTGTTTACTGCTGACCGGGTAAACTGTTCCTGCGTCCATGATGTTGACCTGTCCATCGTGTGTCAGATAACATTTGTACCTTAGACTTTATGTGTCAGTCAATTGTCTAGTACAATGAAGTGGGAAGATCACCAGTCTCTCTTTATTACTATTCTTTTGAACAAACTATCCAAATTGTATCCATTAATTTACTCATCATTTATTTGGGAACTTATTATGTGCTAGAATATTCTTATTCCCTTTGGTTCAAAGAAACCCTGTCAAAAAATTTTATTCATTCATTTACTCATCATGTATTTGGGAACTTATTATGTGCTAGAATATTCTTATTCCCTTTGGTTCAAAGAAACCAAATCAGTTTGAGACTGATTCCTTTATCAGAACAAAGGTCTCTGCAGTCTGGGCTTATGAATCTCCATACATGTGGCTGATATGTGAGAGTTTAGTTGGGTTCTGGATGTTCAGGGTTGTCATAGCCAAGGTTTAATGGATAATCTAGTTTTAGTTTCCTCAATGGGACTATCCAGGAATTGAAATCTTTCCATCCAGGGAATTAGAAAATATTAGTTATCCATTGTACTATGTTCATTACTAAAATGATATGTCATCTTAGCAATAAAATAGGTATTAGAATTTTGCCCAAATTAGGCCTTCCACCACTCCCATGTTTGTCAAAAATGTAAAGTAATTCCTTCGAAAAGATCAACTTTGAAACCCATGAAGAATACAGTCTGGTCTTTGGACTTTGGTTTGAGGACTTCTCTCATTTTTGACATTAACTTGCCTTGTGCAGGTTCTAAATCTGTGAGATTAGGGAATCAGAGGAAAAGCAACATCTTGATATTCCTTTTTCAGGAAACAGATCATGCGACAGACATGGTGAGCCGGGCAATTAAAGATTCCAAGACTCCAGAAGAAATGAAGCATAGCCAATCTATGGTTGAAGATGCACAGCTGCCCCTTGAGCAGAAGAAGAGGAAAATCCAGAGGAATCTTCGGACACTGGAACAGACGGGACTCGTGTCATCCAAAAATAAATACCAAGACATTCTCAATGAGATTGCCAAGGTTTTTGGAAACAGTATTCTTTCTTCACTTAGCAGACATTTGTTAATCATTGCTTACCTGCAGGGCAATCTGAGGTCACCCGAGGGATTCATAGTTGTATATGCCATGGTCAATACTACAGACTTGTAAAGGTTTCAGAGCAGCTGATGATTTTTAATAGAGAATAATCACAACTCTCCCGAGTCATTAGAAGAGTTGACACACACCAGAAATAAATTATCAGGAAATGCAATAGACAAGTTTCATCTATGCCTTTAAGCAATATCTACTGCTTTTTAAAAATGACACTTTTAGAAGAGTTCTTTCTTGAGTTGTTAGTTGTAATGCCCAGTTGTCCTTAGGGCCTCCTGCTAAGATGGTAACTTTGTCACTGGAGAGTTTGCCTCTAAGCAATTTAGCCTCGATGCAGTTTTGACTTAAATGTTAGTTTCTGTTTTCTCATCCCATATTTTGACAGTTCAGAAACTTCCTGAGAAAAGGATCTCAAATTAGTGCAAGGAAACATCACAGGAACTGGCTGAGATCTGTTTGCCAAGGATAAGGAAGTATTTGGTTTCAAGGGATGTTTGGGTTCCAAAGACATTTCATTGTTTTTACCCAAAAGCACTAATTAAAATGGGTCTGGAAGTTAAGGGCAGTTAAGTGATCAGAAAAAAATAAATAAATTGTCTAACTTCTGGGAGAGAAATGCACTCCACTTTATGCTTCTATGGAAAGTCAGGGTCAGTTCTGGCAGCAGGCTTATTCCTTTTTGCCCGAGTGACTCAAGGGAAGTAACATTTCTTTCTATAGCTCTGGGGTGGAAAATATTTCTCTTTGGAAATGTGCAGTAGAGAAAATGACGCTTTTGCCTTAAAAAAAGAAAAATAGCTATCAAGAAGACATCCACTAAAAAATTCTCTATTTAGTGAAGAATTTTTACTTAAGAAGGGTGTGTCTTGTCTATGTTTGAATTCCTAGGGGAATGTTTTTAATTTGTCCACAATGGAAAAATCATATTAAACAGGCACCATTCTCTTAAATGAAACATTTCCATAATTTATCAACTAGAATTATAAAAAAAGAAAAAAAACAACCTGGGTATCTGTAAGTTTAATTGTAGCATAGTTCTTATAAGCTGTAAGCAGCTTGGACAACAGTATGTTCAGGAACTCTGTTTAAATCCAAATATTAGTTGTATAATTATTAGCGTTCAATGTTTTCAGTCAGTCCTGAGAGCCCAATTAATGTTTTTGTAAACCTTGAGAATAGTTCCCAGATTAAAAGTGTACTGATTTTTACTTATCTCTAAAATGAACGCAATGATTAAATTTAAACCTTTTCAGTAGGTATATTCTTCAAAATGGAATGTTCAAAGTATCCTGAAGAAATTGCTTGTCTTCTGCTAAAGTCTTCTTTGTGCCCTTTTTAAAACATGATTTTTCCTTAAATTAATTGTATGGTCATTTTAAAATTGCTTCTTTGCTTTTCCATCAAGAAAAAAAATAAATCTTAGCAACTCTCTTAAAGTGAAATAAGGACACTTGCCAGTTCTGAAGTGAAAAGGGAAGGGTGTGAGAGATTAAAATAAGGTGATTGAGATAAACTACCAGTTAACAGTCCAAATAGTGATTTCGTACTTGATAGTCTTCTTGTCCCAAACGGGCAAAATCAGAAAGCAAACTTCTGCATCAGTCTCATGTCATAGCCCTTACTTGTTGTTTTAGGATATTCGAAATCAAAGAATCTATCGTAAGCTTCGAAAAGCTGAATTGGCAAAACTTCAGCAGACCTTGAAAGCACTTAACGAGAAGGCAGCATTTTATGAAGATCAAATAAATTATTATGACACCTACATAAAGACTTGCCTAGACAACTTGAAAATAAAGTAAGTTAAAATCATACATTCATTTACAATGTCATGATTTATAAGGGGTGTCAATTCTTTCATGATCCTGGGCTATTGAGTTGGATTTGGAAGGAAACTTTTTGTTTTATAACTAAAAACTAAAATCTCAATTTTGTGATTTGCCACTGTGAACTAAGAAGTCAGGGGTGAATTCAGAAACTTTTTAAATTCTCCATTGGCATAATGTCATATTTGAAGTAGTTTACCCTGTTGTATCTTAAGCAAGTAGCTTTAACACTTGGGGAAGAACTTTCATTATTCCTTTTGTCTTTTTTTAGTCAAAGGTGTCTTTAGAGCACTATTATAAAAAAAACAAAAATGAAAGCTACTCTTGTTTTGGGAATGTTTACAATAAACAGTATTTTATATTTTTGATAATGTTAGACAATGTCAGATGTTTGCTAATTGCACAGTGCAGCTTAATGATTTTAAATTGCTTAGTGGTTTTAAGAAATCATATTGATACAAAGACAAAATTTGGCAGTTCTCTTATTACCCATTAGTATACAGATTATAGATTTTTAATATACAGTATAGCCACTTTTATGAGTATGATTTGCTCATAGTAATTCTTATCCCTAGACTAAGGTCAATACTAATCAAATTTTAATTACCCATTTAAATATGTAATACAATATTTTTATGTAATCTTTGCAGTCAAATTGACAGTAGGAAATGGTGCTGCATGGAAAAGTCAATTGCATTAATCTTAGAAGATTTGATGAAGGGAAATAACCAAATTTAAACCTTATTGGTTTGGGCCCCACTAGTTCTGAATTTCAGTTAATTTGCTTGTGGCCTGTAAATTACTTTTACTCTATTCCTGGGAGGAAAAAGTTAGTTGAGCTAATATTTGCTAGAAATAAAGTTACTGGGGTTTTTCTTTACATATTTACTACAGTGACTTGAAAGCATTTTACAGGCTCTGCAGTCATATGAGCTGGATTTGGGTTCTAATTCTCTCTCACATTGTGTGATTTTTGAACCAGTCCAGTGAACTTCTCCAGAGCTTCAATTTTCTCATCTTTAAGGTGGAATTAGGAGTAGCAGCCTCACAAGTACTGTTATGAGAGCTAACTGAAAAGGCATATAAGAAAGGAATTTTGTTTATTTCAAAGTACTGTGGAAATGTTAATTTTGTAAATATGAAGCAATATTTATCAAGCGCGTAGAACAGTGCTGGCTACTTAGTAATTGTTAAATTAATTAAAACAGTCCTAGTGGTACCTTTACATAGGAGTACACAGCTCATCTTATTGCACCAAAGCTGCTTGCAAAATGACTTAATATATCCACTTAGTTCAATATGCCTGAGAAAACAGAATATAAGTTTTATGAAAAATATTATCTGTACTGCCAACTTCAGTCACTTTGAAAATAGCTTTCCCTTAGGCAGTTCACAGTGAGGTTTTACTGAGTGGGGAAAATTTTCACCTACTATGACAAAATAAAGAATTACGCATTCGATGCCATGGGGGCCAGATCTGAACAATGCTGTGCCCCCTGGGCGTGGTTATTGCACGACCAGCAACATTGGAGTTTGCCATCATGACAACAGACGGTTTGTTGTTACTTTGGTAGAAATTCTCGGAGATCAATTAAACTGGATGGAAAAGGAGAACCCAAGGGGGCGAGGAGAGTGAAGCCAGTGAAGTACACGGCTGCTAAGCTGCATGAGAAGGGAGTCCTGCTCGGCATAGACGATCTGCAGACAAACCAGTGAGTGTGACTTGGAATCTGCACAGGACACACACGCCCTCTAATCGCCCCCATAAAACCTGACTCACATTCTTCGGTTTCCTGTGGCCTTTGAAGAAAGCTTCATTTGGTCTGTCACGGCGTACCCTTGATTACAGATGACAGGGGAAAGCATGTGTATTGTCATCTCTTGTCTTCCCATCCGGCCTTGAGCATCTGGTGCCATGGGCTGTATGAAGTGCTGGTCAAGTGATTGTGTTTCCCATGGCTTGTTCAGTGCGTCTGGATCTGCCAGCCTCCCTGTTCCCTCCAAAGAACTGAGTCATACAGTGAGAATAAAGGCTGTCTTTTGGTCTTGATAGATGAGATCATTTACAATTGAAAAGTAGTGCCTTTCTAATTCCAAAGCCACAGACTGTGTGCCAATGCCTGGGTCAGAGCCCCACCAGCAGAGTGCTGTCAGTGGGTGCATTTGAGAAAAACCGAAACCCCTCCTCCGCAGCCCCACACCAGGTGCCACTGGATTCTCTGTTTTAAAGGGACCGTGAGCCCTGCCCACACCCCATCACTCCCTAATCCTCTGTCTGGGGGCAGCCAGACCCACTACTCTTTTCTAAATCCCACCTTCCTTCAAGGCTTGACTCCTATTCCATTTATCCCATCAAATTTTCTGACTGAATCGACTCAGAGAAAATTCTTCTTCCTCTTAGAAGTTTCTGTAAAACTTATCATCTGAAATGCTCAACTGGCCTGTCAGTGGTATAAGTTAATGAATAATTTTCATATTCTGTGCGTCTCATATTTCCAACTAAATTTTGTGTTCTTTAAGAGCAAGAACCATATTTAGCACTTCTTTTATAATTAGGCACCTATTTCAGTGCTCTGTGAGCTACAGCACTCAACAAGAGCCATCAAACCTAGTGAGCAGAGTGAGGAAAAAGATGGGAGGTTTTGGATGATTTCTTAGGGTTTTCCCAGGAGACTATTCACTAAGAATGGTAACCTAGGATGCCATTAATTTGTTTCAGCTTTAAGCATATATTTGCAGTTCTTCATATGTCCCTTTCTTCACTAGGTTTAAAAATGTTACATTTGATATCGTATCTACTGAAGATGTGGGCATCTTCGATGTCAAATCAAAATTCCTGGGTGTTGAAATGGAAAAGGTGCAGCTCAATATTCAGGTAAGCTGGGATTTCTGCAAACTGGCGGGAGTGCTATAATGTGGGTCATTTGTGGCGCCCCTGGCTTGCACTCTGCGTGAGGACAATGAAGTCCAACAAAGAAGACCAATGTAAGCCTCATTTGTCAATATTAGCTTTTTAAGCATTGATTATTTTTTAAAAGCTATGATTTTTCAAATTATTGGAACTTGAAATGCTTTTAGATGGTAAAACCATAGCAGTCAGTTTTTCGAAGTCATGTTTCCATTCTGAAGCTTAAAGAAAATAATATAAAAGTATTCAGGAAGGTTTCCTTTTATTAGAACCTTTCATTTCTTTCTAAGAGTATGTATGCCTAAGACTGGAGCTTTTCTGGTTCCATTGCGCCTTCTTTCTCCCTGCTAGAATTATTATTATTATTATTATTTTAACAGAGGGTGCAGCTCACAGTGGCCCATGTGGAGCTCAAACCAGCAACCTTGGTGTTGTTAGCACCACGCTCTAACCAACTGAGCTAACCATCCACCCCCTAGAATTATTCTTACATCAGTTTCTTAAATCTATTTCTTAAACATTTGGGAGCATATGAATGAAAGACATTGTGCAAAACAGATAATCTGTAAATAGAAAAATGGTGTTTGCAGTCTAGATTTTTGCTGTTTTCTTTTTAGAACCACATGTAAGCCAAATATACTTGAACAGAAACTGAGAAATCCAGATTATGTGTCAAAAAAAAAAAATGAAAGGAGGATACAATCAAATGTTATGTTCACCTACTCTCAATTTCTTAATCATTAGCACAGAATCAGTTCAGAGAAGTAATTAAGTTTTTCTTTTTCGTGTATGAGTTTTTAGATGGCAGTAACACCTACTTACCTGGGCCCCAAACTACTTGTAAAATGATTTCCAGGTGTTCTGTGTGTATCCACACGAATGATTTGGATAAGCCACTGGGAGTGATATTAGTTCCAGCCTCACTGCCTGCTCAGCCCACCCCTGACAGCCCTGAAATGATCTCTCCTCCCCTTCTTTTCTGTCTAGCATTCCCTGTAGCTTAAAAAAGAAAAATGGGAGCTAAATGGGCATGATAAGGACATTGAGATCATAAATTAGAGTACAGAGAGAAAATTAAACATGTTATGTAATTATGAAAAGTATAAGTAAACAGTATTGTTTTCTGACTTAATTTAAATGTCACTAGATGTATCCATCTAACAATTTAACTGAAAGTCTTGAGTTACTTTACGTAGCACTTAGGTAAATGTGGGAAGACAAAAGAATGTTTTTGTGGTAATGGGCCTTATTGATTCTTCTCTAGAGGTGGCAGACATACCATGTGATTGCCAGGAAGGAAATGAGCCAAAACCAATAATGTCAACTGGATAAATGAATCCCAAGTGACCAGTAGACTCCTGTTTAGAGAGGCCTCAGTAATTCCAGGCGACTTCCTTTGAACACTGGTGCAAATACCAAGCTTCACTTGTTCCTTTGTTAAGGATTCAGGGTGCAGTGGGATTAGCTATTCACACCATTCATTTATACACATGATTGCGAAATGTTACTCTCCAGCTGTATGCAGATGGCTAATAAGCCCCAGACTTTTAAAGTCATTACTGTATCGTCAGTACCAGCTACAGGATTTGCAGTGCTCAATGCAAAATGAAAATGCAGAGCCCTTTATTCAAAATTACTGAGAATTTCAAGAAGATGACAGCATTAAACTAAGTGCAGGACTCTTCTGATTATGAGACCCTCCCTGCACAGGTTGCATGCCCAAGGAGCTGGCCCTGAGTATAATAACTGTCAGACATAAAATCAGACCTCCATTTATACATATGACTTTGAGACAATTACATTATCAAATGATTTATCAAAGAGAAACATGCTGTCCAGGTCTTTAGTGTGAGTCAAGGACTGGAAACAGGACAGAAATTCCTCAGAGTTCTAAGGGAAATCCCTTCTAACATTATGTGTCTAGGTTTTCTTCAGCCCACTCTTCCCTTAGTTCCTAAAGATTATAACCTACTTACGCGCTATATAGCTATAGGCCACATACATAACAGGAAGGCGTGACTTCCATGAAGACTGTCTGCTTATACAAATAATGGTCCATGTTTATCAAGGGCTGCTGGGTTGATGTTCTCTGTTTCCCAGCTGAAGCACTGAGGTTCAGAGAGTGCCTGATGGAAGAGGCAGCTGGAGCCCAGGCTCTTGGTCGCTCTGCTCCACTGCTTCTCCTACTGATCCTACTGTCCCATCTGATCCTGGCAAGACAAGAGTGGCTTACAAAGGATTGATCTCATATGCCCAATAACACCCCTGTGAGGTTGGGAGTGTTCGCCTCAATTTAGAGATAAGGAAACAATTTCAGAGAGGTTATGTGATATTACACGATAATAAGATAGCAAAGGGCGGCGCTAAGACTGAAATCTGCGCTTCTAACCACAAGTGCGATTATATTTTCTCTGCTGCCCTCCTTCGGGGCCGAGCTAATTCCCCTGCAACATACCATTCCTTCTCAACCATATTGGTTTCTTTTCCAAGGGACTTGGAAAAGTGAATCTCCACTACATTTTAACAGAAAAAAAAGCATTCTTGATAAAAGAACACTTAGGTAAATGTGGGAAGTATTTAAAAATTCCCTATAGAATTTCTGTCCCGGATGTGTATCTAAATAATGTAGGGGTTTAGTTGAATGCAGTGGGAGGTAATTGAGGAAGGGGGGGAGGAAGCTGGCAAGAGCCCAGTTTCCTCAAAGATGACTCCAACTTCTGCAGGTGGCCTCGCTTAATATAGACACAAGGTATTACCATTAAGGTCCAAGAGGTTTTCACAGCTAGAAACAAGAAAATGAGCCCTGGGTATTAATCTAGGGCAGTTCAAGAATGATATCTTCTATTTGGGAAAGACCTCCTGTCCTATGTTATTGTGACATTTTACTGCTTAGTCTCATACATGTGGCTGGTGTGACCCAGCTATGAATTTTAGCAGGGAAGTTTATTTCCTTTGTTATGTGGCGGCAATGGAACACAGAACGACAGACTGACTTGGGAATGAGGGCTTGTTCTCAGTATAGAACAGAAGTAGTCTAGATCAGGAATTGCTTTGTACAGTGTTTCTCCACATTTCAATCACACAACCTCATCAATAAGTATTAGGTTAGTACAAAAGTAATTGCGGTTTTTGCAATTGTTAAACCGCGACTACTTTTGCACCAACCTAGTAGCATGGTCACTTCCCCCCCATTTGTACATATTTATTCATAAAGTATACATGCTCCTACTACTGTACTCAAAATGACCTTTATAAAATATACACCAAATTTAAATGTTTAAAGAATGAGAAGAAATAAAAATAAATGGTTCTGATATGCTTTTTCACTCCCCAAGAATTGGCCTGCTCACTCTGCTTTAGAAAACACTGCCGTTCTAAAGAATATACCCCATCTTGCTAGAACATTTGTGTTTCGAATTTTTCAAATTAAAATTAAAATTATATATATCTGAATTAATCACAATGGTTTTCTTTCATATGGTCTTTTTCAATTCTAAAAATCTATTTTCTTTCATCTAGGTAAGTGATTCTGAAAATATGCCACCCAGACCAACAATATTGTCATTACATGGGAACTTGTTAGAATGCAGATTCTAAGAGCTACAAAATCAGAAATTCTTGGGTGTGGGGCCCAGCAATCTGTGTTTTAACTAGCCTGTGTTTTCCACCAGATGATTTTGATACATGTTAAAGTGTAAGAACCGCCACCCAATTAGGCCATTTGAATCTCATTTTTGTCAACAAATTCTCTAGAATGTGTTTTAAATGTGCTAGATGTCAAGTTTGAGATTTAATAACATTTGTTATAATTTCAGGATTTACTGGAGATGCAATATGAAGGAGTAGCTGTAATGAAAATGTTTGATAAGGTTAAAGTGAATGTAAACCTTCTTATATACCTGCTGAATAAGAAATTCTACGGAAAGTGAAGTGCCTCCAGAAATTTCATGGATTCTTCATCATCTGGATCAGGAAATGAATCTGTTTAATATTTTTGTTTTTAAACATGATTGAAATCACTGCTTATAAATGTGTGATTTTTTTAAAAAGACCAAAACTGTTCTGAAGAATGTACCCATTGTGCCTTGTTAATAATTTGCTACTACGGTAGAATGCTACACAAAATGAATTAATGTAAACACTTTCACATAATACTGTGCGATAGGTACTCTAATTTTAAACTTTGAACATTTTGTGATTTGTTTTAAAGTAGGGAGAAAATAAATTTAGCTGAGTAGGGACAAATGCGTAAAACTATTTTCCTATGAAAAAAAAAGATTTTAAATGTCCCATTTGAATAATGTAATTCTTCATAGATCTTTTTTATCTGTGAAGAAATGGATACCTAATTATTTGTAATGAATTATTTGGATGGCTACTTAGTTCTAAACCCTGTCTTCTGGGAGTTGTCAATTTTAAAGAGAACCTTTGTGCAATTTAAAATGAAGTTTTTATAAGTAATTGAAGGTGACAATACAATAACACTTTCTGTATAAAAGTATATATTTTATGTGATTTATTCCTAGTAAATGAAGTGCACTACTGCCTCATGGTAAAGACTCTTCTACCCAGAGCCTTTAAGTGACTAAGGAACCACATGGACAGCAAGCAACCTTAGGTCCCCACCTGCATCCCTCACAATTTATTTGAATACTTCAACTGTGCCTCTCAAATTTTTGTAATGCAATAAAATCAGTATCTAAATGGTTTTTAAATGTATTCTTTGGAAATTGTTTCATGTAAAATAAATGTTACTGAATTACCTTAATTTGGCTCTTTAGTTATCTTAATAAATCCCAATCATTTAGTGGAGAAGATTCTTGGTGGGGCTTATCAGGAAAAGAAATAATACACTTAGAGTTGTATGTGTTGGAGTACAGAGGAAGCTGCTGTGGTCAAAAGATCCAAAACTCTGTGGCTGAAACGAAATAGAAGTTCGTTTTTCTCAAATTCAGTAATTCCAAGGTAAGTGGGTAGGCACACAAGTAGCCAGGGATCCAGGCTAGCCCGCTGGCTCTGTCCCTGTCGCTGATTCCTGGCCATCAGGAAGGAGGAAAGAAGTCCAGGGCAAGCATTTTGTTTTAAGTTACGCATGTCACTTTTGCTTACATCCCATTGGCCAAAACTTAGTCATGTGGCCACAGCTGACTTCAAGAAAGGCTGGGAAATATGGTCCCCAACCAGGCAGCCATGTCCCCAGTTAAA
This sequence comes from Rhinolophus sinicus, assembly GCF_057876585.1. NCBI lineage: Eukaryota > Metazoa > Chordata > Mammalia > Chiroptera > Rhinolophidae > Rhinolophus > Rhinolophus sinicus. Next base: position 49,079,517 of record NC_142503.1, read on the forward strand.
CTGTGGGTTAGAGAAGGAGGTGGTTCTATTATTAAAAGAAAGGGAGAGTGATTCCTGCGGACAGTTTAGCAGTCTCTACCACAGTGGTCATCCCGACTCTTAGGCTGGAACTCCCCCACACACTTTGTATTCTGTTTGATCATTCAACAGGCTTTGTTTTCCACAGGGATTACCAAATATTGAGAAAGTGAGTTATCCACATTTGGCATAAATGAATTCTCAGTGTAAAACCAATAAAAATTGGAAAATTCAAATTTTAAAAAGTAAAATCTACTACTTTAGTGATTGTTTCAGGCTATACATGTTTTTTACAAAGAATTAAATACCTTGAAACAATTCTTGTCTCAACAGTTTGTGGATGTTTTTTAATTGTATTAACCTTAATACAGACTTATGTAAAAGGAGTCAAATAAACATACAGTTAAGTTCACCTTGAGAATGAACCTCCCTTTTCCCTACATCTAGCATTAGGTGAGGCACAGGAGCCAGGTGCAGTGAGGTAGGTTAAGCTTCCCTCTTCATGCTCCAAGAAAGACTTTTCGTGGAAATGTATAGGAGCCAAAACGGGAAAGATGTCTGGAGGCAAAAGCTAACTTTTCATAGCACCTCTAAAAGGAGCTTGTCTTAACTTATTCCAACAGTGAATGAAATGCTTGAGGCTTATTTGTATGAATAATGGTCTTTTTGCCAGCACACTCAAGGAGCTGTGAGCAGTATTGTTGAAGATATTACCAATGGTTACATTTTTGAGATCTTTAAGGAATGTGAATGAGTGGGTGACTCAGAGAAGAAAGCAGGTGATGAAGAAAAAGAGCAAGAACAAGAAACCAGTGGAGGCCTGGGGTGTAGATTGTTGGAACCAAGGCCTGTGCCTCTCCCAGGAGGACAGAACCATTTCCCAAGCCGGGCGAAAGAGGCAATTCCTGGAAAGGTAAGAAGAGAAAACAAAGGTTGCCCTGCCATGCTAAATCTTGGGCGAAAAAGTGATCTCTGGTAATAGCTGTCTTCCTGGTACAGGCTTCCTTTCCGATGTAAATTTCTCTTACACAAGGGTAACATCTACTCTGTTTTCAGAGCTTCTCCTATGTCTGCAGTTTCTCAAAATAATCACACTATGCGAAAAAGGCTTATTTTGAGGTGGCACATTCTGCTTCCTGTCTCTATCTTCCTCCCCAGGATCCAGCTTTTCTTAGGAAGAAGAAGGTGAAAAAAAATTTTTTTTGTTCTTTTTTTTGCTTTTAAAACACTTAGCAATTGAAACAATAACTTGATTTTTGCATAGCTTGCTCCTGTATTTTGATGTATATTTGATCAAGTTGCCACTGTTATGAAAATGGTCTTTGGAAGGCTGAGAAGGTCCATGAACTCCACTTTTTAGCACCTGGAATGTAAAAAGGCAAAACAGACTTAAGGAGCACTCTAACTACTATGGGGGAAGGAAAAATAATTTTCCTTTGGTAGTTCCCTAAGAGTATGGGACCCCAGGGCAAATTGGGCAGTTGAGGCTTAGATGCTGTTCTAGACTAAGGAGAAGAAGGTAGGTATCTGGGACTTCAAAGCTCAAGTAGGCAATTCGCAGGTAGATGAGAAAGAGCAAACATGTGGTAAACAAATTCTTACCAGGCCACCAATGGGGGGGGGGGGGTGTCTATGAAATAGCCTTGCTAGGTTCCTGTCTGTTACACTTAGTCCATATTATGCTAACATAATAGCTCCCCTCCTTCAAGCAGATTTTTCTATTGGACTCCCTTTAGGCAGGTAAGGGGGAAGGTCAAAGTTTCTTTCTGAATCTTTTGTTTCTTAAAATAACCAGCTTAAAATAATATCTCAAAAGGCATATTTTGAGGTGGTAAACTGCTTCCCCTCAGCACTCTCAAAAGATATGCTTTAATGATCTCCAAGAGGGGGGAAATCGGTGCATACTACAATATTCTGGAAGTGTGTAGTGAAGAAAGAGACCAACGCAGTGCGATCATCTGACATGACAGATCTCCCTCTATGTCATTGAAAGAACAGGACCGTAATGTGTGTGTGGTTAGGTACTAATTAGAGGTGTTATGCCTGATGTAAGTTTTACAACTTGGGCTGTGGTTAAGTAGGGATTTGTGGTGCTCCTCAAACATTCCAAGAGGCAAACCACAGAACTCTGAATGGTGAAAGTTGTCTATATTTTGAAAGATTCTAGTGATCACTGGATGATCTTACTGCTGACCAGCTTTTAGAAACATCTATTGCCTCTGTTACTGAAACCAAGACAGTAACCGATTAAGATAGAGCCCTCTTAAATGGTCTCTGAGCTCCAGAGGACACAAATTGTTAGTCACTGCTGTGCGTTCAGAGTCTTGGCAGTGCCTTGTAAATGGCAGAGAAGTGAAGTCCCAGAGGCAGGTGCTACAGTGGTTTGAGAAGGAGACATACCCTACCCTCTCACTGCCTCCCAGGACTCCTAGTATTGCTTTCAGTTGGCCCTGGTATAATTGGGACAGCTACTGATTATCTCAGTCTAACAATGCATATGCTCTCAACTCAATCTCCAAATAAAATAACTCATACAGCTTTTTCTAGGATGCCTCATCGTTGTTTTCCTTAGAGTATAAAATCTCTTAGCTAAAATACATTGGAAGGTGTGATGGTTAATTTTATGTGTCAACTTGAGCAGGCTCAGGGAGGCCCAGACAGCTGGTAAAACATTATTTCTGGATGTGTCTGTAAGGGTGTTTCCAGAATAGGTTAGCATCTGAATCTGTGGGCTGAGTAGGTTGCCCTTATCAACGTGGTCAGGCATCATCCAATATATTCAAAGACCAAATCTTAATAGAATAAAAAGGCCCAGGAAAGGCCAATTCTCTCTTGTTGAGCTGGGACATCTGTCTTCTGACGTCAGACATCACATTGGAGCTTCAGGGTTCTCAGGTCTTCTTCAGATTCTGGGAGTTAGATCATCGGCCCCTCTGGTTTTCAGACCTTTGAACTCACATTGAATCATACCACTAGGTTTCCTCGTTCTTCAGCTTGCAGAGAGTAAGTAGTGGGACTTCTCAGCCTCCTTAATCATAATAAATCTCCTATATATCAAATATGCTGTTGGTTCCCTTTCTCTGGGGAAGCCTCATTAATACAGAAGGGAAATGAGCAAATATGAGAAGTAAAAAATACCAAGTTCACCTTATATAACTTAAAAATTTTTGTTATTTTTTGTTAACAGAAAATTTGACCTCTTATTACCCCAATCACAGGGGTAGTCTACCATTCTATCCACGGTATATAACTAGTAGAAATACTGTTGTTGATGTATTATGAGATTAACTTTACTTCTAAACCCAAAATACCAATGCAGGTTTATGACAACAAAAGGCAGAAACAAGTCTCCTGCTGGTTAACTTGTAACTTGATTATAGACCTACTGTTTGCTTGAAAAACAAATGCGAAGATAGCTGCCGAGAATCTGAAGTATCTGGCATTGACTGTGAAGAAAACTGTTTCATTTCATTTGAGCCCTGGTATCATTACCATTAGCTTCTAAAAGTAAATTACTAGGCAAATTCTTGGGATAGGCTATCGTCTTTGCAAAGCTTGGAATGGAGGAGTGGTAACCAGAACACCCAGAGCAGTTAGATCATCTAAGGGGTTAAAAGAAACTGGTTTTCATGTCATCTGTAGGGTTAAAACTGATACAGGAGAGTTAGCATGTCCCTAGGTAGACAGGGAGGTCCCTGGTGGAATAAACAAAGACAGTCATATCCTAAAACTTCAGGCTTTGAAATCACTCCTTTGCTTCAGTACATAATGTAACAAGGCCTTGAGGTTAATCATAAAATTCATTTTGGCCTGACAAATGGAGCAGATCTGATAAAGAGTGGGTTACTTTGCTAATTCCTTTAGGATGGACAAGCAGAACCAACCTGGTAGACGAATTTCGTTAGAAGGCGCCAGTTCCCTTCAAACAGTTCCCTTCTCCAAACCGCTCCCCTTCCCCAAGCAAGCAAGGGAAGGTATAAAAGTATTTGCCTCAGTCAGGGGCACCCCCCATTCGGGACCCCCTCTCGCTCGGGAGCTGCAACCTCTTCTCCTGCCTCTAATAAAGTATCTTCTTTTTAAAACTTTTTGCCTCTCCTTGGTCCGTGTTTCCATTCTTCGGCTTCATGAGACACGATCCAGCCCACACCCAGAACCTGTCAACAGATCCAACATCACCTACATCAAAACTTTCACCATTTTGATGTCGCATTTGTTTTAAAACACTACTAAATACCACAAACACTATGAAAAGATAGCTAATGACTTACACTGTTTGGTGCCAGACAAGTTCAAACAAAGAAAATGAAAAATGGGAATAGATATCAAGTGATTCCAATATAAGTGATGCTGCAATGTTGACATTTTATCTCAGGAATATCGACATGTAAGGTAACCATCTCTAGGTAAATTGTCTACTTTGGGGAAGCTACACAGATTTGCTCTAAAACTGGCAACAAAGAGGTTTTGGTGTGAGTGACATGGAACAAATGAAAGAAGAGATTGATAGCTTTTTCAAGAAGCTCTAAAGAGCATACAAATATAGGAATTTTGTAGTCTAAAGAGAAAAACAGAAAACAGAACAGAAAAAAACATCACCAACAGACAGACTATAACACAAAATTAGAAACCAATCACAAAAAGCCAGTCAAAACTTTCAATAATTTATGGGTTGAAGAAGATATAATAAAATTAACAAAATATTTAGACCTGAATTGCATACATTACACATCAAAACTTGCAAAATGAAGCAGTAGTGGTTGTGTAAGGGAGAAGCAGTGAAAATTAACAAGCTAAACAATCAGTTCAAAAGGTTAAGTGAATAAAGAGCAAATCCAAAGAAAGTAGAAAGAAAGAATTTTTTAAAGCCTGTGTAAAAATTAATAACATTGAAAAGGAGTTAAAAGCAACAAAACAAAAAGAGGGACATTGGAAAATGGTCATTTTTCAACCTCTGGCCAGATTAATCAAGAAAAAAAGGAAAAATATACTATGTAGGTATAAAAATGGGGATAAAGCACAGATAAAATAGATAGCTTTAGCAGAATAAAATGTGGTATGTAATACAAGGGAATACCATTAAGAGTTTTAAAAGAATTCAATATGCATGTACTGGTAAGAGATAAATCTAGAAAAATGCAAACTGCAGAAGTATTCCTAGAGGGTGTTGCTCTTTGTGTAAATATTTAAAATATATAAAACAGTATTTTTGAAACATAAATATACTAAAAGTACAAAAACATGGACATAAAATTTCTCTCCTGGGCAAGAAAAAGAATGAAATAAGGGTACAAAAAAGCTTAACTGGTATAACTGTGAATGTTATATTTATACTTATATGTTCATGCTGGGTTGTAGGCCCATGGGTGTGATATTAGGCTCTGTACACAGCTTAAAATGCTGTGTAATTTTTTAAAAGTCACATAAACTATATGAAATCCTGTTCAGTTCTTTTTTACCTCTCAAAGCAGTTTTCAAAGGATGTCCCTTGCACACATGCCAACATCCCCCACCCCCACCCCAGGTTCATCATCTCTTAGGAACCTGTTAAATGCAAATCTTCAAACCACACTCTACACCTACTGAATGGGAAACACTGGAGATAGGGATCAACCCTGTAGTTTAAGGAGTCTTCCTGATGATTCTGATCCATGCTTAAGTTTGAGAACCATTGTCTTAGAATCTTAGAATTAGGTTTCTCTAAACTTGTGTCTGGCATCTGAGATCACCATGGGGTGGGGGTGGGGGTGGGGGGTGTTTGTCAAAAATGTAGACTTTGATTTCATCCGTCTGGGATGGGGTCCAGGAATCTGCACTTGGGTGTGATAAAAGTTAAAGGCACTGTTGTTGAAGGTAGGTTTAACTTTTGGTGGCCACTAAATTAGCAAACCACAATCTTTAGAAAACAAAGTGAGACAGAAATATCTCATTCTTGTACCACTCTCCCTCCTTGTTCGTTTTATTTTCAGCCCCACTGTAAAAGATACTTTAGTTAATATGCATAAAGAATTTAATCATTTCATTATTTCAGCAGCCATCTTTTTGTCACTAGAGGTACATTCTGCTTTGAAAACTAATTTTAAAAATCCTTTTAATCCTTTACAAAATTGTTTTGTAAAATGGTTAAAAAGTATTTTCCGCCAATGAAACAAAATTTGAAAATGTTGCAGACAGTATTAGTCTATTCTTATTTTAAGGATATACTTAGTTATATACTTGTATGTGGTTACAATTTCTTGAATGATGGACAGAAACTTTTAACTGGCCATCATGGAGATGTGTGTGGTTCTTAGAAGTGAAGGGTGGAGATCCTTTGACTTTTCACTTTGTATCTTCAAGCTGTTGTCACGTGTATTGATTACTTTTATATTTTACACTGTATTTCATTGATGCTAAGGTGCCTTTTTCATGTTTAAACAATCCTGAAATTGAGATGTTTCTTACAATCAATAATATGTCACAGTTTAATTGACAGCCTTTTTTTCTTGCTTGTGGTACATGAATTAAAAGGATGTCTTAATGGATTGATGAAAATAGTATATTAATAATATTAACAGGGAGTGGAAAATATATGGTTTTAATGGTTCACATCTACTCTTGGATATGTTTTCCTCAGAGAATTGAATAAAGACATTTTTGAAATAGCATTATATAATTAGGTTATTCAGTAATTTATTGAGCTGGTTCTACAAAAGACAAGTGTTGTGCTGAGGATGATGGGTGGGGGGTGAGGGGAAGAGATAGGAAGGAACCAGCCCGTTTTTGCTGTATTTTCTCCACTGGTTTAAGTGTCAGGGCGCTCACTGGGGAATGACACTGTCAATGTGAAATTCCTTTTATAAAAAGCTCAGAAACCTGACCGGTGACTCTCAACTGAAGTTTATCAGCCAAAGGGTGCAAAACACGCCCACACGTCTGAGCGGAGAAGGGCTGCAGGTGATCTTTTCTAGAATCCGCAGGAGGGGACCCGCTTCCCGCTGCGATCTAAAAGACGCACTCACCAGACAGGCTCTGTAAGAAAAATAAGCAATGTGCTGGGCCTCGGCGGAGACGTCCTCCATAGGACCTTAGCGCGCGGCGCCAATGTCTCCCGCTCTGTGACCTGAATTTGGCCCAACTCTATTAAACCCACGATATATGGTCCAGGAAAATGTGAGCTCCTCTTAACCAGAGCACTTCGCTCTCTGAGCACTCGATTCGCCAGCGGCGCCTAGTAGGGCCCGGGCCACGGGGGATGCCAGCCAGACCTTCTCCCAGGAAAGGCTGCTCCGGTGATTCTAACGGGAAGCTCCGCGGAAAGCTGTGGTTAAAGGACAGAACGTGACTGATGTGCGAGCGAGAGGCAGGAGAGGCTGCTCTCCGGAACTGGGTGGGTAGTTCCTCGCGCAGTCACGGTGTCGGTGAAATAAGTGCCTGATGCACGAAACGTCTAACTTCGCGAAATAAGGAGAAACGATTAAGAAATGTCAAGAAGCCTGCCCATACGCAGGCCCCTTCTTATTAAACGTAGGCCCCTTCTCAACTTGTCACAATATAAACTTTTAAATCCACTATCTCTAAATTACAAAAGCACCAGTTACTTTCAAACTTTCAGCTAAATTTCGAATTTCCAAATTCCTGGGGGAGGTCCGGCGCTTTGCATGGGGTGTCCGGGCCGTGGCGGCCGGTGCCCTGGAGCGCATCCCTGCTTGGAGGTCCACTGCAGAGGTCTTTGCTCCCCCGGAGGGTAATGAAAGGCCAAGTGGGGCCGCCGCCCAGGCGCGCGGCCGGGTTCCAAGGCCCCCGCCAGACTGAGTCACTGATATTTAGAGGGTCAAAGGCGCCCCTAGGGAAAAGTGTCTAGTTTGGATTCCCCTGCGGGGCAGTGGCTAGCAGTCCGGGACAGGGCGGGGCGCGGGGGAGGGATGAGGGAGGCAGGCGCACCGGACAAGGGGCTTAGCAGCGCCCAGCGCCGGGGACAGCTCAGCCGCCGCGGAGTGACAGGCTGGGAGAGGGGTCCGACGACCGAGTCGAGGCGCGCAGTCGGCGCCGGGGGGCGCCCTTCCCCGCTCCCGCCACTTGGCGTCCGCCCGCCCCGCCCAGCCCGCGCCCCGCGCTCTGAGCTCTCCGGACGCCACCAGACACGCCGACCGGCGGTGCAACGCTGAGCTTTCTCCTTTTGCCGACCCGCGGTGAGCGATCTGCCGGTCCTCTCGTACCAGTGGGCTGCTGGACCCGGCGGGAGGAGGGGGAAAGCACAGAGCCCGAGCCTCCCAGAGGCGGGGACAGTCTCCTGGAGCAGCGCCGCGCGGACCGCGCGGAGCCTTGGGACAATGGGGCCGCGGCGGCTGCTGCTGCTCGTCGCCGCGGGACTCAGTCTGTGCAGCCCCCCGCTATCCGCCAGCACCGGAGGCCGCAAGCCAGGTGAGAGCGGCCCCTGGTATTCCCTCCCTGCCCTCCTCCGGCCGGGCAGCAGGGGACCTCCGCGGGCTTGGGGCGGGCGGGAGGAGGAGGGACGCTGCTGGGTGACTAAGTGGGTACAGGTTGCGCTTTATTTGGGGGGAGGGATGCCCCTGACCTCCCCTTCTGCTTCAGTTTCCTCCAGAAGCAAAGTAGGCGTTTGGGCTGGGATCCAGATTCTGCCTCAGTCATCATACCCAGGTGGGGCGTGCCCATAAGCCCACTCGCCCCGCTTCGCGGGCTCAGCTGAAGCCGCTTTACACTTGGTTTTGGAGGACGCACGAGCCTTCCACAGGGTTGCATGTGGACGAAGCAGAGGTCAGGTTTCCTGGGGAAGCCTCCTTCCATTTGTTGTCACTGTATGGCCTGTTTCTCCCAGGACCACCCCAAAAAGAAAGTCTCACGTCGCTCCACCAATACCTAAACGTTACGGCCTGTTAAATATAAAGTGGAGAACCGCTCCTACTGAAATTTTGTTTTGTTGGAATTGTTTTTCTTGCACATTTTACAGGCGAGGAAAGTGGTGTAGAGAAAAAATTCAGTCTTTTGGCACTTTTAGTAGAAAACAGTACCAGTAGCCCCAGCACGGGCCTTGTGTACAGGAGGAGCTCATGGTGCGAGTTGGGGTTGTAGAGTGATGATAACAGTATAGCCGCCGGGCGACGGTGGTGGTGGTGATGGTGGTGGTTGGGAGATTTGTTTGTTTGCTACCTAGAACCCAGTCTCCCAAGTGAGTTGAGGAAAGAGATCCCTCCCCTGAACCTGGCTCCCTCAGACACCGTGGAATTTCAGTATTTGGGTTTCTGATCAGCTGCAAGGAGAAGATTGCTCACTGGAATGTATTTACCCCCAGCAGTGTACTTTTAAGTATCCGGCTACTTGAGGGAGTTAATGTATTTTCCAACGTCTTTAAAAAAACAGTGCAGAGAAGTTGGTTTTAGCCTGCAAAGACACTAGTTAGAAAGTGGAGGCGGTGGGAGGGAATGTTTTAATGTCTTTATAGCAATAATACTTTCTAAGCTTTCAGCCACTTCATGAAGAAAAAAATTCTAGATGGTTTTCTTTTTCTGTTATTTGTGAAAGATTGTGTACTCTTATTGTTTTCAGACCGGAAATAGTGTGGATGCAACAAGATTAAGAGGTGACAAAGACAGCATTTTTTCTGTTATCCATCTTTGCTCAGGATGAGTTTTGAGGTGATGCTTTGGGAAAAATAAGAGCCCCAGATAGAGGCTCAAAGTTTTGCAGCAACTAGCCAGCCTGCTGTGAATAACTTGAGCATTAGCTCTTGGAGTGTTGGGGGAAACAGTGAGGTCTCCTGGAAAATTGTGTATAGTGAATTTTATTCTCAGACAAGCCCTGAAGAATACAAATTTTTGTTTGAGAATTGGACGATGTAGTGGCGAACAGGTTTATATAAATGCTGCATCCATTGTAGTCATCTTTCCTCACGGCCGCCCCAAGAAGATGTTTGGCCTGATGGGGAGTGAAGTTAAGGCTGCCGTTTCTGCCACGCCTCTTACTTTCTCATCAGTTTAGATTGTGCATGCTAAGATGCAATGCTGATGTAGACAGAAAAGTAACTGAGCAAACATTCGTTATCTATACTGGACTCTGGAACAACTTTGGGAGGGAAAGAAAAAAGATGAGAGAAGAAAAGGAACACATTAAGTGCCATATTCTGTGTCAAACCCTGGGCCTTCAGATGATCTCATTTCACTCTCTCAAAACACGCTGTTAGTCTGGTGTTTATCCCCATTTGCCAATTGTGAAGCTAACTAAGGCTCAGACTGTGTACCAAAATTCCGAATGAAGGAGGGGGCTTTGGGTGCAGGCAGTAAGTGGGGCCTTGTCTTTAAAGCATTTTAAGTCATTAATAAAAAATAAATCTCCTTTATATTATCATCATATACTGGCAATTCTTAACAATGTCTGTCATAATCAGCTCTCTGTGATGAGAGAGGCTGTGAGGCCCCAGCCACAGGAAACCCCTCCAGGGCTGGCCAGGCCCATCAATTTGAGGCTTCTCAAAGCACTCTTGACTTTTTGTCCCCACACGTTTTGGCATTTCCTGCATTGTCACTTTGTGGGTATGTCATTTCCCTGGCTAAGATTATAAACTGCCATTATCCCCAGGGAGTCTAGACCAGATGTTCCCTCAGCAGATATTTATTGAGAAATTCATAGGTTCAATACCTAGTTTACATTTCATTGTCCAGGCAATTTAAGTGAGATGACTTGCCTTCATCAAAGAGGGCCAGTGTCGCAGAGGTGATATTTGTAAATTGTATAAGGATCTGGAGTGTGAAAGGGTTCAAGAATGGCTGATAATGACTGTGGCAGAGGGGATTGGGTGGGAGATTCCACATGCTGCCCTCCTGCCCACAGGATCAAGCCCAATTTCTTAGCTTAGAGTGAGGTGCCCCTCCTCTTGTGGTTGGGTCCCCAGCCTCTGTCCAGCTTCCCGATTACAGATCCTCCCTCCATTACACAATCTATTACATTACCTGTATTTCAGCCCCACATTCTAGTTCCTCCCCCAAGGAGCTATGCTTTTTCTGGCTTCTGTCCCCCTGCTACTCCCTCTGGCCAGAATGTTCTTCCCACACCCTACATGTTCACATTTAATTAAAAACAGCTGCCTTTAAAATAAATAAATAAATAAAACCAGCTACCTTATATCAAGAACGCCCTAAACCAACGCCCTGCTTAGGTACGTTACACATACTCTTATTTATCCTCATAACAACCCTTTGAGTAGGTTTTATCCCCATTCTACAGGTAAGGAAAATGAGACCCAGCATACTTAAGTCACAAGTCTAGTTAGGAGTGTAACTGGGATTTGACCACAGGCCTGTCTTTCCTAAGTCTTTCAGAAATGCAGTCTTTCTCTACCACCCCCTATAGAGAAGAAGCCATCCAGACCCCCAGCCCCTCTTACGGTAGAAAAGTAACCCTACTATGCTCCCCAGTACCCCTAGAAGGCAAAGTCTGCACTCTGTTGGCTTAGTAGCCCAGGCCTCGCACAAGGAAGTGTTTAGTAAACATTTATGCATGGATTGTGGTATCCTGCCATTTACTTTAGAAAACAGATGATAAGACAGGCTATAAATAGATCCTTATCATAAATGTTAATTAATTGGCTGTTACTGAGAGACTATGGTCTTCAAGCCAAACAAAAGACGCAAAACTGAATAGTGATTTTGCTTTAAGCAGACCAGGAACCTGTGAAAGTCAAATTTCGTATGAACCAGCAAGTAATTTTTTACTCCAGTATCTTAAATAATTCTCCCTTTTATCCTTTTCGTTCCCTTTCATTCATTCATTCATTCGTGGTTTTGGCTTTATTTTTAAAGGACATATCAAGATAGTAGGTTCTCCTAATTTATCCATTTCTTCCTTTGTGGAGGGCATTTTCGAGGCATTCTCAGCCCTTTGTCAAGGCATATGCTCATGTCATCTCTGCTGGTTTCATTTCCACCCCTCCCTTCATCTTTCTAATTCAGCATTTCTCACTCCTTTATGTCTAGACAGATCAGTGTGGTGTGAACCCTAACTTGCAGTTTTTCAGCAGCTCTGAATTTGCTCCTTTTACAAAGTACTTCTGGCCAATCGGCTTGCCTGTGTATCTCTGCCCCTTCCCTCCTCCCTCAGTCAGCTCCCCTTTGTTCTTATCACCCTCACAAACTGGAACTCAGTTGAGCCTTAAGCTGGATTTCCACTGAGACTGGAGTCACCAGGACCCTGCGTTTCTAATCTTCCCCTTCTCATTTTGTATACACATCCCTCTTTTCCCTTGAATCAATCTGCCTTCCTCTCTCTCTCTCTCTCCTCTTTAGTTTTTAAATTGAGGTAAAATTTACATACCATAAAATTTACCATTTTAAAGTATACAATTTACTACTGTTTAGTACATTTGTAGTATTGTGCGACTACTACCTCTGTGTAGTTCCAAAAAATTGTCATCACCCCAAAAGCAAACCCTGCACCGATTAAGCACTCAACCCCTATTCCCCTCCCCCTAGCAACCACTAATTTTCTTTTTATCTCTATGGATTTAACTCTTCTCCATATTCCCTATAAATGGAGTCATACAGTAAGTGGCCTTTTGTGCCTGGGAACCGCCCTTGAACTCGTTTTCATGAGCTCCTGGGTTCCCCCTTAGCTGCGGGATACTCACAGAAACACCTTAGAAGAGTCATTAAGAACCACGGCCTTGCTTTAGTTTTAACTATGATGCTAGTATTGAGGACACTGCAGTTTCAGCATTCAGAATTTTACTTGTTTTCCTGTTTTGTGGTTTCTTTCATTTTACCTTTTGCCCTCTCGGTCTTAGGCCTAGAACTGTCAGAATAAATAGCTCTGTCTATAGGCTGAGATTTTTTTTCTGGATCTGAGCTTTCATTTCCCTCAAATACCCTCTCCCACGTTGACCTTGTAATGTACTTGGAGAAACCTCCCTGAAGTTACGCTCCTTTCCCTCCATCCCAAGGCACCTCATGAAGTTTGCCATTTAAAAGGCCATCACAGGCCTTTATACATTCTTTTTCTTTCTTTCTTTTATTTTTTTTAAATAAATTTTATTGGGGAACAGTGTGTTTTTCCAGGGCCCATCAGCTCCAAGTTGTTGTCCTTCAATCTAGTTGTGGAGGGCGCAGCTCAGCTCCAAGTCCAGTCGCCATTTTCAATCTTTAGTTGCAGGGGGCACAGCCCACCATCCCATGCAGGAATCGAACTGGCAACCCTGTTGTTCAGAGCTCACGCTCTAACCAACTGAGCCACCTGGCTGCCCCCCTTTATACATTCTTCATTTGCTTTCAAAAGAAGCTGCCTTTTGAAATAACAGGAAAAATCTGTAATTAGCACTTGAAAAGAAGCTTATTTAACTTTAGAAAAGGACATTTATATAATCTAGATATATGTCAAGTCTTGATGAATTATAAGTCAGATGTTAAAGTATTGTAAAAGAGTGTTTTCCAGTTTGTGTTTTTGCTAACCACAGTAAGAACTGTAAGAAATACAGTTTTCATTATGATACAGTAGGTGCGTGTGTGCAGTAAATATTCATGGACAATCATAGTGTATATATAGATAGGAAACAAAAGTTTCACCAGAAAATACTCAATTTTGCCATATGCATTTTCAACATTATTCTGTTTTTTTAAATTCTTACTACAACCCAGTAAATTGATTTCATAACCACTATCACGTCTCTACCGTCACTTAAAACCTAGCACAGAAGGTGCAGTGACTTGCCCTGGTTAGCAGAATTGAAGGTCTGGTTTGCTTTACCAGAAGAGTTCTGCTTTCCAGGAAGTGTCGTTAATGATTGTTTTTATCATGTCTGGAATCTCCTTTGTTTGAGTTGAGGTTTACAAACTGCAATAGGACTTGGGTGGGGTTGGGATGGACACAGCTCGGTATCAGAGGAATTGGTGATTATGACCATCATTGGCTTTCATTTTAGCCTGCTGTCTTGGAGAGCAGAGAGCAGCACTCCCAGGACACTGAGCTCAAGGCCTGTCACTTTTGGGAAGCACAGGCCTGGAGGAAGGTGGAAAGCCAGGGAGTCAGAGTAGTTCACAGATAGAAGCCTGCTAGTGTCCTACCCTCACGTGTCAGGCCCTGGCCTTCGGGAGGCTCCAAGCAAGGGTCCCCCACATTTCCCTCAGGTCATCTTTGTGCCTGCGATGGCCTTGGGTGCACTGGCAATTACACTTTCTCGTTGTCTTTAGGTGGTACTTCCTTGTAACCTCCCCTTTGCCAGCTTCCTCCTAGGTTTGCTTGAAAGCCCCTCCAGGATGTGGGATAGGAGGGGAGGCAGCCTCTGATACTGGCAGCCTCTTAACTGTGCTGTCAGTGTTTACCTTCTTCTACCTTTAATTCTGGCTTTTACCGTTAATCTCTTTTGCAGCAGAGATTCTTGTCCACTTACTGAGCTTGCTTCCGTTTGATCTTGAACAATATTTTAAAGATTTGTGTTTCCATGTTGTCCTTAAATGTCCCTCTACGACATATGTCCAGTCTGTGAGGGCTGGGTGGTTGGTATGTGTAGTTGGTGTGTTGCCAAGCTCAGCAAGACTGCTGACTTCCTAGGGAACAGCGGGGGGGGCATCCCCCACTTAAGTTATACATGCACATGGCCGTGTACTGCCTGCTACAGTTAAAAGGATGGGCAGATTCATTTGTTTGGTGAAATTCTTTAAAAAAAAAAAAAAAGTAGGGGTGGCCGGTTAGAGCGCAGTGCTAATAACCCCAGAGTTGCCGATTTGATCCCCACAAGGGCCACTGTGAGCTGTGGCCTCCTTAAAAAAAAAAAAAAAATTTAGTACTCTTTCAAGAGGAGGTCCTAAATTCACAAGTTTTTTAAAGAGACAGGGTAGTATGGTGTGTTTCAAAGGGTATGAGCTTTGGGACCAGGCATATCTAGGTTCAAATCTTGGCTCCTTCATGTATAGACTGTGACTTTGTGTTGTTGTTGTTTGTTTGTTTTTGCCATTATCAAATGATCTTGAATTGAAATATTTTCCTTTGCCGTCCTTAACTAGCCAGGCATTCCCTGGTGCCACTGTTGATGTCACCTATGATGTCATGAAGCTGGCAGCCATCAACATTGCAGCCCACAGATTGCAGTCCCCAAGATCTCTTTAGTGGTTCCAAAGAGTTCTCTAGCTAAAAATTGCTGCTACATCCGTCAGGCAGTGTTAATAACCTCATCAAAAGTGATATTTCCACGGTGCTTAATGTTGTTTTTGCTTCTTTCTGTTTCTCAGCGGTTCTTTGAGGTCTTTGATGATCAGGTCAGAGGCAGAAGGTACCATTTCAGTCTGGCCCTGTCTGTTCTGAACGGTCACTTTCACTGTAATCCTCAGACCCTTCCAATCACTGGTTGCTGTGGTAATATCATCACCAACCTTTTTGGGAAACAGACCCAGGGGCCCAGTCTTGGTGGCCAGGGCAGATATGGCACCGACATCCCCCCCAGTGCATCTCAGGTATATGACTTTGATCTCCTGGGGGCTGAACGTCAGCAGCATGGTGGAGGCAGCTGGTGTCAGACGAACCCGGATCCGGGACCACCCAAGAAAGTTGCACTTTGGCCTCCTTGAAGCCAAAAGCCAAACTTTGGATTAGTTACTTAGCCTCTCTGTTCCTCCACGTTGTACATAAAGTGAGAATTATAAGGTTTATTTCATAAAAATGTCAGCGCTACATGAGGTAAGGTAAGTGAAGTACCTGGCACATAGTAGATGCACAACAAACGTTAAATGTTTTTCATACACTAATTCTTCCATATTCCAGAAAAGCCTTTGAAGAGTTGGAATAAAATGAATTCTCTAAATGTAAAAAACTGTGTTCACACAAACATTCAAGAATTTTTTCCCCTTCAAAACTAATACAAAGGAAAAACAAAAGCAAAAACCCTTTCCTTAGTTTCTAGTGGCAAGAAAATATGCAAAAAAATTACGTTTTTTTCCGTTTTGTTTTGTTTTTAAATGGAAATTTTCAAACATATCCCAAAATGAACACGTTAATTACACCCCTCCCCCAAATATCTTATTTCATCTGTACCCTCATTTTCCTCCTCCCTGAACTGGAGAATTTTTAAAGCAAATGTCAGACATATCATTTCATCTATAAATATGTCATCATATATTCTTAGAGATAAGAACTCTTATTTTCACATAGTCACAATATCATTATAACACCTTGAAAAAGAACAAAATTTCTTTTTTTCCTTTTAGTAGCATTTATTTGATGCTGAGTTTACTCTCAGGCCATAAGTTTTTGTTTCTTCAGTTTCTTCTGGGAGATCTTTTTCTTCTGTGCACCCTCTCTTCTGGTTTAGGACCAATCCGCTCTTTTCCAGTGAGGACCGACTCAGTGTGGCAAGGGGAGCTCATGTATGGGTGGACCCGCTCACGAGCTCTGTAAGTTCTGTGCCACATCCTGGGAGCTTTGTTAACCTGGCTCTGCTCAATGACCAGAGAGTCTACATTTAAACCCTTAAGTTCAGCATTACTCTCTGCATTTTGAAGCACGTGCAGTAAAATTTTTGCACCCTTTTTGGACCACCGACCCTGCGTCCAACCCCACTGTTTGGCCTGGCCACACCTCCCAACTCCACCATTGTAATGATGGAATGGCACACGTTGCTTTTGTAACATGACATCCTTTAGATACTTGGTGGCTTTTTGGATATGCATACCCCCGATGGCCTGGGCAGTTTCACCAGGGTCCTTAAAATGAACCCATAGATTTGAACCTCTTGATTTACGTGGTTTTGTGGGATTCTGTGGGTCAAGCAAATAGCGAACCGTTTTCAGAGGTCATCTCAGGCTGCTTTCGGGAAGAGGAGAACAACAATTTCTTAACATGTACTATTCAATCACTGTTCAAATTTTACTGATTGTATCATAAATGCCTTTTTACAGTTGGTTTATTCAAATCAAGATCAAAGAAGGCCCACCGTTACATTTGGTTGATATGTCTCTTAAGTCTCTTTTAATCTATACCTTTCCCCCTCCTCTTTTTTTATTGCTGCTTATTTGTCAGTGAAAGTGGGTCGTTTGTCTTACAGACTTCCCTACATACTAGATCTGGCCAGCTGCATCTTGCAAGGTTTTGTTCAACAGGTTCATGTGTCCTCACCATTTCCTGTAATGTGATAGGTGCATTTAGAGACATAATCAAACACAGGTTTGGTTTTTTGCAAGATTACCTCAGCAGTGGTGCTGTGTACTTCCTACTACATCACCGCCACATTGTCTCTCTTTCTGAGATTTTAGGATTACTCAAGTGGATTCAGGTATTGTCAGCTTGGTCCAGCGGTTATAAAGTTCTCCCATCACCCTTTCACCTAAGAGTTTTGGCAACTACTGATAATCATTGAACTAAATCCATTATTTCACTACAAGCTTCAAAATGATGCTTTTCTAACTCTGTTAAACTGTCTGTGTTTATAAGCTGGAATTACTTTGTAAAGAACTTTCTTCTCTCATTGACTATTTGGTTTCCCTGAAATAGTGTTTACATACAAATGGCAGAATACAATGCTTGCATCTTGCCTTTATCAATTTTTTAGACTGGATCCCCTAATTTCTTCCAAAGGTGACCAAACATGTTTTATTTTCCTTTGAGTATCATTATGAACTCATGAATCTCAACATATATGACATGTTTCAAATGCTTCAGTGCATTTCCATCATTATTCTTTTGATTAACTGTCACACCTTGGCCAGTGGGATCCCTTTCAGATTGACTCCAGAGTCTTTCTAATCTGATCCTAATATTCTCTGAGGATGTTCAAGGCTCATCTTGTGTATTTCCTACCCCAGATCTGGGACCAGCCATTTCTTTAAGGAGCCTTGGTTCTTTCCACTGGAAAATGGTGTTTGTTTCCATTTGAGGCATTGGAACATTCCAATGATGCTGCCCTTTTCCCTTTGATGGAGTTACTATGTTTCTGTTATGTTTCCATCATCCTCGTCTGTATTTCTCTTTAGCTTGTAGTGATGATTCATTTGTGGAGAAGTGCAGGGTAGGGTACGACTATCCTGCTCTGTGTGCAAATGTGGGCAATGTCCTGGGGCTTCTGCTTTGCTAATTCCCAAAAAGCCTACAGGGAAGAGCCCTGAGTCAGATCCAAGGCTGGCATGGTGTAAATCCCAGGAAGTATCTAGTCACCAATCTGCTTCCAGGCCAGATCTCATCAAAGTCAGAAAACACACGGCCTGACTTACTAGTGTTTTTAAATCTCTAGCGCTAGACAGTCCATATTGAAGCTATTTAGCAATATGCTAATTAATAATATATTCAATAACAACACTACTTTAGAGTCATTTAGAGAAACCGAAATTAAGTGAAACTTAGAAAGAAGTATGAGAATTGATTTGAGGACCTAATCTGCTTTTTTGTGTGTGAAACCATAGTTGAACAACAAAACACAGATGAATCACAAGCACTTTTGGCCCGCTGACAGGCCCTTTCTTGACCTGTGAGCTGCACTAGGACTGAAGGAAAAGTGATACTCAAACTCGAATTTCAGCCTAAGGGGCTTGAGCTACTGGGATATATCTAATCATCTAGAAGTGATTTTATTCTTTTTTTGATGCTGGTACATACTTAACCAAAAAACAAATTTGCTGGCATTCTTTAATGCCACAAAAACTTTCAGAATATCAAAACTGTAGTGACAAGAAAAGGTGACACCTTGGGCAATAATCAATAGATTATGTGTTTTGTGGGCTCCAGCCTATAAAAATTTCATGTTTCGGTGGGTATTAGTGTTTTTGCCCTCTACACCAGACTTCCCAAGAAGGCCTAACCAGGGAAGAAATTTTTGAAAACAAGTACTTATTGCCAAAGCACTAAATATAAAGTAAAGCCTAGTGAGAGTTTTGTTTTCAGCCCAAGATTGTGTCTAAGAAGCTTGGTTATGAGTATTCAGTAGTTTTCAAATTGTTTCACTCCTAGGTAGTGTCTTGATGCATGCACATACTTTTTCCCTTCCATGCATGATGAAAATCCTTATTCTGGCGAGTTTCCCAAAACTGCTGAGAATTGTGTTATTTTAATGTTTCTCTGGCTCACCGTTTTCAAGGACTTTAAGGACACATGTCTTTGTGGTATTAAAATGCTAGAAGCCATTCATTCTTTTCTTTCAGCTCCCACAGTTGTATCCAGTTGTATCCGTTAAGATCTTGAGGGTAGCCTCACATCCGGAGGCGTGGGGGCAGGGGCTGTCAATACCAGTGTCAAGGCCTCCATGTGATAGGTCAAGATACACACAGAGTAAGTTAGATACATCACAAAGGGAAGGAAGTGATGCTTCTGGAAGAGACTGTGAATTTGAAATTTGATTCACAGCTCTGAATGCTGGCACTATACACTTTACAACCTGTTCATGTCCCTCATCCTCCTGAAAAACTAAGCCAGAACAGCCTAGATTCCATTTTAGTTCAAAATAATCAAGAATGGGCAAACAATTGAGTCTAAAAGCAAGCTACATTGAAGTGAGAGGGGAAAGATAATGATTTCTTACGCTGATTAATTTTTATAGTTTACAAAGTGAATGCATGTTCAGCTTCACACAGGGTGCTTCTGGCTGCCAGATTTGTAGGCTAGACACGCGTTGGTTGGAATTCTATTTTAATGATTCTGAGACTGCGTTCAGAAAGGTTAAGTGACTCCTGCCAGAGCCAATATTAGAACGCAAATCTGTGATTAAAAGCTAATTTAAGGAGCACCTACCATGTACAGGATGCTGGAGACTCAAAGATGAATAAGAACAGTTTCTTACCCTTGAACAATCTACACGTATCTGTGTACTCAGAGGCTCGTCACTAGAAACATTTGTCCTTTCCCTGTGACAGATCCCCTGCTTAGCCACCCCTTCACCCTCAGGGGCCCAATCATGACTTTGCTGAGGTAGTTTGATCTCACCCTTTCACTGCCAGGCCCTGTTCTGCTACTGTCTCTTAGTTGATACTACTCTAGCTTTGCTCTTCATTTTGGAAATAGATGCCAATTTATCATATTTTATTTTCTGGTTCTAGAATTTCTATTGATTGGTTTCTTTGCTGATATTTTCCATTTTTCTTTTCATCCATTTCAATGAAATATTTTTCTTCACTTCATTGAGCATCGTTGTAATACATCCTTTAAAATTCTTTTATTGGGGAAGGAGAACAGGACTTTATTGGAGAACAGTGTGTACTTCCAGGACTTTTCTTTTTTTTCCCAAGTCAAGTTGTTGTCCTTTCAATCTTAGTTCAGCTTCGAGTTGTTGTCCTTTCAGTCTTAGTTGTGGAAGGCACAGCTCAGCTCCAGGTCCAGTTGCTGTTGCTAGTTGCATGGGGCACAGTCCGCCATCCCTTGCGGGAGTCAAACTGGCAACCTTGTGGCTGAGAGGACATGCTGCAATCAACTGAGCCATCCGGGAGCTAAGCAGCAGCTCAACTTAAGGTGCCGTGTTCAATCTTAGTTGCAGGGGGCGGAGCCCTCCATCCCTTGCGGGACTCGAGGAATTGAACTGGCAACCTTGTGGTTGAGAGCCCACTGGCCCATGTGGGAATCGAACCGGTAGCCTGTGGAGTTAGGAGCATGGAGCTCTAACTGCCTAAGCCACCTGGCCGGCCCCTCCTTTAAAATTCTTATCTGCTACTTTCAACATCTGGGTCATCTTGGGATTGGTTTGAATTGTTTTGTTTTGTTTTTGAGACTGGGTCACACTTTCTGATTCTTTTAATATCAAGTTATTTTAGATTGTATGCTGGACATTGTTATACAGTAAAGACTGTATTTTGTTTTATTCTTCCAAAGAATTTTGGTGTTTTTGCTTTAGCAGGCCGTTAATTTTGTTGAACTAAAACTGCAAACTCCCTCATGAGCAAAAATTTCAAGTAGCAGTTCTGTTCTTTTATCTTTAGCAGAGCTGCTTTGCATTTTCCCTGTACAAGCCTAGTTGAAGACTCACCCAAAGCCTGGGGCAGAATTTACATTGGAATTTAAGGTTGTCCCTTTCTGGGAATCTCTCTTTACTTTCCATTGTCTGTGATTCAGCTGAACTCTGCCCTCTGGTTCCTCAGGCCAGAAAGACTGGGATTTCTATCTGAGTCTTAGCCATCCTTTATGGCACTGATGTTGACCTTCTCTCAAGCTAAAAGCCACTAGAAACGAGAAACTCACTGGGTACCATCCTTTCTTTTAAGATTCTTTCCTCCCCTCCCCAGCTCTACTCTGTGAACCTAAATGCCTTCAGGTCATTGATTTGAGAGTGAAGGGATTTGTAATTTTACTCCAGAGTTTGTAATTTTATTCTAAGAGATGGTTGGGTCTGGTAGGACCTTACAGAGCCACAGCAGAATCAGAACTGTCTCTTTTATTGCATTATGCCTCTCTCTAAGTTTTTGTCAGAAGGAAGGTTCCCCTACTGAAAAACAAAATCAAAAGTTTGAAAATTCACTCCACTTATCCCATTTCTAGCCAGTTTTTAGTCTCTAACATTACTTTTCCTTGATATGTATGTCCAGCCTTTGTTGTGAACACTCCCAGTGATAGAGACCTTGCCCTTCCCCCCTCCCCCCGTGGGGTTTTTCTCCCTACTCCCCAGCTTTAGAAGCCCAACAAAGGTTCTTAATGTCAGAATTTTAGCAAAGTTCTTGGAAAGGAAAGCTGGTTGCATTCCAGTGGCTTAAGTGTTGCATTTCTTTGATGAACATTTCAAGTAGATGTTTTTGGTGGAAGAAGGTGATAAAATGAGGAAGGATGCAACTGAGCCTTTATTTTGACTTCTGGTTGATACTCAAAAGAGTCTGGTTGCCCTGGCATCTGGCTCGATGCATGTTGCATTCTGGAACTGAGCTGAGGAAGGCCATCGGCCTCGAATACCTGTTTCTCCACTGACCTGCTGAGGAAGGAGACAGGAAGATGACTCAGGTCGTAGGTACCTTGTAGTTATATTAGAAGATAACTCAAGACACTGTGGTTTGGACCCAAATGTGATGAGAGATTTGGAACATTCTACTGTGTAGACAAACTAAAGATATTAGAGGGAAACTACTGTCACCTGGATAATGGTCATAGCAATTGGAGCCCTCGGTCCTACTCTGAATTTGCCTCTCCATAACCTTTAGGAGGTCTCCTCAACTTTCTGTAGGTTTTTCCATTGAAAAACTCATCCAGTTGAGTTTCAAGAGGTGCTGAAAACTAAATGGAGAAAATGTGCATATGGAGGTAAGAGAAGTCATATAGCCTGGGAGTGAGTCCTTTATACAGATGGTGGCTAGTGTAGAAAGTATAGTATCAAAATCACTGCTTTTCTCCCTCCTGTCAGGTACAACTGCTCCTGACATCTGCAGGCCAGATCTCTGAGAGCGTATCATTCACCTGTGTCTCTCAGAGGGGCAGAGTTTTAAACATGTTTGCTTGTGCCAAAACATAATGTTGTACAGTATTCTCTAATAAAGTCTGTAATCCCTTTGTGCTTCCCCTGCTCTTTACCACCTACTCTCCTATTAAGAAAACAAAAGGCAAAAGTGGAATGTACTCTCTACTTGTCTCTTTGGCCATTTTAATTCATTTTCTGTTTTTAAAAAAACTTTTCAGAGTTAAAAACAACAAATGCTTCTGCGGCTCCTCGGTCATTTTTTCTGAGGAATTCCAATGATGGATATGAACCATTCCTACTGGATGAGGATGAGGAGAAAAATCAAAGCAGGTTAACTGAAGACAGATTAAGCTCCATCAATCAAAGCAGTCCTCTTCAAAAACGACCCCCGGTGTTCATCTCAAAAGATGCCTCAGGATATCTGACCAGCGCTTGGTTAACTCTCTTTATCCCCTCTGTCTACACTGGCGTGTTTGTAGTCAGCCTTCCTCTAAATATCATGGCCATCGTCGTGTTCATCTTGAAAATGAAGATCAAGAAACCTGCCGTGGTGTATATGTTACACCTGGCCACAGCAGATGTGCTGTTTGTGTCTGTACTCCCCTTTAAGATCAGCTACTACTTTTCTGGAAGTGATTGGAAATTTGGATCTGAAATGTGTCGCTTCGTCACGGCAGCGTTTTACTGTAACATGTATGCCTCCATCATGCTCATGACAGTCATCAGCATTGACCGGTTCTTGGCTGTGGTGTATCCCATGCAGTCCCTCTCCTGGCGGACTCTGGGGAGGGCTTCCTTCACTTGTCTGGTCATCTGGGCTATGGCCATCTCCGGGGTGGTGCCTCTTCTCCTCAAGGAACAAACCACCCAGGTGCCAGGGCTCAACATAACCACGTGCCATGATGTGCTCAATGAAACCCTGCTCGAAGGCTACTATGCGTATTACTTCTCAGCCTTCTCTGCTGTCTTCTTTTTTGTGCCGTTGATCATTTCCACAGTCTGTTATGTGTCTATCATCCAATGTCTTAGCTCGTCCACAATTGCCACCCGAAACAAGAAGTCCCGAGCTTTGTTCTTGTCAGCTGCTGTTTTCTGCATCTTCATCATTTGCTTTGGACCCACAAACGTCCTCCTGATTCTGCATTATGCATTCCTTTCTCATAATCCCTCCACAGAAGCCGTCTACTTCGCCTACCTCCTCTGTGTCTGTGTCAGCAGCATAAGTTGTTGCATTGATCCCTTGATTTACTATTATGCTTCCTCTGAGTGCCAGAGGTACCTCTACAGTATCTTATGCTGCAAAGAAAGTTCTGATCCCAGCAGTTATAACAGCAGTGGTCAGTTGATGGCAAGTAAAATGGATACCTGCTCCAGTAACCTGAATAACAGCATATACAAAAAGCTGTTAACTTAGGGAAAGGGACTGCTGGTGGGTTAAACAGAAAAGGGTAAAAGAGCAAATAACCTGAGGATTCTATTAGTCCCTGCCAAAAAGTATTTACTTTACCATCTAAAATAACAAATGGTATGATTTGCATGCCTCCTTCTTACAAGAGCCATTAAGCATATATGTTACTTACAGAAAAGGATAAATGAATATAAAACAGTTATTCCAAGACAGTATTTATAGTGCTACAATAATAACAATGTCACTTTTTGGTATATTTAGGTGACTTACTGTACATATGTGTGTATACATATGTATGTGTATGCACACGCTTGTATCGGTTGCGGTGCAGTATAGAATAGGCGCTTTGAAACCCTCTTTTTTTCGCCAGAGATTATGAAAATAAACTCTGATTCTCTGATTTAATGTGCAGCATTTCGGTTGGTGGAGTTTAGCCCTGAACATCTAAAGATGCCTGTCAATAGTGAGGGATTCTGTAATTTGGACTTACACAGCTTTTACAAGTAAGCGTATTTTGAAATTGTTCGACAGCTTTAAGTTATTGAGAGATGAGACTTAGTTTGTACTATCTGTTTGTAGAAAAAGTTTTTCATTTTAAACATATCAAAGTTTGTATTCTTTAAGTTATGAAAATATGATATGGGTGGCATTTTCCATTCACTTTTCTTAGTAGTTAATAAGATGATTATAAAAGCAGTTTTTAACCCCGTAATGAGTATCAAGTACAAAAGTCCTCATGGAGTTGACAAAAGGATTTGAAAATTAGGTTGAAATGTTTTTTCCATATGAAAAGATGTGAACATCAAACAAACAAAGTAGAAAGTTGCAAGGCAGATACTTACCTATTTAAAAGAAAAAACTATTTCCAAATGCCATAACTTATATTAAAGTACATATTATAAGTAGAATCTAGCATTGATTTTATTAGTTATTATATTCATTTTACATAAAACAGTGGAAATTTACTGTCATTGTTTATTCAGTTTGTATATATTAAAATACCTCTGACAATATGACTATTATTACTATATTATCAGTCTGTACTTATAAAATATGTCACTGTTTTTAATGTTCTCTCTTTTTGAAACATGTATGTAACCTGTATTAATAAACATGAGTGTTTGCTTGGTATCTGTTTGGAATAAATTTTTATTGCATCTTGCAGGGTCCTGGCAGGAAGGCCAGTCTAAAGGTTTAGCTGAAGAGTGTTTAATGAAGATGTGATTTGCAGAGGTGTGGACAGCGTTAAGGTAGCCAAGGGGATGTTGAAGCACTTTGGGGACCAGCAATTAAGGGCATCTGTTACCACCCAGCTCAAAGGGGATGGGGAGGGAATACACTGACCCTCGTTCTCTGACTTTTTGCCGATGCACCTCCCATTGCTCCTGATCTTAAACCCAAAGGTCAAGAGAACCTGGGTGACATAGTCCATAAAGGTCAACTTCTTGGAGCGTGGAGAATGGATCTGGGGGTCGGGAGGAGAGCACCATTTCTACCAAAGGCATTGGGTGATTAGCCTTCTGGGTCTTTTTTATTTTTAATCCCTTCTTAGGAAAATTCCAGGTTATATCATTGAGCGTTTGTTCAGATTCCTGAGTTATAGGCATAGAGGACAGAGTCTGCAGTTCTTTCATAGTAAAGAGAGAAACAAATTAAATGTCAGAGCCAGGACGATGTGTGGAAACCTGAAGAAGGGCTACCCTTGAGTGACAGTCTTTTGCCATCTAACATTCTCTGGGGTAAAGGGGAGGAAAGAAAATTAAAAACAAAATGACAAGTATCTCTGAGAGTTGAAAGTCAGTCAAAACTTCTGTGATAATGTATTTCTAGATTCATAGCCAATAATAAAATCATTTCAATGAAACAAGAATTCTGTTAACACAGAATTTTTAAGTTAACACACAAGCTTAGGTTTCTTAAGTCTGGACTCTTCACAAGTGTTTCAGGAATAGATACATTAAATGAAGTCAGCCTAATTCATGACCACCAGAAGTAGGATCCCCACTCTAACCAGAAAGGGACCTTTCAACTCTTCTATTATGTTTCAAAATATGTTTGAATCCAATAAACACACTTGGATTTTCTTAACACAACAATGTTTGTTTTTTCCACCAAGTCAAAATAGGATTTTTAAGGAAATGGAATACTTGGCTGTTGAATATACATGTGGAAATTTTTAGGTTTTACTTCTGAATTTAAGAAAATAGTTGCACATTCTTTAGGAAGTCTTGAGTTCTGAGAGCAAGTGGAAAAAGTTAAGCAGTGTTCATGAGCAAGCTTTTTAAGTTTTTCTGAGGCCTATACCCTCCACTAGTAGCTATCTTCATCTAGGTGTCATAGTAAAAATTAAGGGGAAAAACAGTACCCAGCAGTAATTTCTTGGCAGAATTTGCATAGCTGTGTGGCTGTTCATTTCAAAATTACTAGACCAAATGTTCATGGAGAGTAGTTGACCACAGAATAAACTTATTTGTGTTTTATGAAGGAGATGCAGTTAAGTAAGCTGCAATCTAAGCAGAGGAGAAATGCTCCAATGCTGTGATTCTGAGTCCTTGAGACCCTTTTAGATGTACAAGGTCAAAACGAGCTTAAAACACTAGACATCATTT
This sequence comes from Rhinolophus sinicus, assembly GCF_057876585.1. Lineage (NCBI taxonomy): Eukaryota > Metazoa > Chordata > Mammalia > Chiroptera > Rhinolophidae > Rhinolophus > Rhinolophus sinicus. The sequence continues at coordinate 49,105,879 of NC_142503.1, forward strand.
GCCCTGTTTTGGTCTGATTCATAAGTGTAGTGTTGAGTGTTCCGGAAGCTACATAACGTGTGATAGTGCAACAGATTGAATGATGAAGCAGATATGAAAATCTGTCTTCTTTTAAGCCATCCTTTCATGAATTTGCAAAAATATAAAACAATGCAACTCTTCTCATTCAATCATTGGGGGAAAATATTTTTGTGAAAAATGTGATATTTATGTTAATGTGTAATTAGTATTATTTTTAAGTGAAAGAAATATTTTAAGTTATTTATTTTAATGTTTAATATGGTAACTGTTGGTAGATATAATCAATAGTTTGCTGCTAAACCAGATCTCCAGGGGGGGAAAAAAAGATTTGTAGCTTTTGCCAATTTCCATAGTGTAAATACTCCCCCTGTTGCCAATTTGAGGCTTCCAATGGTTTTACAGTTGGCTAGAAAAATTCCTCTAATACTGAATTTTTATGAGCTGGTACAGCTGACTCCGGCACGCCACTGGATATAACCTACATACATGAAAACTCTCTAAATTTTTTTTTAATTTTTTTAAATTAAAAAAAATAATTAAGTATATTAAGGTGTCCTTAGCCAAAAATATTTGAAAACACTGCTCTTATGCAAGACTTTTCAGTTTTCTTACCTTCAAGAAGACATAGAAACTGGTTATAATTCTAAAGCACGGAGGGGTGAACAGTTGGCTCACAGCTGCAGGCCACCACATTGGGTTTCTGGCAGCCCCACAGTTGATAGGATCAGTATCTTGGAGCAATAGAAAGTGATTCAAGGCATAAGGTCCAGTGTGGCCTAGATGTTGGAGAGTGGTGTATGAGGCCTGGTTTCCATCCAGCTGCTGTGAGCCACCCAGGGTGCGTGCCATCACTGTAAAGTACACATCAAGTTCCATGCTTCTTGTCATGGAGACTGTTGACTGCTTGCTGCTTTTCTGGAAACACAGAAAATCAGAGGTCAGATTCAGCAGCGTCTTGGAACTCAGATAACAGCATATTTCTACCTAGCTGCCTATGTATTTATCACTTCAGGAAATGACTCATAAGCCCCAAGAAGATTAGCTTTGAAAGCTGCATTTCTAGTATCCTGAAGACAGTGGGTGGTGGTAGGGCCGGTCTGGCTGTTTTGCCCCTCTTAATAACCACGAAACTGGACCATTTTAGTGTGCTGCTGTGTGACCCACCCAGGGTAGTAAGGATATGACCAAGGGTGGGATGTATTTAAGGGCGAGAACTCAATTGTTGTGTGTGTGTGTGTTTGTTTTGTTTCTTATCCTGTGGTACCAAGTTGCTTCTGAAGCTGGCTGACAGGATGTCTTTTTTTTTTTTTTTTTACTATACCCTGTTGTCTAGGAGCTAACTGGTTTTGGGATTTAATTATGATATATACTAGCTAAGAAGCATGGAATTTGAAGACCTTATATTTTACAGTTTTATCACCTGTGCCTTATCACAAGAAAGCAAGAAAGTTTTAGAAAATTTAAGTCAGTTCTCATCTCTGGCAGCATATGGAATCACTGGAAAGCTCCTAAACATTTCCAGTGCCCAGTTCCCCTCTCAACCAATAGGAATCTGAATCTTCGGGGGTGGGGCCTGGGCATATTATTTTCACGCTTGGCATTTCTAATGTATCAGCCAGAGTTGATACCACTGCTTTAAGATAGTGCTTCTCAAAGTTAGCATGCATTCGAATTATCTGAGGATACTGTTCAACTGCAGACTCTGATGTACCGTTTCCCCAAAAATAAGACCTACCCCAAAAATAAGCCCCAGTTAAGATCTCAGCAAGACGGACGTAATCGGTACCTTGTCACGATGTTCCAGAAGATGTCATGACTGTATTTAAATAAATGTAGATTGTTGTACATGAAAAAAATAGGACATCCCCTGAAAATAAGCCCTAATGGAGCAAAAATTAATATAAGACCCAGTCTTATTTTCGGGGTAACACAGTAGTAGGTCTGGGTGAGGTCTGCAGTCTGACAAATTCCCCGACAATGTGGACATTGAGGTTCCTTGGACCCTACTTTGAGGAACATGGCCCTAAGATATGGCCCTGAGACAGAATTTGGCCACGTTGGAGATCTGAGCCCTCAGAAAATTCAATTCTCATGTCCTTAAAATTATTTCCTGGAGCAGTTTTAAAACTTGTGGTGAAAGGGGGTGGCTGGGTGGCTCAGTTAGAGTGTGGTGCTGATAACACCAAGGTTGCCAGTTCCATCCCCGCATGGACCACTGTGAGGTGCGCCCTCATTAAAAAAAGAAAAACAAAAAGAAATTAAAAACTGGTAAAATTAAGGCAATTTTAATGTAGCAGTAGTAGTATAAGTTCTTAATTAAAACTTATTTTAGGTGATACTTATCTTGCTGTATATTTTCTCCCCTCCTGGGTTCTTTTCTAGGGGGAAAGATAGCTTAAAAGGGTCTAATCTCATACATAAAACCATTTCAAAAAAGACTGGTGGTGTAGTGGCAACCAGATTCCTGTTTGTAAAGACAGTTCCCAGCAGATAGCAGCAGTGCCTGATTACCAGAAAGCAGATGTGGGTATGTTTATTGTCTCTGTGTTTAGCTGAAAAATGGTGACCTCAGGGACATACTGGGGGTGGAAGTCAGCATCCGTAGCTTCAGTCTTGCTAGTGCTGGAATGAGTAGCTTTGGAAATCCTTAGGAAAATGAGTCAGCCCAGAGGTCAACCCAAGCAGGTCCATGACTCCACTGGGCCGAGGGGAAAACAAAGATTTAGGAAGTCAACGCTGGGAACACATGTTTGCAGCACATACAATAAACCTGAGGTAAATTCTTCATTACTGAAGCCCTCATACACGTTGATGAAGAAACCACTCAATGGTGAAAGAGGAACTAAAATGTACGGAAAAAATTGTCTCATCTCAGCAATAATCAAATAGCCGCAATTTAAAATAAGATAGCACTGGCTTCTATCTAATGAGCAGTGATTTTTTTTTTTCCTGTGATGGTTATAAACTGCTCTCTAAGGAAGAAAGGAAAGAAGGAAAATATACATACCAGCAAAAGGAAGAGAATGCCAGTGGACATGCTTTAGGGAAGCAATAATACAGATTTCCTGGGCTCTATCCCACACCTACAATAGGAATCTCTGTGATGGCACTTGGACCATCCACATTTTAAACAAGGGGCAGGAGTGATTCTTATGCACACCCAGCTTTGAGAAACACAGAACTAGTGTTTAAAAGAAATCTCTGACCTATTATATTTTGTAGTCAGCGCATTATATCTGTTAAGATGCTAAAGTTTTTCAGAATTATCCTATAAATTATCATGTCTATCTGCAAAGTTAATAGATTATTAGATTCTCTAGGTATTTCCCCCTAGATATTCGCCTTAAATATCAGACTATATCCATTGAAAGATTTAGCTGCACAAATAATTGTTTCTCAATTATTTGCTTTGTATGTATAGAAACAGATACCGTCTCCTCTAGATACAACTCAATTGTATCGCTACAACTTACATGAATACAACCTACATGTATTCATGTAGGATTTTTCATGTATTTTTTTGAATAGGTAACACTCATATGGTTCAAATTTTAAAAGAACAAAAGAATGTACAGTGAAAATTTCCCTCACACGCCTGTCATCTCTTCAGAGGCAACCACAATTAACAGCTTTTTTATGGTGTTGGGTATATTTAAAAAACAACCTGGAAACTCATTCATGGGGCAAAAGGAGAATATACAATAGGCCCCTTTATTTTAAAATTGTATCTTTGAGTTTTAAAAACTATTGACACAGAGACATCAGTCAGGCATTTCTGCATAACAAGCCACATAAAACCCCAGAGGCATATAATAATGAACATTTAGTGCTCATAGTCGGAGCTTGTCAGCTAGCTAGTTCTACTCCAATATCTGGGCACCTATTAACTGATTTAGGAAGGCCTCAGCTGGACTTGACTTCTCCACTGGTCTCTCACGTCCAAGCATGGTATGGCAATGGCAGAGGAGCAAGAGACGAGAGGAAACACAGGACGTCTTGAGGTCTAGGATTGGAATTGGCTCATCCTCACTTAGTCACATCTGATTGGCCATACTCAAGGGGATGGAGAAGTAGACACTCCTTTAGTGAAAGAAATTTCAAAGTCACTGGTAAAGGTATGGTTATAGGGAATGAAGAATTGAGGCCATCAGTGAAATCTAAACACGATGTCTAAAAACATAATGGCCTTAAAGACGTGGCTTAGCCTCCTAGTACTGTACTTGTATACCAACATGGCCATGATTTCTGAAGATCTTTCCGTTGTTTAAATATTTTTTAAATATCAACAGAAGGATTATAAAAAACATCTCAAAGTCCTGGGTCCTAGACTCAGCTCACGCAGCACATGTCTTACCACTGTTGTACGTGAAAAGAGGAAAAGATGAGAACTGACCCCAGGGGAATATCTGAGGAAACACGAAATATAATGCTTCAAGTCCTACCAAAGGAGAGTAGGGTTTTAATTGAAGATTTGCTCTTAAATGTCTGACTTCCTCTGATGGGGTGCTGATGTACTAACAAGCTACTTGGGGAAAAACAGTGTGACCAAGTCTGGTTTTCACTTTGCTATGTCAACATGTGTTTTGAGTTTATTTTTAGTGTTTCAGTACTGATTCAAATCTTTGGATTTTTAAAATAAAAATAGTCGTGCTCTCAAAGTGACCCTTAAGAAGGGTTTATGAAACAAATGTCAGGGGTCATACTGGTTTCTATTGCCAATTTAACTTAATTTCAATTGCCATTTTGCTTATTTTAACAGATAAACTTTGTTCCTTAAGATAACACTGCCTCAGATGCTATCAGTAACCTCATCCTTTTACGTAAAAAAGTAACCTTTTTATCTAGAATTTTCAAGTACTTTAATATGCCTGTGGAATTATTTAAACAGTTAACATTTCTTGACCCAACTGTGTTTAGTCCTACTGGTTGGTATGCAGTAACTAGAAGAACTAAGCATTTCCCTCTGATAGTAGGTGAAAGGTAGGACTTGTTATACTGAGTAATCAGGTTATAATTCAGTGAGTCTAGCTAGACATGCACTTAATAGGTTGAAACCCATTTTATAGGTTTGGAGGTGGGATTTGGGCCTATACTAGCACTTGATGGAACCAGTATTTCCTTTGTAAATTGTCTACTGACATCAGATTGGGGTTACCAGCTCTCTCCATATTCTGAGATACATACAAACTTTATATAGCATTATCTGTGCAAGATAATGCTGTATAATTTTATCTTCTCCACTTTGTCCTTTCCCTTGGTATTTGTCACTGGTGCCCATAGGCATCGTTTAGGACAGGACCCATCACTGGCGATCCTCTAAACTCAGCCAGAGGCAGTCAGAGATTTTCAGGTAGAAGGAAGCCCTGACAAGGTTGGGAAGCAACTGAAACTCTCCTACATGTTGGTGGCACGTGCATATACAATGGCACAGCCTCTTTGGGAAAAAGTTTGGCAGTTTCTTATGAAATTTAACATACATCTACCTTATGACTTTGCAATTCTCCTCCTAAGTATTTGCTTAAGAAAAACAAAAGCATATTCCACATAGAGACTTATTAAAGAATGTTTACAATAGCTTATGTTCCTAACAGCCTTAAGACGGGCAACAACCGAAATGTGTATCAGTAGATGATGGATAAACAAATTGTGATGTATCCGTACAATTGAATATTACTTGACAATAAAAAGGAATAAACAAATACCAAGGAACAACATGGATGGATCTCATGCTTTGTGAAAGAAGCCAGATACAAAAGAGTATATATTGTATGATTCCATTTATAGGTAATTCTAGAGAATGCAAACTAATCTATACTGATAGAAAGCAGATCAGAAGTTGCCTGGAGTTGGGAGTAAGAGGGGGAGAATTGACTGTAATGGGACAAGGGGTAGGGGAGTGATAGAAATACGTATTTTGCTTGTAGTGCTTACATAGGTGTATATATTTGTCAAAATCCATTGAACTGTACACTTAACATGGGTGCACTCCATTGTACATAAATTATTCTTCAATTAAATAGATGCTTTAAAAGAAAAAGACTTGACATCACTCATCATTAGGAAAATTCAGACCAAAATTACCCATTAGAATAGCTATTATCCAAAAAAAAGAAAAAGAATGAATGTTATTTAAAATAACAAATAAAATAACAAAATAAAAATGCAAGGATGTGGAGAAATTGAAACCCTCGTGCGTTGGTGGTGGGATGTATAGCTGCTATGGAAAACAGTATGGTGGTTCCTGAAAAAAGCAAACATTGAGTTACATATGATCCAGCCACTCATAGGTGGAATTTCAGTACCCCAAAAATGGAAAACAGAGACTCAAACAGATGTTTGTAACTCATGTTCATAGCAGCATTATTCACAACATCCAGAAGGTGGACACAATCAAATGTCCATCAATGGATGAATGGATAAACAAAATGAGGCATATAAATACAAAGGAATAATATTCAACATAAAAAAACAAGTGAAATTCTGATATGTGCTACAACATGGATGAACCTTGAAAATGTAATGCTCAGTGAGAAACGCGAGACACAAAAGAACAAATACTGTATAATTCCACTTATCTGAGGTAGGGGGATCAAATAAATAGAGACAGAAAGTAAAACAGTTTTGCAAGATGAAAAGGTTCTGTGGATGGATGGTGGTGATGGTTGCACAACAGTGTGAATGTACTTAATGCCACCGAACTATACATTTAAAATGGTAAATTTTATGTTTTGTGTATTTTGCACAATAGGAAAAAAGGAAGGAAGCAATGGAGGGAGAAAGAGAGGCAAAGATGCTCTGACCAACAGTGCCTGTCCTGGGGCAGAACTGGGCCAGTGTACCGCTGACTGTCAGACCCACTGACTTCTCATTCAACAACATACCTCATTTTAGAAGCAAGTCACTGCCAGGCAGGTAAGAGGGACTTAATGGAAAGGTATCTGAAGGATGAGTTGGAGCTCTCCAGAGAGGGACATGGAGGAAAGGCAAAACCTTGAGCAGAGGTTCAGAGGTGGGATTGTACCTAAGGTGCTCAGAGAACTCCAGTAGCCTGATGTTGCAAGAATCAAGTGCGCATGGTGAGCAAAATCAGGAGATAAAGTTGAGAAATTAGGGTGGGGCCAGAGGAAGCGGAGTCTTGAAGATCATATTTATAGTTGTTTGATTTTATCTCATGGGCAGCAGTGAACCAGTCAATGACTTCAAGCAGGGTATTGATTTGATGGGATCTGAGTTGTGGAAAGATGGCAGAGGGGAGAATCAGGCATGGTCCAGGGAGGGTGAGCCTCAGGAGATCCCAGCTCTTCCGGAGCTGTCCCCAGCCAATCTGACCTGTAGTTCTTGGTTTATCCCAGGCAACCGCATTTTGAAAAAAATTAAAATCTCACACCCTTTTAACATTTCAGAAATTTCAAAATAAATTACCTATGACTAAAAACAAATCGAAGTAATTCCTAATAAAGAATATTTTGTTTGGGGGCCGGCCCGGTGGCTCAGGCAGTTGGAGCTCTGTGCTCCTAACTCCGAAGGCTGCCGGTTGGATTCCCACATGGGCCAGTGGGCTCTCAACCACAAGGTTGCTGGTTCAACTCCCGCAAGAGGTGGTGGGCTCCGCCCCCTGCAACTAACAACGGCAACTGGACTTAGAGCTGAACGGCACCCTCCACAACTAAGACTGAAAGGACAACAACTTGAAGCTGAACGGCACCCTCCACAACTAAGATTGAAAGGACAATAACTTGACTTGGAAAAAGTCCTGGAAGTACATACTGTTCCCCAATAAAGTCCTGTTCCCTTTCCCCAATAAAAAAAAGAATTCTTCAACTGTACCTTTTTAAGTCTGTGGTGTACTGCCCCTCTCACCCTCCTTTCTCCCTCTCCCTAATCAGCTGGGAATCATTGTTCTGCAGCAAACCTAAGAAGTGTCACATAAAATATCAGCCTGGGCCATGAGGGTCACTTCAAAGAAGTCTTATTTGGACGAGAGCCTCCTTGGGCTCTCAGAACCATCGCAGGCCTTGGCAGGCCTCCATGCTATGAATGACTTCCCTGTGATTCATTATGGATGGGAGAGGTATTAGCGTGAAGGAACATACCTGGCCAGCTGAGTTCTGTCTGCTTTGAAGATGCTCCTGCCTCTCTCCTCGTTCCATTGTTTCCCTAGTGTGCCAGCACATAAGAATCACCGGGGGCTTGTGAAACAGCGCTCCCCAGGGCTCTCTGGAGATGCTGATTCAGGAATTCTGGAGCTGGCATCGTATGCTTAGCAAGGGCACCAGGTGATTCTTATAACCAGGCAAGTTTGAGAAACGCCAGGAAGGCTCCACCTGCTCTGCTGATAGCTATGGCTGCCTCCCTAAGAGGAAAAAGGGGTTCCCAGCACAGCAGATGCCCACACCTCGTACAGGGATAGTGACTGGTACTCATTCCACTGCTCATCCCGAGAACGGACAAGTGGGCCGAGGGAGGCTTCCGCACTGCCCAGAGGAGTGGGGCGGGCCTGGGTCCAGAGGACACTCACCCAACTTCCCCAGAGGGGCTCGGGCAGCCCGCAGCTCAGCCACCAGAGCCCCAGGGCCTGCAATCCCATCCAGCATGCAGCAGACACCTGAAAACCAAGATCCAAACAGCACAGAGAAGAAAGCAGTGCAGGTAAGGTTTGCTCAGCATTTTTTGTAATTGGAGCAAGAGTTTTAGGCCATTTTGCTAAACCTTAGGAGACATTGAATGCTGTGGGCCTGGCTGTTTTATTAAGACTGTTCAGTTCTGGGGCTTGGTAGAATTCAAAGGAAAATGCCCGGTTGTCCCTAAGTAATTTATGAGCTGAATTGCTGGAAGGCAGAGGGAGGAAGGGAGGAAGGGCAGGAGGGGGTTATTTATATATATTGAGAGAGAGAGGAAGCATGCCCATGGAAAAGGTGGGTGGTAGGAAAAGCATTTTGTTTTTTTTATGAACACCTCATTTTGCGCAACATTGGAGGAAAAATCTTGTTTCAAATACATGAATGTTTACATAATTGAAGCTTACTTTGGTATGTTAGTGTAGATTTTCCAGAGGCAGGTCCTGAGACAGGATGTAAGTACAAATAATCTATGTGGGGAGTACAGGGAACACCTGTAGGGAAGTGGGGAAATGATACAGGCTGGGACAGCCGCCACCAAAGGCCACACTAGTAACCTAGTTACCACGGAGGGTGACTGGCGCTTAACCCGGTGGGGAAACTCGGGGAGACTGAGTAAATGAGACCCCTCGAGGGGCAAGGGAGCTGATGTGTTTCTACACCAGTATTTAAGGGTTATTGGTGGAGTGCTGCTCGAGGGGTGGGGGTGGGAGGGTCTTAATTCCCTGGCACTTCCGGACCTTCAAGCAGGACCACATTCAGGAAAGTGGCCTTTGGTTTCAGAAAAACCCTCAGCGCAGATATGGACAGTTAGATGTCCGCCAGAGGAGAAGGACTCAGTGAGGTCCGAGGGATGTGAGCATCTGCTGCGTTGTACGGATCCCGAAACGCACTTCAGCCCTCCTGAAGTTTTTCAGCACAGCACACGGAACATCATTTAATCCCTGCTTCATGGTTAAGTAGCGTCCTAAAGAGCATCAGTTATTTTAACCTCTTAGCTGCTGTTGAGGTGGTAGAATGCTTTGCTTTCAACCACAGGGTTGTCAGCCTTTTGAGACTTCTGAGCTCTTGTGTCTGTTGGGAGCTCTTTTGCCTCTTCCTCTCTTACCTCTGGATGTGGGAAGTGTGCCTGCGGCCAGCAGCACCATTTCTCTCACCTACAGACTCTCTGCTGGGAACAGGAAAGCAGATAGATAGTCAAGCTTGTTGGAATTGTTCTAAAAAACAGATGGCAGGGCTGGCCCGGTGGCTCAGGCAGTTAGAGCTCCATGCTCCTAACTCGGAAGGCTGCCGGTTCGATTCCCATGGGCCAGTGGGCTCTCAACTACAAGGTTGCTGGTTCAACTCCTCGAGTCCCGTAAGGGATGGTGGGCTCTGCCCCCTGCAACTAAGATTGAACACAGCACCTTGAGCTGAGCTGCCGCTGAGCTCCTGGATGGCTCAGTTGGTTGGAGAGCAGGCTCTCAACCACAAGGTTGCCGGTTCGACTCCCACAAGGGATGGTGGGCTGCGCCCCCTGCAACTAGCAATGGCAACTGGACCTGGAGCTGAGCTGTGCCCTCGACGACTAAGATTGAAAGGACAACAACTTAACTTGGAAAAAAAAAAGTCCTGGAAGTACACACTGTTCCCCAATAAAGTCCTGTTCCCCTTCCCCAATAAAAAGTCTTAAAAAAAAAAAAAAAATGATGGCAGTACAGTCAAGAGCTCTCTGGGCATTCTAAAAAGCCTGTGTGTCATCAGGCTCCTCAGAACCAATTCTGCCTCTTGTTGAAACCAGGCACATCATTGTGTTGAAGAAGTGACTAGTATAGGATCTGAACAGGTTGGTGAAAGAAAGAATGAAGACACAGGGAGGGAGGGAGCATTGGAAGACAGAAAATCAGGAGGAGGAAAGGAAAATACTGAGGAAAATCCAGAATGGACCTGAGGGAGAGAATGTCTGCGTATAAATGGGACTCCTGCTCTTAAATGAACCTGCCTGGGCCCTGGAAAATGCTTCCGGATTCCCCCTCTGCTTTCAAGTTTCTGTGGGCCTCCACCACCTCTCTCCCCTTCCAGCACTCCTCATTCCCAGCTGTTCTGGTTTTGTGACCTCCCCCAGGGCCCCATTTTGTCTCCAGGTCTCAACTTTCACCATCAGACCAGCTGCAGGTGTTAGTGACTAATGTAGGAGTTGCTCTCCTGGTTTTTACTTTTGTCATTTTTCCTGGAAACTCCACCCTCACTACACCTTAGAATCTGTTTGCCACATTCCTAAGTGGGCAATAATACCCCATCATCATGGCCTCAGGCCTTTCCTCAGGCAAGCCTACCTCCTGCCTGGTAAGAGTGGAGAAGGGAGGGCATTTGCTCCATAGTGAATACACCCCTGAGGGGCCCATTTCTCAGTAAAGCAGACTGCCCAGTTGTCACCTGTCTGCTGGGAAGGACAGCAGCATGTGGGGAAAGTCTCTAGACAAGGGATCATTGACAAAGAGCCTCGAAGACCAACCTGAGGCTGAAAACAGTGATTATGACTTTTCTCCCAATGCGTTAAGAAATTCTAGTGCAGGAATTTGGGGTAGGATGGATTCCGAGGTGGGCTTTAGCAAGGCCAGGGCCCTGGGGCAACCAGTGTGAGAAAATGGAGGGGTTGATGAGAGCCTATGTGAAATGGTTGCTATGAAGTCCAAGCAAGTTCAAGAAGGAAAAGAAGCAGGAGGAGCTGACAGGCTAGGACCATGGGCGGGAGACAAAGGACACAGGGTGGTAACTGCAGAGGAGATTTGATGGGGAAGCAGGAAAGGAAAACGCAAAATACCTGAAGTTGTGAACAAAGAAGGCAGAAGTAAGAGTCCCAAGTTTCAGAAGTGGAGCTGTTTGGGGAAGTGGTAGCTGGCATTGTGGCCATAAGGGGGGTGTTGAAGGGGAGTAGAGGTAAAGGTCATAGCAGGGAAGAACCAACGAGCTAAGAGACTCGGTACATGCTGGGGACGTGGGAGAAGCAGAATGGGTCACGGCTAACCATTCTTCACACTCACAGGGACCACACTTTGAATTTCATCTCCATCTTGACTAGTCCTGTGTCTTCAGGCAAATTACTGTCACTGAAGTCCTCTCTGAAGTCCTCTGAGGCTTGGATTTCTAATGTATAAAACGGGGCTCATAATACCTGCTCTCACCACATTGTTTTAAGGATTAAAATGAAAAGATGTCTGTAAAACACAGCACCTGGCAGACAGTAAAGTACAATAAATATTCTTATTAGTACTGTTAGTGCCCAGTAGAAAAAGAAGCACCAGATAAAACTTTCTGAAAGGCGATCTAAGATAATTACAGTAGATATTTTTGGTCACCAACCCAACATCCATTTTTCTTTTTTCTATTTCTAACAGTTCTCTGATTTTTATCAAGATTTTTTCTCTATTTTGTGAACTTGTATTCGTCCTACACACCCTGTGTGTTTCAAGAAAGGCTGACCACACCACCAGAGCCAAAAGTGGGCCTAATAGGTCTAAAAGTAATCCAATCCCCTGGGCCCAGTAGGAATGGGTTTGTGCCCTGATTCAGGCTAATGACACACAAGGGGAGGGCTTCTAGAAACTTCTGGAAAAGAAGTTTCCTGGATTTTAAATGGAAGAGGTATCCTCTCTTCCTCCAGATGTTGCCTTATGTGGATGTAAAAGTTGTACTTTCATAGCTTTCCTCCAGTTTCATCTTTTATAAACTGAGTGCAGCTTTAGTCATGTTTGTCTTCAAGACTCAATTGCTTTTTCAATAAGCGCAAAGAGGCCAAGGATTTCCATATCCTGGTGCCTCACAAACCCACGCAAGGAGAGAGACAGGAGCTATGTTGAATGAATACGTAGGCAGGTATTTTCATTCATTTCAAGCAAAGAGAGAGGGTGAAGGGTGAACACTGATGTTGGATTTGGATTCAGCTATGTGGGTGTCTGGATGTGAGCACCACCATGACACCCCCTCTCTCAGCTCATGGACTTCCTTCTCCAGCAGTGACACAGAACAGTAGTGGTATTAATGAATGTCCACCAGATGGCAGGTGCTCAGCCTCTCCCAGAATTCTGCCATGTTTACAAGACAGAGAAGTAACCTCAGCAATCATCTAGGGCAGAGTCCTCTTTTACAGGGAGGTTTTGACCACTCAAGGTCACATATAATCAGTTAGTGACAGATATGCCAGGTGACAGGTCTGCTGGCTCTAGCTCCGGTGTTGTTCGCTCTGTGCCACACTTGTAAATTAAACCAGGCCCGCTTTCACAGAAGCTAACCCACCTTCCCACTGCCAGGAGAAGCTCCCTCAGAATTGCTTTTTCAAACCTTGTAGTAAAATGGTATTTTAAAACTACACTTTCAAAATTCTGTTAAAAGTGAAAAGGAAAAAGCTGAGCAAATAGAACAATCCTGGGGTTACATTTTCTTATGTTTTCAGAGTACTTCTGAGTGATGTGATTTTTTTAGACCTCATTAATAAGAGAGTTGTCCTTCTGCCTACAGAACCGGAGAGCACACAGGGTGCACATACGAGCTGTGCGTGTGTTTGCATGCTAAACTAGAGTGCTCTCTGCCTGCAGATTTCCATACAGGCCCACGATTAGGATGAAGTGACTGGTGTCAGAATGACCTAGAAGTCGTCTGCATCTGTCTCCAGTCCAGAGGCAACATGTTTAGGGTCAGATCAAGAACTACCCACAAAAGAATGTAATTTATTTAATCTTCCTTCCTGCTTTCACCAAAACTTAGTAAAACCACCTGGAAGGAAGGACGGAAGGAAGAAATGAAGGGTGGACAGAAGCTAAAGAGGAAGGGAGAGAGGCGGAGGATAGAAACTTTTGATAGGTGAGACTGTAAACTCCTACCAGATAAAACCTAAGTCTGTAGGTTTAGTTCACAGGCTTCACACTTAGTAAGCTCTCAAGGTGTCTATTCCTCTGCAAAACAAATGACAAAGCATCCAAAGAACCTAAGATCAGATCTACTTTGTCACATCCAACTGTCACAAAGCGTTCCACTCGTACATCCAACTCTGGTTTAGCTATTGTTGAAACTGATGCCTGACTTCATAGTCACTCCACTTGATGTGTGACAGGATAAGGACAGTGTTTCAAGCTGCGCATCTGACAAACTCAGGCCAAGGGAAGAGAGTGCTAACACAGAAAGCTGCCAAGACTTGTTTTTAAAGCAAAGAATTTCTATCCCACAAACTGCATGTTACTCAAAAGGTCATCCATTCAAGTCCATTCATTTGGCTTTCTCTAAACTATTTTGCAGATGACCTAACTGAGGAAAGAATCTCATGTTTGGGGTCAGTCTCTTTCAGGGAACATTAATTTAGCATTTGAATGAACTGGCTTCCCTGGAGGACCAGTGGTTTGACCTTGGCCCCTGGTCTGGCACAGTTCTTCAGAATGTCAGTCTAACCTTTGCAGCCCTGTCGGGTTCTCAGCAGGGGCAGACAGAGCCCTAGATCTGTATCTCCCTTCACACCCTGGCTGCTGAAAGCTACTGGTGTGCAGGCAGCATGCAAGCACACATCTCACCCTCCCCCCCTTACCACCACCACCACCACCAGTTAAAATGACAGGAGACAAAATTCTTGGTAAAAGATTCTGAAGTGTGGAATTTGCAACTGTTGACAACTAGCCAGAACCAGTGTTTGTTCATTCTGTGGGTCTAGGGTGAGGGAGAGATTTATGCTCACTTACTTAATTTTCATTCCACACACAAAGCACCTCTTCAGAGTTGGCCTGCAGCCGTATTGGGTAATTGTTGTTTGAGGACTGCTGTAGGGAACATGAGCTTTAAAATTTGCCAGTCATTCCAGTATTAAGACCTGAGCAGTACCTCAGATACCACACCTGTGACCAAAATAGATGAGTGACTATCTAAGGAACAGCTTTCCCATTCCACAGAGAAGAACAGATGAACAGATTTCTCCAAATGGAGACAGACACGAACATCCCAGAAGTATTACAACCTGGGAATGGGACCCAGCAGGTCATTTTCAGTTTTTCAGTTTCCCAGTCTGAGAGAGCCCAGCAGAGTTTAGCGAAGCTGATAGCCATCTTCCTTAGCCAGTGTCTGACAGGACTTGTATCTTCTGCAGATAAAGAAGAGTCTTCCCCACCAGACAATTCAAAAAATGTCCTTATTACATAACCTAGTTTTTCTTTCCTCTCCAGACAATGCATTGTTCACATTCCTAAAGAAGTGACATGCTTTTCCACTCCTCCCCACCACAATCCCTTATGGATACCAGTCCCTCGTTTTTCTTAATTTATGGCTGAGGTGACTAAGGGTTAGAAGGGTCTGACTAGCAAGAATAACAGAGGATGGGGTTCCCTCGTGGTTCCCTTGCTGGGTCAGGGCAGTGCTGAGGCTGCACTGCCGCCTCTCATTTCATGGACTTGTCTCCATCGCCAGGCAGCCAGCACTGTGTACAGGGGTCCCTGTTGCTGCTGTGGTTGCCAGGTAAGACTCTCAGACAGTTTCACTTCCTTTCTCCAATTCAACTTTCTAAGGAAGAGAAAAAAATCAACAGAAAATTTAGTAGATGCATAACTTATGTGTCACACTTCACTCTGTTTAATGTTTAAATTAACGCGACCTGGTGATCCCCCCTGTCCTTGGAGTAAGAAAATCTGTCTTTCCTGCCCAAATCCCATTTCTATATAGGTCCAGGAATCCCAGAGAAGCCCACTCAATCTTAAGGGGTCAGCCCTAGTCTCTGTCAATGCAAAGTCTGCTTTTCTACCATGGGCCCCATTCTCCACTGCTCTATCTGCTCCCCTCTACACACCCAGGGACAGGATTGCAGGAGCTCCAAGCATCAGCTACCTGTCATACCCAGAACCAGCTCCCCACTTCCGGTTCCCCCTCACCCAGCGCACAGTCTAGTCCCTCCAAGAACAACCCTACAATGCCTAATTCCTTGGTAAAACATTTTTAAAAGAAAAGAGTAACAAAGTCTCTTTTCCTATAAAACACATGTTACAGATTTAGACCAGGGTTTCCATCCAGAAAAACATGAAGAAGGCATGAACTTAAAATGTTGACTAGAATTATTATTATAATGGCCTCTTGCAAAAGCAAGTATAAATAACTTATGCTTATACAAATACAGAAACAAATGCATACATTAAATACAAACAAAACTAAATTAAACAGCCAAATTAATTTAACAATATTGATGTACCATGTCGGATGAGGTTGATTTCAACTGAAGCTAATTTTCAATTCAAGCAGTAATTATAATAATAACTAATATACTTGAGCAAGTACTTTGTTCCTGGCCAAAGTACTTTAAATTACTTGATTAATTCAACCCACAACAGTTACAGAAGTGAGTACTGTTATTGTTATTTCCATAGTACTGAGAAAGACAATGGGCCCAGAGAAGTTAAATAATTCCCTGAGGAGGCACATCTACGACGTGGCAGGGAGTCTGATGGGGCGGGGTGGGGGGGCTTCTACTTTCTTTGGCCTCTACCCTTGACAAACTGTGTTCTAGGTGCTGGCTGCCAAGTGCAGGTTCTTGTTTGAGTTCAGCACAGGTGAACCACCATGGGCCATGTGATGACTCCATTCTCTCTCATCCATATTCCTCTACTGGAACCACAGCTAAACCTTCATTCATGCAGCTTGCCTTAGCATCACCTGACATAAGCTCATCATTTACATATTAAGTTCCCCTTGGTTCTTCTCTCATTCACTCCACTGCTTCTTTGGACCACAATGAATCAAAATACAGAAGGAAATGTGAGCCCAGCAGGATCTCGGCAGAATCCATTTAAAATGTGGTCATTCCAACCATCTACAATATGCATATATTATTTTAAAAGGTTATTATCCACATGAAAATACACTATTCAGATATTCTTACAGAAAATTAGCAAACCTGCTAATTTATCCATGGATCACTGCTATAATTAAAGAAGTCAAAGGATAACAGTTCCTCAAATAACGTTGTTTGGTGTAATGTCGTTTTTGTGATGACATTGATGAGCAAAACAATCAATTCCCAGCCAGGGCCACTGTCTGTGTGGTGTTTGCAGGTTCTCCCCATGTCTGTGGGTTTTCTTTGGGGACTCAGGTTTCCTCTCACATCCCAAAGAGGTGCATGTGAAGTGAATTGGCGTGTCTCAGTTGTCCCTGTCTCAGTGAGTGTGGGTGTGAGTGGTCCTGTGATAGAAGGGCATCCTGTCCTGGGTGGGTGCCCACTTTGTGCCCAGAGCTGCCAAGAGAGGCTCGGCCACCAGAGAGCCTGAACTGGAGGAAGTGGGTTGGAAAATCATTACCTTATTTGTTTTTATTAGTCTTTTTTAAATGTACATATAGCTCATATTTATTTAAATGTTTAATAATAGAAGTATATTGGGTCTTTATTTAGAAATTTGGTGATGTTTTTGTGACCAGAAATATGCTGGTCACATATTGATATATGCTTCTCTTGTTTATATCAATTAACCTAGGGTAAAATTGGTTTCATCATATGTCACTTTGCTTTAAGTTGCAGTTTCTACGAGCCTATCAGTGACATTAGGTGAGGACTTATTGTACTCTGTATCTCTTATAATACCCTGTTTCCCTGAAAATCAGACCTAGCCGGACAATCAGATCTAATCCGTCTTTTGGAGCAAAAATTAATATGAGACCTGATTGTATTATATTATATTATAGAAAATACAGTAAAATAAGACTGGGTCTTATATTAATTTTTGCTCCAAAAGACGCATTAGAGCTGATTGTCCAGTCAGGTCTTATTTTGGGGGAAACATGGTAACTGAAGTTCTTATATTATTTGTAGCTGTTACATGAAGGCCAACTATCATTGATCTCAAGTAAAATTCCATGACTGAATAATATAAAAATTCCAACTGATTCTCAGTCCTTGCAAGAAAGGTAAGATCCATAAAATTTACACATATTGTGTGAGAAACTAAACATTGCAATTCTCTTATAGTCATGATTACCTTATTCAGACAGACTTTTGTTCAAACAAACATTATGACAATGAAAGGGTTCTGTGACTCATATTGACTTTATTAGTTGGAATTATTTATCCTTAGTGGGTTTTCTCTTTAGTTGATGGTATAAATGTTTGTTTCAGTCTTGTTCTTGGAAATTATAAACTTATTAGGAATGGGAGCAATTGTTTTTCTATATGGAGTGCAATTCCAGGAAGCTTATGGATTAATAAATGCTTGTTCTGAGAAATAATCAGGGCTGTATTCTCTAACTTGTGGGAAGCATGCATTCCTTGTATACTTCTTTTTCAGCCTTAGCAATCAGTTAATATGTCAGTAATTAGTAAACATACAAAGGACCTGGTCAAGTTTGCAAAACTGCTATATAAACATGGTGGCAATAGTTTCTGCATATAGCAAAGTAAAGTTAAACACAGCCCTGGTGTTTATAAAAACAAACAACCAAAAAGGCAAGAAAAAACTAATTTATATGAAATGGGTTCTGATTCAAGAAAATGATACGAGTATGTAGGTTTGTCATCCTCTTTCCCAAGATCCTATTGAAGTGATAAAGAATTTAAAAGAATGTCAACCCATAGTCACAAAGACAATGAAGGGTGGGTTGGGCATCAGCAGTTGAGCAATTTCAGGAAATTTCTGGGAGATGGAAGAAGGACGTGTAGACAGAGGAAGGAGAGCACAGGGTTATGTGCAGGAGGAGCTCCAGGGGAGTGGAGCTTCTCTCCCTGACAGATGCCCAGAGAGGGTTTGGGCTAGAGTCTGAACATAAGAGGGAGAAACTGAAAAAGAGGATGAAGATAGAATGCTAAAAGGCAAGATTTTCAAGATGATATGAGAAAATCATTTAGGATTTAGAATTCTATGTCAACCAAAACATCTATGAAAAATTAGCACAGATAGGGCTGGCCTGGTGGCTCAGGTGGTTGGAGCTCCGTGCTCTTAACTCCGAAGGCTGCCGGTTAGATTCCCACATGGGCCAGTGGGCTCTCAACCACAAGGAGGCCTGTTCAACTCCTTGAGTCCCGCAAGGGATGGTGGGCTGTGCCCCCTGCAACTAGCTACGGCAACTGGACCTGGAGCTGAGCTGTGCCCTTCACAACAAAGACTGAAAGGTAAACAACTTGAAGCTGAACAGCACCCTCCACAACTAAGATTGAAAGGACAACAACTTGACTTGGAAAAAAAAAAGAAAAAGTCCTGCAAGTACACACTGTTCCCCAATAAAGTCCTGTTTCCCTTCCCCAATAAAATCTTTAAAAAATTAACACAGATAAACATTTTCAGAAGGCAGATAAAGTTTACTTGCTACCTACCCTTTCTTAAGAGGTTACTTGAGGATGTACTCCAATATAAAAAAGATATGAGATACAAGCAATGGAAAAACCAAGCCAGGATGAGAGCTATGCAAATTATCAAAGAAAGTCTGTGGACTGCATGAATACCATCCAGAACAGATTAGATTCCGGACAATATATAAAATAAGTAAGATGCTGGGGGGAACAAACTGGTGGAAAAGGCATGTTTTTTTTTCTTTCATTAAGAAGGGCAGTTAGATGTGCTTGCTTAGGAAAAGAAAGGCAGTTAGAAACTCCAAGGGAAAAACGTCTATGCAAGAAATTCATAATCCTAATATTAAGCTAAATTATAGCATGATTTTGAGCAATTCATGGAGTATGAGAAAAGAGAATCTTTATGCCTTAATGCTAGACATATTCTCTCATAGTGGCTAGGGAATACAACATTGTTTCTAAGGAGAAGAAAACAGAATCACTGCTCAAAACAAAGAAACTTGATTTTTCTGTGAACAATATTTACATAGCCATAATAATATAACTGTATTTTACTGATTTTCAACTTTTAGACCCTACCCAAAAGAGAGAAATTAATGATTATAGAACAGAAGGAAAACATTGTCAGCTTTGATACTATAAAAGCGAAGGTACATGTGTCAGAGGTTGGAAGGTGGAAGGAGGGAGAGAAGCTGGGGAAAGAGTGGAGATACTGATCTTCTCATTCTACATTGTGAGGAGTCTGGAGATTATGTCTAAAATGGATGGAATAAGAAATAGATATTGAAGTATATTATTTAGACTTAATGAAAATAACCAGTTAAAATAATTTAAAACATTATCATAGCTATCAACAAAATTGTAAGGAGAGGGAGAAGAAAGGTGAGATTTACTGTAAGTGAACAAAATTCTAATCTCTCATTAGTAGAGGTCAACAGATACTTTCTAAAGTTAAGAATCAAGAAATAGAAATAGGGCCGGCCCGGTGGCTCAGGCAGTTAGAGCTCCATGCTCCTAACTCTGAAGGCTGCTGGTTCGATTCCCACATGGGCCAGTGGGATCTCAACCACAAGGTTGCCGGTTCGACTCCCACAAGGGATGGTGGGCTGCACCCCCTGCAACTAACGATGGTAACTGGACCTGGAGCTGAGCTGTGCCCTCCACAACTAAGACTGAAAGTACAACAACTTGAAGTTGAATAAGGACAACAATTTGACTTGGAAAAAAGTCCTGGAAGTACACACTCTTCCCCAATAAAGACCTGTTCCCCTTCCCCAATAAAAACAATAAAAATAAAAAAAGAAATAGAAATAGAACATTATGGTAGTAACATCCAGAAGAACTAAAACCAGATATCGTTAAAAAGTGATTGTTTCCAACAAGTAGGAAGAAAAAAGTGGAAGAGAGAAAACAATTGCTTTTTTTTAAACCTCTAACTAGTTGGGTTCTTTTTCTTTTAACCATGTCCATATATATTTTGATATTTTAAAAATTTGCATGTAATGTTTGAATTATGGCTACTTACTGGCAATTTAACTTATAAAACCATCTCTGAAATGATTATGGTCATTGCCTTTAAGTAGTTAGCGCAATGAATTATAGCTTTTTGCTTATTTGGTTCCACAGCACAGCTTGGAAAATTACCCAGAAAAAGTGATGCATGGCTTGGGCTGGCTTTATAATGGAGTAAAGTAAAATTTTGCTTTGAAGTCTTTATAACTTCCCACAAAGAAACTGGTGACATTGTGGGGTCGTGACTGCACCCTGAAATCACAGGTACACCTGTGACACGGTGGGAATTACCCTAACATGCAAAGCTAGTGAAATCACCAGCTCTGGTGAGTAGCAGATGAGCTTGTGGGCCCCCCTACTGTCCTGCTGGCAAACTGCACCTTCTTGGGCAGCATTCCAGGGTGAAATTCAAAAAAAAGATCCTGTGAGTCGGAAGAGACTGTATGAAGGTAGAGGCAGGAGAAATGGGACTTGACTTGGACCACCATGTGTATTTAGTTATATGGTTTAATAAATATGATTTCCAAAATTATTTACATAACAATTTAGGAAATTTGAACATGGACTGGATATTAAATGATATGGATTAATGATACTGAGGTTATGTAGAGTTGTCCTTATTTTAGGGGCTGCATGCTCAAGTATTTAGAGGCTAAATACAATGTCTGCAACCGATTCTCAATGGCTTCTCCCATTATACAGAGGTAAAGCCAAAGCCCTACAAGGCCATTTTCCCATCAAAATCCATTCTTAACTGTGATAATTGATTTGTAGTTGGGAAGCAGCTGCCCAGCCCAGGACTGCATTTCCCAGACTCCTTGCAGTTGAATGGCACAAAGTGACCACTTCTCACCAATGAAATGCTGTATCACATCCATGGCAAAGCCATAAGGAGCTGGTATACACGACGCATCCTTTCCCCCTCTGCAGACTGGATGCCCTTGCTGGTAGGAATGTAAATGATCCCAGCATTCTGGAAAGTAATCTGGTTGTACTTAGTATACTTAGGGATATGCATGCCCCATGACCCAGAGACCTACTTCTCAGTAGTATATATCCTAGAGAATAGATCACACAAAACTATAAGGACACAGGAACAGGAATGTTTGTGCATCATTCCTGGTGGTAGTGAGAGTTAGAAGTACCTAGGTGACCATCGCTGTGGGAACAGAGAGTAAAATGCGGGGCACATGCTATGAAACACTATGCAGGCTTAGAAGCACCAAACTATTTATATGGAGAACAGTATGGAGAAAAATTAACACATTGGTGATGAGTGAGTGCCTATAAAGGGGAGAGAAACAAAAGTTCTGAGGGGAGGTGTAATTGATTCCTTCTTCCACAGCAAACCTTTGGGCACCACTTTTGGGACTCTCTTCTGACTCCCACAAGTCTGAGTTGGATGGGTCCTCCCATCCCTCACCCACTCCCACCCCCAGGGAGTTCGCACAGCATCTTGTACATAAATCCATCCCAGCATTTCGTTTACTCGCTCTGCCCTGCTGTTAGAAGAGTGAGCTCCTTGAGTGCACTTCATCTCATTTGCTTTTGTGTTTGGCCTCGTGTTTGGCAAATAGTAAGTTCTTAATGTTAAAATGAAAAAGAAATTAAAACCTTCTTAGGTACCTTCCTTGCAACCAGGATACTTACAGAAGGGCCTTCAGCAAAAAAACTGGCTTCGTATTTGGAATAATTTGATCACCATCCTGCTACCTATATGGGCAAAACTATCTGAAGACTGAGCAGCAGATGAGTATTTGCCAAGCAATATTTACAACAAATTTATTCTATAAACTGATGAGCTGTGTAATAGTTAATGTGCTACGTAGAGGTTAGGCATAATAATAAGATGGGAGACACCAAACTCTACCCACTTGGTAGTTTTAATAAGCATGTTCATTTATTTTGCCAATCTAGCCCCTAAAATTGTACCCCTGGGCCACTGTAAGTTCTGACATAACTTACAGGCTCTGAGTTGGAGAATGCCATTTTAAAAGTATTAGTTTCTTTTTGTTACCTTTATCAGTTTTTTTCCCCTGGTTGTAAAATGTCAGAGAATTCTGAAAAAAAAAAAAAAATTACCCATAATTCCATAAACCTGATTAAAAACATTAACATTTATATCCTTCCAGATCTTTCCTTTTCATATATCCATAGAAATATATATTATAAAAATACAGCATACAATTAAATTTGCATTTAATATATTATGAGTACATATACATATTCATAACTACACCTCTTTAAAAAGTATTCATTCTTTCATTGTTTGACTATTGAAAACTCCTGGTTCCTAAGGGATACCAGCACATGGATTCCATCTCCTCTTTCCAAGTCATGCTAATGAATTGTACACTGTTGAGTACAATAGGTAACAAAACAAAACCAAAATGACACAGAGGCATAGAAGAGCACAGTAACATTTTAACCAGAAAGAAGCTATGGTAAATGCAAGGAATCAGAAAAGCAAAGCAACCAGCATCCTATTACAATATACTATGAAGAAGTAACACCACCACCATGTGGCCTGGTAAAACAAAAAGAAAACAGGCAAAAACCCTGAAGTTGAAGATGTGCTTCTAAATCATCATCCAGCTCAACTGGTGGCTCTAGATGTGATCGTAAACACTCCAGCTGCCTGGGACTCGGTTTGCTCATCTGTAAACGGAGGAGTTTTGGACTAGATGCAGCTTTAGGTCCCTCCAGCTTTCTTCCCTGATTCTATGGAAACAGATCTTTTCTGACCCTTGAAGGGAAGGTCAGAGAACCAGAGAGCATTTGGTAGGGCGTTAACTGGACTGGCAGACCACCCACCCTTCTCTTGGTAGGTTGGCCAAATAACAATGAATCCATCACAGAGCCCCTTCAGTGGGTCCATTTGGATGCCCAGAAGGTGCTTTGAAAAGCTACTGATTTTGGCAAATTAGCAGGATGGGCAAGGAGTTGTTGCCTTGGAGAAGCAAATAGGGGTGACAGGCAGAACTGTGAATCATTCTCTCCTCTTTTCCCTCCCTCCCATCAGGCCTTGCACCCTGGGAGGTATTTTCAGGGAGAGCAAAGGAATCTGGAATGTTCATTTGTGTCTATTATTTGCCACAGGCAGCTTTTATTTTATTTTATTTTTTAATTTGAATATCTAACACTCCCTCCTACAACCAGCACTCAGTATAAAAACTATGCTTCACACTATTTGCAATAGCCCTAAACTGGAAAGTCAAATGTCCATTGAAACTTAGATGGATAGATAACTGGTGGTATATCCACATAATGGAATGGTACTCCACAGTGAGAATGAAGAAACCACAACTGCAAGCAACCAAGCGGATGAGTCTCACAGACAAAATGAGGAGAAGAAGCTAGAGAATACCGTGTTTCCCCGAAAATGAGACCTAGCCGGACAATCAGCTCTAATGCATCTTTTGGAGCAAAAATTAATATAAAACCCGGTCTTATTTTACTATAATATAAAACTGGGTCCATAATGTAATATAATATAATAT
The DNA here is from genome assembly GCF_057876585.1 of Rhinolophus sinicus. Classification (NCBI taxonomy): domain Eukaryota; kingdom Metazoa; phylum Chordata; class Mammalia; order Chiroptera; family Rhinolophidae; genus Rhinolophus; species Rhinolophus sinicus. The sequence continues at coordinate 49,129,806 of NC_142503.1, forward strand.
AATGTAATGTAATGTAATGTAATGTAATGTAATGTAATGTAATGTAATGTAATGTAATGTAATATAATATAAAACCAGGTCTTATATAAGACCAAGTCTTATATTAATTTTTGCTCCAAAAGATGCATTAGAGCTGATTGTCTGGCTAGGTCTTATTTTCGGGGAAACGCAATATGATTCCACTTCTATAAAATTTGAAAGTTAAAAAACAGCCTAAACTAATGTATCCTTTCAGAAGTTCGAACAGTTATTACTCTTGTGGGGACTAATGACTGGAAGAGAGTGTGAGGGGTCTTCTGGTGGTATTCTGCATCATGATTTGGGCACTGGTTATATGGGCATATTCACTTTGTACAAATTCATGAAGCTGCACACATATGTACAGCTTTTTGTAGGTGTGTGATACTTCAACAATTTTTCATGCATTTAAAAAATTAAATAAGTATATTTTAAAGCCAGACTCACCGTGAAGTAAAAAAATAATTTTTATATCACATAGAACTTCATAAATGTTTCCAAATTTCAGAAACACACACACACACACACACACACACACACACAGAGGGACGAGAGCAATCTTGGCAGTATAGTAGAAATAAGGCTCCCATTTATGGAGTATGATTTTTTTTGGGGGGGGACATCAGGAGACAGGAAGAAAGTTTGAGGAGAAAGAGGAATTGTTAAGCAATAAAGTATGACTCACCCAAGGGCAGTAATGATCCAGTGCTGTCCTTTGTCATCTGGACTCTGAACAAATGTCCATTAACTTATCCTGAGGTGCAGGTGAGGGAGAGGTGTGCCCTGGAGCATTATTCACTCAGATTGGTTTCTGTCCTGTGGTAGATCAACACTTATATCCCATATAAACTCCTCCCTTCCCACTGGAAAATGGCCCTCATGTCATCAGGAAAAAGACCTTGATTATTATTATCCATGATTATTGTTGTGATTCCAACGTCCTTCAGATTGCAAGCTAAATCCATATTGCCAAATCTTGTCAGAATCTAAAGCAGCAGTACTTTGAATATAATGTAAACAAGCCTTTGGGGGAACTTGTTAAAACATTTCTCTGAGCACCAATTCTGATTCAGGAGGTCACAGGTAGAGCCCAAGAATCTTCATTTTAACAAACTTCCTCCACCTCCCGCATCTGCCATCAAGGTTCTGGTTTTATCTTGGATGTTGTTGTCATGGTTAATTGTATGTGTCACCTTATTGGGCCAGAGGGTGCCAGATATTTGGTTAAACACTATTCTGAGTGTGTCTGTGAGGGTGTTTCTGGAAGAAATTTACATTTGAACAAAAGACTGAGTAAGGTAAATAGACCTCGCCAATAGGTGGGCCTCATCCAATTCTTTGAAGGCCTGTACAACACAAAGATAAAGTAAGGCAGAATTCACTGGCTGACTGGCTTCAAGCTGGGACATCAGTCTTCTGCTTTGGACTCAGACTCAGATTAAAACTTCTAACATCAGCTCTCCTAGTTCTCAGGCCTTCAGACTCGGACTTGAACTACACCATCGGCTCTCCGGAGTCTCCAGGTTCCTGACTTGGGACGGCTCAGCTTCCATAACTGTGTGAGTCGTTTCCTTGTTATATATTCTATTGGTTCTGTTTCTCTGGAGAATCCAGACTAATACGAGTGTAGATTGTAAAGGTTGTGAATCTCTGTTACGTTCTTCTGAAGATTCATGATGTTTGGTTTAGCAGGCAGTTGATTTGGCTGAACACAAACTCAAAAATTTGTCTTTTTTATGGTGGGAAACAGCTGAAATCTCTGTTCAGTTTTTTAAATTTGTGCTTGACATACATTATCTTATTTATTACTCCTAACAAATGCTATGAAGTAAATAAAGTATTATCCTCATTTTACAGAAAGTAAGGAATATTAAGTTGTAGAGCAGAAATTTAAATCCAATGCTGATTCCAAAGCTTTTGGATTTTGGTGAGCAGAGAAGTGTTCTATTTGGTTTTGTAGTCAATCAGCGTCCATTGAAGACACCACAGAATAAAGGCCTTCCAGGTGGTTGGCTCACAGATGGCCACAGTGCCTGTGAATTACAGTTCCACAGCCCTGGACCACTAGGACACTTGGCTGTTTGGCGTCAGCTGCCCCCTCCACAGGTAAGGGCTTCTACCCAGGTGTGCTGTAAGAGTACCACAAACAACACTGTGATGCTATAAATAAGGAAGTGCCAGGGCCTCAGGTTAGTGCACTTGGCAGGTGACCTTGCTTAAGATCCTACAGCCACTAATTACTAAACTCATTCTAATGACAATGACAGAAAACAATCATTGTGTTCTCCTCCCTGGAGCTGTAGAGTCTCATCACCCAATGGCCCAGCCCTTCCCTTCTCTTTTTCTGATCTGGCTACTTCCCACCCAGATTGTGGCACACCGTGCCATTCTGATCACTTTCTTCCTTTCATTTTTTTTAATTATTACAAAAGTAACACTGACTTTATTAAAAATGCAAAGGCTACATTAAAGAGAAGAAAATGTGAAAGTCCTTTTCTCCTCACTACTCCCCTAGCACTTCCTTCATCACAGGTAACTTCAGCCAACACTTTACCCTTCTAGTTTCCCTTTCTGTGCCTATATCCATAGGTAGGTATATATGAACCTATACTTTTTGTTTTGCAGAGGGCATTTAATCATACTCTATCCTGGTTGTATGATCTGCATTTTTCATTCAGTGGGGCATAGTTCTCAGTGTTTTAAATTTACAGGGTTGTAAATTTAGAGTCCTCTAATGTAGTGATATGTATGCATTTACATGTTGAAGTACATATTTTTATATACAAATTATTTCCTTTAATAATTTATATTGTTATTTTTATACACAAATAACTATATACATTTTTTCCTTTATATTGTGTTGACCTTTTAAAATGATATAAATAGGCAGCTTATATTATTTATGAATTTTATTTCAGGATAGTAAGAGGACATTAAAATATTTTTTAAAGGATGCAAAGTCTGATAGCCAAGAACCATACACGTTTCCTTCTTTTCAAATTCTGCATAGTAATTCATAACATGAAATCCCTTTTTTTTTTTTATCACACAGAAATTTAGGTGTTTCCCAACAGTCCTGCTATAGCTATAACAGACTCGCTCTTGCATTGCCTGTGCCCCTCTAGTGAGACGCCCACCTTGAGTAAAGGCTGCTGCTAAGCTTTATAAAAGAGCTTTGGAGCTGGTAGTTTCTCAGTCAGGGAGGCTTCTTGGTTCCAAACAACAGAGACCAGCTAGAGCTAACTTCAACAGAAAAGGAATGTTCTGGTAGGGTATTCAGCAGCTCACAGAAATAACAGAAATGTTGGAGAACCAGGGTGGAGAAGTGGGCAGGAACCTGGGGAGGCGAAAAGGCAGAGGGAGAACTCAGCCCCATCCTGTTAGAGCAGGACTCCAGGTGCGAGGCTGCTGCCAGTGGATGCTGGCTGGTGCTAATCCTGACCCTTGACACTGCTGTCCTGGAAATCATCTCCAACTCTCCAGACGTCAGTGTATTGACTCAAAAGTCAAAATTCCTGGATGAGAACATCTGATTGGTTAAGCCTGTGTCATATGTCAGTGCCCTGGCTACAAAGGGAGAGGGGAGAGGAATATCTGTGCCCCCTTCGGCTTGCAGAATGGGGTACCTCCCACCACTCCATATTTCCTCAGGAAGCAGGAGCTGGTGCCAGGAGAGCCACCATACTGCCAGAAGGAATTAACAAGCAAGGAAACACTTTTTAACCTAACTTCTGCTTCCCTTAAGTTGGCTTTCTTATTATCCTCCACCAACCTTTTCATGTAGATACAAAATATTCTGTGCATTGCAGGAGCAGGGAATGGAAAGTGTAGTAGGCTGAATAACAGTCGCCCAAAGATATCAGGTCCTAATCCCTGAAACCTGTAAATGTTACCTTCCAAGGAAAAGGAGTCTTCACATGTGTGATTAAGTATCTTAAGATGTCGAAATTATGATGGATTATCCAAGTGGGCTCTCAATGCCATCACAAGTGTCTTTATAAGAGAGAGACAAAGGGAAGTTAGACTCAGACAGAAGAGGAGGAGGCAATGTGACCACAGAGGCAGAGATTGGGGTGATAAAGCCATAAATCAAGGAATACCAGCAGCCACCAGAAGCTGGAAGAGGCTAGGAGCAGATTCTCCCCTTGCTTCTAAGACACCTCGGCCCACCGACACCTTGACTTCCACCAAGCAATACTGATTTCAGACTTCTGCCCTCCAGAACTCTGAAAGAATACGTATCTGTTGTTTTAAAGCCACCAGGTTTGTGGAAATTTGTTACAGCAGCCACAGAAAACTCATATAGAACATGAAGAAGATATGAAAGTATTTGTATCTTTAGAACAAAATGAAAGGTGGGAAAGAATGCGTTGGGGGCAAAGGGAAAGAAAAAGAAACAAAGAAAGAAAGAGAGAGAGAGAGAGAGAGAGAGAGAGAGAGAGAGAGAGAGAGAGAGAGAGAGAGAGAAAGAAACCAAGCTGAGCAGTTGGTGAGCTACTGAATGCAGTATTAGTCATCTATCACACAAAGGTGTGGAAGGCAAAGAAATTAATTCTGAAAACCATTTGTCTTTTGAAAATAAATCCAGGATTACAATGGGACAGACTGACTAACACAGGCAAAAGTAATAACTGTATTAATCCCTCTAAACCAGGTACCTAATCTTCTGACAAATACAGCAAGAGGTGGTATAGGAAGTTTGGATTTCTTTCCTGCTGAGATAATTTTTAAAAAGAGAGAGAGAGGGACGCAGGCTATGGATGACTCAGGAAATAAATTTGCTTTCAGATAATTGCTTCCTATTGTTGCAATGATGTAAGTATTAGTCATCCGAATAGCAATTCCCTGTAGAGAGCAAATAAGCTAGAACACAAAGTCTGCCCAACTACAACAATAACTCTGTGGGAAAAAGTCCCTAGTGAGTTGACTTGGAGTCGCTCTTGTGTCAAAGAGTGATGCTATGAGAAACCCTGAAACTGAAGTGTATGAAACAGCTCTAGACATTTGCTTCCTGTTATGTCTTGTTGCTGTTGGGAAATGGGGTGCTATAATAAACAGAGCAGACACATCTGGAGAGGATGTTTTCCAGAAGTATGACGTCACTGGCAGCAAATCAGAACCTTTTCTTTCAGCCTGACGGGCTTGAAGAGCATGTGCCCTAGGAAGAAATGAGCCGCCAGCTTTGCATGGCCTTCATCTTTAATTAGAGTCAGAAGCCCAGTGGCAGGCCTGTGCTGAGCTTCTCTGATGTCTCAGGTGGTGCTGGTGGGCTACTGAAGGATGGCAACTGTTATTGAATAGGAGTTTGTCCACGTGCCACTTAGCAGAGCCAAACACTAAACACCAAGAATTGCAGTGGAAAAATATTGGCTATTTATTGATGAATGGCACCATCCAGGAGAATGGGAAGCTAATGCTTAAAAGCTCAAACTCTCTGATGGCATGTAGGTTACAGCTTATATAGGGCAAAATCACAAGACACTGTGGGTTTGGGGGTTCAGGGTCATGCTGGGAGCTGATTGGTCGGAGGTGAGGTAAGGGTAATGAATCATTTCTTCAGGTCTTTAAAAACAGTTCTGAGGTCTGTTTCAGTTCTCTCTGTCTGGTTTCATGGGAAAGTAGCCAGGGGGTCATTCCACCTTAGGGCTCAGGAGCTGAAATATAACAGGTCAAGATGTTATCTTTAGCCTGCCAGAGGTCCAGGCTACTGTCTTCTGACTTAGGGGTTGCTGATTATCAGGTGAAAGGCTAGTATCTGAGGAGTATATACATATAGACAGAGAGAAATATGATTTCTGGGCTAGGATTTAAATCTATATTTAATCAAAGTCATAAGGACCTTCGGTTTCAAAAGGAGGAGAATAAGACTCAGACCCTGCTCACAACCCAGATGTATAGCTAAAACACACCCAATTAAAGAATGATTAGAATGAAACACACAAAAAGTATTATCTGACATGATACAGGACTCAAGCCAAAGTGCTTAAAAATTAGTGGATAGAAATGAATATATTCTTTTCTTGAGTTAGCATGTGGTTCCTAGGATTTGAGAAGGTGGCTTTGATCTGGGATTGTTCTCCTGTGAGATTTGGCTGTTTAATCAGTGAATAAATCATCTGTGGGCACAGCTTTGTGCTAAAATCCCACAGGAAAACAAAAGCACAGCCTCCTTGATCCTAAAGGGCGTTTGCAGTTAAGCTGGGAAAATTAGATGACCAATAAATATCAGTATGCATTGCAATAAAAGCAAATGGTGTCTCCTGTCTGTCACTGCCATAGAGTCTATTCATTCATTCCGTGAACATAGTCCCTGGGCGCCTGCATGGTACTGAGCACTCTTCTGGGCCCTGGGATACAGCAACGAACAAACCAAAATCCCTGCCTCGTAGACCTTACATCCTAATGAAGGGTTTGGACAAGTCAGATACAGGTAAAATACTACTAAACACTGATGGGGAGATCAGATGTATGATTTTGGAGCTCAGGAAAGCGATCTGGGCCGGAGTTCAGGGTTCAGAGAAGGGTGACGTCGGTGTAGGCTGGGAATGCTGCAGGGAGCAGGAGAGGCTTGCGTGGGGCCTTGAAGGATGGTCAGAGTTTGGAAGGAGCTAGAGGAACTGGGGAGAATTTTGCAAAGAGACAAGAAGGCAGAACACAGAGTGACTGAGCCGGGATCAGGGAGGTGGAGGTGGGTTAGTGGAGGAAAGAGGGGTGGGTCAGGCTGTCCAGGGCTGAAAGGTCAGGGAGAATTTGACTTAGTGGCACTGGCTTAGTGCAGGTGTAGGCAGTGAGGAACCCAAACACAAAGTATCGGAGCCACTTTGGCTAGTCCTGCCTTCAGCCCCAGCCACTCCCATTTTACCCACTGCCTGTTTTCCCTACTACCCCCTGCCTCGTCAATTTCATCTTTCTGATTCATTTTCTTCATTCCTATCTGCCTTCCTCTTTCCCATCTGCCTCCTACATCCCTTCCTTTGATGGTTCCTTTCCTGCCCCCCTTCATTTTATTCTTATCCCCCTATGTCCCATAATGAATGAGAAAAATCAAGAAAGTAGAAAATTATTCTGACCGAAAGCTTGGAAGGGATTCTTAGAGAATCAATCCATAACAGAGAATTAACTTTGTATTAATCCTCTCAAACTAAATAAGGTCTCCCAAGCCTCTGAGCTTGCCTTTGTGTGTGATATAGTCAGATCCTAAAACATAATCTTGGAAATAGCTGCTCTTTCAAAACACTTGCATGCTAAGGCAATAGAAATGTGAGCTTTATTGTTAATGGCGAGAGGAATATGTGAGAAAATGCATGTGAATTAGCATACTTGTGTTTTTCAAAGTTGCCTTTTAACAGTCTTATACGTTACGTACTTTGTGTGTACAGTTCATATAGTTTTGATCTTCTGTCATAACATTGAAGAACCTAGTAGAAAATGCATGTTTCTTCACGTGTTATTTACTCTTTTCCCCTAAAAGGAAAGCAAGCTCATTCAAATGTACTGAAAAATACAGAAAATAATAAGGAATAAAATAAAAATCAACTATTTCATCACTCAGAGATGACCGCAATGAACCAGTTTTCGCTATATAACAACCAACTCCACAATCTCAACAGCTTTCAACAACAAACATATATTTTTCTCTTTGCTGGGTCTACTGAGACTCATAGTATTCCGCTGGACTTCACTGGGCTTGGGTTCAGGCTGAGTTAGGTTGGGTCTACTGCCCCTGCTTGTGTTTCCTCATTTTCCTTAGACTAACAGCTACCAGGAGATATTTTTTCTCATGGAAGATCAACAAGAACGCAAAAGAGTAAATAGAAAAACACGATGCCTCTTAAAGTCTTCACTTGAAACTAGCATACTGTCATCTCCACCCACATTCCATCAGCCAGAGCAAGTCATCTGGCCAAGCCCAACATCCATGGGGTAGAGAGCTATTGATAAATCTCACCAGAGCACTGTAAGTTCGCATAGCAGGTCAGAATGAAGAGCAATAATTTAATCTACCACAAGTACTGTTATCATGTGGATTTATTTTCTTCCAGTCTTTTATGTATATTGTACATGTATAAAATTAAATAATTTTATAAAAATAATCTTATACCTTTCTATATCATTGCATTCATTGCTGTTTCCCTTATTAGTCGCATCAAATTCCTCTTTCAGATTCATCTTCATTCCCACCTGTCTTCCTCTTTCCATCTGCTTCCTCCTCCCCTTCCTCTGATAACATTCCCTTCCCTTCCCTTCCCTCTTATGTTTTATTCTCCCCCTGCATCCCATAATGAATTTTAAAAAACCAAGGAAGTGATTCTTTTTTCTTTTTTTTAAGATTTCATTGGGGAAGGAGAACAGGACTTTATTGGGGAACAGTGTGTACTTCCAGGACTTTTTTCCGAGTCAAGTTGTCCTTTCAATCTTTAGTTGTGGAGGGTGCTCTTCAGCTTCAACTTGTCCTTTCAGTCTTAGTTGTGGAGGGCGCAACTCATCTCCAGGTCCAGTTGCTGTTGCTAGTTGCAGGGAGCGCAGCCCACCATCCCTTGGTGGGGAGTTTAACTGGCAACCTTGTGGTTGAGAGCTGGCGCTCCAGCCAACTGAGCCATTCCGGAGCTCAGCTGTAGCTCAGCTCAAGGTGCCGTGTTCAATCTTAGTTGCAGGGGGCGGAACCCACCATCCCTTGTGGGACTTAAGGAGTTGAACTGGCAACCTTGTGGTTGAGAGCCCACTGGCCCATGTGGGAATCGAACTGGCAGCCTTCGGCGTTAGGAGCACAGAACTCCAACAGCCTGAGCCACTGGGCCTGCCCGAAGTGATTTATTTTTAATTCAGGATAATATAATTCATCTGATAACTGCATTCAATAATATACTGACGAAATAGAGATCTCCTAAATATCTGATGTATAACAGACAGGTAGAAGAACCACTTTCTTCTGGTGCCGTGTTTCAAGGTGAAGTGCGCAGTGGGTTTACCAGTATTAGCACTGTTGTTTGTTGGGTTTTTACTTATTTTGTTTGAGTTAGCAAATGGATTAACATTGTTCTACAAAGATAGACCTGAAGGTAAATGGGTAAAGATAACCTAAATATAAATTAGGACAAAGCAATGATAGCAGCTTAGCAAAGCTGAATCAACAGAACAGATATTCAGCTACTTTAGAAACAATGGTAGAAATGCTGTTCCACTAGACAGAATAAATATGTATAAAATAAATAAGTAGGCAGCACTCATAAAATCTCATAACCCTGGAAAGCAACCCATCTGGCAAATGGATTAGTTCTAAATATGTTAGTTCTAAAAAATGAAGGCACTCTGTCCAGCTCCAAAGCAGAAGGACAATCTTCTGGACAGCTGTTCTGCATGAGGGATGTTTAAAATAAAGATGCCAGCAGAGGAGACTGCACTCACTAGTGCCCCGAGGTGGGTAATATACAGATGTGAGCGCCTTAGGCAAATTACTTAACTATTTTGAGCATCAGTTTCTCCACCTATAAAATGAGGAGGCTGGATAAAGTCACTGGTTTATTGTCATTGAGCATATGGTATACAGCAATGTGTCTGTCCTGTGTGTGCCACAGAATGAGTAGGAAACATTCCTGGACCTGGTTCATTTATTCATTCAGTCAGTCCGTCTCTTACTATGTGACTCTTACTCCATGACGGGCATTGAATATATAACAGTGAACATAATAAATGTGGTCCCTGATTTTACATTCTGATGATGGACACAGACGGCTAACCAGAAAATTATAAAACACAAAGATGCAAGTTATAAAAGGGGAAGTGAAGGGTTTTATGGGAAAAAAAGAGAGAGAGCGAATAACTCGCTAACAGGCACCGTGCTAAGGTACTAATTTCTCATTTAACTGTTCACCCAGTCTTACAGATGAGAAGAGTGAGGGGTCAGATGATAGTTTTGTAAACTCTAAAGTGCTGTGAATCCCCTGTGGATCTTGCTAAAATTCAGATCCTGGTTCAGTCGGTCTGGGGGAGGGGCCCTGAGATTCTGCATGTCTAACAAGCCCCCAGTCTGAGCAGCAAGAGGCAGAGAGCTTAGGTCATTGCCCATAGGTCGCTCTGATGGTAAGGGTCAGCACCAGACTCCCACCCAACCTAGCTTCAGTCTGACCTCAAAGCCAATGCCTTTATCACCTCTCAGAGATCCTGCCCCAAGAGCTCTTGCTGCTCTGAAATTCTGATTCTGATGCCAGGTTAATTAGAGAAATGTAAATAAAATAATAGCAATAAGAAGTCTGGCTATTTCCGGGTGCCCCAGCTACTCCCTAATGGAGAAGTGTTTAAGGATGCCTGGGTACTCTCTCAGGGCAGAGGAGTCTCCTGGGGCAAGGAGGAACAAGCTTCTATCATAATAAAAATGCTGTGTGACCATCAAACTGGTCCCTTCTGTGTTCTGAAGTGTTAAAAGAGACCCAATGGTGGCTCCACTCTAAGACTTGTCCCAGAACTGGAGCAAATGAATAAAGAAGTTCTCATAAAAGTGATAATGGTCTATTGAGCCCTTAACTGTGTGCCTGGCACTTAACATTTAATTCTTACACTAACCCTACAAGGTAGGACTATTATCATCTTCTCTCTGCAAATAAGGAAGCAGAGGTTAAATGATTTATCCAAAGTTAAATGACTTACCCAAAGTAACACAGCTAGACAAAGGCAGAACCAGCATGGAAAACCAGGGCCCAGGCTTTGTGTAGACTTACACGTTGTGTAGCATTGCTTTCTATTCATCATTCCCACTAATTAGGAAAAAGAATGGCAGCTCTGAACCAAAAGCTCCTATACCCTCCCCTACCCAACACTGTCCCATCAGCCATGGAGACTTATTTATATATGTGAAATATGTAATCATTTATGTAACCATATGTAAAATGCTTACCCTCCTCCCTAACCCAAGTCTAGGAAAAAGACCTACCCAGTAATGAAAAAAGACAAAGCCTTGGGAACCATGAATTAATAACTCGTATCACTGGAACAACGTAATTCCTCTATGTTCATTCTAGACCTATTATTTGTTCACGAACCATGACTTCCAGGAACTTGAACTGTCATTTAAGAGATAATCTATGTATAAGACAGAATTAGAAAATACAACGCAACTTCTCATAAAATAATAAATCATATCAAAGGTTTAAACTATGAGGATAATAGCAACTATCGTTTCTTGATCATGATCTATGTCTTTGGATATAGTATTCCATGTAATCTTCCCAACAGCCCTCTGAAGAATGTTATTATTGGTCCTTTTTTTACAGGTGAGGGGGCAGATGCTCAGATAGGAAGTAACTTGGCCAAGGCCAGTATGTAGGAAAACCTGGATGTGAACCGGTAGGTCTGACTCCAGCCCTTACACATCACAGTCATAACTGCATGCAATGCTTTACCGCCTCTCTCTGAACTCCATGCTGTGCATCCTCTGGCAGGGGAAAGATGTGAATTGCTTAGAGTTATAAAGAAAGGCCCAATGAAGAAAATGGCAGTTGATGAAACTTGAACGAATGAATCAACTAGAACGTTGTAAACAGACAAATGCATTCTGAGCCAAAATATTTTGCCTAACAGTTAGCTATTCAAGGGTATTGTGTGTGTCTGTGTGTGTGTGTAGAAATGAGGGGGTAGGGAATGTTGGTTGGAGGGCATGGTATGAGCAATGCTATGCCAAGACTAAGCTCAGCCTGTCTTCCAGAAATTGTGAACAAGCCAATCTGTTGAAAATGGAGAGTTCATTCAGTCATTCAGCAAACATTTCTTGTGCCAGGCACGGTGTTAGGGGTTAGGGATACGAAGATGAGTAAGACACAACCCCAGCCTTCAAATGTCTTGCAGTCTTGAGGTGGCTTTGGGGGGGAGGGGGCAGAGAGGCATGGATGGGACACAGATATGTGCAGCACAAGCTTATAAATAGCTTAAGAAGAGTCTGGAGAAAGAGCCAAGGGGGCATAGAGGGAGAACTAATGGGAAACAGGAGAAATAAGTAGACCAAGGATGGTCAGTCAGGCCCCTCTAGGCAGTGAGACAAGGGGTGAGGGGTTGGCAGCCAGGATGAGGAGATCCTTGGCAGAAGAGGCTGGCTGGGTCATTGTAGTGACTCAAGTGAAGCTTGGCCAGATTCCTCAGTTGCACAAATACATTCAAGCCACAAACAGATGACTTCAGACACGATCCTTTCGTAGGATTAACAAGGCAACTGTTTTCTGTGTTTGCAGGCAACTTCTAGAAAACATGCGTATGCATTTCTTTTAACTCCCAGTGACCTAGTTGTAGAAAGATGTACGAACAATGGTCAGTCTCCTAACATTTCTGCATGAAGGAAGTTTTCTTCAACATCAGAAGTCATTTCATAAATCTTCATGGAGTGCCACCATCTGCTGGGCAGTGTCTGACATGCTGAGGACACAGCAGGGAACAAAATCCCTGACTTCATGCAGCTTACATACAAGTGGGGGCCATAGACACAGCCAAAACACAGACAGATATGCAATACAGCAGTCCCCCCTTATCCGCAGTTTCACTTTCCATGGTTTCACTTACCCGCAGTCAACTGCAGTCGTAAAATATTAAATGGAAAATTCCAGAAATAAACAATTCATAAACTTTAAATTGCATAGCATTTTGAGTAGCATGATGAACTCTCACGCTGTCCTGCTCAGTCCCACACAGGATGTGAATCATCCCTTTGTCCCGTGTCCCATGCTGTATATGCTCCCTGCCCATTAGTCATGTAGGAGCTGCCATCTTGGTTATCAGATCAGCTGTTGAGGTATTGCAATGTTTGTGTTCAGGTAACCTTATTTTACTTAATAATGGCCCCAGCGCACAAGAATAATGATGTTGGCAATTCCGCTATGCCAAAGAGAAGCTGTGGTTTCTTTAAGTGAAAAAGGTGAAAGTTCTTGACTTAATCAGTAAAGAAAAAGCTGTGTGCTGAGGTTGCTAAGATCTACGATAAGAATGAATCTTCTATCCATGAAATCATGAGGAAGGAAAAAGAAATTTGTGCTCGTTTTGCTGTTGCACTTCAAACTGCAAAAGTTGTAGCCACCGTGTATGGTAATTGCTTAGTTAATATGGAAAAGGCATTAAATTTGTGGATGGATGACATGAACAAAAACATGTTGTGATCGATGCCAACGTGTTGCACTGGAAAGCACTGAGCCTGTATGAAGACTTCAGGAAGGGGCACCCCACCCCACCCCGACCCCTGAAATGAGTGATACCTGGGCATTTACTGTAAATAAATGATCCTCCTTCTGACATACCATCAGAAGGTCGCAATGTCACAAAGTAGCCTAAAGCTAAGTCACAATGCCCACATCATTCACCTCACTTCATGTCATCATTGAGGCATTTTATCACCTCACATCATCACAAGAAGAAGGGTGAGTACAGCACAATAAGAATTTTGAGAGAGAGACCACGTTTACATAACTTTTATTAAAGATCAATTTTATTATTAGTTATTGTTCATCTCTTGCTGTGCCTAATTTATAAATTAAACTTTATCATAGGTATGTATGTATAGGAAAAAACATAGTACATATAGGGTTTGGTACTATCCCAGGTTTCAGGCATCCACTGGGGGTCTTGGGACATATCTGCCCAATGGATAAGTGGGACCACTGTATGTGAAGGAGTGACATGTAAAGGAAAAGAAAGCAAGGTAAAGAGAGGAAAATGACACTGGGGCGGGCTATTCTGTAGAGTCAGTCAGGGAAAACCGCTCTGATGGAATGACAGGGGAGCCAAGACCTAAAGGAAGTGAGGGGCTGAGGAAACGGCAGACGGAAGTAGAAACTGAAGTGGAAGAGTGCTCAGTGTATTCTAGAAACAGCAAGGAGGCAGAGCAAGCAAGAGAAGAGTGGGGAGAGGGAAGCCCAGAGGGGCAGGGGTTAGACCCTGCAGGACTTGGGTTTTTCCTCTGCATGACATGGGCGCCTTGGAGAGTTTGAGCAGACATGTGCTGAGGTCTAGTGTGACTTTTTAAGGATAAGTCTGGTTTCTGCTTGAGGCATAGAATACTGGAGACCAGGTGGACAGAGGGAAACCAGTAGGAAGCTATTGTGACAGTCCAGGTAAAAGAGGATGATGATTTGATCTAAGGTGGTAGCAAGTGGCCATTGTGAGACACGATCTTATTTGGAGATATTTTAAAATCCAAAAGGATTTGCTGATGAATTGGACGTGAGAGAAAATGAGTAGTCGAAGCTGATTCAGATTCCAAAGGTTTTGGCCAGAGTAACTGGGAAAGTTGCTGTTTGTTAAGACAGGAAAGACGTCTTGAGGTTGGAATTCAAAAGTTTGGTTTGGGACATATTAATTTGAGATGCCTATCAGGATAGATGAACCCTGAGTTCAAGGGAGAGGCCAGAGCTGGGGACAGTAGTTATTAAAGTAAAGATGATAATTAAAGCCACGGGACTGGGTGAGGTCACCCATAGGGGCAGGCAGAGAAGAGGTCTTTGGGGCATTGCCAGTGCATGGGAGGAGGGAAACGAGGAGAGAGGGGCATCTTAGAAGCCAATTGCTGTTGAAAGGGGAGTAAACTAAGGACTAGGATTAGTTGTGGCATTTGGCATCGGAAAGGTCATTGGGGACCTTGATAGAGACCTGTTTAGATGGAGTAGTGGGGACAGAAGGAAAAACATGGGAAGAGAGGATGAGAAGGTAACAAAGGAAAACATCTCTTTTAAGGAATCTGTGTAAAGTATAGTCAAGAAAGGAACTGAAGAGGGAGCCAGAAGGAAGATATTCTTTCATAGTTTTAGGCAATGGAAATGAACCAGGACAGAGAAAAAAATTAACCGTGAAGAGGAGAAGAGTGAGGATTGCTGGATTGATGTCCTCCTCTTGTTGAGAAGATGGGACCAGTGCACATGGGTAGGGATTGGGGTAGATGGGGGCATGGGCAGTTCACCCACTGTTAAAAGAGGGAGGGCAGGAATATGGTGGGTGGATTTGTTGGTGCCACATGTGAACATTCTCTTCTGATTGCTTCTCTTTTCTTCCTGCTGTTTGTATGTAGAAATGGTGCTCTGTTTTCACCAAATCTAAGATGTATCTTTTTCATATTTCAGCACCCTTGAAATTTCAGTAAATGTTAAAATCATGCAGTATTTGTCAGTATTTATTCTTTCTCTGTGCTACATACAATATCGTGCAACACACAATTACGTCAAAGATGACTTGGATTCAGTGAACTATGGGATGTCACTTTACTTTGGTCCCAACTAGAATTTTCCACTGGAGAGGGCCAAGCAGGATCCTATAAACGCTGTTTGTCTTGGGAGCTGAGGGGGCAATGTCAACATTTCCAGTTAGAAAATTTGAGCTGGAGTTCTATCTCTGATACAGATGCATCCAGCCCAAGACTCTGCAGAAGGATCCAGGTGCATGGAAAGCAGGGGAGGGAGGCTGGCCCTCTGCCCACAAACTATAGAACTGTGAGAGACCAAGGACAAGGCAATAAATACTTGGCCCACACCTGAACCTGGGCAGACACTCTTGACTCAGACCAGCACTTCCTCTAGTCAAATACCGTCTTGGACCCACATCTTGTGTGGTAAAGACAAGCAGAAGTCCCAGGGTCTGAGAACAGAGAACTGTCACGGCATAGCTCTTGGGATTCCTTCTCTAGCTTTGTGGACTGCTAGCAGGTGTGTTTATTTCTTGGGTGGGTAGAGCTGGAGCTCAAGTCTTCCTTTTCTGTAGCCTAATGGTTTGGGAGGTTTCCTTTGTCCAAACAGAGTTGAGTGCTTACCATATGCTGTGCTAAGCATTGGACGTACAAATATAAGCAAATTCAGACAGGACCCCTACACTCAGAGCTTATATCTAGTCGGGAAGATGCATTATTAAAATGTATGTATACACACACATGCACACACACAATAAAGAAACTATGTGCCAGGACCTGTTCTAAGCACTTTACAAAGATTAACATCTGTAGTTTGTACAATAATCTAAGAACCAAATGTTATTGCTATTACCTCTGCTTTACAGATAAGAAAAATTCAGGCACAGAGAGGTTAATTATCTTGCCCAAGGAAACGCAGCTCATAAGTGGAAAAGTCAAGACTCAAACCCAAGCAGTTTTGCCCAGGAGTCCTAGTTCTTCACCAATGAGGCCAGGCTGCCTCAAGTCATTCGGTTATTTGAAAGTAAACTCCCTTTGGAAATGGAAATCCCTCATCATAGAAGGAGGCACTTTAGCACCGTACAAGCCAGTGGTAGATTTGAGGGCCATTTGGAGCGCCTGCTGGGCTCTGAGCAGTAAATAATTTGCATCGGGCACTTTTTCGGTGTCTTGAACCTTGGGCTCCCCCCCCACTCGCTCTTTACAGCTCCCTCCTCTGTTGGCTCCTCCACCTCACCTTTACCTCACATTGTCCTGAATGATTTTGCTTGGACTTCTCAAGCTTTACTGTTGGGGACTGCAGGTCTATTTTCTCTCTGACCACGCGACAGCACTGTCCTTGGCCAAACCGAACCCAGCACAGAACCACACCCAAGAGAGGCCCCAGTCAATGTGGCACGATGTGGAAGGAGAAAGATAAGAGGTTAGAAATCAGATTTGAAGAGTAAAGGCAGCTCTAGACCAAGACTATGTCTACCCTGGCCAATGCAACAGTCTTTGCAAAATTTTATCTTTTCCATTGGCTGGTTCAGTAGGCTGTAAGTTACTCAGAACTCAACACTTTCGTTCTAAACTGAATGTTGGTTCCGTCGTTACTTGACACTTTACCAAGCCCGCTTCCCGTCCTGATCTCCTTTGGCTCCAACAGCAACCCTGGGAGGCTTTCCTGGCAGAACATAGCTGGCTCCCTCCCAACCAGTCTTCAAAGCCACACTTCACTTGCCAGATGCTAAAATCCCTCACTCCTTGGTGAGTCATTTGCATTTCTAAAGTGAGTTTAATTTTCAGAGTAGGCTGAACCGTGGGTGTGTGTAACTGGGTGGTAGAGCCAGCCAGACGGAGCTGGGATTCTTTGTGCTTTAAACGCCGTCCTCTCCCACTACATTTTTCCTCTGTGAGGAGGGCTAGAGAGTTTTTTCAGTCACAACCAGTGTGATCCTTCAAGAACCAAAACAATCCCTGGACATACCTACTTGCCGTCCTTGGGCTCCAAAGCCAAAATTGGCCTGATATATTTTTTTCCCTAAGAAATAAACACCTAATTAATTTCTAACTAGAATATGAAAAATTCAGGGAAGCTTCTGGTAACACAAGCATATAGTGTTACTAGGAATGCCTCCACTATAAGGTTATGAGTTTGGCATATGCTTCTGAAACATGTTATTTCTAACAAGAAGACAATACTAGTCTCTATTTTATAAGATATAGTGAAGGTTAAATGAGTTCATAATTCAACAGGATACCTATTGCTATGACGATAATTGTTTTTCTTTCCAAAATTGGTCCAATGCTAGAGGTAGCTGAGAACTTGGGATGCTTTGTAAATAGAATGAATTTTGGCTTTAGCTGGGGTAGAAACAGATATCAGTCCCTTCTTATAGAGTCCAGTAGTCATGATGGATCTGATTTCGAGGAAATCAGGCTGAAGTCAGAGACAGAACCTCCCAGCCCCCCTCCCTGCCCAGCACGCCTCTGCACTGGCTCTAAAGGCTCTGTGGGTGTTCTGCAGGCACTTCCTTCAAATGCTAATGAAGCTCACAAATGTTAAACAGCAGGACCAAACTAGTTTCTGCTGCCCAGAGCCGCTGGGAATCATTTCCCTCTCCTTCCTTCCTGAGATTTCCCAGACCCTCCTTCATCCACGTTCCAGCTGTGTTTAAATAGCCGGGAACTAGCCCGCTGCTGTAACTCCTCTCTGGGCCTGTGTAGCCCCTAGTTGCATTTCACATAAAATCCACATACCCCCCCCACCCCCACCTCTCCATGCCCCTTCCTCTCCTTGCTAGCTTCTCATAGGCCTTTGTCATTCTCTGCAGTTTCACCAGGCATTCCAGGGAAAGCCTCCTATCAGCCCCAACCAAGTGCAGAGCACCTTTGAAGGGATTCCATTGGCAACAATCTTTAGTCCTTTGAATACTTATAACATTACTGTAAGTAGTATTATCCTCATTTTATAGATGAGAAAACAGAGACCAGAGTGATCTGCCTTGTAGCTAATATTGCGTTTCCCAGAAGATAAGACCTACCCCGAAAATAAACCCCAGTTAAGATCGTCAGCCAGACCGATGCATTTAGTACGTTATGTCGTTGTTCCAGAAGATGATGTGACTGTATTTGAATAAATGTAAATTGTTGTACATGAAAAAATAAGACATCCCCTGAAAATACACCCTAATGCGTTTTGGAGCAAAAATTAATATAAGACCTGGTCTTATTTTCAGGGAAACACGGTATGTACAAAGGACTCTGAGGCAGGTCTCCTACTCTAGTGATATATCCACCAAACTAAAGTAACTGCTAAAAGAGATCTACATAGTATTTATGCAGTTGTTAACTGATTATGTGCTTAGATTATGCTTTAGCATGACCAGTCCCCATCTCTTAGGTTTTTCTCACCTCCATGAAAAATCCTTTTCCCTACTCTGATGCTTGAGTAAGTAAATATTAAGATTATGGCAGAATGATAAAATTAGTAAATATTTCTAAAGTAGTAATACCTAATGCTGATGAAGATGTGAGGAGATAGATACACTCATACAACTGCTGATGGGACTATAAACTAGTGCATTGTTTCTGAAGGGCAATTTGATAATCATTAAAAACTTTAAAAATAAACGGAAATTTTGATATAGCAAATCCAGCCATCTCCAAAAGTATTTTTTCCTAAAGAAATAGTCTGAGACTACAGAAAGAAATGTATGTACAAGGGTATGTTTAAGTCTATGTTATCTAAAACACAACAAAAAACCTGAAATAATCAGGATATTCTACAACAGGTTAAATAAATTGAGATCTACCCAGAAGATGAAATATTCTGCAGTAATTTAAAATAGAGCTATGGAAGGATATTTAAGAATTTGAAGAAATGTTCACTATGCTGTTGAATGGGGAAAACTAAGTAACAAAACAGTTATGCAATGTAATCTCAATCTTATTTTTAAAAAGATAGCTTTAACTAGAAAAATGCGTATTAAACTGTTAAGAATAGTTATCTCTGGATCTTTCTGATGTAGGATTTCTGATGTTTGGTGCCCGGGGTTCGTGGCCTCACACACTTGAAGAATGAGAACGTGGACTCGGAGAGGTAAACTGAAACAGTTTACAGTTTTATTGCAAAAGCGAAAAATGCAAGCGTACAACTCTCCGAAGAGAGGGGGGATCCCAATGGAATGCTCCGCAGGCTAAGCTGAGCCAGACACTATATGTACTATATATATGTCCTTGAATCCATAATCTTTAAGTTGTCTAACAGGAGCCGGTTGGGTTCCCCTGTTCCCCTTCCTGCACCTGGGCTGGTATCTTGGCTGACTCTGCAGCCTGATGCGGTAGCCCCTCCTGCCTAGTTCCCTTTTCTACATTTTTTTTTTTCTGTGAGCTGCTGTTCTCTTTGGCCTTGAGGCCCTCCGCCACGGGTCCCTGACTGCCCACGATTTTCCCATCTCACTTTGAGACTGTTCGTCTGGGCCTTGGTGCTCTCCACCGCGGTCCTGTCCCTAACTGACTATAACTTTCTTCCTCTTCCCCACCCTTCCCTCCCTTCCTTCTTTCTTTTTTGCATTTTCCAGTGTTTTTTTGTTTTTTGTTTTTTGTTTTACAATAACCTTAATAAGCATGTGTTGCATTTATAATTTAAAAAAAAAGAGAAACATTTCTTCTTTAGATGAGACTCTAAGACTTAGACACTCAGGAATGATTGCAAGTGGTGCGT
Organism: Rhinolophus sinicus; assembly: GCF_057876585.1. NCBI lineage: Eukaryota > Metazoa > Chordata > Mammalia > Chiroptera > Rhinolophidae > Rhinolophus > Rhinolophus sinicus. The sequence goes on from NC_142503.1 coordinate 49,149,677, forward strand.
GGAGCTGGTGGTCAAGACTGGAGGCAGAGGAGACAGAACAACTAGTCTGTCGGCTCCCAAATTGGAACGCAACTGTATTCTGCAACTGAAATGTCTTTTTATTTATTTATTTATTTATTGGCCACTCATCTAAAGAGGATGTTGTGATTGATTTTACAAGAAAAGTTAGCAATTAGGCTTCTTTGAAATGGGTTGCTGATTAGACCAGGTGAGTTCTGACTCAGAGAGCTCAGGAGAAGAGCTGACGTGGCAGTCTGTCTTTGGCACCCCCCTCTCCTCTCCCACAGTGGAGCTCTGCCCACCTCGCTGGACTCACTCCCAAAAGGCCTTGTCCTCCATGCTCTCAACTCAACGTTCTGAGGTGTTAGTTTTCTTCATTGACTTTTAAATTAGTTACAGTTGGAGGGGTCCTTAGAGGCCCTCTGGTGTGAGAAAGGGAAGCCCTGAGGGGGTGCCTTATTCCCCTGGTGTCTCTCAGCTTGTCAGCAGGAGAGCAGAGGGATCTGGATGATAGCCAAAGATTGGACTGGAATGGAGGTCTCTCAGCTACCCAAAGGCTTTCTGGACCCAAAGAAATAATTTCAAATGATAATAATTTCAGGCACTAGTGATCAACTAATTAGTGACCATCTAGATCACTAGGTTTGTGATCTAGGAGTGCGATCCTTGGTTGGTTGGTTGTTGTGTGAGTGTGTGAGTGTGTGTGTGTGGGCGGGTTTACTTTTTAGATTTTTTTTGTTTCTGCCATTCAAACAATTGGGGGAAATGTTTTTAAGAAAAAGAGTTATGAAGACTTTAAAACTGGGCTGGAACTGTCGTTGGGCATTGCATCACTGAGAAGAGTGTAGACGGAGAGAGCCATGATGTCATGGGAAATGCAGCCACAATCTACCTTTCTGAGAAAAGAGAATGCTGAGGAGAGCATAACTGATACCGCACACCTCATGAAAAGCCCGGTGATTACTGAATGAAATAAGTACATGGTGGGGGCAAGGTGTGGGAAATAGTCATTATGCCACGTGGTGATTAAAAAGATGGGAACGGTTAATCAGTGGGGCTGAGATGCTCACTTAGGCAGCACGAGGAGGAGTGTCTCCCTCTTCTCTTCCCATTTTCCTCTCCCTATTTCTTCTATCTACAACTCCTCCCTGATTTACTCTTTTTCATTTTTGGTCCCAGAAAAGCCATCCTGACAATCTCAGTGCTCTGAAGACACGGTAGAGAATTGTTGGTTCAAACTTCAATTGTTGGTTCAATGCCCTCAGGAAGAAAGTTTAAAGTCTCTTTCATGGTAGACACAAACCCTTCATAGATAAGCCCTGCCTACCTTTCTCGTTTTAGCCCCAGTCACTCTCCTTCACATACTCTGGGTTCCCACCACAGTGCTCCCCAAACATACCACACTTTCATACTGTTCTTACTGTTGGGGGTCTGTCCCTACCCCTTTATTCCTAGAATAATAGACTAGTTAGCTTTCCACTGACCTCCTCTCCTCTCCTCTTCCCTCTGGGCAGTGAGCTGTGGCCATGCGACTGACTGTGGTGAATGGAATATAGAAATAATTGCACACCAGTTTCTGGCCATGGCTGTGGAGATGCTATATGCACAATCCTTCATGCCCTTTTACTACTGTAGTTACCTTGGAATCCATGAGTGAAGATGGCAGAGTCCCAAGATGGGAAAAGCCCAGCTAATTTACCCTCACTTGAAAGAAAGCCTCCCACAAAATAATAGCCTTGGTTTTTGGCTTTAAGTAAGTAAGAAATAAACATCTATTTCAATGGACCACTAAGATTTGGAGAGTTATCTGTTATGGCAGCTAGCCTTACGTTAAACAATATACCTGGTGAACTATTTATCTTTCAACGCCCTGTTCAGATACCCCTCCTTTAAGAAGCCGTTTCTGACTCCCGTAAGCAAGAGTCATTCTTTCTCTCTGTATCCATAGCCCTTCAAAGTTGCATCACTTACTGACATACCCCCAAACACCCAATGCTTGACTTATTTACACATCTCTCTTCACATTTGACCATCAACTCAATGGAGGCAGAGATACTGATCTTTGCAATTTTAGATTCTAGCAAAATGAGTGAAAGATAGTAGGTGTACAATGTATAAAAATTCACTCATTCACAAGTATTTGTTGAGTTCATTCTATGTGCTAGATACTGTTCTAGAATTGGGAATACAGCAGTAAATAAAAGAGATAAAAAAACAAAATCCCTGTTCTCTACATTTTAAAGGTTGACTTTCGCAGTGTTTTAGACATTTGCCTTCCTAGGTTTTAATACAAGTGATTTAAACTGGGACTTAATAACTTGACATTATAGCGATGGCTGTGCAGTAAGAGGCAGTTGCCAGCTTCAGGTGGTTTTACTTCATAAATCCTTTTGAAAATGCCACAAACTAAAACAAAAACAAAAAGAAACAAACAAAAAACCTCTGTTCTCAAGGAACTTATATTGCAAAGGGGGAACTAGATAATAAATAAATACATGTAGAATATCAATACTGGTGATACATGCCATAGAGGAAAATAAAGCATCGAAGGAAGATGGGGAGTATAGGGTAGGAGTATAATTTTAAATAAAGTGTTCTTAGAAGGCCCCACGGAGAAGATACGTTTCAGTAAATACATGAAGGAAGTGAAGACTGAAGCTATGTAGGTGTTTAAGGGAAAACCATTCCAGGCAAAGGAATGGCAGGGGAGTATGCTTGGCTGGAGCAGAATGAGAGGGGAATAGAGGAGATAAGTCAAGGAGGGTGTGTGTGTGTGGGGGGGGAGGGGTACAGGATGTGTAAACCTTTGACAGAGTTTGGTTTGAACTCAGAAGTGGGAAGCTACTTCAGTACTTTAAGTAAGGAAGTCATCATGTTACCAGCTTTGCGGGTCTTGGGTTCCCCAAGATAGAATTTGAGAGGAAACCTCAGAAAAATTTCCAGACAGGTTTTATTAAGCTTATGCTCGAGCACAAGGGAGGCAGCACAGAGGAAAGGAAGGTCCTCCAAACTGGCTCGGGGTTGGGCTGTGCCTGGCTGCTTTTATAAGCTGGAGACAAAAAAACAAAACAAACAAAAAAGGGGCCTTGTGTGAAAAGACAGGCTTTCGGAAAAAGGCAGGCTTCCTTTACCAACTACATTGCCTGGTAACCATGTTCAGGCCTGCACTGTGGGGCAAGATGGCAGACTGCTCATTATTGCCACCCCAGGAAGGTCCGATAGTGATCAACTGCACATGCGAAATAGTAGTTTCAACATCTATATGGAAGTAAACAGAAGGGGGATAATAAACAGCTACTTCTGCGTTTTTGTGTAGAGGTTGATGGGTATTCTTGTGGTGAGTTTATCCAGCATTCCTTTGGCCTTGGGCCTAGTCCCTGTGCTGTCTCAATCTGATGCACATTTTCACAGGTTCACTCTGACCACTGTGTTGAGAGAAGACTGTGTAAGGCTTATGGGCAAAATGAGGGAGACAAGTTATAAGGCTATTGTAATAATCTAGGCAAAAGATAATAGTAACTTGGACTAGGGTGGTATTAGGGATATATTTTCAAGGTGGGATTTGCTGATGAATCAGATGTGGAATATAAGAGAAGTCAAGGATGACTCCAAGATTTTTGATTTGGGCAACTGGAAGCATGGAGTTGTCGTTTAAGGAGATGAAGAGAAGACTATGAGAGGGGTGTAGTGGATCAGAAATTTAGTTTTGGATTTATGCTTGATATGCTTATCGTCAGGTCCCAGTGGAGATGTTGAGTAACTGGATGGATATGTTATTTTTCGGGAAAGGAGAAATCTGGGCTCTAAATACAAATTTGGGAGTTGTCTGCTCATACATTTATTTAAAAACCACAGGAGATGAGTGTACATTGAAAAGAAGTTCAAGGACAAACCCAGGGACACTCCAGAGTACAGAATTCAAGAAGGTGAGTGAGAACCAGAAAACAACCAACTTTTCTGAACTGTCAGTGAGGTAGGAGGCGAGATCAAGACAGGTGGGGTTAGTCCAGAAAGCCAAGTGAATGTCGTGTTCAAGAAGGAGAGATCAATTGTGTCCAATTCCACAGTCAGCTTGAGTAACATGAAAACTGAGAATTGACCAAAGGACTTACCATGTGAAGGTCACTGCTAATCTTGTTCAAAGTGTTTGTTCAGTGAATTGATGAGTGAACGAATGTAATGTTTTCTCCATCTATCTTTGACCAGGACCCAAGAGTGCAAGGATTATATCTTTGTTTCTCCAGGAAGAGTTGGATGAGTTTGATAAATGATTGTAGAATTGATTGAATGAAATGGCTTTTCCCTCACTGCCTGGCCTACCCCAGTTCCTACTTTATTTTCCTTAGAATGTAAAATAAAATAAAGCATCGAAGGAGGGTGGGAAACTGCACAAAGTTCCCAATTCCCAGATGCCAGGCTATCTGGAATTGCCGGTGGTTATTTTCCTGTACTGCTGCACAGAGCCATACAAAATCCCAAGCCCTTCAGGGCAAAGGAGTCATCAATATCTAAAGAACAAATCTTGTAGTTTCAAAGTCACAGGAAAATATCTGCAAACTAACTCAAATGAATGTAGTTTAGATAGTCAGGCTGCTGGTTTATAGTCATTCTTGAGATAATTACTCATAATTCATAACATTGTTCAAAAACGTATTTTCTTGGGAATTTTGATGATTCAGGGCACAAAATCATAAAACACCAGTGAAAATTGCAGTCAAAACCAGCCAGGTCTTGATGCATTGTTCTCTGAAAAGAGGAAGATTCCCCCAGGAGGAAGTCATTCTATAGTAGCTACCATTTCCATATACCAGGAACTGCTAAAGAAGCACTTTATGGGCATTTAGAAAACGGAGTCCTCTCAACCACCCCATGGGAAAGGTACTGTGATCACCCCCAGATTTTAGATGTAATAGTAATAGATTATAATGAGGAAATGGAGGCTTGGAAAGACTGAGGGGACATCATAGGGCTTACCTCCCCTAATGAGGGACCCTCAGGTGTAAACTGATCCCCATCAGAACTGTCCCCTGGACAAGAAGTCCCTGGTGCTACTTCTAGAAGTTAACTTTTCCTGGAGGAAAAGAGGGCACAGGCTGATGCATGTGGCCCTGGGAGGTAGCATCCTAAGAGCTGGGGTGCAAGTGGGGTGTGTGAAGGAGATTCCTGAGAGAAAGGAAGGAATCAAAAAGAATGTGTTGGGCTTCTATCATGCGTCAAACACAGTCACAATTTATTTTATCTTCAGACACCTTTGAACTAAAAATAATATTAACTCCTTTTTGTTATGTTAAGGAACCTGAAGCTTCGAGAGGGTAAGTCTTTCTCTAAGGCCACACAGATGTTGGTAAGGCGAGAAGCCAGAATTTGCCTACAGGAATACATGTTTTCAAAAGCTAACCTCTTTCCACATTCCAAAAACAATTAATTTGAGATATAGCAATGAGGGATTCCTAAGAGATGGGCTACTGAAAAGCAGCCACTAAAAAGAATTGTCTTTCACAGAACAGCTTTCCCTAGCCATTCTTGTGGTGTGTGTGTGTGTGTGTGTGTTAGGAGGCAGTACATTCCTGTTATTCAGGGAACGAGTATTCCACTCCCATGGCATGTTCAAGGTCATTTGCTTCTCTTCCTCTTCAGTTTTTATTTCCCTCCTCTTGTGAGCTCCTCTGTCCAGGTAGAGAGAAAAGGTAGAATGCCAACCATCCACTTACAAGTAGGTAACTTTGGGGACATGTTTTATTGGGGATATGGTTAAACAACTGGCTAGCATGACATTGTATATACTTTTGTCTGCCTGAATTATCTCGAACCCACATTCATTCTATTAATTGGCCCCACCGTGGGTTCAGTAAGAGGACACAGGGCCTTTATTAGATGTAAGCTCCATCCTAGAAACTCACAGGCCTAAGATTGTGGCCATTCAGTTAATGGTTCAAAACTTAGTAATGGTCACAGGCACTGACTCACAGACTTTGGTCTTCTAGGGAGAATCACAGACTCTGAGGGCTCAAGCTCCTCACACGACTATCCAGACTCACCCAAACTGGCTGGAGCCAGGGAGTAAACGCCCTCTCCCACACACTGGACTAATGACCTGGCCCTTTGCTGCAAGCTGTGCAGTGATGTGGCACTCCACCTCACCAGGCAGCCCTCAGGACTGGGACCGGTGGGACTTGTTAGAAATGTTTCTCCACTGAGCGAAAATCAGCCTCCCACTGTGGCTTCCACCTCTTTCTGCATCCTTGGACCTACTGAAAATACATGTAATTCTCTTCGACATGTTTGAATGTGGTTGACATTCATAACCTGTATCTATACACTGCAAACTGTGTGCAATTTATCCAACCTTTCTAAGCTCCACCTCCTCGTCTGTAAAACGGGAATAATAATCATTCTTAGTGCGCAGGTTGTTTTCAGGGTTAAACTGCACCGGGCTCCTAAATTATTAGCACTCCTCATTTAAAGTAACTGTTCCAACTGTTTTCTCCCCCTCCACCGCTCAGACGAGGAAATGGACCTAGAGGGGGGTAAAGAGGTTTGTTGGAGGTCGCAGCTAGTTAACAGGAGAGCAGAAACCTATCCTACACCCCTGACCCCTCCTGCCTGTACTCCTTTCTGCTCCCCACCGCTTTCCTTGGGGTCCGCAGCCATCCATCTTGCCTCTGCAGATTAAAAACGTGCCCACTCCACTGGGAAACCTCTATCAATTACCGAGGGTAAGTGCAGTGAGCTCCAGTCTTGGTTTTTTGCCATTTAGGTAAGGGGAGGGGCGATGGACGACACTGGCTCCTCAGTAGGAATTAAAGGTGAAAGGTAGTTGGAGGCGTCGCGCAGGCCTGGAGGAACCCTCCGTCCCAGCGTTCCTACTATTTGCATTCCAATAAGGCTACTTCACCCGGCCAACCCTGCCCGCGGGCGGCTCGGGCTGGCTGGGAAACTGCAGCTCGTCCACCCCGAGCCGGGAGGGCGGCGAGTGGTGGGGTAGCTCGGAGCCTGCAGGCCGCGGGCGGAGCCTGAGCGCCTGACAGCTGGAGGGGAGGGACAGAGCCGCAGGTTCTGGCCCCTGGGCGTGGCCTCGCGCAGGTGCCTGTTGCCGCTGAGGTTTCACTGAAACTTATCCGGCTCTGGGAGGGCGCGCGCAGAGTCTCCAATTAGGGGCAGGTGAGAGAGTGGCTTTCTCTTCCACCCGCGAGTGGAGCTCGGAGTTTTGAATCAGTGGCGGCGAATTCCTCGCTCGCCCGGCGTCCGGGTTGTTGGAAGAATGCGAAGCCCGAGCGCGGCGTGGCTGCTGGGGAGCGCCATCCTGCTGGCGGCCTCTGCCTCGGGTGATCGCACGATCCAAGGTGAGAAACGGCCGGGGAGGGCTCGTGTCGCTAACGAGCGGGGATTCTGGGCACTGTCGGCAGGTGTGGAAGTGGGGCAGGTGCGCTGGGTGGTCTGCTGCCTCCGAGCATCTCCCGTACACCCCACAGCCTGCTCTCCGCCGCTTTCACGGGGGATCCCCGCGTTCAGAGAGCAACCGAATGAGACAATCCCAAGAAGCTGAAGTTCACGGAGAGAAGGGAACGGAGTGTTCTAGTCTAAAGGCTACCCAGAGGACTCCCACGGGTTGGCTTCTTTGCAAACACTAAGTCATTAAAGAGCTTTTCGTACACCCTGGCGACTTCCCCCGGGCTGGTCCCAGGGGACCCCTGGAGTTGTGGTTCGGAGCGGGGTGGAGTAGGTGGGAGCCCGCAGCCAAGAACCTTCTACCTCGCTTCTTGCAACCCCTTTAGCCTTCGGAGCTCCCTCTTTAGGAACGGCCCACGGGCTTAAAGACCCACCGGCCCGCAGCTCCCCTGGCACGGTGGACCGCTCGGGTATGGAAGTCAGGGCCGGCCCCCGCCGGGTTATCGCGGTAACCCGCGCTTAGCTTCAAGTTTTAGGCCAGTTGGGCGTCACGCAGATTTATGGAAGTTCTTGAACTCGGCCTTATATTCGACCAGGTGACCTTAGGGCCCTGAGTTCCCGCACCCTTCCCTGTCGCATGGAGCGTACTCTGGCTGCCACTGAGATCGAAGGCTGTCAGTCCTGGGCACTGAATAGCACGAGAGCCAACTGGGTGGTGATCAGGGGCCGAATTGTTCGCGGCTGCGGGTGACTGCCCTGCGAGTGCTCCAAGTTGTTCTGCTGGGGGTGGAATCTCCCTGGCGGAGCAGGCGTCTGAGGGCGCGGGGAATCCTTGGCCTGAGATCGCGCTACTGTGATGCTAACAGACGCCCTACAGTTTGGGGCAGGCAGGGTCGTCTTCAAAGGGAAGATTTTCTTTCCCTGCGAAATTTGCAGACCTGCTGTAAAAGGGCAGTTTCTCATTTTTATTCTTTTCGTGAAGATATTGTAAAAGAGCAAATCACTGTGAATTTGAATTAGATTGAAGAATGTAATTGTTTTCCCTCTGGAGTCACAGAAAAGGGGATTATGGTGTATACTTGAGAACTGCACCACTGACTACATTTTATGGTCAGCATTTATTTATTTCCGGGAGGTATTGAAAATGATTAGTACTTCTCCATTTACCTTTCAGCTCCAAGTGAAGTGCGGTAGTTGTTTCATTCTAGTTGTGGAGGGCGCAGCTCACGGTGGCCCATGTGGGGATCGAACTGGCAACCGTGGCATTAGGAGCATCGTGCTCTAACCAACTGAGCTAATAGGTCGCCCCTACCTTTGTCTTTTAAAGTTAGAAAGTTAAAATTGAGGAGCAAAACTTAGAATGTGCAAATATGTTTGAAAAATATGTGGGTGTAGGTGAGTCAGTGCTTTTATGATTCAGACAGTTCCTCCTATAGGAAGGTTGTCCTGAGTATATGGGTTTGTTCTTGTTTACAAAGTGACTGGGCTGGGGCTGGAGGATTCCTCGAGTATAAGGTGAACTTAATTTAACAACAGCAAAATCAAGTTACTTGTTAACCAGAACTATTAAATATTGCATTTGGGGAGTTCTTTTTTTTCCATCCTCATACTTTGATTCCCTTGTAGGGTAACGTTCCTGAAGGGTTAGTTCAGTAACAGACTTTAGGTAGATGGAGCTTTCCTCCCAACTTGAAACTAAATTGATTTTGGTAAAGAAATAGATCATCGCCAGAGTTTTTCTGCTCCTCAGCCCACGTCTTTGCTCATCCCCTTTTAGCTTGACCTTTACCCACACTTCGCAATTTGCTACAGGACAGATAACAACTTTGATTTTCTTCCCAAAGGCCTTGCCCCAAAAGACTGCCTCATGAAAGGGAACTCAACCTAGAGAACAGCCTTCACATTTTACATATGCGGCCCACGGAATTTGTGGGGGGCAAGGAAAAACATTCCATCAGACTCTGCTTTCTTTCCTATTTATCACAACAGTAATTGATAACGACTTGTGTAAATATGTTTAATCTGTCTCCCCATTGGATCCTAAACTCTTGGAGGCCAGGGACCCTTGAGTCATCAACATTGCCATGGTCCAGCAAGCTCATTATTTAAAGGACCTCAGTAAACAGCAAATGAAGAGTGAAATGAGGGGACTTGCCCAGAGTGACCTGGCGGGTCGATGGCAGTCAGGCATTTAAATCAGCTTTTTTCAGGCACTGATTTCTTTCTACCACATTGTAAGCTTGGGAAGGCCCCTGTGATGCAGTCATTCTGTTTTTTCTTTTGGAGACTGAAACTTCTGTTCTCTTTGTAATTGGTTTTTAGTGATAACAAGTAATATGTGATTGCTATAGAGGAAAAATGAGAAAAAAAGGAAAAGTTTAATTAAGTCACTCTGAGTACCCAAGGGTTTATATCCTTTTCCATGCTTTCATGCATCCATGCATAAAATATGTATTCACAAATATAGAAAATCTTTGTATGTGAGTATGGGATTAAATAAACCAGTAGCATGTCAGTAACTATAAAACATTTTTAATGACTCTATGTTGGAGAATGTGTCATAATTTTTAAATTGGTCCTGTTGATAGACAACATGGGGTATTTCCAATGTTTCACAATAAGAGAGAATACTATAATGAGCATGAAGATGGGATTTTAAATTTGTGGTTTTGGTTCCTTTGCTTGCCTTCTAGTTACTAATTAACCTTGATAGGCGATGTTTTAGTGAAGTCTGTGTTTGACTTTCTTATGGTTTTATTAGCAAGGCAAGTGTTGAGGGAAACAGTTCATCCTGAAAAAACACATGAGAATGTATTAAAATGTACCCAGGGAGGGGTATTTGGCAACTGAACTTTTTATTTTTCAGTCTCTGCTCCTACAGGAGATTTGGAGTGAGGAAAGATAGTAGGGAAAAGGACACAAGAGGAGAGTTAACACAAATAAGTACTTGCCCTGCACTTGGTTTGATGGGGCGTGTAGGCTGCAGGAAGATGCTTAAAATAACAAAGAACAAGGGCCATGAAAGTTGAAAGTTTTATATGCATTTTTTTCAAAATTGTACAATTCAGAAGGGTTAAAAAAAAGTGAAAACTCTCCATTCTCTCCCCTCTCCACTCTCAACAGACTTCTCTATGCACAGATATATATTTCGTAACAATAGAAAGATTGTACTACACATGCCATCCTATAATTTATTTATTTAACCTGGTTAATCTATTCATGGTCAGTGTGTAGAAATCTGTCCATACTTTCATAGGGGGAATATTATTCATTGTATAAATATCATAAATTATTGAACTAGTCAGGCACCACTCAATGATGGGGATACTCTCTGAGAAATGTGTCATCAGGCAATTATATCATTGTTCGAACATCATAGAGGCACGTGCACAAACGCAGATGGTAGAGCCTACAACACCCCAATGCTGGATGGTATAGACTATTGCTCCTAGGCTATAAGGCTGTACAGCGAGTTACTATACAAATAAACAAAATTAAATCAAGCACAAGGGAAAAGGATGCAATCAAGAGACACAGTAAACACAGAATGTATGAGGCTGCGGCTGGTGTAACACAGCATACTGTTTTACAGCAAAGTTTTTTTAGAAGTAGCGTACACTCTAAAATAATGATAAAAAGTATAGTATAGTAAATACGTAAACTAATAACAGTCCTTTATTATCGTTATCAACCTTTATTAGCATTATCAAGTAATATGCACTGTACATAATTGTACGTGCTATACTTTTATACAACTGGCAGCCCAGTAGTTTTGTTTACACCAGCATCACCACAAACATGTAATGCATTGCACTATGATGTCATTAGGTGATAGGGATTGTTCTGCTCTATTATCATCTTACGGGACCACCATCTTTTATGCGGTCTGTCTTTCAACTGTCGTATGGTACATGACTATTGTCACTTTTTTTTTAAACATGCAGTTCCTCTGATTCTTTTTTTATTTTTTTGTACATTTTTTTTTTTAATTGAGGAAAGGGGACAGGACTATAGTGAGGAACAGTGTGTACTTCCAGAACTTTCTTCCAAGTCAAGTTGTCCTTTCAATCTTAGTTGTGGAGGGTGCTGTTCAGCTTCAAGTTGTCCTTTCAGTCTTAGTTGTGGAGGGCGCAGCTCAGCTCCAGGTCCAGTTGCCGTTGCTAGTTGCAGGGGGCGCAGCCCACCATCCCTTGCAGAAGTCGAACCAGCAACCTTGTGGTTGAGAGGACGCGCTCCAACCAACTGAGCCATCTGGGAGCTCAGTGGCAGCTCAGCTCAAGGTGCTGTTCAATCTTAGTTGCAGGGGGCAGAGCCCACCATCCCTTGCGGGACTCGAGGAATTGAACTGGCAACTTTGTGCTTGAGAGCCCACTGGCCCATGTGGGAATCAAACCGGCTACTTTCGGAGTTAGGAACATGGAGCTCTAACTGCCTGAGCCACCGGGCCGGTCCTGTTGTCACTTTTTTGATGTGTGTTGAGACTAACGTTTTTGTTTTACCGTGATAAACAGTATTCTAGTAAATATTCTTGCAATTTCTTATTATTCTTGCAATATTCTTAAATATTCATGCAATATTTTTTTGCCCTTTAGCTAGAATTTATACAGGACAAATTCTTAGAAATAAGTTGATAGGTCATAGGGAAAGCACACTTTAAATTTTACATATTTTGCCCAATTGCCTTCCAAAAAGATTATACCAGTTTAAACTCCTTTGAAAAAGAAACCCAGCAATATATAGAGATATGAAGTAAAAAAAGAAAATTCTCTCTTCCCCAGCCATTTTACTCCAGAGAGATAGCCATTATTTATAGTTTGGGTATCCTTCTAGACTTCAGATTTTGCAAATAAATGATAATGTTATGCAGATGGAAGCATATTCTGCCACTGCTTTTTTTCAATTGACAGTATATCCTGTCTCTCTTTCCATTTCAATATTTATTGAATAGTATAGTGTCTACTATTGAGTCAAGGGACTCTGCTGTGGTTATGGTAAGCTAAGAATGGGGGCCTGGTGAGCATTGCTTGTTTTTCCTGCTTGTTTGTAGTTGAGGTGGGCATGCTGCCTTGAGCATCTTTGGGTTTGTCTTCTTGCATACTTCCGCAGGATTGTTGATTACAACCCCCAAATGAGGATGCTTTTGTAGCCAGTTTCTTTATGTGTTTCAACTTCATATGTGCATTTAATTTCTTCTCCCCTCTCTGAATTGAAGTGAGTTTACAGATGGGTTATACAGTTGGGAGCTGGATAGCATCAGTTCTAGATAAGAGTTTGGTGAATGGTATAGGACACTGTACAGGGTAAAAAAGTCTATGCACTATGCTAAAAGGGCTTCAGGGCCCTTTGAGCAGCATCTTGACATTTACCAGTGTTTTATCACTTAGGTAGCATGCTGCTTCTGTGCTCTGCAACTGGCCGACAGGCACAATGACCACAGTTAACATGAACGATTTTTTTTTTTTAAGGAGGGCACAGCTCACAGTGGCCCTTGCGGGGATCGAAACTGCAACCTTGGTGTTATTAGCACCATGCTCTAACAAACTGAGCTAACTGGCCACCCCATCAACAATATTTTTGGTTGAGACCATTCATGGTTTATGTTGGAATGTTCTCAGAATTTCCTTCCTAACTTCCTTCCTTCCTTCCTTCCTTCCTTCCTTCCTTCCTTCCTTCCTTCCTTCTTTGCTTCCTCCCTCTCTCCCTCGCTCCCTCCCTCCCTCCCTCGCTCCCTCCCTCCCTCCCTCCCTTCCCACCTCTGTCTCTATGCCTCCCTCCCTTTCTTATTTTAGCATTTCTTGCTCTTTTTCCCATCTTTATTTTACTATTTTCATTTTTTAAAATTTTGATCTCTCTTTCCATGAACTTTCCTGACCTGGTATGTATTGCTTTTTATGGAAAATTTAAAATATGAAAGTAGAATATTACAGTGAATGCCATGTCCCTTCACTCAGCTTTGATGACTGTACCTCAGTCTACTTCCTGCCCTCCTCCCATGTTATTATTTAACAGTTTTATTAAGATAATTTGCATACCATACAATTCACCCATTTAAACTCTATAATTCAATAACTTTTAGAATTTTCAGTGTCGTACGAGGTGTGATTAAAAAAAATACGGTGAATATTTAAATGTTAAAAATTTATTACAGTAAAAGACACATTGCCCTCAAAATATGCCCCCTTGCTTCAAACACACTTATCCCATCATTCTTGCCACTTCCTGAAGCAGTTCTGGAAGTCCTCTTTCATGAGTGTCTTTAGTTGTGCTGTCGTGGCTGTCTCGATGCCCTGAATTGATTCAAAACATTTTCCTTTCATGGTCATTTTGACTTTGGGGAAGAGCCAGAAGTCGCATGGTGCCAGATCCGGTGAATAAGGTGGATGAGGACACACCAAATGTTTTTATTTGACAGAAATTCCAGTACTAGAAGCGATGTCATGATAGAGGATGAAGTAATGACACTCACGAAAGAGGACTTCCAGAACTGCTTCAGAAAGTGGCAAGAATGATGGGATAAGTGTGTTCAAAGTGAGGGGTTGTATTTTGAGAGGGATTAATGGCAATGTGTTCTTTACTGTAATAAATTTTTTAATTCAAACATTCACCGTATCTTTTAATCACATTTTGTATATCCATTACTACAATTAACTTTAAGACATTTTTGTTACCCCAAAAGAACACCCCATCCCACTCTTTGGATCTTACCCCCAATCTCCTTATTCCCCAGCCCCTGGCAACCATTAATTTACTTTTTGTCTATGGATTGACCTATTCAGGACTTATGACATAAATGAAATCATACAATACATGTTCCTTTGTAACTGGCTTTTTTCACTTCGCATAATCTTTTCTAGGTTCCTCTACATGGCAGCATATATCAGTACTTCATTTCCTTTTATTGCCAAATAATATTCCATTGTATGTATATACTACATATTGTTTATCCATTCCTTTGTTGATAGACTTTTGGGTTATTTCTACTTTTTGGCGCTTATGAATAGTGCTACTGTATAAGTTTTTGTGTGGACATGTGTTTTTATTTGTCTTGGATATATACCTAGGAATTGCTGGGTTACTTGGCAACTCTATTTAACTGTTTGAGGAACTGCCAGATTGTTTTCCACAGCAGCTGTACCATTTTACATTCCCACCAGTTGTGTCTCGGAGTTCCAATCCTTGTGTTATTTTGAAATAAATCCAGATATAATTTCATCTTAAAATACTTCAGTATGTATTAATACAAGATGAAGATTTCTTTTTCAAACATAACCACTAACAATAATTTCTTAACAGAATCAAATATTCAGTCAGTGTTCAAATTTCTAGTTATCTCTAAATTTCATAAACATTATTGTAATAGTTTGTTTGAATCAGCGTCCCAATAAGGTCCATGTATTATGTAAGGTTCGTATGTCTTTTAAATATTTTAATCTACAAGGATTAGCTCCACACCTCTTTCTCTTTTTATTTTTGCCTTGTAATTTATTTTGCCTTTGAAGAAACTAGGTCTTTTATCCTGTAGCAGTTTCCACAGTCCAGATTTTGTTGACTACATGCTTGTGGTGTTATTTGACATGTCCCATTGTCCCCTTTATTTCCATTAAAATGGTGATTGGATCCAGGTGCTTGATCAGATTTAGGTTTTGTTCTTTTTGTTTTTTTGCAAGGTTACTTCACAAGTGCTTCTTCCCTTAGGAGACACATTAATATCTGGTTATCATTTTTTGTGATGCTAATAGCTGTGAACAATCAATGCCTAGATTTTCCTTCCTTTTATAACGCAAGTTGTATGACTTTATTTTTTATAGTAAAGGGAAAGAAATGGGTTTCCTTTGTGGTAATTAATTCTATAATCTTGGTGGCTCTGTGTCCTACGGAAATGCAGGATAACTCATTGAATTGTTTCTGGTGGGTTATTTCTGGGATAGATGTCCTAGCTCTTTGAATGGAAGAGTTTCTCGGGACACTAGTACACTATTTACAGTTACTAGCTTTGCCACAGGATTCTCTTATACCTCTGAAAGCCATCTAGAACATGTTGATATTAATACAAATAAGTATATAAATTGTTGGAGGAGGGGCTAACTTAAAGAAGATGATTTTTTTAAATGGTAAACTTTTATGTTTAAAATTCTTTTGTTTGAGAAAATATGTTGTGTGGAGTCAGCACAGGTTATGTTGGTCTCCATGGATTCCAACATGTAACCTCAGGTGCAGTGTGGTATAGTGGTTAAAGTCATGGGTTCTAGAAATGGACTACCTCGGGTTGAATCCTGACTCTCCTACCTAACACCTGTTTAATCTTGGGAAAGTTACTCAATTTTTTTGTGCTTCAGTTTCTGTATCTATAAAATGGTGTGGCTTGCTGTGCTTTTCCCTCCATCACAGGTGTATGGAGCACCTGCTCTATATCCAGCGCTATGCCAGGGGCTGTGGAGACCATAAAGGAATTATACAGCGGCCCTTATTATTTTGTATTTTGGGGCCTGTAACTGTATTGGCATTGTTCCCCTGGGGTGCTTCAAAATTGGTCATTCTACAAACTGATTTTGAAAAATACGGAAATGGTTCATGAAATCAATGTAGAGGGTGGTGACTGGCTTTTTATAAGAATGAAATAGAGCACTATAGAAATTATCAGAGTGTACCCTGCATAGTAAGGGTAATTATTATTTTGTGAAACTTTTCTTTCATTTATGGATATTTGTTTTGGAACTAGGTTACCATACAGAATATGGGTTATATTCTTGCCATGGGTTATAAGCAAGTATATGAAGAACACTATAATATGCAGGATTATTTTTATTTAAAAATAATTCATGTTCTTTTAAAAAATTATTTAAAAAATTGGAACAAGAGCTAGGTCTATCCTAAGTATATTAATTTCCTGTGCCATGACAAATTGCCACAAGCTGATGGCTTAACAAACAGTTATTTATCTGCTCCAAGTTGTGGAGGCCAGAAATCTGAAATCAAGGTGTTGGCATCTCTGAAGGTTCCAGGGGAGAAGCAAGTCCTTGTCTCCTCCAGCTTCTCTTGGCTGTTGGAGTTTCTTGGCATTCCTCAGCATTCCTCCAGTCTCTGCCTTCCTTTTTCTCTTCACATCAGTTTCTCCTCTCTTCTCTTTTGTCTCTCAAATCTCCCTCTGCCTTTCTTCTTATAAAGACACTTGCCAATGGACTTAGGGCCCACTTGGATAATTCAGGATGGTCTTCTCATCTCAAGATCCTTCATTACATCTATAGAGACCCTTTTTCTAAGTAAGATAGTAATCACAGATGCTAGGGATTAGGGCCTGGGCATCTTTTGGGGTTCATGGGGGGCACCACTCAACCTGCTACACTAATTGAAAAGTGAAGTGTTGCTCTCCATACCCTGTAATCGTCCACCCAGGCCAACCACTGTTAGTCCTTAACAGAAGCCGTAAGTGAAATGAATCATCCTGCTGGACATGATGGCATAGCTCGAAAAGGAAAAAGTAATGACGAAGCATAAAAATTGTCAGATAAACTCATGAGTAAGTTTAACAACCTCAAAGTGATACACTTGGCTCTGTTTTCTCTGAATGGTGAAGGCCTACTGTTTCTCAGAATTAAAGTAAGATTCTTCAGTGTCTTGAAGGTCCATGAGCACTTGGTTGGGGCAAATTGTAGGCTAGATATGTCATTCGTTACTGGTGTCTAAAGCTTCATAATATTGGGATGAGAGCGTAAGTTGTTAAAGCTAGCCATGTTCCTTGCTTGAAAGAACATACATTTGTCTTTGGTACATGTACCCGTCCTGTGACCTTGAGGCTAGAAAGCTTGCTTGCCATCTGGCCTCCATGGGAAGTTCCCCTGGAGGCCCACACAGAAGCGGGGAATCCCGCCATGGCCGAGGCTGTCCTTGTGGGTGGAAAGGGAATGTCTCTTGTGTTCCTGGGAATCTCCCTATGTAATGCTGAGGAATGCCAAGAAACTCCAACAGCCACCAGTAGCTGGAGGAGACACGGAATGACTGATAGGCCAGGCTGGATCATGTCTTGATCAGAGTGAAATGGCCATTATAAGGACAGTTAGGAACTAATGAATGTAGACAGTTTGTAAAAATAAATTGAAATACTGTCAGTTTTTTGGGGGGATTCAAAGAAGTCAATGCTATATTCCACACATACTTCACAACCCTTCTGATAAAAAAAAACCTCATTATAAAACAAAACAAAGAAACAAATAAAACCAGGTAATACAAATCCCAGTAATCCCATCACCCAAAGAAAACCTCTGTAAGCATTTTGTGTACTCCTTCTATCTTTATATAAAGTGCTTTTACTTGAACATACCAGCATTACTGCTGAAACATTGATTTCAGTAATGACCCTTGTCTGCCTTGCCTTTCTTGTACAGGCTTCAATAGATCCTCTAAAGGAAGAAGTCTCATTGGTAAGACTGGTGACTCATCTCTGATCTCTGGGAAAGTGGATCCAGGCTTTTCCGTGGATGAGTTTTCTGCCTCCATCCTCACTGGAAAACTGACGACTGTCTTTCTTCCAATTGTCTACACGATTGTATTTATAGTTGGTTTGCCAAGTAATGGCATGGCCCTGTGGGTGTTTCTTTTCCGAACAAAGAAGAAGCACCCCGCTGTGGTTTACATGGCCAACCTGGCCTTGGCGGATCTACTTTCTATCATCTGGTTTCCTCTGAAGATTGCCTATCATATCCATGGCAACAACTGGATTTACGGGGAAGCGCTTTGCAAGGTACTCATTGGCTTTTTCTACGGCAACATGTATTGTTCCATTCTCTTCATGACCTGCCTCAGTGTGCAGAGGTACTGGGTTATCGTGAACCCCATAGTGCATGCCAGGAAGAAGGCCAACATTGCCATTGGTGTCTCCCTGGGAATATGGCTGCTGATTCTGCTGGTTACCATCCCCTTGTATCTCGTGAAGCAGACCAGTCACATCCCAGCCCTTAATATCACGACCTGTCATGATGTTTTGCCTGAGGAGGTGTTGGTGGCGGACATGTTCAATTATTTCCTCTCTCTGGCCATTGGAATCTTTCTGTTCCCAGCCTTCCTCACAGCTTCTGCCTATGTGCTGATGATCAGAACACTTCAATCTTCTGCCATAGATGAAAACTCGGGAAAGAAGAGGAGGAGAGCCATCAAACTTATTGTCACCGTCCTGGCCATGTACCTGATCTGCTTCACTCCTAGTAACCTCCTGCTTGTGGTGCATTATTTCCTGATTAAACATCAGGGCCAGAGCCATGTGTATGCCCTGTACATCGCAGCCCTCTGCCTCTCCACCCTCAATAGCTGCATTGACCCCTTTGTGTATTACTTTGTGTCACAGGACTTCAGGGATCATGCAAAGAATGCTGTCCTTTGCCGAAGCGTCCGCACGGTAAAGCGGATGCAAATATCCCTCTCATCTAAGAAATCCTCCAGGAAATCCAGCTCTTACTCTTCAAGTTCAACCACAGTTAAAACCTCCTACTGAGTTTTCCAGCTCCTCTGGTGGAAGTTTTACAGGAGAGTTTGGAGCCTGCTTAATGTGATGGGGATGTTTCTGTTGTTTCCTAAGCCAAGCAGGTCTCACCACATACCATGTATATGCAGCCACTCTCAGGATTGCTGGAAGCTTCCCTGTTTGCATGAGGAAAACCCCCAAATTACATGGATGTCAGTTTCAGAATTCATCTACTCAGATGCTCCCAGAAATGGAACTTACAGAAACAGACTTTTTAGAAGGTGGCGAAAACACAGAAACCAAGTGACTTGCAAAAAACAAACAAACTAGTTTTGATGTGAAGACTAAGTTCTTAGCTGAAATCCATTTCTTGTACATCAATCACAGTCTTGTTGGGGCTTAAGGGCCCTCAGAGGTGATCAGTCCACTTGACTGACTTGACAGATGAGGAAAAGAAAAGGTGAAGGGGCTGTCCAGAGTCGGGTTTCCAACCAATGGCAGCAAATTAGGATTGGACAGCAGAATTGGTCATGGGCGTTCTTTTACCACTCATCGAAATCCGTGAGGATCTTGTTTAAAAACGAATGTTCATCAGACTTAGGAAGGAGAGCTCAGAGCCTGGGAACGGGGCCCAGGAACCTGCATTTTAACAAGCCTCTGCCTGATGCTCACACACAACAAGGTTTGTGAACCACTGACTGGTCTGGGTGCTGCGTCCACTTGACAAGGTGCCATGGTGGTTTTTGAAATGAAAAGAAAACAGAATGCTTTGTGTCTCTTTTTTTGTTCAGCTTGTAATGAAATCTGTTGACTTATTGGGTCTTTCAATTTCTTTATTAATCCTTTGAGCCTTTGTATGTATCATTGTCAATTCAAGGAAAATGCAATAAGGATTTAAAACACGGAAATACAGATTTTTGTGTAACTTTTTATTGACTTCAGCGAACTCTTCAGGTAGTCTGAGTTTTACAACTGAGAATAGAAGTGACCATTTAGTATTGTAAGGAATTATTGTCAGACTATTTATTGTCAGTTTTGTTCTCTTGTTATCAAATATGAAGTTATAACGTCTTCATTGGTTTTGAACCACATCTGTTTGGAAAAGAACAGTAAGATAGCTGTGATTTGCAATATATTTAAGAGGTACTTGACTCCCAACTGACTTTATATAACTGTTGTATTTGTGACTTTTTGAAATGTTTATCTTATTGTATGATTTATAAATAACACCTGAATTTTTTTCACAACTTATTTCTGAACTGCGCGCGTGCGTGTGTGTGGTGTGTGTGTGTGGGTGTTTGAGGGAAGGAAAGTAATAAGGGAAGCAACAGCATCGCTCTTCTAAGAAGAAATGATGTGATACACATTTTTACATAAATAGGATCGTACTGTACATATTGCTCTGTGATAATTGTTTTTCATTTAACCCCATTTTAGAATTCTTTCTATGTCTGCATCTATAGGTTGCAGTTTTAAAGGATATAGACTATTTGATATTTTGCATATATTGTGATGTATTTAGTCATTTCCCTACCTGTGGTTCCTGAAGTTGTCCCTCCTCCCCTATTAAAACAGTGCTGCGTTGAACATCTTTGCGAAGACATCTTTGTGAATATTTCTGTAGGATGAGTTCCTGGAAGTAGAATGGCCAGCTGCAAAGTTAGATGCCTGTTTTAAATTTTGGTAACCCTTGACAGATGGCCTTCAGTAATTTATACTTCTACCAAAAAATACATTTGTACCAATTTTCTGAAATGCTCATCCACACTTGATCCACCACCAGTCTTCTGAAATTTTACCAATCTGATTGGGGGAAAAAAACCCTCAACTCTTAATTTGTATTGAAGCAGCATAGTCTAGTGGCTAAGAGTGCAGGTCCTGAGCTGCCAGGCAGGGCTGAATTCTGACTCCTTCATTTTTTTGTTTTGTTAACTTAGGGAAGCTACTTCTCTGTGTCTCAGTTTCCTCATCAGTAAAATGATGATGATGATAAATATCTTCCTCATAGAGTTATTAGGATTAAATGTTTGGCACATTTATGTGCTCATAAATATAAAATTTGTTATATTGTGCCTCTGTCTGCTAATGAGATCTCATTTCTGATCTGTCACTTTTTCACTTCAGTGCCAGTTGTATCCTGCCTTCCTTGCTTTCTCTGCTTTGAGTCTCCTAGCAGGCTTGTGAGGTTGTCCCATTTTACAGGTAAGAAAGCAAAAGATGGCGGATATAGGATAAAAGGGAGCAGAAACAAATGGCTCACGTGCCTTGCAGGTGGTCTATGGGCTGATTCAGTGGAAAAAATTTTTTTGGTATTTGCCATTTCTTTATTAGTCATTTTTATAATATATGCTGATGTTAAAAAACAAACTGAACAAAAATATATAAATAAAAAATTTTCTTCTTTGCCACCTATGCTCTTTCTCATTTCCCAGAAGGCTAATTTTTATATTTCTACACAATATATTCTTCAAATAAGAA
This sequence comes from Rhinolophus sinicus, assembly GCF_057876585.1. Lineage (NCBI taxonomy): Eukaryota > Metazoa > Chordata > Mammalia > Chiroptera > Rhinolophidae > Rhinolophus > Rhinolophus sinicus. Next base: position 49,170,999 of record NC_142503.1, read on the forward strand.
TGAATATATAAAAAGAATGAGTATATGTATATACATATATATATATATATATGTATATAGATAAATAAAATTAGCTTCTAAATCAGTTCATATGGATCTTCCTCATTTTTAATGACCAGGTAGTATCCCATGTATGGATAATCAGAATGTAATCATTATATTATTGAAGATGAGGTATTTTTCTTGGTTCATTTTTACCGAGTTTTTAAATCTATATTAAGTGTAAAAGAAAGGATTTGAAACATAGACTCATAAGAATGTTTGCTGAAGCAAAAGCTTTTCAAATCATTTTTGTTTCTTGTGCCTTGTTAGGGCCCGATTACACGTATGAGGAACTCCAGGTCTGAGCAGAGAAGTGCCCTGGATATGGTTGTCCTTGCTCTTGCCTTAGCAATCTTATTGTGGTCTGATTTTAGCTCTTTGCCTTAGCAATCTTATTGTGGTCTGATTTTTCTAAACTGTGAAATTTTGAATATTTTTGCATTCCACTGGCTCCATTTACTAAAAGAGGGCTCTCTTAATGTGGATTTGTGTCCCACTGTGCGGAACACATGCTAAACTGACTTGATTGGAGTTGTTTTAGTGGGCATTTCCTTGTATGTCAGTTTGATTGTTTGCAGCAGGAGTTTCAGCCAGGATTCCATAAATCCTGGGGCTATAATCTCATCAGTATGCATAGTTGAGTGATTACATCTTTGTTCCTGTAACTTTCACCCTTTGGAGGCCCCTGAGAGGACTGGCATGAATATATTACCGAATCAAAGGTACAGTTTGTCACTGCAGTTCCAGGTCTCTTTGATTAACATGGGTTTGTGCTGCAGAGTTTGGATGTCCTAAAAGAGAAGGTTCTGATTCCACACTAGTCAAAGGCATATGTCTAGTTTTCCCCACCCACTTCCAATTCTGAAATAGAAAAAAACAAACCCTGAGGAATCGAGTCCTCTCTTTTATTCGAACCTTAGAACTTCACTGAGATGGTTGTTCTGTTTAAAGGTAAATAATTGGAGTCACTCTTTGGAAATGTTTTTATTGAGGGCGAGTATGAAGAATTCTGTGGTTTGGATATGAGCTGCCCTGGCCTCTACCAGTTGGTCAATCTATGGAATATTTCCCAGCTTCTATCTTTATTGGTGAGAAATTAGGCACAACTGGAGTTCTGCTTTAATGCAGAAACGACAGCGTAAGCCTGTGGGCTCCATCACAAACTCTAAGCAAACCATCAGCACCTAGCAGTTGTCTGAGTGGCTCATTTGTTCATCTTGTATAGAGTTGTTATAATATTATTGCTCTACTAAATATAAATAATTAAATCAGGATTCCTACCTTAGCAGCAGTCCAGTCGTGGGACTTAATGTTCTCAGTGAAATGCATCAATATTAAAAACAGAAATAACCAGCGGCAGCCAGTTAGCTCAGTTTGTTAGAGCTTGGTGCTCTTAACAAGGTTGCCGGTTCGATCCCCACAGGGGCCACTGTGAGCTGCGCCCTCCACAACTAGATTGAAACAACTTCTTGACTTTGAGCTGATGGGTCCTGGAAAACACACTTAAATAAATAAAAGTTTAAAAACAAAAACCAGAAATAACCAGTCCTCCAGTATTTGACCTACTCAAAAGCCTTTAAGGTCTTCAGTGTGGGAAAACAAAGGACAAGAAGGCTTAGGAACGGCCATTATTTTGGCTTATCCCTCTTAACACTGTTTCGCTTAAATCTTTTAAAAAGTAAATATTTTAAGATCGTAAAAGAAATAAGTAGTTATTGTAAATAAGTCTGAGAATATAAGAGCATATAGTTAGAAGTGAACATATCCTCTCCCTACCCTATCATGTCAGAATCCAGTACTTCTTTTGTATATTCTTTGAGATTTCTATGCATGGGTAAACGTGTACAAATACACTTTTTTAGTAAAAGGATTTGTATTATGTATTATTTATATACATAACCAATTACCTCAAAGGGTAATGGCTTAAAACAACAAAAAGCATTTACTAAGTTGAACAGTTTCTCTGGGTCATGAATTCAGGAGCAGTTTGGCCACATGGTTCTGGCTTGGGGAGCTCATGTTGCAGTCATCTGAAGGCTTGACTGGGTTTGGAGGATCCACTTCCGGTGTGGTCCTCTCACAGGACTGGCAAGTTGGTGCTGGCGGTTGGCAGGAAGCCTCTGTTCCTCTCCATGTGGGCCTCTTCATAGAGCTGCTCGAGTGACCTCGTAGCACAAATGTTGGCTTCCCCCAAAATGAGTGATCCAAGAGAATAAGGAAGAAGCCTTTCTTTTAGAACCTAACCTCAGAAGTCACAAAACATCACTTCTACCATACTCTATTGGTCACACAGACTAGCTCCAATTCGATTTGGGAGAAGATTTCATAAGCGCATTAGGAGGCAAGGATCATTGGGGGCTATATTGGAAGCTGGCTACCGCAATATGTATATTATCAAAAAGAAAAAAGGAAAAATGGCGACGGAGCTGCCATGCCAGAGGAACTGCCTTGCTTGTCTTATGCCTCAAACCTTTGGAGTGTTAAAACAGGACAAACTTTTGGACTGGGTCTAAAGCAACCATGTGTCCCAAAGAATTGCCAAGATAACAAGGAAGCAGATATGACTACCAGACTGATTACTATTGGACAGAAAATTAAAAACATTTAGAATTAACATTACTGTGTTGTGTTACCTGCACCAATAGAAATGCCTTCTGTTGATGTAATTGATCCCCTTTGTCATAAATACCCATTGCCTTTGTCTCCTAATTGGAACAGGGTTTCTCCCCAGTTAGTTCATCCTGAACAGCTCTTCTTTGATCCCAAATAAATGCTTGTTGCCTCTCACTCTGAAAGGCCCTTTTAGGTTGACAATATGAACATATCTTGGACATTATTTCCATATTAACACTTATACCGTATTTCCCCGAAAATAAGACCTAGCCGAACAATCAGCTCCAATGTGTCTTTTGGAGCAAAAATTGATATAAGACTTTTTACTATAATATAAGACAGAGTCTTATGTTAATTTTTGCTCCAAAAGACGCATTAGAGCTGATTGTCTGGCTAGGTCTTATTTTCGAGGAAACATGGTAGCTTGACCTCATTATTTTAAATAAATGTATCCATTGTACAGATATAAGGAATCCTCGAGCTTTTCGGTAGCTTCTGTTTTTTTTGCTATATTTGTATTGCTACCCATGCAATATTTGAGTGAATATCTTTTTATATGTTTACATACTTGTTCATTCAATATTCTTCCATCATGTACTATGTGCCAAGTCATGTTCAAGGCAGTGAGTGACATTGTGGAGAGCAAAATAGACAAGAGCTCTTTTCTCATGGAGTTCACTTTCTAATTAGAGACTGAAAAGAAGAAAAATAGGGTCCGGCCTGGTGGCTCAGGCCGTTGGAGAAGGCTGCCGGTTCGATTCCCACATGGGCCAGTGAGTTCTCAACCACAAGGTTGCCAGTACAACTCCTCCAGTCCCGCAAGGGGTGGTGGGCTCCGCCCCCTGCAACAAAGATTGAACACGGCACCTTGAGCTGAGCTCCCGGATGGCTCAGTTGGTTGGAGTGCGGGCTCTCAACCACAAGGTTGCCAGTTCGATTCCTCGAATCCCACAAGGGATAGTGGGCTGCACCCCCTGCAACTAACAATGGCAACTGGACCTGAGGCTGAGCTGCGCCCTCCACAACTAAGACTGAAAGTACAACAACTTGAAGCTGAACAGCACCCTCCACAACTAAGATTGAAAGGACAACAACTTGACTTGGAAAAAAGTCCTGAAGTACACACTGTTCCCCAATAAAGTCCCGTTCCCCTTCCCCAATAAAATCTTTAAAAAAAAAAAAAAGAAGAAAAATATCCAATAGTCGTAAATTCTAAGAAAGTGTAAGTGCTAAGAATATTTTGTACTAGGGGATCAGAGAAGGTTGCTAAGAAGGCAAAATTTAAGTTGTAATATAAAGGCCAAGAAAGCCACCATGGGAGGATCCCAAATAAGGGCTTTGTGGGAATGAGTGAGGGGGGAAGAGTAGTATGAATGAGTGGAGAGAGAGGCAGGTGCTGGCTGGAGAACTGAAGGACTTGGAAGGAGTAAGGAACTTGACTTTCATTCGAGGTGGGATGCCATAGGCTTGTTTTACTGGTAATTTTAAAAGTCACTGTTTACTGTGAAATAAGGATTACAGAAGGGCAAGAGGAGAAGCAAGAATAGGAGGACATTCTACCAATCCAACCAAAAGATGATGTTGGCTTAAATCAGGGTGATGATAGTGTTGGAGAGAAGGGAACTAATTTGGGCAATGTTTTGGAAGTAAAGTTCTCAGATTTGAGTAAATGCAGAATCAAGGAATTAAAGATCATGCCTAGAGTTTTTGCTTGATGGATGATGGTGAAATAATGAGTTAGCAAGTTTGGGGGTTGAATGTCAAGAGTTCTATTTTGGCCATAGCATCTAGAGTTTGAGGTACCTGTTAGACATCCAGGTAGAACTGATGTGCAGGGCATTTGGATATCTGAATCTGGATTTATTTGTTTATAGTGCTTAGGGCTGCAAATACAGGTTTGAGTCTTTGAATATCACTGGCTCTTTCAAAGCAAAGGTCTTGGTGAGATGCCCTGGGGGATAGAATATAGATAAAGGGAAGGAGGCCTAGGTCAGAAGCCTTTGGTACTTACACCTTTTGAGCAGAAAACGAACTAGTAAAAGAAACAGAAGGGTGGGCTACTGGGAGTGAAGGAAGTTCAGAGACTATGCTGTCTGTCAGGGAAGCCAAGGGACATAAAGGGGAGAATGGTCAATCACGTGGACTATTACTAAGAGGTCGAGTGAGAGAGAGAAGTGACCATTTGGTCTTACTACATGGAGAATATTGGTGACCTTGACCGGACTAGCAGTCTCAGTGGTGTGGTAGAGACAGAAAGCCAGAATTGGGGAGGGAGAGGGGGTGTTCAAGAAAGAATGAGAAGTAAGGAAGTGCACATAGAGATGGTAGATGATTTCGTATACCAAGTGTAATTGTGAAAAGGAACAGAGGATTGTGGGGCAAGAGAGGCAAAGAGTGAGTCTGTTATCTTAAGAATATGGAGATGAGTGTTATTCAGTAGAGAGATACTGTTGATGGGAGTGTCTGGATATACCCTATTTCTAGAAGTAGAATTTCTGGGTTAAAGGATATGTGTAATTTTGATCATGATAAATTGCCCTCTTGAGATGACGCATCAGTTCACACACCTGTGGCCTGTGCCTGTTTACCCACACCACTGTGAACACTGACTAGTCATGATCGTAAACACATGCAGAGCTATGAGTATCTTGAAAGAAATGAAGCTATGTCTTTCCTCCTTTATTTACTTTTGTATTTGGGGCATATTTTTCCTCCTGCAACTCCTCACAACTAGGGCAGTGACATTTGAAAGGTGCTGGACTCGGGGAAATTCAGTCTCATTTCTCTTTGTATTATCTCTGGAAGTAAACCCAAATTATTATTCTGGCTGGGCTGCAGAAAATTTCTGTTCATTTGGAACATCCTTCGTTCTAGAAAGTTCTCTCATTCTTTTGTGGCGAATTGGAGGGCATGGTTGCAGCTACTACAGCGGTACTTAAGACCTTGGAGTCTGAGCCCTGGAGATTAAGAGATTAATTCTCAGCATTGCCAGGTCTTGACTCAGGTCCAAGTTCCTTACTCCAGCTTCACCATGTAGCCCAGGGTAAATGACTTAAGTCCATAAAAGGGTTTAATTATAACTTCTATGTAGTACTGGGTATATAGATTTACTTACCTAATCCCAAGAAAGTAGTTTTAGCCAAGCCTTTGTGTTCTGAGCTCTCCCAGAAGCCACCTGGGCACCAGAGAGAACTGTGTCTAGTTCCTATTTTTAACAATTTTTCCCTCCAGCCAAAGATTTTTGTAAAAGGGGGTACTTTGTTAAAAGTATAACTGACTTATCAGAATTTATAATTTAAAAAAATGCAGAGGAAGGAGGGAAACGGTATTTCTTCCAATGATAGTTTCTGTTAATTACAACTGGAATTTTTTTTCTTTTTAAAAACATTAGTTGTGGAGAATTTTGTACTCATACAGAAGTTGACAGAATTGCGTAAGGAAGCTCATGTACCCATCATTCAGTCCCAATAACGATCAACAATTGTTCAGTTCTACCCCATCTGCCTCCCCATCCCGTTTATTCTGAAGCAAATCCCAGAAATCATATTATTTCACTTGTGTTTCAGTGACTCTAAAAGATAAGCAATTTAAAAATCACACCTTAAAAAAAAGCAGTTCCTTAATATCAAATATCCTGTCAGTGTTCAAATTTCCACTTGTCTCAAATGTCATAATTGGTTTCCTTGTTTAGTTTTTTTAAAAAAATCAGAATCCAAAAAAACCTCAAACATTGCGATTGGTAGCTGGCTTTTCAGTCTCCTAATTCATGTTTTGGGTCTTTTTTTTCCCCCTTGCAATTTATTTGTTGAACAAACCAGGTTGTTTGTAGATTTTCCCATATTCTGGATTTTGCTAATTGCACTCCACTGGCAATTTAAAAACCATACTATGGGAGATAAAAGACTGTTGACCAAGACTGATTAGACATCTGTCCACTTTGCATTTAAGGGAAGCAATTAGGAATACTAAAATGCTTATCATTTTGCTCTGCTATTTGGTGGTTGCCTTGCAGTGATATTAATGCCCTTAAGGATATGGAAGAACATCTGAATCTGGCTGGCTCTGCCTGGGAACTCCACCCTGACAGGATTTGTCATTAACTAGCAATGCAGACATTTCATGTGTGTCTCCTTCTCCTGCAGATTCATTCTGATCTTTCCAGAATGTCCATCATTCTATAATTCTACAGTTTGGATCCTCTTAATTTTCGTTTTCAGTTACGATAGACTAGAATAGTTATTTTAGAAAGTGATGTTTCAGTCTTCAGAACCTATCCTGGAGTTCCTTCTTTCAAGACTTTGTGTGTCTCGGACGTTTCCTGACCTGTGTCTTCCTCTCTCTTGTCGAATGGTGGTTCTCTGGGCCAAGAGTGATTGTGTGCCCAGGGCTGATGGTCCAGGCCTGCCCTGTACTGGCCACTCTGAGCAGAAGGAACACAAAGGGCTGTTGAGTCTTTTGGGAGGAGTCTTAAACGGGCTTCTGGGAAGACATGAGCAATGCTAAATTAAATCTCCTGTGATATCTAGGGAGGACAAGCCACACCTTGAAGATTCTCTGGATCCTTGACCTGGATGGAACAAGAAACCTGAATTTCTCAAGGTGAAGTGAGAGGCAGGAGGCCAGGATGGTCACAGGAGCCAGAAGGAAACTGTAGGGCAAAGGTCTATCAGAACCTCAGGGCTCTGAGCCATCATCAGGCTGCTGGCACTCTTTCTCTGTCTCTGTCTCTTTTTTTGTAGCCAACGTAATTCCTTTAGGGAGAGGAAGCCTCATTGCAACCACCCCGTGCCCTGTTTGCCCTCCCCAGCCCCTACCTTGCGGCTGGAGGCTTCCCACCTCCAACTTCAACTACTGTACTAGATTTACAAACAAGAATCTTCCACCCTGTTTTTTTTTGTTTTTGACCCTTCCGGGGGCCTTCTGAGAAGATGAGAATGCACCTGTCTTGAGTTCAGGGTGGAGATTAGCAGTCTTCCACTGAGGAGCCCTGGCTGGGAATCGTACAGGTCTGAGGAAGCCTTTATGGCTGTGGGAGTCCAGACTCAGGGCACTGCAGGCACGTTGGTCCTTATCCGGAGGGGAAAGCAGGAAGAGCTGTAGTAAACAGAATGGTAAGGCGCTGAGTTTCTCAAGAAACTGCTTGAGATGGACACTCCACCAGCGCCTTCTAGCGGTGAAGAGCAAGTGCTCTGGAGCCTGGTGCCCGGGGTTCAAATCCTCACTTCATCACCGTTGTGGCTTTGGGAAAGCTCTCTGTGCCTCTGCTTGAGGGCTATAAAACAGGACTCATAATGCTTCCTAAGATTTTTGAGGATGAAATGAATAGGATGCATTTAAACTGCCTAGAACAGTGCTTGGGCAGAGTCGATGCTAATTAATATTAGCTACTATTATTTTCGCTTAATCCAGTTCCTGCACGGGGACAGAGGAAAGCATGAGGTGATATGGGAACACTAGGAGGGATCATTGAGCATTCCAGGGAGCTGAGGGGTGTCGGGGGGGCGGAGGGCTTCCTTGGAGGGGCCGATGCCTGAGCTGAGTAACTGAGATTCCCAAGACCAGAATGTTAAGTGTGAGGCAGGTGGGGCAGGTGAAATGGCTGGGAGCACTTCCCTGAACTTAGATTTAACTCAGAGATGGTGGGGATTGTGGGGTTAAGGTAGAGAGGAGGTCATGTGTGCCTCCTGGCCCCTGAGGGAGGCTGATTTTGAAGAAGGGCAAAGTCGGTGCAGAAGGTGAGTTGGGGCTCTTACAGTAATAAAGGTAAGATGTGTTAAGGGCCTGAACCATTGTGCTAGGGATGGAGAGAAGGGAATGAGAGACTAAGGAGGTAAAACCTAGCAACTGATTGAATGAGAGGAGGAGGGACCAGAAATAGCATGACACTCAGGTTTCTAGTTTATGCAATCATGAAGTGAATGGGGGTATTGCTGTTGCTTGGGATGGCAAACGAAGGAAGAGCCCATCTGGACCAGATAAGTGAGCGGGGCAGGGGAGTGAAAATGATCACTTCAGTCTGGTATGACTTGGGAGTTTGAGATGCTGATGATTTATCTAAGGGGAGATGTCCTGTACTCAGTTTATTTATACTCTTCTCTGTCCCGGGTAGAGTGTCAAGTGATGAGGATACATAAACTAGAGTGAGATATTATACATTACACAGGAGAGAAAGAAGAAAGAAAAACAAGGATGGAATGTAAAATGGAGGAGTGAGGTTAATACAAAGTCTGAGGTAGGGTTTGGCTGAACTGTTTGGCTTGGCCTACAGTTTTGTTTGTCTCTTTATTTCTGCTTTTTTTTTTTGTTTGTTTTTTGAGTTGTAGTCTTAAAATCCAAGTGTTCTTAAAAATTGGGATTTCTGGCTTTTTCTGAAAAATACTGGAAATGCTGGGAGCTCTGAGCGATATTCTAATCTGGTAACAATGATCTGGATTTGAAGACCAGTCACCATTCGTAAGAGGCCCTGGGCTCTCCAATGTACCTCAGGCCCTTCAATCCCCTATTGTTTCCTCAACACTGATGTGGAGTGTCAGTCCCATTTATCATCATGGACTATTTCTCTGTACTTAGATCTCTATCAAATGTGAATAAGACAAAAATAAGTTGAGATTTTTCTTTCTTATTCTTGCTCCATTTTTCCTGTCTACCGTGTTTCCCTGAAAATAAGACCTAGGTGGACAATCAGCTCTAATGCATCTTTTAGAGCAAAAATTAATATAAGACCCGGTCTTATTTTAGTATAATATAAGATTGGGTCTTATCTAACATAATATAATATAAGACCAGGTCTTGTCTAACATAATATAATGTACAACTGGGTCTTATGTTAATTTTTGCTCCAAAAGACGCATTAGAGATTGTCCAGTTGATTGTCCAGTTAGGTCTCACTTTCAGGGAAACATGGTACATTAGCTACCTAGCTACATCACCCAGAAGCAGGCTGATGCTCACTGTTTACGACAATTGCCCATTTTGATCAGTACCTGTGTTATACCTGTTGTTAAATCGTTTGAACATAACCACTGCTGTAGGTATTTGAATTTATGACAGGTAGTAAAACCATGTATTTGGCTTAGGTATCTGCAGACTGACTCTGAGCCTTCTAGCAGACAGAGGACACATCTGTGGGGCAATTCATAGTCTCTATAAGAAGATTGTTTAGGCCAGTCAGGACTCTTCTCAACACAAAGGCCACACAGAAATTTCTGTTGAGAGTCTTCATAGAGAGGGAACGCTGTATTCAAACAATGTCCATCCCTGGAGTAGATACAAATCTAAGGCTGATTCTAGAAGCTTCCCACAACATAATCAAGTGTCATTTCTCCAAAGCACAACTGTGTGAGCAATTCTTGGGGAGGCCAGTCTGATACAATTCAGTAACCCAATTCTCCATTGAACTAATACAGGGATAATTTTAGATAGTTTAGACCAGGGGTGTCCAAACTTTTTTCAATGTTTTTCACCAAGGGCCGTATGCGGTAAAATACACAAATAGCTGGGCCGCTCACTCGAGGTGAAGTACATATTGCCTCACCTGGTTTATTTAAGTAAACTAAATATATTTTTGGAATTTGCTGCGGGCCAATTAAAAATGGATTGCGGGCCTCAGTTGGCCCGTGGGCCACAGTTTGGACACCTCTGGTTTAGACTATCTGGGGAAATTGATGGACTCTATAAATTTGCCATAGATGGTCCAAGGACGTGATGCCTGGACTTGCAGCAGGCACCTTGTGACTGTCAGGGGACAAGTCAGGGGTGATAGCCAACATGCAGAAGATAGTGAAGAGAAAAGACAAAGGTCTTGGGTCCTTGATGACATTGCTGAAACACTGAAAGAGCCAACCCTTATTGTAAAAGGTAACTAACACATGCCCTTATTAAGTTTTAAACACTTTTATTTAGTTCTAATATTTGCTGATAAATACATCATAACTAGTTGAGCCCATAACCAATTCAAGTCCAAAGAAAGCGCAATAAAAGTCACAATCTAATTTCTCCTCCTGAGTGTAAGTATTTATATAAGAAGAAAATAACTGGGCTATGAAAAACACTGGCATTTCATAAGAAGTTCTAGGTCTAGATTCTAGGAGAGTGGAAATAAAACGGTACTGATATGACTCTCAGGGGTCTCAGGTCTCGGGTCAGGGTTGGAAAAATAGATGTGGGAATTGAAATCATAGTTTGTAGGTGAAACCATCACAGTAGATGAAATTGCCTAGGTTGACCACACAGAGCAATGGAGAATACCCACATTTAAAGGGCAAGCATTAGAAGACAGGATCTGCTAAGGAAAGAACATAGGAGAAGAAGAGTTGGAGAGGTTTGAGGAAAATCAGCATAGCAAGAGCCCACAGAAATCAAGAGAAGAAGCTTCAGGAAGACAGAAATTAGAAGCAAGGTCAAATACAACCCACTAATATAAAGACTTGCATATATCAAATGAAATCTGGGCTTCCACACATACTCCCTCAGAGATGTCATTCTGTAGCAAAACATTTCCCTGACCCATCCCATTCTTGTTTTTAAAAACCAAACCTGGTGTTGTCCACAGGAACTTTCTTACGTAAGATTTTTAGAAACAATAAACAACAGTTTATAATAAAATTTAACTCTTTGAGCTCCTAGGAACTTCTTATTTAGTTTTTGACTGCTATTTTCTCAGCCAGTTTTTAAAATGGCTTCCTGGAGGTTCTTGTCTAACCAGAATTTGAAGCCTTTGCTAAAAGATGGAACTGTCAGAACAAATATCAATTTGTCAATTATCTTTTAATAGGTACAGGGGGTGGAGCCTTTCTTGAGGCAATCAATATGGAGTTGCAGAAGTATGTGTAACCCAAGGGATACCTGACACACTTAGAGGCCTTCATTCCTTCTCAGTCTTCTCCCATTGCTCTTGCCAGCCCACTCATGGCATAGGCTGGTTCAGGGAGCATCATGCCAAGAGTAAGGTGAGAGCAAATAGCTGATCCAACTGAGATCCAATGTGTCCATCATCCAAGGACAGTGGTAAGAAGAGTGGGGGCTAATTGTTACAAAGTCTAAAACACAAATTCTTCAGAAGTAGCCTCTGAACACAATTATAAGTTGTTATAAATGAGTTAAGGATGGGAGTTTTTTAGAGGGATGATACGTAAGAAACAATCCTGGTAAGATTGTAAACTTGAAAGAAACATCTCAACTTGGTGGACTATAAAAAATCTAAAAGATTATTCAATTGTAATCAAATAGTTTGTTTTGGCTGGAGAAAGGTAAACACTAACGGATGTGATATTCATGTAATTAGGAGCAAAACCAACAGGAAGAATATATCATTATTATATGAACTTTGGAACTCAGAGTTAACTAAGATTAGAATATTTGAACCACTTTTACCTCCACCAATCTATTTCTGAACTGCTGGGACCAGAAGGAGTTAGCAAGCTGAAAATGAGCAAATATCTTTTCTGGAATTTGGGTCTTTTGGAGGCATATATTATTAAAGCCCCCCTCCTTCCCTCCCACCCCCCAAAAAAGGCAAGTAATGCAGGATTTTCACACCCAGGACCCTCCAGCTGTAGGGAGTCTAGTGGTCTAGAAAGATGCAATCACTGTTAGCCTTTGTGACTTTGGGTAAGTGTGTAATTTAACCCCAAACTGGCAAATCCAGTCTATCAAGACCAATTCTTTGTGGAGATAGTCTGCTGATTTCTGGGCCGAAGGCAGGGCTCCCTGGAGATCTGACCAGCTTAGCAGAGTCTGTCTTGAATGGGGTGAATTAGTCAGGGTTCTTAACTGCAAGTAGTGGAAGCTGACTTGAAGAAAGGGAATTCCTTGAAATCAATGTGATTGGCTCACAAAACTCTTGTGAGAGCCGTGAAGAAACAGTGCTCGAGGAGACTCTTCAGAAAACATGTCCAAAACCACACTATAGAATTGGCTAGATGAGAAAACGGGTCACTCTGTGGCCACCAAGCCCAGGAGATCATAGTTGGAACTTCTTCACTTTGCAGCCATTGCTACTACAGCCAGCATAGGTGCTGTGTCTATACCAAAAACTCTAACCTCATTTGTGGCAGAAATAGAGGGAAAATCGTCTACACTACATATCAAATTTTAGAGACAGAAACCTTTTAGAGTTGCTGTTTACTGAAGTAGGCTAGAAAAACCTTTCTCCCTGGATACTCTGAGATCCGGCCTCAGCTGCTTACCATGGGAAGCTGGGAAGGGGCTGGTGGAAGACTTTTAGAATTCTAGGTTGCATATCATGAAAACAGACTCATAACAAATAAGTACTAATGCTTTTCAATGAATTCTGGAAATAGTCACAGAAGTTCTAATAAAACAGATACTGCTCAGGTGGCACTAAGAAGTGACAAAGCAATGCTACTTTGTGATCCAAGGTGATGCTTTCAGAATCAGAAAAGGTGATTTTTGATTAAACTGTGATTTGAAAAAGCCCTATATCAATTCTATTAAGATATTCAAGGAGGTCACTTGGAGAGAACCCATTGTTACTTCCCCTAAATTTTCATTCCTGCTTTGTGGGAAAGGTGCTGTAGAAAGTAGGAAACAGTGCCCTCTCCTGTAAGAGCTTGGCACATGTATCCTGAGACCACAGATGAGATTTCATCTCTCACATTTTTTTTCTGAGAAATTCTGATAAAAGGAACATTTATTTACATTGAACTATTTTTCTAGTCATGTAAAAGAGAATCTAAACTTTCAACTAAAACTGTATTAGTTATCTATTGTTGCATAACAATTAACCCCTAATTTAGCTTAAAACATTTGTTATCTCAGTTTCTGTAGGACTTTGGGAGCTGAGTAGCTGTGGTTGAGGCTTGGAGTTTCCCAAAAGTCAGGCTGTAGTCATCCGAAGGCTTAACTATGGCTGGAGGATCGCTTCTAAGGGGGTTCATCACATGTCTGGCAGGTTGGTGCTAACTGTTGGCCAGAGGCCTATGTTCTTTGCCACATGGATCTCTCTGCAGGGCTTGTTGGTGTCCTCACAACATGGCAGCTGACTTCCCCCAGAGAGTGTGGTCCAAGAGGATGCAAAGCGAAGCCATGATGTCTTTTGTGGCCTAGTCTTGCAAGTCACACACTATTGGTAACACAGGTCAGCTCTGTTCAGGGTAGGAGGAGACCACATGAAGGTGTGAGTACTGGGAGACAAGGATTCTTAGGGGCCATTTGAAGGCTGGCTACCACTGGAACCTTGTTTCTGCATCATTGCACAGGATGGATGTGGCTTTAGCTGACAATGGAAGTATGATTGCTAGACTTGCTAACAGCTGGTCCTGACCATAAACGTGAGCTATGGTTCAGACCTGTGGCCCAGATGCATGCCACTTGCCCTAACACATTCTACCTGCTTGTTTTCAGCCTAGTCAATGTGACTGGCTAAGGTTCAGATCAAGATTCCCCTACCTCCTTTGGCCCAAGTAATTATTTGGTTAACTAAGAAGCCGTAATGGTTAGCCATCAGTATAAATAACTCAGTTTCACTCTGTTTTCGGTGAAAGAATTTGCTTGGCTATCCTTTGCTAGTAATTGATTTCAGAGTTTAACAGCCTTCATGATTAGGGAATATTTTGTTCCGTTATTATTGTTGCAGTTACTCTTCATGTGGTTGTAGCGGTGACAAAAAGAAAGTAGCAGCTTCTCTCTCTGTAATCCTCCATACACTCAGTGCCATTAAGTGGCTAACTTCTCCTCCTCGAGTGAAATAATTCCAGTTTGCTTAACTTTTCTCTCATGCCGACAGGGATGGGAATTGTGTGTATGTATGTAAACACTTTTTAGTGAGGAAAAATTTACACTTACAGAAAACAGAAAAGTAGAATAGTCTAACGAACTCGCATGGACCCAGCACCCAGCTTCCACAGTTAAACGATTCATGGCCAATCTGGCATAATCTCGTCTCTGCCCACTTCTCATCCTACCACTTACGTCCCACCCACTGGATTATTTGGAAGCAAATTGTAGAAATTGTCTCACTTCATCCAGGAAAACCAATGTTTGACTTGTGAAAGGAAAATTAATATTAAAACTCTTGCTTTTATAATTCCGCTTCTTTCTAATTCTCAGTCTGCTGGTAAAGGGCAAGATAAAATGCCCTTAAGTTAGTATAGGAGACGTCATTGAAGGCAGCGAGAAGGGAAATCTCCTTTCTGTAGTTCCTGGAGTATAGGCATCTGGCTTTCCTGGCAGAGATGTGTGGCAAATTCTCTACACCTGTTTTTCTGGACCACAAGGGAAAGGAGAAAAGTGTGTAGTTACAGCTCTTCTTTAAGTTCCTTGAGGGACCTCTGCCCTTCACTATCCGAGTTGTTTTCCGAAGGATGAAAAACCCACACACCAGCCCGCTCCCACACACAAACATACATACTGATCTTTAAACTAATTTTGGAATAAAAAAAAATTTTTAAAGGAAGGAACTTCCTTTTGTGAAAGGTTGTCATTTTCCTTTTGTGAAAAAGGAGCCCCAGTTATGTCATATGCCTTATGGTTGACTTAGTATTTAATAATACTCTGTAATGTATTTTTCAGTAACATTTTGAGCATTTGTCTTGATAATTTCTTACATGCTATATCCAGCACTGGGCAAATACTTGCTACTTAATAATATGTGTGAAAAGGGCTTTATAAACTGGAAAGTGCCTTAGGAAAGTCAGTGAGTATTATAGCCAAATCAACACAGGTGGTTCAAATGCTTTTGGTCAATTCTATAATTCTTAAAATACTTCAATTTTTTGTTATAAAAGTGAAATATAGCCATCGCTGAAGATTTAAAATTACCCAAAACAAAGAACAACACAAAAAGAAGGCAAAAAAAATCACCCTTAAAAAGACACCTACTAACATTTTTGCCTATTGACTATCTTTTCTTACGTGTATAACATGGTCATTTTGAATCTAGAATTTTATATGCGATGTTTTAGAATTAAACTTTATACCTTAAAAGACATTGCCTAATATAGCAATAGATTACAATTTTAAATGCTGTACAATTATAATTGGTTTTAATTGAAAATGCAATTTAATAGCAGCATTAATTTTAAATAATCCATGTTTTTATTAAATAAATATTAAAACTTTTTGTACTTTTCTTTTTTATATGTATGCAATTTTTTTCCATTACAGTATACATATGATTTTAATTTTGTTGTTTTCACTTATTTTGCTGAAAAAAAATTTTGCATGTCTATAGTCTTTATAATTCTACTTTTTATTTTATTTTATTTCTTTAAAGTTTATTGGTGCAATAATTGTTAGTAAAGTTACATAGATTTCAGGAGTACAATTCTGTAATACATTATCTATATCTCACATTGTGTTTTCACCACCCAGAGTCAGTTCTCTTTCCATCACCATATATTAGACCCCATTTACCCTCTTCTAGAGCCCCCCACCCCCTTACCCTCTGGTAATCCCTAAACTATTATTTATGTCTATGAGTTTTTGTTCTTTCAGTTGTTTGTCTTGTTCTTTTGTTGTTTTCGGTTTGTATACCACATATCAGTGAAATCATATGGTTCTTGACTTTTTCTGTCTGACTTATTTCGCTTAGCATTATAATCTCAGGATCCATTCATGTTGTCACAAATGGTCCTATTTCATCTTTTCTTACCGCCGAATAGTATTCCATTGTGTGTATATATATATATCACAACTTCTTTATCCATTCATCTATCGAAGGACATTTTGGTTGTTTCCATGTCTTGGCCACCGTAAATAAAGCTGCAATGAATATAGGAGCACACTTGTCTATATGGATAAATGTTTTCAGATTTTTTTGGTAGATACCCAGGAGAGGGATTGCTGGATCATATGGTAATTCTATTTGTAATTTTTTGAGGAACCTCCACACTGCCTTCCATAGCGGCTGCACCAGTCTGCGTTCCCACCGACAGTGTATGAGGGTTCCTTTTTCTCCACAGCTTCTCCAACACTTGTTACTATTTGTCTTGTTGATGATAGCCATTCTGACTGGGGTGAGGTGATGTCTCATTGTGGTTTTTATTTGCATTTCTCTGATGATTAGTGATGTTGAGCATTTTTTCATATGTCTATTTGCCATTTATAGTCCTCTTTAGAGAAATGTCTCTTCAGGCCCTCTGCCCACTTTTCAATTGGGTTGTTTGTTTTTTTGTTGAGTTGTATGAGTTCCTTGTATATTTGGATATTAGCCCCTTATCGGAGGCACTGTTTGCAAAAAACTTCTCCCATTTAGTTAGTTGCCTCTTTATTTTGTCGATCATTTCGTTTGCTGCACAGAAGCTTTTAAGTTTGATATAGTCCAATTCATGTATTTTAGCTTTTACTTCCCTTGATAATTCCACTTTTAAATGGCTGCGTGATTTTATTTTTTTGTCAGACAAACATGGGTTTGAATGTCAGCTTGCTATCATCTAGTCATGTAATTCTGGGAAAGTTTCTTTCTTCGAATAGCTTTATTGAGTTATAATTGACATACAATAAACTGTACATATTTAAAAGACACACTTCGATAAGTTCTGACATACGTGGACACTTGTGGGGCCATCACCACAATTAGGATAATGAAAATCTCCAGCACTCCCAAAAGTTTCCTCCTGCCCTTTTGCCCTCCTTCCCTCTCACCCCACATAATTATTTTAGATTCATCCATGTCATTGCTATGAAAATGATGGAACATTTGAATCAGGTTACATAAAAAGACAAAAACTGGAAACTTTTGAATGAGGCCATTTGGCCTCTCCTATGACTCCGGCCTTAGCCCCAGAGGCAGACCCTTCTGGGAATTCATGGCAGGCTCAAGGACCCTGGGCTGTCCTCAGCCTAAGAGGGTATCAGTCATGTCCCACTGATATGATGACTTATTTTTTGCATATGTTCTTTCTTTCAGGCTCCGTAGTCAAAGCCACTTTGAAACAGATATACTCTTAGCTCCCACCTGTGGATTTGTACTAGCTTTTTATCCTCTAAAATAGCCATTACTTTTAAACTCTCCCAATCTGGTATTTCTACTTGTCTGATTCTTTGCACACTATCTTGGGTGCGAAGTTGTACCAGTTAGCCTTAAGGGTTATGACTCTTGCCAGAAAGGGAAAAGTACAACTGTAATAATTAATAGAGCAAATAATCCGCTCCTGGAGGACCCTCCTGTTGTATAAACAGTCGTATCTCCCCACAAGCCCTGGGATTTCGTCACCTGTAAATTTGCGTCCGTAGCCTGACAGGGTCCTAGTTAGCCTTTTGACATTATCTTTGTGTTTGAAATGCTTGTGGAGGACAGAGTCTGGAGCTGGCTTGCATCATAGATAGGCCCCTGAAGAAGAGTCAGTCAAACAATTTCAAATGTGTTCTGGGGATTAGAGGGCTTTCAGATGCAGTCCCACAGCCTGACACTAAGGGGCAGCATGTACCAAAGGAAACATCTAGCTCTGCTTTTAAAGCCAAGCAGAAACCAAGCGGAACCCCTACCTTGCTTTTAAACCCCAAGAACAAAGCCACATTCTCATCTCTCGATCAGATTACCACATTACAATTTTTTTATTTAAGTATAACTCACTTATATTAGTTTCAGGTGTACATCATGGCGATTTAATATTTATATATATATTATGAAGTGATCACCACCTTCTTACCTTGTGTCACCACACAAAGTTATTACAGTATTATTGACTATATTCTCTACACTGATATTAATATAGAGACTATATTCTCTATACTTCAACTGATATTCCCTGTGACTTATTTATTTTATAACCGGAAGTTTGTATCTCTTAATCCCCTTCACTTATTTCACCCATCCCTCTGGCAACCACCAAGTTCTTTGTATCTATGAATCTGTTTCTGTTTTGTTTGTTTGCCTGTTTTGTTTTTTAGATTCCACATATAAGTGAAATCATATTGTACTTGTCTTTCTCTGCCTGACTTATTTCACTTACCGTAATACCCTCCCTGTCCATCCATGTTGTCACAAACGAGAAGATTTAATTCTTTTTTATAGCTGAGTAGTCCATTTAAAAATATATAAATATCACATCTTCTTTATTCATTCATCATTCAATGGACACTTAGGTTGCTTCCATATCTTGGCTATTGCAAATAATGTTGTAATGAACATAGGGATGCATATGTCTACAGCATTACAATTTTAAATATCTATTAAGAGTTTTGCCTGCCAATAGAATTCTCCAATTAAATTAATTTGTGGTTGAATATGACTTAAATACAATATTGCTGAGACCCATCCATTCTGTAAGACTCAACCATTTCAGTATATTTATAACATCAGCAGCTTACCCTGATAATACTTAGTTCCAAATACAAACTATATTCTTTTTCTTTTTTAAAAGATTTTATTGGGGAAGGGGAACAGGACTTTATTGGGAAACAATGTGTACTTCCAGGACTTTTTTCCAAGTCAAGTTGTTGTGCTTTCAGTCTTAGTTGTGGAGGGCGCAGCTCAGCTCCAGGTCCAGTTGCCATTGCTAGTTGCAGGGGGCGCAGCCCACCATCCCTTGTGGGAGTCAAGGAATCGAACTGGCAACCTTGTGGTTGAGAGCCCACTGGCTGCCTTTGAACCGGCAGCCTTCAGACTGGCAGCCTTCAGAGCCAGGAGCATGGAGCCCCAACCGCCTGAGCCACCGGGCCTGCCCTCTTTATATTCTTTTAAATGATTATTCCCTCTCTCTCTCTGTCTTCCCTTGAAGCAAATTTTTTTGTGTGGAGTAAAGGCAATCAAACAATTCCTTAGACAGTTAAACTAGGCTAACTTTAATTCTTTGGAGATCTTACAATTTCCCTCTCTGAGTCATTTACTCATTAATCCATCTATCAGCAAAGATTTCTGAGCATTTCCACTATATGCTTGATCCTCTGCTAATGCTGTGGAATGCAAAGATGAACCAGGCATCAATTCTGTCATCACGGAACTCATTCTAAGTCTGGAGAGTGAAGAATGTATGGGCAGAAAAAAATAGTGATTACAGGAATGTATGATAAATGCAATGATAAAAAGATAAGACGATGCTCCAGGAGATAAGAAAGGACTGAGGTGGAGGTTGGGGAGTTGGAAAGAGTGTAGGAAAACTTCCAAGAGGAGATATTTGAACTGAGCCTCAAGGAGTAGACAGAATTAGCATTTCAGGTAGTGGGCCCACAACGTGCCAAGGCAAGGAAGAATGAGAGAATACAATATTTTGATCAGTTTGTAGGCAGGGTCAGACCTTTGAATGCCTAGGAGTGTGGGTGTTTATTTTTGTTTTATATAAACTACTCTGACAGTGGAACGCAGATCAGAGTGAAGGGAGTAGATAGCAAGTAGAGAGCAGTAAGGAAGCTATTACAGTCATAGAGACCAAAAATGATGAAGTTCTGTAGGTGGTAAAGAATGGAGAGAAATGGATGAGTTCAACTAATATTTAAAATTAGTGCCAGAAGCCGGGTGATGGGTGGAATTGGATGACTGAGTTCGTCAGTACAGCAGGAGGCACAGGTTTGGGTGGGATAGGTTTTGCTTTGGTCCTAATTGAGTTTGAGAAGCTTGTGGGACACTCCTGTAGGGATGGGGGTCCAGCAGACAGTTAGGTGGTTTTGGAGCCTAGCAAAAAGACCTGAGCCAAAATATATGATTTGGGGAGTGATTGAAATTATAGGAGTAGCTGGGATTTCACCTGAGGGGAACAATGTTTAAGAGTTGGAGAGGGGAAAATGCATTCAGAATTGAGGAGACCCAGAAAACTTCGGTCACATAACAGTAGGGATGTTCTTGGACAGGAAGATGCAACAAAAAAAGATGTTGATGTTCCCTGCATTCTATATATTTCACACAACCCCAATAAAAGTGGCAACAAGATTTGCTCCCAGGGCATGTTTTTCTGTCATGTTTACATAGGGCCTGGCAGAACATAAGTGCCTGATACATATTTCTTGACTCTATGTGGGTACATTCATCCAGTGGAATGATCTGCAACTTTAATGAAGAATGGGGTAGATCTATATGTGTTGATATAGCAAGATTTCTAAGGTATATATTAAGTAAAAAGAAAACAAGGTGTATACATATTGATGGTGTTTATGTATATGTATGTTTAGGGATACATATGAAATATTATATATAATTATATAAATTATGTACATATATTTTTTTGTAAGGACAGTAATAGTTGACATATTTGTAGCACTTACTATGTTCCAGGTGCATATTTTAACTCGTTTAATCCTTTCTGTTGGGGAGGTCCTACTGTTATCCCATTTATACAGATTGAGAAATTGAGCCACAGAGTGGTAAATGACTAGCCCCAAATCACACAACTAGTTAGTAGCAGAGGTGAGAGTTGAAGCCAGGCAGTCTGTGCTTTTCACACCATAATACTGCCTCTCATGCAGGAAAGGGTTAACGGGGGGGGGGGGACTAGGGTGGGGAATGGTGCAGAGAGAATTTTATTTCATACTCTTGAGCATTCAAAATATTATTGTTTTACCATATGCGTTATTACTTTAATACAAAAAAAACTAACAAAAATATTTTTGAGAATTGGGCTTTAGGTAAACAGTGAGAATGTCCCCAAGGTCCTTGAAGGGAGGTTTTGATGGTGTCCAGGTGGTAAGAGAGAGGGGGATGGGCTGGTTGAAGATCTATCCCAACATGCTTGTTGAAAGGCAATAAAAAGGAGATACCGGTTTGCTTTTCATACAGTTAAATTTCAGTTCTGAGAGGACAGGCACGATGGCCAATTCCTGGGTTTGTTTTTTCCAGTGACTCTTTGTTAAGTGTCTCTCACTTCGAAATCCCCTCTCCCCTCCTTGGATTCCTGCATACACACCTACTCTGGGCTTTATTCTATTTCAGTTCTTTTGACTAGGCAAGTATATTCCTGTAGCTGAAAAAGTTAAAATAAGTTGAAAGTGTGTAAATGAGAAATCTTCCTCCCAACCACGCTGTTCCACCCTCTTTCCCCCTTGCCTCTTATAGCTACCACTTTTATTACTGTCATATGTATCCTGTCAATAACTCTTTACTCAAATGCCAAGTATATACGCATATATATTCTTATTTTTATTTCTTTCTTACACATCCAGGATCCTGCTTTGAACCTTTCTAAATTGCCACACAGGGAGCTTCCTCATTGTTTTTTTATAGCTGCACAAGTGTCCATTGGGTTAGTTTAACTAGTCTGCTCTGAGTTTTTCCCCTTGAGCTTCCTATTGGCTTTGCTGAGCAGTCTCCAAGTTTGAGCCAGAGTTTTTTCTTTGTTCCTCTATTGTTAGAGGCCCCCCGCCCCATCAACTTCCTAGCAACTGACACATTTCTACTCCCCATGATGAGAGAGCGCTGAAGGCTTCCTTTTTCCTTCTCTTTGCCTTCTCATCTAATACCCACAATGGGCACCAATCCTCCTCAATGGCCCTTGGGGCAGCAGCTCACATCTGTTCCTTCTGATGATTAAAAACAGGCACAGAGGCACTTCCACCTGAATCTCTTGTCACAGGTAATTTTCATCTTGGGAACGGATGTGCCAAGGTGGAACCCCGAGTATAAATGCATATAATTTAGTTGTAAACACCTGTTGATGGAGCCGCGTATTGGCTGAACAGGTATGAAGTTAGGTATCTTCTTCTCTTTTTGCTAATCTTTAACCTGTGTTTTAATATGACTCTATATTTGTTTTCTGATTGCTAACTTATGAACACGTAATATTTGTAATACTATTCTGTTTTAATAAAACTGTTGGTGTTTCCCCACCTGCTTTTTTTGAATAAGTCCCTGAGTTTGGTGGCCTGTTACTGGAGTGGTCAGTTCTGCTGCCAACATGCCCACCCAGCTAGAGATGGCCTTGGACACCAGGCTTAGAATCTTCCACCAGTACTCTTGCAAGGAAGGGGACAGATTCAAGCTCAGCAAAGGGGACTTGAAGATGCTCCTGCAGCGAGAGCTCACGGACTTCCTCTTGGTGAGTCCTAGATTTTCTGCCCTATTCAGTCACGGTTGGATGAGGTACACATCCAGGGACAGCCTCTGTGTACATAGTCTCCTATGATTCTGCCACAGACAAAGTATAATTTATTTTGAGATTCAAAATACAGGGGAAGCAAACACGAGAGACTTTTGTGTTCTGTGTACGTCCACATGTGCCCTTTGTCATGTTGCCTGTGGTTAGGGTTTCTAAGTGTTGGAAATTATATTTGAGGCTCCCATCAATTCTTCAACATCCTGGTGCAGCAATCAAAGGGATAGCTAGCTGATCGAAGTTATGTAGCTAGTAACTATAACTATAGTTGTAGCTAGTTACACTAGTTGTCCCTGGAGCTTTGTCCAGTTGTCTGTAAATTAATATTGTTGAATGGACCACAAATGAAACCTGGGTACTTTATGCTGTGGTAACAATTTTCTAGTGAATGACAAATACTTAGAGAGCTTTGTCAGCCAAGCACAAGCTGATTGAGATTGACTGAAGGGGTGTGTCAGGCCAATGACCAGGAGGGGAGCAAACAGATCCACATCTCAGAATAGCCAGGAGTCCCAGAAATCTACACATGAAACCTTATGGTGGAGTGTTTGGGGCCTCCTCTGAGGAAAACACTTCACTCTGCTGTTTATGGAGTGTCCTCGGATTGACTTGAACACAAGGTTCTACTCTTGCATGATGATATTCTGTCCAAACACTGTATAGAGACTATAGTGATTGTTATTTCAACACTCTTTTCTCCCCACCCTTCATGGGAAGAACTTAAAGTAAAAATTTTGTAACATAGTAATTCTTTCTTTTTTAAGGAACTTTGTTTTGTAATCCAAAAAATTTTTGTTTTATTTGTATTACATTGATAGAGCAAATGGTAATTTTTTTTGCCAGAACTTTATTTAATTGAAGTATAATTGACATATAGCATTATATTAGTTTCAGGTATACAGCATAATGATTCAATATTTGTATATATTGTGAAATGATGACCACAAAAAGTCTAGTTACCATCTGTCACCATACATAGGTACAAAAGTTTTTCCTTGTAATGAGGACTTTTAAGATGTAGTCCAGGGGTGTCCAAACTTTTTTCAACGTTTTTCACCAAGGGCCATATGCGGTAAAATACACAAACAGCCACGCCACTCACTCGAGGTGAAGTATGTATTGCCTCACCTGGTTTATTTAAGTAAACTAAATATATTTTTGGAATTTGCTGCGGGCCAATAAAAAATGGATCGTGGGTCGCAGTTTGGACACCCCTGGTCTAGTCTCTCAGCAACTTTCAAATATGCAATACAGTATTATTAACTATAGTCACCATGCTGTATATTAACATAGTAATGCTTCACAATACCATTTAGTGATTTTAGGAGTCCCCAGGAACTTTTTTTTTCCAGAGGCCCTTTGGCTACTGTATTATATAATAACATTGAGAATAAAAGGCTCCATCGGTCAAACTTGGCACGTTGATTTATTCAAGTGAAATTTATCATTGTTTTTAATCAAGTTGCTTTTGATCGTTTCAGTTTAAGTTTCCAATCATTTAATGGTTGGCAGCTAATGAGAGGGCAGTAGGGAATTCCTGGAGGAAATGAACTATTTCTGGAAACATTTCTCACCAACCAGTAATCATAGGAAAGGTGGATGCTTCAGAGTCCCACCCCTTCTGTACCCTGATCTCCTCTGTGGGCCCTTGCTTTCCTGCCCACTGTAAAATGCAGTCATTCATAAAAGAACTGCCTTTTATTGGCTGCCTCTTTTTTGTGTCAGGTGTTGTGCTCAGGTAGGCTGCCCGATAAAATATTGTATGTCCCACGCAATATACTAAAAAAGTATTCATTGTTCACCTGAAATTCACATTTAACTCGGCATCCTATATTTTTATTTGCTAAATATAGGAACCTGGTGCTAAGTACTTTTAAAACTTGTGGGGAGATATTAGTCTCCTCATGTTGTATATAAGGGAATTAAAAAATGTTCAGTGATTTGCTCAAAGTCCCATTGTTGGTAAATGGTAGAGCTACTCACTATCCCTTTTTGGCAGCAAAACTTCCTCCTTTCCAGGTC
Source organism: Rhinolophus sinicus (assembly GCF_057876585.1). Classification (NCBI taxonomy): domain Eukaryota; kingdom Metazoa; phylum Chordata; class Mammalia; order Chiroptera; family Rhinolophidae; genus Rhinolophus; species Rhinolophus sinicus. The sequence goes on from NC_142503.1 coordinate 49,195,658, forward strand.
CCCTCCCCCCCCAACCCTCCACCCCATGTCTTGGCTCTTGACCTGTGAGGTGTAGTAAATGCATTTTCAGCATTAGCCGCTCATTTTGATGAGCTGCTGTTTGATTTTCTTGGTCTTTAGGTCTGAGCCAGAATTATTTGGCCCTGGTGCAGAGGGCTAGACTCACTTAGAATCTGTGCCTGGTTCAAACCTACCTGCAAATAGCCTCTTGGAAATTGTCCTTAGGTACTAAAAATGGAAATTAAAACTTTAATATAAATAAAAGGAAGATGCAATTTCACTGGTCACCATAAACCTCAAAGCCTGGGAGTTAGACATTTTCCTTTTCCTTTTAGCTCCAAAAGGACCCCCAGATGGTTGATAAGATAGTGCTGGACTTGGATGCCAATAAGGACAACAAAGTGGATTTTGATGAATTTGTGATCATGGTGGCAGCTCTGACAGTTGCTCGTAATGATTACTTTGTAGAACAATTGAAGAAGAAAGAGATGTTAAGTAGTAAGCAAATCTAAAGGCAGAAATAGATCCAAAGTTATTTACTTACTGTTCATCTATATCCTCTAGATCTATACAGTAATGTTGTTTATAGATATAATATACATGTAATGATGCTAGTATTAAATGATATAGACCTTAACATACTGACTTTAAATAAATAATCCAAATCTTATATGCCCTACTTGAAATTTCTTATTAAAGATGTTATATGTGTTTTTGATTGTCAGAGAGCATCACAAAAATTTAGCTACTTTCAAATGAAACTAGAACTTAGCAAATGTCTAAGACAGACAGTCATTTTCCTTAAATTGTACTTTGAACTTCTCATCCTATTATATTAAAGAAATTAAGTGATTTGGCTTCTAATGGAAGAAACTATAAGCAGAAAAGCTGATAAATAGAAGTGTTGGCTTTTGAGTGAGTTCAGTCAAGAAAGGGATAGATTCAGGACGAGGTGCTCAAGTCAAGCGAGCTGAGCCAGCCGCTCTTGGGGGCTGGTGTACAAATACTTTTCCTTGCCTCTTGGGTCATGTAATTCTGAGGCAAGTGTTTTACATCAGTTCCCAGTGCTTCCCCTGGGGTTAAGCTTCAGTTGCCCCTGGAGATGCTGGCTTGATATAGCACCTTTTCTGGGCTACCTTCCCTTCCTTGTCTCACTATATAACCCTCATCCTGTGCGTCCTGCATCTCTCAAATAAATGACTTGCATGCAAATCCTTGTCTCAGGGTCTGCTTCAGAAGGAACCCAAACGGTGGCAGATCTTTTGGAAAATTTAAGAAATGGAGTGGCATGATCATATTTATACTTTTAAATGCTTACCCCAGCTACTGTGTGAAGTTAAGAGGCCATTGCTGTGGTCTGGGAGAGAGCTGACGGTGTCTCAAGCCAGGATTTGAGCAATGAAGATGAAGAGAAGTGTTTCATTTGTTAGGTGTTGTGGAGGTGGGAATGATGGGACTTGCCGATGGAGTGGTAATGAAGTGTAAGAAAGAGAGTAGTCCAGGATGATAGGGCAGTCGTTGTGATGGTCTATCTGATATCCGTTCTACTATCTTCCATATGTCAGAACCCTGATTTGTGCATGTGCCCAGCCAAAAAGCTGTATTTCCCAGCTCTTCTGGCAACTGAGGTGGGCTTGAAACACAGTTCTGGACAATGAGAAATAAGCAGAAGTTGGTTGGGAACGTCTGGGGTATTTTGCTCTTTCCACATAGGCTCTATGCCTTCTACCTTGTTAACTCCTTCCTTTTCCTTCCATTAGAATGTGGATGTGAGGCTGGAGGTAGGGCTGCCGTCTTGCAACCATGAGGACAATGCGGGAAAAAGATATTGTTATCATTGAGGAGCCACTGCACAGCCCTAGTCTGCCTGCCTCTGGTCCTCTCGTTATGTGAAAAAAACAAACACAACTGCTCTCTGGTTAAGTTTGAGTCTGTTACATGCAGCCAAACACAATCTAATGTTTAGATTTTTGGTCAAGCAAAAAAATTGGAAAGACTGGAAGAAGAACAGCTTTAGTGTGGGGACATTGAGGGGGAATCAGTAGGACTGTTTGAGATGCCTATTGGTTATCCAAGTGGAGATATCACATGGATAGTTGGATATATGATCTAGTTCAGAGGCCAAGTTAAAGAGGGGACTGGAGATACAGATTTGGGACTCATTAGCATCTAGATGGTAGTAAGCCACAGGACTAGAGATCACTTAGGATGAGAATGCAGATGGAGAAGAAGAAAGGCCCGACAGTTAGCTCAGGAGAAAGGGGAGCCAGCAGATGATACAACAAAGGTGTGGCCAGGGAGATAAAAGGAAAACCAGGAGACAGTGGTGTTTTGGATGCCTAGAGAAGAAAGTATTTGAAAAAGGGAAGAGGGTGAAATCCACTGAGAGGAGGAGTAAATTGAGAATGGGGAACTGATCATTAGATTTGCCAAGATAAAAATCATTGGTAACATCCATGAACCTGATCAGAGTGATTTTGCTTACAAAAGTGCCTATCTGCCTTTCTGGCTGATAGTAGGTGCTCAAAAAATATTTGTTTAATTACCAAATGAAAGAACCTGCCAATTGTTGATTTTCTAGTGCTAAGAGCTGTCTTTTTTTTTTTTTTTTTTTTTTTTAAATAGAATAATATATTTTTGTCTTCCCCATGTCAATTCTAAGCAGATAAAACAGGGAGAATTTAGACATCAGAGCATTCAAGAGAAGAAATGTATATCCTTGGTATTACTTATTCGTGTCTCTTGAAAGGTTGGAGGAAAATGTGAGAAAAAAATTGAACACACATTTCAGAGGTGTTTAGGCTTTTTTTCTTACAAGAATCCACACCAATTATTCAGAGAAAGTCTGAGTATTTCTCAGTGGCGTTTAAACTTTCATTCAACTTGATTCAAAGTTTACTTATTTTAAATGGGTCACCAAATCATGAAATGTAAATCCAGGAATTTCCTCACATTCGATTAGGGGAAGGACATTCCCAACATAAGAGAAATAAATGGAAAAACAATGTTCATTTCATGGTGTTTCTAAAAATCGATCAAAAGTGAGGAAAAGCAATTTATGTGTCAAATTACATTTCAAATAAGTGAGAATTACATGATGTACCAAAACCTCTTTTCTAGTAAAGGAGAAACTTTCTTTTTCGTGTGTGCGTTAAGTACATACAATACATTTATAGGTGGCAAATTTGATTATTTCTTCTGCCCCAAGGCACGGGCCTTTGCATTTGCTGCGGTTTAAATCAACTTTGAACAACATTCAAAGGTCATCTCAGAATTAGCACATTCTGATGTGTAACATTTTCCCAATGTGGTCATCGGAAGACAAGGCTTATGGGAGACAGCAGCCGGGTCTGCTTGGGGCCCTGGGTTTGAGATGTGACTGATAGTACAAATAGCTAGAAAGCATTAAACAAAAACAAAACCTTTAAGTTTTAATTTTAACAACAAATTCCACCCCCGCTCCCCACCGAGAATAGTTGTGTCAAGAAAGGCTTTCCAGAAGCAGGAGCCTGGAGTCAAGTCTTTGATGAGACAAAGACATGGAGGAAAAGAGAAATGGGAAAAGTCATACAGATGTAAAGCAACATGACATGTTCAGGGGAATGCAGGTGGGGTGGGCACCCTCCAGTGTGGGTGTGGGAGAGTGGGTATGGCGCTGGAAAGGTAGACAGGACCCGGAATCAGAAAGGGCCTTGGGTGCTAATGTGAACCGTTTGAAATTTATCCTGAAGGTTATAAGAAATCATTGTAGGATTTTATGTATTTTTTCTTCTTATTTAGAGCAGTTTTGCTTATGTTTCTAAATATCTCCCTGAAATATTTAAATCTTTAAAGCAGTGGTTCTGATCCCTAATTTCACATTACACTCACCTGAGGTATTATTAAAAATACAGCCGAATACTCCACCCCACAAAGATTCTTATTCAGTTGGTCTGGGGATGGTCGCAGGCATCAGCATTTTTTTTTTTTTTTTTAAAACCGTCAGGTGATGCTAAATGCAACCCGGGTTGAAAATTACTGCTTTTATGGTGAATCACTTTTTCAAATAATCAGATCAACACCTGGCTGAGAAGTGTCTAGCGTAGCAGCTATTCCAACTTTAATGTGTATATGACTCACCCGGGGATCTGACTCTGTGTCACTAGGTCTGGGCTGGGGCGTGACATTCTGCATTCCTAACAAACTCCCAGATGATGTCCACAATGTGGATAGGAATGATCTCAATGCGAGGATGAATACCAAAGGCTAAGAAAATAGTACAGAGGTGTCATTTTGGAAGACGGTGCCTGTAAAATAGTTCTTGCTGGTACATTGCTCCATTTGGGAGAATATAAGACAACACAAGGATATCAGGCATGAAGATGGCCATGGAGAAGGGGGAGAAATCAGGGAAGAACATTTCCAGGGCCCTGGAAGGAAGGACTGCCACCAGAACAGCTCAGGTCAAAGGTCTTCAGCAAGTTATTTAACTTCTTTAAACCTCATGTCTCAAGTAGGGGCACTTTATTGAGCATTGGGATTCCCTGGTTCCATCCCAGTCCAAACAAATCAGAATGGAGAAGGAGGGTAGGTGAAAATCTACACTGGTAGCAAGCACTCTAGGTGATTATTATGCACCCTTAAGTTGCAGAACTAGAACTCTGATGGTTAAAATAAGATAGCAAGTGCCTGGAACATAGTAAGTGCTCAATAAGTGGCACCCATAGAGATGAAAATGGTGGCAATGGTGACAGGTGAACACCTCTGGTCCATCCTACATTCCACAGCACGTGGGTTTTATCCAACCTACTCTCTCCAGTTGGTGTCCACTGGAGATGTATGCCAGCTACCACAGGAAAAGGTTATTTTTCACCTTGACTTCTCCAACGTTTCTTTCCAAGAGGTGAAATGCTGTATGGTTGTTAAATACATGTTTTCAAAGAACATTTACTGGGATGGGATGTGTCTACGATATAACGTTAACTTTAAACAATAGGATGTTTGATATGGTACCAATTTGGTTTTTAAAAAGTGAGTTTTTAAGATATTTGTTTCTACGTGCAATTTTTCATTTGTCACAATCAAGAAAAAAAAGGGTGTTCTTCCAAGGGAACGTCTGTGGTGGGGTGGAAAGCAAACTTGCCTACAAAACACTTCCCTTTCTAGCTTTCGTTTTCAAGGGCCTGAGTCACTGAGGCAATTATGTGACGCCTCCAAGGAAAATGTCAAGAGCAAGAGAATTATCCCTGAGGAAAGGTTTTCCTTTGAGACTAAAAAGAAATTCCCTGAGCTCTGGAGGAAAGAGAGAGGTTGGTGGTCTCCAGAGGCATGCTGGCCTCAGAGCATTCACACAACCTCTCCCTAGAATCTTCTTCTAGTCCCTAACTTTTTCTCAGCCTCCCCACCTTCTTTGATATTTATCACCCGTTAGAGGCGGGTGCTCAGCTAAGGGTGCACTCTGGGTTTTTACCATCTCCTTTTACAAGTCTTAATCTTGTGTTCTCCAATTTTGTTTTGGAATGCAGCATCTATAGGCTTGAGGCCTCAGCCAAAATTCTGACATCCGGGTACATATACCCACAAATACGACGGGAAGAAAGATGTTCACCATGGATGGTGGTATTATAGATGATTTTAATGTTTTCTTTATACTTTTATCTAATTTCTGATGTTTCAATACTATCAGAAAAAGTGCTATGTTATTTATTTTTATTAGAGAATTCCTGTTACTCTAACTGTATATGTCTTACTCCTCCCTTATCCCACTCTGACCAACTAGAGTATCTTTTTCTCTGAGACCACTTCCCCAGACATGCTTTGCTCTTACCTCATCCTCCTTTGCACTGTCTTACTTTTCTTTCTCACCCTAGCACTCAGCAGAGCACCAACAAATCAGAGAAGTTAAGTATGCGCTTTTTGAAGTAAACCTATCGTGAGAATGCCAAGGATTTTCTTTGTTCACCTCATTACTATTATAAAGCTTTTCCACTGGGCCGTTATAGTGCCAACCAAATAACAGGGCCATCTGCCCCTTCATTGAGAGACAGCAAATTATCTTGTGCTGGTCCCTGGAGTTCCACAGGGATAAACAAGAAATTATCTTTTTAAAGGGGTTATTGGCAAACAGCCCTATATACAATTCCCAAAATGACAGAAATATGGTCATCAAATATTATCTAGTACCATCGAAGAACAATCGAAAGTTAAGGACCAAGAATATTTTAAAACCCCTGATGTATACCTAAGCAGTTTCAATTTGAGAGGCTCTTTTTTCACACATCACTAACATACAGTTACTATCTTGGGAAACGACTGCATTTTGTAAATTATGTGAGTGCATTGGCACTGGCCACAAATGCATCTGCCATTCCACTTAGTAGGTTGTATTGAAGACTTTTTTTTTAAGAATATAATTTAAAAACAAACAAGAAACATCCTGGGATTTCTTTTTTTTTTTTAAGGCGGGTGCAGCTCAAAGTGACCCATGTGGGGATAGAATTGCAACCTCGGTGTTATCAGCCCCACACTCTAACCAACGGAGCTAACTGGCCACCCCCTGGGATTTCTTTAAAAAAAAAAAAAATGCTGGTTGCTTCCCCCCCCTCCCCACTCCACCCACTCCTTCCCAGACACTGGCTGAGAAGTCTAAGATCAAGGTACCTGTCGATTCAGTTTCTGGTGAGACTGCTCTTCCTGGCTTGCAGATGGCTGTCTTCTCACTGTGTTCTCACAGACCTCTCTCTCTTCTTCTTCTTCTTATAAGGATACCAGTTCTATCGGATTAAGGCCCCATCCTGATGACCTTATCTACCCTTAATTGCCTCCAAATAGTCAGGACGGGGATGAGGGCTTCAACATTGGAATTTTGAGGGGACAAAATGCAGTCAGTCCAGGGGCAGCCGGATGGCTGAGTTGGTTAGAGGGCAAGATCTCAACCACAAGGTTGCCAGTTCAATTCCCACATAAGACGGTGGGCTGCGCCCCCTGCAACTAAAGATTGAAAACGGCGACTGGACTTGGAGCTGAGCTGCACCCTCCACAACTACACTGAAGGACAATGACTTGGAGCTGCAGTCTCTGAAGACTTGACTGGGGCCAGAGGATCCACTTCCATGTTGACTCATGAGGTTGTTGGCAGAAGGCTTCAGTTCCTTGCCACAAGGGCCTCTCCTTAAGGCTGCGCATGACTCTGGGGTCCCTAAGAGTGAGTGAGTAAAGAGGAAAAAAAGAGAAGTCATCGTGTTTTCTATAACCTAATATTAGAAGTGGCATCCATCACTTCTACCACATTCTATTGGTCACATGTGTACACACTAACCTTGGTACTATGTGGAAGGGGATTAGCAAAGGTGTGAACACTGGGAGGTGGGGATGATTACAGGCCATCTTGCAGGATCACTACCACAGCAGTAACCATAACCAGGGCTTCTTCCTTGTGAAGAGGGTGGGAAACTTCCCACGGGAGCCAGTGTAGCCCTCACTCACCCATCTTATTCCAGGAGCAACAGGCTTGGTGTACCATCTCCACATAAAATTGGAATTGACTTGTCATGTCAAAGGTATATATAGTTAAATTTAGCACTCTCTCTGTTGTCCTGAGTCTGTCCAACTCTTGCTTCTGTTGCATTTGTACAATTTACTCTCAACCTTCCATTTCCTCCAAGTACTAATTTTTTTTAAAAAAAGTTATAGATTTCTTCTTTATTACCCTCTTTAGACATTGTACGCTGCTTGTTGTCGGAAGAACTTAATGGCTGAGAGTAAGAAATCACTGAACACAAAGTTATATAAAAACATGCATGGGGGCCGGCCCGGTGGCTCAGGCGGTTAGAGCTCCGTGCTCCTAACTCCGAAGGCTGCCAGTTGGATTCCCACATGGGCCAGTGGGCTCTCAACCACAAAGTTGCCAGTTCAACTCCTCGACTCCTGGAAGGGGTGGTGGGCAGCGCCCCCTGCAACTAAGATTGAACACGGCACCTTGAGCTGAGCTGCCGCTGAGCTCCGGGATGGCTCAGTTGGTTGGAGTGCGCCCTCTCAACCACAAGGTTGCCGGTTCAACTCCCCCAAGGGCTGGTGGGTTGTGCCCCCTGCAACTAGAAAATGGCAACTGGACCTGGAGCTGAACTGCGCCCTCCACAACTAAGATTGAAAGGACAACAACTTGACTTGGAAAAAAGTCCTGGAAGTACACACTGTTCCCCAATAAAGTCCTGTTCCCCTCCCCCAATAAAATCTTAAAAAAACAAAACAAAAAAACATGCAGGTACCATCCTTTGGAAGTTCTGTAAATGAGTCCATGCAGAGTGTGTAATTGTGACATCCAGGCTGTAGAGACGAGTCTTGAGGTGAAAGTCACTGGGAGTGGCAGGAGATGCCTTAGGTTTATTACAGTAGAGAAGCATGTTCTTTCTGAAAAGAGATGATTAGAATTCACCTGGTGTCCTACTCTGAGACCCTGGCCTAATTGCAGATATTAGAGCAATAGAATTATCCAATCTGGTGAGTGACAAGTTCAGAGTTGGTGAATAATGGCCACGAGGATTGGGAAGGTGTGACGGTGCAGTCCTGGCTGCCAAATGGAAGTTGATCATACTCCAGGAAGACACTTTCATGTGTGTTTCACTGATAAGGGCATGTTCCCCAGGTAATGGGTTTTGGGGAAAAGATGAAAGTGGTAGTTGCATGATGGAGCTGGAAAGGACTGAGGGAGGAAGTGGGACTAAAGGTGCTTCAGCCCTTGCTCCACTGTCAGCTCCACTGCTGAGCTTCTTCAAAACCTATAAGAAGGCGCTGCATAATCTGACTATGAGATCTGGAGCGGAGGAGAGAGGCTCCAGAGAAAACCAAGCATACACTTGAACATCAAGACTTGAGAAACAGCCTAAGGGCCAGAGATGGGAAAAGGACAAAGTAGGTTCGTAGAACAAGAGAGAGAAGAGAGGGCTAGATGAGAAAGGTGCTGGAGAGAGAACAGGCTGGTGAAAGCCGCTTGTCAGTCTCTTCTCAAGATACTAAGTTTCCAAAAGAAGGAAGTAGAGTTTGCTTTTCAAAATAGAAAAGAAAAGATTCCCCCTGCAGGGTTGCAAAGCTATCTGGCTTATGCAGTTTCTTTTCTTAGAAATTTCCATAGTAAATACAAAGATTAGGTATTCTCTCTCCCAGCTTCCTGTCTTTAATTTCCTTGTTGTTGCTGATCCTCTGAATGTTTTCTCCTTGACTTAGTTATATGTGAGTTAAGACAGCGTCTAAGCACTCAACGCCTAGGGCAACCACTGCAGTTCAGTCTGTGATTTTCTTAGGTGTATGGCTTCAAGGCTTTTCTGCTGCTTCCTTCTTCATAAGGATACCGTAGTAGTAAGAGCAAGAAATTAGGACCCAAAGCAAAGATGCTGACCCTCAAGAAATGAAATGTGCAAATAAGTGTCTTTGCCCAGGGAGGCCCTAAAGCCAGTGGTGTTTGAATCCTGGTGCCCTTCCAGAAGTTCTGGGTGAGACGTATTCTAAAGCCCAAGCTCCCTCTTCTGGCCTACAAAGCCCTTGGGATCTGGTTTCTTACCTCCCTCTCCACCCTCCACTCACACCATGTTCCCCCCAGCTCTGGCCCACTGGCCCCTTCCTTGAGTTCGAGTGTGCAGTCAAGGATGCCAAGCTGTGCTCTCTCTCTGCCCCAATCCTCATGGGATTGTCTCCTTCTCATCTTTCTCATCTCTGTTCCGATTTTACCTCCTCAGAGAGGCCATTCTGATCTCTCACCTAAAGAACCCCCCCGCCAGTCACTCTTGGTCCTGTTTCCTTGCTTCATCTTCATCACATTTCTACTATCAGAAATTATCTGCTGTATGTGTTTGATCATTAATTGCCTACTATGGGATAAATGTTTGTGTTCCCCCAAAATTCGTATGTTGAAGCCCTACTCCCCAAGGTGATGGTATTTGGAGATAGGCCTTGGGGAGGTAATTATGTCATGAGGGGTGTAATAACGCCTTTATAAGAAGAGACGGGAAAGAGAGAATCTCTTTCTCTGCTGTCTGCAGAAACAGCAAAAAGGCAGCTCTTTATAAACCAGAAAGAAGGCCCTCACCAGGACCCAACCATGCTGGGAGTCTGATCTCAGACTTCCAGTTTCCAGAACCGTGAGAAATAAATGTCTGTTGTTTAAGCCACCCAGTCTGTGGTATTTGTTATAGCAACCTGAGCTAACAGGGTCTGCCGTTACCGAATCATGAGCTCCAGGAGAGCAGACCTGAGGTAACCTTGTTTATTGCTTTTCCCCCAGCATCCAGAATGATGCCTGGAACATAGGAAATGCTCAGGAAGGATTTATTGAATGCACTGTGAATGGTGAAAAGTTCTGAATCTTGAAAGGTCAGGCTATTCCATCATTCCCTTTACATTTAAATCTCTTCCTGGTAACAAATTAGGTTTCCACAGGCCACTCTCAGACAGGACCAGTTTGCATTGCAAAATCATTCACCTCAAAGGCTTGGGGAAGTTAATGAACTTCCCAATGGTGGCTTAGGCTCTTAAAGAAAACTGTTAGGAATTAGATAGAAAAGAAAATCCAAAGATCATTTTGGAGAAGAAAGAAATCAGACACGGATTTGAATTTTAACAGATGAAATGACAGGTGTAGAAAGGGGGGGATTAGTGGGGTGAGGACTGCCATTCAGGACTTGTCCCCATGTTTTGTCCATGTTATGACATGGAATCCTCTCAACAAACCTATGAAATAAGATTTAGTGTCCCGATTTTACAGCTAAGGAAACTGAGGCTCAAAATGGTAAAGCAAATTCCTCAGGATCATATAGTTAGTATGTGGTGAAGCCAGGGTTCAAGCTGAGTTCTGACGTGTGTTTTTCCCATTCCACACCCCTGCCCTCTCTGCTCTGAGGACATGGGAGGGGGTGGTAAGCAGAGGGGGAGCTAACATTACACAGATGTTAGCATCCCACTGGGAACTGCATTGAGAAACACCTCTATACCTGCACCATCTATATTGGTTTCAAATATCCTTTAGAAGTCCTGAGTCACAACTTCTTCCTCTGTTCTGAAACAAAAGGTCTAATTCACTGTCATTTTTACACAATAGAGACCTCTATAAATTATAGCTGTGTGGTCCTCCCAATGGCAAAGGAAAGAAGGACTATAACTGGGCCATCAATAATGTCCCCAGTGCAGAGGAGGTGAACATATAAGCAGCAAAAAGATGGCCTGAAATTTTAGAATTTGATTGCTTCCTAAGTGATCTTTTACTTGGCAGAATTAAATGTAAGTGTTGTGCTTGTGGCTTCAGAGCCCATTTTGAAAATGAGATAATGCATCTTCAGGGTGGGAGAGAGAATCCTTTGTCCCTCCTGACATATTCTGCGTAACAATAACAGGCTCTGCGGAGAAAGTTTGAGCAGGGAGGGGTAGCTACTTAGAGTCGCTGCTTTCTTTACGAATTATGGTGCAGACAACAGCAAATTGTCAAAGCCACACAGCTTCTATTTCCCCTTCAAAATGACAGAACAGGCGTTGAGGCAGAAACAGTTCAGGTTCAGTTACATATAAGAGCTCTTTTCATGTCCAGATGGGGCTCTATAATCCTCTGCAAACTCCCAGTGTTGCTTACTGGATTAGACGCTGACTACATGGCTGGCTCTTGTTACCTTCACTATTAGAGTCTGAGCTACAGGAGGAGGAACTTAACCTTGCTGATAGATGCTGCAGAGAGAAAATTACAGGGCCTCAAATGTGGAATGAAAACTCTGAACTGAACAATGTTCCCAACACATGGAAAAACACAAGGGAATGTTTGGTCTTTGAGTTACATAGCCATCCTGATTTTTACATGACAGGGAGATGATAGGTGAATATTGTACTTTTGCTGAAAAAAGTTCGCAAGTGAGGCTTTGATTTGTGTGTATCCACTTAACCTGGAAACTCCATTACTAATTCAGGGAAAAGGTGTTAACCCCCTGCCACTAAAGGAAGGAGGTGCAATTAATAGGAGGATAGGAGACAGGTGTAGACCTTTATGTGAAGAGGTGAACGGTAACAAAAATGCCTTGGGCATCAGCATCTTCAGATGCTGATGGTACCTGCAGCTGGCCTGCTTTTCCTATAACGTGGCAAGGCGTTTGCAGGAAAGACATCTTCTATTCCCACCCAGAGTAGTTTTTTGTTTTTAAATCAAAGAAATCTGAGAGCTGGAAAAGACCCAGCCAGCTCCAAACCCCGTGTTTCCTAAATTCTCCTGCAGAGCCGTCATCTGTGAGGCCCACCCTGGATCCTGCCAGCATCTTTGGATCAGTAGCTGGTTCTCTCTCTTCAACAAGCTCTCAAGCTTGGGCAGGTCTGGGGACCTGACTAGTGCAAGTCCGCAGTTTACAAAGGAGGAAATTGAGGTCCATGGAAGTGACACACTCAAGGTCGTCGGGGCACAGCAGAGCCAGAACTGAACTCAGCTCTGAAGCACATTAAAACCGGATCTAACTGAGTTTTCTTGGTAAGTGGGCACAAAACTCTTAAAAGTGTGGGTTTCAGGGTCACAGAGCTGAAGATTTGGTTGGTTAGAGCAGGAAGTAATTTGGATCCCCCCTGCTGCTCAATCCGCAGCAGGAAGTTCTTTATTGAGCTCCTGACACCCTAGAAAAGATACTATCACCCAGCTCTAAAATTCCTGATTAGCGCGTCAGCTGGGGCTACTTTAAAGTTGCTTTGAGACCATCACTTTTTAATACCACAGAGTCTGTTCTATTGATCGCTGGGTCTGACTCACCGCTGATATTTTTGAACAATTGTCTGAAGTACATTGTAGGTAAAGGGGGGATTTAGGGGGAAGAAGGGTGTTTGTGATTCTACAATTTCCTGGCATATTACCCATCAGGGAGTTAGTTGGTTTAAGAGTTCACTGGAGGAGACAATTAAAGAACACAGCCTGGCAGACTTTCTGTGGAAGTTGGCACCTAAGTTAATTTGAAAGCAGCCCGGAAGAGATAGAATGGGGTCTGCAAAGCTAAGAGCATTCTCACCTAAAGTTGTGGAGCAATGGGATGCTCCTCACTCTTACAGAAACTGCAAAAAAGCAAAGAAAGTCTGATCTAGGCTCAAAGGGGCCCTTTAGATCCCCTCAGTGGTTATTTGCAATGCCCGATGGAGAAACAGTTACAGACTCAGTTCTATTAATGTATTCTCTGCCTAAAATGTTAATTTAAGGTAGAGACATTCATCCCCCACCCCCAACTTCTTTTTTGTATAAACCTGTGGTTTCTGCATTTATCCTAAGTAGAGTCATAAAAGAATCCTCAAACTTACAAAACTCGATTGATGTTAATTATATTTTTGTACATAGTTATACGCGTAAAGTCATTTGTGGGTTTGAGGTGGAGTCAAGAGGCTATTCTTAAGTCGTAGAGTTTTTAAACATGTGGGTTTTAAACCTATGGACTCACAAGTGGCACATAAAGAGTAAGACAATAGAGACGAGCAAACCTCTTGCTTGTTTACAGGGTACTTAGGCTTCTTGCAGAGACAGTGGCATTTCATGAGTGATTTAGGGGCTGGGGGTGAGGCTAGAAAGGTTATCAGGTATCCAAACACTGATACCTGAACCTCAGACAAAGTGATTCATTCTCTCTATGGTTAAGCACTCTGAGCTCTTCCTTGGCAATTCAATTAACTCCTGAGAGGGGACACAGTCTTTACATGAGTCAATTTCTCTAGGCAGAGAAAGAGTGGAGGCAAGAAGTAGGATTTGTTGAATTCTATTTTGTACCTAGTAGAGATATAAAGGTCAGTTAATGTTCTCAACAGCCTATTGTTTAGTACACAGGTAGGACTTAGTAAATAAGTAGGAGTGTCACCAATTCACAGATTATCCTCAGGCACAGGGAGGTGAATAAATTGCCTTGAATTGTGCAGCTAGAAAATGGAGTTGTCTTAGTTCAGGCTGCTGTAACAAAATACCATAGACAGGTGACTTAAACAACAGACATGTATTATTTCTCACAGTCCTGGAGGCTGGGAAGTCCAAAATCAAGTAGGCACAGGCCTACTTCCTGGTTCATACACAATCCTCTCCTGACAATGGCCTCACACGGCTGGAGGGGACCACTCTGGTCTCTCACCCTTGTTATAAGGACTCCACTCCCATCCTGGAGGTCCCACCCTCATCTAAATTTTATCACCTCCCAAAGGCTCCACCTTCAAATACCATCACATTGGGGATCAGGGATTCGACGTCAATTTTGGGGTGACACAAATATTCAGTTCATAACAGAAGGTGTCCTCCCTTCCAGCGCCCTAGTGTGGTTAAACATTGGCAGGGATGGTGAAATGCTGTAGAAGGACCAGGTGGGTAGGGAATCTGAAAACTGGGGTTGCAATTAAGAGGCTACTGGGAACCTAGTACCCAGAGGCAAGGCACAGTCTTGAGAACAAGATGAGATCACTTACAGTGAAGAAACAAAGGTTCCCTTTATTTCAGTTTTTTGTATACCTAAGTCATAATGTAAAATGTGATGCTACTGTGTATACATACTCACATTTATATACTAGTACACCTAAAGGATTAGAGTCTATTATAATGGTAGTTATCTCTAGATGGTGAAATTATGAGTTCTTTTATCTTTTTTCATTCATTTGTAGTGTCTATTTTTCTAAAGTTGTGTGTTTATTTATTTATATATATAATTTATACTCCCAAATCCTCCCAATTTATCTTTTCATAAGCTGTCAGTTGTTTTTCAAAGGTCATTTGTGTTGTGTCTGCATATTTGAGAACAATAGGTTGTAAATTCAAACGCTTAATATTAATTCTTGTTGTTTTTCTCCCCACCAAATTGATATGAGATTTGTTATTGTTCGTTAGGTTTTTGTTCAGGACTGACTAGTTATTCCAATATTCTACAGGAATAACCTCAGTAATATAATATGGTTAAGTTGGAAATAAGTGTTTTTCTGAGCTTACCCCTAGGCTTTCAACAACATGAGATTTTATTCTTTTTTTTTTTTTTTAAGGAGGGCACAGCTCACAGTGGCCCATGTGGGGGCTCAAACCTTGGTGTTATTAGCACCACGCTCTACCCAACTGAGCGAACTGGCCACCCCACAACATGAGATTTTTATGGCCTTATTTATAGTGACAGGACAGAAGTGAAGACCATTTATGAAACTCATTGTGAAAAATAAACCCCGCTGCACTGCCTGCTCACCCCCACCCACAGATGAAAGACTTCATCTTTACCCTTTTAAAAAAAAACAACCTATTTATTTCTTCATCAACATTTAAAAAATAAAAATTAAAGGAGGCTAGACTTATTTTTTGCTTGTGGGCTTTGGGAAGAAAGATTAAAAAAAAACAGGGAGAAAAACTTTCAAAGATTCTTTATAACATGTGAAATTTAAACAAGGCAGCTTAGTACCAGTGGGAGCTAAAACTAATTAGAAATCAAAATTATATTCACTCCATCAATGTTAAAATAAATACAAGGGAAAACAAAGAGGTGCTTTTGTAATTACATTTAATTTCGTGTAATAATCTTAGTTTTGCTACTTGCAACTGTGGGAGTTTTCTTTAAAAGAATGTTTAAAGATGTGTTCTTTAAAGTCAACAATTTGCTAAGATTTGTGTTGAATCGAGATGATTCTAAGGAGAGGGAGAGAAGAGAGGGCATCAGAACATATGGGTGAGCTGACATCAAAGCAGCTGTTGCAGGCAGTGGTCACTGGTGAGATGATTCAGACAAGCCCAGGGGAGCCTGATGTCAGCTGGGTGGGTGCCCAGTGGGAGAGGGGATCGCCCCTCTCCTATTCTCTGTGTTGCTGGGCAGAGTTCTTACCTCCCCCAAGGGACAGTGGAAAGGAGAATGTTGTCCTAGTGGTGTGTCTCCTCTGACGGGAGCAGGGAGAATCCTGTGAAGAGTGAGGCAGCATCACCCAGAAGTAGTTGTAGAAACTGTGGGGTCGCCTTGAACACACCTCAGGGACCTGAGAAGTTGCTTACCTGATCAAGTGTGGGCCAGTGTGGCGAGCGTTGGTGTACCACGCCTCGCTCTCCCACCACAGTCCATGACATGTTTCCAGGTATAGGAAGGAGCTGTCTGTCACCTGTAATTCGTGAGGTGCTTCCATCTACTGAACCTTCGCTACATGCCAGGCCCTGTATTAAGTAAGCTTTATTCATATATTATCAGACTCAATATTTAAAACAAATTTAGGCAGCAGTAATTTTTATCCTCATTTTAAAATACTGCAACTTATAAATTTATTCTCATTATTTATGGCCACCCTATTTATTTATTATTTATTTATTTATTTATTTATTTATTTATTTATTTATTTATTTTTAAATGTGTTTTTCTAGGACCCATCAGCTCCAAGTCAAGCAGTTGTTTCAATCTAGTTGTTGAGGGCGCAGCTCACAGTGGCCCATGTGGGGATTGAACCAGCAAACTTATTGTTAAGAGCACCACGCTCTAACCAACTGAGCTAACCAGCCACCCCCCACCCCTTTATTTTTATTGTGGTAAAAAAAATATATATATCATGAATTTACCATTTTTAACCATTTTTAAATATACAATTCAGTAGTATACTTAACATACATTCACATTGTTGTGCAACCATTTACTACCATCCATTTCCAGAAATTTTTCATCTTTCCAAACAGACTCTATACCCATTAAACAAAAACTCCCCACACCCCCTCCTCTCAGCCCCTGGTAACCTCTATTCTACTATCTGTCTCTACGATTTGCTTATTCTATGAAACTTATATAAATGTAATCCTATAATACTTGTGTTTTGGTGTATGGTTCATTTTACTTAGCATAGTGTTTTCAAGGCTCATCCATGTTGTAGTATCCCCATTTCTTATTTTACTTTTTAATTATTTTTAATCGTGACATCATTGATGTATAACATTATATAAGTTTAAGGTGTACAATGTGCTGAGTAGTATCCCTATTTTATAGACTAGGAAACTGAGACTTAATATGAAATAACTTTCCCAGGGCCATAGGGCGAGTAAGTGGCAGAGGAAGAATTCAAATCTGGGGACGTCATACTCTAAAGATCCATACTCTTATTTAATCGTCCTCGACATAAACAGTTCTCCCAATGCAGGCCATAGACCGCTACATCAGGGTTACCTGGAGTGCTTAAAAAAATGTACATTCCTGGCCCCCACCCCAGTCCTACTAAATGATGATCTTTCTATTTTTAACAAGCTCCGAGTTGATTCTGATGTAAAACTAAAGTTTGAGAATTACTTCATTCTTCTTTACTGAAAATGCAACTAAGAAACAATGGTGGTGCTGAAAATGAAGGCATTATAACAAACTCAAGGTTAGGTGATCTCACTAAAAGGGAGAAATGAATAAACAAGTGTCCCGGAATTCTCAAAGCCTATATATTCTATGCAGCAATCCTGGGATGATTTCCAGTGTGTCCACTCATGTCTCCTTTGTGGCCTCATGACTTATCCTCTTATGAAGTGAAAAGATAAATCTCTTATAGTTATGCCATATTTTTATTCCCATGTTTATGGATCACGTCAATGTGTATTATGTATGAAAAACAAACTAGCTTTTTGTCAGTGCTGTGAAAATGCAGCATCTTGAAGTGTGGCATAAGAAAAGAAAGCTACTAATGGTGAGTTGAGATGCTGACAAACCAATGCACAATGTAGCCAAAAGACATGTCATATTTAGTGGGACTGAAAACTCACCTTCAGGAAGACTTTCACCTTGAAATATGGTGATATGTGGAACAGATGTTTTAATTTGCCTAAGATAATTTGCATAATCAATTTAACATGTGGCTTATTAAACCTGCCAAAGAGCAGGTGACAATATGGACTTAATATGATTACTAATTTGACACATCATTGAGATTAATTTGACCCTTATTGCTCTCAGAATACCCAGAGGTCTTTACAGACAGGAATGGTGTGCTACGAGATGCCATATGTAGCCATCTAAAATCCACCATCTTAAATTCAAAAATGAACAAGCACTTTGCTCAATCTGGTCTAATGTATCTGCTTCTTTCCTTTCAAACTCTCCTCTGAATTGAAAAGAAGGCAATGAGTGAATATTGAGGGATGTATCTGATTCTGAGTGTTCGTGATTTTATGAAATAATTGATCTATCTCTTCTCCAGTACGGTACTTGTACTGCCTTCTCCCTTGTCTGTTGATTTATCCTTGCTCACAGACCCAAAGAGATAACACTTTGGAGAATCCATTCAAGTCTTTAGCTTTAAGTCTAGAGAATGAAAATAAAAGATCTAAAATTATATATATGGTTTTGATTACAATAGTAAATTATTGGAAACAATAGAAATGTTCAATAGAGGATTGATTAAATATCATAACAATAGAATGCTATGCAACCATTCAAATGATGTGGGGAAAGTATATTTAATAACAAAATCATGTTTGTGATATATGACATAAATCATATTGCAAAATGGTGTATGCTCTATGATTTCTTTTTGTAAGGAAAATCTTGGAATATGCATCTTTGTCTCCCATATCCTGCTGCCTTCCTAAAACATAGCCAATAACTTTAAATGCAAATTATTATATCTCCCAGACTATTACAAATGATTTGCTTCTTTAGAATCATGTATTTCAGATTTAGAGAGAGGAAAAAAGACATTGAAAGGAAAAAAAAACTTTCTAGCTTTTTTTTGACTGTCTCCTTCTAGTGTTTAAGACACAAACAAAAACAACTGTTGAATGTGGTGCTGCAAATTTATATGTATAATATAAAGGGTGAAATAATATGTAATAGCATTGTGTTTAACTCACTTTTTCAGTGTTTCTAAAATGAGTATGTTTGACTCTTAAAAAATCAAGTTTACCTAAAACCAAAGGATTGAGTTCAGAAAAAAAGAAAAAGCGAAAGTGTTGAATAATGCAGACAAGCCAAGGAACAATGGAAGTGACCAGTAGAAGTGAAAAATTAGGAGTGACCTAAGTGAGGGGTGTTTCTGAAGCAGGGTGGAGGTGGGGGCTAGAGGAGCAAAGGAGGCTGAGGAAAGAACAAGATGTAACTAGGTTCAAACATATGGTGATGGAAGGAGAACTGACTCTGGGTGGTAAACACACAATGTGATTTATAGATGATATAATACAGAATAGTACACCTGAAATCTATGTAACTTTGCTAACAATTTACACCCCAATAAACCATATTTTTTTAAAAAAAGATGTAACTAGATATAAATAGAATTGAGAGATTTTTTTAAGGGATGAAAGGGAAAGTCTGGAGACAAAACTTCTTTGGCTCTTGCCTGGCAAATGTCAAATACACTTTGATGCTGGAAAGCCCATATATGGATGCTTACTTTTTCTTTTTTTTCCCTAGATTCAGTTGGATAGTGGGATAGTGGGATTTTTTTTCTCCTCCCCCCAACTCTGAGTCAAACCATTGTTCTCAGTCTAGTTGTGGAAGACGCAGCTCACTGACCCATGTTGGTATTATGAGCCTTGTGCTCTACCCAGCTGAGCCAGTCAGTTGCTGGCCACTGACAGGCAGCTCACGGCAGCCCAGCCGTTGTTCTCAATCTAGGTGTAGAGGGCGCAGCTCACTGGCCCATGTGGGAATCGAACTGGCGACCAAGGCGTTAGGAGCACGGTGCTCCAACCACCTGAGCCACCCGGCCAGCCCCTTTAACAGACTTTTTTTTAAAGAACACTTGGATTTACAAGAAAATTGAAAAGAGAGTACAGAGTTCCCGCATAGTTTCTCTTATTATTAACATCTTAAATTAGTATGGTACCTTTGTTATAAGTAATGAATCAATCTTGACACATTATTATTAACTAATATCTATTGTTTATTTAGGTTTTTTTGGATTTTACCTAATGTCCTTTTTCTGTTCCAGGATCTCATCCAAGACACCACATTACATTTAGTTGCCATCTCTCCTTTGGCTCCTCTTAGCTTTGACAATTTCTCAGTTTTTGATGACTTTGACAGTTTTGAGGAGTACTGGTCAAGGTAGGATGCCCCTGTATTGGAATTTGTCTGATGTTTTACTCATGATTACACTGGGTTATGGGTTTATAAGCGTCAAAGTGTCATTTTTCAATGCATCGTATCAAAGGTACATACTAGCAATGTGATTTATGACTGTTGATGTTGACCTTGAATTGGCTAAGATAGTGTGTGGCACGTTCCTCCACTGTAAAGTTACTCTCCCTGCACTCCCTTCCCACACTGCCCTCTTTGGAACGAAGTCACTATGCACAGCCCACACTTAAGTGAGGAGTTATGCTCCTCTTCCTTGATAGCTGAATATCTACATAGACAATTTGGGATTCTCCTGCATGGTAGATTTGTCTCTTCTCCCCATTTATTAATTTATTCAATCATTTATATCAATATGGACTCATGGAAATTATTTTATACACTGAGTTCTAATCTAATAATACTTTATTTTGTTGTTCAAATTGTTCCAGTTTGAGCCATTGAAATCTCTTTCAGTTGGCTCTGGGGCTAACTTTTTAACCCTAAAGGTGTTTAGTATTCAGTTCGGTTTTTATACCATGAGATTTTAAAACACAAATGGGACCTACAATATAATTATTCTGTTGGCCAAAAACTGAGTTCTTCAATATTAGATGGCTTCCCTCTCTTTAAATGCCTTGGAGGAATCTTATTCTGTTTGCACAATAGTAATAATTAAAAATAGAAAAATATTAGCATTTAAAAGGGAGCAGTGTTTATTGATCCTTTACACATAATTCCAATAACCAGCTGGTGAGGGCATGCTGGTTTCATGGCTCAGGCACAGGGTTCAGTTTCTACAGGGCTGACTATGTCTACTTTCTAACCACTAACTATGCCCCACAAGCTGAGCTTTGCACCAGCCCACCTGGTTTTACAGATGTCGAATCAGTCTAGAAATAGCTGTTCTAGGCACAAGGGCATGCCTTGAAGATGATGATTCAGCTCAGGGGCTTCACAGACAAAGGCTATCACACAGCTGGGGCACCTGGAGACCTCAAGTCAACGCCCTAGAGAATGTAGGTTAGAAATGGAAAGGACTTGCTGTAGACTGAATGTGTCTCTCCAAACTTCTTATGTTGAAACCTAATCCCCAATGCGATGGTGTTTGGAGGTGGGGCCTTTGGGAGGTGAGTAGGTCATGAGGGTGGAGTCCCCATGAATGGGATTAGTGCCCTTATAATAGAGGCCCCAGAGAGCTCCCTTGCCCCTTCCACCATGTGTGGACAGAAGAAGAAGACAGTTGCCTATGAACCCGGAAGTGGGTCCTCACCAGACGCTGAATCTGTTAACACCTTGATCTTGGACTTTCAGCTTCCAGAACTGTGAGAAATAAGTTTCTGTTATTCATAAGCCACCCTATCTGTGGCATTCTAGTAGAACAGCCTGAACAGACTAAGACAGGCTCATATTAATTATCTATTCCTATATAATGCATCACTCCAAAACTGAGTGATTTAGAACAACATTCATTATCTCTCATGGTTCCTTGGGTATTGGAGAAAAATACTCAGAGGGGTGGTTCTGACTTGGGGTCATTCATGCTGTTGTAGTCAGCTGGTGGCTGGGAACTGGGATCACCTCAAAGACCTCTTCACTCACATGTCTCGTGCTCAGATCAAAATGTCTGGGGACTGAAAGAGCTGGGGCTCCCAGGCATCTCCTCTATCTCTGTAGTTTCTCAAGCATGGTGGCTTCATGGTCACTGGGCTGCTTACATGGTAGCTCAGGACACCAAAGGCATGTGTCCCAGGAGAGAGACAACTCCATGCTGAAGGCATATTGCCTTTTTCTAACTTAGCCTCAGAAATCAATGTCACTTTGCCAACTTATTAGAAGCATGTTTCTAAATTGGGCCATATTCTAGGGAAAAGGAACCAGACTCCATCTTTTTGTGGGAAGAGTGTCAAAAAATTTGCAAACAAGTATTAAACTGACCTCAGGACCTTAGAGACCCCCAGGGCTGGATGGCTTCCAGTGACCCCTTCTCTCCCTGTCCTGTGGCCCAGGAGGCTGGGGGACATCTCCCTTCTGCTATTAGTCATAGGACACTGCACCCTGCCTTGTGGTTTCCCTGCATGCTGCCCACACCGTTATATAGTCTTTTTATTAAACTCTCTGCAAATGATCCACTTGAGAGCTCTGTTTCCTGCTGCGATCTTGACAGTTACATTCACCTCCCTCACCTTACATATGACGTGAATGACTTGCCCAAGTCAGTGACCCAGGGCTTGGGACACCTAAGCCAGAACCCTTTTGTTTTTCACTCTGCAGTTAACATGCGTGGAAACCGGAATGAAACCCCTAGAATTCTTGATTACTCCCACAGGGTGTTACCTCCATAGTGCTGTGTTGTGCCAGAATAGAGCCCGAGGCAAAAGGGAAAGTCACTAAGACCAATGGTGTCTTTATCTCAGACTCTGATATTTTGTTCATCATTGACTTTTTTGCATTAATCTCCTTTTATAATATATTGCATTATAATATTATTTATCGTAATGAGTGAGCTTTTGTGCCCATGCAAGTGCCCTAATTACCCCACCTGAGTCCCAGCCCTGTCCCTCCAGCTCCCTCTCCCCTTCCTCGCACCCCACCCCACTCTGGCTGTGGTCTTTTAGAGTTGACTCCAGGAGCTGTTTCAGCACCTCCTCTCTTTCCTTTTGTCAAATTTTACCATTTGACTCCCAATACCTGGCTGGTGTCACCTCGCTGGATGTTGTCAACTAACATTTTAGTGGTAACAATTCTCTAATTTATAACTGAGAGGAGCAGAAGCCCCTCTGTTCAGTTTGCTTTTAGGTACCACCCAGATGTGCCAGGTGTATGTGTGTGCTAGATGCTGAGGACAGAGATGGATGAGCTGCAGGCCCAGACTTCTAGGAGTTTACCTTTAGGGCTGAAGACAGCCATATTCAAAGTTATAATAAAGCATAGTAATGGTTATTCAGATGTATATATAAAATATTAATACTATGAGTATAGAATAGCTAAATCTGTTGCTCAGAGTTTGTGGAAGGAAGGAAGGAAAGGAGGATAGGAGGAAGGGAGGGAGGGAGGGAGGAAGGGAGGACTAACAGAGGGAATAGCAGGCTGGCTGCTGGCAGGGGTCCCACAAAAGTGAGCTAAGAAGGCACCACAGATAGCTAACCACTGCCTCGCTATGGTTTTCCCCTCTGCTTTCCTTATTTAGAGCTTCTCGTGTCACTCCACACAATTGACAGACTTTTCTCCGTGAGAGCTATTCTAAGGCGCTAAGAAATCAGACTACACTGCATTTCTCTTCCGTCAGAGAAGAGGCTGATGTTATGTACTGATGCGCGTCACCACTGCCCAATGACAAACACACCAACGGCTCTGGGCCTGGCTGTACTTTTCCCTTTGATGCAGGCAGTGAGGGATTATTAAATGGCATTTCGTTATGATTTACTGGCTAGATATTAGTCATGGCATATTTTAGAGTAAGCCTGAAGGGAGTTGAGATAACAATGTCACTCCAAAGTCAAGAACGCCATTGCACAAACATGACCGATCCCCGGTCTCCTTTGCAGTTATTGATCTGCCAGCATCTTGCTTTGGCCACTGCCATCTCACTTTTTGCTGCTAGGCTAGTAATTTTTAAAACCTAAAATGTAATTTTTTAGGTTAATTTCCAGGGCTGTTGTCTTTGAAGAAGGACTGATTATCTGGCTGGATATAGAGGGATCTTTTTATTTATTTTTACTCTATTTTATTTTTTTTATTAGTTTCAGGTGTACAAAACAATGCAATAATTAGACATTTCACCCCTCACAAAGTGATAACCCCCTTCTCCCAATCAGTTGCCCCTCTGACATTGTATATATCTATTACAATTCCATTGACTCTAATCCCTATGCTGTACTCCATCTCCTATGCCTATATATATATAAAATTATAGTTGACATACAATATTATTCAGCTTCAGCTTCAGGTGTACAGCACAGTGGTCAGGCATCTGCACCGTCCATGAAGTGGTCTCCCTAACAAGACATAGTCCCATCTGACACCGTACCAAATCTTTACAACATCATTAATTATATTCCCCAAACTGTCTTTCATATCCCCATCGCAATATTGCAGTTACAAATTTATGCTGTCTCATCCCTTCCCCTTCTTCATCCCCACCCCTCTCCCTTCTAGCAACTATAAGTTTTTCTTCTATATCTCTGAGACTATTCCTGTTTACTTTGCTTGTTTATTCTTTTCTTTAGATTCCACATATAAATGAGATCATATGGTATTTATCTTTCTCCATCTGACTTATTTCACTTAGCATAGTGTTCTCTAGGTCCATCTATATCATTGCAAATGGCAAGATTTCATTCTTCTTTATGGCTGCATAATACTCCATTGTATAAATGTACCTCAGTTTCCTAATCCAGTCATCTACCGATGGGCATTTCAGTTGTTTCCAAATTATGGCTATTGTGTATAGTGCTGCAATAAACAAAGTTTTTTCAATATGCATCTTGGATTTCTCTGGATAGATATCCAAGAATGGAATTGCTGGGTCATAGAGGGATCTTTTTAGTCTAGAGTTTGTTTCTGACTTATTGTGATAATCTGGGCAGGTCTTTTAATCTCTCTTATTTCCTCCCATCACTTTTTTGGAAGCCTTCTTACCAAATCATTGCTTTCTTATTCCTAGTGTCCGAAAGTCTTAACGGATGATGTCTTTCAACAATCCCTGTTATGGAATCAAAATACTGTTCTCTTTGGGCTGTACCTAATCATCTTCTGTTTCTGCTTTGTAACTTCAACTTTTCCCTTTCCTCAGTCCTCTCAATTCCACTGCTCCCTACATCTCAGCTTTTCTCTCTGATGCAGCTAAGCCACTATCCATTATAATGCATAATCTTTAATAGGGTCCATTCCTAGCTAGTCTTTTGAAATACAGTTTTGTAATTGTATTTCAACTTAGTTTTCTCTTTTTTTAACTATGGCTTTTGAAGTTTCTTAATGTTCTAATAGGAAGTTATACATTTAAATTTAATAATTACATGAAAAACATATTCTATGTATGCACTCTTATAAAATTATCGTTAGAAAGAAAGCTCTAGTAGTAAAGACATAACATGATTGGTGTAATTTAATAATAGCTACCATTCAAGGCTATCCTCTATGTGGGGCATATATAATATTTAATTCCTATAATAATTTCCAGTGTACATCACATTTTACAGGTGAGAAAAGTTAAGACTGAAGAGGTCACTGAACCAGGGTTTTTCTTTTTCTTTTCCAGTCTTTTGAAGATACCCATTATTTTGTGAATCCAGCATCCCTTTTTCTGGAAATTACTTCTCCTTTCAACATCCAAAGGCTGTTCTGGGGACAGGCATAATATGACAGGATCCTATCCCCTGGTCTCTGAGCCTTTTCCCACAAAGTTTTGTGGACTAGGGATTATGAGAACATTGGCTCAGGGTGTTTTTATTTGTTAAGTTGTAGCATGTAAAGCTTAGGAATTGTTGTTAGCTGGTTTGTAGCCAGAAAGACTGCAAATGTGGGGTGAAGGCAACCTGAGACAAACTTGGTATCAGTCACTGGCCACCCCCCAAAAGACCTAATGTTGGTGGTCTTAACTATGGCAAAAGAAGATAATGGATTTGGGTTGAAAATCACTGACATCTCAGGGTTTCATTCAAAGGCTGGCTTATCCTGTGGTTTCCCCAAACATATTTAGTTTCTTCCTTCTTCATCACAAACACATCCAAAAAATAAACCGTATCTCTTAAAAATGGTTGCATTAAAAATAGCCAAATTTATTTATGAAAACAATTGAAAATGAGTTGTTGGCTAACTACAGTGCATTTTATTCAGTCATCTCTATTTCTTAAAGAACTCAATCACGTCTCATTTCCCAACATTTCAACGTATCAGTCAGTAAAGGAAAAAGGAATGTCTTCTAAAGCATGAATTGGTAGTGTTCTTTTGGAAGTCATTAAAGAGAGAAAAAGCTTACAATTACAGACAGGGAATACTTAAGGGCGTCTTAGGCCTGACCCTAGAATAGAAAGAGATTTGGGATTATGGTGTTTCCCTTTGCTGCTTCTGGCACCTCAGTGCATAAACTGTGGCAGACTCCATAAGCTTGCATTTGGCTGTCACAATCCCATCATAGGCCATGTGGCTGAATACAAAGTCCCTCTGCATGCTACTTAGAAGTTGTCTGTGTACGTCTCTTCAGTCTCAGCACAACTTAAAAATCCGCCCCCCCTCCCGCCATGTTTATGAATTTAAGATGGATCTCTATTGGTGGCCACCTCCACCTTCAGACTTAGCACAGGTGACAATTAGCTGTGGGGCTTTGTGAAAGAAAAATGTCTTCATCCTACCTAACAAAATCTTAACCCTGCCTAACAGAATACTGCTATTCTTAAACTATAAAATACTGCTCAGGGAGTGTTATCATCAGATTGTCTCCAAAATACAGAGAAACTGAAATGTTTGGCCTTCCTGTGTGCAGTTCCTGAGGAGGGAGCATCATGAATCAATGTTAGGGACATTATTGTTGTCTGTGTATCCGTGTGCCCCTGTGTCCTTGTGTCCATCTGTGTGTGTGTGTGTGTGTGTGTGAGAGAGAGAGAGAGAGAGAGAGAGAGAGAGAGAGAGGGAAAGAGAGAGAGAGAGAGAGAGAGAGAGTGAGAGAGAGAGAGAGAGAGCAGACTGGAGAAGAGTATCTCTGTGGTGGTGCTAATAAAGCTCGACCTCCCAAGTGGGAGAAGCAGGGGTCTCTAAGATGAGTGCTGGGCTCATTCTGGGAGCAAGCCCCGGCCACAACTAGGTTGATGAGAAAGAAGACCAGGGCTGTGGCATTCAGGATGAGTATGCCTGAGCCTGCCCCGGGCACAAACTGGTGGGAGACAGACCTGAAGCAGGCCTGAAGTGTTTGAGGCCAAGTAATTTGGCATTCAACCATTTATTTTTCTCCTCTTGTATTCCTCTTAGGTTTCTTTATACCCTCTCTAAAGTTCAGACATCTAAACAGTTCCAGGATGGGGAGAAGGACGTGGTGGCCAGTGTTCATGAACTTTATGGGACCTTTCCTCTCCTGCTGTCTGTGGTCTGAGGACTGTTTACAAAGTTGGACATGGTAGGAAGGCCTCCTGTTTAAACAACTAAGAGGGAGCACCTTTGGCGATCAGAATTGTCTTAAATATGATCAAGTTCTGACACCGCTAGGGAAATTATTGCTTAATTTTGAGTATTTATAAACTAAAAATATAACCATTTCCTTGAGTTACAACCCTGTATTATGGTCTCATTATTTGTAATAATTTTAATAACAATGAAAGCTATGATAGTGCCATGTTTTCTGTCAGGAAGAGGTAAAAACAACATGAAGTTTTTAGGATTTGTGTTAGGTTGGTGCAAAAGTAATTGTGGTTTAAAAGGTTAAAAAAATTGCAAAAACAGCAATTACTTTTGCACCAACCTAATAATTGCCTTGCTTAACCCATAGACTGGAAAGGGGGTGGGAAAGCAGAAAGTGGAGTGTCCCCATATTTCCCACAATTTCGGACATAAAGGAGAAGCAATTCTCTTCCTGTCTAATCAGCAAAGATAAGCTTATAGTTAACTAATTTCTGGATCTCTAGGTCATTTGTTTAGCCTTGTAAATTTGCTGATGAGGAGCTATAATAAAGCTTCTGGACAGTGCTTTCTATCAGAAGATTAAAGTAGTCTAGGTATTTGAAGGTGTAAAATGGAATGACTTCAACTCTCAGTGGTTCAGATGGATGCTAAGGTCATGGCCTTAGGTAGCTGGCCCAGGAGTATGTCCATCGTGTATACATTCAGGCTAAGTGACAGCGCTCAGCTGAAGTCCAGAAATCCACAGATGCCAGATTAGCTTTCCATTAAGGAATTCCTTACAAGAAACTGGACCAGGATAAAGCAAAGACTGAGGAACAGAAAGAAAGCTTGAATTACATTACTGCAATATTCTGCAAAATCAGATTTTGGCTTCTGTTCTTCTCTTTGGAGCTGAAAATGCCTCAAGTTTCTTACTGAGAGTCACGAGCAATTGCATGAATACTATATTCTCTGACAATTTCTATCCAAGTCCATCCAAGATTACGTGACAAGGTTGCATGATAAGGTTATTATGTGTTTGGGTATTTTATGCATGTGTGTAACATTATCACTTTGCTTTGCAAAACCAAAATTCCCTGAATATCCGAGGGAAAGGATAATTCAGCACTTGGCAGGTCAAGTAAAATGCCCTTTGTTATTCTCTATCCCGGCCTCATTCTTTCTCCCACACTTTAGTTCACTAAGTTTTAAGAGCCTGAAATCATTCTTAGTGAATAATGCTCGACCACTCTGAAGATTTGGGTCTAAGAGCTGGACCCTCGTCATCACCACGCACTTTGTCACTGAGACAGGGTAACCCATGGTTACTGAGCTCAAATCAGTTAAGGGGCAGAGAGCCTTCCCTCCTCACTGCTCTATAAAAGAGAACCAGCCAAGGGACCCTAGCAGCTTCCAGCTCTCAGCTTGGGCGAAGGTGTGGCAGCAAAGCCTGAGACCTTGGGAGCAGAGCACACCAGCAGCAGAGAGGCATGGCCAGCATGTCTCTTTCCTTCAAACTTCAATGTCACTTCATTCTGATCTTTCTGGTGGCTCTAAGAGGGGAGAGCCGGTACCTAGAGGTGAGCAATCCCCGAACTGACCCATCACACCTCCCGATGTGTGTGTCCAGTTTTGGGGGGCGCACAGGCTGTCTGGGCTGTCACCTTTGTTGGGGTTAGCTCTTTCTTCCCTGTCTTTTGCGCGGGTCTTTCCCTTGCTCCCCCCCCCCACCACCCCCCAGACTGGTCTTCCTTCCTGCCTCTTCCTCCTTCCCTCTGGTCCCTGGGGATACTCTTGTCTGATGGAAGGGAAACCATCACTTTATTCTCTTTGCTGCGGGGCAGGGAGAGCGCCCGGCTCCTTGTCCCCTTTCCCACCCCTTGAACTTTTCCGGACTGACCCATTTTCCTTGCCAGCTGCGGGAAGCCGCGGACCACGACCCTTTCCTGCTCTTCAGCTCCAACCTGAAGCGGGAGCTGGCGGAGGAACAGTTGTACCGCCGCGCTCTGCGTGAGTCTGCACTGCCGGGTTCTGTCGGTCAGCAGCCGGGAGGTGGAGAGGTTGGGACTCCGTGCCCAGGGCAGGAGGCTCCATGGCACCTCGGGAACGGGCTGGCCAGGACCAGCGGGGCATAATTCCGATCGCCGAGGGGCCATCCTGAGGAGGAGCCCTGGAGCGAGATGGGGTGATGCACCCCGGGGTACGGGAGCCGCGGGCAGCGGAGGCTGGGAGTTGGGCGCTGGGTGCTGCAGATCTGGAAATGGGGCTCGCGGAGAAGGGCTGCCCGGGGCATGCCCGGGACCCCTGACCCCACTGCCCTCCTTCAGGGTGCCTGGACATGCTGAGCCTCCAGGGCCAGTTCACCTTCACCGCTGACCGGCCACAGCTGCACTGCGCCGTCTTCTTCATCGGCGAGCCGGAGGAGTTCATCACCATCCACTACGACCTGGTCTCCATCGACTGTCAGGGTGGGGACTTCCTGAAGGTGAGGTGTCCCCACGGAGCAGCCCCAACCTCGGGGCACGGGAGGGGGCATGAGCCAGGGTGCTACATCTAGCGGGGGGGCTGCCGAGCTTGGGCAGCCATTGATACTCTTGGGGAGCCATTGATACTCTTAATTCGACGTTAAGCTGGTACCCAAGTGAGAGAGGAGCGTTCCGGACCCCCTATGCTACAGGAACTTCCCCCACCCCCAACCTCTAGACCTTCCCACCCCCCACCCCCAACCCCCCACCCCTAGACCTTCCCCCGATGGTCCCGTGCCTCGGACACTGCAGTAGTTTGTAATCCCCTCTGTTCGCTTTTGGGGCCAGACCCTTATAAAGACTTGAAATAGCGCCACTAAACGTGGTGTTACTGGTGTTACGTTCTGGTGGCAGATGAAAATGATACAAACTAGCGCGAGCGCTCGGGTCCAGTACCAGCGGATGCTGGTTAGAAGACTCGCCCCACAAGTCTGCCATCTGAGCGGGTCTGGCTCCTGGGGGTGTCTCTTTCTGTGGAGCTGTTCCAGGCTCGCAGTGGCTGTCTCCAATACCTGGGTGATCCGATTTTGGAGCAGTAGGACACGGGCTGCTGTGAGGGGATGCTGAGATAGAATCTAATCTGAGACAGATGGGAGGGGAGTACACGACCCCAGCCTCACAACATCTCCTCTCCCAGCCATTCTCCCTAAGTCTAACAAGTCAGCTGCGGATGGCTGGAGTTCTATGGTTCAGTGAAAAAGATCACGATTAAAACCTCCAAGTGGAATTATTTTGGAACCTGTCAAATGCGTTAGAAGAGGGCTGGTCTGGTGAAGTAATTTGTAGCTTGTGATTTTGCTAATGTGAACCGGGTTGGACTCATTAAATTGGTGACCTGTGGTGATTTTAAGAGTAAATTCAATAGACTCTGACCTTTTTTCCAACTGCAAACTTTAGCAAGTGAAGGAAAAAGTCCTAAGCAGCATATCAGCCATTGTTGCCTGAGTGTTGATGTAGTTCTTGAAATTTTGATGAGTAAAAAAAAAAAAAAATATGGGGGAAAAATAGATGCATATAACCATTGGCAGGTAGGTAAAGTTGCTGTTTCAATTTTTTCTTTTGTTGTCTATTTTTGAGATATTTTGTTCATATTTCAATGAGGAGAAGAAAGAGACAAGTTGAAAGCCAAATTAGGCTTCTGTGGAATTAATTCTTCTGAAGGTGGGATGTGTGGAAAATACGACCAAGATAAAAATGTATATTGTCTGTAGTTTCATTTACCAAGGTGGCTGAAATTATAAAATAAAGTTTACTTACTTTAGCAACTTTAAGGCTTATTTTTTTTAAAAGCAATAACTAATTAATAATTTCATTTGTAAACAACCCTCACAGTCAAAATATATACAAATGGAAAGCAAGTAGGCTGTCAATTTTTCATTTATGACTGAAGGTTCGTTGCTGGGTAACTTCCCCCCAGCTCCCCTTTCAACACACCTGTGACTTCAGGAGTTGATGGCCGTGATCTTCTATGTTTGTATTTTTTTGTTGGAAGGTATTTGATGGTTGGATTCTCAAGGGGGAAAAGTTCCCCAGTTCCCAGGATCATCCTCTCCCCACAGCTGAGCGGTATATAGATTTCTGTGAGAGTGGTCTTAGCAGAAGGAGCATCAGATCCTCCCAGAATGTGGCCATGATATTCTTCCGGGTCCATGAACCAGGAAATGGATTCACGATAACCATAACCACGAACCCCAACCTCTTTCGTAAGTGGGATCCCTGCCTTTTCAGGCCAGAGATAGGACTTGTGGTGGTCGGGGGGGGGGGGGGAGGGCTATCTAATCTGCTTTTCAAAAGTAGTACCATTGCACAGACAAGAAATTTGAAGTGAGAAATGATTTGAATGGAAATTCTTTTGTAATTAGAAGTGACCTAAGGGATATATTCTATCTATTGTTATGAAAATCAAATCATAGTTTTAAATTTATTTCCCAGGCTAGATAGGATACTAGTTTATGGTGAATAGAATTCTATTTTTTCTTCCAAGTCTTATTCTGATCTCTTAAGGCACTACAATGCATTCAGTGACAAACTTTAATCCTTCCAAGTCATTCCACTGATCTGGGATAAGCTTGAAGGAGCAGATATGAAGTTGCAGTCTTAGAGGTATTTAGGCAAAGGCTGAAAGACTGCATATCTGGGATTTGGTGGACAGATTTCATGCCCTGGGCAGAGGGTTGGACGAGAGGACCTCAATGTCACCTTCTGATTCTGAGCCCTCCCACTCTAATTTAGTTCATTTCTGATGGATCTGTCCATAGGTGCTAAAAAGCTGAATAGCCCAGGCCTAAGATACATTATCTTAACCAAAATGAGTCATTCATCGGCTTATATTTTTCCCCAATTAAAAGAAAAAAAAATTAAATCAAGAAAAGAAAGTATCACTTATTTTTGGTTGCATATAATAGTATTGATATTAACATTTCATATGATCAGAGAATGTGGCCTAATCTGCCAAAGAACAATGTATTGACCAATCTTCTGGATTTTTGTTTGTTTGTTTTTAAAGAAGCTCCCCAAAAAGGCTGTTTCTGAGAGCTGGAGCAGTATAACCCTAGAGGACAACATGAAATGTTTCTCCTATATTTTGTTTGGTTATAAATCAGAAACCTTTTAGAGTCATCAAGGAATTTCAGTTCTTTTTGAAATTAAGTGTAATTAAAATTATAGGAAGGAGGCAAGAGGTAGTTCTGAGCTGTTTTGATCAATTGCAAATTTTTATCCCATAATTGACCAAAAAAAAGCAAACTCTGATGCTTCCAGTTTCATAGCTGGAAGAATCAATTTAAGTCTAGACTTGAGACACAAAACAAAAAAATTCAGAAATTCTTGGCAGTAAATTAAACATTAAAATTTATCTTTTAGTCAACTTAGACCACTTAACACCCAACAAATATTTACCAGATGGAAGCCTGCTTTCTAGTTTTTCTCAGTCTATTTTGTGACTCTTTTATTATTTATTTATTTTATCATTTAGAAAGTAACATTATGGCTCTAAAGTCATTGAATGAAGGCTTCAGATAGACAAGGTTTGAGTTCTGGCCTTAGCTTTAAAGCCTTGATTCTTCCAGACTCCCAGCTTGAACTTGGACCCTAGTTAACTTAAGTGTTCCTAGAACTTTTAGCAGCTCATATTGTTTGGTTGGTTATTCATTTACATCTGTGATTGTTATAAACAAAGCAGCCCCCCCAAACCCCCGGAGATAAAGACTAGGAGCCCCTCACAGCCCAGGGCATCCTGACAATGTCTATACATCACTGGTGATTTTTATTCCCTAACTTCTCCTGTCTCCAAGTTGCCTTTGTGATATGTACCGTCTTCTGGGCCACAGGCCCAGAAGCCTGGAATAAGGATAGGGTACATTTCTATGAAAACCCAGCATACCAAATAGTGAAAATGTGATTTTGTTTCTCTATAAAGCCTGCAATGTCATGTCCCAGACCCCAAATGGAAGGTTCACCCTGGTAGTTCCACATCAGCATCGAAACTGCAGCTTCTCCATCATTTATCCTGTGGTAATCCAAATATCTGATCTCACCTTGGGACACTTAAATGGCCTGCAGTTAAAGGTGAGTTGCTTCCAAATCATTTATTAAGGCCCCAATTTTATCAGAGCAAAAGTAATCATACAGCGTAAATGTGGACCTTCACGAATTGCAGTAGTATATAGCCTTCTGTTTGACTATTAAGTCTCAGATGTGTGTGCCCTCGCTACTTTGACTAAACCCGTCTTCTGTTTGCATTATGCTGCAAGTTTCATTCTTAGGTATCCCTTGTGCCTACTTGAATACTTTTCTTGTGATGTAAGAAGTGCTTTCATTGGTAGACTTGTGGCATATAATTACAATTGAATTCTCTTGTACTTGCCTAGCAGTACAAAATCTCTCCTAGCAGAAACTAGTGTGAGTCATCTACACAGCTGCTTTCCTGATTATTGGGACATTTTTTGACATGAAGGAAGTCTCTCATTGACTGTGTTATGAAGAAATGCTAAGAGTAGCATAAAATAGGAAATTGGATTTTTATGTTGAAAAATACAGTAAAGTTTTGAAGAGTTTTTTGGCATTACATTTAATTCAATACATTTTGCAACAAAATATTAGCTGAGACTCTTTATCAACTTGTTTTCCCATGAACTTCTGAATGGATCTTAAAATTAAATGCTGAGCTTGACCACATTTACTTACCCTGATAGTTTCTTCCCCCTGAGTCATCCTCATTTCCTTTGACTTTCTCCTATGTATATGTTAAGATAGCTCATGTATTTTCTGGCATCAAAGACAGCCAGATTTTGGGGAAACCAAATAAATAGGACGAGGAGTGAGAAAAGTAGTATGTCTAATTTCCTTTAAGCACTAAATTCATGAGCAGTGTTGTTTGTTTTTTTTGTTTGTTTTTTTGGTTGAACCTTAGGAGAAGAATTATTCTTTGATAAAGACCAGGATAAGTGGATGTCTCTGGCATAGCGTTACTGGCTTGAGATTGTATGTATGCCATTCCTGATGTGTAGTATAGAAGATAGCAACTGTGATAGCAAATTGAGAGCTCGATACTTTAGTTATTCTTGACTATGAGGAGTAATCTTGGTGTTTCTGCCTTTAAAAATGTTAGAGTCTGCAGCGTTCTAGGCATCTGCTCCTATATAAAATATTTTTTGATTGCTTACCATGTGTAAGGCACTATTATAGGTGCTGGAAATTAGCAATGAACAAAACAGATCCTGCTCATGTAGAACTTGCATTCTAGTGGGATGAGACAAGCAAAAGTGTAATGTACTTCAACTAGTGGTGAGTGCCCTACAGAAAATGAAGCAGAGTGGTGTCATAAACATTGACTGGGGACAAGGGAGCAGAAGGAGGAGCAGGGAGATCCTTGAGATAATATGGTCAGGAAAGAAACCTTCTGAGAAAGAGGTATTTAAAGTGAGACTTGGGTGATAGATACGAGCGAGTCAGCAGCCACAGGAAAAGCCTGGAAACAGAAGGAACACTAGTGTAGAGGCTCAGAGACAGAAATGGGCTTTCTGGGATCCAGAAATGGAAAGAAGGCAAGGTAGCGGGGGAGTTATATGAGGCAGTGTCAGTGAGCTGGGCAGGGGCAGGGTGTGGAGAGCCCAGCGGGTCATATTAAGGAGTTTGAGTTTATTCTAAGTGCAGCAGAAAACCACTAAAAGGATTCAGGCAGGAAAGTGATATAATCCATTTGATTATGATCAGCTGGGGTAAGAGTAGTTGGGAATTGCTGATGTCATGACAAATTAATTAACAAAGTCTAAGGGGGGAGAACGAGGTTTACCTAAAGGCTTCCACATGGTAACTGGATCACAGGGGCCCGAGTGGTAGTACGAGGCACGCGCCTGGGAGGCCATTGTCATAGTCTAGACAAGACATGATAATGGCTTAGTCCAGGAAGGTAGAACCTCAACAATGAAATATAAGGCTCCTCTGTTGAACCCCAGAGAGGTCCCTAGACAACTCAGTTTCTGCCATTGATTATAAGAATAGCTTAGAGTTTGGGGAAGAAATGAGAAATGTCATTGAACGCCAAGGAATAGGTGCATCCAGCTTCCTTGCTTCTTTGTTTTGCTCCCCTCACTTTAGCTTCTACTTCTTCCTATCTCTTTTATTTCCCATTTCTGTCTCCTGAGCCTGCCTTTTCCCCTTCACCACCTGCTTCTGAAATTTGGAACCTATAGAACCAAGTGCAAAGTCTGGTTTTAAGACATGCTGCCCTCAGACATCCTCTACTCAAAGGAAAGGCAATTGAGTTTTTTCTTCACCCCTAAATGGCTTATTCAACTCTTCATACAAGAACATAAGTCCTGTGCAGAGTGGGGCTAACTAACCCTCTATTTCATTATCTGATGAAATTATGTGTAAAGCACTATGCATAGAACCCAGCACATAGTAGGTGCTTTAAAAATGTGTGCCCCTCCCCCACTTGCCTACTTTCATTAGGCAGTTACTGTTATACTATTTTCTAGTTTACTGTTTAGTTCTAGTTGCATTTCAATGTTTTCTAAATGTTTGCGAGTGTGTGTTTATGTGCACGTTTAACATTATTTTAGATCTGGGTCCTTATGTATCAGGGTTTATCTGATTAACTTCTGAGCGCCCTGACACACTCCACTAGGTGTCTTGAAGAATATGCCTTAATGAAGAAGAGGATCACAGGTAAAACCAGCTATACCATTTGTGGGGAACAGTACAAAATAAAAATGTGGGGTCCTTATTTTAAAATTATTAAGGATTTCGAGACAGTGACAGTAGAGCATTAAACCAAGCACAAGACCTTTGTCAGCATGGGCCCTGAGTGGCAACACACGTGGCATGCATAGGAAAGCAGCCCGGATCACAGAAGATGGGTGGCCCAAAGGGCAACATTTGGGACTGGGAGGGGCTGCTTTGTTTGTGTGGGAAAGAGAAACACAGGAATTGCTGTAGGTGAGACAGTGTGGAAAGGATGAAGGGCTGCAGAAAAAGGTGGGTACAGCGGATCACACAAAGTCTGAAACTAGATTCTTGTTTTGAGCAGCTTGACATAAATTTGATTTAGTTGGAAGGAGAAAGACGATGGTAACTCTAACTTGGGACTCAAATTAGGGTTCTCTTCTTTCTTTAATATTCTTGTACCTAATCTAAATCCTTATCAGCAGAAATGATAAGGATTGTGCCAATAGCAGGAAAAGTCCCTTGTAAAGAAGAGGAAATAAAATGAGTGGAAGGAAAAACTGATGTGAAAGCCCTGTTTATAAAAAAAACTCTGACTGCATGCATCAAGAAATTCAAATAATTCAGAATGTATGTCCAAATGATTTAAAAAAGCAAAGCATTTTCAGATTCAGTTTTCATATATCATATGTGGAGTTTACAGATTCCCATTTCATCATTCCAGTCCTGGAGCTTATATAAAAAAAAAGCACACCCATTTAAAAAAATGATTACTCAACTGATTTAGAAAAGCAATTCTTATGATTGTTTTCTTTTTAAATGTCTTTTAATTTCTGGAGTCCTGGATGTTGAATTAAATGGCACTGCCAGGAAATCAGAGGCTGACTGAATGAATGAATTCACCAGCTTGCCATTGGTCCAATGGTTTGTCTTCAATAGTTGGTTTAAATATGTCTTTCCCTGTTACTTGATTCTCTCAGAAACCCTCAGCAGGATGCGGGGCAAAAGGAGACTTTGTGGAGCTGCTGGGAGGAACTGGACTGGACCCTTCCAAGATGATGCCTTTAGCTGATCTCTGCTACCCTTTTCATGGCCCTGGTGAGATGTTTCTGTGATTACTATTGATGTGCCTATCAACAGTACATCCTTAAGTAAAACACCTCACATGTTTTATACATGGGAAGGCAACTTCCACCAAAAAAAAAAAAAAAAAAAAAAAAAAAAACCTTCAATTTTGCACATTGAGCCAGCATGAGGATTTTACATGTACAGTATCAAGAACACATTACCAAAATGTCTGACATTGGGAGAGAAACCTGTAAAGTTACAAGGAGGCGTGTTTAAGGTGGGCCCTAAGTAGTTCTTTTTTGTTCTGTGTTCTTTCTCCCTCCTTGAAGGTTCTTGCTTTCATCCGCTAGATGCTAAAGAGTTTGTTTATTAACTGAAAACTATGGTTCAAGGAGTAGATGTATCATCAATTAGCAATACTGTAATGATGAAGTACTAGCTAAACTTTTCCTTACATGTGTATATCTGTATGTGGTACTCATATATATGTATGTGGTACTCATAGTAAATAAATTAAAAAGTCATGTGCCTTATTAGAAATTCTCAGAACTGCTGGATGTCTCTAACTTCTAGCAGCAAAACCAGCCTCTGAAAGACCACTGCAAAAACAGAAGTAAATTCTGAAATCTTAAAGTGATCACTGGTAAATACAAGAAACCAAAAACCAGTTTAGTGCACAGCATGCCAAATGGAACCAGATCGTCTTTGTTAGGGATCAGTGGAGATTTTCCATTTGATTATGCTCAAGTGTGCTCAGGGGAGGTGGGAACCGCTGACCTCTTGACCAGATTAATTAACGTAGTCCAATTGGGGAGGCAGAGGATTACATAAACCACTTCCATAAACATCACTCCCATATCTGTACTTCAGATGCAGGAATCAGGATTATCCTTAAATAGACAAAAGTGAAACAGGAGAGGAAGAACAACAGTCTTTAACAGCAATTTTTATCATAGCCCCCTTCCTCTCTTATAACCATAAATCACTAGCCAACTAGGTAATGAAGCTGCAAATCAGACATCCTTTTGATAAGCTGTTGCCTGTTTTAATTAAAACTAGATTTGCCCACCAGGATTTTTTTCTCTCTGAGCTAATGCTGGCACCTTAGTAAACAAAACATCTCTGAAATAGAATATACACAGGTAAACACTAAGACTCAATATATAGTCCACTGTCCCCCAGATACGTACGCATAACAAGAGTTCCAGATGAGATTTAGGGCAGGACTGGGCCCAGGGCAAGCTTTCCAATCAAGGTAAAGACAAGAGGTTTCTAAAAACTCACTACTGAAAACTCAGAAATTATTTTATGCTAATTTACACTTGAGCCCTGGTTTAAATGGTCAGTGCATATGGCTTCTCTTGCCCTTTGCATGCGTTCTTTGAGGCACTGGATCCTTGCATGCTAATGGACACCTGTGAGGAGGTGCATTTGAGCTGGGGAAGATTAGATTAAGGACTAAAGAACGCTCGTGTCTTCAAATTTAGATATTTGAAGCCAGAGTGATTTTGGTGCTTGAATTATATGACTTGAATTAGGTAAAAGGGTAAGACTAAGTGCAACAAAAACCTCTTTTGCCTAAATTATCTGGGTAATTGAAACTAGTCTTAAAAAAATCTGAAGGCTTGAATTCTATGACTCATTGGTTCATTTTAGACTTTTTTTTCTTTCATTCACCATGTTTCCATGAGCTCCTTCTAAGTTGTTCAGACAATGAAGAACTATTAGGGACCCTGCCCTTTAAATTGGATTTTATTAGGAATTATGTCAAAGAATAAATAAACAATGTGCGGGAAGGCAATAGGGCATGTTATGTAGATTAAAGTTCAGAGTGAAATCAGAAAAAGAATGACCTTCCAAGTCATTTAAGGAAAATTAAATTTGGATCTCCTCATAGAAGCATAATATAGACTCCTTGGTGCTTATATTAAAGTAATTATCAAGTTTATATTTATTATGTCTCCAAATTGACTTTTACCTCAATTGATAACTCTATCTGGCTGTTTTACTGAATTTAAATCCAGACACACATGTTTGTGAAGTACCAGCTATACAACAAAGCCTGTGTTTCTCAGAATTAAGGCTTTATGGAAACAAAGTGGGAAGGAAAAGAGATTGAGAAATTAAAAAAGGAGAAAGGATTATTGTAGGGCTGATAAATCTTGCCTTAGGAACCAGCTTAAGGCTGGAAGAATAAAATAAAAGTAATTTTTAATAAAAATAATATGAGTTTCAGTATATAACTGCTCAGGCACATCTGTACTAGAAAATACATAAACATTACCAGATGCTTATACAAATAATGAATAAGACTGGATTTAAGAGAAGTAAGGTTATCAAAAGCCATTCCACATACGAAACACAGAAAAAAAATGAGACAGAAAATGTACAGGATAATAAAACAAAAACGAATATATTCAGTGTAATATATCTAAGCTACGCAAATGATTTTTTATTTATATGTAAAATAGAATGATTACCTAGACTCAGAAAATAATAAACAGGTGATTTGGGGGGGTCCACATAAATGTCCAGCAGTACACTCTATCCTCTAGCCCTGCCTACTAAATGCACGCCCAGACAGGACAACCACAAACTGCCCCTGCACATTTCCAGCCTGTCTCTAGAGGACAGTACTGCCCCCACTGAGAACACTGAACTCAAGTAAAGGTGTAGTGTGGACAGACTATTACCTTTACCAAAGTCTTGCAGATAGAACATGAAAAGTGCAAGGAGACATCTTCTTGTCTCTATGCAGCCATATTTATTTGGCTAACAGTGTTCTTGACTTGAGAAACAAGGCTGAATTCAGTTTCACTATTCTATAATTAATTATATGTTATAATAAAAATGAAAAAAAGTGTTTCACCTGATAGCTGATGCCTAGTTTAAGTACATGAGTACGTGATACATTCCTTCGCTTTCTTTGTATTTAAATGATCTTGTCAACACAAATAGTTTGACTATGTAGTTTCTAACCGCTGGGAAACTTTCACTTTTTCCATGAATTATAGCTCAAATGAAAATTGGCTGTGACAACACGGTGGTGCGCATGGTTTCCAGCGGAAAACACATAAATCGTGTAACTTTTGAGTACCGCCAATTGGAACCATACGAACTGGAAAACCCAAATGGAAACAGCATCCAGGAATTCTGTTTGCCTGCTCTTTGAATAACCAATCCAGTGATTTACATGCTGTTAGCTAAGTGAGTTTTTAAATGGCTATTATATATTATTTTGATAACCAGCTAGTTAATAGCCTTTCATACCAGTCAGTATTCACAGCCTTGAGTCCATCTCTTTCTCTCTCTTTTTCTCTCTCTCTCTGTCTGTCTCTCTCACACACACATTTGTTTTTGTACCTTGCTTCTTTTTCATTTGTAATATATAAATGACCACATGGTAGAAAATAAGCCCCTCTTTGGGAAAAAAAAAACAAGTTTTCTGTAATCCTTTGGTATGCTACAAACCTGAACTAGAAAGACAAATGTAAAGCAATGTGTAACTAAAAAAATGTATCTCAAGGGAAAATGCTACAAAGAAATAAAAATGGTGGCATTCATATCAGTTTTATAACAGAAAACAATTGAACGTGTATACCAAAGTAGTTGCATCTGCTTATTTATTTTCTGATTATTATTCTGTTTACAATAGATAATAGTTGTAGTTATTATTTATTGAATTGCAACAACTTGTTTTTAACAAAACTTTGTAGCATGGAAAAAATTTCCATTCATAAATACAAACATGAATAAATAAATTAGGAATGTTGGCACTGTGATATTGTGCTTTGTTTTCTGAGTAACCTCCTCCCTTATTACCATCAGAAAATAATGTTTTCATGTGGTGCAGAAATAAATGCTGAACAAAATCATTTTAGACATCTTAGAGCTAGTAGAGCCCTGGCCATTGAAGTTGAATTATTTAGAGCAGAAGGTAGATTGAAGTGTTTGAACAAACAACACTAACTGATGGATCCTGACAGGGAAGCAGGATGCAGGATCCCTGAGCAACAAAGGAAATACTCCTAAGTGATATCCTTTTTACTTTGGATTAATGGATGGAAGCTACAAACTGTGCTATAATTAATGGCCTTATTATGATTCCCAAACATATTTAATCTAAAGTTTATTTTATAATGGAATGTACTGAATCCCATACACTAGGCTTGTTAACAAAAGCTGAAAACCAGGCCGAAAGACAAATATTGATTGAAAGTGCTAAAGATACCTAAGATTTAACACAAATTTTGGCTCAGTAGATATCTTGCAATGAGTGAATACTTTAGGAAATGAATGAATAAATGCCTGAATGGATGAATATATAATTCCTGATTAGTTATATAAATGTTGGATTCCTTATTTCATAGAAAGCTAATTCTATGAAGTTGAACACTTTCATCTTTTTCACAGCCCCTCTATCAACTCAAGAATCAATGCAGTCATTTATACCACTGTCAGAAATGTCAGGCTTTTAACCCTCATGATCCCTTTATGCTGAGTAGAGAAAATGGTCTGAAGTAAGGAAGCAAGTATGTTACCATGGAAGTTAGGACAATCTGCTTTTGTTCCTAAGGGACATTTTGCAAGCTACTTAACCTCTCTGCACTAAAATTGGTGGGACTGTGGTCTCTAAGTTTTCTTTTACCTTGACATTCTATGATTATTCTTTTGTGACATATTTTACTTCAAAGCTTGTTATTGCATTCTAGTGTACATTTTTTGAGAGGATGACTTCTTCAGGGAACTGTCCGTGACTTATTTTTTGGAGCTCTACGACTTAGTCTTCATTCCAAAAGGATGGGACACCTTTCTGGAAACAAAATGGTAGATGAGATCTCTGGGGGAGAGTTAAAGGATGTGTCTTCAATGGTACCTCCATTAATTGAGTAGAATGCCATATGAAATTTGGGGCAAATTTGACTTTATAAGAAAAACAGAGTGGCTGACGTTATCCACTCTGGAGCTAACCTTTTTGAACCCCAGCTCTGCCATTTACTTGAACAAGTGACTTCTCAGTGTCCATTGCTCAGTTTTTAATCATCTGTAAAACTGAGGTAATAAAGACATATACTTCAAATACAGGTTTTGTCAAGATTAAATGGTTAAATATATTTAAAGCCCAAGAACTGTGTCTTGCACATATCAGCTGTTGTTTTTAGCATTATTTCTTCTAAGCAAATTTTCTACCCTGGGTCCTCCGTACTCT
This sequence comes from Rhinolophus sinicus, assembly GCF_057876585.1. NCBI lineage: Eukaryota > Metazoa > Chordata > Mammalia > Chiroptera > Rhinolophidae > Rhinolophus > Rhinolophus sinicus. The sequence continues at coordinate 49,237,702 of NC_142503.1, forward strand.
TAGTGGGGCATTTGCTTTGTGCTCTGAAGGTTTGTACAGATTTGATTGCCTGTTTCATCCCAGGATCTTTGTGAAGAAGCTAGGGTTATTTAGGGTGTTGTCTGTGACCGAGTAAGGTTCCTGGGAACATTTGAGGGTGGATCATGTCAGGCCTTATCAGATTCCCATGTGCCCATCCTTACAGCTGACCCCTATCTGTAGGTTCGGCACTGCTCCAGGACCCATCTGGATCTTCGACAGGAGGAATTTGAACAGTTATTTTCCAACATGCTGGTCACGAAGAAGTCACTTCACAAATAGTCTGTCTTGCCTCTCTACCCTGTACCCTCTTCAATTTTCCTAGCTCTTGGTTATCCCACCCTAGCTCTTGCCTAACCTCACTCTGATCTTCTACTCCTAACTCCTGTCTTCCTAAATACTAACTAGGTGACTCAGGCTCTATATACTGATCACTGAATTTCCAAATTCCTCCTGCTTCCATGCCTGACAGTTGGAGCACTTTTGTTCCTAGGTTATAGGTTACTGTGTTCATCCAATCCTCTGGACACCTTTCTACCTCCTATAAGCCTGCCTCTTCTGCCAGTCTTCTAGCCTATTGTCTATGGAATACATTGGTCTGCTTATAACATTGGACTTTCTCTCAGTATCTAAAACAGCATGTCTTCGTCACCTTCAACCTCTTCCTGGTACTGTTGCTTCATTTAAGAGGGCAGGGCAGAAATGCTATGTGTTCACCAAAAGCCCTTTCTTCTGTCTCCTGAGAATGCAGCTAGATTACATTTTTCAACCTCCCTTATAGTTAGGTTTGGTCATGTGACTGAGTTTTGATTGAAAGAATATGATGAGAAATGATGTCCAACCCTCATGTAATCCTCCATACCTTCTCTTTCTTCCATTATTTACTGGCAAGGTATTGAGGTTCTAACAGAGGACTTTAAGGATACAAGAAGACAGAACCATAGGATGCAAGGAGCCTGGATCCCTGGATGACCATATGGAAGGCTGCCTATTGACCAGAAATTAAATTTTGTGTAAATAAGAAGTAAATTTTTGTTAAGCTACTGAGATGATGATGATGATGATGATGATGATATAACATTGAGTGTTACCATAGTTCATACAATGGCTCATACAATGGCTCTGTCTAAATCCAATTCTCAGCTATTCTCTAATTTCCCTGACTGGTTTTGCTATAACTATCCACACAGGTCTGATCTGATTGTCTTTCAGAGAAAAGTATCCCAAATGCATATCTTTGATCTCATGAACACCAGGTTTTAACTGATATCACTATCCCCAACTTTTTCATGTTCCTTAAAGGATCTTCTAAGACTAGTGATTCTTATGAGTAGATTAAACTCCTTTGAAAATCTGACAGAAACTATAGATCATTCCCCCCAAAGCCCATGGATACAAGAATCCCCCAAAATTTCTGAGAAGTCACAGATCCCTGAAACCTACCTAAAGTTTCAGCATAAGAATTCCTGCTCTAGGAGTAAATAACGGATAAAAGTAAGTTTTATACCAGCCTTATCAACACAGGGCTGCCCTCCCATCAGTATTTGTTAAAAACATTCACGGGTTAATTTGGCTGCAAAATAAATTCATAATGGCAACTTATGTTTTCGCCTTTATACTTTACTATTTAATTTTCTCTTTTACTACATGGGTTTTTCTGACTTGCTATGTAGTTTTTCCTCAGGGAGGAAATACATTTGACACAAGACAAATTTTGAGGGCAAAGATCTTTCGAGATCTCTCCCAACTTCAAACTTTCCTTTCTTGCTATTTTAACAGGGAGGCAACATTGCCAGAGTTTGCCTGCAAAGTAGAATCTTCATGAAAGAAAAATAAAGATTTGACGGACAGGATTTACTTGGAGGCTATTTATGTGCTTAACAACACCACATAGAGAGTTGTGAATGGGAGCTCCTATCACAGGGTAATCACATGAAATTATATCTGAATATATTCTTATCTCTGCAGTGGAGTGTTTCAGAAGAGAGAAACACCTTTGTGTGTTCAAATAAGCAGATTGAATGGTCTCAGTTCTAATGGGTTATTTGTAGTGATTACCACCCATTTTTCTCTTTGCATTTAAATGTTTTTCCTCTTCTTGTAATAAGACAAACTATACAAAGAGAGAAGAAGCAGAGAGGCAAGAGAAGAAATATGAGTAAGAGAAAGGCTTGACTAGAGGGTTGGAAAATATGAAAATCAAGGTCTCCAAATTGGACTCTGGGCTTTGCTCTTGGGAACATCAGTATACTCAATCCCTGAAAAATGGAAAATGAGAAGTGTTTTTTGCTTAAGGAGATGGCTATGTCAATATTAGGACATATAGCTGGATGAGTTAGATAGAACCATGACCTTTGTAACTAGATGGGTTACCAGATATCAGGATTTACTAGTAAGAAGATGGTGGACTCCCCTGCTTCAGGTTTTTAAAGTATATAAAGTGTGTTCTGTGCTATTAATGGTTCATGTGTAATCAAGCCAGCCAATTGCATAAGGCAAGTAGATGGTTACCTAAGTGGTGTGATTTGAGGGACAGCAAAGAACCCACTCAACTGAAAATAACACCAAAATTTGACTCTTATAATCCTTTTCCTTTTGTTCTTTAAGGTGTATTATTAATTAAGCAGGTAATTCATGAGTACTTTATTGTTTTTAAAGGTTCAAACCATAGAGGTAACTAGTTAATAAAATAACTTACAAATCAGTAACCAATTTGACCATATAAAGTGTTGCTAATTATTATAATGTGACACAGAATTGGCAGGTAAGCTTTGGATAAAGGAGAGTGTGGTAGGTGAAATTAAGAGTAATAGATGCTGAGAAGAAGATAGACTCAGGTGAACGTCCCATTAAGGCTATTGGAAAAGCTACCAAGGAACTGATGAAACCATTAACTGGCTGAAAGTTTGTACAGGTAAGCAAAAAGAAAGCTTGCTGTGGAGTTGAGGATATTGTCAAAGACAAACTTTGTGCACTTCCTTAGTTTTGCCCAGGACCAACTTGGAATGCAATCTTGCCTGTGTAGTATGGATGGGACCATTATGGGATACAGCTTTAGAAACAAGATCTAGTCCTGTGAGTCCAGGCATCACAATGGAGGGAGAGGAATCTAGACTTTGGAACCTGACATGGGGTTGAGTTCTGATTCAACCACTAACCATTTATATGCCCTTGAGCAAGTGACCACACCTCTCTGAGCATCAGCCTCCTCATATGTAAAGTATAAACAGCAAGACCTACCTCTTTAGTGTGATAGTTTTCATGAAGTGCCAAGCACCATTCTAAGCACATGACAGATGCTATATATATATATATATATATATATATATATATATATATATATATATATATATGAGTGTCCCTTTCCTGGAAAAGTTGTTTACCAGTATAGGCTTTGGTAATAGAATTTCGTCTTAAATGCCATGTAGAAGTGTGTGATGTAAAGGAAATAAGAAGTGGCTTTTTAATAAGAATTTATTTGGTATAGAGAAAATAGCTGATTGATTTGTAACATCAAATTCTTTATTCTATCTATCTATCTATCTATCTATCTATCTATCTATCTATCTATATACATATTTTTTTTCTTAGAATGGCTTTAATGCTACAGTATTTACTCATCAGTTCATTAAAATGGGGTGGTCCATTTATAAGGTGCGTCCAGACATAAAATGGTAGCTCCACGTTCCCATCTACTCAGTGAAAGCCAACCTTCCACCCATTGTGTCTGGGCTTATTAACAGCAGTCTCTGCTGTTCTTCCCTCTCCTGGCCTTCCTAGTGAAAAACAACGTGCTCACATTGAGTGCCCCTTCAGGGACACTGAAATACCAATCCCAGGGGAAAGGTAGGAAAGGGGGTGTGACTGGTGTAACTTTCTGTAAGACTACAGGTTTAAAAACAAAATAAACCTAAAAGCGTATCCCTGAGATGGATGAACATTAAGAAAATGTTTGGCTTTATTCTAAATTTAGGTGGTGATAAAAGCTAATATGTATTGAATACTTAATATGTTCCTTCACTGTTCTGCAGACTTCCCAAGAGTTAGAACATTTAAACCTATCTCCATTTTATAGATGGAGAAACCAAAGCAGAGGGAAATAAAAGTAAGTTGCCTCCAATCACACAGAAAGCAGTAGAGCCCAGATTCAGACGCCAGTGATCTGACATCTGAGTTTGCCCGCTTTATTACTGCACTACGCTGCTAGAGACTAATACTAGAATAAAATAGGAAGTACTGCTTTCACAGAAGGTTTATGCCAGCATAGGGTGACATTGAAGGCTTTCTGGTCCTTATTCCTTTATCAAAACACCACATTTAAAGTGATTTTAGGGCATTTGAGGATATTATAACAAATCAATTCCAACTTACAGGATGGCCAAACGTGATGGTTAATTTTGTGTCAATTTGCCTAGGCCATGGTACCCAGGTATTTGGTCAAACGGTTGTCAGGGTGTAGTGAAGGTATGTTTTAGATAAGATTAACAACAGTCCACTTTGAGTAAAGCAGATTACTCTCCATAATGTGGGTGAGCCTCATTCAATCAGTTGAAGGTCTTAAGAGAAAAAGAGGTCCCCTGAGGAAGAGGGAACATCCCATTAGTTCTGTTTCTCTGGAGAACCTTGACTAACACATTAAATATTAACTTTTGTTTCTCCTGAAAATCTTTCCCTTGTCCCCAGCCATAATATGCTGTAACAAAGCTGTTGCGAAATCCTGTTTACCAATTGATTGTGCCTTTTCTTTCTACACATAGTCCTATGTGACCGCCTGGTCACAATCACACTGACTTTCATGTACAGGAGCACAAAAGGGCAAAGGAATGGATACCGACAGATTCATTAGCACCTTCCTATATATCCTCAGTCTATAACCCGAGAAGCAAGCACTGAATATGGTAAGGGCCAAAATAACACTCAGTTCTCACCCAAAGAAACTAGTTCTGAAAAGAAAGTCCAAAATAAAAATGGTTGTGAGATGTCATTGTCCCATTTTTGAGAGGAACTGTAGAAAGAACAGCCAACATTACACAGCAACTTCAGATTGTGCCTACGTAAATCCCAAGCAATATTCTATTTATAACCCATGCTAATTAAATGTTATCACTTAACATTCATGATTAACTAAGATTTTCTGGCTATTGTCAAATCACAAGTGAAAGGCTTTTAGCTTCCTTTAATTTTTCTCAATGAAACCAATTTGGAAGTCGCTTCAAAGCAATGTCTTTAATTGGAAAGTACTCATGCATGAATGAACAAGTTTCCTCATGTCATTGATAAAATGTGCTTTATCCAGGATGGCAGAACCATCTGGAATGCAACTGTGTAACAAGACAAGAGCAGGACATTATGGGGGTGCAGAAGTACAGAAAACACATTTTGTAAAAAATGCAGTAAATTTAGGAAATGAAGAAAAGAGCCAGTAAAATATATAGCTTCATGGATGGGTTCAACAGAAGATTGGACAAGCTGAGAAAAATCAGTTCTGAAAGAAGTGTGGAGGTATGGAGGATAGAATAAGATGCACTGACGTACATCTGAGGGGGCCACTGGATGTTAGACATTTTATTTCTCCTCATTGTAAAAGCTGAATATTTGCAGATTTTAAAAATAGTTCTCTTGAAAATTACTATCTAAAAAATGGTGTCCATAAAGATGCTATGAAGACCTGATCATTTCTGTTAATTAAATGAATGTAGGTGAAAAAATTAGTAACTAAGGGTCCCCCTCTGTGACAGCACTTTGAGGTGGGGCCTTTGGGAGGTGATTGGGATTAGCGCCCTAATAAAAGAGGACTAAAAAATATCCCTTACTTACTCCTTCTCCCAAGTGAGATTAAGAAGAAAAGACGGCCATCTAGGAAGTGGGACCTTACCAGCTACCGAATCTGCTGGCACCATGATCTTGGATTTCTCAACCTACAGAACTGTGAGAAAAAAATATTTGTTGTTTGTAAGCCACGCAGTTTATGGTGTTTTGTTATAGCAGCCAGAATAAACCAAGACATTTTCCCAGGCCTGATCCATCTGTTAATTCCCCTTGTAGTCTTTTTAAAAATTTTTTATTATTCTTGAATAATAATCTGGTAAAGTACTTCTATTCCTCATTTCACTTATTTTTGTATGTAGACTTTAATTGATACTCAAATATTTGGATTAACACTTTCTTTTAGTCCCAGAATTGATTTCATCTTTATGTAATAATAAATCTAAGATTTATTCAGTGTTTACTACATAGCAAACATTGTAAAATGGTTTATATATATCATCTCATTTAATCTTACAACAATCCAAAGAAAGAGGTAGTATTATTATCCTCATTTTACAAATTAAAGAACTGAAGAAGAAAGAGGTTAGGACAGGGGTGGCCAGTTAGCTCAGTTGGTTAGAGCGAGGTGCTAATAACACCAAGGTTGCCAGTTCGATCCCCACATGGGCCACAGTGAGCTGCGCCTCTCTTGAAAAAAAAAGTTGATTAAAAAAAAAAAAAGAAAGAAAGGTAGGACACTTACCCAAGGTCATACATACAGCTACATTCATTATGAAAAACAATTCATATTCCTTTGTCAAGGTTAATTCATGGCAACAATGACTCATCTCATTCCTAATTATCAATCATTCTTCTATACTTCCCTTTTTACAGACCTGTCTCTCCTCCTCTTATTACCCCATTTGGCTCCATCCTCTCTACCCTCAAATAAAAAGAGTCCAAAGTCTGGGAAAAAAATATCTAGATAATTCAACGGATTTGCTCTTATTATTTGCTTTTTTCAAAATTCATTTTTTCAAAATTAATTATTTGCTTTTTAATGAAAGTATCTGGGTTATTTCCCACATTTTTCATTTCATGATAATTGTAAGACCTAGTTTGTGGTATTACATGTCTGCTAGGAATGAAGGAAAGTCCTTCACACTTGGTGTTTTGGCTAGCAAATCATTTTCAGAATGATCCTTAGGTCAAGGTTTAGATGAGAAACTCATTGCTGTGACGAGTAAGAAGCAATGGCATGACCCTGTGTCCTGGCTAAGAGAGACAAAGCTAGCTTTTGAGTTTTTGTTTGGCAAAGTTCCCAGGCAGTATTTCTAGAACAAAAGCCTCCTCTGTTTGGTGCTGCTGGAACATGGTGCCTAATTCACAGACCGGAGTCTCTGAGCTGACTGAGTGAGCTTAGAGACAGAGAGACAGGTTTCCTAAACTATACAGGACACAAGAAAAGCTTGGGGACCAAATACCTGGCACAGCCTGGAAACATTTTCTTATGACAAACTTAGCCTAAATTGCCAAGCTTTCCTCTCACTTCAGAAAACAATGACCATTTTCTACTTTGGGCGGGGGGCAATCTTATGAGGCTACCAAGGCTAAATGAAAAAAAGTGGTGCCTCAGAAGAGAAACCCTTAGTAGGCAGCTGCTGGTGGTGGTATCATTTAAACGCAAGTCTCTATTTGTCAGTGCTTCTTAAACTTTAATGTGAATGTGAATCTCCCAGGAATCTTGGCAAAGGTCAGGTTCTGATTCCGAGGTGGGAACTGAGATTCTGTATTTCTAACAGCTCCTAGACTATGCTGATGCTACTGGTCCATGAATATGAGGATATACAGACCTGTAAGAAGGAAGGAGATTACCTTTTAATATAACAAGCCAGTGGTTGGTTTGTTTGTTTTTGCTTTTCTTGAAATCTTGTGCTAAATAATAAAATCTACCTCACGTTCTTTCCACCTTGTCACTTGTGCTTGGAGCAACACAACGGAAGGAGCAAACTATAACTTGTGAAGAGCAGACACATTAATAAAATAAAGCTCCAGAGGGAGGACCCTGCCTGTTGCCATGACACCAGATTAATGATACTGTGCTGGAAAAGCGATGTTCCCTGGAGTAAGTATCAGGTGACACCATCTTAATTACCCAACGAAAAGGCTGCCCCATTTCTAGCAAACAATTATTTCCTGATCGGTACCCCTATCTTGTTAAGTACCCTTTCTGGCCATTTATAACCAAACATCTGATATACCTTCCCTGAGGAGAACCACATTCTCAGCTATCACTATTCATCAGCAGCCCCAACCCACACTACACACAAAAGCCTCTACCTTTAGCTATTCTGAAATGTCTGAAAGTCATCATTATTCGTTGTGCTTCAGTGTCTTTTGATTATAGAGGAAGAAATGAGAAGGGCACACAATTTCCCTTCTAGCAACTTGCTCTGTTTGTGGATAAGACCTCGACTTGGGGGAAGGGAAGAGGGTTGTCTTAAGACTGCTCTGAGGCATCTTTTTAACTTCATCTGCTTGCCACTCTCCACTGCTCACAGACTCTACTTGCTTTACTTTCATTGTGGCCTAGAGAACTCATGGTCTGCTGCTGCTCCATCTGACACCTGATGAGATCTGGGTGAGGAGGACCATGCAGCTTTCACTTCCCCTCTAGGTTCTCTCTTTTATTTCCCTCCATAATATCACCACACTGAGCTGAAAATTTTTTTCATGAGTGCAGCCCTCTCCCCCGCCATGCCTACTCAAAATGGGACCTTATTTGGAAATAGAATCTTTGCAGATGTAATTCGTTAAGACGAGTTCACACTGGATTAGGATGAGGCCTAAATCCAATTATTGGTGTTCTCATAAGAGAAAAGGCACGCAGATACCCAGCGAAGACCCACAGAGGAGAAGGGCATGTGACAATGGAGGCAGAGATTGGAGTGATGCAGTTATAAGCCAAAGAATGCCAAAGACTGCTGGCAACCACCAGAAGATAGGAAGAGACAAGGAAATATTCTCCCCTAGAATCTCCTTTCACCAGCTGCCTGAAATTCCCAATATTATTGTCAGTCCGTAAGGGTTTTTCTTTTAAGAAGTGGAGTGTTTCCATTTAGCTAAGGCAGCATGTTGCTTGGGAGGTTAACAACTGGTTACCTAGTTCCTTGCTACCCAAAGTGGTGTCCGGACCAGCAGACCCTCAGGCCCAAACCCAGACCTAATGAATCAGAATCTGTATTTAAGTCAGATTTCCAGATGATTCACAGGCATATTAAAGCTTGGAAAGGCAAATCTACAGGGAATTTTCCACCAGGTGGCAAGCTCCTCGTCTCTCTTGTCCACTGCTATGCTGTCACAGGAAAGACTTGCCGTAATCAATGTTGAATGATGGATTTGACTATTAAAGGAAGTGAAACATGTTATATAATATAAGCCATGTAAAATGAGTCAACAGGACTTTCTTTGGGTGCCCCTGAGACAGGCAAAATCATATTATGCTTAATATTTTATTCAGCGTAGCGTGACATTTATATATGCTGTATTAGAATGACTTAGGTTGCTTGGCATATGCTACGATGTAATAGGTATAGTGATTTATTACTACTATTTGTATTTCTTTTAACAATTCCTAATGGACTTTCATGTATCTTACTTCATTTAATTTCTGCAGTGTGCAAGGGATTTACTCTGTGAACCAGAAGAATCTGGGTATCTTCACTTCATACACGGGGAAAAACAAGATTGAAAGATTTATGGGAAGATTCATAGTGAGTTAATGCCAAACTATAATATGTACTCAAAACGCCCATGTTTCTAGACCACAGGCGAACCACCTACAACTGGAGGCTCATATTTAGAACTTAGCGTTGTATAATGCCAATGATGCTTACATTTCTGCAGATGAACATGAAAAATTATATTATAATTATAATATTAAATAAAACTTTTTTCATTTAAAGGCATTTCCCCTAGTTTTACATACTACTACTTTTAGTTTTAAGTAACTGATGTCTGCCGTAAAACCCCCAAATAAAAATGGACAAAATAGACCTGTAAAGATTTTATGAAATAATATTTAAAATAAAATCATACTGGGTATTCATCAGAGAGCTAATACAAAATTGCTCTGTCTTTTACAGCTCTATATCCTTGTGACCCGCAAAGAAAACACATTTTATTTTATGGAACTGTCACTTTATTTTTCCATCAGAAAATAAACCTTCATTTCTTTTGGATGACACCCAGAATAATCTCTGATCATGTAATTTACTTCTCAGTTCACCAGAAGATATTTGCAGCGATGTGAACCTCAGAGATGGATGTTTAGGATGTTATGACGTTAGAGGCAAAGTAGATAAGAGGCATTTGGTAGGTATTTGTGACAATGTGATACTCTTTTATAAATGATTTCTTCCTCATATATTTTTACACAGGAATGTCATTAGATGCATTCCACTATCTTGTTTCATAGACTTTACTGTTTAAATCCAAGAGTGAGAACTGTTTCTTGATTGCCTTCACATCCCTCAGAATTTTGTACGTGATACTGCCTTGCATTTGATATGAGTTCCACAAATATGTGTTTAATTGAATTACTCAGCTATATTGTGAGACCCCATGTTTACATTCCCTAGATGAAGACGCCCCAAAACCTAAAGTAATAATGATAAACACTAACCTCAATCAAGATTCCAAAAACTATCTTCACACAGATTACAATGGGGTTGTTACTCACTTGTTAATTTAACTTCTGCGAAGTCTGCCCTTAGAATGGACACCGTACGTGGCCTACCAGCACCATGTTCACCTTGGAGTTTTTTCATCCTCCACTCTTGGTCAAAGTAGAAAGAATAAATTTGAACCTTTTGAGTGAATCATGCACCACAGATGTGGATGTGTGTTATTCTAGATATGAATGACAAATGTAAGCAAAGTTTTACCTGAAGAAACCTGGAGAGAAAAAACAACGGCATCCATGTACTGAGAACTTGTAAGTATGGGTGCTGTCCTGAATTCTTTATAAATAACAAACTCCACAATTACTGCCTCCTGTTGACAGATAAGGACAGATGGGGAAACTGAGACAAAGAACTACCGAGTGACTCTCCCAAAGTAGGGAGTGGCAAGGCTGGGACTTGAACTCAGGCTGTCTGGCTCCAGAGTCCTTCCTCCCTATGACCATCTGCATTGGCATGGCTCCATGTTCAATCTGGGAACATTTTTACACCTAGGACAAAGTGGCCTTGGATTTTACGAAATGGTCTCAGCTCTCTTAAGTCCAGGTTAAAAAGCAAAACACCAATTCCCCTCAGCAGGTGGGGCTGATATTCCTCTTGGTGTTCCTCTTGCTGAAGCGATTGCACATCCGCTGACTCCCCCCAGAGCCATTACATTATCGCTCTGTCCTATCTTCTGTATCGTGTCTTTTTCCTTTCTGCTATTAAATAGAATGCGCAGAGAATAAACAGCCCTCCATACTTCCCATCTGAAGTGTGATGGTCCCCAGTGCAATGGGAAGGAAACACTCAATGGCAACTGCTTTCAGAAACATTGGCTAATTTTAACAATTGTGGACTCCTGTCCTGCTACAGTGATGCTCTTAACTGCTCCTGTTCGCCAAAGACTACAATGTTGTCCTTGGAACCTGTGATCTCTCTGGTGACCCACTCCAGACCAGCAAACCAGGGACTGACTTCTTAAACATAGCTGAACTTGGAAGGAAATTGCTCGAGACACTGATTGTTTCACACTATGTATAATGAATAGAAATTATAAAGTCATTCTGTAAATTATTGTCCTCCATTTTCCTGAATATCCTGTCTTCCGCCCCTTAGTCTCTGAGCTTGTGGCTGAGCTGACTCACTGCAGCCACCACCCCATGTGAGTTCATTCCACTGCCTTCCGGGCTTCGTCACCCTCTCCCTGCTGTTTCCCTAGACAAGTTGGATCCCGTCTGGCTCTGTCAGGGAAAGAGCTTCTCAAAGTGCTTTCCAAGTGTGGTGTTTACCCAGTCTTAAGGTCTAGAAAATATGCACCCAGCCACTATTCCACTTGTCTGTCCCCACACCCTAGGGCAAGGGAAAGTTCTCTTCCTTTCAGCAACTAGGGCCTACAGGATATGACTCAATGGAGGAAATTGTAACACTTCCCTCCCTCGCTGCTCTCCTTGGATCTGTGTGCTGTTACCCAGGGCAATAGGCAGCACCAAGTTCCTTTTACCTCTATTACATCCATCGTGTTAGGTCTCATCCCTTAGGGCCTACTTTTTCTGTATGACAACCATGGGTAGTGGGTCTTAGGTGGGTCACCTGTGAAGTTACGATGGGAGTGAGTACCAGCAAAATAGCCCCTTCCTTATTCTGATTATTGTCGAGCTAGGATTCTGAGAGGCACACGATCTTGCAGTGGTGGGTCAGAGACATCAACATGTTCCCGGAGAGGCTGCTGCTTATCAGGTGGTCTGAAAGAATCCTGTGTGAGCTGTAAGGCCAGCCTGGGTGGTTGTTTTTGAGAAAAAGAAACACCTGATATATCAGGGCGTAAGGCAAGTTTGTTTCTCTAACCTCAAGTATCTGGTAATAGGAATCATTTAGGCCAGTTTTCAGTCATTCCTAGATGTAAATTCTGAGGCTTCCTCATGGAATACTTTGATTCAGTAAGTCTGAGGCGGGACCTGGGAGTGTGCGTTTTTCACAAACTTTTTGCCTCCCTTTCCCTGCTCCAGGAGATGGTTACCATCAGAGCAGTGGGGAAAATGTTGATTTCAACTAGTGGTTCTCAAACTACAGCTTGCATCAGAATGAGCTGGAGAGCCCCTTAAAACACCCCTCCCCCCCAGAATTTCTGATCTGGTAGGTCTGGGTGAGGCCTGAGAATCTGCGTTTCTAACAGCTTCCCAGGTGATGTTGCTGCTGCTGGTCCAGGGGTCCCACTTTGAGGAGAACTGATTGAAACAACCGTTTGTCTAGACCAACCCTTTGTGTTGGCTACCCTCTTACTGCTCCCAGAGACCTGAGGGTGGGTTGCACTGTTTGGGCGCAGGGGGTTCAGAAGTTGTACTATATTCCAAAGATGCACTCAGCAACCTCTGGACATCACAGCCCTCTTGCCACAGCTCCCTCCCCTGAAGACTTTGAACCAAGCAAAGCCTGGCAATAGCTTCCTGGAGCCAGGGCAGAAGTGGGCCCACGCAGCTGTGGCCTGAGCGTTTTCTGCCTGTGTGTTTCCTTTATTCTGCTGACTTCCACAGGACTCAGTCTTTTCCCCCGTTACCAACCTCATCATATTTGTGTTGCTCACAGTTGTTGGCTCTTCTCAACAGCATTTCCTTTGCAATACAAGAAAGATGGTTTAATAAAAGAGCTTTGAATAAGAGTCCTGACTTGCGAAGACCATTGTGGCAAAATCCCCCTCGAAATCACAGCAGTAAATACATTTTAAAATTTTAAATGTCTAAAATCTCCCACTATATTCAAGAATCTTACACATTGGTTGCCTGAGGGAAGGGGACGTCTTTAGCTAAGGTGGGAAGGCAGTTTTCCGCCGTATACTCCTTTTTACTGCTTGAATTTTGAACTTGAATGAAGTCTTAAGAAAATAAATTAATTTCAAAAAACAACAAAAACAAAAACCTCCCTCAAACAATGCACTATAGCACTGACTGGCGTAAACAACACGAATCCAGCTCCTTGTTTTTCTTTGAATTTTTCATCTATTTTAAAATATGGAATACAGTTATATGGTTCAATTTTTAAAAAATATATAAAAACAATACAGTAAAAAAGTGTCCCTCCCGCTCTTATCTCCCTTTTGACTGAATTCTTATCTTCCATCCCTATAGTGAACCATGCTTACTACTTTGTATTATTAGTATATCCTTATAGAATTTTTAAATGGAAATACAGGTACTTTTTTCTCCTTTTTACATTTAATATAAGACCCGGTATTATATTGTATTATATTATATTATACCCGGTCTTATAGTAAAATGAGACCCGGTCTTCTATGAATTTTTGCTCCAAAAGATGCATTAGAGCTGATTGTCTGGCTAGGTCTTATTTTCGGGGAAACATGGTATGTCATAGGGCTCTTTCCATATCAGCATTAGATAACTTCCTAATTATTGTTGCAATTGCAGAGCATTTCATTTTCATGGGTGTTTCACATGTTGTTTAGACATAACAGTGGACATTTGGGTTGTTTCCAAACTTTTGTAATTACATGTTTCTTCTTAAAACATTTTTTAAAACATTGTTTTAAGTTGTATCAGTCTAATTCATTTGCTGACAAACATGGATGAGGTTTTCATGTGCCAGCTATTGTTCTATGTGCTCACGGTGTGTCAGATTAACTGGGTCCCTGCTGTGTCGTTCCACCAAACAGGCAGCAAGCACTCTTTTATCTCCTTCAGTCCCCCAACCACCTACTGAGGTAAGTACTTTTTGTATCTCCATTTTACAGATGAGAAAACTGAGGCTTGAAAAAGTCAAAGAACTTCTCCAAAGTCATTCATCTAGAAAATGGCAGAATCTGGATTTAAATCCTGGTTATGTGACCCCAGAGTGAGATCCTGGGAGAAAAATGTTAATTCAAATCTTACAATACTTTTCTCCATTTGTATCTACACATTGTTTTTCCAGAAGAAAACAAGGTTCTAGTGCTAATTCATTATGACTCTAATCTCTAAATGTTAAGCAGGTTATAAATGTAACCCATTACATTTTCTTAATTTCAAGAATAAATTGACTGTTAACTCCCTGGGTTAGAGACTGGCTAGACTCACCTTTGCTTCTCCCTTCTTCCCAGCCAGCGCCTGGTAGGACAGGCACTTAATGGGTTACATGGCCACTTTCTTTCTGATTACCAGAAAGCATTCATCTCCTTGCCTGCCTCCAATTGGAACTGTTTGTCCAGCACTTGGAGCACTTTAGAGGAAAATGTTACATGATAAGGTATTTCTATTTGCCAACCTAACCATTCTTACTTTCAAAGACATTTTTGGAGAGTAGAGGTATGATTTTGGTTTTTCGTTGTAGTTTGCTTGTTTTTTTTTTTTTTTTTTTTAGAATAATGGCTGATTCACTTTGAATAGTGGTTGTGTTTACTAGATGAACAATACCAGCAATGTTTTCCCTGCATATCTAAATTTTCTTTGAAAAATATGTAGCCTTTTAAATGAAAGTTATTTTGCTGTTTTTTTTCCACTTTTAAAAGAAGGCGTCTCACATGCTAAAAATTGAATCGAATCTGAAAAAGCATAAAATGGAAAGTTAAGGTTTCCTTTCCACCCACCTAGTCAATCTATGTCCTCCCCCCTGCCAACTGCATCCTATTTCTCAACCCATCAACAGCTTCTTGAGTATCCTTTCAGAAATATTTTGTGTGTACTCAGAATAAATAGGAAGAGCTGCAAAAATTACAATGTTGGCTCTCCCAGAAATGGACTCTTAAATCAGTCACTCAGGAATCATCTGATTAGCACTACTTAGGTAGTCTGCTATCCCCAAAGACCAGAAACCTTGTAAAAACCAGCATATTGTTTATTTTTGCCTTATATAACTTCTTTGTTCCCACTCCCTTTTGCCTATAAAAGTCTTTCAGCTCCTCAGAATTCCTTTCTGTTTGCTAGATTGGATGCTGCCCAATTCATGAATTGAATATAGCCAATAAGATCTTTAAAGTTTACTCAGTTAAAGTTTGCATCTTAACAGTGCTTTAAGTGGTCTGTATGAAATTGATGCATTGGATGGATTGAAGCGGAGGAGAAACTCCTCCAAGAAGTTATTTATCAGGTTACTGCTATAATCACAAGTGAGTATATAAGAACCTAGATCAAAGCCATGGGAATAGAAAAGAAAGGGATTAGAGAAAAATTTGCTACCTTATGTGGCAAAAGAGACTGCAGATGTAATTACGGTTAAGGACCTTGAGATGGGAGAGTATCCTGGGTTGTTCAGGTGAGCCCAGGGTAATCAACGAGATGCTTAAAAACAGAGACGCTTTCCTGCTTGTGGAGAGAGGAAGATGTGGCTATGGGGGAAAGGTCAGCGAGATGCAATATTGCAATGTTGCTGGCTTTGAAGATGGAGGGAGGTGGCTACAAGCCAAGGAATGTGGAAGGCCTCTAGAAGCTGGAAAAGGTAAGGAAATAGATTGTACCCTTGAGTCTGCAGACAGGAACACATCCCTGTTGACACCTTGATTTTTATCCAGTGAGACCCATGTTGGATGTCTAACCTGCAGAATCGTAAGACAGTACATTTGTGCTGTTTTAAACTGTTAAGTTTGTGGTAATTTGTTAAACTAGTATATGGAGTAAATCACTGCATATATTATAAGGTATTTCTATTTGCCAAACAATCCTTCCACCTCTGTGTAAGTCAGGTGCAGCAGTGACTCCGGATATGTTCCCAGGCTAGCCCACTGCTTAAAATGTCCTCCCTACGCCCTTGCATTTGTTTAAATATTCTTTGTCATTCAAGTCAGCGGGAGACCTAGTTCTTTCAAATTACTCTAATCTCTTCCTTTTAAAGTATAGTCTGCACTTAACCATTACTTTCCTACTTTGTTTTTCAATTGTTTAAGGTCCCTATGTCTTGCTTCCATAATTAGATTTCAGGTTATTTGAGAAGGGACCATATTTTACATTTTTTGTTTTCTTCCCAGTAACAAGGAAACTGTATATACATATACCACCTGCATTTAATAAATAATTTAGTGTTAGAATTTTTTTTTAACTTTTATTTATTTTAAGTGTGTGTTTCCAGGGCCCATCAGCTTCAGGTCGAGTAGTTGTTTCAATCTAGTTGTGGAGGGTGCAGCTCACAGTGGCCCATGCGGGGATCGAACCGGCAATCTTGTTGTTTAAGAGCACTGCGCTCTAACCAACTGAGGTAACTGGCCGCCCCAGAAAATTTTTTTAAGTTAAAAAATTTAAAACCTAATAATTGTCAACTGAAAAATAATCATCAAACTCGATGAAATGATAATGCAATTCAGTGAGGAAACAATCCAACTGTCAAATAACAAATAAGAAAATACCCACTATATGAAGAAAGGTGTATCTGTGCATATGTTACAGCTTGGAAGCAAGTTAAGCTGTAATAGATAAGGATGAGCTAGCTCCAGTGGCAAAAGAGTTTTACTTAACTCAGGTGAATAGCAATACAATAACACTTTCCCACCAGCTTGGGAACGAGATTAGCCTTTTTGTTAGGTAGAATGGACACGTTTATTGTTAATGATTGAAAAGTTCTCAACACTTCAGGGAACCGTTCTGTGCTGCTGCACTTAGCCGCTCCTTTGTTCACATCTTCATTCAATTTAATTTCATTACTTGGAACAGGAAAATCGAACATTTAATAAATGGCTGCAATTGACATCCTACTAAGTATTGTGCATATCAGATAATGCTACCAGTTTTGATGTTTTGCCCCCAAATATGTACAGGTATCCCCGCTTTTTGGACGTTGCTTTGAGCCACGTCACTTTTATGAAAGGCCCACATTCGTAGTACCTGTTTTCACTAACCGAAAGAAATCCCAAGAGGATTTTCACTTTTACAAAAAAAGGTGAAAATTGAAACTAGCTTTTGTTTTGCAAAGAGCTTAATTGAGGTGGTATGTACCCAGAGCAGCCAGCGTGGGCCCACCAAGCTTCTTCCTGGGGAACCACACTCAGCATCTTGAGCATCAAGTCGCGGAGCTCTGAACTATGTCTGAGCACCTGTGCTTTATCTCGATTTATTTTGTGCATCGTTAGCAAGATGTGTCCTAAGGTCTCAGAAACACCTAAGAGTGCTCATAAGGATGTTATGCTTAGTGTAAAATTGGACATACTTAAGTTTTTTGATTGTGGTGAATGAAATAATGACATCGTACATGCTTTGAACTCATTTGTGTCCACCTCTCTTAATATTTACATGACGAGAGAAAGAATCTTGAAAGCTGCCAGAGTTACTAGTGGTTCTGCTAGTAGCACAGTGGTCTTTATAAATTAGCATCCAGTAATAGTAATAGATGGACTAGTAATAGATAGTAATGGTAATAGATGGAAAGTCTATTGTTTGAGTGGAGTGATAGGTGTACAAAGTGTAGCGTTCCATTGTCTTATACTTAAGGAGAAATCATTTTTTAATAAGTGAAACTACACTGTACATACATCATTTCTACTTTATACAGGCTATGTATTTACCATATCATTCTTGCTTTTACTATATGTTAGTATTATTTGGGGTTTTATGTGTTATTTGGTATGTTATTTTTGGGATATAGGAAAACTCAAAATTTTTTCCATATGAATTAAAAATAATTGCTTTTTCAATTTACACCATTTTGATATATGAAAGGCATTATAGATATGCTCTACTCTCGGATAGCGGGGAAAACCTGTATAAATGTAGCGTTGGTAAAATGATAAAGGTGGTTCTTGAGCCTTTTAACCAAGGAAAGCAGGATGAGCAATGAAAGAAGAATGAGGTGAGACAAGGATGAGATTATTTCACGTTCTTAAAACATTGTTGATATTCTGATACATTCATCTGCTAATTCCTTTTGTTATTTGTAAGAGAATATTCATCATTATAATCCTTTGGACTCTGACGATTTTGATAATTATCAATTCCGTTGGCATCCTCTTTTTACCAATGTAATTAAGTTTCAAGGACAGAGGAAAATTTGCAGCAGGGTCTGAAATTGAGTAGAAAAGGCTTATCTCCATATGAAACACTTGGATAAGCAGGGAGGAAACTACAGAATATGCGCAATAAATAACAACTGGTCCACTGATAGAATGACTGTGGTGCATCGACAGTTACATCCGTGGGTTACTCACTGTCCCTACCTCTTTCTCTTAGTCCACTGGGCACCTAAACAGTTCAACCCAGATGGAGTCCCCAGAAAAAAAGTTCATCTTCCTGCTTCTGCCCAATTGGTGACCAGGCTATATTGCCTCTAAATTAGTCTCCCATACATCTTTGCATCTTGTCTGCTAGCCATCATCCTACTGTTTTATGGTAAGTTGCTCACCTCGGTTCAAGTAATGAGAAATATATTTCATCCATTAAATGGTGACATAGCTTCTGATACTTCTGATAAATATTTTCTGATAAATGCATGATATCAGATATTAGCAAGAGCTCTTGCTTGTTTTGATAAGTTGACACCTAAAACTGTTCAGGAGCCTGAGCATAAAGCTGGTAGTTGATTTAAGTGGAAGACGGGTCTTAGCTCCGCCATCAGAGATCCTCAGCTTGGTTTGGGTGTGGCACTGAAGACCACCCCCAAAGTGTCTCCTAACAGGTGAGTGGGTCACCTTTTCATTCTGGTCCTCAGTGTCTCATCAGCAGTCGCTGGCTCCATCCTCTGTCTTCCCAGAGCACCTTGTTTGTTCTTTTCCTGTATCTTTCATTCTGTCTCTGGGTTAATTTTGGTTTTTTATGTGGGTTCCTCTACTACTACTACTACTACTCAGATTATGTCCTGGGAAGCAGAGAAGTTGTTACTCATATATAAGTGTGTTTCAAGACATACTCGTATGTCTGTTGGCCATCGGCATGTCTTCCTTAGAAAAATGTCTATTTAGATCCTCTGTCCATTTTTTAAATTGAATTATTTTTTATTTGCTGTTGAGTTGTATGAGTTCTTTATATATTTTGGATATTAACCCCTTATCAGATATATGGTTTACCAATATTTTCTCGAATTCCATAGATTGCCTTTTTGCTTTGTTGATGGTTTCCTTTGCTGTGCAGATGCTTTTTTGTAGTTCCACTTGTTTATTTTTGTTGTTCTTTACCTTGCCTTTGGAATCAAATTCACAAAAACCCACTGAGCCTGATGTCTAGAGCTTAGTGCCTGTATTTTCTTCTATGGATTTTATTATTTCAGATCTTACATTCAAGCCTTTAATCTATTTTGAGTTAATTTTTGTGTATGGTGTAAGATAGTAGTCTAGTTTTATTCTTTTGCATGTGGCTGTTCAGTTTTCCCAACACCATTTATTAAAGAGATTGTCCTTTCCCCATTGTGTATTCTTGACTCCTTTGTTATAAACTAGTTGCTTATATTTGTGTGTGTTTATTACTGGGCTCTCAGTTCTGTTCCATTGGTCTGTGTGTCTGTTTTTCTGCCAGTACCATACTGTTTTGATTACTATAGTCTTGTAGTATAGCTATGTCAATGAAAAAACATCCAGCCTAAGAGAAAACTTATAAGAGTTTATTTGAGCCAAACTGATGAAAATTGCCAGGAAGCAAAATCTCAACAGATTGAGAAAATGCTTTGGAAAAT
Source organism: Rhinolophus sinicus (assembly GCF_057876585.1). Classification (NCBI taxonomy): domain Eukaryota; kingdom Metazoa; phylum Chordata; class Mammalia; order Chiroptera; family Rhinolophidae; genus Rhinolophus; species Rhinolophus sinicus. The sequence goes on from NC_142503.1 coordinate 49,257,762, forward strand.
GGTGGTTTTGCAATTTATTTTATACATTAGAATCAAAGGAAGAGGATTACATGAAATCCATTGATGGTAGATTAAGATGGTGGGAGAAAGCAAAGCAGGGAAATCTCTGAGATTGGATAAAAAGTAAATTGGAGAGACAGATAGTTCTTTTACATTGGTGGGTACAGAATAGTTAATAGCATTTTACAACACATGGAGATGGTAATCAGGGGACAAGAGCAACAGTGATGGATTCTGTAGTTTCCTGCTCTGGAGTGGTGGGCTGTACCCTGGGGGGGTCCAGAAAAAGGGATTGCTCTGACATTCCAAGGTTATGTTATCTTAGATGAAAAAAGACAGGCTCACTTAAATAAAGATTGATCTTTGTCAAAGAAGCTACAGGCCAAGGATGTGACTACTGGCCATGACCCGCTTTCAGTTAGGAATTTTTATGTTCAGACCATCCTATGTGATTAATTTCAGTCTCTGAGTTTGTAAGGCCTGCCATGCAGGCCTGCCATGCAGGCCTCCCCTGAGCTTGTCAGGTTTAGTATATGGCCCTTTTTTTGCCCACAGTTTGAAGCGGGGAGTTCCTATACTTTTAACTGTGCCACAGTTTAACTTTCAAGCACTGTAGTGTAACTGAATTTATTCACATAGTTTCAGACCATATTGGAACCCAGAAACATTCTATGAGTACCATGAGTACTATGAGAACCATAATTTTATCTGAAGGTTATCTACAAGGTCTGACGATTAATTTTGTGAACTTAGTGCAACGATGTTGCTAACCTTTTTTGATATTAGAGGAATATTCATTATGAATTTGTACCAACTGGACAGTTAACCAAGTTTACTATTTGCAAGTGCTAAAAGGCTGTATGAATAAGTTAGATGACCTGACCAAACAATTCAAGGCTCTTGCATCACAACAATGCACCAGCTCACACAGCATTGTCTGTGAGGGAATTTTTAGCCAGTAAACAAATAACTGTATTGGAACACCCTCCCTATGTACCTGATCTGGCCCCCAATGACTTCTTTCTTTACCCACAGATAAAGGAAATATTGAAAGGAAGACATTTTGATGACATTCAGGACATGTAATATCACTACAGCTCTGATGGCCATTCCAGAAAGAGTTCCAAAATTGCTTTGAAGGGTGGACTAGGTGCTGGAGTCGGTGCATAGCTTCCCAAGGGGAGTACTTCGAAGGTGACCATGGTGATATTCAGCAATGAGGTATGTAGCACTGTTTCTAGGATGAGTTTGCGAACTTAATTATCTGACCTCGTATGTTGAAGGGAGGTTGATAGTGCATGGGCTCCAGGTTGAAATCACACTCTCACTTGCTGAACAACCTTAGGCAGGTTACTTAACTTCTCCAAGCCCCTCATGTGCAATATGGGGATAATTATTGTATTGGCCTCAAGGGGTTTTTCTTCTAACTTTTTGTTTTGAGATAATTGATTCACAAGAAGTTGCAAGAATAGTATAGTGAGGTCCCATGAATCCATCACCTAGCTTACCCCAGTGGTGACATCTTACATAACTATAGCGTATTATCAAAATCAGGAAATTGATAAATCTACAATTAGCTAGGCTACAGTTCTTACTCAAATTTCACCCATTTTTGCAGGCACTAATTTTTTTAGGGGGGAGGGGAGTAGGGCTTTGTGTATAATTCTGTGACATTTTACCACATGTACATATTCGTATAATCACCATTACATTCAAGATACAAATACATGGGTTATGTACAATTATGCATGTACTTAGCACAAGAGATAGCATACAGCAGGAATTAATTAAATGTTACCTAGTATGATTATTGGCTAAGTGAAATCAGACGATCTTGCTTATTCAGTGCTTTCTAATTTCATGAGGCACTTGATTGGTTGACAAAAATGGTATTTTAGAAGCTAGAAGCAAAGGACTTTGTATTAATCATGTTTTAATTCCCCCCCCCCCCATTTTATGATGCTTTGACATCTTGGAACCTTGCAGACCTAGAGGGGCTGCCCCTACCAGGGTTGGCTAATTTCTAGAGATAGCAAACAACTTGCCTGTGAGAATGCTTTTGATATGCAAACCATAACTCCATCTGCTTCCTTTCATCAAGCTCCTGGAGTAATTTTCCATCCACATCCCCACCTGCCTCCTCAGCTATAAATCCCCACTCATTCTTGTGTTCATAGTTGAATCCAATTTCTCTCCTCTATTGCAATAGTCTTGATAGCTACACCTATCACAATAGTTCTGATAAAGTCTTCCTTACCGTGTTAACAAGTGTCAAAATAGGTTTTTCTTTACCAAACCCAGACCCAGTCTATTCTAGACAGCAACTAATGTATGCTTCTCAGAATTAAGGGAGCCTTCTTCCTTGATTGCCAGGGGTGGAATGGTTAGGGGACAAAATGAAACGGTATACCAATTTCTCCCAGTATTTTTGCCATTTCTTAGATGAAGAACAAAGAGAAGAAATCCCATTCTTAGATGCAGTAAAATTGGTACATGGAAAAACTTCGTCAAAGAGCTAAGGTAATATGACCACAATACCCTTATGCCAGTAATCATTCCATTTATTCAATAAAGTTAACGTAAATGAGAACTCTAAGATGGGGACATACTTTTCAGACAAATGACTGCTCCCGCAGCCCTGTGCTTTTCTGATGGCAGCACTTATCACAGTATGTCCCCATCACCTCTTATCTGAGCCTAGGCTCCTCCAGGGCAGGGATGGGGTGAGGGTGAGGAGTTGTCCATAGAATCTGGATGATCAGAATATCTAGACGACAATATTTTGGCTCCTTGGATGTACACCACCTACCAGAAGTTAATCCTTCAACCGGGTTCCTTTTAGAAATATCAATGCTTTATTGCCACCTTCTGGTCAAAATGTGTTTTGTGTTACGTATTCCTGCCCTCAATTGGTTTCAGTGAAAAGGATTTGAGAGACGTCTCTACTTGTGATCAGCAATCCCACTTCCCAAGAGGCAACAAATGTGGACAGAATATAACTCTTGAGAAATTTTCCAAATATATATATGTGTGTGTATATATATATATATATATATATATATATATATATATATGCACACACATATATATACATATATATATCTATATATATATATCTATATATATATCTTTATGTCATACACACACATGAATAAAATCTGTTAGGGTCTAAAAGGCAAATAATTATAACTTACATTTCTATAGTGTTTTGTTAGTTTACAAAGTGCTTTCACATTTGGTCATTCTATTATTGACTTCAGAGACAAGTAGTGATGATTAATAGAATAATTTTTATAGCGACCCCATACGAAGACGGGGAATTATTAATGGACTCGAATTTCCTTACCGATATTTCATCCTATTAATCTTTTTAACCTTCCTAGCTAGAATGATTCCATACATACTTTTTTCCTTAAAAATTTCACTTTTACACTTAAAATATAATTCTTACAAAAATAACACACACATTTTATGGAAACATCTATTGTGTAGAAAAAAACTTTAATAATAAATCAGCTAAAAAATACATATAAACCTTAGTGCCTTGTGAATCGCCTTCCATTTGTGGTTCAAGACGACGATGATGATGGTAATGACGCGATGGTACTAACATGTGGAAGGGGAATGGCATACGGTTATGAGCGCTGACAGCAGACAGTCTGAATTGAAATGCCAGGTCTGACTCTTACTGGCTGTGTGATCTTAAGGAAGCTACTGAATCTCTGGGCTTCAATGTCCTTCTCTGTAAAATGGAGGTGATGATGGTAATAATAGTACCTATCCCACAGGATTGTGATGAGAATAGCATGTCAAGTATTTTGTAATATAATTAGTATAATGCCTGGTACACAGCAAACATTATGCAAGCTTTTATTAGATAAAACACTAATAATAATTAATATTCATTACAAACTTACCATGTGCCAGGTTCTAAATTTAGCACTTTACACACATTATTGTTTTTCATCTTTCCACTATTCTATGTGAAGGTACTATTATTTAGTCTTCACTTTATAGATGAGGAACGAGACACAGATGCTTAAGGAACTTGCCCAAAGTCATACAGCTAGTATAACAGGTCCTCAAATAATTTTCATTTCATTCAATATTGTTTCGTTATAATGTTAATGAAAAAAAAACAAGATTGCTGGCAGGGGCCATGTCAGCATGGGTTTTCTCCAGGGACTGCAGTTTTCTCTCACATCCCAAAGAGGCGCACATGAGGTGAATTGGTGTCTCAGTGGCCCCAGTCTGAGTGAGTGTGGGTGTGAGTGTGCACTGTGATGGAAGGGCGTCTTGTCCTGGGTGGGTTCCCACCTTTCGCCCTGAGTTGTCAGAATGGGCTCTGCCCACCTGAAACCCTGAACTAGGATAACCAGGTTGGAAAATCATTATCTTCCTTGTTTTTATGAATCCTTCTTAAAACCATGTATAGCTCACATTTATTTCAATGTTTAATGTTAGAAGTGTTGTGGATTTTTATTTAGGAGTTTGGTGTTTTTATGACCAGAAATATGCCAGCAGAACGTAACTCATTTATATCAACTTGCCTATAATAAAATCAACTTCATGTTGTTTCTCTTAAAGTTGCAGTTTCCAAGAACCTATCTACAACATTAATTGAAGACTTACTGTATGCAGCGGAGCTGAGATTTAGTTAATGTCTCTAAAAGTTATTTTATTACCCCACACGTGTCCCAGTTGCATTTAAACCACTTCACTAACTTACCACGTTAATTCTATACTATCTGATGTCCTCTGTAACCCTAATGAGCTACATAAGCACCCAACTTTGTCTTTCTCCTCTACGTTTTCGGCATATATTCGGATGAATCTTGTTTGTAACTATTTAATAGATACATTTGATCCCAAACTAAATATTACGACTGTTTAATAAATATGTTGATAATAAGTCATTAGGCTCATAAACATTTTGTCCTTTTTCTTCAGGAGACTATTCCAACAAATTAATACCGTTACTTTGGTGACTAAATCTTCATTCATTGCAATCTCACATTAAATCTTCATGAACAAAGCAAGAAGTACATATATTTCAATAAACAATAGGATCATGTCCAGGCCCTTCCTTGAAACAAGAAGGTAAACATGTATTCCTGGCATTCTAATGTTTCCTTTGGTTAAGTTTTCCTTATATTCTTAGGTAATTTTATTATTAGAAGAGAACTGTCAATAACTATTGCTCTGACTTGGGGAGAAAAGGGAAGAGAGGGAAGCAGAGGCTCCTCCAGCATCTAGATGGATTCATTCAGCAACCCCCACCTCAAGTATAGATGTGAGATGTTCCCCACACCACTCCATTGGGGGTCACATCCAGGTCCCCATCAGTCTTCTTTCTTCTTTGGCTTCATGGGTATCTTGGGAGTATTGTATGCACTGGGCAACAAAGTCAGGGAGAGGGAATGGTCTGCAAGTTCTCCTAGGCAATCAGTAGGGAAGGATGAAGTCCTCATGGACCCCAAGGGAGGGCAGTTATCAGAGTGCCCTGGTGAAGGTGATAGAGATTTTCTCTTGAATGAAGGGACAAACTAGAGGTGATGGCTCAGTTTCTAAGCAGTTCTTGGGCCCTGCATAAATAAATAGCCCTCATGGTGGTCCTGTCTCAAATCTACCTGCCCAGCTCTTCTAGTGCAATGCGTGCTCTCTCATCTTGAGCAACATTTCCTGGCTCCCAACCCAGCCTCTAGCCCCCTGCTTCCTCCATCCTCCACCTTCTTGTTTCCATCTGGTCTCCAATAAAACCTGTCTTTCTTTTAGCTCCTTGCCTTCTCTAAGGATATTTCTTTCTCTTCCCCAATCCTAGTCTTGCTTTCCTTCATGATAGACTGCCCCCCCTCCCCTGGGTGGGGAGCATGGGAAAATTTACAATACTATAGAAATTTTTTACTCATTATGGAATCATAAAATGAAGGTGAAAATGTAAGTGTTCAGTTGGGGGTAGAGAAGAGGGACCTGCCTAGTTTCCTTTGGCTTCCTTCCTTTATCATCAATCCCGTGCTTTAGTGTTACACTGGAGGATACGCTTTAGTATCCTCCACTCATTTTTTCCTTGGGCCTCCAGGGGGAGGAAACAGGTAATGGTCAATTGACCAAAAGTAATATGGAGCAATAAATCAGAACTATTGAAATGCTATGACTCCCCAGATATTCTTGTGTGACATCAAACTGTAGGATCAGATTGGAGAGTTGGCTACCCATTGTATCCAACATAAATTATGCCAGGTGAATGTTCATTAAATATAAAATTGATGATACTCTAAAAGAAATTGGATGTAAATCAGATTCTATTTAATTGACAATATTCCTCTGTTATGGAATATAGTAATATATTACTGTGTTTCCCCAAAAATAAGGCCTAGCCAGACCATCAGCTCTAATGCGTCTTTTGGAGCAAAAATTAATGTAAGACCCGGTCTTATTTTAACATAAGACTAGGTCTGATAATATAAGACTTGGGCTTATGTAATATAATATAAGACCAGGTCTTACAATAATTTTTGCTCCAAGAGACGCATTAGAGGTGATGGTCAGCTACGTCTTATTTTCAGGGAAACACAGTAGGTACTTGGACTCCAGCCTGAAACGCACAGGCTCCTGTAATGGCTCTAGATCAGGCTGAGTATCAGTCAGTTATTGCTACATACAAAATAACCCCAAACGCAGTGGCTTCCAACATACATTATTTATCATTTCTCCCAAGTCTGGGTGAGATGGGGGGCTGGCTGATTTCCACTGGGATTGCTAACTGTCTGAGCGTTTCCTGGGGCTTCTGCTCTAGGCTGGCTTAGCTGGAGTATCTTATCTAGAAGATACACAGTAACACACGGGTTCCATGTGCCATTTATCCTTCTGAGACAAGTAGACATGCCTGGGTATGTCCTTCTCTTGGAAATGGCAGGAATCCAAGAAAACAAGCATAAATACTAAGGCCTCTTGAGACCTAGTCTAGGAACTGGTCCACTATTCTGGCAACTCAACTGGCCAAAGCAAATCACATGGCCAAACCCAGATTCAAAGGGGGAGAGATTCTGCCTCTTTAGTGAAGGGAACCACAAAGTCACATGGCAAAGGATTTGGATACAAGGTAGATAAAGATTTGAGGGCATTAATGATTTCTACATCATCTATTAGATATAATAACCCAAGGACTGAAAATTAGCCATAGGACTCAGTTAACTTATTACATGGAAGAAAATATCTCTATTATTGATTAGTGATAAATAAACTATACACACACAGACACACACACACACACACACACATATGGGGGTGGGGAAACTCTTTCAAACAAAATAATAAAATCAAGGGGAAAGAGAGAGGAAAGAAAGAGACTAGTTAGAAAACAAAGATGCCATGTGAGGGGCAAAGCTAGCAGTAGCAGTGATGGTAAAAATGAGAAGACACTGGAGCAGTACCTGAAGCACACATGTACAGTGAAGAGGATATAATGATGATGTCACAGAAATTATCTTTCTAATTTGAACCATTGTTTTTAAACAGAGATTTCACATAAAAATCCAAATTTCTGGCTTTTCTTGAAAAATCAGAAGCTCCACAATATTGAGTCCACACTCTCACATGGTTCCACAGTTCTCCAGAACTCAGTAGTGGCTGTTCACTGCTCTATCCATTCATTTACTTTCTCTCCTTAGCCCTTGGGGCCATTTGTGGTTCTTTACACTTTACACTTTAGACAGTACCTGCTAGGTTCTGTCTAAGCTTCAGACGGGCTTCTGGAATGCTCATTGCTTATTGAACATCGATAATGGATGTCTTGTAGCCACCTCAAACTAAATATTATCAACAAAATCAAAACTAAAACATCCCTCCCTCCTCCATCCACATACTCTTCTCCAATAGTCCTTATCTCCTTTGACCAAACTAGAAACCTATCCATCACTTCAACTTTTCTTTCTCTGTCAAATATACTAGAAAATATTACTTCATTCACAATAAAACTATGAGTGCTTAAGAAATAATCTTAGAAAGAATGCCCAAGGCCTCTTTCAGAAGAAGTACGAAAACTCTGTTAAAGTACAAAAAAGAATGAATAAATGGAGGAAAAAAATGTATGTGGATGGGACATCTTAACATCATAAAATTTTATGTTAATTCTCCCCAAATAAATCTAGACATTCAATGCAATCTTAATAAAAATTCCATTGAATCGTTCGAGGAACTCAACAAACTCATGCTAACATTTATATGGAAAAAGAGGTTTATGAATAAGTCAATTTTGAAAAATAAAAGCAGAGTGAGAACTTGCTCTGCCAGATATTAAGACATATTACAAAACCAAAGTGATGAAAATAGAATGGTTCTACATGGGAGCAGACTGATACACAAACAGACCAGAATAGAGCATTCAGAAACAAGACCTATATACAGAGGGTGCTAAAAAATGTATACACATTTTAAGAAAGAAAAACTGTATTAAAATTGTAATACTCAATATATACCGATAACAAAAGATGACTACTACTCACATGTGACTTCTGCAATTACAAGAGGTGCTCAAAGTGGTTCCCATCAGCGTCCAGACACTTTCTAATTTTAGTATATGTGCTGCCGAAGCGAGCACATCCAGACACTTTCTGATGATGGTGAACTACTAAGTAATACATAGACATCTCTTAAAATGTGTATACACTCTTTTGGCACCTCCTTATATATGTGTATATACTATATACTATGGGTGCCACAAAATGTAAAATGTATACAAGTGGAAATGCTGGTCAATGTTGCTCAAGCAATAGTTCGCTCAAGCAGTAGTTGCTCAAGCAGTTATATATATATATATATCATAAAAGTGGTACTTCAAAGCAATGTAAAGGGAATGGTCTTAAGAAAACTAGGTCGGTGGTGGCTGGTTAGCTCAGTTGGTTAGAGCGTGGTGTCAGTGGCACCAAGGTTGCTGGTTCGACCCCGCATGGGCCACTGTGCGCTGCACCTTCCCTAACAAAAAAAGAAAAAAGAAAAAAAAAAGAAAACTAGGTCATTATGTGGAAAAATATGTCTGAAACCATCCAGTTGGAATAGAGAAATGTGAAAGGTAAAATTATAAAGTTAAAGAAAAAATATAACTCAGGGTGGGAAGACTTCACGAATAAGATTCAAAAGCCCAAATCATAAAACATATGAAACAAATACATATACCTGGAATACTACACAGCACTTAGATTTATATGTATAGCAATATATATAAATTTTAAAAACATCATTTAACCAAATGCTATTTATGTAAATGTGTGTGTGTGCGTGTGTTAAGGAGGGCGCAGCTCACAGTGGCCCACGCAGGGACCTAACCGGCAACCTTGGTGCCACCAGCACCACGACCTAACCAACTGAGTTACCGGCCAACCTCTACCTGAAACATATTTTAGAAGGATTTATAGTCAAGGGCATATATATCAGACACGTGAGAGTAGGTGCCCGTATTGACAGAAAGGAGGTAATGGGACTGAGGAATGGGGATGTAGTAGAGCCACAGTAAAACAAAAACCGAACCAAACCAAACCAAAACCCCAAAGAGAAGAGCTAGCTGTTCATGGGCCAATGTTGGTGATGTGCTGTGAACTAAGGGGTATGATTACAATCCGAGGTACAAAATAATAACTAAGAAAAAATATTACAAAACCAAAATCAATTGTGAAGGATGTCACGTAGGTAGTATGCTTCGTAAGGACACAAGGCTGAGACCAGAGGCTGCGACCTCCTCCATCACGCCAACTCTCCAGGTAGCCACTTTCCGACACCCTTACGGACAGGATGCCCCTCAGCCGCCGGGAAGTGCGCATGTGCACCGTGAGGCCTTTCCCGCTTCCCGTCGCTTCCCTTTCGGTCTCAGCCCCACCCACGGCCGACGCCATCGTTTCCGGTACAGAGCAGGAACAGCCCGAGCACTTGGGGCCCTGACTTCTCCGGCCCTCCCACTTCTGCAGCGCTCCTGCGGTTGTCTCGGTCGCTGGGGCAGGTAGTTACCAATAAAGTTTTTCTGTTTCAAAGCCGGGCCGATTGGGCGGGGCGCCTTCCCCTTGCTGCTTGTCCGCAGTTCCTCTGGCTACCGGGCAGTGAGCTTCTGGGCGTCATGGCCAGGGGCCGCCGCGGCCGGGCGGGTGTGCGGCCGCCTCTCGCTGCCCGCGCGCTCCCGGGGCTTCAGGGCCCGCCTGCATCTGCCTCGGTCTGAGCTCAGTCCCTCCCCGCCCACGGGCCGCCTTGCGCCGGACCCCATGGCCTCCGAAGCGCCGTCGCCTTCGTTGTCACCATCGCCACCCACCTCTCCCGAGTCGGAGCTGGCCCAGTTGAGGCGCAAGGTGGAGAAGTTGGAACACGAGCTGCGGAGCTGCAAGCGGCAGGTGCGGGAGATCGAGAAGCTGCTGCATCACACGGAGCGTCTGTACCAGAGCGCCGAGAGCAACAACCAGGAGCTCCGCACCCAGGTGCGCGGTCCGCCTGCTCGCAGCCCTGCGCCCCATCCCGCCCTGGACGAGGCCTTCGAAGCCTCTGATAGTATTGGAAGGGCTCCCTGGCAGGGGCCCAGAACTACTCTACAATTTATAGAGTACTTGAAAGAAATGAAAGTTCAGTGCGATTGTAATTCCAAGTACATTTGGAACACACCTGAAAGTTCGGGTTACTCGATTTAGATAAATGCGAGAGCAGAAGTTACAGGTGGTGTGAGTTGAACTTCAGAATTTTAGGTTGTCTTCATTCTCACTTGTAACGTCCCATTGGCAGTAGACACGTTAATCCTATTTCTAGGTCACTTTTGAGTTTGTTAAAACGCTGGACTTGAGTCAGAATCCCATCTTTGACTCACTAGATGTATGAATTGATACTGAGCCTCGGTTGCCCATAAAATGAGAAGGCTAGTACTACACTGGTGAAGGTTAAATCAAATTAAATGTGAACACACTTTTACAGTTTTACAAACTGTTGAACACAGTGTAAGGTGGTTATTCTGGGCGTTTATCATCTTGAGTTTTCTGGTGGAAGTAGGGAAGATATAACTTTGTTAGAGGCATTAAGCAGCTAATTTCATTTTTATCAAATACACTAAGGACAAAAATTTAAAGTGTCACTTTTTAAAATTTTAAACAGGAACATAATTTTTTCAGACTTGATGTGTTGGACAGTTACACTGTCTCCTGACAAGTTAATTTCCACATAACTATTAATTTCAATGAAACTGTTTAGTCTTTTGCAGTATATTGGTATCAGTCCTAAAGCCACATGTATAGGCTGAACCCTAAAACGTCATCAAACTGTTAGGCTTTTATCAAATGATCTATGAAAATATCTGATGAGTTGCAGTGACTTGGTGTGCCCATTGTATAGAGTTATAGAAAATTTGAGTTTGTTTACTCAATAGTTCTTGACTACCTACAATATACATGGATTGTTAGGAGACTACAAATATTGGTAAAAGTATTTTGGGGGAAGGGGAGCATGATAGATAGCATTTTAAAACACCCTTTTATAATGCCCCGATTGTTCAAGTACTTGCTATATAGATTCTAAAAGAAAACAGTTTACTAATCTTTGAAGAGCCAGCATTTTGGTTATTAGTGTTAGTGGTCTAACATGGAAAACTGAAATGCATAGACAATCTTGACTATGATGATAATAACTCCTTACTCTCCTAGTCAGCTTCCCCTGGTGGTGGGTGGAGTTTGGTTGTTAACTGTCATCTGGAATTACTAAATAGTATTTTATCTGGAACAGAAAAAAAAATGGGTTGAGAATCGAGGGTGAACTGTTAGAAAAACATAAAATGTGTAGGCTTTGGAGGCAAGAAAAGCATTGTGCCAGTTACGTTATCTCTTCAGATTTCTCACATGTAAAAGGGATTAGGACATCTAATTTGTAAGGTGGTTTAAGAATTAATAAGATGTTATCCAGATTACCACCAAGTATAGTGCCTAGCAGGTAGCAGGTACTAAATAAATGATCTAGTTCACAGAACCTAGTGGTTAGTAGCAGACCCAGCACTAGGGCAAGGTAATCAGTAGTCTGGGGTGAAAAATTTAAGGGGGTACTCATTCTCAGAATAGACCCTGTATTTGGAGGAAGCTGAGACTGAGTGCCTCCTTAAATTTGCTCCCTAGGAGCCTTACTTGCTTCACCCTAGTTCCAGCCCTGGTTGTACCAGCATATCTGATAACTGAGATAATCTGTATATAATGAGTCTTACCACCTTTTTCCTTTTAAGCTCTGTGTATCATTAAAGAAATATTGAGAATCTTATTTTTTAGTAGTGTCACACTGAGGTCCTGTCTGACAGGGGCTGTTTCATCTACCTCTGGGTAGTTCTACTCTGTTGCTCTGGTTTTGGCATTCATTGAGGCACAGGGAGGATAGATGCCCTTCTGAGGCAGTCCCTCTATTTTCTTCTGCTGCAGTTATTTAGTCATAAGACTACTAAAGAAAAAAGTATTTTAAAGTATATGAGTGGTATTAGTATATTTAAGTGAATAGTTAATTCCAGGTGGACGACACTGAATGACACTAGATAATTTAACACATGGGAATTAATTTTTTTATAATTCTTTAGGGAGAACTGCCGACTGATTAAAATATTAGTATAAAAACATTCTTATTTATTAGAAATAAAGCTTCCCGTTCACAAAGTCCTATTTGGTCAATCTGATTTTTGAAGGGGATATTTTGAGGTTTAGCAAGAGAGTGTAAGTATAAAAACATCTCCCTCTGCAAATGTAAAAGGTGAAAGAAAGTCAATTATAGGATTTTTTGTTTTTCTGAAAAGGAAACTAGCTGCTATTGATACTTCTCTAAAAATTTTACCGAGAAAAATAACTATTGTAATTTCAGGAGAATGGTGTGTATATTACTGGATTGTTATGTGATTTATTTTTCTCTAAAGCCTTGTTTTTTTTCAGGTAGAAGAGCTCAGTAAAATACTCCATTGTGGGAGAAATGAAGATAGTAAAAAGTCTGATGTAGAAGTACAAACAGAGAACCACCCGCCTTGGTCAATCTCAGGTATTCAGTTGATAGTGGAGATATCCTAATACTGTCACATTCACATCATGTTAACGGGAAGTTTTCTTTAAAACAGACAAAACTCTAGATAAAGGAGAACTGTTATCATGTTGTCTTCTCTCTAGATTGGGTGTTTGCAGATACTCCTATTTGCTCTTCTGAGGGGAAAGTAGAAATGTATTGTCATTCCTATAAATACATAGTATTGTTACTATGTTTTCAGTGGCACATTCACTGAGTAATTTTTGTCATGCTGTGAGCCATCTACTCATCTGGTCTTTCTTGTGACCCAGGGGCATATGTTTTCTTTTTTTTAAAAATTGAAATGGTCCGTTTAAAAAAAAATAATAATGTTTTATTTTTCTTTCTTTTTTTAAAGTTTATTAGGGTGACAATGGTTAGTAAAGTTACATAGGTTTCAAGTGTACAATTCTGTAATACATCATCTGTATATCACATTGTGTGTTTATCACCCAGAGTCAGTTCTCCTATTTTTCAATTACAGTTGACATACAATATTATATTAGGTTTTAGGTGTACAACATAGTGATTAGACAGTTACATAACTCTTCAAAGTGATCACCTCGGTATATCTAGTACCCATCAGACACCATACATAGTTATTAAAATATTATTGACTATATTCCCTATGCTATACTTTACATGTCCATGACTAGTTTGTTACTACCAATTTGTACTTTTTAATGCCTTCCCCTTCTCACCCGTTCCCCCTATCCCCCCCATCTGGCAACCATCAAAATTCTCTGTATCTGTGAGTTTGTTTCTGTTTTGTTTGTTCACTTATTTTGTTTTTTTTTTTTAGATTCCATACAGTATAAGTGAAATCATAGGGTGTTTGTCTTTCTCTGTCTGGCTTAACTTCACCCAGCGTGATAACCTCTGGGTTGATCCATCTTGTTGCAGATGGCAAGATTTCATTCTTTTTTTATGGCTGAGTAATATTCCATGTATTTATGTACCACTGCTTGCTTATCCATGGACACTTAGTTTGTTTCCACATCTTAGCTATTGTAAATAATGTTGCCATGAACATATAGATGCGTATGTCTTTTCAAATTAGTGTTTCGGGTTTCTTTGGATAAATACCCAGAAGTGGAATTACTGGGTCCTTCGTTGTCTCTTGTTATATATAGCCTTTGCTCTAAAGTCTATTTTGTCTGGTATAAGTATTGCTACTCCAGCTTTTTTATTTTTCATTTTCATTTTTATGACATATCATTTTCCATCCCTTTACTTTCAGTCTCTGTGTGTCTTTCAGTCTGAAGTGAGTCTCTTGTAGGCAGCATATGTAAGGGTCTTGTTTTCTTAGCCATTCATCCACCCTATGTCTTTTGACTGGAGCATTTAATCCACTTACATTTAAAATGATTTTAGTTACATATATAGTTATTGCCGTTTTACTATTCATATTTTTGATTATTTTTGTTCTTAAAGAAGTTCCTTTAACATTTCTTATAATACTGGCTGGCTTGGTGATAATGAACCCTTTTTTTTTTGTTGTTGTTCTTTTTTTTTAATTAAAGTTTATTGGGGTGACAATTGTTAGTAAAGTTACATAGCTTTCAGGTGTACAAGTCTGTATTACATCATCTATAAATCACATTGTGTGTTCACGATAATGAACTCTTGAGCCTTTTTCTTGTCTGGGGAGCTCTTTATCTGTCCTTCGATTATAAATGATAGCTTTGCTGGGTAGAGCAATCTTGGTTGTAGGTTCTTGCTTTTCATCACTTTGATTTTGTGCCTGTCCCTTCTGGCCTGCAAAGCTTCTGTTGAGAAATCAGCTGACAGTCTTATGGAAGTTCCCTTGTAGGCAACTAACTGCTTTTCTCTTGCTGTTTTTAAGATTCTGTCTTTGTCTTTAAACTTTGGCATTTTTATTATGGTGTGTTTTTCTCTTCGGGTTCATCTTGTTTGGGACTCTCTGTGCTTCTTGGATTTGTATGTCTATTTAGGAAAATAAATAGACTGGTTAGGAAAGTTTTTAGTCATTATTTCTTCAAATAGGTTCTCAATTCCTTGCTCTCTTCTCCTTCTGGTTCCCCTGTGATGTGAATATTAGTATGCTCGGTGTTGTCCCAGAGGCTCCTTAAACTATCCTCAATTTTTTGGATTCTTTTTTCTTTTTGCTGCTCTGACTGGGTGTTTCCTGCTACCTTTCTTTCCAAATTGCTGATTCGATCCTCTGCTTCATCTAATCTACTGTTGATTCCCTCTGATGTATTCTTCACTTCAGGTATTGTAGTCTTTATTTCTGACTGGTTCCTTTTTATGTTTTTTATCTCCATTATTATATTTCCTATCCCTTTGTTGAAGTTCTCACTGAGCTCATTGATCATCCTTATAGCCAGTGTTTAGAACTCTGCATCTGGTAGATTGCTTGTTGCCATTTTGTTTAGTTCTTTTTCTGGAGTTTTGTTCTGTTCTTTCATTTGGGACATGTTTGTCTCCTCATTTTGGCTGCCTCCCAGTGTTTGTTTCTATGTATTAGGTAGGGCTGCTATGCCTCCTGGTCTTGATAGACTGGCCTTATTTATTACTTGCCTGTGGAGCCCAGTCTCCCTGGTCACCTGAGCCAGGTGCTACAGGTGTGTTCCTTGTGTGGGTTGTACATACCTTCTTGTTATAGTTGAGACTTGATTGCTGTTTGTATGTCAGTGGGAGGGATTGACTCTCAGTCTGATTGGTTGTGAGGACTGGCTCACAACCAGTGGAGCTGTTGTGCAGGGGCTGACCCCATGGAGCAAGATTCACTTTATTGGGGCTCTGCTGCCTGCCAGTTCTGCCTTTTGGGTGTGTCGTTTGTGGAGGTGGTTGGGTGGTGCTCTGGTGTGGTTTGAAGCTGACCATGGGGTGTTTTGGTTTTAAGGGCCTCTGGGAGGGGCTCTGGTGCAGCCCAGTGTCAGCCATTGCGTGTGCTCTGCCCATGGCCACTTGGTATGATCTACTAAGTGACCTGCAGGTGGTTGCCACTTGTGCTGGGCTTGGAAGTGCCTGGGAGAGGCTAAGCTGTGAACTGAGGTCCGCTGCTGCTAATGCCAGGCTTGGGGCTGATTAGCAAGAGGTATGGGGCATGCTGAGGCCAGATGCTGCTTGTTTGAGGTTTTTGAACCTTTGATAGATTTTAGGAAAGTCTGTAGTGTGGTTTAAGGCAGGCCATTTATATGGACAAGCCGCTAGAAGCAGCTTGGGTGGGCCCACTAGTTGGGTGGGGCAGGGTCTCAGGTAGTCACCAGGACAGAGAGAACGGTGTTAGCCAGGTTGATGGAGACTCACATGTGGTGCTGCATGTGTGGGCTGGGTGGGGAGGGAGGCTCAACAAAGGAAGAATGGCTTCTGCCAGCACTTCTGTCTGGGAGAAAGCTGCCCCCAGCACTTGTCCTGAGGCCATACTGTTCCTCCCCATATGTCCTTGGCACCTTTCGAGCCGCTGCCCCAACGCAGGAGCTCAGAGTGAGTCCATCAGTAAGGCCATGCATGGGCCCTGGGACTCCAGCAGCCCTCCATCTCTTTCAGCCACAATCTTCGCTTATTTTCCCAGCCAGAAGTTAGGGGGATTTCTCTTCCCAACACTGGAATCCTGGGCTGGGGAACCTGGTGTGGGGCTGGGTCCCTTTGTTTCTCAGGGGGGACCTCTGCAGCTAAGGTATCCCTCCTGACTTTTTACCACCATACATGGGTGTGGGACCAGCCTTTTCCACGTCTCCACCCCTCCTACCAGTCTTGACATGACTTCTGTATATCCTTAGTTATACTATTGTTCAGCTATACTTGAGGCGATTTTAGTGATTGGTGTTCTGTAGTTTAGTTGTAGTTTTGATATTGTGTGGGGCGTGTGTTTTCTTGTTGATGCATTCCATTTAGCATTGTGTTCAATGCCAGTCTCTTAGGTCTTTGTGGGATTTGTGAGCCCACGACCATGACCTCGTCAGTGGCATTATGTTGTGAGGTAAAAAAACTGAGCAACTGAGTTTTAATAAGTAGGGATCACAAGAAATGATTTTTCCCATTACATTTTGCCTTGTTTTATTTAGTACATAATTTAGCTAACTAGCTAAACATAGCAATAGTATTAACATTACATATCTGTATAATAGTATATTTTTTAAAAAGTCAGCACCGCGAGAGAAATTTGACAGAAAAATCAACCCTTGACCTGTTGTTTTTATTCCATTGTCATTTGATATGCAATGATATTAAGGTATATGCTTAGAAATTATTTAGAGTTGCTATTTCATATTTTTTTTGATAGAACACAACTTATCTACCTGTTTTCATTTTTTTCTCGTGCTGTGGAAAATCCAAATCTGCTGCCTGTTTTTTTTTTTTTTATCCTTTTTAGCTTGACAGCTAGGGTACTGAAAATGACATTAGAATCAAAGATATTGGCATCTGCAGATTTATCTGCACCATCAATTTTAATTTATTAATAAATACAATTGTAAAAATTTGTAATGTGTGCTGTCTTAGTTCAGTGCCAATGTTTTGGAATTAATTCCTTTTTCTATACACTTCTAATATATCACTTATTTGTTTTTTCTACAGATTATTATTATCAGACGTACTATAATAAGGATATTAGTCTTCCAAATAAAGTGACTGAACTCTCTGTTCAGCAAGATCAGGATATTGAAGCTTCTACTTATAATCCTACTAAAGACCAGTCACAAGTAGAAAGTGATGCTTACACCGGTACTGATATAACGGAAAAGGTTGAATGTGGACAAGAGGACCATTTTGCCTCAAATTCACAGGTAATGAAGTGTTTAACATGAAACAGTTGATGCCCAAGAACTTGCCCTTCATTGTTAATATGCAGACAAATTGACTTCTCTGCTCCATCAAAATATATACCAGGGTTGTAAATATTCTGCATATAATTATACAGTGACTAGTACAGTTTTTAAGAAATATTAGAACTTGTTCATATGTGTAATTTTTTCCTACTTTGTGTGTTCCCAAAACTTAATGATGCAAATAAACTAAAACAAAGAAAATTTGTCAGTATATTTTGATTCAACCAAAAAATTATGGACCACCACCGCAATAACCATGTTCACACCAGAAATTTTTCAGTGCTTTCTTTATGTCATATATCCAGCCACTGTTCAAATTTCCCTGAATGTTTTATAAATTTGTTTCTACAGTTTGTTCGAATCAGGATCCCAGTAATGTTCATACAGTGCAACTGTTTGATATTGTAATGTATCTCATATAATCTATAGCTTTTTCTTCTCTCTTCTAAAAATATTTTCCCTTAGTACTTATAATTATTGAAGAATCTAGATCGTTTGCCTTGAGGAATACTTCAGAATTTGTATTTTGTGGATTGCTTCCCTATGGTATCAGGCATTTATTTTTGAGTAATACTCACTCACTACTAGTGTCTTCAAAACTGGGTTAAAATTGAATTAACTGATACACTAGTAAATATTTTTTTAAATGGATCAAATTGTAATTGATGGGCCATCCCTTCCATTGCAGAAATAAAAGTCTTATCATTTAAAATAGCTTTCAAGTCTATTTGTTTCGAATTCTGCTAACTTTTAAGTTGATATAAGGAAGTTTTTGTCTTATTTGATGTGAATGTGTCTTACCTAGGAGCCAGCATCTGCATTAGCAATAGAAGATACATCCTTAGAAGGTTCATCATTAGCTGAAAGTTTGAGAGCTGCAGCAGAAGCTGCTGTGTCACAGACTGGATTTAGTTATGATGAGAATACTGGACTGTATTTTGACCACAGCACTGGTTTCTATTATGATTCTGTAAGTATTTCAGACCTTTTAATCCTGTATGGTTCTATATTTAGCTGCTTGATACCAAATTTTAAACCTAAGGTGAATTAAGAAAAGCAAGATGCTACATTTAAAAATTATGTTTGATAAAAGCTATTTGATAAAAGAATTATAAAATAGCTTATGATGCTACACTTCTAGGTTTTTAATTAAATAAGTTAATTGTGATTATTATAGATTAATATTTTAGAGAAGTCTGATCTTTTATACATAAAGTAACATACAAAAATGTTAGAGCACTTATTAATAAAAGCAGACAATTAACTACATTGTTGTAAAGTGTTTAATAACCTAACCTAACATTTTTTTTCATAGTCTTTATGAGAAAGTGATATTGTTAATTCTAGGCTTGGGGTAAGGTTTTTTTTTGTGTTTGTTTTAAATACTTTATGAATCCATTTGAGGCCACAGAGGGAATCTTTTTCTTGAATTTTCAATAGCATGTTTATTATTAGTCAGTGTTTTATATTCTGTGACTTTTAAACATTTCACTTTTTAAAAATCAATCTGTTAACAGTGAGAACTAGGTAATTAGTGTGGAATCAGAAATGTAATGGACCACTGATGAGGACAGAACCAGAAAATTAAGTTCTTGATTTATAATACAGTGTTATGGCTGTTGAAGTCTGGTACTTAATTGGATTTTATTCAAGATTTGATGACAATGATGACAGAACTCACATACCCACATACCTCAGCCTTCATGGTCTAGGCATGTGATCTGGTCCTCAGGAATTACAGAATATAGTGCCCAAAAGTGAAGCAGATGTTCACCATTCCCGTTCCTGGAACTATTGTTAACCTTGTAAATCCTTTGTAAAGAGAGGGTTTTCTTTTACAGGAATAGGCTAATTGACAATGCTAGTTAATCCTCAGAAAATTAATGTTTAAACTCTTTATTACCAAAGAGAGTAGCTAGTACTTATCTGGTTTCTAGGAGAATACAGAGTGTCCAAGTATATAACATTAGTCTTTGTCATTCTTCTACCTTCCTTTCTGTATCTTTCCTCCTGATATCTGTTCTGCAAATGGTTAGTTACATTCTGCAGGTTATGTGCCTCAGTAAATTAGGGAATTTATTGTTTTACCATTTTTATTATGCTAGTTTTCATTTTATTTTAATTAAATAAAATTCAAAACATTTTGAAACTATATTTTGGGGTGAAAGACAACAGATTAAAAAGATATGAATTATGAAAGTTCTGTTGTCACTAGAAATAAAGATTAGAATGCTTCCTTTTGGTTTTTAGTTAAGGGAAAGAGATAAAATTCAAAATATTTTTGTAAGAGATCTACAGAATGGATTAAAGACAATAAATTGCAATAATATCAACAATTAGAAAAATAAATTACTCTTTTTCAATAAATTTTAGTTTCTTAATCTCAATGCATCATAGGATGTTTCCAGGTCTGATCTGCATGGATTTATGAAAGTCTTTTGTAAAGAAAATACAGACTTTCAACTAACTCTTGATTATAGAGTACTGGCCAGTATCTAATAAATGCAGATGATGACGATGACATAATTTTATCTTTCTAGTTTTTTTCCATAATTTTCCAAAATTCATTTTTGCATGGTTGTTTCACTTGTAAGTCCTGTTACTTACTGTAGAATTGGTGAAAATGATTTTTTTAATTGATTTCTTTATGTAGACTGTTATGTTGTATTTATGAAGTTAACCTTATTTTCAAATTTTTCTTTAGAACTTTTCGTCATGAACATTAAAGTGCAAATTTTTGTTTTATAACATTGAGAGAAGTGTTTGGGGGTTTATACTGTTGAACCATTATCGTGTAATAAGGATAATGAGTCTGGAATTGCTTTTATGATGGATACCTTAGTTTTCATAACTCCTAAAATATTTCTTGTTATCATTGTTCATTAATGTAGTAAGTTGAACCATATGAAATTGCTGTTTCTGTAAGTTAAAAAATGGTCAAATGTTGGCAGTTTCATGATTTAATTTAATATTTAAATGTACTCATTTTTCTCACTATGAAAATTAGAGCAGATACTGAATGGTAAAGTATTTTGGAAAATTACAAGCTGTTTTCATTCTGATATTTTTATTCATTATCTTAAAAGAAACAATATTCACTGTATTTGAATATATTTGATATTTCTATTGTTTGTTTTTCTATTTTATTTCATCTTACGTAAATAAAACTTGCTGTTTTCTTGATTTTTGAAAGGAAAATCAACTGTATTATGACCCTTCCACTGGAATTTATTACTACTGTGATGTGGAAAGTGGTCGATATCAATTTCATTCTCGAGTAGATCTGCAGCCTTACCAGACTTCTGGCACAAAACAAAGTAAAGATAAAAAGTTGAAGAAGAGAAGAAAGGATCCAGATTCTTCTACAACAAATGAGGAAAAGGTATTGTCTTCATAAATTTTTAATTTACATACTGGTGATATCATGATTAAACCAAAATTTTTTGATGAAACTGAAAATCATTCATTAACTCTGTATTTCAAATATATCCATTAAGATAATAAGATATCAGAATGTATTAACCAAGAGGCATTCACATGGGCCAAATGGACTTTTTCAGAAATTCTCAGTTACTAGAAGTTAAAGGAATTTCTTAAAAGTTTGAAAGAGGTAGATTTAACGCAGATAAAATGCTCTTGTATTACATAATTTGGAAGAACTTTCAGACCCTCAACTGATAAGTTGATGTCAATGTACAATTCACAATAAAAGAAAAACAGTTTGTAAGTAGACGTAAATAAAAGTTCAACTTTCTTAGTCGTTTTGAGCAATTTCTTACCTATTATGTTAGCAAAAATTTAAAAAAATCTATTTCTGGCAAATATAGAGGAGGTACATATTTATTAGTGTAAATTGGTATTTTTTTGGAAAATTGGCTATTTGTATGAATAACCATAAAAATGTTGCTATTTTTTAATTGGAAAATCTCACTTCTGGTAATTATTTTTTTAAGTCCAAAGAAATAAAGTGCTTTTGTATAATTATATAGCAATATTTATAAGAACAGAAAAAAACTAAGAGTGCGAATGGTCCACAGATATTGGTTAAAAAAAATGATAGAACATTTAATTTAAAAAGCATTACTTAGGCCTTAAAATGGTAGTTATAAAGACTGGGGAATTTAAAAAATGCTTATGATATAATTTAAATTGAAAGAAGGAAAATACAAAAAATGTTATTGATGTTTTTATTTCTACTCACTCCATGGACAAGGTTGGTGGTTTATAGGCAGGAATGGAGGCTTATTTGTTGTATTGGCATTTTATGAATTGTGGCAGCTATTTGATACTTTACTCTTCAAATTCTGTCTCATGTTTTTCTCTTCTTAACCAAAGAAGAAGCCTTTAAATGTATAATACTAAAGTTCAAATATGGAATTGAGATTCTGTTGGGATTTATTTTCTATTCTCTATTTGATTTGTTTTTGTTTATTATTTTCACTGAAAATACCTAGCAATAGAAGAGTATGTGACATAAAATACCAAAAATGGTTTTTCTGTTTGCTTTCAAGAATGCTGTTTTATGACTCCTACCTGTTACTAACGGTTGAACTATTTGAAAGGATAGGTTGTGAAAGTACTTCTATTAATGGATATTTAACATTCGGGACTGGCAAATAGTTTTTAAAAAGTAGCACCTCTGGCAATTTCATTCATTTTTATTTTAAATATGTTGTTTTACAAGCAGCAATAATAATAAAATATACAAGACTGGAAACTGCTTTTTTTAAAAGTAAATATAGATAGGGAAATTTTTTGCTATGATTCGCAATGGGCTTTAAAGCTCATAGTTGTTCAGCTCCTTGCCCTTGTTCTTGTCCTTGGTGAGTTTGTATTGCTGGCAGTGTATATAGTTTGTCACACTGTGTTTAGCCAGTCTAACCTGAATTTATGTCGCTATTAAAAATATGTGTTTCAGATGCTTCCATATTTTATAAAATGATAGAAGAACATAATGAATTCATTTCATCATGTGGCTCTAAGGTAGAAAGAAAATTTAGTTTGCTAGAAACCAAAGAAAAAAAGAGGAAAATAACTCTCTGCTTCTTCTAAGGTTAAAATAATAGATTTGTTCATTTGTTGTAAGACATACCCAATATAATTGTATAATAAATAATAAAAGGCTTAGGCCAGGTAAGTTGGAATTTTGTATAAGAGATGTAACTGATTCATCGATACTTGAAACTGTTGGGTGTTAACAAACCAACTCAATGAAGTACTACATTTTCCTAAAACTACTGTTCTGCTACTTTAGGTACATTAGGATCTTTAAATCCCTGCTGTAATCAGTGCCAGTTCTGTATTTTATGTGTTGACTTCATAAATGGTTCAAACAAAGTTCAAAAAGAAAGTTTAGGGTACCTGTATTCTCTCGGCCTGCACTGTCTAATAAGGTAGCCGACTAGCTACATGTGGCTATTGAGCACTGGAAATGTAACTGGTCCTAATTAAGATGTGTTGTAATTGTAAACTACTCCCAATTTTGAAGACAGTACAAAAAGTCCATGTAAAATCTTTCATTGGTAATTTTTGTATTGATTAAATGTTAACATATATTAAATGAAGATATTTTGTAAATACTGGGTTAGATAAAGTAATAAAATGAATTTCACCTGCTTTTTAAAACCTTTTTAATGTGACTATTAGAAAACTTTAAATTATAAATATGGCTTGCATTATATTTTTATTGGGTAGCATTGGTCTGTAGGCTGTCACCTGGTCCAAGCAATAAGTGATGAATGAAGGCCTGGACTGGGACAGTTGAGGACATTGAGAATAGATAAAGAGAGGATTGGGATAAATTGTAACCATAGTCTATAGTGCTTCCGTGTTCCCCCGAAAATAAGACCTAGCTGGACCATCAGCTCTAATGTGTCATTTGGAGCATAAATTAATATAAGACCCACTCTTATTTTACTATAAGACCGGGTATAATGTAATCTAATCTAATTTCGGGTCTTATATTAATTTTTGCTCCAAAAGACGCATTAGAGCTGATGGTCCGGCTAGGTCTGATTTTCGGGGAAACACGGTTGGTAATTGATTTCACGTACTGGTTTGGGGATGTCAAAGGTAACAGTAAGAGTTTTGATTTGGATGATAAGTGGATGGTATTGTCACTAACCAAGAAAGGGAACACGAGCAGAAGAGGGGGTAAAGATTGTAACCATTGTTATTTCACTGTATATATCTTCACTAATTCATTGAAACTTTTAGCATTAAATATTATAAGATGGTCATATTTAAGGTTATTCTCCCCTGTTTCTGCCTCCCCACCCACCTCTTGCCAGGATTTGAATTCAGAAGATCAAAAACCATCCAGTGTGGAACATATAAGCTGCAGAGAGGGAGATGATTTTACAAATATGAAAAAGAAGGCCAAAATAGACATTCATTACAAAAATAATTCCTCTAAATTCACTGTTCCAGTTAGCGGAAAGACTATAGAATCTCCTCTTAATGAAAACATCTATAATTCGACTTCATTTAAAGATGAGAAAATCATAGAGACTGATAGTGAGCCAGAAGAAGGTGAAATTACAGACTCTCAGACCGAGGACAGTTATGATGAAGACATTACCAGTGAAGACAGTGTAAGTGCAGAAGACACTGAGGATGAAGGTGAGTAAATAACCATTATTTAATTTTTACAGAAATAACCCAGTGTGGTCATTGTAAAACAGCAACACAGTTGAAGATGTTAGCAACTCATGTAAAGATCTGCCAAAAAGGAAACTGATTGTTTTAAACTGATTATTTGAATGACATTACTAAAAATTATGTGGGCTGCCACTTGGTTATTTTTAGAGAGTAGGATGTGAATAAATGGCTAACACTTGGACCTTAAAGTTTCATTGCATTGAATGGCCTAGTCAGTGGGACACAAAACCAAATTACCTATGTTCTAATCCTAAAATATGTATTAAGTCTATGTTAGTGGGTTAGATATTTGTAATCTACTTTTATAATTGAGGGGGGAGAAGCAGATTGCCTTTAAAAAGTGTAGTCCATGAATTCAGCTACATAGGTATTAGAGTAAATCTAATATTTTTGTACTTGAGGTTATAAAGGCGTGCTTTTAAAACCCAGGGTTTCATATTAGGGTATATGAACTTTTTTTGTTCTTAATGGAATTTTTTACTTTTTTAAAAAAGGGTAGACTCAATTTTTTTAACTTAATATAAAAAGCCTTGTTTGCAATATTTTCAAATTCCCAGACCTTAAAACAGAGTTATTTTATAATTGTAATAAATGCTGAATTTGCTATATACCTTTAGGTTGATCACTTTAAGTTGGTACGTTGTATAGCAGGATTTAAGAAGGTTGTTTTAAATAGAATTAAGATTTTTGATCAATACATTTGTATTTTATGGATGCCTCCTACTATCCCTAGACATTTCTAATAATTTTTTTCCATAGTGTTTGAATTAATGTTTACCCACTTGTTTCTTTGGCAGATGAAGAAAAAATTTGGCCCCCATGTATTAGAGTAATTGTTATTAGATCACCAGTGTTGCAGACAGGATCACTTTTTATCATTACAGCTGTAAACCCTGCTACAATTGGAAGGTAAAATGTTTAATATTATTGTAGTTGTATACTTGTCTTATTCTAGTGGATTATACATTTCTTGAGCAGTTATGAAATTTGCATGGTACTTATTGAATAGACGAAAGAATGACATCCATGCACCTCCCTCTATAAATATTGCATTTTAACATTATCTTTTTTTTAAACATTATTTTATAAAACAACAAAAAAATCTTAAAAATTCTTTCCATGTCACTATTGCTGCATTTATATGTGCTTCAAAAATTACTAAAGACATTTTCCTTAACTCTGCAGAGAGAAAGATATGGAGCATACTCTCCGAATCCCTGAAGTTGGTGTCAGTAAGGTAAGCTCTTTGATTTTTTTCAGATATACACCCCAGATGTAATTTTATAAATCATTATTATAGCAGAAAGTTAGAGTTTTCCCCATTTAATAGAAAGGTTAATAGCCACTGTAGTAATGGTAAGGAAAGCAATGCAGATTTGTTTAATCCACTGCTTTTGAAAATAAAAATTCTTTATTACAATTTGGATTAACTAAATTTTGTTTAATTTTTAACAGTCTGGAGCAGGAGTAGAAAATGTGGATTAATTTAAGTATTAAAATAATACCCATTTAATAGGTATTTATTGAATGAAATAAATATACGAGATATTATGGCAGTTCAAAAATGAATCAGACCTGGATTCAGGCTACTGTAGTAAATGGTTACTTTGAATCCAGAGTATATTATAGCCCAGGAACAATCTATCATCTTCTACCGAGGCTCTCCGTTTATAGCTTTTCCTAGTTGAACTTACAATGGTTTCAGGGTTTCAGGAAAAAGAACAGTTGGGGTTTTAAAACATACTATATGGAAAGATTTGCAACTTAAACTATAAGTAAAATCAAATCAAAAGGTTTAGCTACTGAGACTGTATACTTCATATTTATCTTTTTCTTTACTGTATTTTCTGTAGTTTTCCCCCCTCCCTTCCATGGTTGTTATCTTTGTTTTTTTTCTATATTTTGACCTTTCATCATACCTGTTTGTTTGTTTCTGTTTAATGTACTATGTAATATGGATCTAAAGTATATAGTTTATGTGAGTTGTCTTTTTGGAATGAAATTTGTTTCTCATCATTAGATTGAAAGACTAACCATTTTTATTATGTTTGGAGTCATTCATAGGGGAGTAAATCCTCATAATCTTAACTCTGACCAAATTATCTTGCTTTTTTACTTTCCTGTGACCCTTTATTATTTTGCCCCTGAAGAAAACCCAGTCTGTAACTTAAACAGCAAAGAGGTCCTTCCCTGACTCCAATCTAAAATATAGTAGTTCTCTGGTAGCATTTCTGCTTTTTCTTTCTCTCTTATAAACTAATGTGTCCACTGGTATGGTAGATAATTTGTCAAGTAGGTGAAAAAAATTAAAAACCCCACACATTTCATATTAATATTGTGGGAAAAAACAAACAAATATTTCACCACTGGATAGGAGAAGACCTTCTAAGTTAAAAAAAAAAAAAAAAACGGAAAAAAAATTCACAGAGAGAAAATAATTTTGAATAATTTTTTTTTAAATTTTGAATAATTTAAGTTTGAAGTTCTTTATGTGTTAAGTAAATTTAAAAGGCTGACTCGGATAGTCACACAAATAAGACAAAATATACAGAGGGTGCCAAAAAAATGTATAGACATTTTAAGAAAGGCAAAAACTGTATTAAAATTGCAATGCAATGCACTAGCATTCGTTTGATGAATGCCATCTTTTGAGCAAATGTCATACTACACATTGCTACCGTAATTCAATTCAACTTTGAAAAGTAATACATAGATAACATCTCTTAAAATGTGTACATTATTTTTGGTACCCCCGGTATATCCTTTACATTTTAAAAGCTAATGCAAATTCACTTTTTCAAACCCTACTGTGACAGCAATAGGTGAATTAATGAAGGACATAAATAAGCAATGCAAAATAGAGGAAATAATTATGGTTAGCATGTGAAAACCATTCAATCTTTCTGTTAATTTAAGAAATACAAACGAAGAAACCAAGGTGTCAGTTGTCATTCATCATATTTATTAAATATCACTCCTGTTGGGAGAATGATTTAGAATAGCTTTTTGGAATAAGATTTCAAGTCAACAGACTTTAAATGGTTTCAATAGTTTTATTCTAAACAACCTGACTGAATAAAATGTACAGACATGAAGAGAAAATTTACAGAAGAGGAAACCTGAACAACTAATAAATATAAGAAAAGATTTCAGCCTCAGTAGTAATCAAGGAAATGCAAATTAAAATCACAATGATGAGATTTAATTTCACATCTGTTATGCTTGCAAAAATTAAAAATTCTGACAATACCAAGGGTTGGTTAAGGATATATATAGAGGAATTAAGAATTCTTGTAGACTGCTGTTGGGAATATAAATTGGTACAACCGCTTTGGTAAACAGTATGGCAGTAATCTAATAAAGTTTAAGATTTGCATATACATAGTTTAGCAATTTCATTCCTAACTATCTATCTAAGAGAAATCCTTTCATTGTCCATAAGAAAGCTGCATGTATAAGAACATTAACAGAAACTTAAACAAAAGTGAAATCTTGGGAAAAACCTGGATGTCCAACATCAGAAGAATATGTGGATTGTGGTACATCCATGTAGTGGATTACCATTCAGCAAAATGGCACAACTGTTCACAACAACTGGATTAAGCTAAAGATGTAAAATAAAAGAAATATATACAGTAGCATACATTTGTCAGACTCATCAAACTATACATTTAAGACCTGTGAATTTCCTGTATCTAAATTATATCTCAATAAACCATTCATATAGTTATGATTCTCATTTATATCAAGTTCCAAATCAGGCAAAACATTGTTTATAGATACATAGGTGGTAAAAATATAAAGAGATGTATCATGAATGAATAAACATCAAACCTCTGAAAAGGCAAGTTGGGTGATGGACAGTGTGGTACACATCAATGGATAATTTATTTTAAGTATCTGAGGCAAATATGGCAAAATTTATTAAAGCTGCGTCACGAGTAGACAGATTCAGTATATTCTTTTAGTGTTTGAAACATTTTTTAATTTATATTTATGAAATTTTTAAAGAACAACGTTATTGAGATATAGTCCACATACCATGTACAATTTACCCATTGAAAGTATATAATTCAGAGGATTTTAGTGTATTCATAGAGTTGTGCAACCATCATCACATAAATTTTAGAACATTTTCATCACCATAAAAACAAACATACTCAATAGTAGTAATTCCTCATGACCTTCCAACTCCCGTTGCCCAAGTCAACCACCAATCTTCTTTCTGTCTCCGTGGATTTGCCTATTTTGCACATTTCATATAAATGGAATCATATTACATGTAATCTTTTGTAATTAGCTTTTTCACTTAGCATGTCTTTAAGATTCATCCATGTTGTAGGATATGTCAGTACTTCATTTCTTTTTATTGCCAAATTAATATTTCATTGTATGAATATACTACATTTTGTTTATTCATCAATTGACGGACATTTGAATTGTTTCCACTATTAAGAATAATGTTATTAAGAATAATGCTTCTATGAACGTTTGTGTACAAGTTTTGTTTGGATGTATGTTTTTGTTTCTCTTGATGTATATACCTAGGAGTAGAATTGTTGGATCATATGGTAACTCTCTTTAACCTTTTGAGGAACTGTCAGACCCCTCCAAAGCTGTTGGACCATTTTACATTCCCACCATTGTGTATTGTATGTGAAATTTTAAATTAAAGATTTCTGCAGCTCTTTATCCAGTTAAAAAGACATGTATTGAGTACATGTCCAGTATATGTGGGCAGTGTATTATGTACTGAGAGGTAAGCAATAATGTAAACTAATGTAAGCAGTAATTGTAAGCAGTACAATGACATTATATATGCAGTAATTTCGTGTAAGGTAAGTGTCATATAAACAAAGTGCTGTGGAGCAAGGAGAAGGTGAGTAGTCCTGAGTATTGAAAAACTGGAAAACTTTGAGAAGTTGACCTTGAATGTTTCAAATCATTTTTTGTATTAAGAATTTTTAATGATACAGAAAAATACTTTAGGTAAAAAAATAATTTCAAATTGTTTATATAGTATAGTTTCAACTATGTTATAGAAGTAGAAAAGGTAGGACACATGTTAAATTATTAATGATGGTTATAGGTGGAATTATGTGTATTTTCTTCTGTAACATCCACATTTCTACTAGGAGCATTATAATACTTCTATGTTCAGAAAAAGTATTAAAAAAAAAAAAAGTTAAATTATCCGAGACTCAAGTCCATTGTATCCTATCATAGAAAAATTGTTATCTATGGTAAAAAAAAAAGTATGCTACCTGTAATTACCTGGTTTCTTTTTTAAGTTTCATGCAGAAATTTATTTTGACCATGACTTACAAAGTTATGTCCTTGTGGATCAAGGCAGTCAAAATGGTACAGTTGTTAATGGAAAACAGATTCTTCAGGTAAGTGTATATTAATTAATTACTTGTACATTATTTTTAAAAACTGAACTGAAATTTTTTATTCCTAAAAGGCCATGGTTATTATACATATCATTTGGTTTCGATAATTGTTCAAGTCCAAATGTATTATGTGGAAGGGAATTCCTGGAAAGGGCTGAAAAAAATATAAGTAGAGATTTGATTATTGAGTTTTGACTTCTAGTTATGTATCAGTGCCATATTTTTAGAAATAAATGCATTTTAAAGCTATTCAGAGTAAATGTCCTTACAGAAACTTTAGGGGCCCATCTTTTTATGTTTTTTTTTTTTTTTTAAATTGTTTTAATGAAAATATTGTTAAACAGGAAACTCCTTGAAGGCAGGGTCTACGTTTGTCCAGTTACCTCTTCTATCCCCAACATGTAGCAAAGTGTTTGGCACTGGAAGGAGAGAGAGGGAGGCCTTGTTCTTAGTATATAAGAATCAAAAATGAAATAAAACTGAATTATCAAGAGAAAAGAAGGGAAAAAGGGAAATATGATTCACTTATTCCCTTAACACTTCATCTTTTTGACCATGATTCATTATGGTAATAGATTGATTGAAGTTTGGGTTAGGTATTTCTCTGAGAGGATTGGGCATGGAGATTGGGAGATTGTGGATTTTGATAATATAAAAATTCGAAGTTCCTCAGTTCAGATATCTTCTCCGCTAATAGAACATTATGCATCATCCTCAAGTTGTGGAAATATGTGCCTGTGTTTATCTCATTGAGAACCATCTCAAGTATTTTTTTGTTATAATCAGACATAATTACAGTAGACATAAAATAATCATATGTAACGCACCTGGATTTTTGTTTTGTAATTTTCCCCCTCAGCCTAAAACTAAATGTGACCCTTATGTACTTGAGCATGGAGATGAAGTGAAAATTGGAGAGACGGTGTTGTCCTTTCACATTCACCCTGGCAGTGACACCTGCGATGGCTGCGAACCAGGGCAGGTTAGAGCTCACCTTCGTCTTGATAAGAAAGATGAATCTCTTGGTATGTCAAACATATGTGGACATGATGACTTTTTAATTCACTGGAGTGTTCTAAAAAAGAATCAGTTGGCTAACAGCTTCGTATCAAATTGATATAATGCTGTATTGAGATATATTTACATTTCAGTGAATATTATCAAATGAGACTGAGAAATGACATGTATTTGAAATTTGCTAATAGACCTAGGCTAATAGATTATGATTGTAGTTGATTTTTCTATGTAGTAATTTAGTTGTGCTGTTGCAGCATTAGGTTACTGTCTCACCAGGAGATAATCATTAGCTCTGTTTTTGCTAATGTAGTTTAGTATACTTTTGAAGCAGCACTGCAATGGTAGCTAAATGTCCTTCAAAAGAGTAATTGTGACATAATTATGTAATATAAAGATTGGTTTCCTTTTAACATCTATTTATTGATATGAAAAAGTCATCCACAGTTTAACTCTGTCATATAATAGTATCATAGAAAATAATAGCCAACGTATTAAGAATTATTGGTTGACATGTTTGCTTTCCTACTTACATTTTCCGTTGCTGTATCACCTGTGTGTATACCATTATTTACTATAGTAAATAACACTGTAGGAGTGTGCTACCTTGCTTTAAGCCTATTCATCTAAGGCTTTGAAATTTAAATAGATACTTTGAACTAGTGAGAACTAATTTTTTTCACATCAGTATTTCCCCTAAATACCAACTCTGCATGGTCTTTGTATATATTTTCTTTTCTGATACTAGATTATGAAAATAAGTATTATTTTACAATATACAATTATACAAATTTACATTATACAATAACATGAATCTTGGGTTCTGTGATTTTTCTTTTGCACATGCCTATGTTCCTTTGGAAAATTCACAATATTTCTGCATTTGGGATTCTATTACAGTAATCATATAAAAAAACTTACGCTGTTTGGTATTTCTTTCAGTATCTATACTGTAACATTCCTATAATCTTTGGGTTTTGGTTTATTTTCCAAGTAGATTTAGTTATCAAAATGCTGAAAGGACATCATCATAACACAAGATTTTTTTATATTAACATTTATTGGAACTTTTGATCAATCTGCAGATGGGCTACTAATACTATTAGTGTTTTATTATTAAATAAGAGTATTAATTTTATATAACATCTATCAGATTGAGTTTTCCTTTTAAAATCAAACTCTTTCCTTTTAGTTGGTCCAACACTAAGCAAGGAGGAAAAAGAGTTGGAAAGGAGAAAAGAATTAAAGAAAATACGAGTAAAATATGGTTTGCAGGTAAGGATGTTAAATACTGTTACATGTGTTAAATTGTGCACCTGGTTTTGAGTACAAATGCCTTTAGATATGCATAGTCCATTTTATATATAAAAAGTTATTTAGAATGATTTTGAGATTTACTATGTGATTTCTTCCAGTTGTTTACTGTTGTCTCAAAAACTATGGAAGTTAGAGTAGAAAAATGATAATAATACTCTACATTAGAGTAGAAAAATGGTAATAATGCCCTAGCCATTTCTGGTTTTTGAAATTTGCATTAAAATGTTATCAATGAAGAACATCGTTGGAGCACTAAAGCTGCCGATTTCAAGACTCATTATAATCTATGTAATCAAGACAGTATAGTATTGGCATAAATAGGTCGATGGAACAGAATGATGAGTCCAGAAATAGATCCATATAGATAGGTCTATATATGTATGATTTCAACAAAGGTGTGGAGGCAATTTGGTGGAGGAAGGATGGTCTTTTTCAACAAACAGTGCTGGAACAATTGGATTACCATATGCAAAAACAACAATAACAAAAGGGACTTTGATCCATACCTTATAACATACATAAAAATGAACTCACAATGGATCATAGAAATGAATTTAAAAGCTAAAACTATAAAATTTTTAAAGCAAACCTTTAAAAAGTAAAGTTAGGCAAAGATTTTTATCAGCACCACACTCTAAACAACTGAGCTAACTAGCTACCCCTAGGCAAAGATTTTTTAGATATCTAACATCAAAAGCATAACCCATAAAAGAACAGATTAATAAATTGCATTTCCTCCAAAACCTGTTCTTCTAAAGACACTGATGAGAGAATGAAAAGATAAGCCACAGACTGGGAAAAATATTTGCAAATCTTATGTCTGAAAAAATCGTATATCTTATATCTAGAATATATAATGAGCTCTCAAAACTCAGTAAGAAAACAACTCAATTAAAAAATGAGCAAAAGATTTGAATAGATGCTTCAAGCATATGTACAGATGGCAAATAAACACATGAAAAGATGTTCAGTATCAACAGTCATTAGGGAAATGCAAATTAAAACCAATTAAAAATACTGACCGTACCAAGTGTTGGTGGGCATATGGAGGAACTAGAATTCTCATGCGCTTCTGGTGAGAATATAAATGGTGTGATTGTTTTGGAAAAGAGTTTAGTAGTTTCTTTAAAATTTAAGTATACACCTATTGTCTGATTCACCATTTTGGCCCAAGAGAAAGGAAAGCATATGTTCCTATAAAGACTAGAAAACAAATGTTCATAGCAGCTTTTTTCCCAATAGTGAAAACTGGAAAAATTTATGTGTTCATCTGAATGGATAAACTATGGTGTGTCTATATGGTCAAATACGATTTAGCAATAAAAAAAGCATGAGCTATTGATAAGGTAACAATATGGACGAATCTCAATTATGCTGAATGAGAGAAGCCAGACAAAACGAGTACATAGTATATACTTCTATTTACATAAAATTCTAGGAAAGCAAACTAATACATGACAGAAAGGTCAGTGGTTGTTTGAATACCTCAGAGGAAGGATGCACAGGGAGGTCTGGAGGCATGGATTACAACAAAGGACAAGGATACTTTTGTGGGAGATAGATATATTCATTACCTTGATTGTGGTGATGGTTCATAAGTGTATACCTATCTCAAAAGTGTCTCAATTGTACACTTCATGTGTAATTTATTGTAGGATAATATACCTCAATAGGGCTGTTAAAAAATGTTACCATTTAATCCTACAAGTAGACCAGAAAGGTAATTAATATTTTCCGTTTACATTTGAGAAATTAAGCTAAGGATCACCCAGCTACTAAATGACAGAGCTAGATACAGAATCTAGGTCTTCAGTGTGTTTGTCCAGTGCTTTTTACACTTCATGAAGAGGTGAGAAAAGATGCTGTCAAAATAATATATATTCTGCAAAACTGTATTGGTATTGTTACTGTTGTACTAAGGGAGAGAAATAATAGAAAAAATGTCAAGGGGCTAATTTGGGAGGAAAATAGGAGATATATAAGGAGAAAATAAAATGTTTTCTCAAAAGTTTTAACTCAATTTCTGTGTCTTCTGGGGGGAAAAACCATTAGGGTTAGTGATTGTTTTTTTTCTCTGATTAAAAACAAAATTAAGTAAAAACTTCTGTGGTACTTTGCTTGAATTGCTCTAGCAGCCTCTAGCATCTCTGTGGATGACTATTGTACTTTTTATATAAAGATCAGCAAGTAATAACAAAGGGTGCAGAGAAGCCTTCTCTGAAGCCCCAAGCTGAATTAATTACCTCCTTTTTTGTGTCACTGCCACATCTTACCTATACCTTTATTGTTGAACCAGCCATACCGTAGCATGCTAAAGATTATGTGTGTCTGCCCTCCGGGATTATAAATCTCTTCGCATTCCATCACCTAGTATGGAGCTTAACACACTGTTTACTCAGTAAATATTTGTTGAGTGACTGATTAATCATATAGATAGAACTATATTAAAGCAAAAAGCTATTATCATTGCCAGAGTAAAAGAGTACTTGCTTTTTATCCATTTTTTAAAAAGACTTTCTACATTTTTCTTTCCAAGGCACAGTGATCAAACTGTTTTAGGTCCTTTGGTACTTTCAGTTCCTTAGAGAAAAGGAGAAATAGATTTTATTTCCAACCCCAGTGGTTCTACATATTTCCCCCCCCCCTTCTTCTGCCTCCCGCCCCCCAACTTCCCCCATTCCGGTTCAAGTCGTTGTTTCTCAGTCTAGTTGTATAGGACACAGCTCCCTGGCCCATGCCCCCCCCTACCCGCCCCCTGCAGGGCTGAGGCAGTTGGTCTCTGGCAGCCCAGCTCCAGGGAGAGCCGTTGTTCACAATCTTAGCCGTAGAGGGCGCAGCTCACTGGCCCATGTGGCAATCGAACTGGTGACCTCTGTATTAGGAGCCCGGTGCTCCAACCACCTGAAACACTGGGCAGGCCCCTACATATTTTTTTTGAATGCTGGTGGTTGATATGAGATAGGAGTATACAGCATTAAGTCAAAATATACTGTATTTCACTGTATTATTTTATGATTACATATTACAGTACATGTATGATTAATCTGTACAATTTGTGTTGTAATACAACTTGGAATAATATAAACATTTTAAAGAGCATGGAATAAAGATAGCATATTCAATAATATAACTGTCTTAATTTACATCGTGGCTTATTTTAATTCTTTAATAGACACCACATTGAACCATATTTGTTAAGTAATGCAAATATGCAGACATTTCATTTTTATTTATCAGCTTTGTTTTATCAACAAATATTTTGTGTTTATAAAGAATACAGACTACGAAGATGAAAAGGCATTGAAGAATCCAAAATATAAAGATAGAGCTGGGAAACGTAGGGAGCAGATTGGAAGTGAAGGAACTTTCCAAAGAGATGATGCTCCTGCATCTGTTCATTCGTAAGTATTAACTTTAATTGCTTGAAACAATTCTTTGTACCAAATCGTAAGATAATTTGATTTATAGGGCTATATAGTCTGATAGGTATCTTTTGAAAGAATGGTTCTGAACAAGATGGAAACATTACATCTATTTACATTTTCCTCTAATATTAGAATTCCATTATTCCCTAGAAAAATACTGAGCATATGTGTGAGTACACATACTTAAAAACACATATATATATATGCAAAGCTAACATGCTAGCCACCCAACTGAGTGAGTATACTTTTATACAGTAGGTATCCAGAGGCACAAAATGTAATTTTGAGGCCTACAATGTGACCATATTTCTGCATTTAATCATAAATTAGCTATATGTTTTTTGCAGAATATAAATTCTGGATTTAGTTAAAATTTAAATCTTTTCTGTGGAACTGACAACTCATTACAAAATTTTGACTAAATATCATACTTTATTGATTATAAGATATACTACCTGGATAGAGTTTTACAGTTATACATGCCAGCAGTTTTTCTTAATGCTACATAAAATAACAGCACATCTTACAATTTATGGAGTCAGATTTGATAAAATACAGTATTATGAATTAGATATACATACTGTATTTTGCCGTGTACAGTGCACTCCCATGTATAATGCACACCCATGGTTTTGGACGAAGCTTTCAGGGAAAAAAATCTTTCGTTTTAATTTTTTAATTCAAATTTTTATTTGTTTACATTTGGGTACTTGTTTTTTGTATTGTAAAGGAGTTTTAGCATGTATTTTTTTAACATATTATGGTACAAGAAATTTTCTGTAACAGATAATTACAAAATACAAGAACAGATCACAAGGTACAAGAAATTTTATGTACCGGTAACAAATTTACAATATTTACGCATCATAAAAGGCCAAGAACTCTTCGTCGTTGCAAGTTTGTCGTAAGTTCAACAAAACCGATTATTGTATTCCAGGGTATTATTTTGCATACGTATATCGTTTTTGATTTCTGGAGTTACAGTTTTAACTCATAAGCATAAATAGGAGAATTAAAAACACTTATATAGAGGGGTGGCTGGTTAGCTCAGTTGGTTAGAGTGAGGTGCTCTTGACAACAAGGTTGCAGGTTCGGTCCCCACATGGGCGGCGCCCTCAACTAGATTGAAACAACAGCTTGACTTGGAGCTGACGGGTCCTGGAAAAACACACTTAAATAAATAAAAGTTTAAAATAAAAACAAAAAACAAACATATAGATATGGAATTAGTACTACCCATGTATAATGTGCACCTTTCCCTCACAAATTTGGGCAAAAATGTGTGCATTATATGTGGCAAACTATGGTACTAAGCTACATGGCAAATATTTTAAAAATTTTAATAATTTTGAAATAATTACTGGAGAATATGAAGATTACATTAGAGTTAAATTAGAAGGCAGAAATAAAAAATGAAGTATATTGGTATGACATTGCTTGGTTAATTATTATTGAAGAGCTAATTTAACATATTTTTGTAGAACTGAAAAGACAATGTGATAGAACATAAAATTAAAATAACCTTAAATTATTGCAAAATGTAAAATAGAACAAATGCAAATAGCGAATGATAGGTTTTGTTTCATTTTATTTTAACTTTTTTATTGATGTTATGACATACACAGGAAAGTACACAAAGGTAAGTATTAACAGCCATATATTATATAATTAACATGTTGTAAAATACATGTTTTTTGGTCAAGAAATAGGAAATTGTCAGTAACCCCAGAAACCTACCCTCCTAAATCACTATTATTCTTTCTTTTTCAACAGCAACAGATTATTTTCACTTATTTTTGAATTTGAAATTTACTAATTCATTATTTATTTTGCGTTTATATTTTTTTGGTCCAACATTATTTGGTTAGGTATATTTTATTTTCATTGCTGTGTAATATTATCTTGTATGAATATGCCACAATTTATCCATTTTATCATTGATCTGGGACATCTGGGTTGTTTCTGATTTGTGGTTATTGTTAGATTTGCTGCAAAAACATTTTTGTACGTGTCTTATTTGTGCACCATGTACATGTTTTTCTGTTAAGTAGTGTATGTAGGATTAGAATTTATGTATCTTCAAATTTATTAGATAACGCCAGTTTTCTAAATTAGTTGTACCAATTATTTTTAATACTTTCATTTATTATAAATGTTACCTAAATGGTCTTTTAGAAGTCAACTGTCTTAATTTTCTTTAAAGTGAAATTACTGACAGCAACAAAGGTCGGAAGATGTTAGAGAAGATGGGTTGGAAGAAAGGAGAGGGCCTAGGGAAGGACGGTGGAGGAATGAAAACTCCGGTAAGACTTGTGCTTTCTTTCATTCTTTATTTTTACAGCAGGTATATTTACTGTCTATCTAATATGTGCCAGGCTTTCCTTAGGTGCTAGGAGTATGGTAGCAAGCAAAAACAGACATGATTACTGCCTTTGTGGCATGGATGATTACCGAACATACATATAGAGATATAGAGATATAGAGAGATAGAGAGATAGAGACATAGAGAGATAGAGAGATATAGAGATAGATGTGCATTGTTTGATTTTGTTTTTAGGAAGCCTCTGAGAGTTTTTTCCTTCATTGAAGCTAGGCTAGTAAGTGTTATTTTCTGTGTCTTTTAGTTGTATTTAATGACTTCCTTACTATTCCTGGTACTATTCCAGTGTTACTTTACAAACAAGCAGATTCTGTATTAGCTGGAAAATCTGTTTTGGGTTCAAGAATCAGAGCATGTAACAAACAAGCAATGGACAGAATAATACTTGAAAAATGATACAATGATTTAATTCTGCAATCCCATGGTTCATCGGGGTTTGGATGATCTTACAAAATAACATGACTAAAGAACTTTCTTGATAATTAGTTGGTACCTAAATAAATAATGAATGGATCACTGTGAGTTTAATGTAAATTTTCTCATTTTATTGAGATACGATGGGAAGAACTGAGTTTTATATAGTCAGACCTAGGTTAGAATATATGTTCTGTCACTTACTATTTGTGGGACTTAGGGCAAGTTTGGACTTCAGTTTTCATGTAAAAATGAGGATAATAAGAACTCTTGTTTAGGATGTCATGAAGATAAAGCCCCTAACATGATGCCTGTCAGACATTAGGTACTCAGCAGTTGGTAGCTTTTAATGGTTCTCGAAATAATGAGAAGTCCTCCCCTCCTTTTATGAAAATAAGCAAGAGTTTTTTTTATGACTCTTAATGTTTAACCTACCTGTTAACTTACTTAGGTGAGGCTAGGACAGTAGTTTAATTAAATCTCTTGCCTTTACTTTTGGTTAGAGTGGGATGACAGATTCTGCAGCATTTCAGTGAAATTTGGTGATTGCTATTTAAGGAATACTCTATTTTTTGTGGAGTCAGCTGTACTTATTGACAGGCAAGACAATGTAGAAAAATGAGTTTAAGTTCCATATATAATCTTGTATGTGTTCCTGTGTGTATTTGATGCATTTGACAGGTTTTTCTTGTGCATCAATCTTTCCTAAATCAAAGAATTATAGTTAAAATACTAAGTTGGACGCAGCACATTTCAATGTGCTTTGACTGTACAGTAAGTCCTCTGCTCAACTTTTGGTAACAGATCCAGCTTCAGCTTCGGCGAGCACATGCAGGCTTGGGGACAGGCAAACCATCCTCAATTGAAGATGTTCACCTTCTCCAAAACAAGAGCAAAAAGAACTGGGAAAAAGCACGAGAGAGGTTTGCTGAAAACTTCCCAGAAACTAAACCTCAAAAAGATGCACCAGGGACCGTGCCTTGGGTCAAAGGGACTGTAGAGTGAAGGTCAGTCATAGTACACAATTCAATCTTTTTTATAAGAGAGTCTGGAAACTCTTTTATTTTATTGCAGAACTTTTCCCTTCAAAAGAGCCAGTGGCATGAGGGAACTGGATCACAATTTACCCCCTCATGATTCAGAAGTGTATAATAAAGTGTGGTTTGCAGCTTTTAAAAAAACATTTTTTAAAACTAATAAATAGTGACTGAGTCAAGTTATTTGGTGAGTGGATTCAAGTTCACAGGGCATGGATGAGCTTATCAAACTTTGTTATTTTATCTTGTCATTTACAAGACCAACATAAGTAACTAACCATATAGGTAAAATTCATATACCCACTAATGACTTAAATGTGCATTTGTCCTTGTTTCCATGTATTCATTATTGTAAGGTGTGCAACAAGAAAACATCACAAGTTTATAAAACCAATTATGACTATACACATTCTTGTTTCATGCCCTTTAGAACTTAGATAAAAATGTTGAGAAAACATGGGTAGTGGTGCATAAATTTTATTATCCTTGAACTAACGTAAGTAATATTATTGAAGAACTAATGAACATGATGTAGAAAATTAGTCTTTCATTGTTTTCTTCTGTGAAGAATCTGTTGACTTGTACTATGTATTAAGCATTTACCTTTGGTTTGTTTCATAGCTGAAATATTTAGATAATGAACAATTGAGTAAAATATTGAAATATTCAATGTGCTGGCATTTGTAATTTTGATAAATCCCATTGCTGGCAATGGAGTTGTGCCAGATAAATCTGATTTCTACTGCAGATTACCTAGCCAAGGCCTCAAACTCAAGATACATTTGAAAATGTCCTCACATGCAGAGTGATTCATTGAACATACTGGTCTGCTTTTAACTCACGACAAGCCAGAATTTTCCTTTTTAAATTGACAGAGCAATATAACAAAAGGAAAGCCTCAAATACTGGAGAACTGCAGTGCAGTGTTCTGCCTGCAGGTGTCGCTGCTCTTTGCCAGTTGTCACTATTGTCTGTCTGATTTTGCTCTCAGCTTTTTGCTGGGAAGTTAATGCTGGAACTGATCCTTTTCTGGCAGTGACTATAAGCTATAGCTCCCTCATCTACTGTAAAGAAAGATCTTCAAGATTTAGAACAGGAAAGGAAACTTCTGAAAAAAAATTAGACAGTAGGCAAGATAATTTAGAAAGAAAGGCTACCTGTTAGAATTTCTAGTCTAAATGGTACAGGGTACCCTTTAGAGAAAAGAGAGTGGAGAAAGAAAAAGAAATTTATTACTGAAGATGAGACATCTGACCAAATTGTCATGTCCCTGTAAGGCCTGAGCTGGGATAATCAGAGGTCCTAGAACTCCAGATCTGGATAAAGTATTTTTCTGTATCCTTCCTGGCCCTAACCCATGTATGTTAGACTTGGAGGCAACAGGAGTTTCCTGCATTATTTTATCCAAAATAGGAAAAATGATCTAAATGTGGTTTTGGTACTGGTGCTCTATATATAGGTAACAATATAGGACTCCCAAAGTTGACTTCGCTTCTGGTAGATCTTGCTCACTGGGTTAGTACACTGTCTGTTCCCATTTTTATTATTGGATTGCAGAAAACTTTTTTTCATTGTTTTCTTTTGTTAAGAAAATGGAAACTTGAAAATGGTGATAAAAATTGAAATATATGTGATATTTGCATTATTAAAACCCTTTGCAAATCTAAGGTCTCAGGGCTACACTATATAGTGGTTAAAGCACTGAATAATGTCTGGGTCTATTCCCAACTGTGAAATAAGAATAATATTTATCTCACATGTCTGTCTTGAATAGAAAATGAAAAAATGTATAGAAAAAGCACTTGGTAAACTGTAAAAGTAGTACAAATGTGAGCTTCTATTTGTTTAGAAGCATAGATGTGAATTATGTACAGTTTGGATTACACATAAAATTGTTTTGTGTCAATGTTTTAAATTATAGTTTATTCACACAGTATAAATTTATTAATTTAATAGCCT
This sequence comes from Rhinolophus sinicus, assembly GCF_057876585.1. Taxonomy (NCBI): domain Eukaryota; kingdom Metazoa; phylum Chordata; class Mammalia; order Chiroptera; family Rhinolophidae; genus Rhinolophus; species Rhinolophus sinicus. The sequence goes on from NC_142503.1 coordinate 49,299,198, forward strand.
TTAAGTGTGTGTTTTAAGTGAAGCTACAAGTTGTTGAATTTGAGAAACCTAACATCTTACATTTTTGCCAGAATACGAGAAGCTGGAAAAATTAAGAACAGAAGAAACCATCAGCATTAGAATAAAATAACAGAAATTGTTTTCTGGAATTAAATAGCCAGGAAGCATTTTTTCTCAGAGAGATTTTTTTTTCCTGCTTTTAAAACAATTTTTACTTCTGATGTTTCATTTCTATTCTAGTCATGAACTTAAGGAAAGTAATGGCTCACCCAAATCAAATACCTTCCCAGTTTTCATGTAAAGAGTATTTCTAATTTGGTACATTTTCAAATTGCAGGCAAAAGAAGATAGAAATCTCAAACAAGGGAAAGCAAGAAATGTCAGAGATTTTGTACAAAGGCCACCCTGTCAAGTTGCAGGACAGAGGGCTGTGCTTGGCAGGGAGCCAGGGAGGTATTTCTGGACCCAACCTGTAAAGGTGTTCTCAGCAACAGTTGAAAGTATTTTTCTCTATCATCTTATTCTAAATGTGCTTCTTATTTTTGTTTTTGTAGGGCGTCGCTTATGTCTGTGTTCTGAATCTTTGATTCAAAATACTTCATTTTACGTTTTTAGACTTGAACTTTGGAAATACATTTGGAGTCTTTCAAATGAGTTGGTGTTCGTGTGTGTGTGTCTATGCGTGTTAGCCCAGGCTTTCTCTCTGCCTTTCTGCTTTACTATTCTTAGTGTTGGCTTATGGCTTTGTAGTTGCAAAATGACGTTTGGCACTCCAGTCATCACATTTATGTCCAAAACAGAAAGAAAGGGGAAAGAGAGCAGTATTCATGTTAGTTCTCTTTTGTCAGGAAAGAAAAAGCTTGCTCAGAAGCTCTCACAGCAGACTTCTTCTTAGGGTCTAGCCAGAGCCTGATACCATGACTACCCATAGCTGCGAGGGAAGTTGAAAGGTGGGCAGCAGGATGCTCAGTTGACTTAAGCCAGCCATAAACCATCACTTGGGGCTGAACACGTTGCTGTTGTGACAGAATCAGGGTTCAGTGAGCAAGGCAGAAGGGGCATAGTGGGTACTGAATGGGCAGGTAACTGTCTGCCAGATAATCCAACTATCCATCAGTGGGGACTGGAGATTTAAATTGTGATAATACTTTGTCGCCCTTCAAATGAGTAAGATAGAACTATACCCTGATACAGAAGAATATTCTCACTACATTGCTGATTTAAAAAAACAGATTATAGAAAAGTATATATAGCACAGTCCCATTTCTTATAAAAAATATAAGGGTACAGATTGAATTGTTAATATTAATTACCCAAGGAGTGAATAGACTTTCCCTTTTTATTTTATAATTTCTGTGTTTGGACGTTGAAGCAGGTATAATTGTGTCGTTAACTATGTGTAGTTGTACACATTTATGGTAAGTAGGAATAGAACACCAGGAAATGGGGATGCCTTCAGGGCTCAACCCAGACATTTTCCTCACCTTCGTGTGCCCAGTTTCATTTGCCCTCTATACCCATGACTTCCAGGTTGTTTTAGCCAGGATATATACCCAACTCAAAATGACCATAAATGCAACTTACCCACGATTGAACCCAATAGTCTTCAAACCTGGTCTCTCCCAGTTTACTGTCTCAGCTGGCAGCACCCTCTAGCCAGTTGTGTAAGCCAGAAGCTAAGAGTCAGCCTCTAGTTCACTACCACCACCTTTTCTCCCCTAATTTCCAAAATATTAAATCAATTCATCGTCAGCCCTCACCTGGACTATTCCAGTAGTCTCCTAACTGGCCTCCCTGCAGTCACTCCTTCCTCCCTCCAGTCCATACTGCAGATGTAGTATCTTCACAATTCCTATTTCATCATCTCCAATGGCTTCCCATTACTCTGAGGTCAGAAAATAAAACCCTAAGACCCTACCTGGTCTAGCCACTGCTAACTTCCAGTCCTGTTTTGTATCTCTCTCCCACTTGCTCTCTGGGCTCTGGCATGCTGGCCTCTTTTTCAGTTCCTCTCTCCTCCCAGGGCTGCCATGCCCTCTCATCCCAGGGCTGCCTCTATTCTGTTATGTCTGGAATGCTGTTCTTCCCCACTTTTATCTAGGTAACTGACATATTCTTTAGATCTCTGCTAGTTGATTCTTCTTCAGGCATGCCTCCCTTGTTCCCTAAATTATCTTTGATAAATTTTCTTGAAAATCCATATTGTATTTACACTCCTTATTTTGGTTCACAGTTCTATATTAATTAGTGTGACAAGTAGTATGATACTTGTCTAGTTAGATTCTTAAGGGCCATGTGGGCAAGACCTTGGTTTTTCTCACTATTGCATTCCTACTGCCTAGCACCGGGCTTGGCTTATACACTCACAGGCATAGTGGTGGAAGAGCAAGGTGGGTTTGGGGAACTGCAAGTGGCTTGCTAGGGATGGAGTTTTATGTGACTGAGGAAACATGGAAGGAACTGAGGCTACATAGAGGATGTAAAGCAGTGGCTTTCAAACCATTCTGACCACGATCCACAGTACGAAATACAATTTATTACCACAGTTTAGTACGTGAATGTCTGTGTGTGCATATGTAACAGGTTTTGTATATATACTAATACTTAGCCATTACTTCATGTAATGAAATGCACTCTTACTTTTTTTCCAAGTCACTGATTCCAACCACTAAATAGATTTCATAATTTACTAATGGGTTGTGTCCTGCAGTTAGAAAAACATTGATCTATAGTTTGGTTTTCAAACTGTTTGACAGAACCTGTGGCGTTGCCTTAGGAGCTGCAGCTGTGTATGTGTGTGCATGCTTGATGAGGGTGAAAGGGGTTAGCATGCCAAACTGGTGACTCCAGTTCTCATGCCGTTAACCAGAATACGTCTTCATCGATCTGGTTTTCAATTCAAGATTCCAGATAGATTCCATATGAACAAAGGTTTTCATTGCCTAAAGAGAAGGGTATGGGGTGGAGTAGGGCAGGGAGCCACGTACCTATAGCCGTTCTACCATGTTGTGTTAAGAAATTTGGATTTTTTTTTTTTTTTTTTAACAATGTGGAATTCCCTGAAGGATTTTAAGCAGGGAAGATTGCTTTATAATGGAATAACTGGCTGATTGAAGAGAGGTAGAGTGGAGGCTGGCAGGCTCCTTGAGGGCTTGTTCCATCTATCACATGTTTATTGAGAACCCACCAGGTGCTGTGCAGACCTGGGAAGGCAGGGACCTGGTTTGTTTTGTTCATAGCTGTGTCTTCAGTACCTGTGTCAGGATTGGATGCTAGGAGGTGCTCAGTAAGTGCTTGGTGGGATGGATGGCGTACACACTTATGGTATGGCAGGCACTTCACATACATTGTCTTCTTTATTCCTGACAGTATTTCATGAATTAGAAAACTGAGGCTTAGAGAGATTTTTGTTTTGCTCAAGGTCAAAAAGCCTGTGTGACAGAACTGGGGTTTAAATCTTCATTCTTTTCATCCCAGTGGTTAAGAGCATCGGGTAAAGAGTCTCACTGTCCTGGGTTCAAATCACAGATCTGCCAGTCCTGACCTGAGTTTAAAAATGTATTTAAACATTTGTGCCTTAATGTCTTCATGGGTTTGTTGGGAAGTTTAAGTGAGATAATAAGGCCTGTGTGGCACTGAGTACAGTGTTTGGTGCATAATAACCCCTCCCATATTAGCAGTTATTAGTATTATTGCGCCATGCTACCAACACCAAGGGCGTGGCTGTCGTAGAATCCTGGAGTGGAGATGATGGGTATCGAAGCCAGGGAGGCTGGGGGATGAGGTGAGTTAGTGGATGGGCCATCTTCATTCCTCGAGGTGATGATGGGAGAAAGGTGTGGACAAGAAGACTAAGTCAGGAGCTGGATTTCTTCATGAGTATTGGAGCAGGAGCAGGGGCTTGGTAATGAGAAAGAGACAAAGGGCAGAAGCAACTGTAGACGACCCTCGTCATCCTCAAAGAAGGGGTGGATTCTGCATGACTTTGGAAAAGGAAGTATCTGCAGAATGATAGAGAGATCTAGCAGGTCCACCCTGGTTCTCACTACCCTGTGGGAGCAGGGGAGCTGCAAGGAGAGCTCCAGGAAAAACTGGATTTCAGATACTCTTATATGAAGATCTTTGGACAGTGTGCATTCATTCAGCAGAGAGCCATGAAGCGCTTTGCACAGAGCAGACACAGTTCTAAGCACTTGGGATGCAGCAGTAAACAAACCGGATAAAACTCCCTGCATTCTTGGGGTTTACATTTATTTTCTAGATAGTATTTGGTAGAAGGTAAAGTTCAAGTAGTCACATGAAGGCGTTGATAGTCCCCCAAAGAGTATTAATCCAAAATAGTTTTTTGTTCATTGAAAATTTCAAAAGCCAAAGTTCTTAGGGTGGAGGGGGAAAGATCAATTTATTTATTTTTGTTGTTTTAATGTTTTCAGATCTGTTTCCAAACTAGACCTTTTTTTCGAATAATCTTATAAACTGCCTTCAAAAAAATTTTAGTCATGTTTTTGAGGGTTTGGGATATGTGGACAACAGTAAAACCTTACTGAGGCTGCTGCCCCTCATTTAATTATTTCCTCTAATTACCTGAGAGTAATAGTAACTCTGCCTGCTCAGACATTTGGGTTTTGTGGTTCTAAATCTGAACAATAGATCACTGACGTACATTAGGAGAAAAAAAAAGCAACATGAATCAGGTCACTGGAATCAGAGAACATGTAGATCAGAAAGTGCCTGGAGGCTGAGCAGCAGACAAGCTGGGGGAAGTTAATGTGAAGGGAGGCCAACAGCGTCTTCTGCTTGCCGAGAAAGAATGACTTCAGAAATTCTTCCAGCAAAGCTAGCTTTCTTCATCTGTGTGGAAATGCCATGTTATTTCAGTGCCCAGAAACCACAAGACACGGAGAAGTTAGTGGAATATTATTAAATGTATTTTAACATGTGACAATGTGTTACTTAGCTTCCAATTACTAGGAGATTTCAGAGGCCAGGAAGGTTGCCAGCTCATTCATTTGATCATTACTTATCTTGACCAAAGGCCCAGGAGAATATATACTGAAATAATAAAGCTTTCATTAGCATTTAATGCTTTTCCTTAAAGCCTTCATTTTAGCACTATGAAATCAGATTTCAGAGAATGTCATAATTAAGATTTTCATAAAAAGAAACATTTAAAACGATTTAAATACGTAATGACTCCCAGTACTACCTGAATTCATTCACATCATAAACCTACTAAAATGGGCTTTAATCTCTACTATGACCATGGTACCTTTACTTAACCTTAATATACAACACTATCAAGGCCAATTTATGAGCCACGCAAAAATAATTATCATTGCTTTATTATAATCACACCTTATTATCAAGAAAAGTTAATCTGGTTAATCATCTACCATATTCACCAGACTGGGTTCTGAATAACTGGCAGCTCTTTTTAAAAATCAAATTTTTCCTGGAACGATGAATATTTGCCAACTTAAGGATGTTTTAAAGAATGTGCCAGCAACTGCAAGAACTACAAAAGAGGAGTTCTGGAAGTGTTTTAAGCACGGAAGTAGTTTTGCAATAACTATCTTCCAAGGTGACTAAAGGAAAAGTACTTAGATGGATCAGTTTTGATATATTTACTTGTGGTGAAATTATTTTGTAGTCACAAGTCATACTGAGTGTTGACTAGATTAACTCATTTGGCAAGTCAAGTCTGAAATTTATGTTTTGATAAAAAAGTAGTTCTATCATGTAGGAAAATGACTTGGCAAAGCTTTGTGGCTTGTATGTAGGTGTTCTCAGGAATCATCCCAGAAAACATGCTCTTTCTGAGGTCCTTTCAGAATGGTTTTGAGCTCCCATTCAGATCCTTGCAGCACATTTAGTCCCATCCAAAATGTCCACAGAAACATTTGGTCCCTGCCAAAAGGTCCTTGATATTTGGTCCTGTAGCAGAATATCCATGGAGACATTTGGCCCACACCAACCCATCTACTTAACCCCATGTGCTATGTACGAGCGTATGACCAGCTAGGCTACTGAGACAAGGGTTATTGGCAATATAGCCACCACACACAATTGGGCCAACAAAACATGATAGTATTTTTTATATATTATTAACTCTGTGTAAATAAACATTATGGGCTATTTGAACCCAGGGATGTTTTCTAAGCGTGGACATTTTGACAGGACCAAATATCAAAGACCCTTTGGCATGAACCAGATATACTCATGGATGTTTTTGATAGGACTAAATTGCAATGACCTTTGGATGTGAGCCACGTATTTTCATGGACATTTTGAACAGGACCAAATGTACATTAATCATTCAGATAAGAGAAAAAGAAGTCATTGTTACTGAGTAAAATAAGACCAGGATATTATTATATTATATTACATATTATATTAGACCCGGTCTTATAGTAAAATAAGACTGGGTCTTATATTGATTTTTGCTCCAAAAGATGCATTAGAGCTGATTGTCCGGCTTGGTCTTATTTTTGGGGAAACAGTAGCTGTGTGATCCTCAGCAGTTCATTTCACCTTGTTGAAGTGTGGGATCCTCATTTGTGAAACATGGACATTTATACCTGGCCTGCCTACAGGGTGTTCTGAGTACAAAAGGATTATAGTACAGGGGAGCGTGCTGGTAGTGAAGCTAAGAGTTAGTAGCTCAGTACTGTGGAAGAAGAAACTTGGTACACTATTTTTAATAGTAAACATACATAGGTGGTTTTCAACATTTTCTTCTAAATCTGCAGTTAACAAGAAAATACAATGAAAGCGAGCAACTGATTCACTCAAAGGTGGATATGTGTTTTGCTGTATTTCATGTAATAACATAATCGAGTCAAAGGGGACCTTAATGATCACCTCATCCATTTTCCCAACAAAGGAGCAGATTCAGGTTGTAGAAAGGTAGAGAAGTTGAAACCTTTAGAAAAGAATTCCTTGATGAGTCCACGGCAACAAAACAAAACAAAAGCCCAGTGTTTCTGAATCTCTTCAGAAACATTGAAGACTCGAAACCTTAGAAACCCAGCCCAAACCAAGCTAAATCCTTCTCTTCTTCGGCTGCAAAGATGACAACTTAGGTGCCTAAAGGGCCCTGGCTGTTTCAAGCTTGGTCATTACCCTCTTTATCCATACTCCCTTCTCCCTGCCAAATTTCAACTTAAGGAAGCGACTGATCACTTTACACCGTAGTAGTTCAGGAGTTGGGTTCAGGGCAGTCCAGCCGTTCACCGTGCTAGTGCAATGCATGCGTTGCTCTCAGAGGCAGCACCTGTGCTGCTATTAGCAAATCCAGGTACAAAAATCAGGGAAGCCTTACTGATACAGGTGGGGTGTATTACTGTCAGCCACCACTAGTGACAACTCACTGATCAGGCTGTGTCACAACCAGAGAGGATGAAGCAATCCCTGGAACCCACCCGTGCACTCTCCACTCCCCACTGCTTAGCTGACATCGAGATGCCAGCTCCGCTGGTTGGTCCTGATAGCTGTGTGCTTTGCCGGGAGAGCCAGCAGAGCACTGAAGGCCAAGGAAGTAGAATATCTGTTGAGGAGGCTGGAGTCATGTGAGCCATCATAGCCACTATCTCCGGATAGTGGACAAGCCACTCGGACTCATTTTTCTCCTGTCAAATGATGGACTTGGACGGGACAAGGGCTACATTTCTTTCAAGGCTTTTCTGGAAGTGGGGATTATGTCAGCCCTTGTGGTAGAGGTTTTGTTAATTTTAAATTAAGGAAGCTGAATGCTGATGGTAAGGCTTCTTCATTTGCAAAAAGTAATTTTTTATTATAAAAGTAATTCATGTTTGGTATGAAAAATTACAACAATGCAATAGTGTATAAAGCAGAAAGTAAAACGTCGTCCCTTAACACGTTGCGTACGGATCACGAGAATCTTCGTTTTTTTCTGAGCCATGCGTTAAGGACGGATAACGAGAATTCTCGTTTTTACTGTTGACTCTTTTTACTTTGCACATTTTATTGAATTATTTGTGTTTCGTTAATAACAAAGGAAACTGCTTTCTGCAGTATCACACCAGGAGGGATTACTAACATCATAGGTGAGTAAATCCTAAAAAATTCCATAGAAAAATAATAAATGACATAGAAGCATTTACGCTTTAAAGAGAAGAGTGCATTTTAAAGTAGTTTCTTTTAAAAACCTGCCGGAACAGAGGGGTATGAGGGATTTAAACCCTGCTGTACGCAACGTGTTAACTCCCCAAACCAGCACTCAGTCATCAGTCAGGCTAACTGTTCTCCCCGCCCCTGAACAGACTATTCGGGCTCCCATTAGCCATCTTTCTTGAGGGAGCAGTTAAGATTCTAAAAGCAAATCATTGCTTATTTTAATTGTTCTAACAATTGGTGAAATAGAAGAGTAACGTTTGTAAAATATTTTTTCTTCTAAAATGTGCAAATTCAGATCTTATAGCCCAACTTATAAATCCACATGAAGTTAAATGTCAGTACTTGAGAGATAACTTATACTATTATTAGAGTAATGTAAAAATTGCAAAAGATAGACGAATAAAATACATTAAAATATTACTAGAACTTTTACCAAAGTGTCAGGACTGTGGGGGTATGGTATTTTTTTCCTGCTGTTCTGCAGATTGGGGCATTGCATTTGTGTTACTTGTGTAATGAAAAAAATAGTTTTAAGAAAAACATTCCTGATAATGACATGCTAGTTGATTAGATTCAAATCAAACAGCCCAATAACTGACACTTATTAAATCTGTATTGACTAAAGAGCTTTAAAAATTATTACTGCAATTTCCTTATAGGCTATTATTTTTGTTATGAATTCTACTCAGAATTAAAGATAAATGAATAGTTGTATTAATAATTATGAGAAAACTAATTTGTAAAAATCTTAAACACATTGAGTAGGTTTGGTGCCTCAAATATTTATTAAGCAGTTATATGCAAGGCATTGTGGGAGTAGGATGAGTGAACTCCATCCCTAACCCCAAGGCCTTCAGGTCTGGCAAGAGAGATGAGACGAGAACTCACATAGCCACATGCTAGATGGCCTGTTCTAAGTTGTGAGATACGAAATGGTATGAGAGTCTGGAGAAGTAAGGAATCATCTCTAAACGAGGAGGAACCAAAGGAAAGCTTCATGCAGGTCGTCCAATTTGGGCATGGTCTTAGAAAAATGAGTAGTTTTTCATACTCAGAGATTGAAGGACATTTTTAAGTAGAGGAAGATGAACAGAGGCATAGAGGCGCCAAGACCAGGGCATGTCAGGAGAAATAAGGAGTCTAATTTGGCTGCAGAATGCAGCTTATGTGGGGAGGTGACAACTAAGACTAGCACCAGGGTGGGGGGCGTGGATGTTAGGCCACAAAGTCGAAGCTTTTAGATGGGGGACTTTTGAGCAGGAAAAGTGACATCAACCTTGGCTCAGGACAATTCTTTTGGCCAAGTTGAGTGTCAGGTAGGGGACAGTGGGGCAAACAAAGATGGTAAGATGAACCGCAGATGAATGATAAATGGGGCTTGAGCTCGATAGGTGGCATCTGTAGAAAGACAGGTGTGATATTTTTTAGAAATAGACTCTGTAGGTCAGGGGCCTAGGGTAGGATTCAGTGACACTGGAGTTCAAATCCCACTCTGCTTCTTAGTAGTTGTGTGACCCTGAAGACATTACTTAGCTCCCCTGAGCCTGTCTCTTGCTCTACAACATGAGCGTAAGAGCACTTATGTCATGGGGTAGTTGCATGGTAGGCAGTTATTCTTGTAAAGCATTTACCATGGCTCTGGCACACGGTGAATGCTTAGTGTGTGTTAATGTCACTGATGGTTCTACCTGGAATTGGAGTTAGGAAGGAAACGTGTCAGCCAGGTGACTTGAGTAACAAGGGAGACTGTATAGCACTAGGAGCCTGGCATTTGGAGGCAGAGACTGGATTTGTATCTCAACTATTTACCAGCTGTGATCTTGTACAAGCTATTTAACTCCTATGTGTTTCCTTAGCTGTAAAGTGTGCATAGTATTAATGCCTCCCATGGAGCTATGAGAATAAAGTCAGGTAATACATGTAAAGTGTATATGTACCTGATACATTTTAAAAGTCTAGTAAAGGTTAGGGTGGTGGTAGAGTTGAAGATTTGCCCCTTCCACCAGTAGCGAGAGGATATGCGCACAGAGGGAGAGACATGCATCAGAAAATTGGATATGGACAGACCTCAGGGGTGGGAGGGAGAACACTCAAGGCTGGAAGTATTCAGGAGTCGCTGGCACAGAGGTGATTGTTGCAGCTGTACAGGTAAATAAGTGCAGAAATTGGCCTAAGGAAACAATCAGACAAATACAGATATAGGACATTATAAGACAGATGGCTGGGGCTCTTCAATAAGTAAGTGTCATGGGAAAAAAATAGTAAGGGGGCTGTTCTAAAGGGTTATAATCAAAAGTAATATGCTTGTATTAACTTTGGACCCTGTTTTTAAAGATAAAATGATTCTTGGGACAAGTGAGGAATTTTGATGAAGAAAATTGTGTTCTTAGGTATGATAATTGCATTGTAATCATGTAGAACAATGTTGCATGCTGAAATACTTAGGGATGAAATGTCATGTATGTATGGAGTGGTGGGAAGAAAACGTACATATGGAAAAATGTTAACTCTTCAGTCTAGGTGGATGGTACATGTGGCTATTCATTGTACTAGCCTTTCAACTTTTTCTGGATGCTTGAAATTTTTCAATATATAAAAAATGAGAAAAAACAGACCTGAAGAAAAATCATTTGGGAACCAGTGTACATAAGGAAAAGGCATTCTCTGGAGGAAAAGCAAGTTCCACCTACCAAAGGAGAAATTTCAAGAAGTGAGAGATTAAGTAAAATGAAGGCTGAAATAAGTCATCATATTTGGCCAGATTGTGGCGGCTTTTTAAGAATCCAGTGTAGCATGGAAAACTGAAGATGGAGTGAAGGAGTAAAGAATGGGGAGGAAGTATAGGCAGCAAAGGACTACTTGATCCTTCTTGGGTGGTGGTTCACATGAGAGCTTCCAGGCTGGGGAGACTAGGAGACTGGGCATTTCTAAGAGGAAGTCTGGGGAAATGGAGGGAATAAGACAGAGGAAAGGAAGTACACAAGCCAAGACCCAGTGGAGAGGAAAAGGAATGGATGAAAACATAAGGAGGTTGTCTCTGGTAAGGGGGATGCCTTCTTTGACCCAGAAGTGAAGACTGGAGACAGAAGGGGAAGGAAGAGCCCTTCCTAGCAATGAAAGATGAGGTCATGTTTTGCTAATAAGGAGGCAAGTGTGAGGCATAAAGTGGGAAGACTGACCACAGCTTCCACTGGGTCTGAAACTAGAAAGAAGAGGCTGAGGTGAGATAGGGTGTACTCGGTATTGTGGTGCCAGCTGGGGAGGGGAGTAAACGGGTTCTGAGATTGTCCTGCCGAGGCACTAGAGATGATGAGGGTAAAGAGCAGTTATGGAAACTAAGTGGCCCCCTTTTCAGAACGTGGTGCTGGACAAAGACGGTTCATCGAAGATTTACTCATTAGGAAATGAGTAAAACTCTTTTTTGGGTAAAATGCTTTATCCTCATTTCCATGGGCCCTCTACCCTGGGTTGCCATGGCTGGTGTACAGCCATATGCTGTGGTAATCTTTGGTGTATAAGGAAGCTTCTGTCCTTTCAGTCACTAGGTACATGGCTCCGAATAATCTAGGTTCAAGGGGCTGCCGGAGCTCTCCTTTTCAAAGGCAGTCGGAGGAAAACCGCCCCCTGCACCGATGCCCACTAACGGCCAACAGCTTGCGCCCCAGGCACCCCAGGTGGCCGCGGAGTGGAAGTGATTTTCGGTTCTGCTCTGGCTTCCAACATGTTTTTTCAAGGCCCCGTATTTAAGATTCCTATTTAACAAGGGACAGCGCCTGAGATTCAGCTTCCAGGTGAGGCTGAAGACGCTGGTCCGCGGACCACACCTGAAGTAGCGCTGCTATGGGGCCGTGGGGGCGGCCAAAACCTACAGGAAGACTTTCGTGATAACGTAGCCGTCCCTCTCCCCCTCGGGCTCCTCTTTGAGCGCAGTCTGCAGCGGGGTAGCGGCGAAGGCCAAGGCATCTTCACGTCGGGTCACTTCCCGCAGCCGCGCCTGTAGCGCCTCCCTCTCGGCCTGCAGCTCCCGCCGCACCAGGGCCGCCGCGCGCTCCTCCTCCTGCAGGGCCCTGCGCCTCCGCTCCAGGGAGCGCTCGCCCTGCTCCACCGCCGCCTCGCGCCGCGCCAGCTCGCGCTCGCGCAGGCTTCCACGTACGGCCAGCGCGCCCATCTGCTCCAGGAGGCGCGCCCAGTCGCCCTCGGCGGCTGCAGCAGCGGCCGCGGCGGGGCCGGGGGCCGGCGGCGGCGAGCGACCGGCGGCGCTCTTCTCTAGCTCTCGCCGGTGCACGCTCTTCAGGTGCCTCCACAGCGCCGGGGTGCAAGCGTGGAAGCCCGGGCCCCGGCTCACCTGCTCCCCGCACAGCCGGCAGGTGGCCCAGTGGCCCGACGCCTGTCCGGGGCGTGCGGGCGCCAGATGAAAGTAGCCCCAGGCCTCGGAGTATGGCGCCCCCAGGCGGCCGGGAGGCGCCGGCGTCAGGCCCGGACACGGGCCGCCCTGCGCTTCAGCATCGTCAGGCCCACGGGTCTCTTCCATGGTCACTGCCAGCTCCTCGCTTCTCATCCTCTCTGCAGCGTCTGCATACCGAGGGGAAAAAAGGTAAGAACAACAAAATTTTATATACATAGATACACACACACACTCAAACACAACTTCCATGACTATAGTTGGCCTGTGAAGAAACACCATGCCTCCCTTTTATTACAAAAACAGTCCCATGGTTAGTCTGGTAGACACCTGGGTTTCTTTTTCAGTATTGTTAACTGTTGGTTCCTAGGAAAAAAGTGTTAAAAATGTCTAGCTCTCTTTTCTTAACTAGGAATTCTCTTAGAAATCAAATGGGTCCCTAGCTGACAAGTACTTATACTGAAAATGGGAAGCCAAGCTTCTTAAATGTAAAGAACTAGCTACGTAAGCGCTATATGTATATATTAATTTAAAAAAATTTTTTTTATTTTTCAAATACAGTTGACATACAATGTTATATTAGTTGCAGGTGTACAATATAGTGATTAGACATTTATATGACTTTGGAAGTGATCACCCTGATAAATCTAGTACTGACCTGACACCATACATAGTTATACTGTTACTAACTATATTACCTATGTGGTACTTTACATCACCATGGAGATTTTTATAACTCGCAATTTGTATTTCTTAGTCCCTTCATATTTTTCACCCATTCCCCCCAAACACCTCCCATTTGGCATCCATCAATTTGTTCTCTGTATCTGTGTTTGTTTTGGTTATTTTGTTTTTCAGATTACACATATAAGTGAAATCATATGATCTTTGTCTTTCTCTGTCTTATTTCACTTAGCATAACACTCTCTAGGTCCATCCATGTTGTCACGGATATCAACATTTCATTCTTTTTCATGGCTGAGTAATATTCCACTGTATATACTATGTACGACCTCTTCATTATACATTTGTCCATTGATGGACACTTAGGTTGCTTCCATATCTTGGCTGTTGTAAATAATGCTGCATTGTGCAGAGGGGTGCATATATCTTTTCAAGTTAGTGTTTTGTATTTCTTTGGATAAATACCCAGAAGTGGAATTGCTGGGTCATATGGTAGTTCTATTTTTACTTTTTTGAGGAACCTCTATACTGTTTTTCGTAGTGGCTGCATCAATTTACAATCCCTTTTGTGGTTCCATATAAACCCAGCAGTTCACGAGGGTTCCCTTTTCTCCACATCCTCGCCAACACTTGTTGTTTGTTAATTTATTGATGAAAGCCATTCTGACAGGTGTGAGGTGAAAACTCATTGTAGTTTTAATTTGCATTTCCCTGATGTTTAGTGCCCTTGAGCATGTTTTCATATGTCTGTTGGTCATCTGTATGTCTTCTTTGGAGAAATGTCTATTCAGGTCCTTTGCTCATTTTAATTGGATTGTTCGTTATTTTGGTGTTAAGTTGTATGAGTTCCTTATATATTTTAGATATTAGCCCCTTATTGGATGTATCATTGACGCATATCTTCTCCCATTTAGTAGGTTGTCTTTTTGTTTTGTTGATGGTTTCCTTCACTCTGCAAAAAAAACTTTTTAGTTTGATGTAGTCCCACTTATTTTTCTTTTGTTTCCCTTGCCTGAGGAGACATATAAGAGCAATGTCAAAGAGTTTACCCCTATGTTTTCTTTTAGTTTTATGGTTTCAGGTCTTACATTTAAGTCTTCAATCCATTTTGAGTTTATTCTTGTATATGGTGTAAGAAAGAAATCCAGTTTTATTCTTTTCCATATATCTATACAGTTTTCTCAACACCATGTATTAGAGAGACTGTACCCTACTGTATATTCTTGCCTCCTTTGTCATAGATTAATTGACCATATAGGCATGGGTTTATTTTTGGGTTCTCTATTCTGTTCCATTGATCTATGTGTCTGTTTTTTGCCAGTACCATGCTGTTTTGAGTATGATAGCCTTGTGGTGTAGTTTGATATCAAATAGCATGATGCCTCCAACTTTGTTCTTCTTTGTCAAGATTGCTTTGGCTATTCAGGATCTTTTGTGATTCCATGTGAATTTTAGGATTACTTGTTCTAGTTCTGTGGAGAATGCTATTGGTATTTTGATAGGGTTGTGCTGAATCTGTAGATTGCTTTTGGTAGTATGGACATTTTAACAGTGTTAATGCTTCCTATCCATGAGCACTGTATATCCATCTATTTATTTGTATCTTCTTCAGTGTTTTACAGTTTTTTGAGTACAGGTCTTTAACCTCCTTGTTTAAATTTATTCTTAGGTATTTTATTCTTTTTGATGCAACTATGAATGGGACTGTTTCCTTAATTTCTCTTTCTGACAGTTCATTATTGGTGTATAAAAATGCAACCAATTTCAGAATATTAATTTTGTATCCTGCTACTTTAATGAATTCATTTATTAGTTCTAATAGTTTTTTGGTGGAATATTTAGGGTTCTCTATACATAGTATTACATCATCTGCAAATAATGACAGTTTTATTTCATCCTTTCCAACTTTGATGCCTTTTAGTTTTCTTGTCTGATTGCTGTGCCTAGGAATTCCAATACTATGTTGAATAAAAGTGGACATTCTTGTCTTGTTCCTGGTCTTAAGGAAAAAGCTGTCAGCTTTTCACCATTGAGTATGATGTTAGCTGTGGGTTTGTCATACATGGCCTTTATTATGTTGAGGTATATTCCTTGTATACCCACCTTGCTGACAGTTTTATCATAAATGGATATTGGATTTTGTCAAATGCTTTTACGGCATCTATTGATATGATCATATGAGTTTTATTCTTAATTTTGTTTATGTGGTATATAATGTTAATTAATTTGCAGATATTGAACCAACCTTGCATCCCAGAAATAAATTCCACTTGATCATGGTGTATGATCTTTTTAATGTATTGCTGAATTTAGTTTGCTAATATTTTGAGGATTTCTGCATCTATGTTCATCAGAGATATTGGCCTGTAATTTTCTTTTTTTATAGTGTCTTTGTGTGGTTTTGGTATCAGGGTAATGCTGGTCTCACAAAATGATTTTAGGAGCCTTCCCTCCTCTTTAATTTTTTGGAATAGTTTGAGGCTAGGTATTAATTCTTCTTTGAATGTTTTGTAAAGTCACCTGTGAAGCCATCTGGTCAAGGACTTTTGTTTATTGGGAGATTTTTGATTACTGATTCAGTTTCATTAGTAGTTATCAGTCTGTTCAGTGTTTCTGTTTCTTCCTGATTCAGCCACGGAAGATTATATGTTTCTAGGAATTTATCCATTTCTTCCAGGTTGTCCAATTTGTTGGCATATAATTGTTTGTAGTATTTCCTTATAATCCTTTGTATTTCTATTGTGTCAGTTGTCACTTCTCTTTCCTCTCTGATTTTATTTATTTGGGCCCTCTCTCTTTTTTTTTTTCTTGATGAGTCCAGTGACTTTTCAAAGAACCAGCTCTTGGTTTCATTGATCTTTTCTATTGTTTTTCATAGACTCTATTTCATTTTTTCCCCATTCTGATCTTTATTGCCTTCCTTCTACTTACTTTAGGCTTTGTTTGTTCTTATTTTTCTCGTTCGTTTAGGTGTAAGTTTAGATAGTTTATTTGAGATTTTTCTTGTTTCTTGAGGTAGGACTTTATTGCTGTAAATTTCCCTCTTAGAACTTCTTTGGCTGTGTGCATAGATTTTGGGTCATTGCATTTTCATTTTCATTTGGCTCAAGGTATCTTTTGATTTCTTCCTTGATCTTGTTGTTAACCCATTCACTGTTGAGGAGCATGTTATTTAGCCTCCATGTGTTTGTGTGTTTTTCAGTTGTCTTCTTTAATTAATTTCTAGTCTAATACCATTGTGATCAGAGAAGATGCTTGACAGGGTTTCAGTCTTCTTATATTTATTGAGTGTTTTTGTGGCCTAACATGTGGTCTATCCTGGAAGAAATGTTTCATGTGCACTTGAAAAGAATGTATGTTCTTCTGCTTTGGGGTGAAATATCCTAAAAATATCAATTAAGTCCATCTGGTCTAATGTGTCATTTAAGGCCAACGTTCCTTGTTGATTTTGTCTGATGACCTATCTATTGATGTTAATGGGGTGTTAAAGTCCCCTACTATTACTATGTTACTGTTGAGCTTACCTTTTATGTCCATCAGTATTTACTTTATAAATTTAGGTGCTCCTACATTGGGTGCGTAGATGTTTATGAGACTTATCTCCTCTTGTTGAATTGATCCCTTTATCATTATGAAATGCCCTTTTCTGTCTCTTATTGTAGCCCATGTTTTAAAGTGTATTTTGTCTGACATAAATATTGTTACTCCAGCTTTTTTTTTAAATTTACATTTGCATGAAATATCTTTTTCCATCCCTTTGCTTTCATTCTGTGTGTGTCTTTCAATCTGAAGTAGGTAGGTCTCTTATAGGCGGCATATGTATGGGTCTTGTTTTTTAACCCATTCAGCCACCCTATGTCTTTTGATTGGATCATTTAGTCCATTTACATTTAAAGTAAGTATTAATAGTTATTGTAGTTATTGCCACTTTATTAATTGTTTTCTGAGTGTTTTTGTCATTCTTCTCTGTTCCTCTTATTCTCTTCCTCTCTTCTCTTGTATGTTGATGAGTTTCTATAATGCTGTGTTTGAATTCCTTTTTCTTTAATTTTTGCAGATTTTTGTATATTTCTTATAGATTTTTGTTTTGTGGTTACCATGTACTTACCATATATACCAAACTGTGTTTACTGCAGTCTGTTTTAAGTTGATGGTCGCTTAAATTCAAACTCATTCTAACATCACTATAATTTTTACTCACTCCCTTCACATTTGTTTTTGTCATTATTTTTCACTTCTTTTGTATGTGTCTTTGTGTGTATTCCTTAATTTACTGTTGTAAACACACATGATCTTCCTACTTTTGCCTTTTAACTTTTGTACTAGGTTGATCCACTGCTTTTTCTAAGCGTTTGTCTTTGTCAGTGAGAATATTTTTCTTTACTATATTTTCTTATTCATATTTTCGATCTTCCTTTTTCTATTTGAAGAAGTTCTTTTAACATTTCTTGTAATACTAGGTTAGGGGTGATGAACACCTTTGGCATTTTCTTGTCAGGGAAACTTTTATCTCGCATTCAATTCTAAAGGATAGCCTTGTTGTGTAGAGTAGTCTTGGTTGTAGGTCCTTGCTTTTATCACTTTGAATATTTGGTGCCAATCCCCCAGCTTGCAAAGTTTCTGTTGAAAGATCAGCTGATGGTCTTATGGATGCTCCTTTATATGTAACTGCTTATCTCTTGCTACTTTAAGATTCTCTCTTTAACCTTTGGCATTTTAATTATGATATGTCTTGGAGTGGGCATCTTTGGGTTCATCTTGTTTGGGACTCTGCACTTTCTGGACTTGTGTATGTATTTCCTTTACCAGGTTAGGGAAGTTTTCAGTCATTATTTCCTCAAATAGGTTTTCAATCCCTTGCTGTCTCTCTTCTCCTTCTGGTACCCATATGATGTGGATGTTAGTATGCTTGATGTTGTCTTAGAGGTCCCTTAAACTCACCTCATTTTTAAAAATTCTTTTTTCTTTTTGCTGTTCTGATTGGGTGTTTTCCACAACTTTGTTTTCCAGATTGCTGATTCAGTCCTCTCTCTGCTTCATCCAATCTGCTGTTGATTCCCTGTAGTGTATTTTTCATTTCTGACTTTTTTTTTATGGTTTTATCTCTTTGTTGAGATTCTCACTGAATTCATCTATTCTTCCATTAACTTCATTGAGTATCCTTATAACCGGTGTTTTGAACTCTGTATCTGGTAGATTACTTGTCTCCATTCCGTTTAGTTCTTTTTCTGGAGTTTTGTCCTTGTGCTCATCTGGGACATGTTTTTTTGTCTCCTCATTTTGGCTGACTTCCTGTGTTCATTCCTATGTATTAGGTAGGGCTCCTATGTCTCCCACGGCGGCCTTATGTAGTAGCTGTCTTGTGGGCACCAGTGGCACAGTCTCCCTGGCCACCTGAGTGCTCTAGGGGTGTTTCTTGCATGGATTGTGTGTGCCCTCCTGTTGTAGTTGAGCCTTGATTGCTGCTGGTGTGTCAGTGTGTGCGACTGAACTTCAGGCTGATTGGCTGTGAGGGCTGGCTGTGAGGGCTGGCTGTGACTACAGATGATTAGCTCTTGTGTGGGGGCTGACCTCACGGAATGGGAGTTGCTTTTGTGGGTCTCTGGTGCCAGCCAAGTCCACCCTTTGGGTGTATGGTTTGTGGAGGTGGTTGGATGGTGCTCTGGTGTGGTCTGAAGCTGGCCATGGGGTGTGTTGGTTCTGGAGCCTTTTGGGACGAGCTCTGGTGCAGGCCAAGATCCTGCTGCCATTTGTGCCAGGTTTGTGGCTGCCTGGTGGGAGCTACAAAGTGATCTGCAGTTGGTTGCCACTTGTGCTGGGCTTGGATGCACTTGGGAGAGGCTAAGCTGTGAATTGAGGCCAGCTGCCACTAATTTCGGGGTTTGGGACCCTTTGGTGGGCACCACGATGTGAGCTGAGGCTAGCTGCCACTCGTGGCAGGCTTGTGGCCACTTAGTTGAAGCTGCCATTCCAAGTTTGTGTCAGGCTTGGGGTCATCTGATGGGAGTTACAATGCAATTGAGACCAGTTGCTGTTTGTGCTGGCGTTGGAGCTGCTTAGCAAGAGGTACAGTGCATGCTGAGGCCAGCTGCTGCTTGGTTGGGTTTGTAGATCTTTGAGAGATTTTAGGAAAGTCAGCAGCCTGAGCTGAGGCAGGCCACTCACATGGAAAAGCCACTGGAAATGGCTCAAGCTAGGCGTGTGAGTTAGGTGTGGTAGTATCTCAGGGAATCATCGGGGCAGGGCAAACAGTGTTAGTCAGGTTAATGGAGAGCACAGATTTGGTGTCCACCTGTGCAGGCTGGATGGGAGGAGTGCTCAACAAAAATATAATGGCACATGCCAGCACTTCCATCCTGGAGAGAGCTGCCCCAACCTGTTTCTCCAACACTTGCCCTGAAGCTAATCATTTTAGTTTCTCCGCGTATGTCCCTACTGCCGCTGCACTGGAGCCCAGAGAGAGTATTGAGCAAGTTAATCTGTGCACGTGCCCTTTAAAGGGACACCTGGGTCTACAGTAGCCCTCCTCACTGGGATGCCATCTTGCTGGTTTTCATAGCCAGATGGGATGGGGACTCCTCTTCCTGGCACTGGTGGCCCAGGCTGGGGAGCCCAGTGTGGGGCCGGCACTCCTCGCTCCTAAGGAGTGATCTCTGCAGCTGAGATATTCGAGATTCTTAATTGCTACACTTTAGGTGTGGGACCTGGCTGTTCTGTTTCTCTGCCCCTCCTACCCGTCTTATCATGGCTTTTTCTTTATATTCTTAGTGATAGGACTTCTGTTCAGCTAATCTTAAGGCAGTTGTCAGTGATGATTGTTCCATAATGTAGTTGGAATTTTGATGTAGTCATGGGAGGAAGTGAGCATTTATTTACCTACTCCACCATCTTGACTGGAAGTTTGCTGTATATATAAGTTTTAATTAGTTTACTCTGCTCTCCTACAAAAAAGTTATTGTCTTTTCAGAATAAGAGCAAAGCCCCCTTTTGTATTCTTCTCTCAGTGTTGCAGAGTAAACTTTTAGAGAGGAGCAGAAAATAACGCTTTAGGAATGAAAACTTTGTTTCTTTAGGAGCAGAAGTGCCCAAGGTTGTTCAGTAGTGAATAATCTTTTAAGAAGTTTCAATGAGGGTACTTTTTTCAAGATAAAAGTATCTTTGCTTTGCAGTTTTAAAAACAGTGTGCTTATGAGAAAATTGACACTACTAGAAGCCATTAAAATGTTTTTAAAACTTGCACATTTAGAAAATAGCAATATGAGTATACAAAGCAGCTTTCTAAACTTTTACCTTTAAATTAGATGGTGGGCCATGTCCTGAAGGGCTTGGGGTCCCTGTCATTGCCTCGGCATTTCCAGTCAACCGAAGTTCTCAGGCAGAAGCGCTGCAGCATGATCCCTGAGTTCTGAAGAACCATCAGCAGTGCTAGGAGTAAATTCAGAGGACAGATAGCTGAGTAAAAGAAATTCAATTAAACAGCCTTAAAGACAGATACTAGAAATATTAGGTAACACCATGTCCTTCTGGGGTTCTTTTTTTCAGACCTTCTCATAGGTGCTTGAATCATAAAACAAAATTAGTTTTCTATATTGCTCATCCCACCTAAATGTACTCCTCTATATATCTGCAAGAAATATAGCTTGGTCAATACTTTTAATTAAGGAAGAAAAGTAAAGAAAAACAATATGTTCTTGCTTTGTCCAACAAAATATCTGGGTTAAAGCTACCCAAACACAATGCAGCTACTATTATTGCAAAATATTTTCTAGTAGGAAAACAATTTACCACTGCAATAAGCTAGCAAACAAGAGGGAATAGAAAAGGTGAAGTTATTCTTTAAGAAATAACTTCACAAAGAACCAAATGTGTGATTCTAGACAAATTTTGCTTTGAAAATTTAAGAATAATGAGAGAACACATGATAGACTCTTGAGGTCATCTGAGAGCTTATGTCAGGAGGACTATCAAGGCTGAAGTGGGAAAATAATGCTCTGTGCAATAGCCAATGCCTGCTCATATTGTCAGGTTTTGAACCAGCAGCAATGAGATGATAAAGTTCCAGGATTTCTTTTGTTAAATGCAGCTAGGAATGACTGAAGGCAAAGATGAGAACAAGAAGAATACGTTGCTATAACAATAGAATTTAGTATAAGATTTTAAATCAATTGCTAATAGTCTTGTTACAGATGAATTACCATTTTCTAAATCTCACTATTCTTTTTCCAACCAAGCAAGTCCACTCAGGATCAGGCATGACATTTAACATATCTCTCACATTTTGAAAAAGATAACAAACTTACCAGATCAATAAAAAAGACAAGTACCAGGCCTCTTCTAACAATAGAAATAGCTATTTTACATATTTTCTGATACAACAGGCATTGATTTGAATATGGTTACTCATGCTGACCACTTAGTATAAAAGCTCTTTAGAAATTAAAGGCTAGATTTCCCCTAGAGATTTATTAAATCTCTCAAGTCCCCAAAGTGGGGAGTGGTGGGATGTGGAGGGAATGACAGACCACCTTCAAGGGTAATTTTTTTATGATATTTAATTAAAAAGAACCAGATGTTAGTTTTAGAAATGTTTTTTGTTATCCATCTTTACCTTAATTTTTTCTACACTTCTTTTTCCTTTATTTATTTATTTATTTACTTACTTACTTATTACAATTCTGTTTCCTTCTATATTTGAATCACCTTTCCAGAGCTGTTGTTGTTGTTGTTTTTTTTAAATTACTGGACATACACAAAAGTGAGCAGAATAGTATAATGAATCCCTATATTTATTTTATATATAAAAATAAATTTTTTGTAGAAAAAGTTTTTCTGTACTATCAAGACTGTCGCTTTACATTCTGAACTGGGGGTTGAAAATTGCATATAACCTACAGACTCTCTTACCTGTGCCAAAGTCCCAGATTAATCATTACTGACGTGCCCCTAAAAGTGCCAGAGGTGACCAGTTACTGTCATCCTTTACCTCCCTGCAAGATGTCTCGGGGGTTCTTCAAAACCTGGGATGTCCAGAGACATGCCACAGACATAAATCTGTTATAAGAATTAAGGGGGCACACAGGTGATTTAGACTTAGTGGGACGTCTCTCCTGAGCTAGGGACAAGCAACGCCACAAATGTCGGCCAGCACAGCGCTGCCCCTCCAAGGGTGGCAGAGGGACCTTTGGTGGCCTTTGTTCTTGGAGGTCTTAACCAGTGGAAGGCAGCACGGTACAGGCCTGCCTCACCTTCTCAGTCCTCCGCACACAGCTACATTCTGGCTCAGGACCATCTTCTGTTCAGACTCAGTAACTAAAGAGTGACCAGCAGTCTGTGGCTGCAGGCCGTAAGGGCCTGCCTACCTCTGATAAATACCCCCGAGCTCATTTCAGCTGCCCCGCTAGTGCAGAGTGAGAGAAGCCGCCCAGTCCACCATCTTTGCTCGGAAGAGAAGCCTTAGAATCTTTGGCCACAATTCTAATACATACAGAACTCTTACAAACTTAAAAAAAGAGACAACCCAATAAAACTGGTCAAGAAATACGAGTTAGGCAGCTGACCTAAGCGCAAAATCAAATGGCCAGGACACTTGTGAAAAGATGCACATCACTCACATTCAGGTAAGTGCTATTAAAGTAACAATGAGGCCTTATTTTATTAGGTTGGTGCAAAAATAATCGCGGTATTTGCAATTTGTTTTTAACCTTTTAAACCGCAATTATTATTATTTTTTAAAGATTTTATTGGGGAAGGGGAACAGGACTTTATTGCGGAACAGTGTGTACTTCCAGGACTTTTTTCCAAGTCAAGTTGTTGTCCTTTCAATCTTAGTTGTGGAGGGTGCCGTGCAGCTTCAAGTTGTTGTTCTTTCAGTCTTAGTTGTGGAGGGCGCAGCTCAGCTCCAGGTCCAGTTGCTGTTGCTAGTTGCAGGGAGTGCAGCCCACCATCCCTTACAGGAGTGGAACCCGGCAACCTTGTGGTTGGGAGCCCGCGCTCCAACCAACTGAGCCATCCAGGAGCTCAGTGGCAGCTCAGCTCAAAGTGCCGTGTTCAATCTTAGCTGCAGCGGGCGCTGCCCACCATCCCTTGCGGGATTCGAGGAATCGAACTGGCAACCTTGTGGTTGAGAGCCCACTGGCCCATGTGGGAATCGAGCTGGCAGCCTTCGGAGTTAGGAGCACGGAGCTCCAACTGCCTGAGCCACCGGGCGGCCCTAAACCGCAATTATTTTTGCACCAACCTAATACAGTTGTTTCTCAGAAAGTAAGATCTTATATTAATTTTTGCTCCAAAAGACGCATTAGGGCTTATGTTCAGGGGATGTCATCCTGAAAAATCATGCTAGGGCTTATTTTCCGGTTAGGTCTTATTTTCGGGGAAACACAGTAGGTCCATCACAGTAACAAAAATGAACAGGTCTGTCAGCCGAAGCTAGAAGGGAGGCAGAGAAAAGGGTACATTCACGCATTACTAGTGGAGATGTGAAGGCTTTTCAGAAAGCAATGTGGAAATTTCTACAAATTAAAAATAGATACAATCAGGGATTCTACTCCTGGGAATCTGTTCTGTAGCAGAACTAAAAGTACTAATATGTAAAGTCCTATGTATTAGGATGTTTTCAGTACAGTATTATTTAGAATGGCAAAAAACTGGAAACAAGGGACTGCCCATCAGTAGAAGACTGGCTGGGTAAATGATGTATGGCCTCACCAGGGAATATTATGTAGCCATTAAAAAAGGGTGGATCGGAGTTGTGACAGATAACCTAAGCGGATTTCTGGAGGAACTTCAGAGAAAAGCAAGTTGCAGAAAAGTGTGTATGATCTCATTATTATTAAATAATATATAGATCTGTCTAGGATATGTATATGTAAAGCAAAAGAAAGAGGGAAACACACTATGGGTTGAGGGGATGGCAGCTGATGTGAAAGGATGTGAAAAGAGGTGAACACAGAAGGAAAAGAAAAGCGGTACTAAGAGAGCATGCACGTGATCATGTGTATACATTTAGTAGGGTATGGATATGGCAGGACCTATACATAAATAAAAAATAATTTTATAAAACAGTCCTCAGGCATGTGAGCGCAGGCAGGGCTAGGCAGCCGTAACTCTGGAGGCTGGAGGGGATAGTCCTGTGTGGCACAGTGCAGTGCCATCTGGCCCTGGAGGGAACCCAGTGTGTGGGGTTGCTCCATTTTGGGTGGTTTGCTATGCTCTGCCCAAGCAGAAGGTGATTTTATATCCACAGGAAGTGGGGGATGCCATGGGAGAGTAGCTCCCCTCACTCATCTCCCTGGCACAGGGCAGGCACTCAGGGGACACTGCATAAATGCAAAGAACCGGACTCTGGTTCTTAGAGCCAGCTCCCCATCTGTCAAGGAAATGATAAGATTATCTGCCTCTAAACTGGTGGGTGAAATCAGCTAATGCAAATGACCTCACTGTTGGACTCTCCAGCGCTATATAAATTCAAGGCATGAACGAAAAGAAGCTACCACTATTTACTGCTCAAACACCCACATGAAGATCTTAGGGGCTAAAAGGCAGTGTTATTTTTCTCTTTGACATTCTATTATTCAGTACAGCAAGGTAGTTTATGTTGGAAGAATTCTCTCGGGGATTTTCAATACAAAAAGCAAATAAAAAAGAATCACAGATTCACCTCCCCTCCCCAACCAATTTTATTTTCACTTCCTAAATTGACATTCAGTAAAATAGGTTGCTTATCCCTCAGGTAGAAGATGATAAGGAGGTCTGGTTAGCTGGCATCCTGCGATATGCATTTCTTCCTTACCAAGTAACCAACAAAAATGCACATCTCTTAATTGGATGGTTGGTAAACAAGAATAAAATGAAAAACAAGAGCTCCCTTAATTTTTTCCTGAGACAGTTTTTAAACTACCAGAAAGGTACTAATGACTGTGATTAATTTTGCTTACATCCATTCAGTCCATCCACTCTTTCATTCCAATGCTCATTGTGCACCAGCTCAGGGTCAGGCACGTGCTTACTGCCCAGAAGTTAGTTCCTGCTCTCTGGAAGCTCTGTCTGATGGTGAGAGATGCTTCCAGCAATAATTCTGATTCCCATGATGAAGGTTCATGTGAGAGTGAATTCCATCACACAGTGTCCACCGTGGGGGAAGGGTGGGCTTTGGGGGCTCTAACAGAGGTTCATGCAGACACTGCCGCTTCAGCATCCCTGCCCTTCCCCACCATCCTTTGGGTACAAAATTCATTAAAACATATTACCACTGGTGCTGACTCATAAAATGCCAATGCTTTAGTCATTAACAGGCTTCCAGGCTCATATTTTAAAATAAAATTTCTTGAAACTAAATAAAATCACTGCTAGCATGAAACTAATTTAACAGTGGAAAATTCTGAGT
Source organism: Rhinolophus sinicus (assembly GCF_057876585.1). Lineage (NCBI taxonomy): Eukaryota > Metazoa > Chordata > Mammalia > Chiroptera > Rhinolophidae > Rhinolophus > Rhinolophus sinicus. The sequence goes on from NC_142503.1 coordinate 49,324,805, forward strand.
CCACTTTCAGGGGAAAAATAGGCTAAGAAGTTATTCCATGGAAAAGGAGAGAGTAATATTGTTGGTATAATACCTCTAAACTCTCCTGTGAGTTTCATTAAGTATCCATTATCTAAAATGGATTTAATTAAGTTTAATTACCTGTACATTTGAAGTTCTATTTGAAGTTCTCTGAAGTTCTAGTCTTCCAATAACCTATCAGATTAAAACCCAGATTCGTCAGTATGATCTCCCTGAATACTAATATAGAGAATAAGGGAAGAAGTCAAAACCTGGATGAATAATTGGTGTAAATATGAGTATATACACACACAGTGTACAACATTGTGAATCATCCTATAAACCGTCCATTAAAGTTAATTTTATTATTTTATACTTATGCTTGTACACATAGAAAATGTTAGACATGCTAAAGGCCAGAGAACCAGGTAATATTCTCAAAAGGAAATAACAAATAAATTACAGCTCTATCTGTCTTTCCATAGTCAAAGATACTTGCTTCAGTAGGATTAATCTGCCAGAGTTACAAACAATTATGTGTAGGTTGAATTTGGATCTTAGGTAAGGAATTAATACTAATGTGAAATCTACACAGACTTGTATGGAAACACTGAAAACATTTTCATTTACTTCATCCACCAGTAACTTAAAGCAGAAAATAATTAAAACAAATAATTAGCCTTGACAATCCATGTATCAAGGAAAATACAATTTATTCATCTGTTACCTGTCCATCTTTGTTGCAGTATTAGTTTACAGCCATGTATTAATCTATTCATAAACAGATCCAGACAATTAGAAAAATTAGTCTGGAATCACCAGGGTGAAGACTTAACTGAAGTTAAAAAGCAAGTAAAAAATTCCTCCGAACTGTAAAGTGGATACATGGGTCAGGGAATAAAGGGTCAAGTGAAAATATGTGGAAAAAGGTTATTAAACATGGACTGTAAAAAATTTAGTGCACTCAGAGCTATTTATCTGGTGAATCAGAGATGTTCTTTAAATGTCGTAAGCTGAACTCTTAGATACCTCTACCATTAGCTAAAAGGCTAACAAGTATTCTCTATTAATGCATTTTTTAAAATGAAAATTATAAAGTCTTCTGCCCTAAAGTGGACCTTTATTTCAGGCCTACATTATTTATTATATATGTCCCTAAAAATAAAGGTGTTATTAATTTTATCTGTGAAAAGCATAATTTTGTATGAATTGGAGGGGTTTTAAGCTGCACTTTGAAGGGCTTAACACAAAGATTTTACAATTGAGAATCACCTGGTTTTGGCTCTTGGCCTTTTTAACACATTGTTGAATATTTTTTGTAATGTATTGCCTCAAGCTATTTTTTGGCCAAAAAGGGTGTACAAATAACATTAATGAAAAGTGCAGAAAATAATCATCCTAATTATGTCAATTTATTAACCTATTTCTACAACAGTTTCTATTAAACACCCTATAGCTTTGTAGTCTGGACTAATTAGAAGTTCAGATGGTAGCAGGTACTTTTTTTTTTCATGAAGGGAAAAATAAGTTTGCTTGGTAAGCTTCAGGCATTTGGTTAGTGTAAGTAATTACAGCAAATTGCTCCTGTATACTATTCTGAAAGGATCAGAAAATTCTTTTGTTTGAGCACCATGGAGGTGGGGGTAGGGATTCTCGTTTGAGCATCTGGCTTGCATTCCGGTTTTTCCTCCCCAAAAGTGGAAAACATTAAGAAAGTCTCAATTAGAGAGAGAGGGCACCCAACCACTTGGACACTGTTAAAAGTCTTGACTGAATAAGGCAATTTTAATAGAGAGCAGATGATTTTCGATATTCCCGAACAACTTTTTTGAGGGGAGACTATAGAAAAGGAGCAGCCATGAGGTGCTGAAAGAAATTAAACAGCGGCCTTTATGCAGAATCTGAGGCCAAATGCATCTTTTACAATACGGACAACCTGATCACAGCGAAGGAAGGGCGCGACCAGCACCCCATGCCCAAGCAAGCCTGCGGTGTTTGCGGTTCGCAGGCTCACCTGGGTCCGGGAGGCCCGGGGCTGGTCCCTAAGCCAGCGACCCCATCACCCCCTGCCCCCCACCCGACCGCGACCCCCCAATGGGGCCTCTGGGAGCCCCGGCCTCGCGCTGGCCGCGCTGAGCGAGCCTGGAGGCCCACACTCACTCCATCGTCCCCGGAGCGTGGCGGGAGGCGTGCTGGGAGTGTGGTGTCGCCGATCCAGTCCAGGATCCTCGCAGACATTTTGTCCTGTGCGGAAACCTCCGCTCGTCCCCCTTAAAGAAACAGCGCTCAATTCATGTGTTTGTGGGATGAAAGGGGGGATGATATGTGTGATCTGTAGTTGAAAGGGATGGGGAGTCACTCCTAAACCATCTAGGTCCACGAGTGACAGACTTGTGTTTGCCAAGGTTTAGAAATGATATAGTAGCTTAGTGATTTTTTTTTTTAAATGTAGTTTTTGTTTTATACCTTTCCATTAACCTTCCAAGACCTGGATTCCCCGTGTTGAATCTCTGAATGCAGCTTTCATCCTTTCAGGTTCAAGGTGTGTGAAGGCACAAGTAGTTAGAAGAAATTCCCGGAAGCAAGGGCTGGACAGATAAAGGTAGGGCTCATTGTGTTCACTAAAACTTAATAACACACTAATCAGTCAGCTTTTGATAGATTATGATGAGATAAACCCCCCTACATCTCAGTGATTTACAGTAACAAAGATTCATTGCTCAAGCAAATTACATCTGCTGCTGGTAGCTTGGGCTCTACTCCAACAGTTTCCTTTATTCCAGGCTCCCGGTTGAAAGATCAACTTTTTTGGGACACACTTACTGTGTGCTGGAACCAACTTTGAGGGAGGAGGATCTGATTTGTAGTGTTGGCCATATCCATGATGTAAATAATCCCACCATGGCTGATTTCAAGCTCCTGAGAGTTTAACAAGTGGCTTGCCAAGTTTCAAGAAATGTTAACAGTCAGCTCTTAACACACTGTTGGCACTTGCTGCTCTTAAGCAGCTCACATTCTATTGGCCAAAGCAAGTCACATGACAAAGCCTACTGTCAATGGGGCCAGAAAATACACTTCCCTCTTAAGGAAACCTTGTAAATCATATGGCAATGGGCAGAGATTGTATAATCCTCTTAAAAAGAGGACAGGGAGTAACTAGTTACAATAATATAACCCACTTTACATGCGTTGGTTCAGGTAATTTTTTAAAAGCTCATCCTTTCTAGAAACTAGTGTTTCAAAGTCCATTAATGGAGTTTCTCTTTACCATTTCAAGTATGGTTTCAGGAGAAGAAACTGGTTGGGTGTCTTCCAAGGGATAATTTTGTAATGTGTCAGTTAAATATTAGGTTAATATTTTTATACCCATCCAAAAGAACATTGTGGCTGTGGACATCTGATTAAAAGAAACACAACTAGTATAAATGAATCGGGTTAAAGCCATCTCTTATTCATGGTTTAATTCATAAATAAATTTTTAAAGTTTATCTGGCAATCCTTTTAACAAGAGACTTTTTACGTCGAGTACCTTAAAAATCCATTTGGCTTTAAACTGACCATGTAATGAGATACATTCTATTTTCATTCGTTCATAAGACAGTTTTTAGTAAGTTCTGGTTATGGGCAAAGCACTATCCTAAACCTGAGTAAGAGTTTGGAGGTTCAAGAAATATTCCTGCCCTCAAGACACTTCAAGATATACTTCAGAAAGGCAATAAGACAAATGCAACTCCAAGAAGAAAGTGAAAAATGATGTGAGAGAAAACACTGAAGTGCCACACTAAATTGAGAATAGCTACATCTTCTTGAAAGTGGCAGCATTTAGCCGAGACCTAAAAACGGGTAGGGTTTGGACTCTTGGAATTATATGTTTATTTTTCTAACAGGATGTGTTTTGGATTTATTTTTAAAGTCCAGAGAAAAGGAGTCTGTCTTTTCTGTGTTTGATTCAATGCTTAAACTTTGAAGACCTGCATTACGTTGGTAATGCAGAATGTTTACTCTCCAGATTCTTGCCAGAGATTATAGCCTTGAAATCTGCTGTCTAATCCTCAGCAAAAACCCAATTTGAGTAAACTATTTATGGAGATTAACTCAAAGATGTGAAATTACAGAACCATATACGTGGATAACACTCTTTTGGTACATTTCATATATGCCTTTGGTCTGTAGTTTTCTTATATTTTTATTTGATTTGGGTGTAAGAATGATATTAGTCTCATAAAATGAGTTGAGAAGTGTTCCTTCTTCTTCTGTTTTTGGAAGAGTTTGTGAAGAATTGGTATTAATTTTTCCTTAAATGCTTGGTAGAATTCAATAGGGAAGCCACCTGGGCCTAGACTTTTCTTTATGGGTAGTTTTTTTATTACTAATTAGATACCTTCATTTGTTATAGGTCTGTTCATATTGTCTACTCCTTCTTGAGTCAGTTTTGGTAGTTTGTATCTTTCTAGAAATTTGTCCATTTAATCCAAGTTATCTAATGTGTTGGTATACAGTTGTGCATAGTATTCCTTTATTATCCTTTTTATTTCTGTAAGGTTGGTAGTAATGTCTCCTTTTTCATTTCTGGTTTCTAGATATGCTTTTAATGAACTGTCCCTTCGGGGTCATATCCTCTGCTGTAAGCAAGGCACCTACAGGAAATAGCTGCATAAAATTTATTATCTGGGCTAGTGTCATGATGTCATCACTACAGTTGTCCACTGATTCCCATGGTGTTTTTTTCTGACCCAGAGGAAACCATTCTCTGATCTCTCAGGTGATGGAAAGATCTGCATCCCCTGAACAATTTTAATCCTGTGGGTGCTGTGGATCCTGTAATGGACTGCTTCCTTGCTTTAGCTGCTAGGAAGGCTGAGAGTCAAAGATTTTTCTTAATTATATGGGATGACTACTCTATTAGTATCCTAGGGCTGCTGTAGCAAAGTACCACAACCTAAGTGGCTTAAAACCATAGAAATGTATCCTCTCACAGTTCTAAAGGTTAGAAGTCCAAAATCAAGGTGTCAGCAGGACTGTGCTCCGTCTTGTAACCTGTAGGGGAAAATCCCTCCCTGCCTTTTCTTAGGTGGTGGTGGCCAGCAATCCTTGGCTTGTAGTTGTATTACTCCAGTCTCTGCCTCTGTTGCCACATAGCATTCTTCTTGTGTGTCAGTGTCTATATTTCCCTCTTCTTATAAAGTCACTAGTCATAGGAGATTAAGCTCTATCCTGACTGCATCTGCAAAAACCCTATTTCCAAATAAGATCACATTCACAGATACCTGGGGTTAGGACGTTAACATCTTTTTGGGGGGAGGGTCATGATTCGTCTCATCACAATGTCAACTTTTCTGTGTGCTAGTCTTTTATTGCCATACCTATATTTTCCTTTTATTCTGATTCCCTAGATTACTTAGATTTTTCTTAATTATATGCATCTTGGCCAGTCTGAAGGAAACAAGGCAGAAAGGAAGGAGGGAAAGAGGGAGGAAAAGGGAAAAGAGAGAAAGGGAGAGAGGAAGAAAAGTTTGCTCCAAAAGATTCAGACATGGAACTTGGGGAATAGAGTTGCAGGAATAAGGAATGGGGATGGAGAAGACTGGCTAGAAAAGTGTTTTTGCTGTATGGGCTTCATCAGAGCCCCAGAATTATTCTTTTGGGGCGATGAGAGCAGTGGTAAGCAGCTGCCTACAGCTTAATGTACATAGAGAAAAGTTGGAAGGTAGTTCGAGGAGCTGAGATTAGAAGAAGAAGGGTATGATCTAGCTACTTTTAATACTCACATTAATAGACACAATATGGATCCAGATTTTGTGGTGCCTGAAAGCTTATACAGTGCTGAGGACCTGTGTATTCTAGTTATTGGGGACACAGATCCACAAAGCATTGATTTAAAGCATTCAGTTTACCCTGGAGGACAGCATCCCTTCCTATAGGATATTATTCCCCAAATAGCACCTTACCTGAAATTGTAATGTGCTATTCTAATGGTCTATCAGGCTAGCTGACCCTTGGACAACATGGGGGTTGGGGGTGCTGACCACTGCGCCGTCAAAAATCCATGTATAACTTTAGGCTCCCTAAAACTTAATTACAGTTGTCCTCCAGTATCCGTGAGGGATTGATTCCAAAATCCATGGATGCTCAAGTCCCTCATATAAAGTAGCAGAGAACAATGCGTACATTTTGGCCCTCCACACCCATGGTTGGTTGAATCCGCAGGTGTGAAACCTGAGGTTATGGAGGGCCAACTATACATACAAAAAACCCCACGTATAAGTGGACCCACACAGTTCAAACCTGTCTTGTTCAAGGCTAAACTGAATATGACTATATTTTATTGGATCAGCCAAAGCTACTGAATAAACCAACATTTCCACTTTGATCTGTCCCTTATCTTACTCCATCACAGGTGAGACTCTTAATTCTACCATCACAGCACTCCAAGTGTTATCATCACTCCACTTACCACTAGTAGTGGGATCCTTGTTACCATCTGATGGGTAAGTAACCCAGGTCCAGAATCCTGTCCTGAGGTTTGGAGGTTCAGAGGTTCTAAGCTTCTACTTTCTAGGGGCACTCTAGTACCCACTTTCTTAGCTTGGGTTCCCCGCAATGTAGCGATGAAGACAAGAACTAGAATGCAGGTGGCATCAGAGGTGATCACAGGAAGCAGGACGGGGAGCAGGGAGCGTAATGAAAGAAGTGCACGCCGAATAAAGGTGCTTTTCCAAAAACTATAAATAATTGTGTGTCTTTCAAATAAGGGCTTTATTTTATATTTGCAATTACAACTTTAAAAAAGTTATTTTTTCATGGTGAACTGTTTTCAATCCTCAGCTCTAGGCTTTTTCAGATCCAGCTTCCTCATTTTTTAGTTTTATCATTTTCTGTCATATAATATAAAATGTTAATATAGACTTTATGTTTATTTCACTGGTTGGCTTGGAGTCTTATGAATTTTTTTTTTTTTACAGGACTTTATTGGGGAACAGTGCGTATTTCCAGGACTTTTTTCATTGGGGAACAGTGTGTTTTTCCCAGGATCCATCAGCTCCATCCAAGTCAAGTTGTTGTTCTTTCAATCTTAGTTGTGTTGCAGCACAGCTCCAAGTCCAGTCGCCCAAGTCCATTTCGCCGTTGTTAGTTGCAGGGAACACAGCCCACCATCCTTTGCGGGAGTCAAACTGGCAACCTTGTGGTTAAGAGCACGTGCTCTAACCAACTGAGCCACCCATCTGACCTGAGACTTATGAAATTTTTAAACTTATCTTTGAAATTTGACGTCTTCATTGTAATTATATACAAATGCAAGTCTCTTTGTGCTTGAAATGTAGCTAAGCTTGTAGTTTATCCTGGAGGTAATTTTAAGCAAGTGAGTTATATATTGAGATTCATATTTTAACTATGCCACTTTGGGGAGGTATGGGGGGTGTGTTTGAAAAAATGACAGACTAGAGATAGGTAGACCAATGAGAGTGTTGCAATATTGTGGGCCAGAATTGAGATATTTTTAAGATTCAAACTGTTTTGTATATAGCTGAAAGTAATAAATAAGAGAATGGATGGATGATGGAATTGGTAGTAAATAACTGCAATGTGGTTTGTAGTTCCCATGTCTCCATGATGACTTGTACTGGCCTCAGTATCGTTGAGGAGACTGAGCTTCTGCTCAAAGGGCAACATCCCTGTGGTTCTCACCTCTAGAGCGTAGCGCTCCCTAATGACCTTTTCCAGGTCACTGGAATGAGAGGGAAACGCTGGTAGCAGAAAGCAATGGCTCCCTTCCTATGAGAATTCTCAGGCATTAGACATTGATTTCTGTTTCTCAGAATTATTAGGAAGAAATAGTGTAAGAATTTCTCTCAGAATTTCAATCCTTTTTCAGAATCCATTAGTCTCCCATCCTGTATTTTGTTATTTTGTTGTTGTTTATGTGCATACATTCACTGTAAGCCACTATGTGCCTATGATTATGGGGGGCTTGCAGGTTATCCAGGTGGGTCCCTTTTGCTGCCGTTTCACATTTTTCTTCTTCTAGGATTGTAAAATGCCTTGTATGGCCCATGGTGCACTATCTAGTTTCTTCACTTAGCCCCACATTCGCAGTTTCTGTTAACATACACACAGTTGCAGGGACAGTCAGAATCCAACCTATATGCTGTGAGCCACCAAGGCGTGTTTATGTCTAAAAGTAGGGACTACATTTTGTTTTACTAAGAAAGGAGGCAGAAAAAAACGGAAGAACAGAAAAGACAAGCAGTAGGAGCGACAGTATGCAGGCCTTCCTGTGCTTACTTGCCCTCTAGGGTCCCTAGTCAAGGCTTACGCTTAGAAAGCAGGCCAGTCAGGGAGAGACGTGGGAAGAGATGTGGGGACAACGCTATACACGGACAGCTTTGTCGGTGCTGCTCCACTGGCCACTTGCTCAATGTGCTGGCTGGGGTGGGGGCTGGGTGTGGTGGGGGCACTCCATACCACTTGTTTAAAGGACAAGGGTGTCTGGTTAGACTGAGCATCTGGAGGCTTATCTCACCACAGCCCCAGCTGTGGGCAGGGTTGATGTGACCTGACCCTGGTGGTCAGACATTCCATACAAGTTTCAGAAGTTCTTACTCTTTTTGCCAAAAGAAAAAAGACAAACTTTTCCAAAAGAGCTGGTTTGACTCTTTTCTGAGATAATCATAAAGAATAACAAAACAAAAACAAAGACAAAAAAACCCCTCCAAACCCTTTGATTTTCTTTTGTGTCTATTTTGCAATAGGAGAAAAGGAAATCATTGTATGTGTGACTTGGGGGTAAAGCAGAAGTGTGATGCACAGGCCTAGGATTCATCATCCTGTCCTCAGAGAAACCAGATCAGAATGCGGCGGCCCATTTGGTGATGGCTGGGGCTACTTGGGGCGATCCAGCCTGCCTGGGTTTGTGAATGACTTAGTTAATCCACAGTCTTCTTCTCTGCCCAACTAAATCTCATTCTCATTCCTTCAAAAGAAGTCACCACTTTTATGAAGACTTCTTAGACTATACCAGCTTATAAGGATCTCTCCTATCTAAATTTCCTATTCTCCCAATTGGTATCATGCACGTACATATTGTTTCTTAGAAACGAGGCTTGCCTTCACAGCTCTACTATAATCATCTCAGTGGCAGGGATCAAATCTCCTATTTTATATCTTTCCCCCCATAAAGCATAGCAACAGTGCTGAGCAAATAGTGGGTCTCAATAAATACTTGGAGGGGTTGAAAATTCAAAGCTTCTGCCATACCACTTATATGAGGTACTCAGTATAGTCAAATTCACAAGGACAGAAAGTAGAAGGGTGGCTGCCAGGGGTGAGGGCAGGGGTGGGGGAATCGGGAGTCAGTGTTTCATGGATTTCAGAGTTTCAGTTTGGGAAGATGAAAAAGTTCAGGAGATGGACGGTGGTGATACTAGTTGTACAACAATGCGAATGTACTTAATGCCACCAAAGTGTATGCTTTAAAAGGGTTAAAATGGTAACTGTCATGTATATTTTATCACAGCAGTAAATACGTTTTTAAAAAGGCACGGTAGTGTAGAAAGCAGAAGTTCTTCCCTAATTCTATACTCAGCTGCTCTACCCGGTACCTGTGTAGCAAATCACTATCTGTGTGTGAGTGAAATCTCCAGGTCGATGGGCTTTCTGGGAAGCTCCAGATACTGGGGTTCCACTTCCTACTGGCTAGCTCCAAAACATGGGCACATCTGCGTCAGGCTTTTAATTTAGATTTCTTTTTGTAGTTGGTGCCTGCGTTAGAATGGTTTGGAAGGAGCCCAGGTCTAGACCAAGCAGTTTTATAGTTGTCCTCAGAGTCATGAGAAGAGGCTAGTGACGTGTGCATGTGGGCAAATTACTTAAGATCTCAAAAAAAAAATAAAAAAAATGAGCCTCCAATTTTGTTTGGTTTTGTTTCTCATCTGTAAAATGGGGATAACAATATATAGCACCTTCCTCCATAGGGTTGTTGTGAGAATTAAATGAGACAGATTTTGTGAAATGCCTCACAGGGTACCTGAGACAGAATAGAAGCTGGAAAGTATGGCTAATTGTTTTTAAATGGCAGCTGAGAGTTCTTTGGTCTTGTGACTTCAGTTTGGCTTTGAGAAGAATGAAAGTGGACCATAGTTCCTGGCAGACCAATCATGCCTTGTTTAGGACTTGTGATCTCACCAAACCCCTGGAGGGGACCAGGTTGGTGGCTGGAGGAACAACCTGACTGGGAGAGTGAAAGGCTCAAGGGCTTTCTCACAGACCAACTTGCCTCACTCAACCAGGACATAGCTCCGGCAGCTGCTGGGCTCACGTGTTCCCAGTTGTATTCTATTTCTTTAGTTTAAGTTCAAGAAATCCTGGGAAAGGACTCAGAGACCCACCTTGCCTGGCTGACCCACTGATGAGGTCAGGACGCCAGGTTTGGCTGCTCACACTGGATCAGGAGGTTCGAGTGGTAGAGGGCAGTTTTCAAAATGAAGAGGAATGCTGCCTCCGGAAAAAAACGAGTGTTGAGCAAAGACAAATGAGGTGTTCACCCCACACTAAACTTTGTGCTCTGGGTGAGCCGACATAAAATCAGCCATGGGCCCCACCCTCAAGGATCTTGTTCTTTAGGGACTCATGGCCTACATGCCATGATAGTCTGTTTTCAAAGAATAGTTGCCTTGTGTTTCTTCTTTTCAGAGAGTTGAGCCCATTGATCTTCAGGTTTCTTCACGTTGGCATCAAACATTATTTGACCTTGGTTTAATGTGAGGAGAACTTTTAAGGTTGTAAAAATGAAAATGCTTGGTGAAAAATATTTCAAATAAACTCAAGGCCACATTAACATTTAATGTGAACTTCCAAACAGAAGCTATTTTTATATTGCTATTTACTAGTATGATCTACTGCAGTTATTTCCCTCATGACTCAATATGATGGGATATTTTTCCCCTTTCTTCAAATAGTTCTCCATTTCAATGTGACACAAAGTTCCTACTTTCCCCATAAATTACATATTTATAGCTCGTGAGAATTGCTGGAATGCTGTGTCTCTTAAAAGTACTTCTCCGCATTTGAATTATAGAGAAGATGACTTAATAGGTTTCTGAACTTGGGGTGTTTTTGATGTAGCTGGAATAGAGGGAACAGGACTCTGTGTTCTGGGCCTGAGTCCTTTGTTCTGAACGCTGTCCTCTGAGCCTGCTCACAACTGTGTGCCCTTCCCCAGGGTGAGGAGGGGAACGACAGGCATGAGCAATCGGGAGCAGAGCTAGTTCACCAGCGGAGGCAGTGTGGCCTGTGAGAACAGGGCAAATCCTATGCTTGGGATCAGCTCTGCCATATACTAGCTCCGAAAGCTTAGGATGGTTTCTTAGCCTCTCTGCTGCTTTTGCTTGTTCCTCTCTAAACTGGCATAACAGGAGTCACACTGAGGGTTAGGATAAGAATTGAAAAAGGTAACGTGGAAAACTCTCAGCATAGGGTTTGGCACAGAGGGAGTCATCAGTAAATGATGGTTATTGCTCCTGAGTGAGTTACAAAGCGGGACCAGGGTATATTCTCTTCCTCGCACCCTTCTCCTTCTAGTTTACTCCTTTGGGAAGCCTGGAGGCCTCCTTCTGAGACCAGCGGAGTTTTCTACTCAGGAAGCAGCACCCTTCATTTTTCTCAGAAAAATGAGTGACATCCAAGGGTTGAGGGGGGCACAGAGTAGGCCTTATTCCTGCCTCTGGTCCAGACCTATGCTGGAGTTCATATGGGGCTACTCCTTTCAGCCACAGTAAGAGGCCATGTGAGGGCCTGGGAGCCACCTACATGTTTACCTGGGGTTGGGGGGTCCTCAGTAAAGTAGTTGCTGCCTTTACAACCCTACACCCTAGGTGACAGTGGGCAGCTGGTTGAGCATTTGGGGACTTGTTTTTTGTTGTTGTTTTTTCAAAATGAGTGTTACAGTCTAATTTATATATAACAAAATGCTTTCATTTTGAATGCACAGTTAGATGAGTTTTGAAAAATGTACGTAGCCATGTAAACACCACCTCAATCCAGATACAGAATATTTCCATAACCCCCCAAAGCTTCCTTATACCCTGTTCAATTAACATCCACTTCTTCCCACCCCTAGGCATCCACTGATGTGCCTTCTGTCACTCTAGAAAAGTTTGAATTTTCTAGAATTTCATATAAATGGAATGTGTCAGGCATTTCTCATAGTGCTTTTGTTGTATGTATCAGTGTGTTCTTCCTTTTTATTGCTGAGTTTTATTCCATTATATAAAATACCACAATTTGTTTATCCATTCCCCTGTTGGACATTCATTCAGGTTGTTTCTGGTCTCCATATATATATACATTTATGTACAAGTCTTTGTGTGGATATGTTTTAATTTCTTTTGGATAAATACCTGAAATGGAATTGCTGGGTAATATGGTAAGTATATGTTTAAATTTATGAAAACTGCCACAATGTTTTCCAAAGTAGCAGTAACATTTTATACTCCTACTTGGCAATGTATGAGAGTGTCAGGTGTCCGCATGCTCACCGATGTTTACTTGTTGTCCGTCTCGTTCATTTTGGTCATTCTAGTGGGTGTGAAGTGGTATCTCATTCTGGTTTTAATTTGCATTTTCCTAATGGCTAATGATGTTGAGGTCTTTCAGTGTGTTTTTGGTCATTCATTTTGTAAAGTGTCTTTTTAAATATTTTTCCTATATTTTATTGGATTCTGTCTTTATGGTTGAGTTGTATTAGTTCTTTGTATAGTCTGTATAAAGTTCTTTGTCAGATACATGTACTGCAAATTCTTTCTCCCATTTTGTGGCATCATTTTCATTTTCCTAGTAGTGTTTTTTGATGAGCAGAAATATTAACTTTGTGAAAGCCCAGTTTACCAATTAAATCTTTAATGGTTTGTAGTTTTAATGTTCTGTTTCAGAAGTATTTGCCTATATCAAAGTTGCAAAGATTTTCTCTTAGGTTATTTTCTAGGAGTTTTATAGTTTTCACTTTTACATGTTGTCTATTATTATATATTTTGAGTTATTTATTGAGTATGCTATGAGGCAACGGTCAGTACTTATATTTTTTGAAATGGATATCTAATTGTTCCAGCACCATTTGTTGAAGCTTCCTTTTTGCCCATTGAAATGCCTTGGCATCTTTACTGCAAATCACTTGACCATATATTTGTGAGTCTATTTCTGGACTATCTCTGTCCCATTGATATACATGTCTGTCCTTTTGCCATTATCACACTGTCTTGATTACTATAGTTTTATAGAAAGTCTTGAAAAATCTTTGGTTATTGTAGGTCATTTTCATTTCCATAAAATGTTTAAAATCAGCTTGTCAAGTTAAAAAAATCTGGAATTTTGATTGAGATTGTGTTCAGTTTGTGAATCAATTTGGGGGAGAATTGCCACCTGTGTAAAAACTTGCGCATAGGTTTCATTTTCCAAGTGTTCATTGCTGGTATATAGAAATATGGTTGAGTTTATATAGTTATCTTATATCTTTTTTTTCCTTTTAATTAAAATGTATCTGGGTGACAATTGTTAGTAAAGTTACATAGATTTCAGGTATACAATTCTGTAATACATCATCTACATATCACATTGTGTGTTCACCACCCAGAGTCAGTTCTCCTTCCATCACCATATATTTGATCCCCTTTACCCTCATCTACTATACCCCCTCCCCCTTTACCCTCTGGTAACCACTGAACTATTTTCTGTGTCTATGAGTTTTTGTTTCTTTGTTTGTCTTGTACCTTTGTTACTTTCAGTTTTGTATCCCACATATCAGTGAAGTCCTATGATTCTCAACTTTTTCTGTCTGACTTATTTTGCTTAGCATCCATGTTGTCACAAATAGCACTCTTTCATCTTTTCTTATGGCAGAGTAGCTTACCTTGTATCTTATGACCTTGCTAAATTCAACTTAGTTCCAGTAGCATTGTGTGTGTGTGTGAGCATAGATTCCTTAGGATTTTCTAATACAATGTTATCTGTGAAAAAAGATAGTTTTATTTCCTAACCAAAAACTATGCCTTTTCTTTCTTTTTCATACCTTTGTTGTTGTTGTTGTTGTTGTTTTTGGCTTTCTTGCAATGATTAGAACTTCTACTACAGTATTAGATAGAAGTTATGCGAGAAGGCATCCTCGCCTTGTTCACCATCCTAGGGAGTATTCAGTCTTTTCTCCATTAAGTATGATGTTAGCTGTAGGTTCTTTGTAGATACCCTAAAATGTAGTCTGCTTTGAATTGTTACCTTGTTCTGTCAATTCTAAACAATGTCAGTGATAAAGTACTGCCCCCAAATTATCTTTTGCTGGTCTAAGTTCCAAACAATTGCTAAAGTTACTGTTAAATTTTATTTTTATATATATGTAATCTTCAAATTTATACATTTGTATCAGTTACCCCTTAGTAGTTATATTTTACATGGATATTAAAAGAATGCTTAGTTATACAGCTGTGCTCCTGTTACCCGCACCCCCCACTGACTCCACTGCATGCATTTTTTGGAGAATAAATTTGTAACAGATTGAAGTCATTGCAGCTTTCTTCAGGGGCAGTTTGTGCCTCCAACCCCTGGGCTACACATATTCCTGCATTTACACTGCAGAGTCCAAATAAAGAATTATAGCACAGTGAATGCAAACAGAATTTACTTACTTCAGTTCTATTGTCTATATGACTACTGTAGTTTTTGTATTTAAAATTTAAAACAGTGAAACTGTGAGATGTCATATTTTTGTTTGGTAAGGGCAGATCTAATTCATACATGAAATATATTACTGATTTGAGTAATATCCTTAAAATTGAGGTTTATTCATATTATTGCTATTCTTGTTATTTAATTGTAATATTCATTTTTATGACAGACCAATATGCAGGTTTAAGTTTTTCCCATTAAGTGGAATAAAAAAATCAATCACTATTTTTGCAGATTTGTATTGAAATACCTTATTTTTTATTTTTTACTTTTTGCTTTTTAAACATTAGTTTCAGGTATACAAAAGAACGTAGTGATTAGATATTTATATACCTCACAAAACTGATAACCCCAGTAAGTCTGTTACCCATAGTTATTTCAATATTATTGACTACCGTGTTTCCCCGAAAATAAGACCTAGCCAGACAGTCACCTCTAAGGCATCTTTTGGAGCAAAAATTAATATAAGACCCGGTCTTATTTTACTATAAGACCCGGTGTTATATAATATAATATAATATAGTATAGTATAGTATAGTATAGTATAGTATAGTATAGTATAGTATAATATAATATAATATAATGTAGTATAATACCAGGTCTTATATTATTTTTTGCTCCAAAAGGCACATTAGAGCTGATTATCCAGCTAGGTCTTATTTTCAGGGAAACACAGTATATTCCCTATGCTCTACTTTACATCCCTGTGACTATTTTTTTAAATTATAGTTGACATTCAATATTATTTTGTATTAGTTTTAGGTGTACAGTGTAGAGGTAAGACATTTAGGTGTACAGTGTAGAGGTGTACAGTGTAGGTGTACAGTGTAGAGGTTAGACATAATTTATGAAGTGATCCCCCCATAAGTCTAGTACCCATCTGACATTATACATGGTTATTACAATACTATTGACTATATTTTCTATACTGTACTTTACATCCCCATGACTATTTTGTGGCTACCAATTTGTACTTCTTAATCCTATTTCACCTTTCTCATCCAACCCCCTTCGTATCTAGTAACCATCAGTTTGTTCTCTGTATCTATGAATCTATTTCTATTTTGTTTGTTCGTTTATTCTGTTCTTTAGATTCCACGTATAAGTGGGATCATACAGTATTTGTCTTTCTCAGTCTGACTTATTTCACTAAGCATAATACCCTCTAGGTCCATCCACGTTGTTGCATTTACTTTTCTTTTTTTTACCAGTTTCAGGTGTACAAAACAATGTAATACACGTTTATACCCCTCACAAAGTGATAACTCCCCTCCCCCAATCCACTACCCCTCTTGACATCGTATGTAGCTGCTACAATTCCATTGATGCTATTCCCTATGCTGTACTCCACATCCTGTGACTATATAGTATATATAAAATTATAGTTGACATTCATTATTATTCAGCTTCAGCTTCAGGTGTACACTGCAGTGGTCAGGCATCTACACTGTCAATGAAGTGGTCTCCCTAATAAGACATGTGCCCATCTGACACCCTACAAAATCTTCACAACAATATTGATTATATTCCCCAAACTGTCTTTCATATCCCCATGGCAATCTTGTGGTTACCAATTTGTGCTTTCTAATCCCCTCACCTTCTCCTTCATCCCCCCCGCCCCGCCCCCCCCAACTAGCAACCCTCAGTTTTTGCTCTAGATCTCTGAGACTGTTTCTGAAGTTGCATTTACTTTTATTTTACTGGCAAAATTATATGCACAAAGTTCCACAAAAGAAAACTTGATCATCAGCAATTTCTAGTCACCATTATTTTTCATTTCAGTTCACGGTTATTCAGGACAATAATTTTAGCATAGAGGAGGGGGATTTGCTCCACTGTTGCGTGTGTTAGCTACACCCCTGTGAGAGGAGCCTGGGCAGGACCAGCCCGAGGCAGTTGTCAGCCTGCAGGCCACCCTGAGAATCAGAGTCCAGTGTGGTTGGTTGGTTGTGATTTATTTGTATCCTGGGGAGCGTTTTGAGTTTGTTGTAAGGCAGAGACACAGATAAGACAGACAGATTAACAATTAAGAGCTGTTAAACGATTTTGTCAAGTCCTAGTGGAAAACCCTGGACTGAGAGTCAGAACTCTCAGCCCGTCACCATATCATCTGCTTTTCACCTCTCTGCGGTCGAATGAGGCAATGTCAATGATTTCTTCTGGCTCTGAAATTCTGTGATTTTCTTATCTCACTACAAAATATAAGGGCTGTTATTCCTGTCGTTTGTATTAATGAACAAAGAAGAGGCCCTGGAGGCTTTGACCAATGGGTCAGGAAGGACAGCAAAGCAGTTAGATGTTTAAACTTTTTCTAAAGGCCAACTGAAGAGTCTTGTCCTCCATTCTGTCAATGATGTTCCCTCCTGTCACTGGTGGTGACCTTGCAGCTCATCCCCAGGACTGGGGGTCCTTATGAAGTTAAACTGCAGAGGGTAGACTCCAGTGGCAGCTAACCCATGGTATGCCTGCCCCTGACGCTTCTCCTGGGTGCTTAGCTCAGACCTACTGTCGTGCGGGGCGTCCGGCGGGGTCTCTGCTCCCGCTCCCCACAAGAGAACGCAGGATATGGTGAGGCCAAAAAGGAACACCCACGGAGCCATAGGTAGGGGAGTCATACCACTATATTCTCGCTCGCGGCTGGTTTGGAGAAACAAAACAGAAGTCACACAATTCTCAACCCTCATTGCGCCGCTTGCAGGCTCAGCCACCATCTTCTTGCTAGCCCCCATTTTTTTTGCTAGTGTAGCCACAGCAGTTATATTAGTGGCCAATGGCTCACTAGTTACAGCTGACGGCCAACTAGCCACAGCTGATGGCCATCCAATCACAGTTGATGGCCATTTACTACCTGAGCCAACACCTTTCTATGTGAGGCCGAGAGCCTGGAAACTGCTTTTTGGGGCTCTGTCCCCACACCTACACAGAAGTTGAAAGAATTTTATAGTCGAAACCTATATATCCACTGCCAGGATTGGACAATTAATATTTTATCACATGTCTATTCACTTATCTGTCCCTCTGTCCATCCAATCCATTGCATTTCAATGTAATTTTCAGACAACAGAACAATTCTTTTAGCATGTATATCATTAACTAGAATTCAGCATATGCTCTAGATTTCCCTTAGTCTCAGCCAATCCTTTCGCTGATCTAGGCTGCTTTCCTGATGGATGACTTAGACCTTTATCTCTTTGAGGTCTGAGCCTTTGGTTGTCTTTGTAAGGCCATGGTTGCTGCAGTTGCCCATTTCATCATCGCCCGTCACAGAATCATTAGTTGATGTCCCAGTGAACCTCCTGTGTGCCAGACATACTCCTCCCTGCACACATTATTTAACAGCAGCCTTAGTTCTTCATGATAATCAGAGTCAATTATTCTTGCCAGTATAGTAACATCTTTCTTTGCTTGCTGGTCTACTGCCATGAGGAGCCCAAAGTTAACAAGTAGTAGTCATATATCAAGTTTGGTGGAAGCCCCACCTTTTCCCCTAATGGAAATAGTCTCCGACCTGAAGGTAGGATGATTAATTCAGTAGAATCTAAGATTGTGGGGATGGGAAACACACATTTTTAATTGGACCAGGAGGAGTGATGGGGGGCAATCCTACTTTCACCTCATATTTCCAGGACTAATGTTGCTAGACACTGGGACATGGCACCATATACCAGCCATTGCTTTTATATATATACACATATAGTATTTTGGAGGACAGTGTGCTAACAACAGGATGTCCCTGAGATGACACTTTAGCTGAGTTATTAAAATGATTTCCAAAAACTTCTGCTTCCAGCCAAGAAGGAGTAAGTCTGTCTGGAAATACCTTTTGAACGTAAGCAACTAGAGAAGTAAAGTATAGTAAACAATTATTTTCAAATAGTGGACAAGATTCAAACAAGATTGGATCCCTAGAAAAGGAAAACAAGTGGAATGAGACCTACCGTGGCATAGACACTCTGCTTGCAGGTAGCTCCAGACTGTGATTCAGGGAAAAGAAACCATACAAAGTGTGCAATCTCACTAAATTAAGTAAGGTATTGTAGTCTACGAAGACCAAGGTAACTATAATTTGCATGGCAGAGTACCTGAGAGAGCTACAGCAAAAGAGCTCAAGAAATCATTGCAGGAATTCCCTTGGGTCTTTGTATGAGTACCAATGTACTCAGGAATAGGGTAAAATTCCAGAACAATTTCTGAGGAAAGAACAGTTATGCTTAAGTTGTAAGACATACAATAAATAGAGTTCACACAGTGCTGGAAATGATTTGAGTTTCCTCCAGCCAGAGTAAACAAGATATTGTTAAATGAACATGAAATTCGATAGAAATCATAGAAAGACAACACTTTGAAGTGGGGCTAAGTTCTCTTTCAAATAAATGCTATCCTAGACCACACTAGAAGAGCCAAAAACATACCTCAAAGGGTTACAACTAATCTTCAAGGAGAAGGCCAACAGAAGAAGCCCAATACTTGTTAAAGATATACTGCAAAGTCCACACAACAGTATGAAATTTATAATATCCAGAATCCAACATAAAATTAGTAGATGTCTGAAGAATCAGGAAAATATAAACAATAATGAAGAGAAAAATTAGTCACAAGCCCCACATTCAGAAATGACAGAGACAATGGGATTAGCTGACAAGAATGCTCATAACACCTATTAGAAATACACTCCATAGTCTCAAGGATGAAGGAAGAACATGAAAATTATGAGATGAGAAATGGGAGATTTAAAAAGGACTCAACTCAAACTTCTAGAGATAAAAACAAAATGTCCAAAATTAAAAACACATTGGATGGGTATCATAGATTAGACACTAAAGAAGAAAAGAACAGTGAACATAAAGACATAGAAAAAGGAACTATCTGCATTGATGCACACAGAGAAAAGACTGAAAAAACAAAACATTTGTGAGCTATGGAGTAATATCAGATGGTCTGCCATAAGTGCATTGGAAGTATCAGAAGGAAAGGAGAGAGAGAAGGGATCAGAAAACATTTTTGAAGAAGTCATAGTAAAAAATTCCTAAAATTTTCACACTCATTAGGATGCCA
The DNA here is from genome assembly GCF_057876585.1 of Rhinolophus sinicus. Lineage (NCBI taxonomy): Eukaryota > Metazoa > Chordata > Mammalia > Chiroptera > Rhinolophidae > Rhinolophus > Rhinolophus sinicus. The sequence goes on from NC_142503.1 coordinate 49,344,569, forward strand.
TTATTATTATTATTATTATTATTATTATTATTATTATTATTTTACCATAAATGTAATAGTTTATTTTGGGGCTTCAATACCATTATTTTTTTAAAAAGGAAAAGTAACAAATGTTGGTGATGTAGAAAAATTGGAACTCTTGTACTTTGCTGGTGGGAATGTAAACTGGTGCAGCTGCTGTAGAAAACAGTTTGGTGATTCCTCAAAAAGTTGAACAGAGTTACCATATGATCCAGCAATCCCACTTCTAGGTATATAACCCAAAGAACTGAAAGCAGGGACTCAAACAGGTACTTGTGTGCCAAATGTTCATAGAAGCCTTGTTCACAAAAGCCAAAAGGTGGAGACAACCCAAATGTCAGTCAATAGATGGATAGTTAACAAAAATGTGATATATACAGACAGTGGAAAATTATTCATCGTTTTAAAGGCATGAAATTCTGAAATTTGCTAAAACGTGGATGAACCTTGAAAACATTATGCTATGAGAAATAAAACCGATATAAAAGGAAAAATATTGTTTGGTTCCACTAATCATAGTAATGAGGTACCTAAACTAGGTAAATTCATAGAGACAGTGGAATAGAGGTTACCAGGCCCTGGAGGAAGGGGGAAACAGGGGTTACTCTTTAGTGGGGACAGAGTTTCAGTTTGGGAAGACGAAACAGTTCTGGGGATGGATGGTGGTGATGGTTGCCCAACAATGTAAATATACTTAATGCCATTGAATAATACACTTAAATGGTTAAAATGGTTAATTTTAGTATGTATATTTTACCACAATAAAAAAAAATTTATGTTAGTCACCACTGTTCAAGGATAAACCATGCTTTATTTGCAAATATGGGTCCTTCAATGATGATGACAAAAATCAAAGAGCTTGATGGAATTCAGTTATACAAAGTGGCTTCTATGTGTGTGTTTCCTGTAAACTTTTAGCAACATAAATGCTTGTCGAAATTTAAATTACATTTTGTCTGTATTCCTAGTGAATATTTTCTACAATCTTTTATAAATAACTAATCAAAAGAAAAAGTAAGTCTACTCTAATATTTCCACTTGCCTGAGCTTTCTGACTCCTCCCTCAGAGCCACGCCAGGGAAGTTCCAGCCACTGAGCTTTATTTATTGAAGGCCATTATTTTGTCCAAGCCTCGACAAACCATTTTTGCAGTGGATGGCTCCCGGTGTCCTTGCCAGGACAGTTTAAATCAAGGAAGAGCAGCCCCATGTCAATAGATTCTCTGCTACCCACTCACCAACCCTGGTCCAACACCCTCAAGGTCCCATTAGCATGTCAAGTTCCTGCCTGTAAGGATTAGCCAGGGCCTTTGATTCCTTCAGCAAACTATTTCCTACTGGAGCAGGGATATATTTTCCCCTCCTGCTTGAGCCAAAACTCGGCTCTAGTTATCCTGGAGACAGTGAGTGGGGGTTGGAGAGGACCCTGGGGAGGACAGAGTCACAATGCAAGGCAAGATTCAGGAGAGGTCCCCGGGCAGGGTGACGCTGTTCTCTTCCAGGCAGGGAAAGAAGGCTGGTTCTGCTCTTAGCGGATTAAAATCAATGTAGTGACTCAATAGTCTCAGACTCGTCTACCCTACCCCAGGTCTTAAGATCTTGCATTTTTCCTATAAGGACCCTCACTTTGAGATAGGAGACCTGTTGAGACTTTGAATTTTCTCCTTTTGTCATTGATACCTTATGACTAAATTATTGGTTTAATGTTCAAGATAGTGTTCCTTGCACCTGCAGGAGATAAAGTTTTTTAAACAGTGTCATGGGGACCTTGAAAAGTTCACAGTGTGCTTCAGTTGATTGTTGGCTACCCTGAATCTGTCACTTTCTTTTTTTTTTTTTTAAACTTCCAAAGCAGTTCACAAAAGCCTGTGAATTCCCCATTCCTTATTATCGTTGCCTCCGTATTATCCAAGTGCACTGCTACCACCTACCCCAGAGCTTCTCCCTTTCACATGTGCCTCCTCCCTGGTGAGAGCCGACTGTGTTGCTGCGGGATCTGTACTTACTACCAGCAAGGAGGTCCTTATTTCTGTCCAGCTACAACATCCCATCCAAAGGGATCCTTAAAAGTAGTAATTGCTCAAATTTCTAGATGGTGCACGTGTGACCGCCAGGCCACTTTCCACAGACATCACAGATCTTGGTGTCTGAGAAACCCTGGAGCAAAGTCGAGAGGTCCATACTGTGCTATTAGATTACACCTTGGTGGTGCTGGTCCAAGCCTACATGGAACTGGTGGCCTGCAGCAGTGGCTGGAGTAAGTGGCAGGACCAGGACGAGAAATGATGCTTGGGAGTCTGGTGCCCTGGAGGCTCTGCCTCTAGCCAAGTTTTAGTACACAAAACATTGGCAGCTCCTTCCTGGCATTTACTTTGGCCAAGGTAAATTGGAGGTCCATTCCTACGTGCACTGGAGCAGGACTAGGTCAAAGTCTGTTCACCTAATCAGTTTCCTGACTACTCTTTCACCTGTGTGGTTCCAGTAATTAGGTTTGGTCTGAGTCTGAGGGCCATGATCACAAGTCCATTTCTCAGTGGATGAAAGGAAAAACCAGGCCAGAGAGTCCACAACTTATTAACATCCTTGTCGTCAGCCAGATATTAACCCGATGGTCTTTATTCACCAACATAAATTGGAACACAGTTTTCGGTGTCAAAACTCTGTCTGAATAGTTTATTTCCCTGCTCAGTTATTAGATATATAACCTGTTATATGATCTAATACATCCACATAAGAAATTACCAATATTTTCCCAACCAGTTTATTAGTGATGTTACCTTCTGATTTAAAACTTATTTTCAGTTTGGGGAAAAGGAAGACAGATTCAATTAGTAGACTGTCAACATTCTTTTAAAAAGTTACAATGCTTAAAGATCTTTCAAAACATTTTATTATGGAAAATTTTAAACATACACATAGTAGAAAGAATAGAGTAATGAATCCCCACGTACCCACCAGCCAGCTCTTGGGGAATCTTTACCAAGACCTCAAAAGCATCTAGAATTTTAGGCACACTGTGCAGGCAGCCAGGTTGGCTGTCGCATGAGAAGAGTGTTTTTCTCACTATGCCCATCACCACTTGAGTGAGTGATCCCCATGGTGCACCCCGAAAAGCATTTTTTCCCTTCCAGTGCGTTTCTTTGCTGGGGTTCTCCTGAACCACAGGGGGTCAAGGGCAGAGACGAGAAAGGGTCTAGCTGTGCCCACCAGAGGGAGCAGTGTCCTGATTCTCTATCACTCGCTGTGAATTGGTGACGATGCTTTTCAGAGTTTTATTTAGCTCTGTTCTTCTCCTGGTGTGGAATGCCATTCGTTTTTCTAGGACCGTGGGCTACGGTCTGTGACCTTCACACAGGCTCCAGCACTGCTGTCTGTCATATTTCACAGTAAATGACTTGGCATAACGTCACCGACCTTACTTGGACACTGTTCGACTCTTATGTTTCGATCGGTCTAGGCTGCTCACTGTTTTCCATCTTGGTTCAGGGAAACCAGAAAAAAAATTGCCTTGAAATTGAATTTTTTTAGTATGTTTTTCTAATGAAACTCTGTGATGGCCTTGATTATGTTTTTCCAAATCTCCTTTCATCTCAGTCTGTTTTTCACACTGAGACGCAGTTGTTTTTCACAGTCTGGAGCACAGAAAAATGTGAACTGTAGTCTATGCTGATCAGAACCCATATTGCCCACTGGGCATATTTTGGGCACTGCATTTGAAAGGATATGTGGGCAAACTGGAGTGCGTGAGGGGGAGAGCTAACAGGTTGGTCTGGGAGCAATATATAATGAACAATTGACCATGCTGAAAAGAAGACGTGGGAGACAGCAGCTATCTGCAAAAGCTGTACTGAAATCTAGTTATGACCAGTGGGGGGAAGTGAGAGTAAGGCCAATTTCAGCTTATAAGATTAGGTTAGAAATGTTCAGCATTTAAACTAGATATCTCATAAGGAAGTGAATTCTCCTCTCTAGGAGTCAGATAAATGCATCTCAGGTGTGTACTTATAGAGGGGGTTCCCAATAATAGTAGCAAACCTGTCTAGAGCACTTATTTTGTGCCAAGTACTATTCAAAGCACCTTTCCTATGTTACTACAGTAGTCCCCCTTATCTGCCGTTTCTTTTTCTGTGGTTTCAGTTATCTCCTATGGTCTGAAAATATTAAATGGAAAATTCCAGCAATAAATAATTTATAAGTTTTAAATTGCACTCCATTCTGAGTAGCATGATGAGATCTCATGCTGTCTAGATCCATCCTGCTTAGGGCAGGAATCATCTCTGCGTCCCGCATATCCGTGTTGTACACGCCCATTAGTCAGGTCAGAGCTGCCATCTTGGTTATCAGATCGACTGTCGTGCTATTGCAGTGCTTGTGTTCAGGTAACCCTTACTTTACTTAATAATGGCCCCAAAGCGCAAGAGAAGTGGTGGTGGCAATTCAGAGATGCCAAAGAGAAGCCGTAAAGTGCTTCCTTCAAGTGAAAAGGCGAGTGTACAGCACAGTAAGATATTCTGAGAGAGTGAAACCACATTCACATAATTTCATTACCGTCTTATAATGATTCTACTTTATTATTAGTTATTGTTATTAATCTCTTATTGTGCCTAATTTGTAAATTAAACTTTATTATAGGTACGTATGTATAGGAAAATACATAGTATATAGGGTTCAGTACTATTCGGGATTTCAGGCATCCCCTGAGGGTCTTGGACTGTAGCCCTCATGAATAAGGGGGGGCTGCTGTCATTTAATCCTCACAACAGCCTGATGACACAGGCATTTCAGATCCACAGGCGTTTATCCAAAAGCCGTAAGACCAGAAATGTTTTTAAATCTGGAGTTTAGAAAGGTACACGGCACATCCAGTTTATGTTAGAAAACATTCCCATGGGACTGTACTTTATAATCAAATACATTAATATTTCTGTGGTGAGCTAAATGAATTTTTACATTAAATGGAATCATTACCTTCACATGAATTGGGTTGGGTTTTGCTGCCAAATGAGTTTCAGATCAGTTCTTCCCACCAAATAAGTTTTGAAATAATTTTAGGTTTATGGATTCTGAATTGTGGGTAAGGGAATATGGACTCATTTTGCTATCCCTAGTTTACAAATTAAGAAACTGAGGCATAGAGATTAAATAACTTATTTAATGCCATACAGCTTCTACACAGATAGAAGCCAAGGTCAAGCCATGCTCTTAACCTCTACGTGTGCCGCCTCTCTCTATGGTCCGCCTCCTTTCCTTGAGGAGTTGGATAAATCCCCCAAGCGTCTCTTCCAACTCCATGAGTCTGATTTCCTGACCTCTGACTTCCACCAGCCTCAGGCTCTTCCCAGAGAGATACTAGGATCTCTTCACTGAGGCCAGGTTGAAATGACAGACATCTGGAGAACTTCTCTTTCTACTTCAAGTGCATTGTGTCTCGCAGGAGGCACTTTAGTGTAATTGCTCCCCACCTGCTAGGCAGAGCCAGCTGAAGATGAAATTGTGTCATCATGATTTGTCTTCAGTGACCTTTCCTTTTGTATTTTTCACCATCACCTATTCATACCCAGAACAACACCACATGAACCCCAAGGGTTCAGGTTTGCTCCTTTTACACCCATGTTTCAGAACTGATTTTCCCAGAAAAGGAGCTAATGCCTTTGAACTTTTCTTCCACCATCTAGAGATGTATTATGGAGTAGCAGAAAGAAATGGATTCAAACATTAAAATATCTGAATTTAAGTCTAGATGTGCAAACTTGGACAAAGCCAATTAACTTCATTTATCAGTTTGTAAAATGGGATAGATAATATTTATTTAGGGATGAATTCAGGTTTTAAAGCCTGAAGTTTACACTATTTGGGAGAGCCCTTTTTAAACAAAAGAGTACAAAATTGTGACTAGAAATTGGGTGGGTACAAAATGTATATTTATTTAGAAATAATGCTCATGGCCACATCAAAGGAAGTGAAATGAATTGGAAGTTAGAGTGGAAAGAAACAATCATCTTAACAATAGGCTGTTTTTTGTATAACTTACAAAAATGTATGACATGTGAACATATTGCTAGGGCCCCTTTCCGGAGTTAGGAAGTGGTGTTGCTCTGAGAAGTTCTAATTCCCAACCCTTTTTACCTGATGACTTTTCCACTTTGGAAGTGATCTAAAATTCCACAATAGGATATGTGGTAGATCAGATTATTGCTCAGAAAATTCACTGTTCTCTGTCCCCATTTATGTGGGTGGCGTGTACTCCCCTGCCCTTTGATGGCTAGGTCTGGCTGCTTGACTTACTTTGGCTAATGGGATATTAGCAGATAGGTTGCAAGCACAGGCTTAAAAAGCACTTGTGTGGTTGAACTTGCTATCTCGTGTTATGTCATTAGAAGCAGCAGAACATGTGGATGACCAGCCCACTGGTTCTTGGAGGAGGGTGAGTAATACAGCCAATCAGTCCTAGTAGAGCTCAACCTAAATCGGCAGAGCTTCCCAGCTGAGCCCAGCTGGTTATGCCAACCCTCAGCTGACTCACAGATCAATGATAATAAATTACTGTTATTTTAAGCCACTGACTTTTTGGATGTCTTTCATGTAATATTTTGTGACAATATCATTTGGTATAAGAAATTAGTATATAATTGGTAGTAGAAATTGCTATCAGTAGTGGGATATAGGTACAAGAAAAACAAAATGTAAATGGCATTGGTTTGGGCACTGAGTACGTAGCAGGTACAAGAAGGCTAAATAGGAGGCTGGAAAGAAAATGGACATCTGTGTTAAGTAGAGATGAAATATTTTATAACATTTGGTAACTTGGAAGTTAGAATATGTACCTAAAGTTACTTAGATTTGCACCAAGAGATCTTTTGACAAAATGATGAAAGTGTGAGCTAGTTGGATTTAGCTGCATATAACACTATAAGAAAGAGATGAGTTCATAAATGAACCAGCCAGTTTTCAAGGAAAATATAGATGGAACAGAGAGAGCCCAGGAATTCTGGGACTTGGCTGAGTTGAAAAATAAAACTTTTGCATCTTCAACTGGCTACTTAGTGGCAAGTCAACAACATTGGACCCCCTCTGTCCTGGAAGTCTCAGCAGTTCGTCTGCAGAGGGTTAGCTACCTGGGCTGGCTGTAGGTTTGCCTTTCCTACCCATAGAGCTGCAGCAAGCACCACTGTCTGGGGGCTCACGGAATGCCTGACCTATAGTCATGGAATCACACACAACATCGTTGTCAACCGGGGATCTGCTTCATACCAAAGGAGGTGTGAGAGTAGCCCATGCCCATGGGATCCACTGGTCATTTCACATACACATCATCTAGAAGGAGCCTGCCTCGTGAAGCACTGGAATGGTTATTAAGATACAATGGCAGCTCCAGCTTGAAGACAGTACTCTGACAGGACAGGTTGCCATCCTTCAGGAAGCACTGTACGCATTAAATTGGGCCCTTTATATGGTGCTGTGTCCTCAATAGGAAGAATACATGGGTTTGGGAACCAAAGGGTGGAAGCAGGAGTGGCCCCACATGTCATCATTCCCAATGACCTACTGGGGAACTTTGTATTTCTTCACAACTCTGCGCTCTGAGGGATTAGAGGTCCTGCTATCCACATGAGGTGAACTCTTGACAGAAGACACAGAAAGGGTCCCATTGAGCTATGGTGGCCACCAGGGTACTCGGATGTCTTATGGCCAGAGACCAGCAGGTGAAAAGAAGAGTCCTCGTCTTGGCAGAGATATTTGACCTTAACCAACAGGAGGAAGTTGGGCTGCTTTCACACAATGGGGGCAGAGGGAGATGTCTGTGGATCCCAGGTGGTCCTTACGGACATCTCTCTCTACACCTTTGCTCAAACTTTGGATGGATATGGACACAAATCCTGCCTGAAAAGAGTATGTTTACTAAGACCCCTCTAAAATGGAAGTTTGAGTCATACCACCAGGTAAGCTGCTAAGAACTGCAGAATCAATAGCTGAGTGGCAGGGGAATTTTGATTGGATAGTGCAGGTGGGAGAGGGTGAGTACCAGTTGTGATCTCAAGACAAATGGCAGCACCAGGGGCTACAGTTCTTCCCACTAACTTCCCTCTTGTTTCTACTCAGAAAGAGAGGCCCACAGGAACCATGGAGAATTGGATTTGTGCAGGGCATGAGATGACTTCCGGGTCATGGAGGTTAACTGCTTAGATGTCCCATTAAGATAATCTGCCATGGAAAGCAGCGTTAACAACCCAGCTAGCTGCCACACCTCTGGATCCAACACCAGGTGAACAAAGAGTCCATACTTCCGTTAGGCGACTTCCAGCCAGTAGCTGAAAAAGATGAGTAGGCCATAATGTGGGACTCCTCTAGTGAACAACCTTTGGCTCAGAGACTCCCTTTTGGTCCGGCTGAGATTTTCAGAACTGTGCTGTTGTCTGAAGCACTTCCTACTTAAGTCTCTCTTTTCTCATTTCACAGCTTTCAGAGCTGCATTCTGATCTGAAGCGTCTTCTCACTTACTCCTGCTCTCTCTCCCTTTATCCTTCACACGCATTTCCTCCAGTAAATCTCTTGCACATCTAATCTCATCTTGATACCTGCTCAGAGGATCTGTCCCATGAGTTTTCTGGCCATAGCATTTGATATGCTATGATTTGGTGAGGTTTTCATTCATTGTGCTGGACACTTGGGGGACCTTTTCAATTGAGAGACTCAACGCTTTCAGTTAGAATAAATTTTATTTCTTCTCTTAAAATCTTCTTTCTACATTACTCTTTCTGGAACACCTATCAGTTGGGTATTGGATCTCCAGGATCAAGCTTCTAATTTTCCTATCTTTTTAATTGCCCATATCTTTGTCTTTTTGTTACACTTTCTGGGAGACATCCTCAACTTTATTATGTAACATTTCTAGCAACTTTTACAATTTCAGCTCTTATTCTTAATTTCCAAGAGCTCATTCATATTTTTTAATTATTTGTTTTCTATAGTATCCTGTTTTTATTTCATGAATGTACTTTCTCTTCTTATCTATCTAAGGAGGTTATTTCTAGCTTTTTTGTCTTTGAAGTGTTCATTTACTCCCTGAATTGTCTCTCCTTCTTCTAAGTGGCCTTTTCTGTTTGTTTTTATTTGTTTGGTTTGGTTGGGTTGGGTTGGGTTTCTGTTTCAGCCTTTCAGGTAGGAAACTTTCCAAATAGCTACCGATTCTTGATTTTCTGTTCTTTTTTAAGAGTTAGGCACTAAATGGAAACTGTGTGAGCTTGGGGGCGTGGGAGAGGCTTGTCACACCCTGGCTACACTGCGGTGTGTATGACAATGAGCCACCTTTGTCAGTGGGGAAACTCAGATGTCAGTATCTACCCGACTTCTCTCTGGGACCATTAATGTCTGGAGAGAAGACTCTTCCAATGCCCTTCTTAAAGGGTATATGCCCGGCTGCTGGCATTTTTTGCAGCTGAGTTGAGGAGGACGTTTGCATCATTCAGTATTTTTACTCTGTAATCTAACCCCCACCATACTAAAATTTTTTGGGTTCATTCCCCCCCCCCAAATACAGAGGGTGCCAAAAAATGTATGCACATTTTAAGAAAGGAAAACTGTATTAAAATTATAATATTCAATATATACCGATAACAAAAGATGAATACAAGTCACATTGTCACTTCTGCAATTACAAGAGGCGCTCAAAGTGGTTACCATCAGCATCCAGACACTTCTGATTACGACAAACTACTGCTTGACCAAAGTTCACCAAAGTGTCCACTTGTATACGTTATGTTGGCACCCCTGGTATATACAGGGAAGGTTGTTTTTTTTTTAATCACTTTGGGCTGTGGGTGAGGACCAAATGCTCATTAAATAGATTTTGAACAAATCTCTCTATTTTCATTAGTTGCCTCACACCAACTAGTGTCTCAAAGCCTCAGCTTTTCAGGGGCTGGGCAGTGCAAACTAAGTTTGTTTCTTGGTGATTTCATCCTCTGGAGGGTCTTAAATTCTACCTTTCTGTATTCTCCTAAGGCCAGAATCTTCCAGTTACTTTCTGTCTTCATATGTTGTGATTTGAGAACCGAAGGGTCTACTGGTTTCGTCAATCCTGCATGTGTGTTTCTGTTTCTCATCTTACTTGTTGCTGAGAGGGGAAAGGAGGAAAAAAAAATGTCTTCCATCTTAAAACTGAAAGTCTCCCACGATCTTTTATCTTTTATCGTGTTAAAATAGTAAATGCCTAATTCCTAACCAGCTTATGTAGATGCCCCCAGGAGAGCCTGGCCTAGCAGGAGAGTGAAAGTCAACCGTGCAGGTAGACATGGATGCAGCTGGATTGAATGCCTAGAGCAGGAAGCATGATCGAGCTGAGAAAGAGCAGATTTCCAAATAGTTTGTTCAAAAATGGGATAAGAACTGTAATTGGGTTGAAGGTGGGCTCACTCCTATGTGGCAGATGGAACAGGTCCTAAATGCAGTAGTGTTGATGGGCTGGTGAAGGTCGAGTCAAGGTGGAAGCTGCTTCCTAGAGCTTCTGTCTGCCTCAGTCCTGCCTTGATGCCACCACCTTAGGGACGACTGCTTCCTGGTTCTCAGGGCCTTAACACAAAGTGAATAAGCACCAGTGGGCAGATGCAAGTCAGCAAGTACTGTCTGTGTGCCTGCAGGAAAGCCCTTCTCACCGAAATTTCAGAATGTCACACTCTTGCTCTAGCTGTGAGGTTCTGTCCACTTTGCCCTCACATTTTGCTGATCTGGTCCAATTTGGGCCTTTTTCTCCCTGCAGGAGTAAAATAGGGTCTGGTGGATGTGGGGTGGAGATTGGCCATCATGAAAGCAAAGGGGAGACTTCAAAGTTTGAGGTGACCAAGGGGGATGCCAAACCTCCAGAGAAAGCAGAGCAAAGGCAGAGATGCGTTGCCACCCCAGAAGTCATTAAAAATAAGAATAGTTGCCCAGGTAGCAGGAAAGATGCCTTCTACTTCCCTAGGACCTTAGGCTGCCTGTGCTGAGAGTGACCACATTTTCAAAACTGTGTGTCTGAGCATTTCGTCTGACAAGTCCAAGGGCACTCATGAGGGTGGGAGTCTGAATATCTGAACTAGATACCATCCTCGGAAATGTGGGGCCTGGGGATGGCCATCTTCTCAGCCCCTCTCATCGTGAAGCATTGCAGTGATTTCTAGTCTGTACCCTTCCCGAACCACTTCACCCTCTGGCCCTGCTTTTGGGTTCTAAGTGGATTGTGTTGGAGTTTCCCAGGACAGGTGACATTTTCCCCTCTTGTCCCTCAGGGTTTTTTGTTGTTGGTGTTGTTTTTTTTTTCTTTTTTTTTCTCCCCCAATACCTTGTATATTTTGCATAGAACAATTGTGTGAGGCTTATCTGCCCGAGAGCCCTTTCCAGACCCAAGTGTTTCCAGACCAGAGGTAGACGAGGCTGCTCTCATTCTAAAGTCTATTGTGATTAGTAACAAGATTTCCTTATTTCCTGTGAGTGTTTATGAAAGATGCTAGTGTGGAGTTTATTTAGGAAAAAACAAGTTACTTTCTAGCTTCCACTTGGCTGACAGGAATAAAGATTCATGGTTTAGGAAGCCCAAAATAGGAAACTCTTCTTGTTTTCTTTTTTTAAAAATTATCTGTATTTTTAATTTTTCTACCTGCTTTTGTTTCCCACCATCCAGCCCCATCTTTCCTACTTTGCCCATCCATCAGTCTACAAGATTGTATAAATACAATTCTTGCTGATTCTTTAAACATTAACCATCATACCCCTCCCCAAAGCCTTCGTACTGCAGTTCTAGCAGAGCAAATTCTGACACTGACCAAAGTGATTTGTTTTTTGTTTAGATACTTGTAGCTGAATTGGGAGGGTGCCGTGGTCATAGGTAAAACTAACAATCAGTGACTCCAAGCTTGCAACTGAGGCAAAGAAATGTCAAGTCATTAATGAAAATGACTCCAACTTCCCTCTTGGAACCAAGTTGTTCCCACTAAGTCAGCATCTGTCACAATCTGTGTAAAAGGGCAGAACACACTACACAACAGCCCATTTGAAGATCCAGCTGCAAAACATGAAATCAGAACACAGAGGCTTCGGTCACCGGGAGGCTAACTTGTCTTTGGCTGATAGTTGCCAAGTGAAACAGAGAGCGCTTTCTGCAGGGAGCCCGCGGGAGCTGCACCCCAACCTCTTCCCCTTTATTTCTCAGCCAGCTAATGTGAGTGAGGCCCTGCCCGCTGCCCACAGATGCGTGAGTAACCTCTCAGCTGAGCCAAATCCAAGTTGTGTACCCACAACTAGGATTTAAATAAATTGTTGGTATTTTAATCCACGAAGTTATGGGGTCACGTAATACACACAGTAGATACCAATACAGTGTACAGTGTACTTGTCCATGTAAGAAGCCCTGGCTTTCCCATTTTCTATTTACCCCTTAAATAACTCCTATTGGGTACCCGTTTTGTTATTGATGATTCTGTCCTTCGTGATGCTTAAACACTCATTCGTTTCCACCCCCACTTTTATCTCTGTGCTACATTCTAAGTAATTTCCTTAGTTCCAGTCTCCTTATTTTCTACTCACATAATAAATACATCTATTTAGTTTTGACTTTCAGTGGCTAGAAGTTTCATTTATAAAAGAACTATTTGGTCCTTTCCCAAATCTGCCTTTAATCTTTTCATATGCTTTCCTATTTTTCATTATATTTTCTATTCCTCCTTTCAACTTGTAAGTCATTTAAAACCTAATTCTTTTATGGTCATCTATAGATTGATCTATTTTCTCTACTTCTTGGGGCTTTAATTCTTCTGTTAGTTTCATGGTCTGACCCTCAAGATGGTTTCCTGTAATTGGTCTGTAATTTTTATTATGAGCTTGTTTTCAGCGGGGATCTTTTCTTCCCCTGAGGGAGAACTGTGTGCCTTGGGTTGTTAGACTGTCCCTTCACTGTGGCCGCAAGTTTGCTTCTGCTGGAGCCCTAGAGATATCACCAGTTCTCAACCAGCTTTTATGTTTCTTCTCAGCTTGGTATTTCTACCTCACAGTGAAAATTCAGAAGTCATGTCAATGTATGTCCCAGGCTTGGTTTCAAGTTCTTGTGGACAAACTTTTTTCTTTTCACCTATAGCCTAAGGATGCAGGAACTTATGTGATCCTGATTTTGCCAACAGTCTAGACCTCAGGAACCCAGATTTGGCAGAATCCTCAATTCCAGTTGCCTTCCTTGCTCACTCCGGAGACAACATCGCATTGGCCTGTCCGGGTGTTAAAATCCTGGGAGCCCCTAAGTAAGGCCTACAGCTAGTTCAGACTCTGCATAGGCTGCGGTGGTATTAGCCCCACTTCCTGCTCAGCCTCGGAGTTCCTCCTTTACGTCTGGAATCTGGATAGTTCCCTTTCTTTCTGTCAAGTATAAATATTTGTATTCATGCTTATAGAACTATTTTGTCCCGTGTTTCTCTGTAGCAGTAGCTGAAGGGGAACTTGTTTGCATCATCTTAGCCCACTGAGTTGCTGGAGGTTCTCTCCCCCACACTTTCACACTTTTTAAGTGGAATTTTATCATTATGAAAGGTAAAATTGGCAACAAAGATATGACATTTGGGAATTGTAATGTGGAATCACAGTGCATCAAAGTGTACAAAGAAAACTTAGAACCACTGTAGTAATGGAGGCTTTAACATGTTACATTGAGACTTTAAAAAAATCAACAAAGTGAAAATTAAGCACAATGATCATGTGAGAGGGGAGCTAAGACACATTTGAAGCGTGGAGAATTGGGGCAGTAGGGAGGCCTGGGTGTAGCAGCCAGGAGACTTCGGGCAATACTAGGATATTGGGGGCTAGAACCCTGGGATAAGGACCCGAAGAGATGGGAGAAGGCCTGGAAAGACTGAGGGAAGGTACCCAAAATTAAGAGTCACCCATTTCAAATGTCTGCGAGGAGCAGCCTCTCCTGAGAAACTGGGGAAAGAGTACCCATTCCACCTTCCTGCATCTCTTCAGATCAGAGAATTCTTATTCTGTAAATTCAACTTGGTATCGTTATTGCTCTGTGACTTAAATTGGCTGAGCCGGGAGCCCAAGTACCAGGTATAATACTGTTTCTGTGGAAAAATGTGCCCAAATATCAAATAACTGACCTACAAAGAAAGTTTTGAAACATAACCTGTTATGTGCCAGCCAAGGACTCCTTAGGTGTATAAATCTTTGTAACCATGAGCTATGGTATAATGGAAATATTTTTACAGATATAATTCTTAATCTATAGCCAATATCAGTCATTAAAACATACTGTTCAGTCTTGGGGCCCATAAGTGGAGGATGTTATGGAGAAATTGGAAAGGAGCCAGGGGAGACAAAGTAAATGATGAAAGGTTTTTGAAAAACAGCCCTTCGGGGAAATGTCTACATTAGTTCAGAGAAGAGAGGTGTGAGTAGACTGAATATCAGTCTTCAGACTATAAAGGGATGTTACATTATTGACACGAAGTCTTTTTTCCCCCCTCTATGTCCACAGAGGGCGATATGAGAGAAAATGAGTTTAAACTACAGCAGAAAGAATTTAGGCTGGTTAGATCAGCACCCATTCTCAAGTTACCAAGCTTCAGTCCCACAAGGGAGTAGGTCATTCTTGAGGGTTTTTTGAGTTCTCTGATCAGGGGCAGGCAGAGTTCACCCAAACATGGTCATCTGCCTGTGGTTTTTGAATGCAATATTATTCGAGAAACATTATAATGAGTTCTGCCCCGAGTACAGAAAGTGTTTCAGAGTTACAAAGAGGGTTAAGTAAGGCAAGTGTGGAGTTGCCACTTATGGGAAAAATCCTGACAAGAGGAATCTCAGCCTTCTGTCCACCATTTGACAAAGCTGCTCTAAAGAGCATGGAGCCGTTGCAGTCGGGTGGTATCAGCCCCATCACACCGAGCGACAGGTGGGCCACTGACTGACTTGCTCAGACTCTGGGCGTGGAAGTGATTCTTGCTGTCAGTGTGTTTTCAGGGACTGTTGACAAACCAGAAATGCCTCCAGAGGAGAGTAACTGGGATGGAAACTGAGTCAAATGCATAGTGGTTGAAGGGACTGTGTATGTTGGCCTGGAGAAGCTAAGCCTGGGGGCTCGGGGGGTGGGGAGAAGGATGACAGGGAGCTGTTTTCAAATATTTGGAGTGCCGTCAGGTGGAAGAGAGATTACAATTGTGCTGTACAGTTCCAGAGGGCAAACACAGAGCCAGTGAGTACCGGTCCCAGGGATAGAGTGTCAGCTGTAAAGCAGGAAGCATTTTATAGTTATTAGAGATGCTCAGAGTAGATTGTGGTGCCTAGTGACGCAGGAAGTGTTTGTGCTAAGATTGGATGAATATCTCACAAGAACGTTGGTGGAATAATTTCTGGACCTTCTCTTTTCTTTCTTTCTTCTTTTTTTGGCTGGCTAATCAAGGGAAACTTCTTGGGGAGAGAGATGACCTAGCAGTACACATTTTCTCCTGGTGCTCAGGGAAGGCGGGCTTTGCGGTCTGAACCACTAGAGGGAGTCGGGGTAGCAGTACTGTGGGGCCTCCATCCATGCTCTGCCTTCGCAGAGCCCCTGAGAAGGAGGCCTGTCCCTTGTCTCCTTCATGCAGCCGCTTTCCATGTCTCCTCCCTGAATCTCTCTTGAATGCTTACCTCTGATTACATTCTTTAATGCCCAAGGGGCCTCTGTATGTCAGAAGGCACCGTCAATGCTATTTGTACTTTGTTTAATGCTCAATTTATTAATTCTATGAATCAACAGAATTCTAAAAATTCAAACACTCCTATACAATTAGAAAAATCACAACTTATGAATATAATGAATATAATATTTTCCAGACATTTCAACATTAATTTCAAACTAATTGACTTCTCTTAAAATAACAGGTATCCTATATCTGAATCTTTTAAATGCTACAGATGCTTTAAAATGTGGAAACACACACAAATGAATCGTCAAAATGATTGCAACACTTACTATTTTAAACTTAAACTGTTGTAAGTTACTTATATACTTAAATTTATTTCTCCTTTATTACTTTTATGCATATTCTCATACTCTCTTGAGAGAAAAAATACAGTATTTAAAAAATACATATTTCCTTACCTTCTTTGTGATATAGTAATATTCTCAAACTCAAAAGCAAAAAATGTCATCTCTGAATAGTTCAAGTTGGGTCTTGAAATTGCTTATAAACATACAAAACCTTCCCATGTATTTAAAATTCTAGTAGACCTAATCAATTAAACTAATCAGTACAAGGTTCTATATTGGTCTCTGAAAGTGGAGTGTTGCTATAACACACATCTAAAACACTGGGAGTGACTGGAACTGGTCGGAGGCTGGAAGAATTTTGAGGAGCATGACAGAGAAAGCCTAATTTACTTTGAAC
Source organism: Rhinolophus sinicus (assembly GCF_057876585.1). NCBI lineage: Eukaryota > Metazoa > Chordata > Mammalia > Chiroptera > Rhinolophidae > Rhinolophus > Rhinolophus sinicus. Next base: position 49,360,974 of record NC_142503.1, read on the forward strand.
AAACTGTTTAGAAATTCAAACTTGGAGGATGCTGCCAGTGAGGGCTCAAAAAGGACATAAGAAACATGTTATTAGAAACTGGAGGAAGAGGGTTACTTGTTAGGTAGTAACAGAAAGGTTAGCAAAATTGTCTCCTACAATTCTGTGTAAAGGAGAACAAGTGATGAACGTGGATATCTCGCTAGGATTTCCAAGTAAAAGTGTTGAAGATGCCACTGGCTGCATATAATCAAATGCAAGAGGAGAGAGATAAACTGAAGGAAGAACTTTGAAAAAGGAACTAGTGTTTGATGATTTTGAAAATCCTTCGTCTCTCCAGATGGCAAAAGCTGTTAAAATTAAGAAATGACTTTCGAGCATGTGGCATAGAGATAAGCCCTGGCATAGAGAAAAAGCCAAATGGTGATTGTACAAACTTTTGTTAAAACCTCAAGAAGATCAAAAGATCAGAATAGTATTCAGTCACACAAAGGGCCCTCTCCAGAGATGAAGGATGTGTCTCATACAACTTCTCAAATAAGGCCTTTTGGAAGTTTAACTGAGTTGTCCTTTAGCCATCTCAGCATTTTTGTCCGAGGTAAAGGAGCGCCTGTCTCAAGGAGAACTGTAGGTGTTGCTTATGTGTAACGGGGAAATTGACAGGAGACCCACAGAGTATTTATGAAATTGATTTCAGCGAAAGCACTACCAACTTAAACTGAAAGAGACAGAGAGAATACAAAATGAAAGGAGGCTGTTGGATCTCCCAAATTCTACTGGCAGGAAACAGGATGATAAAACTACTCAGCTGCAAACGTGTGTACCTTTCATTATTCATTATACCTGGATTATTCCCAGGCCTTGGAATCTAATCCAGGAACTCTGGCAGAAGTTTGCAAGGCTGAATTTACTTTCTAGTGGTAATCTTCCACCTCCCCAACCCCCCGCCTTTTGGGGGCATTTTTAAAAAAATAATATTTTATGGTCTTTCTCTTCAATGAGGCAGCCGAGCAGCCTCCCCAGCAGATGCAGAGATGCAGATCTTTGGGAAGACCCTGAGGGGCAAGACCATCACCCTGGAGGTCGAGCTCAGTGACACCATGGAGAACGTCAAAGCTCTAATCCAAGACAAGGAGGGCATCCCACGGGACCAGCAGCATCTGGTTTTTGCAGGCGACCAGCTGGAGGATGGCCACACTCGCTTAGACTCTAACAGCCAGAAAGGGTCCACCCTGCACTTGGTGCCTCACCTGTGGGGCAGCATCATCGAGCGCTCCTTCCACCAACTTGCCCAGAAGGACAATGGCGATAAGATGATCTGCTCAAGTGTTATGCCTGCCTGCATCCCTGTGCTGTCAACTGCCGCAAGAAGCATGGCCACACCAACAACCTACGCCCCAAGAAAAAGGTCAAATATGGCCCCTGCACCACCTCCTCGACATGCAGGGCAAACCCCTTGGTTCTGGGCCTCGATAAAGTTTTTCGTTTGTGGAAAACATATATATGTATATATGTATATATGTATATATATATATTTTTTTCAATTACAGTTGACATGCAATATTAGTTTCAGGTGTTCAACATAGTGATTCAACATTTATATAATTTACAAAGTGATCACCCTGATAAGTCTATTATTCATCGGACACCATACATAGTTATTACAATATTATTGACTATATTCCCTATGCTGTATATTACATCCCTGTGACTGGTTTTATAACTGGCAGTTTGCACATCTTTATCTCTTCCCCCTTTTCATGCATCCCCAACCCTTCTTCAATCTAGTAACCATCAGTTTTGTTCTCTGTATTTATGAGTCTGTTTCTGTTTTGTTTATTTTGTTTTTCAGATTCCACATATAAGTGAAATCATATAGTATTTGTCTTTCTCTGTCTGACTTATTTCTCTAGCGTAGTACCATCTAGGTCCATCCATGTTGTCACAAATGGCAAGATTTCATTCTTTTGATGGCTGAGTAATATTCCATTGTATAAACTCCTATGTATCACTTCTTCTTTGTCCATTCTTCTATCAATGGGTGCTTAGGTTGCCTCCTTATCTTGGCTATTGTAAATAATGCTGCATTGAACAGAAGGATGCACATGTCTTTTTGAATCAGTGTTGGGGTTTCTTCAGATAAATACCCAGAAGTGGAATTGATGGGTACTTCTTTGTCTCTTGTTATAGCCTTTGTTCTAAAGTCTATTTTGTCTGGTATAAGTATTGCTACCCCAACTTTCTTTTTTCATTTTTATTTGCATGAAATATCTTTTTCCAGCTCTTTACTTTCAGTCTGTGTGTGTCTTTTGATCTGAATTGAGTCTCTTGTAGGCAGCATGTGGAAGGGTCTTGTTTTCTTATTCATTCAGCCACCCTATGTCCTTTGATTGGAGCATTTAATCTATTTACATTTAAAGTAATTATTAATAGGCACGTAGTTACTGCCATTCTATTATTTGCATTTTTTAAAAATCTTTGTTCTTCTTCTTAAAGAAGTCCCTTTAACACTTTTTTGTAATACTGGTTTGGTGGTGATGAACTCCTTTAGCTTTTTCTTGTCTGGAAAGTGCTTTCTCTGTTCTTTGATTCTAAATCATAACCTTGCTGGGTAGAGTAATCTCGGTTGCAGGTCCTTGCTTTTCATCATTTTGAATATTTTGTGCCAGTTCCTTCTGGCCTGCAAAGTTTCTGTTGAGAAATCAGCTGACAATCTTATGGGAGCTCCCTTGAAAGTAACTAACTGCGTATGCTGCTTTTAAGGTTCTGTCTTTTTCTTTAAACTTCGGTATTTTAATTATGATGTGTTTTGGTGTGGGTCTCTTTGGATTCCTCTTGTTTGGGACTCTCTGGGCTTCTTGGACTTGTATATCTATTTCCTTTGAGTGGTAACCCCTTTTTACCTTTTCTCTTCTCCGTCCCCTTTTATCTCCCCCGTTCCCCTAAATGGGATGTCTATAACTATTTTACTATACCTGCTCCTCCATTGTATGCTGGGTGTGTTTGATAGTGTGTCTTTCTTTTAATAGATTGAGAGTAACTATACCCAAGAAGGCTCATCCATACCTGGACCTGATTTAGATGATGAGATTCTAGACTTTGAGCAGATGTCATAATGATATGAGGTTCTTGGGGGGAACTTGGGAGGGAGTAAATGTATTTTTCATGTGAAAGGGACAGAGATCATTGGGGACAAGAAGGTAGACTGTGATGGACAGCCTTTGGGGTAGCCCTTACATTCCCCACCTCCTGGTTTCAACCCTTGTGTGATCTCCTCTTGTGTATGAATGAGACCTGTGATGTGCTTCTAACCAGTAGAATTTGGCAAAGGCAATGGTATATATATATATATATATATATATATATATATATATATATATATATATGGTTATATGTTCATGATTACATTACATAAGGCTGCAATCCATCTTGTTAGGAGACCCTCTCTCCCTTGCTGGCTTTGAAGGAGCAAGCTGCCATATTGTGAGCTGCCATATGGAAAAGACCATGCAGCAAGGAGCTGAAAGCAGCCTCCACCTAATAGTCAGCAAGAAAATGAAGTCCTCAGCCTCACAACCTGCAAGAAACTGAATGCTCTACCTGAACTTGGAAGCAAATCTGATCCCAGACAAACCTTTGAAGTCCACAGGCAGGTAGGCAGGAAGGAAAGATCACAGCAGGCTAGTATCCCATGAACAGGAGCCAGGACCCCACAGGGACAGATTGGAACCTGTGTTTCTTCTTGTTGTTTTTGACCTTGTTGACAAGGGTGCTTACAGAAGCTGAGGTTTTTCATCATGGAGCAAAGCACATACACCTGGCCCAGGAGTCAGAAAAACTAAAAGAGAATCCAGTTCGTTATTTAGATATGATGTGAGATAAGGACCTAAGTTCATGTTTTTCCATGTGGGTATGTAACAGTCCTGGCACCATTTGCTGAAAAAAGACTGTCTGTTCCCCCATTGAATTATTTTGGCACCTTTGTCAAAAATTAATTGACTATAATGCAAAGGTTTATATCTGGACTCTCAGTCCTCATCCATTGATCTATATGTCTGTCCTTACACCAATACCACACTGTATTGATTCGTGTGACTTTATAGTAAATTTTCAAATCAAGTAATATAAATCTTCCAACTTCATTCTGTTTTTTTTTCCCCAAAAAATTCTTTTGACTGTATTTTTCATTGCCATATAAATTTTAGGATCAGTGTGTCAATTTCTACCAAAAAAGCCTGATAGGATTTTGATAGGGATTGTGTTGAGTATATAGATCAATTTGGGGAGAATTTCCATCTTGACAATGTTGAGTCTTCCAATCCATAAATGGGACTGTTTCTCCATTTATTTAAATATTCATTAATTTCTTTAAGTAATGTTTTATAATTTTTAGTGTAAAAGTGCACTTTTATTACATTTATTCCTAAGTATTTTATTTTGTTTAGGCTTTGTGAATAGACTTTTTTTTTTTTTAATTTCATTTTCGGATTTGTCATTGCTACTATGGAAATACAGTTGACTTTTGAATATTAATCTTGTATCCTGCAACCTTGCTAAACTCATTTATTAGTTTTAGTCATTTTGTATGTGGATTCCTTGGGATTTTCTATGCATGGGATAATGTCATCTATGAATATAACCAGTTTTGCTTCTTTTATCCTCAGTTTGGTTTTAATGAACTATCTTCCATCCTGCCCTGGTCAGACCCTCTCTTGGGTCATAGTGTTTATTCCTGGCCATCACATATTCCTTGAGGAAACAAAAAAAACCTGAAAAGACAAAATAACCATATGAGTATAATTCCTATGGCCAGACACAACCGTTATGAACATGTGGGGTGGATTCTTTCAGACATTTTTGCAAGAGGCATCGTAGCGGAGCTTGTGATGTACTGAGCCCATCCTTCAGCCACTAGATTTCAGTGTGGCTGTGGTGGACACGGCCCTGCACTTTGCCGGCATCCACACCAGCTCACAGCAGTGTCTCTCGCTTTGCTTCAAGTCTGGAAAGCCTGCTGAGCTACATGCAGGCACAGCCTGTACTTTCAAGGCAGTTAACACCCCTCAGTTGGAGGCAGCCCTGAACCAATGAAGGCAGGATTTCAGGGAGAAATGGCCTAGCTTTCCCATCCTGCAGGACATGGACTGTGGGACAATTCTAAGGTGCCTTCTGCATGGTTCCTCAGAGCCCCTATGGGATTGAACTCCAGTTGCCCACAGCTGGAACTTACTCATTTATTAACTTTTCACCCTTCCCCCTTTAACTTCACTACTATTTCCTAAGATCAACTTCCCCCCAAAATGATCTAAACCCAAGTCCTGTCTCAGGGTCTGCTTTCAGAGAAACCTAAACTAAGACAAACTGGGGTATGACCGTGGAACAACGATCACGAGAGGAAGGGGGCTGGCAATGACATCATATAAAAACAATGAACGTAGCCGAGGAAACTGGGAGAAGAGAAAACTTACAGAAGTAATCCTAGTCGTCTTTAAATACCTGGAAGGCATTCGTATAGAAGACCAGGGGAGACACTGGCATTGAGTGTCTTCTAGTCTCTGTACTAGACATTATGCCATGTGCTAACACATACATTATTTTATTCCATCCTTGCAACAGCCCAGGGAGGTAATAACTATCTTTATTTTTGAAATGAATAAACTGAGGCACAGAGAGTTTAAAGAGTTTGCCCAAGGTCCAAAGTTAGCAAGAATTAGAACTGAGATTCAACTCTAAGCCTACCAGCCTCCACGCTTGCGTATCTTCCTGTTGTCCTGTGTGTGTTGCACTGAAGGGCAAGACTGGGACCAATAATAGGTAGACATTCTGAACCCACAGAATTGTGTTTATATGAATGCAGAGTATTGCAGAGATTGTCTAGATGTTCCTGAATGCAGAGGAACACTTCATGTCTGAACTTGACAATTAGATTGGGGCCTTGTGACAAGGTTCTGGCTAATGGGAATGGACAGATGTGATACACCTGATATTTTCTCAATCTCACTCTTCCCTTTTCTCCCCTCCCCTCGTTTGTCCTCCCCTCCCCTTCCCTTCCCTTCCCTTGTCTCTCTCCCATAGTTAGCTCAAAGCAGAGAACCCAGTATAGGATTCTGGGAAGATCCTGGGGGGTGGCAGAGCCAGATAGAAGGTGCATGGATCCATGGATGGAATAGAGCACCCTATGTGTTGACCACATTGGACTTGGACATGAGTAATAAATGAACATACATTGGATTAAGCCCCAGAGATTTGGAGATTGTTACATAATTGGCATTCCCTAAGAAGGGAATGCTTAACCACTACGCCTCCCTGTCTCTAAAGCAGAAGTTATAGTTTGAAGGCTTCGCAATTGGATTGGTTTTGTCCATGCTGGGATATTTTTGTTTTTGTTTTAAAGTTTCAGCCTCTCCTTAAAAATTAAAAGATGACATAAAAATCCTGTTTTCTCTTGAAAAGTCAGAAGGTCTAGCAAAATTGCCTTGTAGGCCATTATGGAAACAAGCAGCTGGAGCTGTGGCGTGGCATAAACATGGCTCCCTCATTTACGTTACTATCCGGTTCTGGAAACTTTTGATTTTGTGAACCCGGAAAGGCTCCATCTAAAGCTAAGTTCTCCCCAGGCATAGAGCATAGCGTTGGGCATGTCATAGAGACTCAACAAATGTTTATGAAATGAATGACAAAAAGTAGAACCTGGGTTCCCTCACCCTCTCCCTCTTCATCCAGCTCTCCCTTCTGTGGACGGGGACCACTGAATCTGAGTCGCTGAGGGGTAACACACAAGACTAATTTCCCTTTAGTTCCAAGCATCCAGGTTCACAGGTACCTACAAATGCAGTAGTTGACTTGGGCTCACATGAACATTTTGTATTAATGGAAAATGTTTGCTTCTATACAACTGTTTGCTCTGAAGAACTGGCCAAAGCTGGGGGGGAATGACCAGCTGGGTGTATTGGTTCTGTCTTGGGTTAGGTTGTGCGCCATGGACTCTTTGTAAAGTCCTTAGAGCAGGACACAGACAGGCTGGCTGCTCTGCTCCCAGCTTTGGAGACTCATTCGGAACAGTGCTCGTGAAGGACAGACACAATTTTAATCTGCCGGGCTTAGAGCAGCCACAGACTGCTGGATTTACATGTGGGTGTGTAAGCCGCGCACACGGGAAGCTTCTCTCCCAGGCTTGTTAGCAAAGCTCACTGGGAGGAGTGCAGGTCTGGGGCATGGCCTGGATCAGCAGCCATGACGCACACAGTGTAAGCTCCAGAAGCTCGCTGATCCCCTGAGCAGAGCCCAAGCCTTCCGTCCCCACCCCTTCCCCTGTCCTCTTGGGACAGCACTGCCTTTCTCTGGAGGGCGGGTGTGTGGGCATCAAGGAGGGGAAGGGGAATGCAAGGGCTCTTCCAGAAGGAAATCTCCTGTTTATTTGCCTGGAGGAACAGGGGGTCTCTCCTAGGCCTTTACTTCTGAGCCTCCTAATGTGTGAGCAAAGTGAGTTGCTTAAAGCAGCAGTTTTCATTCTGAGGCGATTTTGTCCCCCAGAGGTATTTGCTGCACCTGGAGTCACTTTTGGTGTCAGCAAGTGGGGTGGGAGGTGGGGGATGCTGTGGCATATAATGGGCAGAGGCCAGGGATACTGCTACCCATTCACACATGGGGGACTGCCCCCACGACAAATGCCCCCATTGCCCCCAGGACAAATAGGTACCCATCCCAAAATGTCAGTGCCAAGATTGAGGAATTCTGGCTTAAAGGATGCCTTTTATTACTTGTTTTAAGCTTCAAAATTATATAAAGCAATTTATTATTTTATAATCAGAAAAATAAAATAGGGCTATTTTAAATACAAACATGTTGAACTTACCAACTATCATCTTCTTATTTTTAATAACAGTGTTATGTAATGAATGAGTGAATGAATGACATACTATAGTAGTTTCTCTTCTTTAATTTGTTATAAAGTGGTTAGTTTCTTTATTGAGGCAGTTTACAGCTCTTTTGTGGGGAGGGAGGCAGCTATTATACAGTCTATTCATTTATGTATTTATTCATTCATTTTTCTGCTTTTGGCTTTAGCTCTTTACTCCAGCTGCACTTTGTTTAATAAAATGTCAGATTTACTAATAAACTTGGCCTCTCTCTTTTCTCAACCCTCGTGCTGTTACTTGGGTTGATTTGACTTCATAAATTTCCAGTCCATCTGTATGAGATTTGATATTGATATGGATTACAGCCATAAAGCTGTTTTTCACTGAGAAATATTTTGTAATTGAGAAATTAAATTGTTACATATATCCCTCAAATCAAAAGTTCCAAAAGTTAAGAATTTCATATTGCCCAAAACAGGATGCCAAGTAGAATCGTGACTCATTTTTGACCCTCCTCGGCACCCTCCAGAATTGCTGATGGCCCCTGTGGGCCCGTGGAGTTTGCTTTTTTCCCTACAGCCAATGGTTTCTTTGTGGCATTGTCACCACCTGAAATTCGATCAGATGTTGTTTACGTGATTCACAGTCTGTTTCCTCTTCCAAATATGAGTTTTCTTAAGGGCAAGGACCTTGCACTTGCTTATTCTCAGTGCCTAGAATGGTGCTTGGCACATGGAAGGCATTTAATAAATATCTGTTGAATGAGTGGCAGAGCAGAGAGGCCCAGAGAATGAGTGACCTACCTAATGTCATACAGAACCCCATCAGGAGAACCAGTCATATGACCAGGTGTAGGCCTTCTCATTCAGCCCACCCTAGCACCCCCATAAATACATGCTGGGGGATACTAGATATGCTCTCCTAGCAGTGCAGAGTTTCCCGAGGAGACTCTGGAGCATGAGGATTCAATATAGCATCCTCATTTCCCAGATGGGAGGGGCCGCTGTAGAAGGTGTTCTTGTGAGACATAGGGTGACCAACCTGATTGGCCAGGAACCAAGGAATTTCCTGGGATGTGGGGCTTTCAGTCTAAAAGGGGGAAAAAGTCCTAGTCAAACTGGGATGAATTGGTCATCCTATGTGACACCAACATTCAGTGAAAATCTGTGGTGCCCTACAGTGGATAATTCCCCTGGGAAATGTTTTCAGATGTCAAGGAATCATGGACTCTTCATGGTAGAAGGGAGAGACCTTAATGATCGTTGAGTCCAGAGGTTGTAGGCTCATGTGTTTTCATGAAGCTATGAGAAATGGGAACTAGAGAAAACTGGGAAATATTTGTTGCTCGTAAAAGGAGATGGCCACACTCAACTTGAGGTGAATGTTGACTTGTGTGAATGAGAGCCCGTGTGGCTAGATGGGCCCATTTCTCAAGAAAAGCCTAAAATCTGTGAATACGTGTGTGTGTGTGTGTGTGTGTGTGTGTGTGTGTGTGTGAGTGTGTGTGTGTGTGTGTGTGTGAGAGAGAGACAGAGAGAGAGAGAGAGAGAGAGAGAGAGAGACAGAGAGAGAGACAGAGAGACAGAGAGAGACAGAGAGAGACAGAGAGAGACAGAGACAGAAAGACAGAGAGAGACAGAGACAGAGATCTGATTTTTAAACATTGACAACTGCTCTTTAAAAATGTAAACATTATGCAGTGTAACAAGGTGTAACTGCTGGCCAGGTCTAATTATAGACCACTGATTGGTGGTAGCTGATGATATATGTGATGTTTCATTTTGCACAGCAGGAAACCGAGGCGCATAGCACAGTGAGTGCAGAGCTAGGAGTGAAGGATCCAGGCCTCTTGGCCAAGGTGCTTCAATAGAAGTTAGTTTCTATAAAGATTAATTTGGCAGGAGGAGGGGGACTGCAAAGGAAAAATATTAATTGAACACCGACACTGTTTCAGACAATTACTTAATAATTTCAATGTATAAAGTCGCACTCAATTTTTACAACTGTTTGAGCATGTTACTCAATTTCTCTGTGCCCCTTTCCTTGTGTGTAAAATTAATGGTAACTCATGAAGTCATAGTAAATACTGAAGGAATTCATTCATATGAAGTGCTTAGAACCAGATAGTAAGCATGTGTGTGCTGTCATTGTCCCTGAGGCACTTGTTAGCATCGTCCTCATTTCACATGTGAAAAAACTGATTTCGCAGAGGTTACCTAACTTGCTCATGTTTGTAGCAAGAAATCAGAACCAAGAGTTGAGCCCTGATTGTCTGATTATAATTACAGGGGTCTTTCCCGTATTCCCCCTTGCTATACCTCTAAGCTGGTGTTATAAATTCAAGATAAGAAAAACAAAAACAAAAGCAGTCCATTTCCCCCTTTGGTGATCATTCCACAGATAATCAAGCTCAGAAGGTAAGTTCTCTGGCACTTCCCTACCATCTGCAATGATGGAAGAGAAAACATTACACAGAGAATAAAAATGGTGGAGAATAAAAATCATTTCTCCTTGGGCATTCATTATGCAATTTGGGGGGCAGCTAATTTATCTTCCTAATTATGTTTTGCTTAAGCTGATTTTAAAATTAGTTTGTTTACCCTGAGCACACTGATTCACACAGGGAGAGGTGGCCTAGAAACTTCTTGGGTGGTAGAGGGAAGATAATCCTGAGATTTGGGAGCATTTCCATGGATAATTTTCATGTAGCTATGGGAAGGTAGAAGGTGGATATGTTGATGGTGCTCTGAGTATAAATAATTATTGTGATTTGTTGTTGGGAGTATTTAAATATGTATAAGGCTATGGATTACAGACCCTGAGAGTTGAAACAACCCGGGCTCCTTGTTTATCCTTCGGTGCTGAGAGTTCAGACAGTGGAGGCAGGCAAATGAAACAGGGAGACGGAAAAGGAGTGCTAGCTAGAGGTGACCCCAGGAGTTTCCTTTCAGTAGATACCCAACCAAGATTACGTGACTGTTATGCACTGTGAATTATGCCAGGAGCTGAGGATACCAAGATGAATAAGGCCATTGTCTTACCACAGTCTGTTAAGGAAAACAGACTTGTAAACAGACGAATCATAGCCCAGAGGATCAGGGCTATAAAAAAGATAGGATCAGAGGGAGCGGAGCAGAGACAGTGACGTTCTGCCTCAGGGCATCAGGAAGGAGGGCAGCCCCGTAACTCTCACTCTCACTCTGCGCTGCTCTGTTGGGCAAGTGCAGGCGGGGAGCCCCTGCAGACTGTGTCAGCTGGCTTCGTGGGTTCTGCCCCTGAGAGGCAATGGTGCCCGACTGGAGGAAGGACAGGGAAAAGTCAGGGTATCCCTCCCGTCTCTTCTCTGCCTTGAGTTGAATCTTCAAAATCTTCAAAGCAGCTGGGTCTCTACCATGACTTCATTTCTGGCTGGACAGGCCCCCGGGTGCGGCTTCAGTGGGCAGTTGTGGCCCCTGGGCTCTGGTAACCTTCCCAACTTGTCCTCCAGCCTAGAAGGGGTAGCAGCTTCTTGCTGGTGCTGACCTCTGGTTTGCCTCAGGGTGTCCTGGTTGAGGCTCAGTTTTCCCATCACCTGTGAAACCAGCCGCCTACCATACATTCACAGTATTTGAATACAGAAAGTTCAAATGCTGTATTTCTGGGTGGGCTCTGATGGATGCCTCCTAAGGGAGCTGATACCTGAGCTGGTTCTTAACGGGAGAGAGGAAATTAGTGGAGATCCAGGGAAGACTGTGTCCCAGGCACCCTTGGAAGGATGAGACCCTTGAGCATGGGAGTCCGCAAGGACAGACCACGCCAGCAGTGGGGAGCCCGTAGAGATGTCCAGAAAGGGGATAAAGTGTTCAGGTAGTTTAGAAAACTCACCTGCCTGCTCAGTACAGATTGTTTAAAAAAAAAAAAGAAAAGGAGAAAAGGCCCGGTTGGGCATGAAACCTAGTTAAGAGATAATCGGGACTCAGGCCAGAGCCACTGAGGCTTGAACTAGATATAACAGCGTGGTCGATAGATATGGAGATGAGAGGACACATCCTAGCTATTATACTTGTAACTAACTCCAAAAAAAGAAATTTCTTGTTTTCCTGGCACACAGTAGGTGCTCAGTATTTGTTGAACGAGTTAATAGCCTAGTAATATATTTGTGTTCCAAAACCTCAGCTGTGCACCTTCTCCCTCAGTTTGTCCTCCTCACCCAGAACCCTCGGTGCTGTGATAACCTCTGATCTGCTACGCGGAGCCTGGGGCAGGAGGTCTCCAGGTGGCTGCCTGTCTTTCCAGGACAGCGTGGGGTTCACCACACGCTAAAGCAGCCCTCTCTCTATTTACCTAATGTTCCTCCCCATTACAGCCGTCACCCCGCAGGTATTTACTTAGCACTTATGCACTAATAGTTGACATTTACTCAGCACTTCCCACATGGCAGGCGGGCACCTGCTGAACACTTGCCATGCATTTGTCTCAGGCTCCTAACAGCTTCATGAAGAGGTGCCACTTTGGCCCTCCTTGTGTAGACGAGGAAGACACGCAGAAGCTGAGTACCTTTTTGAAGGTCCCATAGCTAGTAAATGGCAGAGCTGGAATTCACAGCCTGAGTCTGGAGCGCAGGTTCTGAGCCATGAGGCTCACCTGCCCAGCACTGTGTGGGAGATAAAGAACCTAAGACAAGTATGTGGGGAGGACAGGGGTGAATACGCAAAGAGTAAAGCTTGATGCTTAGAAATAGATAGTCATTCAAGGCAACACAAGACAAGCTGCCGCAAACCAGACTGATTATGGCCAATACGAATGGTAGGGATAATGAGACAGAGACCATTCCAGAGTGCGGTAATCAAGGGAGGCTCAAGGAAGGAGGTAGGATTTCACTTGTGGTTTTCCTGCTAGTTGAGGAGACATGCTGAATTCCTTTGAAACAATGCAAGAACACTTTGGAGGTCACAAGTGGGGCTGCTGCACATTGCAGCAGGAAGTTAAAGAACGTGATACAACGATTTGTTTATAATTTTCTGGCCTTTTCAGAATGTTAAAATTTAAATCTAAAATTCAATTAAATCTAAAATAAAAACATTAAAGTTTTTCATCTATTGGAATTACTTTTCGAAAATGTTAGCAGATTATCCCAATAACATTCATTGAGATTCCATCTTCCCTCTCCCACAATTTAAAATGCCATGTTTATTAAATATTAAAATAGTTACAGATACTTGGATCAGTTCTGGTCCTTTTGTTCTGTTTTCCAGCCTTGGGAACAGCTGAGCACTCTCGTCAGTGCTAATATCTTTTCTCTTTGTACCTGTGAATGCTGTTTTGTCTTCTCTCTCTCTCTCTCTCTCTCTCTCTCTCTCTCTCTCTCTCTCTCTCTCTCTCTCTCCCCCTCCCTCCCTCCCCACCATCCCCCCCTTTTTTCCTCTTTCTCTCTTTCCCCCAGTGATATATTGAAATCTAATTATGGTCTCCAAGCCAGCCTACCTTTCTCCACCAAATCTTCTTCATGTTTCTTTGGGTTTAGTGAGAATATTCATTTTTTTTCTCCCCCGCCAATTTTATTGAGGAATAGATGACAGATATAATTATATATATTTAAATGTACAATGTGATGATTTGATATACATATATATTGTGGAATGATCACCTATGGTCAAGATAATGAACACTCACATCGCCTGTGAAAATAGTCTTGATTTTAATATTGAAGTTGTATCGACTTGGTGAGAGCAATGCAGAAACAGGAGTGCTGAAGCTATGGGGGGCTAGTGCATTACCATCCAATAATTCATTAGCCCTGATTTCACCAATGAGTACAGAGAAAATGAGCCACTTTTTCAAATTGCAGAAGTGTAATTTGTAAATTGCCTTTCCCAGGATACGCGCCTGTAGGTGGCTCCCAAAGAATTATTAACCATTCATACTAATTCTTAGCTGTGATTGACTTATTTGCACAAAGAATTGACTCCCATATTTTCTTTAACCAGACCTGACGACTAAATACACTTGACTTCAAACAAAGAAGACAGGTTAAAAGGGAGCATTAATTTTACTCATGGGAAAGTTACATTGAAATGATTTCTGTCTGACTTTTCAAAGTAGCCATTTGCCATTGATTTTACCCATGAGGGTGGCATGTCGATAAACAAGAAAAAGACAAACAGAATACCTCTGAACTCCATTTTGAGGTAGGAATGAGGGTCAGAAGTAAAATTATGAGGACCCTAAGTGAACACAGCAACTTCGAAGGAGAGGGAGTTGGAGACACGGCTTGCATAGCCTTCTCTCCCCTCTTAGTGTAATGCGCCTCTCCACATTTCTTTTGTCTTTTGGGAGCTTGTGCTTTAAACAGCAGATTCTTATATAGGGTGTTCACGTGATCCAGTTGAAGCAATGGACAAGAACATTTTGTAAAAGCTGACATGCTTTATAATTTTAAGGTGTTATTATTGTGCTTCTGTAAGAAAGACTGAAAAAAAGGTGGTTATCTACTGAAAACTCTTTCATGATAGTGGGAATTATGAAAAAAAATCTTCATTTTCCCTCAAATAACCACTATTAACAGTTTGATACAAAATTTTCCAGTCACAGTTTGTAAAACAAAAACTCTCCCTTACAAGGATATAATAAGGAGTTTCTTCTCCCCAGTTCCTTGGGTCTGGCCCAAGGACTGGGTAAGCAGCTGTTTTGCAAAAGCTGCCCTTTCTCCTTTCCCCCCAATTGGCCAGCGAATTAATAAGGCTTAATGTCATCCAGTCTTTTAATGAGGAATTAATAAACCATAGTCTCATAAAAACTGTTTAGATGTTTATGGTCTGTGGATTCACATTTTAAGAACCCCACACACTGTTCTTACAGGCAGAGCTTCTTCCGCACTTGTAGCTTTCCCCACTGATCCTGTGGCCTTGTGGTCCCATGGCCTTGTGGTCTTCTTCTTTGTACTCTGGTGTCATCTGTTAAGGACACTGAAGGTCAATCTCTAATCTCACTTTCTAGTAAATAAGTTGTCTACATGGCCAGGATGAAGCTCTAAATAGCTCAATGCCATGGAATCAGGTGGAAAACTCACATGAGAGTCCTTGGAGGAGGAAGAGAGAAAGGATAGCACATGGATTGACTTGGTTGACTTCCAGTTAAAATAATTGGCATGTCATGCTTCCTACCTTGGTAAGGTATAACCCTTTTCAAAACCAGCTGGCACGGTGGGACCTGATTCCAGCTCTTTCATAAACTAGCCAGGTGGGCAATGGTATTTTTGTTCATAATGGGACTAGTAATGTGTGTATTACACTTAGCTCACAGGGTTATTCTAAAAGCTGTATGTAATAATAAGTGTGATAGGGCTTTAAAAAGTGCAAAACATTGTGTATTCTTTTAAGGATGATGCCCTTAGACCCACTCACTTGGAGAAAAAAAAAAAAAAAAGGAAAGTATCTTGAAAACCAGAGGTTACAGTTAATAAGTTTACTTCTACTTCTTAGCCCTTCACCCAACTCTTCCAGTATGTGTCTGCCAAAAAACAAAAAAAAAATTGTCTACAGTGGAGAACTGAAAACCACTCATCTCCTGTCTTTGAAGTCAACTTGTGGAACCAAATGTAAGAGATAGGATGCCCAGTAACCTTGCATCCAGATTATTCCATTTGTTGCTTCTTCTCCCCTCTTTCAGTTCAGAACCCCACCTCACCCCACCCACAGGCTAGCAGACTCTCAGATTCCCCAGAATTGTACTGGAGTTCAGAGAATTCACACCGAGCAGAATGTGTTGACTATGAGAGTGTGTGTGAGTGTGGGGGAAGGCACAGGGGTCTCGGGGGGGGGGGGGTGTTGGGACACAGCAGAGTGATGTGAGTGTCAGAAGTTGTCTAGGCAAAGTGGCTTTGGGAAGGCAGAAGCAGAGCTTTGGGGAGCTTTGCAGACCTTTCCCACATCCTTGAAGCTGGATAGTAGCATTCCTAGCTGACGGCAGCCCTGGTCCTGAGCCCACTGCAGGGCAAAACGGTGGTTGCTGGTAAATGTTTGACAACTGGTCTGATGGGGGAAGCAGCGATATGTAAAGCTCCAATTTGTAGGGTTTACCAAATTCTCTGGGGTAAATATCCCCACCCACCATGGCTGAGTTCAAGCGACCAGTGTGATGTTATTGAACAAGGAATTGGGAAGAGAGGTACAGTACTCCACCATATGTAGTATTCTCATCCTAGAGATCCAATGGACATAAATAACTTCAAGTGCATAGATAAGAGTAATGAAATAATTAGGAAATGATGAGGTTTAAATATTACTTTTGTTTTTCATATAATTTATTTAATTGTATGCTTATATAATTTAACTTTTAATAACGGCAGTGTTTAACAACTATCTGGCAGAATTCCTGAGATCGTGAGCCAGTACAGGCTGGCTCCAGCATACCCTGGGTCCGCAGGAGAAGAACAAAACTCTCAGTGTGTTAGTAGAACACCCAACCTCTAAGGAGAGTACAAGGCTCCTGCCTCCTCCTTCCCCCTCCCCTGGCAGGAGAAGAGCCTAAACTGTGCCTGAGACAAACAACTAGGCTTCTTTAACTATCACAGCAACAAAGAATAAAACAAACAAACAAAAAAAACCCCAAATCTTCACCCTCCTGGCATAAAATTTCCATTTCACTTCATGGATGACCCATATCCATCTAGCAGGTAGAAGATCTGGGAGGGAAGAGTTATAGGAAGAGTAAGTTTTGAGATGTAAGGAAGATGATAGCTTGGGACAGGAACTGTCCAAACAGACAGGGACTATCACTGAAGGTTCTAGAAGCCAGGTGTGGTATTTGGATGCCGGATGCTTAGGATGCGGAGAAGAAGCAGAAAAGATGAGAGGAGGGAACCAATTCCTTGCACTTCACAATTTTGCCCTGGGCCAGTTCTGGCACAATTTTTGAAGAACATCATTTCCCCATGAGATGAGGAGCAAAGGAACAAAACCTCTGTGGTCTCAGAAACGTCTTATAAAGTAGATCTCCCGGAATTTAGTCCACAGAGCCGTCCTCAGTAGCAGTAATGGGACACAAAATGAGAAGTGCCCGAGGTCCAGGTGCTACCAAATCCTGCCCCACTGAGGACACAGGGAGAAGAAAATGAGCAAATGGCATTTCGGTCCATTATCAATCCAATCTATTTCTTCTTGAGTGCAGCAGAGTTAGAAACCTAGTTCTAAAAATAACACTGTAATTTGTGGCCTGGAATAATCACACCTATCAAAAGCTAGGTTAAAGTGCGTGCGTGCGTGTGCGTGTGCGTGTGCGTGTGTGTGTGTGTGTGTGTGTGTGTGTGTGTAGGGTGGGGTGAGAGAATAAACACAACCTTGTGTGTCTATGCAACGGTAATTTTCTTTGCCGTTTTGTACTTCCTTTTTAAGGCAGCAGATGCAGTGCTGGAGAGTGAGGAACGGGGAAGGGCACTGGCACCCTAGAGCACCTGTCAGGACCCCGACACCATGTTCCTTTGGCTGCTTCATGCAATGCCCGTGCACCTCTGAGGTAGGCAAAGTCATGCTGCCAGGAAGTGGTGGAAGTGTGTTGTAAACTTCTCTATTGGACACTCTCTTTGCCCTGCGCTCCACCGCTGTTAACCACATCCTTCCCAGAGTTGAAATGGCCTAGAAATGGCCAGAGTTGTGTCCTACTCATCTCGACAGACCCAGCACCAGCAGAGTCGCCAGTACAGGGGAGAGTTCCACAAATGCTTGTTGAATGTAGTGATTTCAAAACAAAGAGTTATCATCTGAGTGCTTGACTCATAGCATGTGAATCGGGAAGAGACTCTACCAACTATTCTAGATGCAGTGACACCCCCAAGAGTCAAAGTCTAAAGCCAGTTATTGGTTGATTCCTATGTGTGGCACTGCTCGTCAGCATTCCTCAGTATGCTTTGAAATCAGACGCCCTTTGATGATAACGGGTGTTAGGTTGTACACCAGACCATGTCTGTTTTTGGCTGTGGGGTTCAAGGATGCGTAACACTTTGAGAAAAGCCTAATAGAGGAATAGCTAGGTTTACAAAGAGAACTTGGTTGGAGGGGAAAGTTTGAAGTATGGAGTTGTTTAGCATGGGGTTCCTGTAGATCATCGTACTCCAGAATATGTCTATAATAGAATCAACACCCCCAGGCTGATTTGCACACCACTTTTCAGTGGCACATCTCAGTTAAGGGAGTAGCGGAGACCACCATCTACACCAGCTCTGTCCCTTGCAAGACAGCACTCAGCTCTCCCCTCCTGCATTCTCCTTTCTCTTCTCTAGGAAGAGAAATGTCCCCTCAACATATCCCCAGGGAGTCTGGTGAAGGGACAAGCTGGCTGCCCCTGAGAAGGGATATTTAAGTGGAACAATATAGACTGGGAGAAGCTGAGGGCGTGAGTAGAAGAATTGTGCCGTCTGCTAGGAATGCCACTGCATACCCAGGGAACACCCAGCACCGTGAGTGAGGCCCAGGGCTCCTGTATAATCTTGAGGGAGAAAGAAGCATGGGCCCCACGGTGTCAGGGCCCGCCCCTGTGTACACTGACCAGTTCCCACCACCCACGGGGGTAAATTGAGCTGCCTCTTTGATGATGAGGACGTGAAGTGGAATGTGAGACTCCTCATTACTGACGTCAGGCTTGCCTTTCATTTTATTTATACCCATGACACTGTGACACAGGATCTAATTTTCCATTGTATTTTTCCCTCTGTTAAGACCCAAGTGATGACAAGTGAATTTGTGCCCGAACCTGGAAAACAGTATTTTAAATGTGAAGCCTGGGCCCTACAGGATTGGTGCCTGTCTTCCCAACTGCCTGCCCTTCGTTCGAACCTATGAAGTGACCATCAAAAGGGCAAAAGGGAGCACGCTCCCACAGGGCATGGCTGCCTGAGAAGTCAGAGCTTGAGGCATTCAGTTGCCCACTCCTCCCTGGTGACAGGCTGTTCCTTCCTGGCACAGGTGCTGGAGGGAGGCCAGGGAGCAGTGAGGCCGTATGGCAGCCTTGGCACAGAGCCCCGGTCACTGTCTGGGCATGAAACTGGGCTCTGGCACCAGGAGCATGGTTCCAGCTCCCTGGCCCAGAACCGCCTGTGCAGGGACCACTCTGCTGTCCAACCCCTGGTGGGGCCCCACAGGGACACGACAGGTTTAGGAGCAGAGATGGATCCGGAAGGGATGGCAGGAACAATTAGGGGACACTGGAACAGAAGCAGTTATGTCCCCATGTGCAGAAGCGCCTTTGGGGGTGTGCCTAGGATGGAGGAGAAAATGGCATGTATGTCCAGCAAATGAACAGAGCAGGCTTCACCCCTGCTGTGCTGCAGGACTCGGGCTGCGTCCGGCTGTACAGCCAGTCTCCCTCCATTCCCTCCTATGGCCTCAGATCCAGACTCAGTGTCTCTAACAGATCGTCTTCCCACCCTGAGATGAAAGCTCTGCCTGGGTCTTCAACAGACCCACCACTCTTTCAGTAGGGCCTCCTGTTGCCAGCTTTTCGACAATGTTTTTCAGCCTCTGACCCCAGAGAAATCTCAACTTCCTTATACTCAGTTCAGAAGATGTTTGTTATTCAAGGTTCTGATGCAAAGGCCTGATAAGAGAGGCCGCAGGCCTTCCCAGTTAGTAAACCAACAATCTGAGGATTTGAAAACCAAGAAGCACAAGGATAGCCCCGCCCTGAGAGATGGCACAGTGCCAACTCCTGTCCTGAAGTCTTCCTGGATATTTAGAAATGGGTATCAGTGAGTTTTCACTACATTTACTTTGGATGTCTTGTTTGTTTTCTTTTGTTTTTGAAGCAAAGGTTTCCCATAGCACCAACAAAATCAGATCTGTGTGTTACTGAATATATGATAGTTCATATGCTTGACTTGGTGTTGCCTTCTACTTCTGTGTCCCTGTTCTCAGTCAGTTTAGGTAAAAATAGTACCAAAATAGTGTGGGAAACCAGAGGGAACACCTTCAAAACTGTCCTGGTATCTCACCCCTAAGTGCCCCACAACCTAGGAATTGCTTGGGGAGCTAAGGGCTGTCTTTACGTGCAACGGCTTAGGCCTACGCCTTTAGAATTACATCTGCGATAGCCCACCATAGACCCAATTCTGAATGAAAGCCTGTGTCTGTTTAATCAGCTCATCTCAAATGCTTTCCAGGGGCGAGTCTATCAAGTGCTTCTAGTAGGTTCTGGGGTGGAGATGGGGTCCAAGGGCAAGGAGGTATGAGTGAGACACGGGCCATTTGCATCAGCCAAAAAGTACAGAAGTAACACAAGGCTGCAGGATATACAGGTATGGTGATGAGGAAACACTAAGTGGACTCCATGGGCTCAGGATAGTATAAGTGGATGAGATCTAGGTTCCATAGTGGGATGCTGGTGTCACTTAGAAATCCCTTTCCCAAGGCTCATTGGAGGGTCATTTGGAACAAGTGCAAGGAAGTTATAGGCAGACAGTCCAGTGTCCAAGTACTTCCTTATTAGCTCTGTGATTTGGGGAAGGTTCTTAAATTCTCTAAGCCTCAGTTTCCACATCTGTAAAAGGGAGATACTGAGCCTGTCACATAGAATTATTGTGGCATTTGAATGAGATTAGGAAGACAAACTATGTCTGCGGCATCAAGCACAAGGTAGGGGCTCCCTCACCTTCCCCACTCGGACTGGGGATTGGAGAGCCCCACAGGGGGTTTGCTTTTAAGTCTTAGCCCAGTCAGGTAGTTCCACCTCTCTGTGTTTTCTTTGTGACAGGCTGCAAAGGTTGGGAATCTGAATGCTGACTGAACAGTTATGACTGTTGATTAAGATGTGAGATGGAGGGGTGGTGATGCCCAGGACCCAGGGACACAGTTTGGGGAGAGGAATTGTCTTTGTGAACAGGTGTTAGAAGAGCTAAGGAACATGGAATCAGGGCTGGCCTGATCCTCGCTGTGCTCTCCATGGCGGAGCTGGTTTGGGGATGGGACAGCCTCTGCCAGGATTGTTTCTGCCTTTAGTCTGCCTTGGAGGTTCGTGTGAACCTGATTTTGTCTCGCGGCCGGGGGAGGGAGCATTGAGGTGTGGTTTAGGATACATAGCACACTTTACCCTGAGCCAGAATCCCCAGAACAAGGCCCCGACCCCTTCTGTCATCCTTCAACCTCTGTCATGGCCTCCAGCTGTCAGCTACCCACAATCCCCGGGGTGTTGTCCTAGGTGTCCCTGTGTAATGTGAAGACTAGGCTCGGAAAAGCATTGAGTGACACTGTTGTTCAGAGGCATCTCACAGGACTGTTCCATCAACCATCAGGAGAAAAATATGTATATTAAAACATTATTTTTCTGAGGAAATTGAAATCCAAACATCTTACCTATCTGATGAAGCCCAGGTGGAAAGCGAAGCTTGATTCCACATGAGGCCTGAAAGAGAAGAATAAGTCACTGGTTAACAGAGACAGTGAGGCATCGGTGTGGGCTCCAAGTGAAAAACAAGAGTGGTCGCAATTCACTGAGAATATGAAAATCTCATATAGCTAAGAGTTTTGATCTCTTCCTTCACTAAGTTGTTTACTCAAACTATTGATAAACAAAGAATGGCCTAAATGCCCTCCTTCTCCCACCCCTCCCCCATTGACACATGTGGTTTCTCAGTAATGGAACGAGCAGCTGAGACACAAGGGGTTGTGGGTGGTCTTCTCTCTGGATGGTGAATGAATGAGGTTCGCTTATCTTTTATGCTATGTCTTCCATGGCTAGAGGCCCAAGCCCACAGCGTGGGCTCAAGAAGTGCTTCAGGGTCTCACAGCCAGGTTGGCTCATGAGCAGGTGACGGTTAGGAAAAGCTGAGCAATAAATAGGCATTGATTGAGTACTTCCTGTGTGGCAGGTGTGGTGAAAGGCTTTGGGTATACATGTTCCCTGCCTTCATGGAACTCAGAATCTGGTGAAGAAGATAGATTTTAAACAAGCACACCTACAGTTATATAATTTGCAGACTGTGATACATGAATAGGTATTATGAGAAAGAATAACTGGGGATCTAATACAGATTGGGGAGCAGGGCTCACGGAACGTCTCTCTGAGGAGGAGATGGTTAAGATAAAGCCTAGAACAGTGCTTCTCAAATTTTAATGTACATCAGAATCACCTGGAGAGCTTGTCTGTAAAATAGGTTTCTGGATTCCACCCCCAGAGTTTCTGAGTCAATAGGTCTAAGGTGGGTCCCAAGAATTTGCGTTTCTAATAAGCTCCTGGGTGATGCCGAGACTGCTGGTTGGGAGACCGCACCTTGAGGACCACTAACTGCGAAGACAGGTAGGAATTAGCCAGGTGAAGAGAGTGAAAGAGAAGGTCAGCATGGCAGAGAGAGCAGTGCGTGCAAACACGCCCGAGTGGGAAAGGTGTGGGGGTGCTGCAGGGGACGGAAAGGTCGTTATGTTTCCAGGCCGTGAGTTTGTGGGCCAGTGGCTTGAGGTGATGTGAGAGATGAATCTGGCCCTTGTCCCATCCTGAACTCACTCCAGCAGAGCCACCTCGACTGGTAGTGTGTCTAAGGAAAATGGTTCCATTGACCCTGGGAGATATCCTGATGCAACATGGAGCTTCTAGAACTGAGCTGACCCTGAGATTTTGTGAGGATTTAAAGGGATAAGGCATGAAAGAGACTGAGCACAGAGCAAATGCTCAGTCGATTCTAGGTTTCTTTCCTCCCTCCATTCCCTCCTTGAAACACGGCCTTGTCTCAAGTTCCCAGTTTCAGCTCTAAGAGAGTATGTTCCCGAATAGGTGTTGAGGTGCTGTCCTGTAGCGGCAAGCTAAAATATTTACTGTGGAAGTGATCCATGATGACCTAAACTGGGATCCAGTTAAATAATTGGCTATAGATAAGAAATCTGGATACCACTTCCAAAGACCAGGTGTGTGTGTGTTTCCCTCCATGAATTGTAAATGTCACAGGATTTCAAACCAAAGAAAGCATGGGCTGGGGTTTTGGAGCCAAAGTACGCAATTGGCATTAGGCCAGTTCAATTCATAGCACATTTATTGAGCCCTCTCTCTGTGCCAGGTACTATGTGAGGTGTTGGGAAGACAGAGGTAGGTGATCGAGGCTGGGTCCCTGCTCTTCAGGCGGTCCCAGCCTCACTGGGAGACGGACACGTAAACAACATAGAGCAGTGGGATAAAAGCCTCACGGAAGGTCTGTACAAAGGGCAATAAAACCTCCTGAGAGAGAGCAGTTCTGCCTGGGGAAGTCAGAGAAGGTCACAGACAGAAAGTGACATCGGAGCCAAGACTGGAAAGGAAACATCTAGAGAATGAGCAGAACTGAAGGATAAATGAACAAGTCTCTTTTAGAACTTTTTTGTTATTGTTTTAAGCTCTGACCTAAATCATCGTTATGAGCTTCTAGAAGATACATGTCCACATGGTGTTGAATTTGATTTAAAATATTGCATAAACCGTTATATATAGAAACACATATGGAAGCAATCTGAAAATATTTCTCCTCAAATATAGTGCCATTGCTTTTATGAATTTGCTATTTCTGGATGAAAATGTGAAATATGGCTTGGTTTTCTGAGACTCAGAAAAAATTACATCACCATCCCAAGTGAAAATAATTTTGGTTGTTAATTTGTTCATACATTCCTTTATTTAGCCAATCAACAAACATTTAGTTAGAAAATTTAATTTCTGAAGCGCTGTAATAGATCCTTTGGGGGCAACAAAGATATGTGAGACATTGTCCTGCCCTCAGGGCTCTTCAAGGCTTAGGAGTGAGAAAAACACCTAGACACAATAATTCTAACGCAAGAAAGTGGTAGATGATATGAGTGAGTGCAGACGGAATACTCCAAGTGTGTAGAGGAACGCAAGCTACTTTCTGACGGGGATAATCATAGAAAGTATGACTATTTATGGAGAAGCCACTGCAGTAAGCCTTGTAGCGTGGGATGGGATTAGATAGACAGAAATGAGTGTAGGGGGCAGATATTCCAGGCAGAGGGAGGTTTGTGAACAAATGGGGTGGGAGCTACTTGGAAACAGCATTTTGTCCTAATTAAGGGTATGACTTGGGGAAAGAGCTGGACTAGGTAGCTGTCAGCCTCACAGCTAAGTTTGAACTTGATTCTACTGGCTGTGACTTCTTGGAATTTGAAATGTCAAGCATTTGTCACTTGGTTCCTTGGACACTTATTTTAGTTGGCATCTCAGTTCTGACCTTCATCTTGGCATAATTTTGTCCAAGCCATAGGATATGTTTTAAAAAATCAGTCTTTATAGGCCAACAGTAGTGAAATCACAATGTGCAAATACCCACGAATGTTACAGGTTGAAAGTATGATTCCACCTCTGGAGCTTGAAAGAGATGGCTTTTGTATCCGAGTTCCTTCGGGAAACAGATGAAGGCTTGACCTACACAGGTGTGGACCGTTGTGGGGAGGGTTAAGGGAAACCAACAAGTGCAGTATCCCTGGGCTGTGAGAGCCGAGAAGTTGTTACCACCCCAGGCGGTTGGTAACATCCCTAGGCAGGTGGTAAGGAGCTACGCAGCAGACACTGGAACTTGGAAAGAGCTCTGTGTTGCCAAGAAGAGACACAGCAACTGCCTGGGCCCAGTCCTGGGGTGGTGCCTCCCACTGGCTGAACCCAACGGACTTGAAGCCACGGCCGGGGGCCCAGTGATCTATTCCCTCCAGGTCAGCCTCCCAGGACACAGAGGAGGGTTGGAGAGCCCATCTGGAGCGGCAACCAGACCACCCAGCGCAATCCTCTTTAGCTTTACTGTTTCTATACTTGCAAACTACAGTAAGCCTTCATTTAACAAATATGTTTCACACACTCATGTGGCTCTCAGAAATTTATAAAAATGAAGAAAGACAGGAAATAGATTGGATGGCTGGATGCAGGGGTAGATGGTGAAGGAGTCTTTAGCTGAGACAGCTCACTAAATAGTAGCTCAACTAGATTGCAAGGCTGGTGAACGCAGGGCTAGGCCATTCGTCCCTCAGTGCCCAGCACTGCCTGCAGCTTAGTACACCCCAGTCAGTGTTTGTCTGAAACACGTGATAGATGAAACAAGCATACCAGGCGCCAAAAATTGAGCATCTGGGAGTCTTAGGTCAGGAGAACCCAAGCTTAGGGTCAGGAGCTAATATTTTTGGACCTATGAGAAGCAGATGATGACAGTTTGTTTTCCTGCTTCTCCTACCTTTTAGGTCAAAGTTTCTAGCACCTCCCAGGGAACAAAGGCCATTTAATGGTGGTGTGGAGATAAAGGGTGGTATTTCCTTTCAATCTTTCAATTTTTTCCAGTCAAAAGGGCAACATGACTCTGCATTCCAACTTCAGTGAATTCATCCACTTGCTCTTTCAGTGAACATTTATTGAGTGCTTCTTTTGTGTCTGGGAATCCAAAACATAAGACCAACAGGGCCTCAGTCCTCAAGGAGCTTGGTCCTGCAGGAGCTATGTCTATGGCATTAGGGAAGTGCAGGACTAGTGCAGGCCGCTGTGGGAGCAGCGGACCACAGCTCACCCAGGCCGCTGTCTCAGTAGGTAAGGGTAGTCCTGAAGCATTCCATCCGTTCATTTCTTTTTTTTTCCCCAATGTGGTATTTTCTGTGTTTTTTTTTTTTAACCATACAAGTCACCCATTTAATGTGTACAACTCACTGGCCTTTAGTGTATTCACAGATATGTGCAACCATCACCACAGTCAATTTCACATTTTCTTTCTGTTTTTTGTTTTCATTTTATCTTTACTATTTACTAAAGCCTCCATCCCGTCTCCCTCCCCTCAGTAAGTAAGAAAGTAAGTAGTAAGTCATTAGGTCAGGACTTGTAATGTAGATTACTGGCTGAGGAGGTAACCTGGGACAGGAACTCACACCGAAGTGCTGTAAGCTAATGAGTGAACACAGGGCGGGTGTCCAGTCCCTCCTCCCCCAGAGAAGAGGAGCAAAAGGGGAGGAGGGCACCACACAACGGCATCTAGATTGGAAGGTGGAGAGAACAGGTGAGGAAGGGAGGCTGGGGGCTGCCTACACCTCACTGACTGCAGAATTGTTTTGAAGGCTCAGTGCTCTTTGCCTTTAACTCTTTGCAAACACATGGTAAGTGTGTGAGGATGTTTATTTATTCGTGTTTGTTTGTTTTAGCCCCTGGCAACTGAATATGAGGGTACAAGGTCTCAGAAATGTTGTACGGGCTGCATGAAACATATTAACACTGACCCACCTGATTTATGAAGGTGGGTTGACTGGTTTTAAAACATAGGCTATTTTGTTACAAAATTGCTTCATTCCCAGAGGTTTTATTAATCAGGAAATTCTTGTTCTCAACTTGAGTTCTATGACTAATAATGGGAGGCAAAAATAAGTTGGGGAGGAAGAGCAGAGAGGGATAAAAAGAGTTTTGTCATAATCTAAGGGGCAAAGTTTTCTTAATTTATCTATAGTGCCCTCTTTTAAAATTTATCTCTATTACCTTCTTTTTAAAAGTCGGCCCTGTTAGACTTGTGAGAATTTGATTAAAATGTGTTTTAATTCTTAGATAAATTTAGGAAAACGAAATGTTTTTAAATTGACTACCTCCTCCCTTCGCCTCATTTTTTAAAGGAGGGGAAACATCATCCCCAGTAAGTGTTGCTGGGTTGAGTGTGTGTGTGTGTAGCTGCATTTCTTTTTCCAGAAGAACATTACTTCTGCTAGGGAGTAATTCTCCATTTGGAGCCTTCAAGATATTTACATTTTCAAAGTCCTTGGCCTGGAAGAAGTTATGCTGAGGCCAAGCTCTGGCCAGAGAGTGATTGTTTTACCTTCTGGCCATCTGCTGAACCCTCCTGTATCCCATCCCCTCTCTGTTCACCTCTTTCTTGAAAGGCTAGATCCTTAGCTCTCCCACTCAAAGTTTCCGTGTTTACTAATATGCCTGAACTTTTAGCTCCAACCCAAACATTTCCTGTCACCTGAAGACCCGTGTCCTCTTACCTATTAGGCATCTCTCCTGTGTGTTCCACAGGATACCTCAGACCCCGTGTACTCAGCACTGCTCACCGGAGTGCTTGCTCTCAGACCAACATCTGTCTATGTGGGAGGCACTAGCACCCACGTGTTGCCTGCCCACAGCCCATGGGTTACCGGGTATTTCGCTGCTGTTCTGCCACTCCTCTCCATTCCTAACGCCAGTGTTCTACTTCAGGCTCTCCTCCGCTCTGTCTGGATATTATTAATTATCTCTGTGTCCCGTCAGTCTTCTCTAATCCATGCTTCCCGCCACCCCCAGATTTAGCTTTATAATGTGCAAACCTCCAGGTCTACTCTTTGTGTAAAATCTTTCAGGAATTCCCCATGTTCCAGCTCTTCATATCAGTGGACGAGTCATTCAAGAGTTTCATTCTCTTTGATGAGTTTTTCTCCTATCACATAGGCCTCAGCTCCTAAGGCTCATTGCTGGCATCTCCTCTGCTCAATCTCCAAGAGCCAGCATGCCCCGAGTGTGTTCTCCACCCTTTTCTCCTTTCTGATTCCGTACCCTCCTTAGGTGACCTCTCCAGCCCCCTGGCTTAGAGCAGCATGTACACACTGATGGCTCCCAAATTGATAGCTCCAGCCCTGACCTTTCTACTGAGTCCCAGACATAGATCCAGCTGCCTCCTTGACATCTTCACTTCCATGTCTAACAGAGACTCGCACTGAACAAGGCCAAAGCGGGGCTCTTGATGTCCTACCCATTCTTTTCCTGCTCCTGCTCCTCCCCCACCCTTCCCCATCTCAGAAAATGGCACCACCACTCAATCCACACAACCACTCAAGCCAAAAACGTAGGGGTTATCGTTGTTTTCCTCTCTCTCCTCATTCCACTCCCCACATGCAGTCCATCCCACGTCCTGTCAGCCTTACATTCAAAATGCATGCACGCTCCCTGAACCTGACGTTTCTATCAGTCCGTGCTGCTTTCTCTCTAGTCACCGCCATCTCTCACTTGGATTACTGCAACAGCCTCCTCCTGCCCTACCAGTTTCCACCCTTAACCCCCGAGAATTGATTCTTCCCACAGTGGCCACAGTGATCTTTTCAACAAGCGAATCATATGGTGTTTCTTCTCTGCTTAAACCCACGGCAAGCCTTTCTGTTGCACCTGGCCGCGGAGCCTCCTGTTTCTTCTTTGAACTTAACCAAGAGTGTTTCTGCCTTGAAGGTTTTGCATGTACTCTTCCCCTCCCTAGTATTCCCCCCCCCCCCCCCGCCCCCTGCATCCCCAGCTCCGTGGGGGTAATCCTGTGTCAGTTCAAATGTCCCTTCCCAGGGAAGCCTTCTCTGACCTCCCAAACTGAAGTGGCGTCCCCTTCAGGCTCTTTCTGTCAGTAATTTGTTTTATTCTCTTTAGATGATAGTATGATCTTTTTTATTTATTTCTTTAAATTCTCCCTCTTTCCTCCACTAGAATGTAAGCATTGTGACCACGAGGATTCATGCTGTTTTCAGTCTGTCCTCAGCACCTAAAGTCTTTCCTGGTGTACCATAGTTGCTCAAAAGTATTTGTTGAGTGGATGAATGAATATATAATTGAACAAATTTGCCTCTGCTAGAAATACCTCTCTAGCTATCTAGATATTTTGGATGTAGTGTAAGTATCAATGAAGAGTGGGAGGGGCTGGGAGGGGCTTGGCTCTCAAACACACTTAAAGGAATGTGTGGCAGCCACTTGACATTGCGGCCTCTCCTCAGACAAAAGTGCAAGGCTTTCATCATTAATACTTATGATATCCTGCTGATAAATACTAATGAGACATTTTATTAATAACACTGAACTTCCAAGTCCACATTTAATCTTTGCAAATGTATAACTCCAGGCCACAGGGCTAATGCCCACCCATGTGACAACTGCAGATTTACTCTGAATTTTCTATTCTTTTCTCTCTTGTCTTGAGCCATTTTGGAGGCAGGCATCCAGTCTGGAGAATGTCTGGTCTAGAATTTTGTCAGAGATATGTTTAGTTTCCTCAGAGTAGCTTTGGTTGAGTCCATCTGAGATTTCCATGTTATTAGAAAAAACAGGGGCTAGAATCTTGAATCTACTCATAGATTAGAGTGAGGGAGTCCACAGGTGACACCAAAGTCTGCCCCTCTGTTGTCAGGACAGTTATGTATTATTTGTGTATTCCTTTGTTCGGAACAGAGCTGGTGAAATTGGGATAATGCTATGCTAACTGGATGGAAGAATTGCAAGGGGAGTTTAATGCGTGTATGCCGGTTACATTGATGATCATGGAAGCTAAACCATGGACTTAATTTCTCCAGAAATTATCAAACCCTGGTAGCACTTGATTGTACTAGTCTTCCACACCGTGGCAAGCCCCAGCTCGTCAGCACCATCAACATTTCATCCAGTCTTCAAAGAAGAATGATGAATGATACGTACAAAGGGAACTAAATGGTGCAGCGTGTTGGTTCTAATCTCGTGAGTGGAACCAAAGTCATGTTGTCCATAGATGACCGCTGCTTTTCCACCCCTCAGTGGTCAGGCTTCTATTTCCCATGAGAAAACTACTTGTTTCCTCCCCCATATCTCTGCTTATTGGTTATAGGCCTGAAACAGGTAGATTCCACTGCGTGTGTGGGGCACCAGAACGCCAGCAGCCAACAGCTGCTGCCTTACTCCCTTTCATATTCCAAACAGCTAGACACATAGGGCCATAGACAAAGCTGGGAAATGGGTGAAGTTAGTTTTTGCTGCCCATTTCCTTTCACCCCAGTAATGTCTACTCTTGAAGTAAGCAGTGTGTGAAGTTACTCTTCAGAAGGTACAGTCTTACGAAGGTTTAAGAGGCACAAAGAGTTACTGCAAATGTAAATATTTAGAGTTTTAAATTTTAGGATAGAGCAGTGCTGATCCAATTAGAGGGAAAAAAAAAAACATTTTGAGGAAATTTCAAGCCCTGTGAAATCTGAGTGGGGGAGACATTATGGGCGTGAGTTGAAGGTGGAGTGGGCTCTAGCACCTCCGAGTTAAATTATGCCGTGTGGGCTGTGGCCTAGGCACCTACTTTGGTCCAGAGGGCGATGTCAGGAGCCCAGATAGGTTCTGTTCCACTCCTGGTAATAGAGGTGCAAAAGGAGGGACGGGCCAGTGATAGTACAATGGAAGTGGTGACTGGTTGGCATGGAGATCAAGGGAGAGGAGGAAAGCCAGATAGCTATACTTTGAATGTGGAGAGTAGTTAGTAGCGTTTACTACTAGATTTGTAGGGAGGTGGTGCTTTCTGCTTCCTTCTTTCTTTCCTTTTCGTCTCTCCTTTATTCCCTTTTTCTCTTCCTCTTTAAAAATCATACACCACTCTATAATCCCCTTCAAGATAGATAGCAGAAAATACATATCCGATGGATTAAGTGTTGGGCTCAATTTTGCTGTATTATAACAAGGATGGAGTAGAAAACTCTTAAACATTAGGCATCCAAAGACTCTTAAAATCTAATGAATATGTGCAAACCCTCAGAACTCTGGTTCATAGTTTGAGACACCATCTGTTTTTATGCACTATCTTGGGGACAGTAGACAACCTGTTCGTTGCACAGGCATGTACTGTGTGTAGATAACCTCCTAGTACTTCTTGAGCAGCTCTTCTGGAAAATCCCCATATTTACAGGAGCGAATCATATGGCTTCTGTTTCTTCATTCATATATAATTAGAAAAGGGATTCAGAGGGTTTGGTGCCTTTACCTTTCCTCATTGTCTCTTTGTTATTGTTTTTCTCTTTCTCGTTCTCCTTTTATTTACTTTTCTTCCTGAAAATATCTGTGCTTTTGCTTGGGTTAATTTACCCTGAGTTTTTCAAACCATCCTTTTACCTGCTGGGTTATTTTTTGCCTGAGACCTTCTTAAACTTCTTCAGTTGCTTTACTCCCCACCAGATCTCAACTTGAACTAGAGCTTTCATCTTCTTATGTCTGTTTGCTGTTCTGGTTTTTCTAGTCAATACAGGGTCTAAAGAGGCTGTGACTGAAACAATGGTAGATTATGCTGCTAATTCAAATGACTTTAGCCCTTCTACCTAATCCCCTTTTGCCTCACTTTTCTATAATAGCTGTGGAAGGAGGAAGTGTATTAGTTATTTTATTGTACAATAATTACCACAAATTTTGTGGCTTAAACAACACACATTTATTATCTCACAGTTTTTGTGGGTCAGAAGTCTTGGTATAGCTTTAGTGGGTCCCCTGCGTTAGCTGGGGGGGTGGGGGCTGCAGTCTCATCTCAAGGCTTCACTAGGGAAGGGTTCACTTTCAACCTCTCCTGGTTGTTGGCAGGACATAGTTTCTCTCAGTTTGTTGGACTAAATGCCTCCATTTCTAACTGGCTCTTGGCCAGGGGCACCATCAGTTCCTTGCCCCGTGGCCTCCCCAATATGGCTGCTTACTTTATCAAAGCCAGCAAGAGAGAATTTTCTAGCAAGACTGTAACATAATCACTGAAGTGACATCCCACCACCGTTGCCATACTCTGTGGGTAGCAAGCAAGTCACATGTTGCCTAACATGCAAGGGGAGGGGATTCCACAAAGGCATGAACACCGGAAGGTGGGAATAGTTTGGGGCCACAGAAAGGAGTGCTTATGCGGGAAAATACTTTGAGTTCCTTAAAAAAAAAGTCTATAAAGGCTAAATTCATACTGCTTTCATGCTTTATTGTAGGCCTTCATATATTATAATATACCAAAATAATAATGTTTCTCTTTGTCTCTTTTCATATACTATGAACTAGGTTTTGCTTTAAAAATGATGTGTTTTTCTTTTGTGTCATTGGATTCTCCTCAGCCTCTCTGGGTGAGAAAGTCAGCAGGAAAAGATTGCTGTTGTTGATCTTGGTTTTTGGCTGGACTGACTGTGGGAAGCTGTGAAAGGAAAGGCTTTTGCAAATGCTCTAGGTCTATATTAGAAACCCCTCCCCCCTACAGGAGACAGGTATGGGGCAGGTGTGATAATAACCAGGAGAAAGATGCCTGGTTTATTTGCAGCTGAGGCATTTAACTAGCTACAATTTATTACTTTTTGAAAGAGCCGGAAAGCTTCATATTACCTGCCCAACCTTTGATTCCAGCTCCCTAAACTGAATAGGAGGGGGGACAAGAAGGGTAGCAGCACCTTTGGTTTGACTCACATTTGACTCACAATAGTAAATTGTCCAGACAATTAAGACTGAGGGATAACACACACACGTTGTTTATGTATTCATTTGAATACAAAAGTTCTCTACTTTGAGTAAGAACAACCTTTGTTATATATCACATATATTTATAATGACTGTCTCTGACTTTAGAATCTCTTTGAAATAATAGTGTATATGAATTTGAGTTGAGGGATGAGGAAAATCTGATCCTTCAGTGTTTTCTTGGTGGTTTAAGCACAAGGACAGGAGAAAGGAGAATGGTGGGACCGGTGAGCAGGCAGCCCCCAAATCCCGAGTACCGAGAAAGGCGCCAGGATCAGCAGTTCCAGCAAGACTCGGATTCCCCTCAGGGTGAGAGAGGCGCTGCAGGGAGCAGAGTAGCTAGGGGAGGTGGGGGCCTTAGTAGGGCTCAAAGTTGGGGCTCTGCATACTGGGAGGGGCGTTAGGACCCAGGCACCCGCCGGCCTCGGGACGTGCCTCCAGAGTGAAGGCGCAAAGAGGCTCAGGCTGCCAGCCAGAGTCCCTCGGATCCACTAGACCCTTCACGTGTTCACCGGGCCCGGGGTGCGGGGTGCAGTAGCCCTGTGCCCTCTGTGTCGGGCTGTGGCGTGGAACACCGGCACCTCCGGGGCGCCCAGCTGCCGCTGCCGCCAGCATGGACCCGCCGCGCTGCTGGCCGAGCACCCGCCAGGTGAGCGTCCCCGGGTCTGCATGTCTGAGGGCAGTCCCCTTCCAGCTGGGCACCTGGGCACGGGTGCGAGCTGAGCAGGGTGCCCAGGGGGCCTAATAAGCTCAGAGCTGTCCCTGGGCCCCCTTTCAGGCACCCCTACTGCTGGGGAGAGTTTATATTTTCTTTTTGCCACGAGTCTCTGGGTGTCCCGGTGCCCAACTCCCTTCTTCTATTCCAGAAGGCAAGTACAAGTGTCTGGTGTAATCACCCGGCTTAAAATTCCAAATCATAACAATCGCCCACCCCCAGCCGCCGTGCGCGTAGGTACGGTGCCGCACTGCTGCCGCGGCGCTTTCCCAGGCGTTAGCCCAGCGACTGCGAGGACCGGCCGGCTCTGCTGGCTCCTGTTGCGCCCCGAGTTCCCACGCTCTCTGCGCCACCGCGGTGCCCCTGCTTTCCTCCCCGTGCTTCCAGTGGCTGCGTAGCTGCCTCCTCTCCCGGGAAGCGAACCGCCGCCAGCTGCAGAATGGGGCGAGGAGGGATGTATTCCCTCACAGAAAGCCTCAGTGCCCACACACACTTAAAGTGCTCGTGACCGTGTGATTCTGCGACTCACTCCCACCCGCACGTGCAGCTCCTGGGACAACGCTCGCTGTGCAGACCGAGTGTGAGCCTCATGTGGGTGAGATGGAACGTGGGTGCAGAGAAGAGTCTCATGCCTTGGGTCATAGGAAAGTGCTTACGAGAGATGTCTGTGGTGCAAGCGCTGCCACTGTGAACTTGGGGCCGGTCTCCTGGGCGGCAGGAGGTAGCCTGAAGTGCACTTAGTTACCAGGATCAAATAGACGCGGTCCCCTGGACTGTTGCGGGAGGTGAGGCTTGCACCACCCTTTATAAAGGCTCGGCTAGGTGTCCTCAGTCTCCAGTAGGCTTCTCTGTATGGTCTCTAGACTAGAGTCGCTTCCACTTCAATCTGATACCAATTTATCGTCTTCAGGTTGCCAACTCCAGAAAAATGTCACTGACGAGTTGCTATGGGGGAACTTCAAGTCGCTAGGGCTGCAAGACCCCCGCTGTAGAACAGTGGGTATCTATCTGCCCCCTACCCCCTCTCTTCCCCGGGCCCCTACCCTCAAACTTTGCAGGCGGCCGTCAGGTCAGGGCGCTGGGGGGCGTGCCTGCTCTGACAGTAACAGACGCTCTGAGCAGCACCTGAAGTTAAACACGTCGTGCTGACCTAGAAGAGAGACTTCGTCTAAACCGTATGCTGAGAGACAATCAACAAAAATATTTACACAGGGCCCGCGGGGGTAGGTGAGGGCCAGAGGACTCTCCCTCTAGGATTTTGTAGTCTGTTGGCTGGCATTGCCAGTTCTGCTTGACTGCCCCTCTGACCTTGAACGAGCTACTTTAACTTTGCTCAGTTTTCCAAGAAGCAAAAACTGGAAGAATGATACTTCACCAGTAGTGGAAAGAACATGCATTGGGAAGCCAGTTCCAGCCCTAATTGCACCACTCACCAGCTGTGAAACTTTGGGCAAGCCACACAACCTGTCTGGGCGTCCGCTGCAACAAAAGGTTCAAAAAGAACCTTTAATGCTGAGGTCTACTGTAGCAGTAATTTGCCAAGCTTAGATAGCCTGTGATTGCTCACTACTTCTGCATAGTCTGGATTGTACTAGTTCCACAGCGCATCCATGGACTGAAGAGACACTGGATCAGAACTGTGGGTGAATTGAACTTTAATTCCAGTCTGTTTACAGAGCTCCACAAATCTTTCAGGCTTAAGGTCTGTGGAAATAAGCCTGGCTGGTTTAGTTAATACTCAGAATGCACTGGGAAGGACCTCAAATAGGAAGTCCTGTTTAAGTTAGAGTGCGGTTACATAAAAGGTTCTTTCTGTGCCTGTGAAATACCCTTGCCGTACCCACCCTGTTAGAGAAATGAGTAGAATTCATCCCTCAGTAGAAGAGGGTCGAGTGTGCTGCAAACCTCATGGAGGCACCTTAGGGTATACCTGATAAACATTTTATTTACATGGGAACGACTCCGTTAATATTAACTTCTCCGAAAGACAGTTTATCAGTTCGGAAATGAAATAAGAAAATTATCTTTAGAAGATTTACAATTAGGAATATTGCAATGCCTAATATTGCTAGCGTTTATGGGGGGTAAGCACTGCTTAAAAAAAAGACAACATTGCTTTTTTATTTAATTTCAGGGAGGGAAATAAACAGGATGATTTATTTTGTTTTATTACTGGATAATTTGTTAAAAGAGATTTTTTTAAAAAGCAGAAGTAAATATAACACAAACTACAAGAAACCTTCTTTCTTCAGGTTCTAGAGATGAATATCACCCTTTTTACCATAACGGTGAATATATCTATTAAGTACTTATAATATGTCAAGCATCGTTCTATGCACTTTATGTACATAGCCTCATGTAATCCTATTCGCACTTTCTGAAGGAAGTACTATTATTTCTTTCCATTTTACAGGTGAGGGAACTGAGAGGCTTCTTGCCTGAGATCACATAGCTGGTAGGTGGTAGAGCTGGACCAGCTACTTGGGTTTATTTATAACGATCAAAGCAATATGCAAGAGCGAGGAGCACGGGAGGGCAAAAAGTGCCTACTAAGTGTCAGTGCACGTAGGTTAATAAATCTTCCATGAGTGGTAATTTTCTTTTTCTATTTATCCTCTTGCTTTTAGCAACATGACTTGGGTATCCTTTCACGTGAGCAAAGAGATTGACCTCTTTCTTTTTAACACTGTAGACTTGACTGCAGATGGATAAACCATAATTTATTTAACTAATTCCCTGTGAATGAGCAATTGTATTATTTCTAAATTTTCACAATCACATTATATAGTGTTGGCATAGTGGATTTTATATATTCTGCACGCCTGTTCAGATATTCCTGGTGGATCATTTCCTAGGGGAATTGCTATGTGAAAGAGCATGGTCACTATCTGATATGTACTTTTTAGTAACTACGGCCAACTTGCCTTCACAAAAAGAAATGCAATTTCTGGTTTGAGCTGCAGTTCTTCTGCTGACATGTTTTTGGTCTTTTGGTAAATCAGTGAATCGGAATGGGTCTCAGGTGTGTGAACCAGGGGTGGCAGGACTTGTGGGGTGTCAAGGTCTTTTCTGCAAAGATGTAAAGAAAAGAGGTTGAACAAATGAAATTTTCAACATTTGATCATTTTTTACCTTCAAAAACAGAAATTTAATATGGTTTCACCTAATGGCACATGAACTCCTAAAATGTATGTTTTGGGTACCCTGGTTTTTCTGAGTTAGATTTGTACGTGAGATGAGGCTAGGTTATGCTGCAGTCACATATTAATCGTGAAACCTCAGTGGCTTATTAAAAAAAGACAAGTTTCTCACTCACATTATATGTCCAAAGCATGTTAGCAGAATTCCATGCTCCACGAAAGTTACTCAGAGAGGCAGGCTGACAAAAGCTCTGCCACCTTGTAACTATACCTCCTGGAACATGTAGTGTCCGTGGTCCTATGGCAAGGAAGGTGAGGGAGACTGTGGATAGTTAACACCTTCTCTTGTTACCAGGAACAGATTCTTAGTATCGTCGCAGGAAAGAGTTTAAGGACACACCAAATAAGTCATACAAACGAAGCCAGGTAAGCAGTGGATTTATTAAAAGAAAAGAAAAAAAATAGTACTCTCTCAAAATGGCATGAGGGTGGGCAGGCCCAGAAGAAGAGCAACTGCTCCAAAGAACAAAGAAGCTTAGGATTTTATTCAAATAAGGGCATGAAATAGTCAAGATTTAGGGGTGGTGGTTTAGGAGTTCCCAGGCGGGTCCTTGCTGTCCCTCGCTGAGCACTCCTTCCAGTGGGAAGGTGGGATTCCCTTGTTTTTTATGTGGCTCTTGTTGGAACTATCATGGTGACACAGGGATGGAGACTTTTCCCTGCAATGTTAATAGTTGGAATCCATTACAGTTAGCTGTAGCTGCACCTTTTCTTAAGAATGACCTCATTTCCTCCTTTCTTTGTTTCCCCGCACTTCCTCCTTCCCTTCCTCCCCCCTCACTCCCTGCATCCCTATTCTTTCCACCTACGGGAACACTCTTAAATGCCTTAGTTCAGGAATGAAACTTATTTTAAATTTATAGTCCTTTGCTCATAACTGGTTACATGGACTTCACTCCAATGTATAGAAACTAGGAAATGTGGTTTTCTGTGTCTAGAAAGAGGAAATGGTATGGTAAATACATAGTATTGTGTATTAGTGTGCTAGGGCTGCCATGACAAAGTACGATAGATGGAGTGGCGTACACAACAAAAATTTACTTCCTCATTGTTCTGGAGCCTGAAAGTCCAAGATCAAGGTGTCAGCAGGGTTGGTTCCTTTGAGGGCCTTTCTCCTTGGCCTGTCGATGGCCATTGTAGGGGAGGAAAAATAAATTTCCCTTGACCCTTTTAGATTGTTGGCTGAGATCTCTTGTAATAAAAGACAGATTAACAGGAGAAAAAATAATTTGATGTTGTACAGGAGCCTCACAAATATACAAGACTCAAAAGGCAGCCAGACAATTCAGGCTTAAATACGGTGTTTCCCCGAAAATAAGACCTTGCTGGACAATCAGCTCTAATGTGTCTTTTGGAGCCATAATTAATATAAGACCCAGTATTATATTATATTATATTATATTATATTATATTATATTATATTATATTATATTATATTATATTATATTATATTATAGTGTATTATACCCGGTCTTATTTTATTATAAGTATAGTAACTATAAGTAAACTATAAGTTTACTATACTTATAGTAAAATAAGACCGGGTCTTATATTAATTTTGATTGTCCGGCTAGGTCTTATTTTCGGGGAAACATGGTAGCATCCTGAGATAAAGGATAGGGTCTGGGGGAAGGTGAGAAGAGCAAATGTTTGGTAAACAAAGGTTGCTCTGCCATGCAAATAAGTATCTCAGATGAATAAGTGATCTCTGGTAATAGCTTTCTTCCTGGTACAGGCCCCTTTTCTAATGTAAATTTCCCTTACAAAAGGAGTAACTTCTGTTTGCAGAGCTTCTCTTGTGTCTGCAGTTTCTTAAAAAATGATCAGCTTAAAATAATCCTGTGCCAGAGAGGTATATTTTGGGGTGGCACAATCTGCTCCCCTTCACTGTCTTCTCCTTGGGTCTTCACATGGTCTCCCTTCTGTGTGTCCTAATCTCTTCTTATAAAGGTGCCAGTCATGCTGGACTAGGACCCACCCTAATGACCTTATTTAATGTTAATCACCTCTTTTAAGGCCCTATCTCCAAATACAGTTACATTCTGAGGTCCTAGCATGTCAACCTATGAATTGGGGAGGACACAATTCAGCCCATAACACATTGTCTCTGTCAGATGGCACATGCTGAGGCGTAGTCACCCTGTTCTTATTTGAGGAGGCAAGTGGATTTCTGAAGCCACATTATGGAGTCATCTCCCTCTTCACATCACATCCCTTCCATTGACTAACAAAAGTGTTGTTTTCTGAGTTCCCTGGGTGTTATTTAAACATCGGGTTCCCTGGGCCCAATGTTACTATTTACATCAAGTAACCTTTTATTAATGGCACTGAATCTAATGTGAGACAGAGTAGCTGAAGGTGAGAGATGGTGAGCATGGTGATTAAGAGCATCAACTCCAAAGCGGACTGCCTGAGTTCTAATCCCAGCTCCACCATTTACCAGCATAAGAACCTGTAGAGAGTTTTTATAAGAGTTTATGTGAGCCAAACTGACGACATATGCTGGGGAGCAAGATTTCAAATGCTCCACAGAATAAGTTTGCAGCTTCTTTCATACGTTTGAAATTAAAGAGGGAAAGTAAGGAAGATCAGATGGAGGTGAGAGAAAGCAAAGTGGGGATTGGATTACAGGATAGTTAACAAGATTACGTGCTCTTGAGGGTGGTTACCTAGATGCACAGAAACAATGGACAGGGCTTATTTAAGGTCAAGATAAACCTTATACTAAAAAGTTATATGCCTGGGGTGTGACTACCCACCATGACCTGCCCAGGCAGGAATTTGTGATCACATCACCCCGTACAACACCTTTTTTTATCCACACCAGCAATGTTTCCTAATTTGTAATATGGAACAGTAATACCTCACTGGGTTATTGCGCTAATTAAATGAGATAATGTAGGCAAAGTACTTGATAGACACTAGGGCATCAAAAATGGTGGCTGTTATTATTCGCAGCTTCAGAAGCTCATGGAACCCTTCAGGCCAGTGTGCTTGCCCCAGACACAGACAACCCAAAGGCTCTGGAACTCCTACGGCTTCTATGGCATGCCTGGGAGGCATGTATGCCTTGTATGATAGTAATTGCATGACCACTTTAAAACTCCAACAGCTCACACACATCAAAGCCACAGGTTCACAATTAGATTTTACGGCTGAAAAGAAACACGAAAGAGTGTCCGCTTAAATAGTCCCTTAAAATTATCATCCCCACTTCAGTTGAGGCAACTAGGGTTGGCAATTAACGTAATTTGTAACAGCAACATTTCTGTTTTTTTTCTGAGATGTACACTTTCCATTGCAATGCCCCTGGAATCAGGATGTGTTTTGCAGTCAATGGCACCTGAGGGTTAGGCCTGGAACCTTTTCCCATTAACCTGCCTGGGAAGATGACCTCAGACTTACCTTCTTACAGCATCTTTTCCTTGGAAACATAAGGAGTTAAGATAAGTGTGGATTGCTCTATACCTGGGGTGGATTATCAATCTTGATTATTGTGAAACTCTAGATTCCTGGGACTGGGAGAGCTTGGAACTGTCATGTGGCCTTGGGGCCTGCAGGACTGGAGCAATAGGAAAGCAAGGGAGTGTCTTCTCTCAGTCAGGTGAACCATACACCTCGCCCCCAGTAACGATGCATCCCTCATGCTAGACCTTTGTATGAGACAGCAGGTACTGTGCATGCTGTATTTCCTGTCCTGTTTCCTACTAGAAAGCTGAGTAGTGCCACATTAAGCTCAAAAGTGCCTTGGGACTTGCTTACCAGTCTGAATCTGTGACCACTGCTGCTGGTGGGACAGCATCTTATAAATTGCTCTAGGCCAGGCAGTGGTTGTAATGTACTTGTCATTGCCTGTGAATGAGTCGGCTGAGTTGTAGCTTTTTGTGTTTTCAACAAATTTGATATTTTAGTCGAGGTAGGTGCATTGTTGATAATACATGTGATGAGTTTAACTGCTGATTAAGATGACTTCAAACAGTTTACACTGTGATGTGGCATCGAAACCAAACATTATTGTTCACACGGCTTTCACAGAGAGACAAGGAACTAGAGCATGGGGTATAAACTCGATATTGATAAAGCAAATATTTGTCATTGGAAGCGTGATGCAATTTCAGTTTTGTTTTGTTTGTCTTTTTGCAAAGTAGCAGCCAAGTGCTTTTAATAAAGAAAATGCACCCAGCAGTGTATAAAGCCAGAGTCATGTTTCGTTAGGAGATATGTGCAAAAGGATTACGCATCTCATGTCAACTATTTGAAGGCAGGAGAAATTACCTAATCCCTCAGTATACATGAAAAAGTTCAAAGCTGTGGGAGGTTAGTGGGACCAATTCTTGAATCTCACAGGACTGTCACTAGGCCACTGTGTCATAGTTTAATGGGCAGCATTTTTTTCTTAGTGGTATGTAAATGGTGGTATTTTGTATTATCAGTGGCGTTTTAGATTTGAGGAAAAATGGCAAAAGTGGTGAAGAGGGGACTGGAAGCCAGGTCTCCTGTCTCTCAAGCCATGTACTGTCCCCGGCTTATGAGAAGGGACACATCCTCTGACCCAGGTGTTGTCTGACCCCGGCTTCCAGATTGGTGACATAGGTCACTTGCATGACCCAGAGAATGCATGCCTCTTTAGGAGTGAGGAGCCTAGGCTGCAAAATTTAAGGAGGCCCTCAAGTGTAAGGTCAGCATCTGAGAGTGAATGCCTCCTTAAATTTTGTGGCCTACCTGACTTGCTTGCCTTACCCAACTCCCATCCCTGGTTTTGATCTTTGAGTTTTTGAAATTTTCCTAGATGACTAAGAAAATTAAACTGAGATATAAGTGGATGACAAAGCAGTCATCTAACACACATGACCAGCCAACGTCCTCCACTGTAAATATGACTCCTCCTGAGTGAGCTCTGGGGAGAGCATTAGTAATAAAATGGTCGGGGCATTGCTAAGTAAGTGACCTCATCCCCTCCAACTATTTTCTAGTTCCATTTAGTATTGTTAAAAAGAAAGCTCAAGACAATCTTCCTTGCAATGGAATGGAATATACAGAGGAAAATTAAATTCCTCAGGTAGCTTTCATCAAACCTCCTCTGTTTAGAAAACTGCACAAAGGGTCTTCTTAGTAACTTAAGAGTGCTTTAGCCGGTTGAGGAGTTCTAGATCCTGTCCTCGCTTGTGATGGAGTGATATTAGCAAGATTGCGATAAAAATTATTATCAAAGGTTTTACTAGGAGCATATTTGTCAGCCCACTGAAGAGCATTTCTGCCTGAAGAACACCATTTTGCAATACACATTTTCATGTCTCAAAGGGAAGAACTCAATTTTATCCCAGAATAGCATTCTGTAGCATTTTCAGAGGGACAGTGGCCACTAAAGTATTCTCACCATCTGTCTTTTATTGAGCAGCCTTTTCTGTTTAAGGGAGGGCATTTCAGATCTTTTAATACAGCATGCACCGGCGTTCTCAACAGCTCTCACTCATGTGTGGGAATAAATTCTGTCAGAAAGGCCATAGCTTACCCAGATCCGGTGGCTGCAGGGGTTGTACAAGAGGAAGATAAGCAGGAAGGTGGAGAAGATAGTGGAAGGAGTAGAGGGGAGGACTCCTTGGAGGAAGGGAAAAGCACTGTGTCGTAAATCTTCTGCATCACAGCACATA
Organism: Rhinolophus sinicus; assembly: GCF_057876585.1. Taxonomy (NCBI): domain Eukaryota; kingdom Metazoa; phylum Chordata; class Mammalia; order Chiroptera; family Rhinolophidae; genus Rhinolophus; species Rhinolophus sinicus. Next base: position 49,402,540 of record NC_142503.1, read on the forward strand.
GAGGACAATGGCAGTGTTGTCTGGGACAGTGGAGTCAGTGGACAAAACTCTGTCTGCTCCAGGCCCTGGGTGGCCTGAGAGCTGAGAGAATCAATACCTTGTCATGCTGTAGCAGTTTGGTCAGTACATTGGGGAGGAAGCCCTGATAGAAAGCATGGCCTTCCAAGGAGGGAGGGAAGAAGAGGGAGGGGAAAAGCCCAGAAACTACTGTGCTATCCATCTCCACCTACCTCAAACACGCCCATGGCCTCTTGCCTTGGCCCAGGTATGGCTGGCCTTCTGGTTCTTTCCAAGCCCTGCCTTCAGGGGCATATACACGGTCTGCAGGACTTTCCTCTGTCTCTGTCCACACAAGATCTGGAGGTCAGTGAGAGCTGTGAGCAGCGGAGGAGGATGCAGGCGGCCGAAGATGGTTGCTTCTCTCCTCTGACTTCTCATCTGTAGAAGGAGCAGGTTTCCATGGTTCATGCAACAAGTAATTACTGAGTATCCAACATGTGCCAGACAGTTTCTCTCCTTTGGGGGCTTACCTTCTGGTGTGGGAAGATAGTAACGAATGAAAGAGAGAAAGCAAGAAAGTCAGATGGCGTTATGTGCCAGGGAGAAGATAAAGCAGGAAAAGGGTGTGGTAAGGACTCCCCAGGATAGGATGGGGAATGTGGCTTTATTAAATAGGGTGGTCTTTAGAAGGCCTCCCTGGAAAGGTCACATTTGAGCCGAGGCCTGAAGGAAGTGAGGAATGAGCCAGATGGATAGTTGGGAAGTGCATTCGAAGTAGGAGAAATAGTAGGTGCAAAGGCTCTGAAGCAGTGTGTCCAAAGGCAATGTGTCCAGGGCGCAGCGAGGAGGTCAGTGTGGCAGGAGAGCGTGAGCAAAGGGAGAGCAGTAGAAACTGAGGTCGGAAAGAATGGAGAACCAGCCTGCTGAGAGCCTTGTCGTCGGCTAAAAGACTGAGCCAGATGGGAGTGATAGAATCTGACTGAAGTCGTAGGAGGATCACCCTGGCTGCTACATTGATGAGAGCCTAAGGGGAGCCAGAGTGAAGCCATGGTCAAAATAAAGGCCCACCTCCTCCTGGAAGCTTTTCCTCATAACCAACCTTTGAGTGGCCCCAAAATAGTTTTAAAGGAGAAAGGTGGTTTGTTAGCTAAAAATTATTGCTCTAAAGAAAGGAACTGTAAGTTGTGGAAAGATGAGAACCTGTGGAATCATTGGTTGCAGAAATTTATCTGATAAATAAGATGATAGAGAGAAAAAGAGAGAGAAGCCCATGTTTCATGGTTTTGGTGCCAGTGCCAGGTGAGGCTCAACCAAAAGCCAAGAGAAAGCAATTCTTTCCCTAATATCTGATCCAACGCACAATTGGGGTGTTATGGAGGTCCTCTTGTGATCTTCCTTTCACTTGGCCCAGAGGATGTCTGTCTAGTCTCAGTGATTGTTTTCACAGGTCTAAAAATTGCGTTCTATTATCACTTTGGGTCTCACCTACGAACTGGCTGTCTGATCTGTTGGCCAAGACCTTCTACAGAATTAAAACACCAGCTGGTTTCTCAATACATATTCTAGAAGAGCTTTAGTTGGTTAGAGATTAAAATAGGCCCAAGAATAATAGGATTAGTAAGAAATAATGACTTTATTATTTTCTTGCGCTTGATGCTCAGGTGTGTTAGTCTGCTTGGGCTGCCATAACAGGCTTAAATCACAGGTCCTTATTTTCTCACAGTTCCAAAGGCTGGAAGCCCAACATCAGGGTTAGTTATTCGAGGCTACTTTTCATGCCTTTAGTGGCTGCCTTCTCACTATGTCCTCACATGGCCTTGTTTTTCGGTGCATTCATGGAGAGCTCTGTGCTGTCGCTTCCTCTTCTTATAAGGGACACTAGTCCTGTTGCATTAGGGCTCCACCCTTGTAACCTCTTTTAATCTCAATTACCTCCCTAAAGGCCCTATCTCCAAATACAGTCGCATAGGGGGTTAAGACTTCAGCCTTTTAATTTGGAGGGGCACACTTCAGTCCATAAAAAACAGGCAAGGGCTGGCCCGATGGCTCAGGTGGTTAGAGCTCCATGTTCCTAACTCCAAAGGCTGCCAGTTTGATTCCCAATGGGCCAGTGGGCTCTCAACCACAAGGTTGCCAGTTCAATTCCTTGAGCCCCGCAAGGGATGGTGGGCTCCGCCCCCTGTAACTAAGATTGAACACGGCATCTTGAGCTGAGCTGCCGCTGAGCTCCCAGATGGCTCAGTTGGTTGGAGCGCATCCTCTCAACCACAAAGGTTGCCAGTTCGACTCCCGCAAGGGATGGTGGGCTGCGCCCCCTGCAACTAGCTATGGCAACTGGACCAAGAGCTGAGCTGCGCCCTCCACAACTAAGACTGAAAGGACAACAACTTGAAGCTGAATGGCACCCTCCACAACCAGGATTGAAGGGACAACAACTTGACTTGGAAAAAGTCCTGGAAGTGCACACTGTTCCCCAATAAAGTCCTGTTCCCCTTCCCCAATAAAATCTTTAAAAACAACAACAACAAAAAACAAACAAACAAAAAAACAGGCAAATGCTGCAAGGGCTTTTTAAAAAAAATAACTTTACCGAGGTGTAATTTATATATAATAAAATATACACCTTGAAAGTATTTGACGGGTTTTGACAAAGTATGTAATCATATAATATGCCCATATAATCACTGCCATAATCTAGATATAGACGAATCTTGTCATCTTGTCCCTTCTGCTCCTTCCCAGTCAATTCGCAACCCCTACCATAGACTCAAGTAGCCACTCATCTTTTTATTGCAGTAGAATGGGTTTGTCTTTTTAAAAAGAGTTTCATATCACTGAAATCATATGTGTAGCCTTTTGTGTCTGTCTTCTTTCACTCAGTGTAGTGATTTTGAGATTCATCCATATTGCTGTGTGTATCAGTAGTTTGTCACATTTTATCATTGTTAGTCCATTTTATGGATGGGCCATAATTTGTTTATTTATTCACCTGGTAATGAGTGTTTGGGTTGTTTCCAGTTTTGGGCTGTTATTTTAAAAGCTGTTATGGACGAACCTTTGGGCATATGTTTTCATTTTTCTTGGGTGAGTGCCGAGAAGTGAAATTTCATGGTTGTATGGAAGTATATACTTAATAAGACACCGTCAGACTGTTTTCCAAAAGTGGTTGTACCAATTTACATTCCCATCAGCATGTATGAGAGTTCCAGTTGCTTTATATCCTTGTTACCATTTGGTATTGTCAGTCTTTTGCATTTTAGCCATTTTAATGGATATATAGTGTTATCAGATTATGGTTTTATTTACATTTCACTGATGACTAATGCTAAGTTGTTTTTTTTCATGCTTACTGGCCATTTTAATGTCTTATATTGTGAAGTGTCTGTTCCAAATGTTTTGCCCAATTTTTTTTTATTGTTAGTTTCAGGTGTACAAAACAACGTAATAGTTAGACATTTATACCCCTCACAAAGTGATAATCCCCTCCCCCAATCTACTACCCCTCTGACATCGTATACAGCTGTTACAATTCCATTGACTATTCCTTATGCTGTACTCCACCTCCTGTAAATATATACATAAAATTATAGTTGTCGTTCATTATTATTCAGCTTCAGCTTCAGGTGTACAGTGCAGTGGTCAGGCATCTACACCATCCTTGAAGTGGTCTCCCTAATGAGACAAGTGCCCATTTTGCACCCTACAAAATCTTCAGAACATTATTGATTATATCCCCCAAACTGTCTTTCGTATCCGCATGGGATATTGTGGCTACTAATTTGTGCTTTCTAATCCCCTCACCTTCTCCCTCATCCGCACTCCCCTCCCAGCTAGCAACCCTCAGTTTTTCTCTATATCCCTGGGACTATTTCTGTTTAGTTTGCTCATTTATTCTGTTTTTTAGATTCCACATATAAGTGAGATCATATGGTATTTGTCTTTCTCCATCTGACTTATTTCACTTAGCTCAATGCTCTCTAGACCCATCCATATTGTTGCAAATGGTAAGATTTCATTGTTTTTCATGGCTGAGTAATACTCCATTGTATAAATGCCCAATTTTTAATTGTTACTGGTTTTCTGATTATTTACTATAAGAATTCTTTATATATTCTCGATACAAGCCTTTGAATATATATTCCTTCCAGTCTGTGATATGCCTTTTAATTTTCTTAGAATTATCTTTAAATGAGCAGTTGTACAATTTTGATGAATTTCAATTCATCAAGTTGTTTTTATATTTATGGTTCATGCATTTTACATTCTTTCTAAGAAATCTTTGCCTACCTAAAGTTTGTAAAGATTTTCTCCTAAGTTTACTTCTAGAAGTGTTTTAGTTTTAGCTTCTTTAGTTCTGTGATATCTTTCAAGTTAATATTCGTGTATGGTGCAAGGTAACGGCTGAGGGTTATTTGTTTTATTTTTGGATATGGTTATCCAGTGGTCCCACCACCACTGGTTGAAAAGATTATAATTTCTCCATTGAATTATCTTGGCACTTTAATTGAAAATTAATTGATCCTAAAAACATGAGTCCAAATATGGACACTATTCTGTTCTATTGATCTATTTGTTTATCCTTATGGCAGTATCACTCTGTCTTGATTACTATAACTTTATATTAAATTTTAAAGTTAAGTATTGTTTATCTTCCAATTTTGTTCTTTGTTTTTCAAAATTCGTGTAACTCTTCTAGGTCCTTTGCATTTCTACACACATTTTAAAATTATTTTTCCAATTTCTACAAAAATTAAATGAATAAATAAAGCAAATCCTGCTGTGGTTTAGGTTGGAATTGTATTGAATCTATAGATTAATGAGGGAGATTGACAACTCAGCAATATTGAATTTTCTGATACAAAAACATATATCTGTATCTATTTATTTAGGATTTCTTAACTTCTCTCAGTAGTGTTTTATAGCTTTCAGTGTGGTGATCTAGAGAGAAATTTTTATGCTTTTTAATATCATTGTAAATTTTAATTTGCAATTCATTGTTAGTATATAGACTACAATTAATTTTTGTTTATTGACATGTAGCTATGATTTTGCTAAATTCACCTATTAGTTTCTACCAGCTGTTTTTGTAGAGTCTTTCAGATTTTCTATGCACAATTATGTTTTTTGTGAATAAACAAAGTTCTACTTCTTCCTTTTCAGTTTGAGTATCTTTTGCTAGTACAATTATGGTGACAGTGCCCATCTGTGCTTTGTTCCTGATCTTAGGGGAAAAGCATTTAATCTTGCACCTTTAAGTTTGATGCTTGCTGTAAGTTTGATGCTTTTTCATAGATGCTTTTTATCAGATTGAAAAAGTTCCTTTCCACAACTGATTTATTGAGAATTCTTGTCATGAATAGGTAGTAAATTTGTCCAATGCTTTTCTTACATCTGTGGAGATCATGGTATGATTTTTTCCTTTATTCTGTTAAAGTGGTGGACTATGTTAACTCTTTTTTTAATTGTGGTAGATACACATGACATAAAATTCACTGTTTTACCCATTTTAAAGTATATAATTTAGTGGTAATAAGTACGAGTATGTTTAAAATGTTGTGCAACCACCACTACTGTCTTGTGCCAGAACATTTTTATCACTTGAAAAGGAAATCCTGTGGCCATTAGACAGTCACTCCCCATTCACCCTTTCCTCGGCCTCTGGCAACCACTAATCTGCTTTATGTCTCTGGATTTGCCTGTTCTGGATATTTCATATAAATAGAACCATAGTATGTGGCCTTTGTGTTTGGCTTCTGTCAACTTAGATTAATGTTTTCAAGGTTCATCCATGTTGTATCACGTAGGAGTACTTCTTTTTTTTATGGCCAAGTAATATTCAATCATATAGATATACCACATTTTATTTATCCATTCATCTGTTAGTGAAAATTTGTGCTGTTGCCTCCTTTTGGCTATTGTAAATAGTGCTGCTTTGAACGTGCATGTAGAAGTTTTTGAACATCTGTTATCAATTCTCTTGGGTGTATATACCTAGGAGTAGAATTTCTGAGTCATATGGTAACTCTATAACTTTTTGAGGAACCACCAAACTGTTTTTCATAGAGGTTTTACCATTTTACATTCCCATAGCAACAATTTATAAGGGTTCCAGTTTCTCCATATCCTTGCTAACTCTTATTTTCCTTTTTTGTTTTTTTAAGTTATAGCTATCCTAGTGGGTGTGAAGTGTCATCTCACTGAGGTTTTGAATCGCATTTCCCTAATATGCTTGTTGGTCATTCGTTTATTTTCTTTGGAGAAAAGTCTGTTCAAGTCCTTGTGCCCCTTTTTTGATTGGGTTGTTTGCCTTTTTGTAACTAAGTTGTAAGAGTTCTTTATATATATTTTAGGTAGTCAACCCTTATCAGGTACATGATTTTGTGGATTGTCTTTTCACTCTTTTGATTCAAGTGCCCTTTGATGTACAAAAGTTTTAATTTTGATGAAGTCCAATTTATTTTTCTTTGGCTGCTTGTGCTTTTGGTGTGACATTTAAGAAACCATTGCCAATTCCAAAGTCATGAAATTTGCCCGTGTTTTCTTTTAAGAGTTTTATAACTTTAGCTTCTAAATTTAAGTCTTTGACCCATTTTTAGTTAGTTTTTATAAACGATGTGTGAGGAAAGAGGCCATCTTCATTCTTTTGCCCATTGATTGGCTTTCAAATGTGAAACTAACTTTGCATTCTTGAGATAAACACTACTTGGTCATGGAGTTCTATTTTGTTTTAATATATTGCTGGGTTTGATTTGCTAAACTTTGTTAAGGATTTTTGCATCCATATTCAGGGATACATTTATCTGCAATTTTCTTTTTTTATAATGCCTTTTTTTTTGGCTTTGGTATCTGGATAATTCTGGTCTTATAACATGAATTGTGAAGGGTTTCCAATTGTTTAATTTTGTGAGAATGTTTGTGTAAGGTTGGCATTATTTCTTCCGTATGAGTTTTATAGATTTCACCAGAGAATGTTTCTGGGACTGGCATTTTCTTTGCAAGTTTTGAACACAAATTCAATTTCTTTAGTAAATATGGGGAAATTTAGATTTTAAAATATTTTTGAGTGAGTTTTGGTACTTTGGGTATTTCTAGGAATATGCTATTTTATGTAAATTGTTAATTTATTGACATAAATTTGTTTGTAATATTCTCTTTTTACCCTTTTAATGCACATAGGGTCCTGATGTCAGTAATTGGTATCTTCTTTCTTTTTTTATTGGTCAGTCTTGCTAAATGTTTATCGATTTTTATTTACCTTTCAGAAAACTGGCTTTTGGATTTACTAAATTTGTGTATTGTTTACCTGTTTCCTACTTATTAATTTCTGCTTTTATATTTATTATGTCCTTCTTAGTTTGGATTTAATTTGCTCTTTTTTTCCCCCTAGACTTAAGTGGACTCTAAGATCATTAAAGTTGGACCCTTCTTCTGTTTTAATAAAAGCTTTTAAAGCTACAAATTTCCCTTTGAGTACCACTTTACCTACATCTACAAAGCTTGATTTCTTTTCATTTTTATTCAGTTCAAATATTTTCTTATTTCCCTTGTGCTTCTTGGACTTATGGATTATTTAGAAGTATGTTGTTTAATTTCCAAATATTTGTGGAATTTCCAGATAATTTTATTGACTTTGACTTTAAATGCACAATGGTCAGAGAACATTCTGTATATAACTTCAATCTTTTAAATTTATTGGGACTTGTTCTATGGATTAGCCTGTGATATATTTTAGTGAATGTTCCATGTGCACCTGAAAAAAAACCTGTTCATTCTGCTGGTATTGACCAGAGGATTCTATAAATACAAATTATGCCAAGTTGGTTAATGGTATTTTTCAAGTATTTTATATATTTACTGGTCCTTTGTTGTATCAATTGCTGCAAGAGGAAGTTTCCAGGTATAATTGTGGATTTGTCTATTCCTCATGTCAGTTTTATCACTTCATACTTCATGTATATTGAAGCTTTGTTATTGAGGGAATTCATATTTAGGATTGTTATATCTTCTACATGAATTGACCCCTTTATCATAATGAAATGCCCCCTGTTATTCTTGGGTGTATCTTATTTTGAAATCTACTTTCTCTGATATCAGAATAACCTCTCCAACTTTCTTATATTTAGTGTTTGCATGGTATATCTTATTCTATCCTATTATTTTAACTATCTATGTCTTTATATTTAAAGTAGATTTTTTTTTAAAGATAAGATGTACTTGGTTAAATTAGAGTGCTTAGATCATTCACACTTAATGTAATTAGTAATTCAATTAATAGAAATATCTATATGAGAGGATATAAAGCTATCACATTAATATTTCTTTTCTATTTTTCCATCTTCTCTTTATTTCTTTTTCTTTCTTTCTCTGCATTGTTTGTTAATTGAATAATTTTAATGATTCCATTTCATATCAGTTACTTCTTTCTTTCTTTTCTTACTAGTTGCTCTTATATTTACAGTGCATACTTTTTAATTTATCACAGTATACTTTCAAATAATATACACGTTAGTGTGTAAGAGTTTTACAAAATACTGCCATGTACTCCCTCTTATCCTTTGTGCTATTTTTACCATTTATTTTACTTCTACATATTTTATAAACACAACAAATTGTTATTATTTTTGCTATAGTGTTATCTTTTAAAAGCAATAAAAATAAGAAAAAAGTGTTTTATATTTACCCTCATATTTACCATTTTAATGCTTTCCATTCATTTGTGTATATCCAAGTTTCTAACTAACATAATTTCCCTTCTACTTGAAGAACTTTTAAAACTTTTCTTGTAATGCATGATTCCTGGTAATGAATTCTCTCAATTTTTGTTCGTCTGAAAAAGTTTTCATTTACCTTCATTTTTGGAATGATGGTTCTCCTGCATATCCATCGACAGTTTCTTCCTTCAGCATTTTAAAGAAAGCGCTCCATTTTCTTCTGGATTTCATGGTTTCTAATGAGAAGTCTGTCATTCTTGTTATTCTTCCTCTGTGTTTATTATGTGTTTTTTCTCTGGATTCTTTTAAGATTTTAAAGGTCTTTGTTCTAAGCATTCTTTAACTTTATTATGAAGGCCTGGCCCACTGGGCTCTCCACTGACTGCCCTGAGTCATCAACGAGGACTGTCCACTCTGCCTGGTGACAGAGAACTTGGTTGGCTCCCAGTTCTGTGTGAGCTTTGTGAATTGTTCAGCTTGTAGCTTCCCAGTCACTTTCTTCCTGGTTTGTGGAATTTCACCCTATTCATGTGCATCTTAATATTTAGTAAACTTCTAAGTGCCTCTCAGTGTTCCTTGTATATATAGTTTCCTCTTTCTGAAACGCTGCCCCATAAGGTCCAGCCACATAAGCCTCTCCAAACTCTGATTTCTGTTACCTCAAGTCAGAGATACCACTGGACTCTCCCTGGGATTCCTTCCCTGCTCCAAGGTGTGGAATGTGCCTCCAGCATGAAAGCTGAGGTATGGTAATACTGTATACCTCATCTGTTTCCTTTCTCCCAGGGATGACAGCCCTGAGTACCTATTCTCCGATGTCTGAAAATAGTTATTTACTATATTTTATCTGCTTTTCTAGTTATTAATGGAAGGAGGGTAAATTTGGTCTTTGTTTCTTTATGACAGCCAGAAATAAGTCCATCCTACAAATACTTATTCATGATCCTACATAAAAGGTTGCCATCTTAAAACGCTATTCTATTTGAAGATGCCCTCTTATGTTATTTTTTCTTCATTCTTCTTCCATAATTAAATAAATAAACTATGGATATTGCAAAGAAATTTGGAAGAACTGCACTGCATTGTTTATGTTTGTTATTGTGGAATTGTCTGTTTTCCTACAGTGGTTCTTACGCCTAATCTCCTTTTCCAACACACACACTCCAAATGAGGCTCATGTGACTTTTTGATATAGTATTTAGGCTCTAAAATGGCTCTCAGACCTTTCCCAGGGGAAATTTCTAAGCCTCTCATAGCTGGAGTTCTAAAAGGCCATTCAAGTCTTGCTTTCTACATTTCCTGAGAATGGAGATTACTTATAGATGTGTCATCTATAACTCTTTATTATACATGTTTTATACTCACTTGTACATATAGGAGAAACAGAATATATTAAAAGTACAATTAATATGAAAATTTATGCCATCTGAATTGTAATGGGCGATGAATTTCTTACAGAATTTTCTGCAATTTAATGCTTAAAATGTCTTATAAATGTGTAGACTTCGTGGCTGGGCTCCATCTTTCACAAAAATGTTTTCAGAGAAGGAAAAATTTAAATCCTGGCTTGATTCCTTAATTTAACAACAAAAGACAATTCTCATACTACTTTTTCCTAACATGTCATTTTCATTTCCAAAGCGAGGGACTTTTTATTTTCTTTTAAAGCTGATGTTTATGTTTGTGATTAAAAAAAAATCCTCCCATTATGAAAAATGTGAATGTTATCTTTTAGATCTCCATGAGAAATGCAGTGCAAGTAGAATTTTTATAACCTATCAAAGTTTGATGGCTCTGTGCTCAGAAGAAAGCAAGTAATTACTTAGCTATGATAGGTGGGGGTTTCAGGTTAGTGATAGATGGAAAGGAAATGTTGAAAGATTTCATATCCAAAAGATGAAAGAAGAGAAGCATACAAAGATACATAATATATACAGAGATAAAACATGTAAAGTACAAGACTTACATAGTAGTCACCTCCTAAATGATAGCCATTATTACTATTATTATTCAACCAGTATTCTGGAAATAATTTTATTTGCTTTGTGTATTTATCTGGGATTGAATTCTCAGTATTCCTCCTCCTGTTCCCACTTCCTAGAGCTTTAGTTATTGTTCTTAAAAGTTAGTGGACTTTTGTCTTCCTAGGCTTCAACGCTACATATTAAGAAAAAGGAAAAGTCAAGTACTATACTGGAAATTAATATTCTTCTGTTGGTGTGCATTTAAACATTAAGTTTACTTCTGCACGCACCCCCCCCACCCCCTTCCCATGTCTCAGAAAGGGTGAAGACTCTTGAAAACCTGTCTTTAGAAGTCTCTGGCTTGGAGGGACATCCCTGAAATACACACCCTTACCATGCTTATAAATTGCCAGACGATAGTGCTTGGTGACAGTCCTTTGTGTAATGAAACGTTCAGGTTAAAGCACAAATTATATTATGCTTCAGAAAATAAAGCATCACAGGGGAAGGTTTTGTTCTGCTTTTGGCCATGGTGTTCGTTTTGCAATACGTTATGTATAGCAGTGGTTCTCAAAGTGTGACCTAGGATTAGTAGCATCAGCATCTTTGGGGAACGAGTTAGAAGTTCACATTCTCAGGCCCTGCCATCTGTGCTTTAGGCAATTCTGATCTATGCTAGGGTTTGACAGCCACTTGCATGGGGTACCCTGGACTTAATTTATTAGAAGCCACATCGTATGAGGTGTGAAGAAGTAGTCAGTTATGCCCCCAGCTACTGTTGGAGATGTTTAATGGTGTAATGGCAAGTGCCATGTTGCAGAGCAAATGTCAAATTCTGCAAAGGAAGAGACTTGCTGCCAAAAGCCTTCTGGAACACCTCCCTTCGAGGCTCCCGGAGCCAAAGGCAGAGGATGAAGACATCAGAACCGTAGAAGGTGCTAATGCAGGGCCCTCAGGCAGCCTTAAGGCACCTTTAACTAGTTAAGTAAAATTTGGAGGCTCAGAAGCTGTTCTTGAAACACAAGTACCAAAAGGCCAAATTTAGCAATCTGGACTTGAAGCAAGAAACTCATATCCCTGTGTAGACAGAGAAGCCCAAGGAAGTCTTGGCTAATAGTGTCTTTTCTTAGCCACACTGGGAAAGGGGGGCTGTAAGCGTCTTAGTGTGGAGGACTTGGAAGATGACCTGTGACGCCTTCTCACTATGTGGTCATATGGCCTTTTTCCTAGGTGTGTGCTGAGAGGGAGGGAGAGAAAAGAGGGAGGAAGGGAGAGAGAAGAGGGAAGGAGGGAGGGAGGAAGGGAGGGAGAGAGGGAGAGAAAGAGAGAGAGAGAGAGAGAGAGAGAGAATGCTCTCTTATATCTCTTCCTTTTCTTATAAGGACACCAATCTTATTGGATTAGGGCCTCACCCTTATGCCTTCATTTAACTTTAATTACCTCTGTAAGAGCCCTCTCTCCAAATACAGACACACCTGGGGGTTAGGGCTTCAACATATGAATGTGTGCATGGGATACAATTCAGTCCATAACAGTCCTTATTATTCCATTCCTGGATTATTATAGCTCCTTACTCATCCTCACTCCTGACCTACTTCACCAGTCTTTCTTGAATATGCAACCATAGTCATCTCAGTAAAATCGCACTTTTAAGGTACAGTCTTACTGAAAATCTTCAGTGATTCTCAATGACTAGACTTTTACCAAACTCCTTAGTCTGGCATTTGGTTCCCTGGTCCGTAGCTTATCTTGTCAGCTAATATAATGCTATTCGCCCTCCCTGCTCCCCCCACCCCCCCGCCCCACAACACACACACCACACACCTTTTGAGTAATCTACTTTATTGTCCTTGAAGCACTCAGTGTGTGTTCCCAGCTCTAGGCCTTCACTCACATTATTCTCTCTGGAATGTCCTCTTTTCCGTTTATTCAAATATTGCCCTTTCTTCCAAGTGCCGGATTCCTATCTCCTCAGAGACATCTTCTGTTATCACTTCCGCCCACAGTGACCTTTCTCTCTGGGCTTGGATCATTTTTTCAAAGCAAGTGCTAACACACTTCTCTGTGTGTCTGTCTGTGTTCCCCATGGCGCCAAGAGCCGGTACTGAGGCTTTTCCTTCTCGTGTCCCTGGCCCAGCGGTGGGTGCTCAGACGATGTTCTCATTGCAGGGATGGGTAGATGGGTGGATGGATGGATACAAAAGCATGCTATTCCTTTGATAAAGTTTTCCGAGAATTTTAACTTAAATGTCATTTCCTCGAAGAAAACGTCCATAATCCTATCCAAGTCTTTATCACATCAGCATATTTTATATCCTGTTTAACCTTCACCACTAGCAGGGAATTTTAATGTTTGCTTGTCCTTCCAACCCTCCATCATATTCTAAACTCCATAGACATAAGAGACTGTTTAGATCTTGTTCCCCAATGCCTAGTTAAAGTCTGATACATGGTTACCACTCAATAAATATTCGCTGAACAAATGAGTAAGTGGATGATTTTGGCATGATGTAGTGTAATGAAATCTTTTGGAGTGGATGGTATGCCTAGAAAAGTATGCGTGCAGGCAGAGGGGGCTCTGCTCAGACACCCGAACCTTTTGTTCTTTACCCACGAGGCATTTAGGAAGTGTCACACTAATTCAGAAACAATTATGCTTTGCTTTATATATTGTATATCTTAAGTTAATTTGGTGTGAATTTAAAATTTGTACCCTGTGTTAGGGTACCCAAAACCTCAAAGTGCTTATTCATAAATTAGAGTATTTATGCAGCTGTACAGTCTATTTTTTTAAAAAGTCAACGCTTAATCATTTGGCAAACACAAAGTCCTTTCTCAAGACAATGGATTTGTTTTCTAAATCTAGATTTTCACATGGGGAATTTCCTTAAGGGTGGTAGAACCTACAAGGAGTTCCACTATATATAGGAGAAGCTTCAGAGTTTTGTATCTTCTCTCTTCTTTCTTTCCCTTTCAATTTACCATCCTTGCCTTGCGACGCTGTCTAGTTATCTCATCTGCTCACTGTTTTCTGGATCCACCAAGGTTAGTTCTGCCTCTGTGCCTTTGCTCATGCTGTTCCCTCACTTGAAAAGTCCCCCTGATGGAGGTTGAGCTGACATTTCCCCTTCTGCAGCAAGCTTTCCCCAGTTGTCATAACTACTATAAAGAAGTGGTAGTGCTACTCATCTTTGCTTTTAGGCCTGACACTCATGGATTATGCTTCCTCATTTCTTGTGTGTAAGTCCCGTCTCCCTGATTGCTCTATAAGCTACTTTGGAATAGGACTGTGCTTTGTGTTTTATTTGTATATCCTCTTATGCCTGATACTCTTGTGATATGTACCGTGTTTCCCCGAAAATAAGACCTAGCCAGACAATTAGTTCTAATGCATCTTTCAGAGCAAAAATTAACATAAGACCTGGTCTTATTATAATATAAGATAGGGTCTTATATTACTATAAGACAGGGTCTTATATTATATTACATAATATTAATTTTTGCTCCAAAAGATGCATTAGAGCTGATTGTCTGGCTAGGTCTTATTTTCAGAGAAACACGGCGTATACCTTATTTTTGGAAACGAATGTTCCATCTCCCATAACCTATTTGGGTCCAGGAGAATGCTGAAGGCAAATAGCAAGGATATTCTGGAGTTTCTCTCCAGGGCTGATCTACTTCTGCCTTGTGGTATTCTGATTAATATGAAGGACAGATCACTTTTGTATTTCATGCATTCAGAGCCCAGTGCTCAGTGGATTCCATGTTTGATGACGTTGACCTAAGCAAGTCAGATGTTCACGGAATCTCTTCCGACATCTTCTCTGTTTGCATATTCTGCAACTGGCATGTGAAAACTGTCCTATGGGCCAAATCATCTACTAAATGTCATTTGGTCTGTGGCAAAATGTCCAAGATGTGATGCATCTAGAGTTAAAAATACAATTCATTTTTTACTCTCTTAAGAGAGCTATATCTGTAAACGCAATTGATTAGGAATGTTTCACCATGAAAGTGTCTTTCCCTGTATCTTTCTTTGTCTCTTGCTTTCTTTTGCCCCTGTACCTTTGTGTCTCTGTGTGTCTGGTTTTGTAAATATTTCCTTTGTAAACGTGTATGCATTTAATTTCTCTGTCTCTGTCTCCATCTATCTGTGATTCTTTCCCTTCTTTAATTTTTTTCATCTTCCATCTTCTGTCTGAAGAAAACAAAACAGTGGAAGTACATAAGAGAAAATGTATTTCGCTACATTTTTTTTGAGGATAGATTAGGAAATATTATGCTTATGCATTTATGTTGTTTCTGTATTCACCGAAATAGTTTTTCAGAAAAAGAAATCTGTTGAGCTCCAGTTTTTTATCTATATCACTTTACATTCACTTATGAACTTCAACATATAGACATGGATTTTCCATAATTGTAATCAATTTACATCTACTGTGTTGTTTTTTAAACTAATGTTATTTCATCTATACACATTTAAATAGTGGTATTCTGTTAGTCTCGTTTGTTGAGCCATTCCCTAAGTGTTTGATGTTTGGTTATCTCCAGTTTCATTATTATAAATAGCATTGCTACAAACATCTTTGTATTAATTATTTTATTTTTGTTGTTTTTTTTGAAATGTACATCACCAAAAGAAGGATTATTAGGTTAAAGGCATTCACTGACTTTAAAAACTAAAAACATAGAACATAAAACTCTACTCAATAAAGGGGAAAGAAAAACTCCTTCAATTTTGAGTTATAGCAGTTAAGAGAAGGGGAAGGCCAACAAGGAAGAAATGGGGGGGAATCCACCCATTCAACAAATATTTGAGCACCTACTATGTGCCAGGCACTGTTCTAGGAATTTGGGATCCATCAGTCAATAAGAAACCAAAAAATTCTTGCTGTTGCAAAGCCTATATTCTAGTGGGAGGAGATAGACAATAAAGGTAAAAATAAATGAGCTAATTATACAATAAGTTGGAATGTGATAAGAGCCATGGAAAAAGAAAAATAGACCAGACTGAAGGAAATTAGGAGTGATGGAGGGACAATGGAGAGATATGGGTTTCAATTTTAAACAGGAGTTATAGAGTAGGCAACATTTGAGCAGAGGCTTAAGGTAAGTGAGGAAGTTAGCCATGCCTGTTTTCGATGGAACAGCATAACAGGCAGAGGGAAATGCTCCTGGCTAATAACGTGAGGTCTCCTGGAGAAACAGCAAGGAGGGCGTGTGGCTGGAGCAGAGAGAATGAAGGTGACAGGGAAGAGGGCTCAGAAAGGCTGGGCAGGGGCCACATCAGGTAGGTGTTGTAGGCTCTTGTAAGGGCTTTGAGTTTTATTCTAGTCCTCAAGGGAGGCTGTGGAAAGGCTACACTGGACTCATCTTCTGTGAAAGGGCAGATGCTGGACTTGTCTTTGACTCCTTCATCCAAGTCTCTAGGATGGGAACAGGGAATTGTTATATTTCTGACACATTCTTCATGATAAATTTGATGTACAGTTAGGTTCAGGACCACCCTTTCAGTTCAAAAATTCCACTATTCTAAATTTAAAATAATTTAATTAAAGGAAAGATTTTGTAGCATCTCTGAATGTTGGTGATTTAAAGACTTTGGAGATTATTTAGGAAATTGAGGCCCAGAGGTCAAGTGATTTGCTCGAGGTCACACAACTAGCTGTAAGAGGCAGTGCTAGGGTTCAGATTCACCCTTCTCTGAGTTCACTGTACCTGGCTACCTAATAAACTATATAATTTCACTTACCAGTTGGTTAGATTTCCAATAAGCTGCACCATTAGGAATGTAGTTTGAATCCAGAAGCTTTGTAAGGTTAAATATTTGGTTATATAAAGACCAATCAGAAAGCTGCTATTGTTTTAATCTTTGTGATTAAGAATCATTCAAAATGCATTAATGATATTTTCTGCTTCTTTAGAGAAAATCTAGAAGAGTCATACCATTTTAGAATGGGAAAAGACCTTACTTGTTTAGGATCTTGTAGTGCCCCTGGTCATAATTCTGAAATAAGCTGTTGATATCAGTATAAAATGTACAAGCCATTCAGCTGACCCTGATCATATCTGAGGTTTAGTTCTAAAAGAAATTTCTGATTTAGTTTGCTTTCTTTTGTTTCTTGGACATTGATTATAACTAAATTTTTTCACTTAATTCAATTTTTTAATAATGTTGCTTTTTCTGGCCTTATTCTGTAACTCAAGCCTAAATTTGATCTGCAGTGTCTGAGCTTGTGGAGTTTGCTATTATCCTGGAGTTCACTGAAATTGTGACATGGGAATTGGTCCAGAAATCACTTAAGGGAGCAAGAACTCAGGCCTCAGAGTAAGCTAGGGAATGATTTCAGTAAAACCATTTCTCCCCACTTGCACACTTTCTGCATGTTTCAGTGACCAGATCTGTGCCAGCAATGAGGGCAGGTTACACATTTCCACTGTGAACACTTGGTGGAGATTATAAGGCTACATTATCATTTTTTTTTTCCCTTTCACTAAGCCAGAATTGGCAGTGGAAACTGAGTCTGAGGAAGGCATTGAAACTATTGACTGCTCTGAGAATAGGAGGAAAAATTTATACCTAGTGCTTTTCCCCATCCATCTTACATTCCTGCAGAAGAGTCTCATTCAACGAAAGGTATTGGTCCCAATATGAAACGTTCAATTAACTTACTTATTTAATAGCTACCTTGAGGTTTTCTACTCTGTCAAGACTTTTTTTTTTTTTAAGTGTAGAAAGTTCAACCTAAATTTGTTTCTGGGTAACTTGTCCTATCATGATTGAGGCCCTAAAATTCTCCACCAGAAGATGGGTTGTGATTTCTGTTTTTATCATAGTCTTCTTGCTTTCAAAAGCCTCAGTGAGTGACTGGCCCCTTTCTCTTCTCTGGGTGGTTTCATCATACTAATAACCACATTCCTAGAGAAAACTCTGAAAAAGTAGGCATGTGGCATGAGAATTAGCAGGGCTCTAAATTTCAGAAAAGGCTGCCATTGGAGGCTCCATGAAGGATAATGACTGTAATGGGTAAGAGAATCCTAGATACTCTTTAGGAATGAATGATGAACTCCTGACTTGACATGGCATCAGGGATTTAGTATGGAGACTAGTGATTTTGTCATTTAACTCGAATGATGTTTGCTGAGATTCAGGGTGGTCTCTTGGGAGTACAGCAGGTCGCAGCCCTCAGGCTGAGGCCTGTTCCCAGCAAATGATTGTCCCTATCTCTCCGTCTTGACCAGTTAATGTGGGGTTCTTATAAGCATGGATAAGGAAAAGGAAGTATGGACCCAGGCAACTTGGAAGGGAACTGTGGGGGAAGCTGTGATACCAGAAAAGAAGGACTCATTCCTCCAGCTGGAGGAGTGCTGCCCATAGAAAGCCCTCGGCTCAGCTGTCAGCCTCAGAAGGGGATTGCCTGAGCTGAAGAGAGCTACCTTGCCCAAGGTTGCGGGGATGGCCTGCAAATAACTACAGATCCAAGTGGGGTTAATAAAGGCCCATCCTCCTAGCCCCACCTCAGGACAACTCCGAGGCCCATCCCATCCCATCTTCAGAGTCCTCCCTACAGGGATGCCTGAGGCTCTCACTGAGACTATATCCAAGGTCAGTTTCTCCCTCTGCTCAATCTTTCCTCCCTCTCTTCCTACCTTTCCTTCCTTTCTTTCCAGATGTCGATTCCAAGATGGAAAGTTGGAATGTTAAACTGAGAAGAAAGGAAACAAAGGTAGAAGAATTAGGTTAGATTAGTGATTTTTTCTCTCTATATCTGAATTTGGCATTTGAGGTGACACCTTGCTTTTCTGTGAAGGTTAGAAGCTGTCATTTGAAATCTCCAGTCATTCCAAAGGTTGGTGTTGTGGGGAGAAGAAGGGAAGAATCCAAGAAATTATTTCAGATTGGATACTTAACTTCTTTGTGCTTTGCGTTGCGCCTCTGTTCTATGCAACGCTACATTGAGTCCTTTCTTAGACCATCTCAGTTCTCCCGTGCCCCCGTGGCAGCAGACAGGAATCACCCAAAGAACCAATGAATAGATGGGCAGTGGTGCCTGGAATCTCTAATCGGAGTTCTGAAAATCTGCCATGTTTCCAAAAATATTCTTATTCTCCTGGAGTGAAGCTTAGCTTGTGTTTGCCTCACTTGGGGGAGTGAAGGAAGGCCATTTGACTGCCCAGCCCAGAGCTGTGAGGAAGAGCAGTTGACAATGGGAGGCTGGGTGGGATAGAAGTCAGGGTGAAAATTTAGGGACACCCAAGAAAGAGGTGAAAACTCTGGAGGACAAAGCCAAGAACCACAGGTAGAGCTTCTTTCTGTTCTTTCATTGGGTCTTAGGGAGATTTGTATGTTTAAGGTCTCCTTCCTCTGCAGTGCCTCCCATCCTTCCGTGGAACCCCTAGATGATGAGTAGACTTGGAATAGACTACTTCAGAAGACTGGGTCGCCATCAACTTAGCCTTCAGAGCGGACCAGGGCAGGTGGGCGAGGGATGTGGGAACCTGAGGTCTCTCCTTCCCTCTGTGAGTGTACAGGGAGGTGAGCAAGTCAGATGGGTGGGCTTGGGCGATAGGGTCCCTACTATTTCGGGATGACATCCTGATTTTTCTTTTTTTTTTTTTTCTTTTTGCTCAGAGATGTGTTAAAATGTGTTTGTGAAAGGCTTATTGCGGTGCTCCCCAGTTTACGCTGCCCTTCAGGGCCCGATACGGGTGTGTGTGCCACGAGGGGAAGAGGGGCTGGGGCACTGGAGGGCCGCACCAGGATGGGTGCAGAAGGGACGAGGCCTCTGGACAGTGGAGGAGGAGGGCAGGGCGCCTAGGCGTGGTGCCAGCAGCCGCGCACTGGAGCCCAGTGGACAGAGCCAAGCGGCGGGCACTCTCGCCCAGCTGGGGAGAGCTGGGGAGAGCTGGGGAGCGGCGGGTGGGGCCGAGGGGCGCAGTGGGGCTGGAGCGGCGGAGGCTGCGGAGCGGGGGCACCTGAGGAGGGAGGGGGGAAAGAGGGAGGGGCAGCCGCGCGGACTGAAAGTGGGGAAAGAAGAGGCAGGCAGGCAGGCAGGCAGGCGGGCGCCCTGGCCCCGGGGCCACGGGCGCCGGAGCCCAGCGAGGTGGAGCTGGGCGGCGGCGGGGGCCGAGCTGAGGGAGGAGGGGAAGGCGGAGGCGCGGGGAGCGTGTTTGGGGCGCCGCGGCGGGGAGGGTGGCGGCTGCCGGTGCGCGCTGGGCGCTGTGTGTGCGCGCTCCCCCGCTCAGGCAGGAAGATGGCCCAGAAGGGAAAGTTGGGGTGACGTGCGCGGCCCCCGGAGGCTCGGCTGGGGGTGCCGTGGCGAGCCCGACGGACGGGTGGCCAGACAGGCCAGGGGGCGCGCAGTCCCGGAGCTTCCATCACCGCTACTCAGGCGCCCGCCCCCTCACTGCAGGTGGCCGCGGGTGCGCTGGGTCCCGGCAGCCGGGGGCGCAGGCGAGGTGCGGGGGATCCCGGCCGAGGGATGGGCTGCGCCCCCAGCATTCACGTCTCGCAAAGCGGCGTGATCTATTGCCGGGACTCGGATGAGTCCAACTCGCCCCGCCAGACCACCAGAGTGTCGCAGGGCCCCGCGGCCCCCCTGCACGGCCTCTTCGTTCAGACCGACGCCGCCGACGCCATCCCCTCGAGCTGCGCGTCCGATCCCCGCGGCGCCGCCCGCGTCCGCAGGGCCCGAGCTGAGCTGGGCAGCGGCAGCAGCACAGGCTCGGCAGCCCCCACCGCGACCACCTGCAGGGGCCGGAGGCGCCACTGCTGCAGCAGCGCGGAGGCCGAGACCCAGACCAGCTACTCCAGTGTCAAGGTAAACGCCAGGCACCGACACCGGCTGGTGGGGGGGCTGCCCGCCCCGTCCGTGCGGGCTTTCACGGGCAAGGGCTCCAAAGGAGTTGAGTGGCCGTGACAGGGTCGGGTTGGGGAGGTTGTCATGAAGGAGGAGTTTTCATTTGTGGATGTGATGGGGGCCCAGGAAATGTGAGCAGTAAAGACCCCTAGAGGGGTCCTGGGAACTGGTTCTGGCGGAGGGTGGGGTCGGATGGAGAAGGTAGCGCAGTTGGAAGCCTGTGGGCTGGCCGGGTTCCTCACTGAGGGGAGGAAGGCTGTGGCTCGGTTTAATGCAGGAGGAGGTGTGGGTATCATTGAGAGCATTGGGCGGTGAGTCCGACTGAATGAAATCTGAGCAGCACGCTGGATTTGCGTGTCTGCTGGGTGACTGGTGCAGACCGGTGTAAGGATACGATATTGCCTCGTCTTCCCATTTTTACCTGGGAAAACCAACTCGGCTGCCTGGAGTCTTAGGACCAGCCTGGGGATTTGTGAATGAATGAGGGTGTTTGTGTTTTGTGGGGAGATGTAAGAAGGAAATGGAAGGAGAGAACCAGAATGGAACCTGTTGTTTGTTCCTTGTTTGGGTTGGCTGCATCCTGGACATAATTGAGAGAATCGGGCTGTGAGTTTGGAGGGTGAGCTGAGCTACAGTGAGGGGAATTAGTTTCCAGTGCAGTGTAACTGTCTGAAGATGAACGTTCTGCACATACATCTCATCTTCTGGGAAAATGGGATTGTGAGGGAATGGAGAAGTTGTTTAAACGATTAAAGCAGTCACTAGCTAATTCTTAATGACAGAAGATAAATGATTATTTTAATAGTTCCTTTCTGTATGTTCTTAAAATACTAACTATTAAAACGTAGAGGGTTTTCACTGTGTAA
The DNA here is from genome assembly GCF_057876585.1 of Rhinolophus sinicus. Classification (NCBI taxonomy): domain Eukaryota; kingdom Metazoa; phylum Chordata; class Mammalia; order Chiroptera; family Rhinolophidae; genus Rhinolophus; species Rhinolophus sinicus. The sequence goes on from NC_142503.1 coordinate 49,423,941, forward strand.
ATCTGGCCACTAGATCTTTTATCCTTATAACAAGCAGAATGACCATGGCATATTCCATTGTGCAGAGATAAAAAAAATGCATCTCCATGACTCTTAATATTAGAATCACAGCTTTTACATGGTCAGTGGATTACCAGGAAGCATTCCATTGATTATGTACAGTTGTATATTTAATACTGGAAAAGTTGTTCCACAATTGGCCTAGTGTGAGGAACCTCCCAATCGTCATTGGATAAACTCAGCTCTCAGTGGAAGAGTGAAGAGAAGCATGGCATGTGCTGGCTTCAGTTTGGAAGACCAAAAGCTTCTTTTAGTGAACTTATTTTAGCAACATCTGGTTTTGTAACGTGAAGCTTCACTGATGCTTATTTATACTTGTAGGGTTTCTCTGGTAATAATATAATATGGTAATATAGTCATCATTATAATTTTAAAATACCATTTATTGAGCACCTACTATCTGCCAGGTATAAGCTTTCTCTCCTAGCTTTTGAATGTTAACCATGTAATGATCGGATTTCCAACTGACTGGAGACCTGGATTCATGACAGTACAACCTACCAACTGAACGTTTGTTATAGAGGCATGTGCTGAACGCTACAGTTTTCATTTGTCAAGTTTCTTTTTTGTTTGTTTTTAACACACTGATTCACACAAAGTTAGTATTAGGACAAATTTCAGGGGAATACAATTTTATATTTGGTGAAATAATAAAAATGGGGTGTTATCAATAAAGACTATCCTTTTGCCGTCTTGTTGAAAAGGAAATTTGAAGGCATGAAGCAGTAGTTCAGAATGGTGAGAACCTATGAACTCTGATACTTTTCTTGGTTGCTTCAGAGAAATTGTGTAGTTTTGCCTTTCAGAGTCGCAAGAGTCTCAGTTTAGTACCTGGCAACTCTAGCTACTCCATGTTTGTTCAATGAAAGAAAGAATAATGAATGAATTCATTGCCTATGTTTTAATACTTCCCTCAAGAGGCTAAACTGGAGTAAAAACTGGAGGGAAAGTGAGTCCCAATTATTAGCAGCTAGTATAAACTTGTATAAACATCATTGCTACTTGGCTGAAGTGTTAAAAGGCTTGACCTGGATTGGAATTTGACTCACTTTGCTTTATCAACAAGATTTCCAAATAAGAGCTTGATTTATTCCAAGCCATTACTAGGAATGTTGGGAATGAAACTGCTGGTTCCATGCTTCAACACTAATTTGCATGTATAGAGCTCAGAAACTATAGATTTGAAATAAAATTTGAGACCAAAATTATTATTTATACGAATCCTAAAGAATTATTATTACTAAATTGCTTTAATATATTTAAGTCCTATTAGGACTTGTGATTCAATGTTATATTATTTTTTCAATCTTCACATGTTCCATACTCTTTTTGTGGTTAAGGTAATTTTGTAAATACTTTCATTTCTTTTTGGAATAACAATGCTTCCACCTCAAGAGTTTGAGATAGTTGCTCGTCATGATCCCCTCTGCTCCCCTTTTCTAAAATGCTCAAGGAGAAAAGTAAGGTTTTTGCCGTTTGGTCCTGTTTACAGTGGTGGGTTGTAATAGTTCTTTTTTTTTTGTATTTCCTTTTTATACATCAATTATGAACCATATCCTCATTATCTACTTGGTCTCTGGTATCCCCCAGAGTACTAAAATGTGTGCTTGATCTCTCTCTTTTCTAGCAATAATTCATCTCATTAAGCTTTTAGAATGATGGAGCATTATGATGTCAAACATGATGTCAACAGGAACCTTCCTGAATACCTAATTTAAAAAAATGATAAACATTAATAATTCATATGCAGTACAATGATATCATATGGGTTTCCGTTTCCTTTAGATTTGTCTCCCAATTGCTGTAAAAATGCAACTTCCTAGCGATTTGTCCCTCTCTTGTTTTCCTTTTTAGAAATAGTACTCCAACAGGAGAATCCTGCACAATGCTTATTCCTGATACTGTGCCAGTTTTGTAATTCTTGTTCAGAAATCCTCAGAGGAGATGGTTGAATCTCTCTCTGGGAAGATCCGGGCATTCTAACAAGTCTTCTTTTCTCATACCAGCTGTTGCGGCTGGGGAGGCACCCTAGACTAGGCAGTCAGTTGTAGAAAATATTTTATTGACATATACAGTTCATTGGCAGCCATCTCTATGTAGGTTATCTCTCTTGAGGATCAGGCACAGGAGGTTGTTAATTTCCAAATGATTTTGTGCTGAGAGTCAGCGTTGCTAATTCCCCCTCTCTCCTCCATTCATTGTGCTCATTTATTCATTCAGCCAGTCTCTGTGCCAGACTCTGTTGTAGCCGCTCGGGATTCAGGGAGTAGCCATGAAGTTTGGTAAGCAAAGCTTAGTGAAGATGGGGAGTCTCTTGCAAAAGGGTGTGCTAAGCCAGTGACTAATGACTTCTATATCACCCTTTCCACGGCCTCTAGGAGTTGACGATATATAAAGGGAAAATAATTAGACACTTTTCTGACCTTGTGGTAAATAATTAATGAGCTTTTTGTTTGGGGGAGGGGTAGAACTGTTTTGAAAAATGTCATTGTTTGAAAAACATTTTTGAAAAATGCCATTGTTTTCTAAGTCAGTGTTCTCAAAATTTAGTGTACATCAGAATCACCTGCAAGGCTTGTTAAAATACAGATTTTGGGCCCCACCCCGAGTTTCTCATTTAGTAGATTTTTGGATGGGGCCTGAGAATTTCAATTTCTAACAGGCTTCTAGGAGATGCTAGTGTCGCTATTATTGGGAGCACACCTTGAGAACCACTGCTTTTAAACACATTAAACTCACTGTCGGTTGACCAGCTGAATTTGGTGGGACCACTTGTACCAGAGTGTATGGTACCACATTGCATGTATTTGGGTTACTAGTTGCAGCCCTGCCTTCGTCTTAGTTTATGGGCCACCTGCCATGTCCATTCATGAAGCCAAACTCGGGGCCTCCAAGGTTAACTGAAAGTCTGTAATTGGGGAGAGGGCTGGACCATGGAGCTCACTCTGGTTTCTTGAGGTTCCATATACCCTCAGGACCCACTGGAGTTTGTAGATCCTGAGGTCCTGCTTTGCCATTACAGCCCCTCATGTGCCTCTGCCCTGCTGGAGCCGTGTCCTGCATGATGGGAAATTGCAATGCAAGGGAGGAGCTTAAAATGAGCTGACATGACATGCTGCAGACTCATACTCAGTTCTCAACTCGTGGGGTTCTGGTTAGTCCTTTTCACCATTTTTTTATTATTATTTTAAAATAGAGCATACAGTTTAGTAAGCCCAAGTAAGTTTTTCAAGTTGATTTATTAAAATCCAGATTTTGTTTCTGCCATAGTCCCTCCCCGTCTCTCAATGCATTAATTATAGTCATTGAGCAAATTTTCCTAATTCTCACCACTTTCTTCAGTAGTTGCATTAATTTTTAAGGACTATCAGATAATTCTCCCTTTTGACTTTGTTAAGTAAACCCTCAGAACAGAAGGTAAGATAGTGTAAGATGATAACTTTTCAGAAGCGATAGTTCTCTACCGAAATCCCACCCTGGTGACCCCCAGGCAGGACAGGACATACTGGTGAGGGCAGGGCAGATCCTATGTACCCAGTTGGTGATGGGTTAAGTCTGGGAATCAGAATAGGAAGGAGGGAGTGAGCCTCATAGAACCAGGAGGGAGAACAGAGCCCAGAGCCCAGAAAACAAGCAGAGTAGGGAAGGAGCTGGTGAGTGCTTTAGGGCCAGGTGGGCAAGTAAAACCTGGAATTCAGGGGCTCAGAAAAGGCAACAGCTGTTGAACTAAGTTGAGACTTCTGACTGGGGAATAGAAGGTATTTACGTTTCCGTTCTATTTGGGGTTCTCTGCTGAATGTGAAGAGCTCAGGACTCACAGGAGACAATGGTGACCAATCGGAAGGCTGTAAGCAAAGCCTGCACCTATGTGAGGCAAGACTAACCAACCAGGCTTTCCTCATCTGTGATCAAATAGTGTCTGGACAGGAAACAGATTGAATATCCACAAGGGTTTAATTGAAAACAATCTAATGAAGGGACTATTTTGGATGTGTTGGCAGGATGAAAGGAAATCAACAAATGATGCTGAAGCACCCTAAGACTAGAGAAAGAGGGCCACCTAGAAGAAGCAACGGGAGAGAATGGTTATGGGAACGTGAGAAACCAAACCTATAGGACAGAGAAGCCCCCAGAAGCGGTGGTCTTAAGGAGAAATGCAGTGATTGGAGGCCTGTGGCCTGGCAGAAGGAGCCAAGGAAGTAAATGCTTCCCATCCCATTGTCCTCCTTTTCATCCCTCTCTGTCTAGACTGGTATGTCCATTTGGCCAAACACATCTGGAAAGCAGAGGGTCAGGTTGTCCATAGATGGAGATTTGCAAGAGTAGGGTAGAGAATATCCTGACCATACCCCAGAAAGCTCTGTGTAACAAGTGTTTAAAGATGTTCAACATCATTAGAGATATCCTGGTAAACTCAAACTGAGATGAGCAGCTTTGATGATCATCTAAAATAATGGTGTTTTTTTTAATGGCCACTTATTTTATTATTTATGTGTCCTGTTTGTTTCATAACTAGTGATATTAAAACATGTTCAGTTATCTTGTTTGGAGACCTCTAAGTTGTTGCTGAAAACATATCCTCCTCTTTAGTTCACTCTCCTCCCTGACTCTGCTCAGGCATTTTCTTAGTCATCTTGTGCTCCGATAACAAAATACCATAAACAAAGTGGTTTAAACAACAGACGTTTATTACTTATTGTTTTGGAGGCTGAGAAGTTCAAGATTAAGGTGTCGGCAGATTCTGTACCTCGTGAGATGGCCATCTTATTGTGTCTTCACATGTAGGGAGCAAGCACGTTTTGGTCTTTCTCCTCTTATAAGAACACTAATCCCATCATGGGACCCCAATTCATGTCCTCATCTAATTATCTCCCAAAGGTCCCACCTTTACATACCATCAGGGGTAGGGCTGCAACATAGGAAATTTGGGGGACACAAACACTCAGTCCATAACACACGTTTCTATCATTTCTTCTGCCCCTTGCCCATTGTCTCCTGTCCCCAAGATCTCAAAGTCCAGAGGTAGGGGTGGTGAAAGAAAGCCCTCTTCCTAAGTGGGAAGTTCCCTAAGTGGGATCCCAGCTTAGCCAGCTTCTTACATTTTTGCTCAGTTTGTACTTCCCTGCTTCCTACACCTTTCCTTAATAGCCTCAAAAAGTTAATAAATGAGTTTTACTCAATGTTTATGAGCTGGTATTTTCCATAAAGAATATGTTTATTATTATTCCCACTTTGTTACAAATGAGGAAATGAGGCTGCAAGAGGTGGAATAAATTGTTCAAGGTGAGGCCTGATGTTTGAATACAAGATTGTCTGAATCCAACTTCAAGGTTCTTATTCACTGAGCTTTACCGCTGTTCACACAGGCATGAAGGCCCAAGGCCAGTACTGGAACTGCAGAGTTATGCAGAACAGAGAGGTCGTAACAGGTGGTGGTGGTGGGGCAATCAGGGGCCTTGTGGGTGAGGTTTTTCCTCAAGCTAATACACGGGGTGACATATCCACTGTCACCCCGTGTATTAGCTTGAACTGGAGTATTGTTTTGAGATGAGTGGAGAAGGTAAAATGCATACAAAATTTGAGAAGCTTTGGCATAACATGTTGTCATTATTTTCACTGAACACAGTACTTGGCATTTTGTAAATATTGTAGAAATATTACCTGCTAATAATCCTGTGGTTGCTATCATTTCTGTTTTAGTAATTTAAATGAGATTTTGGTTATTTAGATTTAGCTATTTTTGAAACATGTAATTGTTTTTTATTGGGAAATGTATCTAATGTTCAAGTTGATTGATTTGGCCAACGTAGGTGACTAGATGTATGAAGACATATGCGTTATCAGGAAGCTTTGAAAACCTCTGCCACAGACATGTGTTTGGTCTGCATCAGCTGTATTTCCAAAGAAGATGATACAGTAAACTCTTGCCAGTCAAAGACCCAGGATGGAATTTGAGTGCTATGATTGCTGGACCTACACAAGGCTTCTGCAGGTTAGAGCCTTGGTGTTAACTTGAGGTGGTTCCATGTGGAATTCTTCTTTGGTGTAAACCTGTCACCTGAAGCCTTGGTCTATAATTGGGCTTCGAGCCATTTTCATAGGCTCTGTTGTTGTTCTATTGCTGCATTTCTGATGCTGTCAGAGGTAGTGTATTGTTGGGAAAATGATACACTAAATCCCAGAGGCATTTTCTCTCAGAGAGGAAAGTATAATGATTAGCTACAGGGACCCAGTTGTCTGTGTGAGTCACAAAACTGAGAGAAGACCCTGAATTTTGGAAATTTTACAGGAAGACACATGAGAAACTTTTTGGCAACCTGTTGCACAGGGTAACATGTATAAAAAAGAAAAGCGCTGTTTTCTAACATCAGAACCACAAATAACATCAAAGCTCTGGACAAGGAAGGTGATGATGAGTTCAGGGTAGGTGGGGCTTTTGTCCACTCCAGGGTACCTGCGGAGAGAACTCTAAGCAAGAGCAATGGCCAAATGGGGAGGAAAGTACCAGTTTAAAAGGCCAGTAATGACCCAATAGTCCAAACCTCACCTGTGAGTGGTCTTTGGGCCACACGAGACTTATCTTCACTTTGACCTTAAGAAACTGATGGACAGTCTTGACTTAGAAACTGGGTAAGTGAGGAAGGCAAAAGTCACTCCATCAGTTGGTGCTTCAGAAGCCTCAATAGTGTTTCAAGCTGAGCCTTGACTGGTGCTAAAAGTTTCTCTTTTCCCCACAGTCTAATAGAAACTTTGGCTACCGTATCTCCCCTCCAGAGTTCCCTCAAGACAGAGTGACATCCACAACAATGATGGCCAAATAAAGGCAACAGAGCAAAGGATCAGCTTTACCAATGACTGGGCCAGCATCGATCACCTTCCCAGAGTGCACCATGTACATGTGTGGAACACACACACACACACACACACACACACACACACACACACACACACACACACTCTCCTGCTGTGGGAAGTGGTGCTTGGAGAGGAGGCTTAGGTAGACAAGTTTGCTTGAGACTTTCTGTCTTCTTCCTTCCAAATCTGTCAGGCTGGGTCTGCAAAGCCAGTTGTGGGACCCCTAACCCATCAGATCCCCACAGGCCTCCGGTCCCTGTGCTCAGCCTCTCTGTCCGTCTATTCAATGCCACATGGAGCCCACTGTGACATTTTTCTGCAGTGACCTGGCTCAGTAGGACTCTGACCATGGAGCCTTCACTCAGTAGGACTCTGACCATGGACTCCTCCTTCAGGAGGAGCTAGTGAGCACAAGGGAGCGTGGCCCATTGTTCTCTCCTCCCTATGGGCAGGGACCCAGAGGAGTGCATTCTCCCCTCCACTAGATTGATATTTTCAAGAAGGGAGAGGCGGTGGGGTAACAGGGTGAAACCTCTTCTGTGTGTCAAAGGTGAGAACTTTGAATGTAAAAAAAAATCAGAAAATGCTTTGACTTCATATAAAAGGCAACCCTCACTTTTATATTCAGATTACGTGACCAAAAATATACTTTGTAAGCCATCTAGGTGGTATCGGGAGAGGATTTTCCTGTAGAAGCACTGTTAATCATGGCATTTAGGTTTCTAGGTTAGCTCAAAAAAGTATTTAGCCAATTATGTAGCTGGAAGATATTTACAGAGTTGAAACAATACTGCTTTGAGAGACACAGAAAATGGAATTCGAACTAGTGTTGCTTTTGTACCTGTGTCCTTTGGGAAAGCTGGTTTAATTGGAGGGTGATGAGGCAGAGGACGGAGAACCTGTGAAGTTCCCTCAGGGAGTAATTATCCTAAGTGATCATTGGTGCTCTGAGGAAGTGAGGGGCTCAGGTGGTGTAAGGAGAGAGATGGGGTGCAAGGCGCTCGAGTCTCTTAACCAACTTCACACAGCGAGGGACTCAGCTCCTCCTGCTAAACTGCCCTCTTTTCATTGTGCTGTTTCATCTCCAACAGCACTAAAGGGATGTGTCTCATTTTTTTGAGTCACTTATTTTCTATTTCATCTACAAATATTCCAGTGTGTGTCTTTTAACTCTAATAATAATTTTTTTTTAATTGCAAAACCATTATACACCAAAAAATTTAATGCCTACTCTCTTAGTCAATTTGCGCTGCTACAACAAAAATACCATAGACTGGGTGGCTTATAAACAATAGAAATGTACTTCGTGCAGTTCTTAGGCTGAGACGTCCAAGGTCAAAGGGCTAGCAAATTTAGTGTCCGGTGAGGACCCCCTTCTTGGTTCATAGCCACAGTCTTTTCACGGTGTCCTCATTTGTCACAGAAGGGGCAGGGGAACTCTGGGGCCTCTTTTATAAGGCGCTAATCCCATGTATGAGAGCTCTCTCATGACATAATCACCTTTTAATACCATCACACTAGGGGTTAGGATTTCAACATATGAAATGGGGGGGGGCAAACATTCAATCTGTAGCAACTACTGTACTTAGTATCAATCACATTTTTCTAATTGCCTTATTAATTATTTCCTTAGCTTGTTGGTGTCCAAATAAGGGCCACTCATTGTGATTGGTTGATGTGTCTTTTAAGTCTCTTTTTATCTATGGGTTCCCCATGCCTCTCTCTCTTTTCACTTGCAGTTAGTTTGTTGAGGACGCTGAGTTGTTTATCATGTAGATTTTCGCCCAGTCTGTGTTTTCCTTTTTTGCGTCCCTGGGGTGCATCTAACACATTTCTGGGCTTTCTGTGTTTGCTAGAAATTTGTAGTTAGATTTAGAAGTTTGCTCAGATTATGCTCAATTTTAGGGGGTGGGCGTCAGGCAAGAATAAGCATATTTTAGATGATATTGTGTTCTCCTATCAGGAAGCATAACATGTTTGGTTGTCTCTTCGCTGTGATGCTCACTAATGTTAACTACCATTGCTTACATCCATCCACCATGAGGGCGTGTACGACGGTGATATTCTTGTTCTATCATTACTTACTCACTTACTAGCTGGAATGTTTCTAAAAAGAGAAACTCCCTCTCACCAACTAATTGGCTTCCCTAGGACAGAGTTTCTATAGGAAAGGCAGATTAAATGTGTGAATCTTTCCTGTTATTTCCAGTTTTCAAAATAACGAGTTGATTCCCTAGCATTCTCCTAAGGCAACAATGACATTTTTTTATTTTTTTACTTGTTTCTGTTTGCTTGCTTAGTATCATTATGGATCACACATATATATGCTGTGCGTTAACTCCTTGCAGTTATTATACTTTCGGTGCTCAAACTGCCCATGTTTGGCTGGACGGAGCTTATTTAAGTTGGTGAGGCACTTTTCTTGAAGAAATAGTTCCAGCTAACTTGCTGAAATTAGGTCTTTATTCTAAAAACATTTTTCTTTTTTTTGGTAGACAAGGCCTTGCTGACCACGTGGAGGTCGAGGCGCCTACGTGGTGTCTGCCTCACCATTCAGCCATTGTCTCTGTTATTATTATTTGACATGCTATCGCGTCCGCTCCAACCCCTGGCGACACTATGTGTGAGTGAGGTCCGCGATGTCCTGTCCCCGTCTCTAGTCATACCAAGCTTCACTGTAGCTCTTTTCCTGTCGTTTTTGTGGCTATGAGAAGGCAACCTGCTATGATGGAAGGATTCTCATTGACCAGGGCTTGAGTTCCAGCTCTGCCTTGCACAAGCTCTGTGACCTTGGAAAAGCTGCATCACTCCTCATAAGGTGCGCAGAATGCCCTTAAAAGGATTGGTGCAGATATAACAGATACAGAGTTCCTATAAACCTTCTAGGTCCTGATGGGTCCTCATGAGCGTGTGTATGTTTATGTGTGTGTGTGTGTGTGTGTGTGTGTGTGTACGTATGTGTAACTAAGTCTTTGGAACTGGAGTGTATTTGACACTCACAGGGCATCACAATACGGGCTAGCACATTTCAGTGCTTAATGGTCCCTTAGTAGTTATTTAAATGGGAGAAGGGAGGAAGAAAGTGAAATGTCACCTAAGAGTTATAAAGCAAGCAATTACAATTTGACACATTATAACTTGACAAGAAGTACAGTGCAGTAGTTGTGTTGGTTCTTTGTCTCTTGGTTCTTAGCTCCATTCCTGCTTTGCCATATTTTCCTTTGTATTATGTGGGGCTAGAAGTCTACAAACTGCATCTTCCAGGTTCCTTTGCCAATCGATCTCCTCTTAGATTCTGCAATAGGAGGTGTGATCAAACAATATGGTGAATGTTTAAATAAAAAAAAATTATTACAGTAAAAGACACATTGACATTAATTCTCCTCAAAATACACCCCTCACTTTGAACACACTTGTCCCATCACTCTTGCCACTTTCTGAAGCAGTTCTGGAAGTCCTCTTTTGTGAGTGTCTTTAGTTGCGCTGTCCTGGCTGCCTCGATGTCCTGAATCAATTCAAAATATTTTCCTTTCATGGTCATTTTGACTTTGGGGAAGAGCCAGAAGTCACATGGTGCCAGAATTGGTGAATAAGGTGGGTAAGGACACACTGTAATGTTTTTATTTGACAGAAATTGCCATACCAGAAGTGATGTGTGACATGAAGCATTGTCATGAGGGAGGATGATTCACAGCACACTTTAAAACACACCTTTTGTCAACCGTAGCTCACACCCGACTGACTGCACTGAACAAGTTGAAACTTGTCACTCACTGTTATAAGGTTTGTCACGTCACTTTCCATATTGAAGATCCCTGCCTTTCCATTGGATGGCACTCGGCAGCAGCATCCACTGTATTTTATGATCACAACAGAAGGGCTCCATGTCACACATTGCTTCTGGTACATAGGAGGTAGCGGTAGGAAATTGGGATGTGGGCAAAAGGAGGAGACAGTAGCAATGGCTTCTGCTAAATGGCAGTGGCACAAGTTTAACAGTGATGGTGCAGCCCTCCCCTGGTGAGCGTGGGCCTGTGGGTGCCAGCCCAGGCTGTTCTGATCTCTGGATTTACCCTTCCACATTCTTAGTTTTTCCAACTCACCCCCCATCTTCTGTTTGCTACTCCATGCCTTCCTAAACCTTGCAAACAGACCTTTATATTGATCTGTCTCTGCTTAATATATGTGGAATGTTTTCTGTTTTTCCCACTGGACACTTGGGGTCTGAGGTCAGAGACAACTAGCTTATAATCTCTTATTTACTTAGTTCTGTGACTTAAGGTCTTTAATATTCAATTTCTTCCTCTGTCTAAGGGGGATAATAAAAGTACTTACCTCACAGAGTTGTTGTTGTGAGGTTGATATAATAATACACGTGACATTGTTAGCTTTGGACATAACTCTCAATAGTGTTGCCTGCTATGGATAACAACATACAAGCCAATTTTTGAAGGCTCATTCTTTGATTTTTTTTATTATAGAAAAATTCAAAAGTAGAGAGAAAAGTATAATAAAACTTCACGGACATACCACCCAGCTTCAACAGTTGTAAAATTAGGTTATTCTTTTATCTATACCACCCACTCTCCTCTCTACTCTGGGATTATTTTAAAGCAAATCTAAAACATTATATTAGTTCTGCTGTAATTATTTCAGCATGTGTCTCTAAGAGATAAGGACTGTTTAAAAATCAAAAATGATACTAATTAGCATACCTAAAAATTAAAATAATTTCTTAATATCATCAAATACCAAGACAATGTTCAGATTTCCCTAATTATCTCATAAATGTCTTTTTTTAATTAAATTTCTTATTTGAATCACCTTCGGAATAAGATCCACCTGTTGTAATTGGTTGGTATGTTTCTTTAGTATTTTTTAATCAATAGAGCCCCTTTCTCTCCTTTTCCCCTACAATTTGTTTGTTGAAGAAACTGGGTCATTCGTCCCGCAGAATTTCTCACAGTCGGGATTTTGCTGATTCCATTCCTGTGGTATCATGTGCCACGTTTTTCTGGCCCTGGATCTTGGTAGTTAAATCTAGAGGTATGTGTTGCTGGTTGGGTTCAGGTTTATGTATTTATTTTGGCAAGACTATCTTATGAGTAGTGATGTGTACCTCCATCAGGAGGCACGTAATGTTTGGGTCTCTCTTTTTTTGTGAGGCATTAGAGGGGAGGGAACACATATTTATTTTTTAAATAGGGAAGTTATTTTATGTTTGGATGAGGCAGATATGGGGGATGGAGCAGTCTGGAATGATGCCTGGGTTTTGGCTCCGTTTTGGCAGAACATCCTTGTTGGGGACCAGGGGAAAGAGAAGGAGGCAGAGGGAAAGGAAGGGTGGATAGGAGAGGGCTATACGTGTGTATGTAGGATTGCAAATGTAGTGATTGGCTACGGGAGAACTTAATTCAGATATTCTCTGCAATGTTTGTGTTCCCAATTTAATCAATGTAACTATGCAAATTTACTTTCTAGTTAAACCATATGCCTCAGTGATAGGAAATACAGAATTCATTTTCCTTGCAAACAGTTTGATAAAAGACAGTGTGAGAATTTTAGTAAAGCTTAGATCACAGGTGGGCAGCCCCTGTCCAGTCCTGACTAGTCTGTTATAATCTGCATGCAAGTAATGCGATGGAATACTAGGTGTCACACTGGCTTTTTGTTTAATTGAGATATAATTCACATAACATAAAATTTACCATTTTAAAGTGTATAATTCAGTGGCTTTTAGTGTATTCATTATGTTGTACAACCACCACCGTCTAATTCTAGAATATTTCCATCAACCTCAAAAGAAACTCCATACCTATTAGCAGTCAGTCCCAATTTCCTTTTTTCCCATCCCTTGGCAACCATCAATCTACTTTCTGTCTCTATAGATTTGCTTATTCTGATTTTTCATATAAATGGCCTCGAATAGCATGTGGCCTTTTGTACCTGGCTTCTTTCACTGGGCATAATGTTTTCATGGTTCATCCATGTTGTAGCATGTATCAGTGTTTTAGCTCTCTTATTGCCAAATAATATTCCATTGTGTAGATATACTACTTTTGGTTTATCCATTTATCCATTGATGGATATTTGGGTTGTTTCCACTTTTTGGCTAATATGAATAATGCTACTCTGAACATGGTTGTACAAGTTTTTGTGTGGACATATGCTTTCATTTCTTTTGAGTATATACTAGGAGTAGAATTGCTGGGTCTTATGGTAACTGTACGCTGAACTTTTTGAGGACCCACCAAACTTTTCCAATACAGCTACACCATTTTACATTTCCATTAACATGTATAAGGGTCCCTCTTTTTCTACATCCTCACCAACACTTGTTATTATGTCTTTTTTATCATAGCCATTCAAGTGCGTGTAAGGTGGGATCTTACTGTGGTTTTGATTTTTATTTTCCTGATGGCTAATTCAGCATTGTTTTTAAGAATTAAAGGAGATACCATAGGTGATGTCTCACATGAATTTGCATTTCAGTTCTCTGCTAGATTTGCAGGACCCCTCCCCACAAAAAAATGCCTCATTATTTTTATTTACACTGCAGCCTTTTAGCTCAGGAAGGCAGAGCAGAGGCATAACTCATCACTGGGCTTGACTCTCATGTGTCCATCCATATACCCACGCATGCCAAAATCCCCTGTGGAGCCCTATCCCAGAGTGATAGAATCACAATGTAATGGGCTCCAGCCTGTGCATTGAAAAAAAAAGCTACATGGTCTAACAGGAATAATCCACAAGATCTTGAGGAAAGGCAAGAGAAGGGCGTTTCCAGAATCCTTCAATGGTTCTTTCTTTTACTGCCACAGGAGGCACTCCGGAGTACATGCAATGTAGCTCTCATAATAATCCCTGAGAGGTGACCTTTTTTGCAAGTTGAAAACTTCGGTTTAGATTTGGTTCAGGAGCTTAGTATGAATACGAAATCATTAGAAGCACTGAAAGTAAATGTGGGGCCAGGTTTCTGGTTTGGGCACAATGAGTCACATGGTGTGTGTTGGTTCTTGATATTTGTTTTGCTAATTTAGAGGGAATGGTGGTAAAGATAATTCCCAGATGGTGGCTCATGAAAAGCCCATGTGTACCGTGTTTCCCCAAAAATAAGACCTAGCTGGACAATCAGCTCTAATGCATGTTTTGGAGCAAAAATTAATATAAGGTCTTATATAAGAACTGGTATTAATATTATATTATACCTGGTATTATATTATATTTTACCTGGTTTTATAGTAAAATAAAACTGGGTCTTATATTAATGTTTGCTCCAAAAGACGCATTAGAGCTGATTGTCCAGCTAGATCTTACTTTCAGGGAAACACGGTAGTTGTTTTGGAATTTTCTCCATGCTCATATGAACTCAGTTGCAGCTGATGGTATGGATATTGGCAATACAGCAAAGCAAACAATCCAAGCTAGGAAGGCCCAGCCGAAAAGGACTTGGGGAAGGTCTGAGAAAACCTGCCCTATCTACCTTTCCAACTCCTCCTGCTGCTTATTTTTATTAAATAGCATTGCTTTGTAGATGGACGTAAAGTTCCTAAGGAAACATCCTGTGTCTCCTTTAAGCTACTCTTCCCTGATTACAGTGGAATGAGTTGCCTTTAGGTTTTAAAGGAGGGAATTTCAAATCACCTTCTTTTCTAGCTTCTTTTGTGTGATCAGAGAAGGTAGAAATGATAATAATGGTTATAATGTCAAAAAGGAGTAGTGTGACAAAAGTAGTGTGACATGTTAATTCATAATTTATTGCAATTGTCAAGTTGCATCAGTCAGGGTCCCTCGGGAAACAGTTCATTCCAGATGGTTCTAATGAAGACACTTAAATGTAGATTCTGCTCACAGAGGGGTGAGCAGAGATTCGGGACGACAAGGGACAGTGAAGTGCCTCAGTTGGCAACTGTATGGAGCTCTAACTGGTCTTGGGCTGAAGGGGCCAGGAAAGGAAAAAGCATGGTTTGCTGTGGGGCCCCTGGTAGGAGCTGTACTTACGAAGGCAGAAGCAACTGCTAGGCCAGGCCCCTGAAGCAGGGAGGAATGGGGAAGAAATTACCCCACCTCTCACTCCTTGCCCTCCAGTGCCCTGCCAGTACCTCCAACTGTGGGCACCCAACGTGACACCAGCTGGTAAGTGAGGCTGGTGGTGCAGGATGCAGAGGTGAGGCGATGGGTGGTGGTTTGCAAGTGGAGACCAGTTTGCACAATAACCAACTATTTTACAGTGAACATATTTTATTTTTTGTTCATTTTAGTAGGTGTTATTTTAGAGAACTTTGAGAAATATTGCAAGTATAGAAAAACGTCTGTTTCTCATTTTAAAAAAAATTCCACTGTATTTCACATTTACTTATGTAAAAGCTTCTTATCTCTTAGGTGGCAGACTTCATTATGAAGTCTCTTAAACTTTGTATTTTTTTCTCCTTTTCCCAATACATTGGTGCATATTATTGTACCGTGAGGACCCTGAAACAGAGAGAGTGGCGCTATCTTTCAGATTGGTGAGTTTTAAATTCCTCCTTTTCAGATTAGTGTGTGGATATTAGTGAATTATTCAGAGGTGGTCACTTGTCTTCAAATCAAATTATTCAAAGTAGAATTTAGTTAAGGGGTTTTGTAGCCATCACTGAGGGGAAGATGTACTGTGTTAGAGACATCCAGATAGCTGCATATGTCTCCCTGCAGACAGAGCTGGGAATTATTTTGCTCCCTACATTGATGAATTAGGCTGACTTGAAATGTTTGTTGTGATGACTGAATGACCCGTTCTCTGTCGCTACAGAGAACGTGTAATTCTCCGAGGTGTGAGCAAAGAACAGATGAAGGTCTGTGTCTCTGGGTGTCTATGGGGTTACTAGGAAATGATATTCAAAGTGTTTCTTGGTGATGCAGCAGGTTGAACTTTTTTGTGCAGCGTTGCCATGGAAACCAAGTGCATCATTGCCTTGTCTGACTAATTTATCTTTTAATGATAAAAAAATTGTAATCCAGGCTTAACAGATAAAACATAATAAAAAATAAAGTCATAAAAAACCAATAACTTTAAGGGGAATACTGCTGTAAGTAGCACATCTTTTGAATCGGAAGATTTCACTGGCAGTGTAATTCACATTGGTCAGGGCTTGGCGGTGTGAAGTAGTGGAAGCTAACAGTTTGTTTTCCTTCTTGTTTCTGGAGTGAGAAAACCATGACTTCACCCTATAGCTTATTGCCGTGGGGTTTTATTACTGACCTCAGCTCCAGAGTTTATGTAAAGTGGACGGCAGCACCCAGTCACTAGGAGTCTTGCAAGGTTCCCAGAGATTTGTTCTTTGGTTCGTTGGTTTTATGCCTCCCTCCCTCCCTCCAGCACCCCCACCCCAAGAGCAGGCTGTGGCGTGACAGTGATGGCCCTACCTTTCACATGGGCCTGTCATATGGAAATGATGCCTAGGCTTGCTCTCTCTGTGAAGGACCTGAGCACCCCCACCTCTGCAGGAGCAGAGCCTGGAGCAGAGTCTGCTCTGACTTCCAGTGGTAGTTACACGGGCCTTTAAGGAAGGGAGACCCCCTCTTCTGCAGAGTGAGGGCAAAATCTTCTAGCGCTGCAGATATAATGGATGCTGCTTACACCTGATCACTAGCTTATTAGGATAAACTTTCAAATGGAAAAGTACTTAGGATAGGAGAACTGAACTGAAAGGACATTTTAATACTGTATTTAATAGTTCATCTGCCCCCATAGAGATTTAGCTCCTGGAGTTTCATTCCCTACTCCCCAGGGTGTGTGTGTGTGTGTGTGTGTGTGTGTGTGTGTGTGTGTGTGCAACCATGGCTTGCTTCTTAAAACGTTCGCTGTTCCCCAGTTCCAGCATCTTGGCCGCAGTTCTTGATGACAGCATGGTACATATGCCTGGTGTTTTCGTATGACCTTCCAGTGTTGACCTTCTGTGAAGAACGTCACCTTGGTTGGTAAAATGGCCCTCAAAACCTAGCACTGGAAAGACCAAGGAGTTCTTGAGTCCATCCCATGGCATTTTGTCTTCTGCTTTGATCCCTACTGCTTCCATCTCCATGTGGGCCTCAGGGTGGGAGTGGGGCCCTCCTCCCCACTTTAATAGTCTGACCAAATCATACACCTGAGGTTCTGTCTGCGGTTCCAGAGCGGAGCTAAGACAAGACTGTCATTGTCAAGAAGACTTCATCGAAGGCTCAAGGATCAGTGAAGAGAACAAGCAGAGTGACTGCACAGAAACTAGACCTTCTGGTTTGCTCTCAGATGCTGGCAGCCCTTGTCCAGTCTGCCAGAGACTCAGTCAGGCCTTCCCCTAACTTTCGTCTTTCCAGAGCAGTTTGGCCTTTATCCTCTGTCTTCTAGAGTGCTCCCTAAGATTCCCAGACCCCGAAAGTCTAGGTGAGGCTAAGACCCTTCCAGGATATGTCATCTTTGAGAATAAGTGGCTGAGAGCTTTTGCTTTGGAATTCCAGCTCCCCCTGTTCCTAGCTGAATAGTGCTTAGGCTGTTTTCTCATGTGTTTATTGTGAGTAGTGAGGATTAAATGATGGGAACTACTCCGTGAAATGCCTGACACTTGGTTAATGCTTGTGATCATTACATTATTGGAATGACCTCTCCTTCCAATACCTACCCTATCTACGAGGGCCATCCTTAGCTCTTCTGATCACAGCATAACTGCGACAGCCTTCATCCCAAGAGGAACCCCACAGAACCCTGGAATCTGTCACTTATGTTATACCACAGTGGCTCTGGCAACCCCTTGTATCACAGAAAATATTCACAGCCCTACTTTCCTTCTAGTATTTATCTATATATTTAGTGTGTGTGAGTGTGTGTGTGTGTGTGTGTGTGTGTGTGTGTGTGTGAACTCCAAGTTAGGAAACATAAAAGTGGGGGCATAGACCAAAAATTGGCTGTATTTATTGACCTTTTATTGTGTCTTCAACCGATGAAGTATTCAGAGTAGACTGCTGTGAAAGTGCAGCATTTTACCCACATTGGCTGTGTGCCAGCATGGGAATGAGATTCTCTGGACTATCCCTGTGCTGTCCCTGTTAGGGACTCATTCTCTCACAAGGACCAGGAGACCACAGGCAGGGCATTCATTGAGTCGGTTGTGCAGCACGTATTTGTTGAGTGCCTACTGTGCATGTGTCTTCAGTTCAGGGAGTACAAACATGGTCCTTGCTCTCGTGGACCTTACACTATAATTCATTCACCATTTTCATGCATTTAACATCTTGAAATTCTGTGTTCTTCTTCCAAACAATAAGGAATATGTCTTTCATATCCTTCTCTTTTTTTTCACTTACACTTTCATGAATTTATTTGTTCAGCAAATATTGATTGGATATATGTCAGGCAAAATGTTCAAGATATTAGATTATAGCAGCAGAAAAAGAACAAAAGTTCCTGACTTCTAAGAGCTTATAGTCTCGTCGGGAGAGACTACCAATAAAATAAAAGTAAAATATAAATATTGTTACGGACTGAATGTGTGTGGCCCCACCTCCCCCACCCCCAGATTCATATGTGGAAATCCTAACCCCCAGTGTGATGGTATTGGAATGTGGGCCTTTGGGAGGTGATTAGGTTGTGAGGGTGGAGCCCTCATGAATGGTATTAGTGCCCTTATAATAGAGGCCCCCCCAAAGAGTTCTCTCATCTCTTTTCTGCCATGTAAGGACTCAACTACAAGTTGACACTCTACAACCTATAAGAGGGCCCTTTCCAGAACTCGACCGTGTTGGCACGCTGATCTTGGATTTCCTGCCTCCAAAACTGGGAGAAATAAAATTCTGTTGTTAATAAGCTACCAATCTATGGTACTCTGTTCCAGCAGCCCAGACTAAGACAAATATGTTAGTGATAAGTGTTAGGGAGGAAAGCAATTCAGGGAAGGGAAAGAAAAATGACCTTCTAAAGTAGCTAACACATAATATTTCGTTGATATTAAGATACACTTTTTCAAAAAAAACAGTTTTGCAGCTCTAAAATTGGGATGCACCTTATAATTGATAGCATTTGCTACTTTAATTGACACTGTTTATATAAAGGACAGATAAAATAATGGTGTGTCTTAGAATGTACACAATCTTAGATTTAATAACTCTGACAGCCCTCCCCCTGTACCAGGCACTGTTCTGAACAATTTACATTAATTCACTGAATCTCACAGCAACTTTATTAGGTTGGTACTATTATTTTCCTCCATCTAAAGATGAGAAAACTGAAGCCCAGAGAGATGAAGTCACTCAAGGTCACACCACCAAGAAGTGGCAAAGTCAGGATTTAGAACCCAGGGTGGCCGACTGTGGAATCTGGGCTCTTAACTGCTGTGACGTATTGTCAGAGAGAATCTTCCTGAATGGTAACTTTTGAGATAAGGCTTGAAAGAGGTGAGGAAGCAAGCCACAGTGGATATCTGGAGGGAGAGTGTCCCAGAGACAGGTAGACCCTGAGTCTGGATGTGCTTGGCATTTTGAGAGCCCCAAGCAGGCCTGTGACTTTGGAGTGGAAAAAGTGAGAGGGAGGGGAGGGGGAGATGAGGTCAGAGAGCTGAGGGGTAGGCACACCATGTGTCTGCTGTAGTCTGTTGTAAGGACTCTTGTAAGTCTTATTGTAAGGACTCTTCAAAGATGTTTGTTTTGAACCAGATGGGAGCCACTAGAGGGTTCTGACAAGAGGAGTGATTTATTTTTACCAGGATTGTTCTGTTCTGCCTGCAACATTGAAAATAGTCTGAAAGAGGCAAGTTAGGAGCTCATTGGAATAATTCAGGAGGGAGATGTTAGTGGCTTGGATGAAAGTGGTAGTGGCAGCGGTGGTCCTAGCGGTAGATATATACATTTGAGAGTTATCAGTACATCGATGACACTTAAAGCTGTGAACCTGAATGGAGTCACCAAGGGAGTGAGTGTGGATAGAAAAAAGAAGAGATCCCCAAACTAGATTAAGTCCCGGGGCACCCAGCATTTAAACGGCTACATACAGCAGCTCTATTTTTTAAAATGATAACTTTGGAACCTTTAAATACAAAATCTGAAAGGCAGTTTGGCCAGATGCTTGTGGTTTCTTTAGCAAATCAATGTACTTTTGCCATTTCCCCTGAGAAATCATGCAGTGGCTAATGTGAACTTTGCTTTAAGAACACATTGTCCCATGAGAGAGTCCGGGATGGTAGTCGGGAACGGGGCTTGGCTATCAGACAGACTTGGACTCCAGTCTTGTCCTTGTCACTTAGTAACTGTGTGACCTTGGTCAACCTACTGAACCTTGCCAACTTTCTTTCCTTCATGAATAAAACACAGAGAAAAATCATTTGCTTATATGACCCAGTTTCTGTGTGGTTCAGTGAGGTCATGTAGGTAACGTTCTTCAGATGATGCTCATAAATGTCAGTGATGATTTTTACTATGGTTGGTTTTGTGTTGTTAGCAAAATGAGGATGCCTAGTTATCTCTGCAGATTACTTTTAATCTGTTGAAATATGTGGCATGAACCACACTTCTCTCAATATTTCAGTTCATATTGAATATCAATTCAAGTATTTTCTAGGCATTCAAGGGTAATACACTTGAAACTATGATATTTCTGGTAACAAACGTATTTGAAGAAATCTTTGAATGTAAGCGTGAGTTACTCTCAGTACTTATCAACAACAGGGTGTATGTGCTGAAGTCCCAGTAAGTGTTCCATCCAGTCTTCCGGATGTTTCATCCAAAAGCTGCCCCGTCAGAGGTGCTGTACTGTGAGGACCCTGGAAAAAGACCTCTTTACAAGTGGCTGCCATCTCCTCTGTTGATTGCAATGTCTGTTTGTGACTGTCTTACTCTTTTGTTCTTCATCCTTCATTTTTACATTTAGAAAAATATCAGTATGTGTTTACTGAAATGAATAAGCATCGGGTCACTTCTTAGGAAGTTTTGTAAACATATCAAAATGCTGCTTGGTTGTAACTATGTATTATTCAAAAGGCTTCTTAAATATTTTATTCCTCCATATTTGAAATCTGCATTTGAAAGGCAAAATATTTTTATTTTGTAGAAATACAAATCAGAAAACTCCTGGAGATCAGAATTATATATTTTTCTTTATTCCCTTTTCACACACTTACTGGTCTTTTGCAGAACATGGGTACTAAATAATTGTTTGCTTAGTGAATTGAAATTCAAGTGCTTCTGAATAATTTCTTAGCGTGGGTGTAACATTTTACATTGAATATTATACAGGAAATATTTTAATAACTAGCCCCCAGATGATGGAGAGATGTTGGCATAGGATTGTTTGACCAGTGACAAGGCAGAAGTATGCTATGTTATTCTGTGGGTTATGGTTACTTTATTTCTACATGAGTGGAAACGGTTTACAAGACCTCCTGTGAGTCCCGAGTTTTAATTAAATTTAAAATTGCCCTTCTGAAAAATTTTCAGTTGAATAACTGAAAAAAAAACTATAAAGAAATGGCTTCATTTTGACTTCTGTGCTGTCCCTGGAGAGCTTGTTGAAACTGAAGGAGCACATAAAAAGTACTGATGAAGGAAGCAAAACACTTAAACTTGGATGTATGCAGTTGGATAGACTGATGTCCCAGTGTTGCTGTTGTGTTCCTCTGCTCAAGGACCCCCTACAAAACATTGTGTTCCCAGGGGATAATGGACCCGTAGCAGCGATAAACACACATGTTTTAAAAGCCACCCAAGGAGAAGAGCATTCTGGAGAGACAAGCCTGGGTTATTACAAGAACGAGAGTTCTGAACAGTGACATGCTTAACCTCATCTGAGTTTTTCACAATAGATCTGAGGCTGGAGGAGTTTGTGTCTGTTACAAAGACATGTGGGAAGTGTTTAAGTGACACAGGGATACGATATTGGGCTATTTTTATTGTAAGTGCGAATTACATTTCAGAAAGAGCGGATGTTATTTTCCACATTAAAATCATCAAAGGAGAGAAAACATTGGTGTAGAGCCTTTAATTACACAGAGAATTAGAGAAAAGAAAAGTGACCAGATATCATTAGCAATGGGGCTTCAGGAGAAGATAACAGATATTAGCTAAACATATTTTGTCTACATCAACATGTTTGAAAGTGTGTTGCAAAAAACTGTGCCGAATGTTGGACCAAAACAACCAAACACAATGATGGGGGCTCCAGAGGTGTCTGGAATTAAGCCATTTGCAAACCATTAATTTGGTAAAATTAATTAATTAGGTAAAATAATAAATATAATTTGGAGATCCTGTTTATGATCATTAGATTTTCTTAATGAGACTTCCGGTAAGACATCAATTCCATCTGTTGTAACTTTTCTGTGAAAATATCAGTCAAATATCTTTTTTCTCGTTAGATTTAACATTCTAAGAAATGGCAAGCAAGAAATTAATTGTACTTTTTTAATACTAACTATAGTATGTATACTCTATTTTTAAAAAGTGGTCCCTTTTAATCAAGATTTGCAGTGAAGTTGGTGGGAGAAGTTCATAGTGAACTTTGTAATTGTAATTCAGCAGCTTGAGCCTAACTTTTTTTTGGGGGGAGGGGTACAAAGAGCTTCTAAGAAGATGCCTTCTATGGTACAGCTATAGAATAAAAATGTGATATATTTGGATAGAGCCATCTTTACTACCAGAAAAAAATAATCTATATTTTGGGTAAATTTTAAGCCCTTTAGAAATTATCATTGCATTTTTTATTTATTTAGAAAAACCTTTGTTTAGATATAATTTACATACCATAAAGTTCATCCATTTTAAGTGTATAGTTTCATGAATTTTAGTAAATTTACACAGTGTTGCAAACACTACCACTGTCCCATTTTAGAACATTTCTATCACCCCTAAGAGATCCCTAGTACCTGTCCCACCCCCTGACTGAGAAAATTACCTTTTCTAGAAATTCCATATAAATGGAATCATACAGTATATAGTCTTTTCTGTCTGGCTCCTTTCATTTCACCTAATGTTTGTAAGGTTCATCCATGTCATAGCATGTATTAGTCGTTTTCTTTAATTGCTGACTAGTATTCTATGGTTAAAATATAGCATCTTTTATATATCCATTCATCAGTTGATGGACATTTGGGTTGTTTCCAATCTTTTGTGATAGCTCATGGTGGTATGAGCATTGGCATACAACTTCTTGTGTGGACAGCTGTCTTCATTATTTCTCTCGAGTAAATATTTAAGAGTAGAGTCTGGATTGTAGGGTAATTGTATATTTAGCCTTTTAAGACACTGCCAAATTGTTTTCCAAGGTGCCTGTATGTAGCATACTACATTCCCACCACCACCATTGCATCATTTTTCACTTGGTTAAATGGTTAATGTTTGGTTTGTACTTAAGAGCAGGAAGCAGGGTGTGGAGGAGGGCTGAGGAAGACTCTCGCCACCAGCACTGCTGTGACAGAGAGGATGCTGGGGCATCAGATTGGCTTATACAACTGAAGGTGAACAGCCAAGCTTTGAACATTGTACAGGACCCAGAAACAATTCAGATGGGTGGAGTTTGGGGCAGTGTTAGAATGATCTAGACTGCGGTTGGTCTGGTGGCAGCTGACATGTGACATGGGCTCCCAGGCACAGTAGGACACCCCTGTCTAAAAGCACGGAGACCTTCAGACAAAACAGGAGGCCCCGCTGCTGTCTGTTCTCAGTCTTCCTCTCTCGAGCTGGAGCCTCATTCTGAGAGGGCTGCTGAATGAGGCTGCAGCTCGAGAGAGGAAGACTGAGAACAGACAGAGCAGCAGGGCCTTCCATCCCTGCCTTGGGCTCATGGCAGGGCCGCAGCGCTGGGGCATTCCCAGTTGGGGAGACACATAGAGTCAGATGTAGGGATGGGAGCAGGTCAGGGAGGAAGCATCAAAGAGCTGGGCCTTGGAAACCATAGAGGCTCTGGGGCTGCCTGAGGTCAGCTTTCAATGCAGACACTGTAGAGACATGCTTCTTGCCAGAAGTCATGCTGATGTGAGTGGCCCAGCAGGTCTAAGCTCTGTTGAATAGAGAACTGAGGCTTTGCTATAATAATGATGATGATGATGATGATGATGATATAACTACAACAACCAGCATTTATGTAGCACTTTATACTAAGTACTGTTCTCAGCAGTTAATTTACATATATATTAATTTATTTAATTCTCACCTCAACCCCATGAGATAGATACTATTATCGCATTTTACTAACCAAGACCCTAAAACAAGGAGAGGTTAAGTGACTTGCCCAAGGTCACACAACTAGTAAGTGGCTAAGCCAGGATTCAAACCTAGGTTGGCTGCCTCCAGAGCCCATCCTCTTAACTACTAAGCTAATGTTCTCTCATTGTCGTCCTGGTCTCCTATAAACCTGGGTCAGCTCTGGATCTTGTTGACCAGAGTGAGGGCTGGGAAGCTGGAGGCAGGAGAGGCAAGGCCCTAGTTGAAAGTTGAATGCAAAATAATCCCAGAGACATAGGCCACAGATTCCAGCAAAAGTACGGGTAAGCATAGGCAAGGGGAAAATATTAAATGTACAAGGGAAGCCTGTTTGGAATATTCTCATCTCTCAAGCTCTGCAGCTACTACTTGCGTTATGACTAACATAGGCCCAATAGTAATGAACTCTTATAGGCTTTGTATTATTACAGCTACTCTCTGATGGTTTCAACAAGATATGTTCCTACTCTGCAAATTAGCAAGATGTTGTACAAACTAACACAAGTTTAAAGAATAAATAGTATCTTAAATAAAATATCTTTTTGCATTTTTTAGAATATTAAAATAAAATGGAAAAATGTCTTGAAATCAAAGCATCTCCATCAATGCTTTGTAACTTTTCAGTGACTTTATATGCAAAATATTACAGTTTTTGAGGAGGCGTGTGGGTAGCCTCCCCTTCCTCCTCCTCCTCCTCATCACAAACAACAAGTGTTTACTGAGCCTCCACAGTCTCTGGTGACAAAGGAGACAAGGCCCAGTCCTTCTGGACTTAGCACTGGGGGGACAGAGTGAGATGACCTTCCGTGGGCCTCCTATTCCTGCCTCATTTCCCCTTTCTCTTTGGTCTTCATTTCATGAGGCGGCTGTGTGTGTGTGCGCTTCCCTTCTGTGTACATTATTTCATTTGATCTTCACAGCAGCCCTGTAGTATCGGTATGTTGTTACCTTCATTTTATAGAAAAGGAAACAGGTTTAGCGTTGAAGTAACTTACCTGAGGTCATTCTAACTCGATTCTGTGTTTCTACCACTATGTATTTTGTATCCCGCCTTCTCTCTCCCATTACCTTTTTTCTTTCCTCCTCAATTGGTCATAATATATAAAGAGAAATGCATTTTAGGTCATTTGATGAGTTTATTGAACTGCGTGCTGTGCTCACCTTGTTGATCTACAGATGACTGAGTGTGTCCCTGGCCTGTGTGCATCGGGGCCTCTGTAAGAGGCAAGTGCAGGACAGTTTTGTGGTTCATGGGAACTCTCCAGCCGTCCAAGGTCAGGGAGGGAAATGAGGGCACAGCCACACTTGGTGACGTCTTTTGCAGCGATCTGCGAGCTTCAGCCGAGAACCAAATCTCACTCCCTACCTGTTTTTGCTCGGCTTATGACTTAGGAAAGGCTTTTACATTTTTTAAATAGTTGAGAATGAAGTAGAAGAAGAGCAGGTGAAAATTATATGAAATTCAAATTACAGTGAACACAAATCATGTTTTATTGAAACACAACCACATACGTTCATTTCCGTATTGTCTGTGGTTGATTTCACACCACATTGGTAGAGTAGTGGTGACAGAGACCAGCTGGCCCCCAAACCAAAAATATTTACTCTCTGGCCCTTGACAGAAAAAGTTTGCCAGCCCCTGGTCTATTGAAAGAGGTGGGAGGACTGTGAGTTTCTTGAGGAAAGTAACGAAGGTTCCTAAAGGAGAACAGGGCAGTGAGCAGCATGGCATACTTCCTGTAAGTGCTCCTCAGACTCTGGGTTTGAGGTTGACTGCACCAGTTATCACCTGTGTGACCTCGGGCAGGTTACTTCACTTGTCTGTGCCTCCATTTCTGCCCATGTAAAATGGGGATGGTAATAGTTCCTACCTTATAGGTTGCAATAAGGATTATACTGATATGCAAAACACGTATGCAGTGCTTTATATATAAATAAAATACACAAAAAAGCTCATTAATGTTCATCCTTATGTCATGGGCATTTTCTCTAGGCCGGGTATAACAGGGCCTTAGGAACCCCCACAAACTTGGCCTCTCTGGGTGGCACCCCACCTTCAGAATTAGGAGACCCTTTGGTTTCTTGAGACGCTCTGTCCCCAGCACAGGCCCTGGTGACCCAGAGGCATGCCTGTCTCCTTTGCTTCTGGGCCACCCCAGCCCCTCCATGAGACTCCTGCCCCACTGGCAGGAGCCCCACTGGCAGCCATGATGCTGGCACTGCAGTCATGTGCTAGGGCCCTCAGGGTCCCAAATTTGGGCTGTGTTGTTCTCGCATGGACCTCCCTCCGTGTCATATCACAGTTACTGCATCCAGATGGTCCTGTGGGGCCACAGCTATGACCCAGGAGGGAGATAGAGCCGTGCCCTGTGGAAACCCAGGTATCCTGTGACATATTCATCAGTGTCACGTCTATGGAGCGTGTACCACATGCCAAGCCTTGGGTTCAGTGTATTGCACACACCATCATCCATACCCAGGAAATCCCCCCAGAATTGTACTCTATTCATCTCAGGGAGTGGTGTCACCACACTTGGCATTAGTCCCTTTCCGGTATCTAGAGTAAAATGTGTCCCTTGCCCTTCTGGGGACCAGTGTTCTGTCCAGATTTGGTTTCTCTAAGAAAGATGAGAGTCATGGTCTCAGTCTGATAACTGTGAGTCCTTTCTGCCCCTGCCCCCTGCCCTCGGCTGCCTTCTGCCCCCATAGCATGAAGTGCATGTTCAGTAAATATTTGCTGTCCGAGGACCCATGCAGGGAAGTCTGAGGTTACAAACAGGCAAAGGGAGAAAAAGCCACGGCATGTTCCTCACATGGTGGTGTTTGGGTTAACGCACATCTAGGCCACGCCTGCTCCTCCCCACTGGACAGCTGAGAAAACAGAGGTACAGAGAGGTGAAGTGACTTTCCCAAAGTTACAGACGGGCTCCAGCTGGGCTTCCAAAGCCAGCTCTGACTCTGGGACGAAAGCGTGCTCTTGGTGGAAGTGAAAGCGAGCAGGTGCTAAGCGTTGACTAGACTGCCGGCTCCACGAGGGCATAGGCTGTTGCCAGTTTCATTCATCCTTCCATTCCAAGGGCTCAGCACGTGCCTGGCCCACGGTGATCTCCGCCCAGGTACTGGCCGGCGGCATCGTGAGTATTGTTGTGGCCAATGTGCAGATGAACTGGGAGCTTCCGTTTGGACAGGGAGTGAGAGAGTCCAGCTGTGCGCTGAGTGGGGTGCTGTATACCCTCCAGAATTAAATCAAAGCCCCAACTGAAATTAGTTTGTTTAATGAGCTTCAATTTCTTCGCCATCTGCAACATGATCGTTGGCTTTGGGTGACAAAAACATCCTCACCCCAGGATACATCCTCATGACAGGAAAATACTAGTTTTTCATTTGTGGTGACCCAAGGGTGTTAAGTCCCCATAGGCACCACGTGACATGTACCTGCCGAACCTGTTTGTCTGTGGGAAAGGGAATGTCTACTTATGCCAGAAAACTGGACATGTTGGTGCTATGGACTGAATTATGCCCTCCTCCCCCCATTGATATGTTGAAGCCCCCCCTTTGGTGACTGTATTGGAGACGGGCCTTTAAGGAGGTAATTAAGGTTACATGGGGTCATAAAGGTGGGGCCTGATGCAATAGGCGTAGTGTCCTTATGAGACACGAGAGAGCTCGCTCTTCCTCTGCTGTGTGACAACACGGCCACACGGCGAGAAGGCAAGCTGGGAAGAGGAGCCTCACCACAAACGAAACCTGCTAGGACCTCGAGCATGACTTTCCAGGCTCCAGAACTGCAAGAAAGTAAATTTCTGTTGTTTAAGTCCCCACGTCTGGGGTTTTTGTTACGGCACCCTGAACTAATACACATGGTTTCTTAGTGTTTATCTATTGACATAACAAGGATCTGACTGGAAAGGTCTTTGCATCTTAAACAGCAGAAGCAGAATTCTCCAAGTGATGCCACTAGTAGTTAATAAATTGTATTCAAATAAGTAGCAGGTGTAATGGTCCATATTTTTACAATGGGAAAAACTGCATTTAATTCTTCTGTTAATAAAAGGTACGCCATAAACATAATCCATCATCGTGCTGTGTTACTGTGAGAGAGGTAAGGAAGTTCGGTCTCAGAGAGGTTCAATAAGTTGTCTTAAGACCACACAACTTGTCAGTGGCAAAGTTGACCCCAGCCCAGGCCTTTGACTCTCAGGCAAGGCTCTACAGAGTCAGGGACGTACCGTGTTTCCTCGAAAATAAGACCTCGCCGGACAATCAGCTCTAATGCGTCTTTTGGAGCAAAACTTAGTGTAAGACCTGTCTAAATAAAGACCCGTCTAATGAAAATAAGACCGGTCT
The DNA here is from genome assembly GCF_057876585.1 of Rhinolophus sinicus. Classification (NCBI taxonomy): domain Eukaryota; kingdom Metazoa; phylum Chordata; class Mammalia; order Chiroptera; family Rhinolophidae; genus Rhinolophus; species Rhinolophus sinicus. Next base: position 49,452,399 of record NC_142503.1, read on the forward strand.
TATTTTACTATAATATAAAACCTGCCCGGTCTTATATAATATAATGTAATATAAGACCGGGTCTTATATTAATTTTTACTCCAAAAGACGCATTAGAGCTGATTGTTTGGCTAGGTCTTATTTTCGGGGAAACATGGTAGTTCAGATTCTCTGACCTTTAATGGTCTTTTCTACCAAGTGGCAAAAAGGAGCTCAAAGGAAAGTGCTGAAACTCAAGAAGAAATCAGGAAAATTTAGAACTAAGCTTTTGTCTTTGTCCTTAATTTACCTGACAGCATTTTCTGAAGTAATGGATGTGTCAGAAATGTGTGGGATGCAATATGCCACATTTGCAGCAATTATTAGGCAGGATAAGGAGAATTGGGGAAGGCATTAGCGACGTTCAGACTTACCAGCTGTCAAGGCCACGTGCTCTTGGTCAACTGAAGTGTGCCATTTTAGAAGCCCTTACTCTTCTACTGATGAAAGTGAGAGAAATTAAGTTTTTGGCAAGCATTCCAGCACAAAAGAAATCATTTGGCTGAAGTGTCTGCAGGCTTGGATTTGATTCTTTGGCAAACATGAAGGTCTGTGAAAACAAAAACAGCAATTACAAGTTGGTGCAGTCCTTGGATAAGAAGACGTGTGCAGAGGTTCCTTCTGCTGGTCAGGCTGTGTGCACACATCCCTGTTATACAACTGTTATGTTACTACTTTTCTCAGTTGCCTCCGTTTTAAAAAGAAAAACAACACAACAATATATCAGGCTCCGTGCTAGGCACATGAGGTGAGTTTGTCATATTTGCGTCTTCACAGCAACCTTGTGAAGTAGATAGTATTGTCCGCATTTTACAAATTAATAGGGTGGTTAAAGAATTTGTTCAAGGTTTTTCTCTTTTAAAGCTGGGAATCGAAACAAGGTCATATGATTCAGAAATCCTTGCTCACTGTTGATGGGGCCCAATTGCTCCCCTTCCCTTTCTCCCTCTTTGATGATTCAGGGGAAGGGTGAGGCCCTTCTGCCCTTGAGCTGAATGAGCATGAAGGACCTGAGTCAGGAACATTTTTCCCGAGTCCCACACTTCTGTGTGAAATATCCATCTTTGCTGCTTAAAGAGCAAGTCCTCTGGAGGTTTTGGGGTTGCCTTCCCCTCGTCATCAACTTGACTCTCCCTGAGAAAAGCAGAGCAGGCTTCTGTCCCACGCAAGAATGCATCCTTGGCTGCCCAATGATAGCTGTCTCTCCAGGGACCACAATTGGGTTGGGGTGTGGGGAAGTCTCAGCCTCTTTATAGCTTTGGATGATTCATTAGCACCTTGGACTTCTCAGCCTGGGTTATTGGTGGGCTTGGGCTTCCCTGACAACTCCAGAGAACAAGACATTTTTGGGGCCACGGAGTTCCCTCTTCACAGATGCAGGAAGATGTGAAAGGCTACAGGAGACATGATTCTGCACATGCATTTTGGCTGAACATCATGGACGGATTTTCTTTCTAGGGCACATTATCGAAATACATAATCTAGGTATTCTTGATTAAATAGCCATCGGTGGTAGCATCATTCAGCCATGTGATAGGTTCTTAAAGATAGTTTTGATTGCTAGGGAAGCTGTTTAACAATAGTAGCTAAGAGCATGGATTTTGGAGTCAGAATACCCAGGTTCATATCCTAACTCTGCCACTTAGGTACCCGTAACCTCAAGCAAATTTTCTTAACTTTTCTGTGCCTCTGTTTCCTCATTCGCACAAGGGGAATATTAATAGTACCTACCTCATAGGGTTGTTAGCAGTATTAAATAATTTCATATGTAAGAAGTTCCCAGGAGTAGGGCCTTGGCCATAATGAGAGCTGTAGACAATGAACTAGGATGGTGAGAGCCATGAAGGTGATGAGCTCTACAGGAAACTGGGAATATTGGTGTTAGCTCTTTCAGGCCCTTAGTTCTGATTTTCATACTTGCCGGTTCATGTAGGCCAAGGAGAACGTTGGTTGGGCTGTGTCCCACATGCACGTTCTCATTCATTCATCAAATATTGAGCACATGTCATGTGCCAGGCCCTGTGTTTGGTGTCAAGTATAGAAAAATGTGGTTCTAGTCCTGTGGAATCGCACAACTGCGGGTCAAGATTACCCAGTATCAGGATATTTCAAGTAATTAATTTATCAAGATGATCACAAAACGTACAATATCTTTTAAATTTGTTTTCTCCTCTTTTAGAATTTATTGAACCTTTAACAGCCCCTCAGATAGGCTCTGTAGCTGCCTTGTCCTATATGGTGGCCACACCTGGCTATGGGAGCACCATGTGGGTTGAAAATTGAGGCAGAAGAGGGGGACGGCCTTGCATAAGGGGCCGTGCTAAGGAATTTAAATGTTACCTAAGAGCAGGAGGGTTAAACAGGAAAGCAAGGTGGGATACAAAATTTAGAATAACTTTAAAGCCCGTGTTAATTATAAAGCTCTGTGATTCCATACCGACTTTCTTTTATTCTATTTATATTTTAATGTAATCAGATATATTTGGGTTTAAATCTACCACTTTTTTTGTTGTTTTCTGTTTCATTCCTTTCTTGCCTTCTTTTAGATGCATTGCATTCTTTTAAATCACTTGATTCCCCACTCCCACTAGTGTGTTTCTCTTCTTTACTTGGTTACCAGCAAAACTAGAACATGCACCTAACTTATCAAAGTCTAAAGTCAGCACCACTCCTGCCTCCCAGAACATAGAAGGTTTATCTCCCTTTGGCTTACATGCTGTTATTGTCTTGGATGTTATTTCTCTCTGTATGTGTAACCCTATGAGATACTATTACTGCGTTCTGCTTTCTGTGTTATTTAGGTTGATCCACATAGGTCCTTTTCCGTTTGTTCTTCTTTTTATATTCATTCCACCTGGGATCATTTTTTTCTTCTGCCTGAGGAACACCTCTTATTTCCTTTGGAGTGGATCTTCATTGGACAACTCTGTTTTTGTTTATATTGTACCTTCATTCTTGGAGCATATTTTCACTGCATGTGGAATTCTAGTTTGGTGGTGATTTTCTTTCAACACACTGAAGATATCGTTTCCACTGTTTCTGTCTTCCTTGTTGTTGCTGAGTGCTGTCTACTCGGAGGATGATTCATTTGAAGGTCATCGGTATTTTTTTTTCCTCTGGCTCATCTTAAGATTTTCTTTGTCTTTGGTTTTCTGCAGTTTCGCTGTGATTTGTGTCGGTGTGGATTTCTTCTTATTTATGTGGCTGGGGAATCATTAGTCCTTGTGAGTTCATGGATTGAAGTCTTTTATTGGTTCTAAAATATCCTCAGTTAGGTTCTCCTCACATGATGCTTCTTCCTCATTTTCTCACTCCTCCCCTTGGACTCCAAGTAAATACATGTTAGACTTTCTCACTGTATTCACCACATCTCTTGCTCCCTCTTCCATCTTTTTGTCTCTCAGCAATACATTCTGGATACATTTTTTTTCCCTGACATCTTATGGTTTACTAATTCTCTGTTCAGTTGTATCTTATAACTGTTAAATCTTTCCACTGATTTATTACTTTTGATTGTTACTTTCTTCTTTAGTTCTAGATTTTCATCTGGTTCTTGATTAAGTTTACCAAACGATTTTTAAAAAAACAACTTCCAATTCCTTGCTGAAAATTTCAGGCTTTTGCTTTCAATGAATTTCTTTGAATGTTTTAAGTATAGTTGTGTTATACTCCAGGTATGATCATTTAAATATTCCAAGACTATCTATATGTCTGTTGTTTCTATTGGTTCTCACTTAGATTGTCACATGTCCCTGGTTATGCTTCACTAGGTTTTCCTTTGCTTCTGCCCAGGGTGGGGGTGTGTGGAGCTGACTGGCTTAACATGAGCTCAAGGCTTGATTTGAGGTTCCCTGGGTGATCTGGTTGATGCAAAGCAAGCTGTGAGACTACCCAACAGCTGGTTCACTTTGAGTTCACTCTTTGCCCAAGTTGTAGGCTTCAAGTTTTTCTTTCATTGAAAAAAGATCAATTACAGTTGACACACAATATTAGTCTTAGGTGTACAACATAGTGATTAGACATTTATATAAACTTACCAAGTGATCACCCTGATAAGTCTATTACTCATCGGACACCATACATAGTTATTACAATATTCTTGACTATATTCCCTGAGCTGTACTTTACATCCCTGTGACAGGTTTGATAACAGGCAGTTTGTCCAACTCTTTCTTTTAAATTAGCAATTACTCCTGGGTACCATATTTATCCAACTGAGATCTGATTTTCTAGAATTTGACCTTGTAATTCCTCACTATATTGATACTTCTTTGAGGCTTTTAGGGGGATGTTTCAAAATGTCATAGTCAGTATTTTTAGTTGTCCTTATTGGGCAAGTTGGTCCTAATTTCCTACTGTCCCATTATTAGAAGTGAAAGTCCTTATTCTGACTTTGCTATAACAAGATTGGTGGCCCTATTCATTGTGTTTGTTGTTGTTTGCTTGAGGAAGATACTTTTGTGACCTCTTTTTCTGCCTATATTCCTTTTTGGAAATGAGTAGGAAGGGGTTGGTACTATATTTGTTTATTTAGAAGGGAGGTAGATAAAACTATCTCATCCTTCATCCTGGCAGAGGTAGTCTTTGAGGAATAAGAAAATATTTGAATGATTGAAAACTAGTACATTGGTAGAAGAGAAGAGTATTTCTCATCAATATTTCCATGAACTTTTCTGTTACTATCTTCAAGGCATTAGAGTCTGAGCAGATAATTCTCGATTTCAGCCTTTACATTGAGGTCACTTTTTACCAAGTCTAATCTTTCGACTTATGACGTCACATCCTATTACAGAGTAAAACAGTGTATTTTTAGAGGGCCGATATCATTTATGTGATAGAACTGATTTTTTTTTCTATAAACACAACTCAATAAAAAGCAGTGAGAACATTAATTAGTGTACAACTAATCACACTGGTTTTAAAAAATGTGTATAAATTTTAAAGCTTAAAACATTGCAGTAATCAGCACTTGAAAAGTATATTTTTTACCCGGAGACATTGTATTAGTATATTGTTAGTATAAGTGAGGTTGGGAGAAAAAACAGTTGGCTGTGAAAAAAACACTGTTTGTTGTTATGGAGATGTTTTTCTTAGCAGTTTTCGCCCTTCACATCTTCAGATTCCAAATTCCTGTCTCTGAGGCATCAATCTTCAAAATGATTGGCAAAAGCCACTCAAAATATTAACATTTTCATTCTGCTTCTTAGAGAAGCCTTCCAAGTATGAGAAAAGAAATTGATGATTGTCCCTTGTATATACTTATTTTATTCATTTGAAATTTCATTGGCATGACGACAACTTACAGTGAACATAGTTATATTTCAGCTTTCTTCATTTGATGTCATCCTCCAAAAATGGCTTAGGAGACTGGAGCTCAAGTTTTGGAGTAAAAGCATGGCATACCTGAAATTTGAATTGAACAACCCTGAGGTGAAACTTGAAATTGAACCTTACGGAAAGGGCGGTCTTAGATGACACAGGTCACAAATACAATATAGGAAAATAAAATGTTTTTCTCTTACTGCAATTGATATATGCCTAACTCCTAAGTGGACATAGTTGATGTGATTATAAAATGGACTATACGAAAATTTGAGTGTTATATGTTTTAGTTACCATCGATATGAAGTATGCTTTCATATTCTCTTCATTAAATGGTCTGAAAGGTTACTAAAAGGAAATAAGGCATTGGAAATTTGAGTGGAATCAATAAATAGAATGATCTATACAATTGTATCTCTACTTGAAAAATTTTGCAGTGTTCCTTTCAGATCCATTCCTTATCCATTGTGGGTAACAGTTCTAAAAGCACCCTGTTGCTTAGCAACTGGATTACATATGATAGAACTCCTTGTAAGAACTTTAAGTGTTAACTCTTTGGAAATTTACCTCAGACATTGCGAATCTTTTAATTTTAAAAGTAGATGTGAATTGTGCTCAAGAAAGAACCACAGGAAAAAACTGTCTTAAAAGTACACAGGAAAGATCTCAGAACTATTTGAGTAAATGCTTTCCAGTTTAGAAAATTTAGTCATTAAAAAAATTGAAATAATTGCTCTGAAGAATGATAGGTTGGTGCTCTCTTTTAAGATTCCCATCCCTAATGGATTTTTTTAAATGCCTCTTTTCTCTAGTCATTGTATTTTTACACCAAACCCCCAGAGCCAGGTGTGTGATGACGCACTTAGTTTCCTTCTGCCTTTCTCAGAAAGGGGCTGATCTTCCAGTCTTTGTTTTTTTGTTTTTGTTTTGTTTTTCCTTTCTAGAAGTTTCTACTTCCAAATACAGTTGGACAATGGTTGGAACATTAATTGTAGCTTGAAGTGGAAAGAATCATAATTGGAATTAATTTCTTTTTATCACTATCAATGCTTCAGTTGACTAATTACTTTTGTGCCTGCCATTTTCTGCTCATGTAGAAATGTGTTATGTTTTCCTGGCTGAACCAGCAATAACTGGTGATTCAGTTCGGGCACAGGTGAGAGCCCACTAGGTTTGTTTGTTTGTGTGTGTCTTCTTCTCTCGGTACAGAGGGTATAGTTTCTTCAGTGGTGGCTTTTGGGGAGAGAGGGGTGGGTTGATGTATCTTCTGATTTTGTGAATCTCTTTTGTTTGCAAAAGACCCTTAATATGTATTGTTTGCTTCTTTTTTTCCTTCACCATCAAGCATCTGGGGGAATGGGACCTTCCAAATCACCTCCCTCCCTCCAGAAGTGATGCCCTTTGGTCCCACAAACTTTCCAGCCCTCCCTTTCATTCCCCTGTACCCAAGATCAGACTTGTTCTCAGTATTTCTACACTGAGGGTAGGAAGCTCTTTCTGGAGGTGATTTTCATCTGTTTCACTACCAGGCTTTGCCACCTGACTGTCTTCTCTGGCAAGTTTTCTGCTGGCTTTAGATGTTCGTTTCTTTCCCTGTGCATTAATTGCAGTTTCTAGTATGCTCTGCCTCCTGGTTATGCCACAGGGAGGGCTGGCATCATGGGCATGCACCAATGCATTGCACCGGGCCCAGGTCTTAGAAGGGCCTCATGCTTGGGGTTTAATGCTCTGTAGTCACTGTCTTGAAATTCTTAATAATTTCATCTTTGGATTTGTGTTTTGTAAATCAAGTTTAGTGGCAGGATAGACATGTGTCAGGGTCTTGAATACTTGACTCATGCTTGGTCCTGCTTACTCCCCCACCCTCCCTTCACTCCACTCCCTCCTCGCTTCCCTGGATCAGTTCCAGCCACCTGCCCCTGCCCCTGGCCTGTGACCACTGCCACTCTTTGGCTGGAGCAGCCCAGTTACATGGGCAGGTACAGCCTGTGCTCTCTCTAGTCCTCTTTGCCCACCAGGAGCCTGGAAGCAGGTGCAGGAAGGGTTGGGGTCAGGACAAAGTGGATGCTGTTCTGTCCTAGGCTGTCAGTGTCACGGTAATGCAGCGGGTGACTCCACGGGGGCCTTTTGTCCTCTGCTGATGTAGGTGCAGTGCGTGGCCCAGCACAGAAGTTGCATTTCCTTGGAGCTTGCCAGCCCTCTGTGGTTTGTGGTGGTAGGTCCCTGGGAAGGGGGGATTGACATCACTGCCCCTGGCTGGGGCCCCTCGTTTTCATTTTGCACTGGGTCTTGTCAATTATATCCGGAGTCTTGGTTACAAACATGAGTTATGTATGGGTGGTTTCATTTGCTCTTCTGGTTCATCGCTGTGATTTTTGGAGAGATTCAAATTTAGGAAACTGGCATTATCTCATGGGAAACTAAAAGCTCATTATTTCTTTTAATTTACTTTATTAATTTTTTTCAAGCTATAAAAATAATTCATAGTTTTTGCAACAAAACAAAAATAAATAAGTCCAAAGTAAAAGTCAACACTCTGTTCCCCCTCCCTCCCAAGGTAACCAGTGTTCAAAGTAACCAGTTGGGTTTAGATGTGTGATTGTTCCAAACTTTTCCTCATGATCATATAAAACACACATGTGCACACACACATGCTGTGTGGCGTTTTTTGAAGAATGGCAAAAATGCTTATATCTTGATATGCTGAAAGTCCCTCCATTTCAGTACATATGGATTCAACTCATTCTTTTTAATAATATTCTGTATTCATAGTATAGATTTGCCATAATTCATTTGCCGGGGTCACCATGATGAATGTTTAAGTTGTTTCCAGTTTTTTTAGTGCTATAGACAAGGCAACAAATAAACCCCTATTACTTCTATCTTTACGTTTAGTGCCCTTAGTTCATGAGGATGAATTCCCCAAAGCGGCAGTTCTAGACCAAGGGCATATTACTTTCTAAAAAGATTGGAAGAATTCACACTCTCACCAGCATTATATGAATGCCTGTTTCCCCACACTGTTGCCAGCACTGGAAGTGATCAGTCATAAATTCTTGCTGATACAAGCAGTGAAAATGATATCTGATCTTGATTTGTATTTTCCTAATTATTGTAAGGTCAAGTATCTTATCATGTATTTATTAGCCACTTGCATTTCCTCTTCTGAGAATTTCCTATACATCCCTTGTATATATATTTTTCTATTGGAATACTGTTTTTCTTATCAGTTTTGAAAGAGTTTTATTAACCTCATCTTTTGTCTGTGTAGCAGGATTTTCCTCAGTTACCATTTTTCATTTGATTTAATGATGTCTTTGCCCCCAAATTATTCAACTATGTCTGTTTCCTTTCTAGTTTTGTGTTTCTTGACTTGCTTAAGAAATTCTCTCTGATGCTAAGATTACAAAGTAGTCTCCTGAATTTCTTATAATTAAAAAATATTTACGTTTCACTTGAACTCTATTTTTCTATCTCATAATTTTTGTTTCCTTTTAGTTAGATAATTATTTTAGCCAGTGCATTTATGAAACAAGTCCTTCATTTCCCTTTTTCTCATATATTATGATGAAACATTTATTATGTTTCAACATATATTTGGATCTATTTCTGGATCTATTTCTGTCATATTTTGCTGATACATTTGTGTATTCCCATGCCAATGACATATTGTTTTAAAGACAATGGTTTATAATATGACTATATCTGGTGGAGAAAATCTCTCCTCACTGTTCTCAATTTTGTAAAATTTTTTTGGCAATTCTAATGTATTCTTCCACATGAATCTTAAAATAATTGCTTCCATTTTCTCTCTCTTTTTTTTTTTTTTTTGGCTCACTTCTTCATTTAATAGAATAACCATGTGAGAGAGGCAGAAAACACTTAAGTTTACATGACTACAAAGTTATCACAAATCTCAAACTTTTTAGCCACAGATATTTCACTTACTCTTTTTAAAGAAAAGCTTTCAAAACGTTGAGTTAGCTTGATACACAGAGATGCTGAATATATGGGAACTACGTAATTTTAAATGTTTGTGCTTCCTGCTCTAATACTGTCTTTTTAAAATGGAATCCAGCATAAATGGGATTGAAATATGTAAGGTCATGATGCAAATGCTTTGGAGATAGTGAAATTCCATGCATAACATGGAAGAAGGTAGTGTGCACAGAGGTTCTGTAAGGATTCGCTGAGCCATCTGGGCTTCCATGGCTTGTGCTGTCCATTCTGGTGCTGTCTGATTAATTTTTTTCCAAAAGGTTATTCACTTGGAAGCAAAGTGATTGGATCTGTTTTTCCCATATTGGCAGAGCTTCTCATGTTTCAAAACGAGCTATTACATCAATCCGATCAATAAATCCGTTCATACGTTCTTCTGGTATCAATTGCGATGCTATCTTTTCTGCCTTAGCTGCAGGGATCTCTAAAAGAGCTCCAAGTTCTTGTGAGGTAATATTATTATATAATTTGCTTGAGAACCATAAATGATGTTCAATAACAGCTCTGTCTAAGATGCTAGAACCATCAGCTGTAGTTGCTTTCTGGTGAGGCATCAGCATGGCAGCAAATTCTTGAAGCTGCTCTCCTCTGATGATCCTATCCAGGTACATTTTCTCTAGGATCCCATAAGCAGCAAGTTGCTGGCACCTTTCATCCTTAAAAAGAGTAGCTAGAATTTGAGAATGCTGCTGTCCTGCTGTGCAAAGCATAGTCTTTCACTTTTATGCACTATTTGTCTTGCAAGAAGCTCGTTGTACCTTTGTACAGCTTCAGTGAATTTTCTTCTATAATCAAGAACACATAGCATACCTTATAATGTATCTTTTAACTGTTTGCTGGTTGATTCATTCTGAAACAATGATGCTCGATTTATGTAAGCCTCTGCCTGGACTGGCTCATTAACCTCTAGATATAGTCTAGTGATCTTCAGGTAAGTCTCCAGTTTTTCATCTACACTGGACTGTTTTTGTCCTGTTTCCAAAGGAGTTCCCACCAACACTTGGGCTGCATTTGTCCAATCTTCTTCTTTTTCATATATGGGTGCAAGATGCTGTGCTGTCTTCTGGAAGCAACCTGTTCCTCAAATGAAATGATTCTAGGCTGGATCCTTTCCAAGGTGAAATGATACATTTCTTTGGCTGTGCTATCAGGCAGGTTAGGGAGATGTGTGCAGAAATCAGTCAGCAACTGTCGAGAGATCATGAGGCTGGCATTTTCATTTACCACTGCTTCCACAAAAGCTTTCAAAGTTTCTAGTTGTTCCGCCCCAGGTAACGGAATGGCTTTTTCCAGGATCTGATGATATGTGCCCACCAGGTCTTTATGAGAGCTGCTCTAAATCATGAGATGGGCCAAATCCTGTCACACGGCAGCCGCCATCTTTCTTCCAGCTCAGCCCTCTATTTCCTCTTAAAACTATTGGGATTTGGATTAGAAGTTTATATATTAATAAAGGTTTAAATGTTAAATTTAAAAAATACATAATTTTCTTTATTATCTGTTCCTCTCTGGGTTTTATAGCTGTTGCTATCAAGTATGGAACTGGTTTTCTATTTCTTACAGGTTAGTGTTAGTGTAGAGGAAGACTATTAGCTTTTATATGTTTATCCTGCATCGTCACCTTATTAAAAATTGTATTTCCTTTTTGTAGCTTTTCATATTGACCATGATGAAAAGTCTAATACTAATTTTCCCTTTTTTTCTAGGTAACTTTTTCTTCTTTAATACAAATTTATACATTTTTCTCTTTTTTCTGGTAATTCAGATATTTCAACAGGGTATGCCTGGTTAAGTCAGAAGGTTGAAGTCTTTCTAAGGAAAGTTTTCTTGTGTTATCTTTCAACTATGTTTTTCATCTGATCCTTTTTTCCTTTAGAGTTACAGATTCTGCATTTTAAATATTCTGGATCTATTTGTTTTCTGTTTTTTCTCCTGTGTTGTGATAGATTTTTTAATTTGACTTTCTAGACCAGGGGTCTACAGACTTCAGATGGCTTGCAAAATCCATCCTGCTGCCTGTTTCTATAAATAAAGTTTTATTGGTGCACAGCCAAGCCCATTTATGAATGTGTTTTCTATGGCTGGTTTCATGCTACAATGGCAAAGTTAGGCAATTTCAAGGGACCCTATGATCCACAAAGTCAAAAATATTTACAAACTTGACCTTTACAGAAAGTTTGTCAACTCCTGTTCCAGACTGCTTGTTTTGTTCTTAGGACTGAATATGCTCTTTCAGTTTGGTTAGTAAATTTTTCAAAATTTCCCCAAATCTTTTTAGTTTCCAAAAATATTTTTGTGTTCTAATTAAATCACTTTGAGGCTTTGCATTCCTTTACCCTTTAATGTTTTCTTTTGTCTCTTCTGTTTGTGATTCTTCATCTGATTCTTCATCTGATTTCAATTTGGTCTTTTCCCCCTTACAGATCTAGTCCCCTTTCAGGGACTGCAGGTTTTCTTTGCCTGTTCCCGGGCTGAGTGCTCTCAACCTCAGTTCACTGAGGCTGTGGAGTCTCTCAGGCAGTGTCAGACGGGGAGGGGGTGGAAAACCCGCAGTCCTTGCTGGGGCAGCCGTGGTCAAAAAGGAGAAGGAGTTGTACCTGTTCCAGTGATGACTGAGGAAGGCCTTTATTCTCTAGCCTTGGCAGTGCAATGGTGGGTAGGGCAGCCTTTTCTAGTCTGTAAGGACTAAGAAATGACAAAACTGAAGATGACAAAACTGACACTTGCCTACTTTGGGCACATCATGAGAAAGATACCTTTGTAGAAGACAATAATACTTGGAAAAATAGAAGGCAGCAGGGAAAGAGAAAGATGGACTATGAGATGGATAGACTCCATGTATGAAGCCGTAGGGGTGAGTCTACAGGAGCTGAGCTGGGCTGTTGAGGACAGGACGTTGTGGGCATTACGCATTCATGGGGTTGCCAGGAGTTGGAGCCATTTCTATGTCACATCACACACACAAGGACTGAAAGTGTTTTAGTTCTCCAGGTCCAGCAGGATGTGGGACCTCTGTCTATAGGACCTTCCATAGTAAACTGGGAGAGGCAGCCCTCCTTCCCATAACACACGCACATGTGCACGTCTGTGCTTGTGTAGCTGCACATATTCTGCCTTCTTGCGAAGCAAGTATTTGCCCCAGACGCGAAATACCGCAGCTAACAAAGTCAGGACATATTCCAGCCTCTTAAGAACTGCAGGCCTCAGCTGTCTCATCCCTTGCAGGCCTCAGCAAAAGGCTTGTTCTTGTTTGCCAGATTTTAGAGTCATTTTAGTGAGTTCAGAGATAGGAAGTTGGGAAAACTCTGTTGATTTCTAATTTGGGTATTTTTTTTCCTTTTGCCAATATGACTATGCCAGGAAGGAATAGGTAATATGGGTGGTTATCGTATAGAACAGCTTGGGACCTGGCATGTGTTTCATTAGCAGTTTAGTGGTACCTGGAAGGAGTCTGGACTCCCATCAATAAATGAATGACTGCACTCATGTTTGTTTTCCCGTGTACATATGTGTGTGCATATGTACATATATACCTCCTCACATACACATACACAGGGTCAATGTTGACTGTATAGTAAATATTATAGTACAAGTCCTGCATACAGTCATACCATCATAGTCAAATCATGAAGGAGAAATAAGCCCTGAAGAGACCAATGCTCAAGGACCCTATCTGGTACCACTTTATCCCATCTCCTAGATGTTTCATGAGAATAGCTGCTAGCTAATGGATACCCATTATTGCTGTGGTTTACAGAGAAAATGGTAGTGAGCTGATTACTTGAACTTTTTCAGTTTATAGAGGGTTCTCTTTGGACCAGGGATTTCCAGATTTAGGAGGTGATCTATATTTGTTATTAATCACTGTTTAAAAGCTTTGGTTCAGACAAGGTGTAATATAAATTTGCAAGGGTCCTTTATTGCTGCAGGAATAGTTATTTACAATTATTTGCCATTTATCATCATTTAATTATTAGTTACAGTAATAAATTTATTTTCACATCTTCAGAATAGTTTTTGCCCTAGAGAATTGTAAACTGGAAATAATAGATGGAAACAATGATGGGGTCATCTTTTTATGTACCGCAAAAGAAGTGTAACCTTTGTGAGAACTGTTCTAATGCATTGTTTCATCTACTTGTCATGCCCTGACTACGTTTAAGTATGTGGGCAATTTCATTATGCATTCAAAATTCACTACATTACTATTCTTTCATAATCTCATTTGATTCCATTTCATTTTTTAAATTCTGTAGTGGTTTCTGTGAGTCTGACCCAAAAATGGTTTTCCCTTCTTATTCTATTTAACCATACAATAAATACGCTCCTTTAGTCTTCAAAATAGAAGAATTTCCCCCCTCTTTGTGTTAAGTGCAAAGGCAGATTATAGAGAAACTATGCCATATTAAGATTTTTTTTTCCCCCAAAAAAAGAGAAACTAAATAAATAACATTTAGGGTGTGTCCTGAGCTCTGTATAAATGTATTCCAACCTGTACCTTCTCTTCCATCTTTGTGTTCACACAGCAGCATCACTGGTTCAGAAGGGTGAGAATAAGGTACTGCGAAGTTATTTCCGGTACACTAAACTTGTAAGGCATGAAGAACCAGTTATTACAATTAAAAAAAAAATCTCAAAGCAAGAAAATTTGATGCATATGATTTTCCAAATAATCCTCATTTGATTAAAAATTGAGTTAATCAGAACATTCTGTATTTTGAGCATTTGGTTTAGTTGATATTTTGTTTAGCTCTGTTATCAATTTATTCAACAACAATTGATTGAATCTCAACAAAGTTTGAGGCATTTTTCCAGGAGCTAGGCTAATAGAAATGAAATGCACAATAGTGAATATAGAATGTGATAAGTTAAGGGCAAACAGGAACAGAGGAGACAAGTGGAAAACAAAGGCAAGATGATGATAGTTTAAACTAACCCTATCAATAATTACATTAAATGTAAGTAGTCAAACATCTCAATTTAAAGGCAGAGATTATCAGATTGGATAAAAGGAAGGGTAAGACTCACTATATCCTGTCAACAAGATACGTACCTTAAATATAAAGAAACAAATAGGTTACAAATCAGTAAACAGATTTGTTTCTCTCCCATCACTTCTTTCAAACCTGTTCTGTTAGATCTTTCTTCTGCATTTCTGGATTGTATCAGCCATCTATCACAGCTTTTGAGTCTCATTTTCAGTTATTAAAAAGTTCAATCTGATCTAAATCAAAACTCCCACCCCCCATCATCCAATACAATGATTCTACACTTCCTTCAGCTCAAGGCTGACCTTATCTTGAAAGCCTGCTGCAGGGAAAAGGCACGTGGCCCTTTGTTTCAGCTCTCCTTGTCCCAACCCCTCCTGAACAGGCTTTTGGTTCCTCGAGGTCTGTGCAGACAGACGGAGAGATAAAGGGGGGTACGGAATTGGGCCTTTTGGGGGGTCTTTTAACTTTCTCCTCATTACTGAATACCTTCTCTCATGGAATACTTTGGTGGTTCTTTGTTTTATCCTCTGCCACTACCCCACCCTTGCGCGCGCGCGCACACACACACACACACACACACACACACACACACACTTTTTCGTTCCTTGGCTGGTGGAATGTGCTTTCCAGCTGCCCTTTTATGATGCCCTCCTCTCCTGGCTCCTGCTTTTAGAGGAGGGTTCTGCTCCAACCTCTTTCTGCTGGCATCACCTTGCCCCAGTGGCAGGCAGCTTTCTTGGATAAGGTCCCTTCAAGGAGAGAGTCAAGCTTGCTTCTGCCTTCTACATTGTCCACTTGGCCCACAGATTACGAATTCTTGCCTCACCAAACTTCGGGAGTGTAGGCTTCTCCCTCTGTCCTCTTGCCCTCTCCCATCAGAGGCAGCCCCAGGCAGCCCTCGTCTCTATCATACATGCCCCCAACTCTCCTGAGAACTTCTCTACACCTTCTCTGGTAGCAGCATTAGAGGCCTATGTGTTTCTTTCTGCAGACTATCTTCTGCACCTCAGCTGTCGTGGGGGAGTTCCTTTGCTGCCGCCCTCACTGGCAGGTTGAATGTCCTCTCCCCTTCCCTGCTCTAAAAAGGAGGGGGAACTCCATCACAATTCTTACTAAGCCAACAACTGTTTAAACATTGTTCCTCATTCAGCCAGCTAATCTCAGATAGGCCAGAGGTGGGAGATGAGCTTTGAGTGGTAGCAGCGTGTATTCTCATCCTCCCAAGTCCTACGTAAATGAGTCTCTGTAGTATGCTGACCCTTATTTCAGCTTTTGGCCATTTAATATCCTGTTACTTGTGGAAAAACCTTTGAGTATAGAAATAAAGCTATCATTAATTCTTAATTATACTGATGAAATATAAAGAACTAGCTAATTTGGTTGTTCAAGATTCTTTTCTTCTGCTCAGCAAAGGAAACCATCAACAATATGAAAAGACAGTCCATGGAATGGGAGAAAATATTTGCAAACCACATATCCAATAATGTAAATATCTAAAATATACACGGAACTCTTATAACTCAATAGCAAAAAACAAAAAACAAAACCAAAAAACAAATAATCCAATTAAAAAGTGGGCAAAAAACCTGAATAGACATTTTTCCAAGGAAGATATACAAGTGGCCAATGGATTTATGAAAAGGTGTTTAACATCATTAATCATGAGGGAGATGCCAATCAAACCCACAATTAGATATTGCCTTCCATCTGTTTGGATGGCTATTATGAAAAAGACAAGAGATAACAAGTGCTGGTGAGGATGTGGAGAAAAGGTAATCCTTGTGTACTGTTCGTGGGAATGTAAATTGGTACAGCCACTATAGAAAACAGTATGGAAGTTTCTCAAGAAATTAAAAATTGAACTACCATATGATCCAGCAATTCCACTCCTGACTATATATTCCCCAAAAATGAAACCATTACCTCGAAGAGATACCTATGCCCCCATGTTCATTGCAGCATCATTCACAATAACCAAGATATGGAAACAACCTAAGTGTCCATCAACATTGTGTGTGTGATATATATATATATATGTATGTGTGTGTGTGTATATATATATATATATATGTATATGTATGTATGTATATGTGTGTGTGTGTCATTCTTCCAGAAATTAAGATAAACCTGCCATTTGTGACAACGTGGATGAACCTGGAGGGCATTATGCTAAGTGAAATAAGACTGACAGAGAAAGACTTGGTATACTGTATGGTATTGCTTACATTTGGAATCTGAAAAAACAAAAAGTCAAACTCATAGGAATTGAAAATGAAAGAGTGGTTGCCCGGGGCTGAGGGGTAGAGGAAACTTGAAGAGGTTGGTGAAAGTATACAAACTTTCAATTATAAGATGAATAAGTTCTGAGGATCTAATGTAAAATATGGTGATAATTGAGAAGGCTTTAATTGTATAAGGCTTTATTGATAAGGCTATAATTGATAAGGCTTTATTGTATAATTGAAGCTTGCTAAGAGAGTATAACTTAAATATTCTCACACAGAGAAAAGGGGTTAATGTCTGAGATGATAGATGTGTTAATTAACTTGAAAGGGAATCTTTTCAGTTATATATATATCAAATCATCATGTTGTATACTTTAAGTATCTTATAATTTTGTTTGTCAATTATGCCTCAAAAAGCTCTAATATAGAAATAGAAATATAAGACCCTGCTGAATTAAAAGTGTTTCTTGGAAATTAGCTCATCAGTTTACCATCTGGTTTGGAAAGGAACAGGCCTCTTTTTGTAAGGGGCATTTTAAAAAATGGCATTGAAAAATTAGCCAACATTTGTGTAAATACTTCTGGAAAAATTTTATATGAAATTTAATGATTTTCTAAATTAGGAAGTATTAAGTACCTTCATAGACATCAGTTTTATAAAATTTGAAAATTAATTCATTTCATAATAAAAAAGTAAATTCATCCTCAGTCATTTTATTGATGATTTCCACTGAGGCTCACTTCGTAATCAATTGTTGAGCCATTTTCCCAAAGTACTCTGCTTCTTTATCAGAAAAGGGATGAAAAAAAATAAAATCACGACTGTTCTAATGCTGATTAAGAATGGAGAAACAAATTAAGAACAATTGATCAAGACCACCCTTTATTTCTGTGGGATTGTGGAGAGACCATTGATTGAGTCTGTTTGAAAGACAGTTGTATTCTATTGCTTTTAACTGTCCAGAAATAAAAATGGCCTGACATCTTGAAAAAGGTTAGAAGGATTCTAATGGCTTACAAAAAGTCATAGCCATCCTGTTAGAATTCTCCTGTGAAGGCAATAAAAGCAGCCTGCAGTCCTGCAAGGAACTCCCCGTAGGATACGTATAGATGAGATTGTGAGGAATGTCATCTACACGGAAACAGGAAAAGATACTAGGAAGGGGCCGCTCTAATCCCGTAGGATCTACGTCTAAGCCCAAGGCCTTTTGAGAGGTGGAAGTAAAAGAGTTGTTAAATATTTCTCTTTAGTGTAGACCAACATGTATTGGAACCCAATTGTGAGTAAAGTTAAGCATTGATTACAGTTTGTCAAGACTCTGGGAACCACACTTATTTCTCTGCATTTTGCTCTCAATTATTCCATTTTGTTTTTAACGAATCACTAGCATTTTAACAAAATAGTGTAATTGATAGCTATTAACTAGCCGGTCAGTCCTCTCCCCACATCAGAGGGTATCTGTGTGTTCATTGTCAGACACCCCTTCTGTCTCATGGGACTGCCCAGAGTGTCAGCTGGTGGGTTTGCTCTACATAGCTAGGCCTGTTAAGTGCTAGCTGATGCTAAGAGGATTCCAGTGACGTCCCTCCTAAGGGTATGCAAGAGGGAGAAAGACTGGATGCAAAAGTTTGGCTGGGCTCTCCACCTAACTTTTAGGAGTTTCCCCCGAGTGGCCTCAGCAGCAGAGTGGGTTTTCCATGCGTGGATTCAGAGACGTGTCTTGTGTTCACAGTGAAATCATTTTTATTCCGGTGTAACATTTGAGGGCATTCTTCTTCAGGTTCCTAACAGCCTCCTGTTTTCCATTTTTCCTCTCGGCATCTTTGCTCAGGATAAAATAAGTTGGGCTGCATTTTTTGTACATGAAAAACATTTTTCATAAATGAGAATGCTATGCTTTAAAAATAGTAGCAGGAAGCACACATCTTTATTCACTTTATAAAGGATAAGTAGTAACTATATACTTCATGTCTATAATGTGGCCAGTTAAGATGGAAAATCCTGTCTATGGCAACGTGGGTGGGGCTAGTAGAAACATATGGTGAAAGAAAGGGCAAAAAAGCAGAAAATGGGGAGAAATAGGAGCACAGAACAGAGCTCAGAGACAGAGGAAGACAGAGGATCCTCTATATGTTTTAAAACATGTTCTTTTGTTTTTAACCATGTTCTTTAGTATTAAAGTGGTCATTGAATAGCTTATTGACAATCTCCCCATGTGACTATTAAGCATCCTCAGTATTATCTTTCAAAAATAGAACCTAGAGAGGAAAACAGGTGTCCCTCTCACTTTGTACTCCCACTGAAATACTGAGGAACTAATCTATGCTGAAGGCATCATGCTCGTGTTCATTTTTAAAACACATGATTAGGGAAGAGTAGAAAATAACAGGCTTGATTACATACCACTTACACAAAAATTGATTTCCATGCATTATAGTTATACTTTATTATCAGGTGTTTAAATTGTGTCTGTATCCAGTGTTTGTGCACAAAATACATTTCTTTGATTATATTTAATTTGGTACCTTGTACTTTACCTTTCTATTCCATATGTGGAATTAGTTGTGCCCTGTTGTTTTTTACTTCTGTCTTTACTGCACTTGTGTCAGGAGCCTATCATGACAGGTCCTCCAGAGGAGGACTGATGGACTTGAAGGAACCACTTGATTTCTCCTAGAATCTGTTTTGAGGACCTCTTTGTTTAGGAGGAGGTGCCTGCTCCACCTGCTTAGGCACTCTCAACTGATTTCACAAGGATTAGTAGTCATTGGTCTTTCATTTCACTGGATACGTGACATAATATCCTCAACAGAAGGCTTCCCTCTTTTTTCCGATACTGAGTATCATAGTAATATTTAAAGGCTCTCCTGGAGACTAATTAAAATGGGCATGGTTGTCACTTCATAAAAATCAATGAATTGACTAAGGCATGTGTTTCGTAGACAGTGTTGTAAGCTTTCACCAAAATAGAAGCAAGATGGACAAAACAAAGATAAATGATTAGTGGCTCTATCCAGAGGCCATCAAGGAGAATTTTGGAATAATCAGTGCCAAATAGAACAGGAGAGCAAGACTCAGTGAGAATTAAGGACAGAATACTTTTTGGTCAGAGAATAGGAAATGTTTTATCTTTAGTGAGTTAAGATCAATATGAAATTTTATTGAAATGCCGATCTTGCAGTAGGTTAAATAATATATTCTAATGTTTTAGTGTCCTTTCTTGGAACATATTGAGGTAAATAAAAATCTTTGTTTTTATCATATTTAGGTGAGTAAAAAGTTTTTACTTTTTAGTACTAAGACTTTGTATTCAATACTTTATTTCTGAATTGCTGTTGTAGAGAGCATATCTGATTCATTTCTACTGAAAGACTAAAGTACAGGAACACATCATCCTGCTTCTCTTCCCACCCAAAATAGGATAATTTGAAAATATGGTATTAGCTTATTCACATACGTTATTAAAGTTGAGGAGGTTTCACCAGATCATTGCTAAAGGTTTTCAAGCCCCTTCCTCCCCTTTGATGTCTGAGTATTTGATGCTATGTAGTAGAGTGACCATGTAACTAATTTCCTGATGGTGGTTATTATTATTACGTTATTATTGATTTATATATTATTACTTTTTATAGCAGCTTTATTGTGATATAATTCACCTACCATACAATTCATTCAAAGTGTAGAATTTGATGGTTTTTAGTATATTCCCAGAGTTGTGCAACCATCATCAATTTTAGAACATTTTCATCACCCAAAAAAGAAACCCTTATGCATTAACCTTTACTACTCCATCCTCTCAGTACCACTTCCAAGGCCCAGAAAAACACAAATCTTCTTTCTGTCTCTATAAATTTGCCTATTCGTGACATTTTATATAATAAATGAGCCCATACAGTATGTGGCCTCTTGTATCAGCTTCTTTCACTTAGCATAATGTTTTCAAGGTTCAGCCATGTTGTGGCATGGATCAGTGCTTCATTCCTTTTTATTGCTGTATAATATTCCATTGTATGGACATACCACATTTTATTTATCCATTCATTAGTTGATGGCCTTTGGGATGTTTCCACTTGTAGGCTGTTATGAAAAATTATGATACGAACATTCATGTACAAACTTATATGGGCCTATGTTTTAATTTCCGTTGGGCATGTATCTAGGAGTGGAATTGCTGGCTTATATGGCAAATCTATGTTTAACCTTTAGAAGAACTGCAACACTATTCTGCAAGGCAGCTGTACAAATTTTCATTCCCATGAGCAGTATATGAGGGTCCCAATATTTCCACATTTTCACCAACACGTTATTATCTGTGTTTATTTTTTCCTATAGTGGAGACACATTTGAGAATGAAAGTAAGCACTTATTAATCACATCAGATATGAAGTAGGTGTGACTCTCCTGAGCTAACCAGGAAGTTTGATTATTCTAGAACTCTGGGAAATGGAAGACTGCTCAGAACAACAGAAGAGGGGTAAGTAGGGGGACATTTCCGGCAGAGTGGAGCTAAGTGTTAGGAAGTAGTAGCAGTTGAATATACTCAACAAAGAGAACATGTCCAGGTTTATAATGTCCTATGGGTAGTTATTACTATTTTTAATGATCAAACCAACAATTTCTTTTGAAAGGAATCAAGGCCCTTAACATCACTTTTATGAGTATAATTTTGTTATCACTTTTAATAGTAAGATACAGCAGTAGATCATCTTCGTTCAATAGGCAAAACAACTGTAACCAGGTGAACAATAAGCCATTTTGTCCAAAATTGACTCCCAGGAACAAATACGCATATGTAACAGGAAAGCTAATCAGACCTTTGCTCTTACTGTACTTTGTTACCAGGGACACTATTTTGATATCAAAGTGCATCTCTTTCTTGGGTCCCTCCTGGTTGCTTATATAGGTCACTAGATCTTCAAGGTTTCCAGATTTTTATCAACTTGTGCCTTTTTAGACATTGTTAGCAACTCTCTGGTAGTGTTCTTGTAAGATGTCTAATGAGGGTGTTTCCAGCCCTTTGCCCTGTCACAATGGCAGTTGACTCATCGGGCTAGCAAGAGCTCACACACCTCTTGTGGAGTGTCTAGGGTGATGCCACGTGGAACACCAGCTGACCCAGAAACCAAGACATCATCAATTATGGTGGTGTTGACACAGTATGTACTTGCTGAAGTTCAGTATCCATAAAGTATATTCTTTGTACATTAGATGATCCGTGTTGGCTCTTAGCTATTGATGAAAACTACAAATCACAATATTTCCCTTTCTTATTTGCTACAGGAAAGCTCAGAACTAAGTTTTTTGGTTTTTGGTTTATAGTAACTAATTCATCAATGTCTTTAATATAACAATTTCTGTGCTCCTTCCAATGTTTTTTTAATTGCATTTTTAATTGTCCTAATCTCATGGCTTTTTAAAAAACATTGTAAGCCATGTTTGAATTTGTTATGTTGTTATATTAAAGACATTGATGAATTAGTTACTATGATTAAACCAAAAAACAAAAACCAAAAACAACAAACTCAGCTCTGAGCTTTAAAAACTCCCACCCATGAAATATCATTGTCTTTTCTCTCCAGAATTGTAGGCCTCTTGAAAACTTCATGATTTGATTTAGTTAAGTGGCCTTTCCAAGTGGTGTCTTCCCTCTCTGGGCTCTCTACCATCTGGGCTCATCCTTGTTTTTTCATACTAAGGAAGTATAAGGAGAGTAACTCTTTGAGTGTTCTTCCAGAATTTAATTAGAAAAGGCAAAAACCTTGATATAGAGGCACTTTTCTCAAGATTAAATATTCTGCAGGGAAAATGGGCTGAAGTTTAAACTGCGAGCTCTTCTGAGATAATTCAAATTGTCCGTGATTAAGATGTGTAGATAGGGAATGGTCTCTTTATTTCTCCTTGTTTACTAGGGAACAGTTAAAAAACTTCTCTGAAACTGGAGTGAGTATTGCCCTGCTCCTAAGTCCTTTTGGAGACCTCAGCTCCGACTCTGTCTTCACCAGGCTGCTCAGGGAATAAGGGGACCACACGCAAGCATGGTGGGGTGGTCTTCATGCCTTTGCATAACCATAGCAGTGTGGTCCGTGAGGCGGAAAAGGGGTACAGTCTGTCCTTATCTGTGCAGTCCATATTTGAGAATTTGCCTACTCCCTAAAATTTACTTGTAACCCCAAACTCAGTACTTGCAGTGCTTTTATGGTCATTTGTGGACACAAGCACAGCAGTGAAAATCTTGAGTCATCTGGCATGAATGTCCAGCTGAAGATGAGCAAGAGAATGCTCTGCCATTTTGTCTCAGCTCTTGTACTACAAATGTGTCAATTTCGCAGTCTATTTAGTGTCCTATTTTTCACACTTTTGTGCTCTTTATTGGTGATTTCACTGTTTAAAATGACCTCCAAGCATCATGCTGAAGTGCTGTCTAGTGTTCCTAAGTGCAGGAAAGCTGTGGTGTGCCTTACAGAGAAACTATGAGTTAGAAAGTCTTCGTTCAGGCCTGAGTTACAGTGCTCTTGACCATGAGTTTATGTGAACCAATCAACCATATATTCAACAAGATGTCGTTAAACACACATAAAACAAGGTTGTGTATTGATCAGTTGGAAAAAGTGTTGTGACCAAAGCCTTGCAGGAACCTTACCCTGTATTTCCCACTGGAGCCATGATTCAGTGTTTATTAACTCAGTATTTGCAGTGACTGTAGAACATAACTTCTGTGATTAATGAACATCAACCTCTCTTCCTACCCTCATAATTCTTCAAGTATATGGGACCCTGCCCTCAGCCCTCCAGGATAAAGTACAAGACTTATTATTTCTTGACTCTGTTTTTTTCCTGGAGAATTCCACTTGACAAATTATGAATATTATGTAATAATGAATTGAGCTTTTGAAAACCTAGTCAAAGCCATCTTCAAGGTTTTTGTTCCATACATTGAACCAACTTTTAATCAAATGGAGAACTCGGCTTTTCTTCAAGCTTCTCTCTAATATTTTCACAGGGCCTAGTAAATGTATAAGACGTGTTTTGTTTCTTTTTATCTACGAGGCATTCACCATGTGGAAAAATACATGTCACTGTAGAACTTAGAAGAGAATGATTTATTGGGCATTGAATTATACAACAGTGTCGATCTAGAGACAGTTATTAACAATAAGACTTTAAAAGCTGAAAGATTGTATTTAGTGAACTGTGTTCAGGCAAATAAATCATTTCACAGTCTCCAATGTAGAAGCCTTTGAATGTGCTGAAAAAGGGTATAACATTCACTTAAAAATTTCCGTACGGTCATTTATGGTCTTAATCCTATATTCTTAGTTTTGTCTCTAAAGAGTCTTCCTAAATAAGAAAGTTTGATCAGCATTAAGTAATAATTATTGCAAAACATTCATGAAAAAGTAAAATATCAAAATATATACGAGGTGACAATTAAGTTCGCGAACTTGTTGCAATGATGTTGCTAACTTTTTTTGATATCAGAGGGATTATTCATTATGAATTTGTACCAACTGGACAAAGTTAACCAAGTTTACTATCTGGAAGTGCTAAAAAGGCTGCGTGAAAAAGTTAGATGACCTGAACTTTTTGTCAACAATTCATGGTTCTTGCATCACCAGTTCACAGGACACTGTCTGCGAGGGAGTTTTTAGCTAGTAAACACATAACTGTATTGGAACACCCTCCCTGCTCACCTGATCTGGTCTCCAATGACTTCTTTCTTTACCCAATGATAAAGGAAGTATAGAAAGGAAGACATTTTGATGACATTCAGGACATCAAGGGTAATACGACAACAGCTCTGATGGCCATTCCAGAAAAAGAGTTCCAAAATTGCTTTGAAGGGTGGAATAGGCACTGGTGTTGCTGCATAGCTTCCCAAGGGGAGTATTTCAAAGATGGCCATAGTGATAGTCAGCAGTGAGGTATGTAACACTTTTTCTAGGATGAGTTCGCAGACTTAATTGTCCGACTTTGTATACTTGTCATGAGCCTTTGAAAGTCAACAATGGAATTTGATTCATTCTACATCCTTTAAGCCTACCTGCTGTGTTTTCCTGCATTGAGAGTTACTTGTTGATCAACTGAGTGATTCATTCACCTCTTCCCACTTTCTGGAGATTTAGGACCATTATTAAAAATAGCAGAAAAACGTTGCACAGTGGATTCAATGAGATTGTTGCCTCATTTTTGAGTTTGTGGCTCCCTCTCCATTGCCCTTCCCTGAGCTGGAAGTGGGTCTGCTGTGACCCAACCTGGCAGACCTCAGTGGGGATGCTGGGACAGGTCTCTCTTCTGGAGGCTGAAGCTGGCCAAGCAGCCCTCACTGTGCCCACCCCAATGTGCCCCACCCAACTTTGAAGCCACTGTCCTGTGTCTCATCCCTCACTAACTCTGCCATTGTTCCTTGTTCTTGATCCTAATCAAGATCTTTTTGGTTTTTTAAGATTTTTTTATTGGGGAATATTGGGGTACAGTGTGTTTTTGCAGGGCCCATCAGATCCAAGTCAAGTCATTGTCCTTCAATCTAGTTGTGGAGGGCGCGGCTCAGCTCCAAGTCCAGTCGCTGTTTTCAATCTTAGTTTCAGGGGGCACAGCCCACCATTCCATGCGGGAATTGAACCACCAACCTTGTTCAGAGCTCTCGCTCTATCCAACTGAGCCATCCGCCGCCCTAATCAAGATTTTAATCAAGGTTTCTCACAAGCCTTATCAGTCATCGTGGTGTTCCAATCCCCAGACAATGAGTAGTAATTAAGTCAACTTTCATAAGGTTTCTTGTACATGTGAAATGATTAAGGAGATGGTTTACAAGAGCAGTCAGAAGAAAGAGTTCAGGCGAGAGCAGTGTCTTTAGTGAGTAATGAATTATCTACAGGGAGATTAGGAAATTGTTTTATTTGAGATTAGAATAAGATGTTTCCTGAAACACACAAACGCAGATTCGTTGAAGAGACCTTACTGAATGGTATGTATTTACATGCCCGATTAGCTTAGTGATTGTCCTTATTTACCGGGCTAAGGAAAAAAAAAATCTGGTGGAAGGGTGACGGGGCATTAGGAATGGGAGAGGTGCCTTGGCTAAGGATTGTAACTACTGACCATGAAACTACTTCATTTGCCTTTGTGTTCACAGCATCTCATTTCCTCCCATGTTCCCTCGTAACTTGCACTCTCACCTCTACTTTGTGCCCTTAGCACTGGAGCTAGTAGTACCTGTAAATGGGGTGACATGGTGATGGCATTTGGATGAGGGATGCTGGAGCTTCTGATCTTGATCTTAATTAGCCACCCTGTTTGATGAGGTCCCCACGGGACATGTGTGCACAGAGGATAGTGACTGTTGTTGGCTCTTGCTGTTAAACCTTGACCCCCACATCCAACTGTGGGACCAGGAGAGCACCCCCTGCCATACCATGTGGACAGCTGCTTTGGCAGAAGGAAGAACCAGCCAGAGACACCACTTATCTCTGAGGTGTACAGCAAGGCTGGCGGGTCCAGGCTTTCTTTAGGAATGGTTCCAGTCCTTGCCCTAGCTTACCTCCCCACCAGATGGGAGTTGGGGCTCAGGAGTCAGATGGGAATTAGAAATCTCCTGAAAATAGTGCTCTTCCCAGTGTAGAGCAGAGGCTCACCCCTCACCGTTTGCTCACAACTTAACTCAGCTATCTCAGGGAGATAGCACTATTCATGGAATCCCTGAGGTGATGACATTGTAGGGACATTGGCCAAACTCCCAATAGAAGGGAATTCATACTGTAAGAAGATGTGCTATAACTGTGTTTAAATGGACAGTCCCTGCCTTTATCATGCCTCCTCCTAGGTCACGCAGGGATGGACCACCATTATTAAGAAGTAAAGGAGAATGACAATTTATAAGAGACCATAGGATTTCCCTGTTTCTAGAACAATGGTGGACAGTTGAGGGTATGGTGGGGTGGGGGTGTAGACGGGACAGCCAAAGGCATGTAGAGGAATCATTCAAATTTTAAGTTGAACTGTGAAACAAAGAAGGTAGTGACTGAAAGTCAGAGGGACTTTATTTTTTAGGATAGGAAAGATAAACATTTTTGAAGGCAGACAAGAGGGATATTGGAAATATTAGTAAAAGAGGGACTAATGGACAGGGCATAGCCCAGGAGGAGGCCAGAAGGAGTCGAATCAAGAACAGGTGGGAGGAAGTGAAAGGAAACCATGCCCAGGCATCGCTGACTGGACATCCCCAAAGATTTTCACTACTACCAGTAAAAGCCAACATTAACTGAAGGCTGACCAGGTGCCAGATGTGTCTCTTATACATTCTCATCTCATCTGTGCAGCAGCCACTTACATTTTAAGATGAGAAAACTGGGGCTTAGAGCAGGTTGTTCAGGTGGTGTGTGTGTGGGGAGAAGGGATGCCAGTCTAGTCAGTTGACTTGCAGAATCTGCCCTACTAGAATCTTGCTACTCAAAGGGTGGTCCTCGGGATAGCAACATCTGGAAGCCTATTAGAAATACCGACTCTTAGGCCCCATGCTCAGACCAACTGAAACCAGATGTGCATTTGAACAAAATCCCCAAGTGGTGTGTATACATGTGAAAGTTTGAGAACCCTGATCTGAACCTCTTGCCCTCTGCTTTCCCTAGAGTATAGGATGTTGGTTTGGCTCTCTGCTGAGGGTCATGTCAGGGGAGCAGGGTGAGGACAGAGGCTGGAGGATGGATTAGAACAGCAGTCATAGGAATAGGATGAGCTGTATTAATAGAAAACTTCCAGAAGGTTATGATACCTGTTAATTCACAAGTTAAGGCTAGACTGGTAAACAGCTTCAAATAAGTGGATATAATTGTGCCTTCCAGAGAGAATGCCCAATTAACCTCAGTTGACCCTGGTTGTTCTAATATTCTCAGCGACCTAGTCTGTTGGGAGCATCTTAGCAGAGCTGGCTGATCTATTATCAAAGGACTTGCAGTGCCTTGAGCATGTCCTGCTTTTTCACAGCTCAGTACTCTTTGTACATGCGATACTTTCTCTTTATTCTTTGCCTGACTTGTCCTTTAAAACCTCCATTTGAGAGCTCGCTCTTCTGGAAAGCCTTCTTTGACCACCCCAGCCCTAGTGTGGTTTGAGGCCACCAGTCTCTGTGGTTCCACTTGCTATCCTACAAGACTGTGACTGGGATGTCATCTTTGAAGGACTCAGCATGATACCTAGCACATAGTAAGAAAGAGCTCAGTAAACACTAGCATCTGTTATTAGCCCCAGAGCAGAAATAAAGATAGTTGAGTGTAGAAGAATATGTGATTGAGAGAAAGTGGTATCATTGAAAGGGGCAAAAATAACCAAAGGTTCTAGCAAGAGCTATACTGAAGTGGTGACTAAGAGTTTTCTGTGCTGGGAAGGGAAGGGCAAAAAGGCAAGAGAGGCATTAGAATGGTTTTCAATGATTCTGCTTGCAACAAGGTCAATTATAAGGTGAGGAATAAAAAAAAGGCATCAATTTAAAGAAACTAGCTCATCCAAAGTAGTCTAATTTTTAAAAAGCTTTTTGTTTGTTATAGCTGGGTATAGGAATTAGGGCAAGTTTATGATATGTCAGAGTTCTCTTTTTAGGTTATAGATACATCTTTGTGTTATGTTGAAGCCTTTGTAATCGATGTATTTTATATAGCTATCATTTACACACATTTTATAGAACCCAAAGCCTAATTTTACAATTTGTATAGTTATTTTTATAGTTATTGAATCTTTCCTTCTATCCAGTTAATTCTATCTGTAATTTATTTCAAATCAATTTTTTGAACAGGCATATAGTAGCCTATTATATCATTCTTCCTGTGGGAAATATGATCAAGTTTCTTAATTTAGTTTTTAAAAATTCCCAAAACATCTATTACCTGGAAAACACTATGGACAATGCTTTTGAGGGATTCAGTCATGAACAGAAATTACCCTTGTCCTTCAGGGAGCTGACAGCCTAGGAGGGGAGAAATCACAAGCAGAAATGACTATAAACTCAACAAGATAAGTCAGGCCATAGAGAGGTGGGATAGTATGTTTATTGAGGGGGAATAATTAGCTTTTGTCTGGGGGTGGGAGTAGGGGATAAAAGCATTGAGGCAAAAGTGGTTGTTCAACTTGACCTTGAAGTTGAGTCTGGGTTGGTGAGGAAGAAATAAGGCACAAGGCATTCTAGGTGGACAAAATAGTACATAGAAAATAAATTTTGATTTTCACAAACACAATGTGGTGGAAAGAGAGGACTGTAAGATGGTTCCATCTTTAGACAGAAGTTTAAGTATCCATAAAGAGGAGGAATTACCATTAAACGAATGCTAATGTTTAGGTACATACATATTAATATTTTTTTTTAATCGACAAGAAGCTATTACCTCATCTTTTTATTTATTTATTTATAAAATTTTTAAATTAGTTTCATGTGTAAAAAACACTGTAATAGTTAGACATTTATCATTTATACCCCTCACAAAGTGATAACCCCCCTCCACCAATCTACTACCCCTCTGACATCACATCCAGCCATTACATTTCCACTGTCTCTATTCCTAATGCTGTACTCCACTTCGTGTGTGTGTGTGTGTGTGTGTGTGTATGTGTGTGTGTATAAAATTATAGTTGACATTCATTATTATTCAGATTCAGCTTCAGGTGTACAGTGTGGTGATCAGGCACCTACACCATCCATGAAGTGGTCTCCCTAATAAGACAAGTGTCCATTGGACACCCTACAAAATCTTTACAACATTATTTATATTTCCAAATTGACTTTCGTATCCCTGTGGCAACCTTGTGGTTACTGATTGTGCTTTCTAATCCCCTCACCTTCCCCCTTAACCCCACCCTCACTCCCATCTAGCATCCCTCAGTTTTTTCTCTATATCTCTGAGACTGTTTCTGATTGGTTTGTTCATTCTATTCTTTAGATTCCACATATAAGTGAGATCATATGGTATTTGTCTTTCTCTGTCTGACTTCACTTAGCATAATGTTCTCTAGGTTCATCCATATCATTGCAAATGGTAAGACTCCATTCTTCTTTATGGCTGAGTAATACTCCATTGGATAAATGTACCACAGTGTCTTAATCCAGTCGTCTACTGATGGGCATTTTGGTTGTTTCCATGTCTTGGCTATTGTGAATAGAGCTGCAATAAACATAGGGGTGCATAGAATTTTTTTAAATTAGCATTTTGGATTCTCTGGATAGATACCCAAGAGTGGAGTTGCTGGGTCATAAGGTAGTTCCATTTTCAGATTTTTGAGGTACCTCCATACTGTTTTCCATAGTGGCTGCACCAATCTGCAATCCCACCAACAGTGCACGCGGGTTCCCTTTTCTCCACATCCTCACTAGCACTTGTTGTTGATTTATTGATGCTAGCCATTCTGACCAGAGTGAGGTGGTATCTCATTGTGGTTTTTATTGGCATTTCTCTAACGATTAGTGAGGTTGAGCATTTTTTCATATGTCTGTTTGCCATCTGTATGTCTCTTTAGAAAAATGCCTCTTCATGTCCTCTCCCCATTTTTTAATTGGATTGTTTGTTTTTTTGGTGTTGAGTTGACTGAGTTTTTAATAAATTTTGGATATTAACCCCTTATCAGATATATCATTGACAAATATCTTCTCCCATTCAGTAGGCTCCCTTTTTGTTTTATTGATGGTTTCCTTAGCTGTGAAAAAACTTTTTAGTTTGACGTATTCCCGTATGTTTATTTTTTCTCTTACTTCCCTTGTCCGAGGGGATGTATCAGTAAAAATATTACTCCGGGCAATGTCTGTAAACTTTCTTTCTATATTTTCTTCTAGGAGTTTTATGGTTTCAGATCTTACATTTAAGTCTTTAACCCATTTTGAACTTATTCTTGTATATGGTGTAAGGAGGTGGTCCAGCTTCATTTTTTTGCATGTGTCTATCCAGGTTCCCAGCACCATTTATTGAATAGACTTTCTTTACCACAATGTAAATTCTTGCCTCCATTGTCGTAGATTAAATGACCATATAGACATGGATTTATTTCTGGGCTCTCTATTCTGTTCCATTGATCTATGTGTCTGTTTTTATACCAGTACCATGATGTTTTGATTACTACAGCCTTGTAGTACAATTTGATGCCAGGTATCGTGATACCTCCCACTTTGTTCTTATTTCTCAAGATTGCCGAGGCTATCCAGGGTCTTTTATGGTTCCACGTAGATTTTAGGATTATATGTTCTATTTATGTGAAAAATGTCCCTGGTAGTTTGATAGGAAGTGCGTTAAATCTGTATATTGCCTTAGGCAGTATGGACATTTTAACTATATTAATTCTTCCTATCCGTGAGCATGGTATGTGTTTCCCTCTATTTGTATCTTCTTTAGTTTCTCTCTTCAGTTTCTTATAATTTTCTGAGTACAGGTCCTTTACTTCTTTGGTTAAATTTATTCCTAGGTATTGTATAGTCTTTGAAGCAATTGTAAATGGGACTGTTTTCTTAATTTCTCCTTCTGATATTTTATTATTGGTATATACAAATGCAACTGATTTCTGAATACTAATTTTGTATCTTGCTACTTTACTAAATTCATTTATCAGTTCTAATAGTATTTTTGGTGGAGTCTTTGGGGTTCTCTACATATAGTATCATGTCATCTGCATATAATGACAATTTTACTTCCTCCTTACCAATTTGGATACCTTTTATTTCTTTTTCTTGTCTCATTACTGTGGCTAGAACTTCCAGAACTATGTTGAAAAGAAGTGGAGAAAGTGGGCATCCTTGCCTTGTTCCTGATCGTAAGGGGAAGGGTTTTAGCTTTTCCCCATTGAGTATGATGTTAGCTGTGGTTTATCATATATGGCCTTTATTATGTTGAGATATGGTCCCTCTATTCCCACTTTCTTAAGAGTTTTAATTACCATAAATGGCTGCTGGATTTTGTCAAATGCTTTTTCTGCATCTATTGATATGATCGTATGATTTTTATTTTTCATTTTGTTAATGTGGTGTATCACATTAATTGATTTGCGGATGTCGAACCACCCCCTTGCATACCAGGAATGAATCCCACTTGATCATGGTGTATGATCTTTTTAATGTGTTGCTGAATTCTGTTTGCTGATATTTTGTTGAGGAGTTTTGTATCTACGTTCATTAGGGATAACAGTCTATAGTTTTCTTTTTTTGTAATGTCTTTGTCTGATTTTAGGATCACAGTGATAGTGGCCTCGTAAAAAGTGTTTGGGATCCTTCCCTCTTTCTGGATTTTTGGGAATAGTTTGAGTAGAATAAGTGATAATTCTTTTTTTAATGTGTTCTAAAATTCTGCTCTAAGGCCATCTGGCCCAGGGCTCTTGTTTGTTGGCTTTTGTTTGTTGGGAGCTTGTTGATTACTGATTCAATGTTCCTGGTAGTAATCTGTCTATTCAGGTTTCCCATTTCTTCTTGAGTTAGGCTTGGAAGGTTGTATCCTTCTAGGAAATTGTCTATTTCTTCCAGGTTGTCTAATTTGTTGGCATATAGTTGTTCATAGTAATTTCTTAAAATTTTTTTGTATTTCTGTGGTGTCTGTTGTCACTTCTCCTCCTTCATTTCTGATTTTATTAATTTGGGTCCGCTTTCTCTCTCTCTTTTTTTATTTTTTTTTGAGGAGTCTGGCTAAAGGTCTGTCGATTTTGTTTATCTTCTCAGAAAACCAGCTCTTGGATTCATTGATCTTTTGTATTGTTTTTTTGGTCTCTATTTCATTTATTTTCACTCTGATTTTTATTATCTCATTCCCTTGGGTTTATTTTGCTGTTCTTTTTCCAGATCCCTTAAGTGTAAGGATAACCTGTTGATTTGTTATTTTTCTTGTTTCTTTAGGTAGGCCTGCATTGCTATGAATTTCCTTCTTATGACTGCTTTTGCTGCATCCCATAGATTTTGGGTCATTGTGTTTTCATTTTCGTTTGTCTCAAGATATCTTTTTATTTCTTCCTTGTTCTCATTGTTGACCCTTTCATTATTTAGTAACATGTTATTCAGCCTCCATGTATTTGTGTATCTTCCAATTTTTTTCCTGTAGTTGATTTCTAATTTCATAGCACTGTGGTCAGAGAAGACACCTGGTATGATTTCAATTTTCTTAAATTTATTGAGACTTGTTTTGTGGCCTAACATGTGGTCTATCTTGGAAAATGTTCCATGTGCACTTGAGAAGAATGTGTATTCTGCAGCTTTGGGGTGAAATGCTCTGAAAATATTGGTTAAATCCAACTGGTCCAATGTGTCATTTATGGCTGCTGTTTCCATATTTATTTTCCGTCTGGAGGACCTGTTCCTTATTGTCAGTGGTGTGTTGAAGTCCCCTACCATGATAGTGTTACTGTTGATCTCTGTCTTTATGTCAGTCGATATCTGTTTTATATATTTAGGTGCTCCTATGTTGGGTGCATAGATGTTTACTAGGGTTATGTCCTCTTGTTGGATCAATACTTTTATTATTATGTAGTGCCCATCTTTGTCTTTTAATATATTCTTCATTTTAAAGTCTATTTTTTCAGATATAAGTATTGCTACTCCAGATTTTTCCTCATTTCCACTTGCATGAAATATCTTACTCCAATCCTTCACAGCCTGTGTGTGTCTTTTGATCTGAGGTGAGTCTCTTGTATACAGCATATGCAAGAGTCTTGTTTTCTTATCCACTCAGCCACCCTATGTCTTTTGATTGGAGCATTTAATCCATTTACATTTAAAGTGATTATTTATAGGTAGATAATTATTGTCATTTTGTTATTTGTATTTCTGGTCTTCATTAGTTAGATTGTTTTCATCTTTCTTCTGTTCACAGAAGCCCCTTTAACATTTCCTGCTTTGCTGTCTTGGTGGTAATTAATTCCTTTAGCTTATTCTTTTCTGGGAAGCTCTTTATCTCTCCTTCAATTTTAAATGATAGCCTTGCTGGATAAAGCAATCTAAGTTGTAGGCCTTTGTTTTTCATCACTTTGAATACCTCCTGCCACTCCCTTCTGGCCTTCAATCTTTCTGTAGAACAGCCATTTGATAGTCTTATAAGAGTTCCGTTGTATGTAACCTGCTGTCTTTCTTTTGCTGCTTTTAGGATTCTTCTCTCTTTGTCTTTAACCTTTGCCATTTTAACTATAATGTGTCTTGGTGTGGGCCTGTTTGGGTTCATCTTGGTTGGAACTCTCTGCACTTCCTGGGCTTGTATGTCAGTTTCCTTCACCAGGTTAGGGAAGTTTTCTGTCATTATTACTTCAAATATGTTCTTGATCCCTTGCTCCCTCTCTTCACCTTCTGGTATTCCTGTGATGAGCATGTTGTTGCACTTGATGTTATCCCAGAGGTCTCTTAAACCATCTTCATTGTTTTTTATTCTTTTTTCTTTCTGTTGTTCTGCTTGGATGATCTCTGTTGACTTGTGTTCCAAATCGCTGATTTGATCCTCTGCCTCATTTAACCTGCTGGTAATTCCTTCAAGTGTGTTCTGTATTTCAGTTATTGTATCCTTTAGTTCTAACTGGTTGTTCTGTATGATTTCTCTATCCTTCTTCATGTAATCACTAAGCTCCTTAAATGTTCTTATCATCAGTGTTCTGAACTGTCTCTGATAGGTTGGTTACCTCTGTTTCATTTGGTTGCAATTCTGGAAGTTTTTTCTGTTCTTTTATTTGGGACGTGTTTCTTTGTTTCCCCATTCTGGCTGACTGTGTTTGCTTCGATGTATTAGGCAGATCCCCTAGGGTTCTCGGTCTTTGCTGGGTGATCTTACGTAGTATGTGTCCTCTATATTTGACTTGCACCACTTCCCTATTCTCCTGTGCGTGTGCTCCAAAGGTGACCCTTGTGTTGTGAGTACTCTCCTGTTAAAGTTGAGATTTAATTGCGTTTGGCTTGTCAGTAGATGGGATTGACTTCTAGGCTGATTAGTTGTGAAAATTGTCTATGCCCACAGTGGATGAGCTGTTGTGTGAGGGTTGACTGCTCAGATGAGGCTTGGCATCTATGGGCTCTTGTGTGTGTAGAGAATTCCCTCTGGGTGTGTCACTTGTAGGTCAAACCCGGTAATACTCTGGTTTGATCTGGAATTGGCCTCTGGGTGTGTTGAATCTTGTGCCTCTTGGGCTGGGCCCTTCAAGTAATCCTCGTACGAGTCTCTTAGCTGTTCTGTGTGATGAGCAAAAAGTCATTTGATGGGTTATAGATGTTCAATTTGTGGTACGTTCTGGACAACTCAAGAAGACCACCTCACTTCTGCCAGTCCTATGACATCCTATGTTATCTTAATCCTCACAAAAACCTGATGAAGTAGGGAGATACTATTAACCCCATTAACAGGTAAAGAAACCGAGGTTCAGAGAAGTGCATCATTTTGCTCAAGGTCACATAGCTAGTATGTGGCATAACTGGGATTTAATATAGGTCTGTCTGATTCCAAAGCTCATAACTTTCCACTGCTTCCTGCTGCCTTCCTGTGAACCTGTTCACATAATCATTTATTCGTTCATTCCATAAATATTTATTGAGTATCTAACATGTCCCAGGTGCTGTGCCAGACACTGGGGATACAGCTATGAGCTACAATTGTAGTCTTCCTGGCAACAGAACCATCCTGTGCCATATTCCCTGATAAATGCATGGGACACCTTGACATTTCTGGCACATTAAGGTTCCCAATAAAGTGTAAATTTAGAGGACTAATTTGCTTTATGATCTTATCACATATCTTCATTGATTACCCTCATCAAATAATTAGAAAAGGCACAATGCTCACTGACAAATAATAGATAGAAAAATAGAAAATATTTAGATGTCATAGTTGGAAGACCTACAACTTAAATATCTTATGATAACATTGGTGTTGCTGATAGACCTGAGTGCCCAAGAGCATATAATCCCTAAACCATGTAGATCATGATACAGATAAAAGACCTCGTAAATGTTTGAAGGGTATGTGTTGGGGGGAGGCTTACTTTACTGACAACCAGATGAAAGTATGTGGTCAGAAATTTAACCTATTGGCCTACTTACTAAAAAAATATTTTGAAAATACCTGTACTGAGAAACACGAAAAGTAAAGTAAAAAATCATCCATAATATCACCAGTTGAAACCTATACATACACATATTTGCTTCTCCATTTGTTATATATTAAAATTTCTCTCCCTGATGACCTACTCCTCCAGCCCCACTCAGAGGTGACCATTATCAGCAATGGAGAGTTTACCCTTCCAGAATGGTGACTCATACTTAGTCCTTATTCATAGTGACAGATCTGTTCATTTAAGTTTCTACATATAATTTTTATTTTACTTTTTACAAAAACAGGGCCATTACGGTATTTTAATTTTTATGCCATTTGCTGTTTTTAGAAAATATAACTTTAGGCCCATTAATTAACTTACTTCTGACTTTTAAGAGAACATCTGTAATTTGCTCCCCCAAGATACCAACACCAATAAGGTTATCAGCAAACTGTAAGAAAGGCTGTGAATGTGGTCTCATGGTCAGTTTGGGGCAATATTCTTCAGTATGTGAAGCCTGGGAGTCAGAGACTCTAAAGGATAAGTTACGGATTTGCTTTTTTTATAATTGAAGTATAATTGAAATACAATATTATATTAGTCGCAGGTGCATTATAAAATAATGATTTGATATTTGTATACATTGTAAAATGATCAACACAGTAAGTCTAGTTACCTTCTGTCACCATGCAAAGTTGTAAAACAATTTTTTTCTTGTGATGAGAGCTTTTAAGATTTACTTTTTTAAAGCAACTTTCAAATGTACGCTAAAATATTATTGACTATGGTAACCATGCTGTTACCTCCCCATGACTTATTTATTTTATAACTGGAAGTGTGTACCTCTTGATGCCTTTCACCCATTGCACCTATTCTGTAAGCTCCCTCTCCTCTGGCAACTACCAACCTGTTCTCAGTATCTACGAGTTTGTTTTTGTTTGTTCATTTGTTTTGTTTTTTAGATTCCACATATATGTAAAATCATATGGTATTTTTCTCTGTCTGACTTACTTAAATTAGCATTTTTTTCTTGAGGTCCATCCATGTTGTCACAGTGGCAAGAATTCATTCATTTTTATGGCTAAATAATATATGTGTGTGTGTGACTGTGCGCGCGCGTGCATATCACATCTTATTTCTCCATTTATCTATCAGTGGACACTTAGGTTGTTTCCATATCTTGGCTATTATAAATAATGTGGTAGTGAACATAGGGGTGCATATATCTTTTCAAATTAGTATTTCATTTTCTTCAGATAAATAACCAGAACTGGAATTACTGGATTAGATGGTAGTTCTCTTTTTAACTTATTAAGGAACCTCCATACTATTTTGTGTAATGGCTGCATGAATTCACATTCCCACTCAACAGTACTCAAGAGTTCCCTTTTCTCCACATCCTTGCCAACACTTATTTTTTGTCTTGTTAATAATAGCCATTCTGACAGGTATGAGTTGATATGTCATTGTGGTTTTGATTTGCATTTCTTTCCCTGATGATTAGTGATCCTTTAATGTGCCTGTTGGCGATATGTCTTTTTTGGAAAAATGTCTGTTCAGATCCTATGCCCATTTTTCAGTTATTTCTTTTTTGTAATTGAGCTGTATGAATTCTTCATATATTTTGCATATTAACACCTTATTGAATAAATGATTTATAAATATCTTCTCCCATTCAGCAGGTTACCTTTCATTTTGTTGGTGGTTTCTTTTACTGTGCAGAAGCTTTTTAATTTGATGTAGTCTCATTTGTTTATTTTTGCTTTGGTTGCCCTTGCCTTTGGAGCCAGATCCAAAAAAGTCATTGCCAAGACCGATGTCAAGGAGTTTGCTGCCTGTGTTTTCTTCTAGGAGTTTTATGGTTTCGGGTCTTACACTCAAGTCTTTACTCCATTTTGAGTTAGTTTTTGTGTATGCTGTAAGATAGTAATCCAGTTTTCCCAACACTATTTATTGACAAGAGACTGTCATTTCCCTATTGTGTATTCTTGCCTCCTTTGTTGTAAATTAATTGACCACATATGTGTTGGATTTGCTTTTAATTGCTTCAATTGCTACCCAATTCTCGTTACTCTGTGAACTTGTAAGAATCCACCGACAAAGTCGGATTTGACAAATTGTGAGAAATTGTTATGAGGACTACAATTCTTTGTTTCCAAAGTGTAAAGTGCTTCCAAGGTATTTCTTAAAATGTTGAATTTCATTTAAATATCTCGACAAGAACAAAAAGATCTAACCACACGAGATTAGAAAGCTTAAAAGTCATCATTAACCTCTGAAGACACCAAAGGGTACTTAAAAATGATATAAAATGGGATATAAATATCTATACTATTATCCTCTGAACTGAAGCAAGTGGCATGTCTATGTTATGTTATATCTAGGCTGAATTAATTATGCAGAACAGTAAAGTCCAAAATGTGAGTGTAGTAATGGTGTGATGAATTGCCTGAATTACTGGAGTGATTGTCTTAAGCCTCCATTTTATTTGTTTGTAGATTTCTTCTGAGAAGCTTAGTAAAATTATCTGTAAGTTGTTTCTAGGTATGACATTTTGGTGTGCATTGCTCCACTCAGCATTTAAAACATAGTATTATATCAGTCTCCTTTCTGGTTCTTAAATAACTTGTCTTTTCTGGCCTCAGGGCCTTTGCACCCAGTGTTCCTTTTGCTGGACTGCTAACACTCTCCCCACTCCCTCAAAGTAGAACACGCCATATCATACTTTAGGGCTCAGCACAAAGGCCTCCTCCTTAGAGAGCCTCCCAGGATAACCTTATCTAGAGCTTCTTCTCCCTCTCATTACTCTCTATGGTATCACCTGATTTATTTCCTTCATGGCACTTGTCACAGTGTGTGATTATCATGTTTGTTTGCTTACTCCTCTGTCTTGGCATGCAGTTGATTCAATAAATTCCTGTAGAATGAATACAAGGCTTCACCTGTCATTCTTTCTGTCATTCACTCCTTCGTTTATTCATTCAGCATCAGATACATATTATGAGTCTACTGTGTGCAGCTCACTGTACTGGGCTCTGGGGATGACAAGAAGGTATTGTGCAGCAATAGTAATTTCAGTGAAATTTTCAAATAATTGATGCGTAGCCCTCCACATACAAAAATCTACTTGAAAGTAAATATTGGAGATACAGATATTAAAACAGTAGGATATTGAACAAAAATCTTCTTTTAAAACATCATGTGTATATATATCTTCAGTTGAAAGACCTAGTCGTGATATGTCATAGTTCTCATTGTAAAGTGCCCTTACAGTGTAGTTTTTTCCATACATTTTAGGTTTTCTCTGCGCCCACATAAATCTCACTTTCTTTGCTATAACTGAATCAGTGGCTCCAGTAATGGCCGCTTTCCGGCGTCTAGATACAGGAGTCTAGTCACTGGTCTCCTAGGTCTAAAGCAAGATATTCAGGCTGGTGTTCTCACCATGACCCTGCCATCCAAATTCTCCTATAGTAAGTGAGAGACTGAAATTATCTAAATATGACCCTGATTCTCCAAGGGGTGGTGCAGTAGTAACCAGGAGATTTTTCGAAAATTGTATTTATAAAGTTAAAAATCATGAACCCTTTTTATATTGTTATAAAATCATCTATGTATTTCCCTTTCACAAAGTCATCTTTGTTAGATGAGGTTTATATTAACATGGTATTGCTCAGATGGCCTTTAGCAATGTATTTGCAGGAAACAGCTATTATATATACCTGGTGTTCTCAGAATGCAAAAATTCAAACCATCCTCTGTGTAGGAAGCTCTTTTCTGGGTTCTGTGTTTGTGCTTATTGTATCTACGTTTCCACTGTAATTCCCTTCAGAAGGTATCTTCTAATAGTGGTAACATCAAACGTTGCAAAATTTCATAGGCTTATTTGGTGGGAGTTTTATTTCTGGGTTTGTTCCTCTGGTAAGAAAACATGTTCTCTGCTTCATATCCAACATTTAGGCTTACTGTTAAGTAGCTATATATTTGAAATCCGTGTCTAGTCTTTATTATGTCTGGTATTTTACTTGCTATTTTTTTTTTTTGTTCTTTTCCATGCATTTTACAGGAAATAGAAGATCAGAAATACTGAATCTTATCAGTTCAGTGCTCCCCCCAAAACCCATATCACAGCTTTCTCTTGCCTCTTTTACTTATCATGGTCAGACACTAAAGACTCTAATTGAGCAAATTTTCTACCTAGGTGAAGCTTACTCCATTAGCCACCAAAACTTTACAAGAATTATTATTTTAATTACTTTGGAAATACAGTTTACAGTTTCTTCATTTCTTTCTTTTTTTTTTTTTTTTTTTTTTTTTTTACATTTTTTAAATTAGTCTCAGGTGCACAAAACAGTGTAATAGTTATATATATGCTATTCTGAGCGGACCTAGCCTTATTGAGTCAAGGCCAGCCCCGTGAAACTCCATTATTGTCTGAGGCTTGAAAGCCATGGTTTGGAGGCTATTGAGGCCACTAGAACTGTTTCCTCGGTATCAAATACTCTTTATGTTTCTCTCTATCTCAGCCTACCACTCTCAGCTGTCACTTACTGGAATCATAACTGGGTCTTTGTGGCTTCTGATCTTTGTCCTCATTGTAAACATAATTGACTGAGTTAAGGCCCAAGTTTACTTCAGCCTTTTCTATAGAAAAAAGTCCCCTGGGTGATCCTCTGGTCAGGACTTGGGCCATTGTCTTGCATGTCTTCGCTCTGATTAAGTTCTGGTTGGTAGGAACCTAAGAGGTCTGGTAGGTAGGACCTCTGGCTAAGAGAGGGTCATGGCAGCCTAGGTTATCATTACACATCCCTAGCCTTTAATGATGGCCTAGCTCAGGACTGTCCATTTTAGTTTTTCAACTATTGTGTTCCCATAAGATGGAAATCACAGAGCCAAGTCTTTTTGAAGACTTCTACTTGAAATCATAGCAAGACTCCATGCGGGGATTTCCAGCCAAGATGGCGAAGTGGGTAAATGCTGTGCTTGCATCTTCTCAGGACCACATCAAAATTACAACTAAACTACAGAACAACCATCATTGAGAATCACCTGAAGTCTAGCTGAACAGAAGTTCTGCAAGCAAGGACATACAGAAGAAGCCAGGTTGAGACTGGTAGGAGGGGCAGAGATGCGGAAAGGGCTGGTCCCACACCCATGTATGGTGTTTAAGAATCAGGAGGGATATCTCAGCTGTAGAGGTCTTCCCTGAGGATCGAGGGGTCCTAGACCCATGTCAGACTCCCCAGCCCAGGTTTCCAGTGCTGGGAAGAGGCATCCCCACAACTTCTGTACGTGAAAAACACCAGGGATGGTGGCTGAGTTAGATAGAGTGTGGCTGGAGTCCCAGGCATTCCTTTTAAAGGACCTATGCATGGATTTACTCACTGACAGACTCTCTCACTCTGAGCTCTAGTACTGGGGTAGCAAATTGAAAGTTGCCAGAGACATACAGGGAGGAACTGAACTGTCTGGCCTCAGGGCAAGGACTGGAGGGGCAGCTTTCTCCCAGACAGAAGTGCCAGCAGAAGCCATAGTTTCTTTGTGAGCTGTCCCCTCTCCCAGCTTGCAGACTTAGGCAGATGCCATATCTGAGTCTCCATCAACCTTGCTAACACCATTCACCACCCCACCCCCCCCCCGGAAATTCCCTGAGACCCCACCCCACCCATCCTGCAGGCCCACCCAAGCCTCTTCCAGTGGCTTTTCCATACAAGTGGCCAGTCTTGGCTCATGCTGCAAACTTTCCTAAAATCTCTCCAAGGTTCACAAACCCAGACAAGAAGCTTCTGGCCTCAGCATGCCCCATACCTCTTATTAAGCAGCCTTAAGCCTGGCACTAGCAGCAGCTGGCGTTGGTTCTCAGCTTAACCTTTTCATGGCACC
This sequence comes from Rhinolophus sinicus, assembly GCF_057876585.1. NCBI lineage: Eukaryota > Metazoa > Chordata > Mammalia > Chiroptera > Rhinolophidae > Rhinolophus > Rhinolophus sinicus. The sequence goes on from NC_142503.1 coordinate 49,493,849, forward strand.
TTCAAGCCCAGCGTGGGTGGCAGCCATCTGAAGATTATCGCTCATTCCAGGGGGCTCTCGAGCTGGAGCACCACCCAGCTGCCTCCACAGACAACACACCCAAGCGGTAGACTGGACAGGCACCAGAGCCCTGCTAAATCGAATCCTGTGCTGTAGGGTCAGCCCCTGCATAACAGCTACTCCACTGTAGTTATAGCCAGTGTTCACAACCAATCAGCCAGATGGTCAGTCCCTCCCAAGGATGTGCAAACAGCAACCAAGGCTCAACTGCAACAGGAGGGCAAAACAACCAACACAAGAGATACACCAGTAGCACCTTGTTGAGGTAACCAGGGAGACTGGGCTACTGGTCCGGGCCCCACAGGACACCTACCTTGTTTCTCTGAAAATAAAACCTAGATGGACAATCAGCTCTAATGTGTCTTTTGGAGCAAAAATTAATATAAGACCCAGTATTATATTGTATTATATTATATTATATAAAACTGGGTCTTATAGTAGGATAAGACCGGGTCTTATATTAATTTTTGCTCCAAAAGATGCATTATAGCTGATTGTCCGACTAGGTCTTATTTTTTTGGGAAACAGAGTACTACATGAGGCCCCTCTACTAATACAGAGAAACATAGCATCTCTAATACATAAAAATAAATACAGGGAGGCAGCCTAAATGGGGAGACAAAGAAACATGTCTCAAATGAAAGAACAGAACAAAGCTCCAGAAAAAGAACTAAACAAAATGGAGACAAGCAATCTACTAGATGTATAATTCAAAACACAGGTTATTAGGATGCTCAATGATCTCAGTGAGAAATTCAACAAAGAGATATGAAACATAAAAATGGAGCTAGAAAACATAAAAAAGAAACAGTCAGAAATAAAGAATACAATAACTGAAATAAAGAACAAATTACAGGGATTCAACAGTAGATTAGATGAAGCAGAGGGTCGAATCAGCAATTTAGATGATAAGGTAAGAGAAAATACCAAATCAGAACAGCATAAAGAAAAAAGAACTCAAAACAATGAGGATACTTTAAGAGGACTCTGGGACAACATCACGCATACCAAAATTTGCATCATAGGGTTACCTGAAGGAGAAGAGAGAGCGCAAGGAATTGAAATCTATTTGGAGAAATGATGGAGAACTTCCCTAACCTGGTGAAGGAAATAAATATGCAAGGCCAGAAAGTGCAGAGAGTCCCAAACAAGATGAACCCAAAGAGGCCTACACCAACACACATCATAATTAAAATGCCAAAGAAAGAATCTTAAAAGCATCAAGAGCAAAGCAGTTACCTACAACGGAGCTCTCATAAGACTGTCAGATGATTTCTCAACAGAAGCTTTACAGGCTAAAAGGGATTGGCAAGAAATATTCAAAGTGGTGAAAAACAAGGAATACAAACAAGATTACTTTACCCAACAAAGCTATCATTTAGAATCAAAGGACAGACAAGAAAAAGTTAAAGGAGGTTATTACCACCAAACACTATTATAAGAAATGTTAAAGGGATTTCTTTAAGAAGAAGATAAAGCTCAAAAATATGAATAACAAATGGCAATAACTAAATATCTATCAACAACTACTTTAAATGTAAATGGATTAAATGCTCCAATCAAAATACAGGAAGGCTGAATGGATAAGAAAATAAGACCCATACATATGCTGCCTACAAGAGACTCATTTAAAATTGAAAACCACACACAGACTGAAAGTAAAGGGATGGGAAAATATATTTCATGAAAATGGAAGAAAAGAAAAAAACAAGAACAAAAACCTGGGGTTGCAATACTTACACCAGACAAAATAGACTTTAAAACAAAGGCTATAACCAGAGACAAAGAAGGACCCAGCAATTCCACTTCTGAATATTTATTTGAAGAAACTCAAAACACATACCATACTTTGAAGGGACGTGTGCATCCATATGTTCATTGCAGCATTATTTACAATAGGCAGGATATGTAGGCAACCTGGGTGTTCATCGATGAATGAATAAAGAAGTGGTAAATGTGTACAATGGAATATTACTCAGCCATAAAAGAATGAAATCTTGCCATATCCAACAACATGGATGGACCTAGAGGTAATTACTCTAAGTGAAATAAGTCAGACAGAGAAAGACAAATACCTTATTATTTCACTTAGATATGGAAACTGAAGAACAAAATAAACAAACAAAATAGAAAAACTCATAGATACAGAAAACATTTTGAGGGTTGCCAGATGGGAGGGGTATTGTGGGGATGAGTAAAAAGGGGAATAGATTAAGAAGTACAAATTGGTAGTTCCAAAATAGTCATGGGCATGTAAAGTACAGCATAGGGAATATAGTCAATAATAAGTCAATAATATTGTAATAACTGTGCATGGTGTCAGATGGGTACTAGATTTATTGGGATGATCACCTCTTAAGTTACATAAAAATCTAATCATTATATCGTACACTTGAAACTAATATAATATTGTATGTCAACTATAATTGAAAAATAAAAAATTATTTTAAAAAAAACTTCATGATATTTTAAAGGGAGATAATTTTTCAAATATTTCAGTGGGTAGTTTCGCATATTAATACTAACACTGAAAATATAGTATAAAATCAGTCTTCATCATTTTAATTTCTCTCATTCTGATACTAGTTTAATTTAAGTCAGTATTCCAAAAAATGCCCCAAGTTCATTTACTCTTTGGGGAAGCTTTGTGGCTCCTGTTCCTCCTGGTTGCAGCAGGGCTTGGTTTAGTATGTTAATTACTATAAACTTCTGAAATGAAATGAATATACAACAGCTTGTGAAATCATTTTAATTGCTTTCTTAAAGTGTTTTGGTTCCATCCGTAAGGATATTTTTATGTCACATTTCACTAAGTACTGGTGATTATGTGGAGTTCTGATGAGTGTGTATAAATAAGAAGAGGGAATTTAGATTCAGTGGGGATACTACGAAAAAAATAAACTTGCTTAATTCTAAATTTCCAATGCTTTGATGATTTGATTGTAAACAGGATAATTTTATTACATTTACAAAATGTGGGGCGTTACTTGAGCAAGAGGTGCTATTTTCATGTCAGTTACTTTTATTTTATAATGTATTTTGTCCTCTTGATGTTCTTGATGTTATGTCCTTTTAATCCCACTGGAGCCTATGATGCTACTGTAGTTCCCTTCTTTCTGGTGGCCCTGGTACCCTGTGGGGCCTTCTGTTTCCATTTAGGAGGCAGTGCCGGCAGCACACACAGAGTAGATGCTGGTACAGCAGCAGCTGGAGTTTTGGGAAAGGTTATTAGGCTGTGAGTCATCTTCTCTGACAGAATTCTGAGTCCTAGTGGAGCAATGTCCATGGACTCAGGAAATCTGGGAATCGAGAACTCTCTGCCTGGTGGCCTGAGGCAGTAGCCAGATTTGGCAGGATGTGCCAGATGGGGTAGCAGAGCTGCACTTCCTCACGAGGCTTCCTGAAGAAGGCTGTTGTGAATTCCCATCAATGGAACCTTAAAATGCCAAGCAGAGGGATGTATTATGAGATTAGAGAGGGCTCCCTGGGGTTTCCTTTGACCTTAGAGTGTGCTCCCTGGGGCTTGCTTTGTGGAGAGGTGCTTGCCTCAGAGCTGTCCAAGCTGGGCCTGCAGCACCAGGAAGCCACACATACACTATGCATTCCTCCACACTAGGAGTTTCATTAAATGCCATGTAATTTAAATATGTTTGAATAAAAGTGTAGATATATTATTGATGAGAATATAAAAGTTTTTTTGACATATCTTTTACGTTACGTAAGTGAGCACTGAAGCGGTTCCTTCTTTTTAATAGACTTTATTTTTTAGAGTAATTCTAAAGAAAAATTGATTCACAGAAAAGTTGAGCAGAAAGAACAGAAATTTCCCATACACTCCGTGCCCCCACCCATGCATAGCCTCCCCGTGATCAACATCCTGCACCAGAGCGGTACGTTCGTTACAATTGATGAACCTGCGGTGACATTAATTTCCAGCCTAAACACATTATTAGTTTACAGTAGGGATCACACTTGCTGTTGTACATTGTATAGGTTTGACAAATGTCTAATGACATGTATCCACCATTATAATATACAGAATAGTTTCAGGGCCCTATGCTCCATCTGTTCATCTCATCTTCCTCCCTAACCCCTGGCCACCATTGATCTTTTTACTGCGTTCATAGTTTTGCCTTGTCCATGATGTCCTAAGGTGGAAATCATATAGTACCGCATGTAGCCTTTCCAGATTGGTTTCTCTTACTTAGTAATACTCATTTAAGGTTTCTCTGTCTTGAAATCTCATGTCTTTTTGGCACTGAATAACATTCCATTGTCTGGATGTACCACAGTTTGTTTATCTATTCACCTACTGAAAGAAGTCTTGGTTGCTTCCAAGTTTTTGCAATTATGAATAAAACTGCTATAAATATCCATGTGCAGGTTTTTGTGTGGACATAAGTTTTCAGTTCTTTGGGGTAAATACCAAGGGGCATGATTACTGGATCATAGCGTATGTTCAGTTTTGTAAGAAATTGTCAAACTGTCTTCCAGAGTGGCTGTACCATTTTGTATTCCCACCAGCAATAATGAAAGTTCCTGTTGCTCCACCAGCGTTTGACATTGCTTGTATTTTGAATTTTTGACATTCTAATAGATGTGTGTATATTATTGTTATTTTTTTTTATTATTGGGGAAGGGGAACACTACATTATTGAGGAACAGTGTGTACTTCCAAGACCTTTTTCCAAGTCAAGTTGTTGTCCTTTCAATCTTAGTTGTGGAGGGTGCCGTTCAGCTTCAAGTTGTTTTCCTTTCAGTCTTAGTTGTGGAGGGTGCAGCTCAGCTCCAGGTCCAGTTGCTGTTGGTAGTGACAGGGAGCGCAGCCCACCATCCCTTGCGGGAGTGGAGCTGGCAACCTTGTGGTTGAGAGGATGCGCTCCAACCAACTGAGCCATTACGGGAGCTCAGTGGCAGCTCAGCTCAAGGTGCCGTGTTCAATTTTAGTTGCAGGGGGCACTGCCCACCATCCCTTGCGGGACTCGAGGAATTGAACTGGCAACCTTGTGGTTGAGAGCCCACTGGCCCATGTGGGAATCGAACCAGCAGCCTTCGGAGTTAGGAGCATGGAGCTCTAACCGCCTGAGCCACCGGGCCGGCCCCTGTTATTGTTATTTTAATTAGCAGTTCCCTAATGACATACGTGGAGCATCTTTTCCTATGCTTATTCACCATCTGTATATCTTCTTTGGTGAGGTATCTGTTAAGACCTTTAACTGGGTTGTTTTCTTGTTGAGTTTTAAGAGTTTTATATATTTTGGATAATAGTCCTTTATCAGATGTGTCTTTTACAAATATGTTCATCCAGTTTGTGGCTTGTCGTCTCATTCTCTTGACATTGTCTTTTGCACAGCAGATGTTTTTAATTTTAATGTAGTCCAGCTTATCAGTTATTTTTGTTCATGAATTGTACCTTTGGTATTTTATCTAAAAAGTTGTTGCCAAACACAGGTCATCTAGATTTCACCCTATGTTATCTTCTAGGAATTTTGTGATCTCATTTTACATGTAGATCTAGGTTGTTGTTGTTTTTAATAAACTTTTAAATTGAAGAGCAATGTACAAATACAAAAGTTTGAAAAACATATTATTTGATGAATTGTCACAAAGTAAACATATTTGTTACTATCACACACATTAAGAAATAGAATCAATACCCCAGAAAACCCCTCTCAATCGTCACTCCCTCTCTTACTGTTTTTGACGTAAAACCACACAGCAGTGTTGCCTGTTTTCTGAATCTTATGTAAATGAAATCATACAGCATATATTATTTTATGTCTGGCTTCTTTTGCTGAGTATTACATTTCACAGTTGAATCCATGTTGTTTTATGTTACAGTATTTAATACACTTCATTGCTGTATAGTATTCCATTGGATAACTATACCACTATTTATTTATTTATTTATTCTAATGTTAATGGACATTTGTGATATTTCCATTTAGAGCTATTATAAATAATGCTGCTATGAACCTTCTTGTACATACCTTTTGATGTACATAGAGCACAATCCTGTTGGACATTTACCTGTCAGTAGATAGGTAATGTCACCATATTTCCAGTTTGTCCCTAACTATCCTACTTATGCCTAGTTTTCCATAGTAATGATTAATTGTGCTCCCTTTCTTTCTCAGCATTATCCTAGTTTGGAGAGTAGAACAATATCTCTTGATGAACAGAAGTTTAATGAAGTCCAATAAATCTTTCCCTACCCCAAGATCATTAAGATGGTCTCCTATCTTATCTTTCAGAAGCCATATTAATTTTACGTTTTCCATTTGTTCTTTTATGTTAACCCAGATAAAATATCCCCTTATAGTCACTATTTCTGATGCTCTTTATTCACTCCTCAACAGTTATGTTTCCTTCTGGTACCATTTCCTTAAACCTGAAATAATTATTTTAGCATTTTTTTGTACTGCCGGTCTCTGGGCAATGAATTGTCTTAAGTTTTCCTTTGTCCAGAACTGTATTAACTTGAAAGTTGTTGTTCCTCTGTCTTCTGTCTCCACTGTTTCTCATGAAAATTTAGCAGTCATTTGGATCATTCTCCCACTGTGTATAATGTGTAGTTTTTCTCAGGCTGCTTTCATCTTGGGCTTTTAGCAAATTAATTATAATGTGCCCAGGTACAGCTTTATTTACCGCTGTCTTGTGATTTGTTGCCTTCTTAAATCTATAAACATGTGTCTTCCACAAATTTGGAAAATTATCAGCCTGTATTTTCCCAAATACTTTTATCTTCCATTCTTTCTTTTTTCTCTACCTGCAACTTCAATTATCAATATATTACACCTTTTTATATTGCCTACATATTCCCTAGGTCTGTTTAGCTTTTTTTTTTTCCACTCTTTTTTTCTCCTCTTCTGATTGGATAATTCTATTGATCTCCTTTCATGTTCATGAACTGTTTCCTCTGTAATCTCTATTCTGATAATAATCACACCCAATGAATATTTCTGATATTGTATTTTTCAGTTCTAAAATTTCTATTTGTTCTTTTTTATATTTTCTATTTTTGGTTGAGATTTCTTCTCTTTTCATTTGCTATGAGCAGAAGTTTTCCTTACCTCATTGAGCATAATTACAATAGCAGCTTCAACATTGTTGTCTGATAATTCCAACATCTCGGTCATCTCAGGGTTGCCATTATTTTTCTTATGTGGAGGGATTTGGGATTGTATCATGGACATTGTGAATGATATGTTGAGGAAACTCTGGATTCTGTTATAGTCTTCTGAGGAGTATTGATTTTTTGTTTGTTTGTTTTTTTAGGAGGCAGTTAACTTGATTAGACTCAAACTGTAAATTCTATGTTAGCTGAGGTGGATGGTAGCTCAAATTTCAGTTAAGCTTTTTGTCTTTAGCTGGGTGGCTTGGAGTCTGCCCTGTGCATGTGTGGTTCAAAGTTTAGGCAGAGATTTGGGCAAAGTTTAGATTTCCCCGTCTGGTTCCCTCTTTGCTGGAGTTCTCCCTTCACTGTCTAATAACCCTTTTTGCCCCAGGCTCCATCTTCTGGTTCCGTAGGCAAGATTGATGGTGAGCTGTCTGTCAGAGTTTGAGCCTCCCATGCTATGCTGTGGCTCTGGCCTGTCCTCAAGGCAGAGCTGAAAAATTGGGAAATCCCATCGGTGCGGACTCCTCCTCTAACTTTCTATTTCCCTCCAAAATCTGCCTGCTTTTATTTACTCTCCAGAAATTCAGGTTGTCATTTTTTGTCTAGAGCTTGTCATTGTTGTCAGCGAGAGAGTTGGTGGTTTAGGAGTTTACTCTTTCTTACTGGAAGAGGAACCTAGTTCATTTATATTAAATACTTTCATAAGATATTTACATTTAAAGCTATTATCTTACTGTTTGCTTCTCCTTTCCCCACCTGTCCTATGTCTGGTATTTTTCCTCTCTTGGTTTCTACCAGTTTAAATACTTTTCCCATCTCCCCGTTCTAGTAGCGAGTTAGCTATAAACTTTGTTTAATATTCTTTTTGTAATTAATAGAAATTACCAAATTATTGCAATTAGTCTAATGTTAATACCTCTACTCCTCTCCCAGATATTAGAAGGACCTTAGAATACTTAAATTTTAGTTATTTCCCTCTTAATTTTGTGCTCTTATGGTTGTGTATTTTAATTCTCTATTTTTTAAAAAAAGTCAAGAAGACATCACTAATGTTTTCTACACTGAATATTCATTTAGATTTACTCATACATTTACCTTTTCCAGTGATATTCATTATTTGCCCATCTGTGAGCTTCCATCTGATATCATTTGCCTTCCGAGTAAATAATCTCCCTTTAGTCTTTTCTTTAGTGCCAGTCTACTGGTGACAAATTCTTTCTCTCTCTCAATCTCCCCCTCCCCCCCCGTTTGAAAAGTTTTGTTTTATTATTATTTTTGAAATATATATTTACTAGTTATAGAGTTCTAGGTTGGCATATAACTGATTTCAGCATTTTGAAGGTATCATTTCACTGTGTTTCACATCCATTATTTCTGTTGAGAAGTTAAATGTCAATCTTATTATTACTACTCCTTTAAAGTGATGTGTCTTTTTCCTTGGCTATTTTTAAACATTTTTCACTTTGTATTTGCTTTCAGTTATTCTTCTATGATATGAGTAGGTGTTTTCTTTGTATTTTTTTCTTCTTAGGTTTATAGTACTTCTTGAATTTGTGGCTTGATTTGTTTCTTCACTATTGAAAACTTCTCAGTCATTTTCTCTTTAAATTTTGTTTCTGCCCTATTCTCTCTCTTATCCTGCGACGACTGATATTACATATACATGACACATTTTATCTGTGTTCCTTATGTCTCTTACACTCCTTGTATTTTCCATCCTTCCATCTCCCACTTTAGTCTGGATCTTTTCTTCTGACTTATATTCCAGGGCCCTAATTCTCTCTTCACCATGCTTCATATCCTTATAAACTCATCCATTTAGTGACTGTTTTAATTGTATTTTTCTGTACAGGCATATCTTGTTTATTGTACTTCGCTTTATTATGCTTCACAGATATTGCATTTAAAAAAAAAAAAAAAAGAAGGTTTGTGGTAACCCTGCATAGAGCAAGTCTATCAGCACCATTTTTCCAACAGCATTTGCTCACTTCATGTCTCTGTGTCTGCTCCTGGTGAAGATGCTGTGAAGATTGTAGAAATGACAACAGAGGATGCCTGTACTAAAATTGTCCCTTGATTCGTTTTTATAGTTTCTAGCTTTTTGCCAAAATTTTGTATCTTGTCTTTTAATTCTTTGAATGTATTGACCGCGGTTATTTTAAACACTGTGTATGATAACTCCACTATCTGGATCTCATGTGTGTCTATTTAATTATTTTCCCTTTTTGCTTTTTGGTCAATCTTTATTTTCATTATTACCTAGTTTGTTTGTTTTTTATTGTGTATTGGACAGTATATTTCATCAAATTTAGAGATAGTTTGAGATTCTAGATGATGGCATATTTCTTTAGGTCAAATCTACTTTTGCTTCTATTGGCAGCTGGGCAAAATACAGGTGATAATAATTCAGTCAGCGATTGAGATGATTCAAAGATGGGTTTCATCCCCATGTAAAGGTTGATCTATTTCCAGGTCAATCCAATCCCATTGGGGTCCCAACTGAAAACCTAAGGTATTTATTAAGGTCCTTTCTCCCTGATAGGCCCTGAACTCCAGTTTTGTCTTTCCATTTCTGAGAGATGCATGAAAGCTCTTCTCAGCTTGTCAGCTTCTGTTTTCAGAATTGTCAATAGCCTTGAGGGGAACTGGACACCAAAAGCCACGTTCTTGCTTTTTACTTTCCTTTCTCCCACAGATCTTGGTCTGACAAAGTCTCACTATGTAGTGATCTCTCCAATACTTTCAAATAGAGGCCTATAAAAACATATTCTGTCCAAACTTGTAGTTATTCTTGTCAGAGAGTTGTTCCAAGAAAATTGAGGTTCAGAAAGGATCAATAAATTGATCAGAATCATAAACAACCTGGAAGTAGAATCTCCATGAAATATTTTTAAATAGGAGACACTTTTAGACCAGAGAAATCTGGGGCTTCAAGCAGGCTACAATCCCCAACCCTCATTATTCTTTGTTTTTTTAGGGTACGTCTATGGATGAGTTGGAGAAGCACTGAATTTAACTCTGATTTTTGCACCACTGATACCCAGAGTGATGGTGTGATCTGGCTGTGATCGCACAACTAGATAATGGATGAGTTGGGACAGAACATAAGCCTTTGGTCCTCAGTCAGTTTTCCCCTGTTACACCTTGCTGGCCCCTATTACTTTTTTATTATTACTCAAGGACCCCGACCTACATCTCAGCTTTAGTAAGACATCTCAGTAGTTCAAGAGTATTCTTCTAGTTTATAAGAAATTGTTCTTGATTACCTAATCATATAGGAACGTCACCTCCTACCCACTTTTCCCTTCCCTCCTTCATCCCTTCCCTTTGCTGCTCTGGATTTTTACATTGCCACGTAAGTTTTTCTTTGGCTATTAGGTAAGCCCACATTGAAAGATCTAAGTTTTAGTAGAGTGGCTTCAGAGACTGCTTAATTAGTCTGTCTTCTTTTACGGCTGTGTATATTATGTCAGAGTTCTGCAAAAGGCTTCGGAAAATAAGATGTAAAGGGAAATGATAAAATGAGACATTTGAGGAAGTTTTTAAACTCATAATTAGCCTTTTCATTTAAAAATAATCAATAATCTCCTCCAGAATTGCTAGTAAAGGCTTTTAACTTTTGTGGTTTATCTGCCATTCTCTCAAGCACATGGTATGTATTTATAGGTCCTTACATTGAATTATAGCAGAATCATGAGTTAGGGATTGGGAATAAAGCTGATCACAAGTAAATCTATTCCAACATCTTCTCTTTGCAAGGCCTGAAAATGGGGTATTCTATGCTTCTGGTTTTAACGGGAAAGCATTTTCGTGGTTACCAGAAAGAAACAGTGAGGCAGGGTGGAAGTATCACTGGCCTGGCAGCTTGGAGACCTTGATTTTATCCCGTGTGACATCACACTTGTGTATGACCTTTAGCACACTACATACTCTCTTAGGCCTTATTTGGCACTCTGTAAAATGAAAGACTTAAAGAAAATGACCCCTTGGGAGCCTCCCAATTCCCAAATTCTTGGAAACCATCCTTCACTATGAGTTCAATGTCTGGAAGAGTATTTTGTAATAATACAAGTGAGAACATAAAGCAGTTCTTGATTTTATGTGATATTGGGGGGAGAGAGAAAGGGTAAAGTTAGCTAATCCAGAAGTTAACACTTGTATTTTCACGTAAGCAAGTCAAATGTTTTGAGGCTATGTTTTGATTTAAGCTAAAGAAAGAGCTTATGCTGTCATGATCCAGTTTATTAAGTTAGATTACAAATAGAAGGCACCTATTTAGTTTCTGGCTCATTGTGAGACACAGTAAGGATTTTCCAAAAGAATGAATGAGCGATCATTCTAATAATATCTATCATTTATCAACTGCCTGTAATGCCAAGCACTAATACAGAACTGACATCTGCCCTCTCCAAGGGGCACGTATTATTACCCCTTAGTTACACACAGGGAAAAGAAATGCCAGAGTTGGTGTTATATTAAAAACCTTTTACTGAATAGCAACATTGGCAGCTTTAGTTCTCTAGCAGCCTGCATTTCGTGCCAAGGAACAGAGTAATCTTCCATTTATTAAGGGCTTTTTCAGCTTTTTAAATGATGTATTAAGTTAAACACCCACTCACCAAATATCTGTGAGTCTTGGTTGTAGCAGGTGGATTTGGCCATTGGGTGCTGGGATACATACTGTCACAGCTGATCACCTACTGGTTCTCTGACCATGGTTGGATGCAGTTGTCATCTGTCTCGTAGGGTCCTCCTGCCCCTGACAGTTTGTGGTTATGGCGACAAAATTATGACATGATAAATGTCGTGGTAGATATATAAACAGAGGATGGGGGACAGCAATTGAAAGAGTCTCAAACACATTTTAAGATCTTAACCATTTAAGTTACCAAGCCCCAGGAAGGCATTTGATGTGTGTTAAGGGATCCAGTGTCACTGGGACAGTTTTCCTCTTCCTCCAGCGAGGAAAAGACTGATTTCCCCAGACCTCAAACAGCACTGGGATTATCATTATCAAATGTTTGGAATTTGATGAGCGAAGTGGATTCTAGCTTGGATTTGCATTTTTGGATTGCCAGAGAAGCTGAGCATAATTTTTACAGCCTATTTGTGTGTTTGTTTCATGAATTGCCTGTCCTTTACTGTCCCATGTTTAATTGAGATGCTTACCTTTTTTATAATTGTCTTATTAGAGTTTTTAAAACTCTGATAAGATGCCAACTTCTTTTCTAGCATTCATTGCAAATATTTTCAGTTTTATTATTTGCTTTTTTATATTTTGTTTTTATTAATAAAAATCTAACACTCATTTCCTTCAGTGTTTATGTCTTTGATGTTATTCTTAGTAAAGTATTCTAGGCTTTTGAATGATGTAAGTGTTCACCTATATTTTTTTCAATATTCTCAAGGGTTTCTTCCATTTAAAAATTTAATCTGAAAGTAATTTGGATATATGTTATGATACGTAGAGTTAACTTAATTTTTCTCTACATGTTAACCAATTATTGTTATTGAAATTACTGAATTATTTACTTCTTCCCCACTGATATAAAATGACACTTTTCCTGTTTGCTGAAGTCATACTTCCAAGACAGCATGGTTCTAGCAGAGAAATCAATGAAAGGTAATATAAAACCTAGGAACTGGAAAAAAATACACACACACATATCTCGTGTGTGTATAGATATATATTATATATTTATAATATTTAATTATAAATAAATATATAAATACATATACATATACACACATATATATTTATATATATGTACATGTATATATGTGTGTGTGTGTGTGTGTGTATGGTATGTGCGTGTTCCTAAGCTTTCTGTTGTCTTTCATTGATGTGTCTGCTAGAACCACACTGTTTTGGTAGGTGTATCTTTGAAGTCAATTGTTACATCTGGCAGAGCAAAATACTCTTAACTCTTCTTTGATAATTTTGTTAAGTAGTTGCTGGCAGTTATTCTATGTGAATTTGAGAATCACTTTACAAGTTTAAAAAGTTGTGCCAGGATATGTATAGTGATTAATATATTGATTAATTAAGGGGAGACACCATTTTTTAATATTGACATCCCATCCAGGAAGACAGCATATTATTTCATTTATTTCAGTCTTCTTGATATTACACACCAGACTGCCTGATGACACAGGTAGTCTGGTTTGTAATATCATATGTGAAAGCACAGTTTCTGAAGTCAGATAGTCTGAGTTCAAATCCAAATCAATCCATTTATTAGGTTGCATAGCAGTGAGCAATTGTTTCCCTGGTGACCAGAATACATTAGGTGCTCAGTAAGTATGTGTTAAAGAAATGTTTGAGTGAAAGAATTTATTCTTAAGTGCTTTTGTTTCTGCTCTTTTGAATAAGCATTGCTCTGCATACTTGTCAGCAATTGGCATTGTCAGTTTTTCAGATTTTAGCCATTCTAATAAGTGTGCAGTGGTATCCCATTGCTTTAATTTGTAATTCCCTAGTGACAAATGATGCTGACCATCTTTGTATGTGCTGTTGCCATCTGTATATCTTCTATGGTGAGGTTTCTGTCCAGATCTTTGCACAATTTTTCAATTGGGTTCGTTTTTTTTCTTATTGTTGAATTTTAGGGTGTTTGTATATTTTAGATACAAGTCCTTTATCAGATATGTATTTGAAAATATTTGTCTCCTTATCTGTTGCTTGTCTTTTCATTCTTTTCTCAGTCTCTTTTAAAAGCAGTTGTTAGTTTTGATAAAGTTCAACTTAAAATTTTTTTAATGGATCCTGCTTTTATGACATCATTTTTCATCCCCTAAAACATCATCAGAAAAATAGAGCAATAATATTATTGCAGCAGACACCTTACAAGCAGCATTTTTTACAAAACTAAGTATCAGAGTAGGTCTGTGAATTCCAAAATATGTGCTGTTGGGGCCAAACCACTAACAGTAACAAGGAGCTCTACATTAAGAAGTGGTTGGAAGACAGAAGGGCTTCTGGTGGTCCAAGGGCTGGGGAGCCCAGACATTGGCCCTAAGCACTTGTCCCAAGGGGGGCAGTCCAATGAGGAGTGGAGGGCTTGGTGAGGTGATTTGAGAACAACAACCGAAAATGGAGGGCAGGCTCCAATTGGCAGACAATGGGGGCACATGGGAAAAACATGCCCGCAAAACAGAGAAGAAACTGCCGCCTAATATTTCAAAATGAACTAAAAGAAATTAAGAAAATGATTAAAAGCTATGAAAGAACAGAATGAATCTGAATTAGAAAAACAGATTAAATGCTTAGACAACATAAGTATATGAAAAAGAGTTGATAACTCAGAAAAGAAGTAGAAATAAAAGCAAAAAAAAAAACAAACCTAAGAATGGAGGTCAAACTGGAAGAACTATAACAATGTATAAATGCTGCAGAAAGCACTGCAAGGGAAATAGAAGTTGGAGAAAAAGAAGAAAAAACAAATGAAAAGGGAAAGATTTAGAGAAAGTGACAGTTATGAAAGATAGACAAAGGAGATCCCTATGTATATTTTTCTCTGAAAACGAAGTGAGTGGAATAGAACATATATTTAAAAATAAATCAAAGACAACCTTCCTGGAAGAAGACTGGAACCCACCTACAGAAAGGGTATATTATGTACTGGGAAAATTGATTCAGAATGGACAACACCAATACATATTCTAGTAACATAATTGCCCTTAAAGAAAACAAAATATATTTTGGGGTATCCAGGCAAAAAGACAAAGTTATATTCAAAGGAAGTAAAATCATATTGGTCTCAAATCTTGATAGCAATGCTTAAAGCTAGGAGACTATAAAGAAACATGTTAAAGATAATCTAGAAAATAAAAAATGAGCCAATTATTCTATATCCAGCCAAACTGACCTTCAGATATAAAACCCTGAGACAAATTGTTTGAATTTGGCAGAAATCAGGGAATAAGTTTCCCTTGAACCTGTCTGAGAAATCTTCTGACAGCCTAAATAACTGGAAAAGCTTTGGCTTAAAGACTGGTTGTTGGTATGTGAGACCTTGGGTTGCATTAGCTTCTGTTCAGACCTCTGGCTTTCCTGGAATTTCATAAGTGTTCTTGGCCCAAAGACAGCTGTGAAAAGTAGCTCTATTATCCCTCAGTTGGAATGCCATATCTCCTCTGCTCAGGTGTTGGTCTTGAGTCTAGTTGTTTGGGTTGTGATTATTTCATATCCCTCCCTTTGGGAAGCTACACACCATTACATATGTAACTTATGTGGCCTATTCTCCATCCAAAGGATATATATTATCAGATCTCTTTCTAATATTAATAAGAGGAAGTCATTTGTTTCCATTGGGATTCTTTCTGTGTTGAGCACAGAAAAGCTTATTCAGCCTTGCAATTTTATTACTTAAGCAGTAAAAGGCAATTTGGTGGCTCACATAACTGAAAAGTCCAGAGGTAGAAAATGCTTTGGCCAAGACTTAATCTGGTAGTTTGGTGGTGTTACAAAGATTTATTTCTTTCCATTTCTCCTCTCTACTTTCCATGGTGTTGTGTTCATTCGAACATGGTATCAAGATGTTATGAGCAAAAACCTGGTTATATGTTTCTTCTTTTGACAAGCAGTGAAAATGGAGGGGAGGAAGCCCAAGATTCCAAAATCCAAATCAAGCCCAAGATTCTCACCAGGACAAGACCATGACCTGTGACCTGGCTCCCTCCTCCCTTTTGAGCCTCATCATCCCCATCCACAGACCCACTTTGCTTGTGGTTGTCCCCAGGAACTCTGTTCTTTGCCAGTCCTCGTGGTATTTCGTACGTAGGCATAAAATGCCCCTTGCATTGTCTTCACTAGCTCATTATCACTCCTCCTTCATCACTGAGCTCCAGGAATTTCCTAAAAGCTTGTGTAAATTCCCAGATGGAGCAAAATGCATCTTGCCTGAGTTCCCATAGCCCCCTGTAGGTGCCTCTGGCGTATCACTTACCACCTTCACTGAATCGATTGCAGAGCACTGTGCTCTGCTGAAGGTATTTTAATGCCTTGCGTACGGAAAGGGGAGCACCTGAGGCTCATCAGAATGAGCAAGTGGGCGAGCTTTAGAGCAAGAATAAAAGGGAGCCTTGCACTTCCATTCCTGGACAGGGTTATGCAGTCCAGCCTGTTCTCTGGCCGAGAGAAGAGGAAGATGTAAGTGGGTCTCAGAGAGTTGTGAGTTGAACCCCCTTTTAAAGAAATGTACTTTGGTTGAAGAGAAAATGGACGTTTGGCACTTAATCTTTTGCCGTGCTTGGGAGTTTTCTTTTTTTTTTTTTTTTCTCCAGCAGTGGACACATTTATTCTGTACCCCTTTGTAATTGTCTCGGTTTCTGGGAGAAAGGAGGATGCTGCCATGGGAGCCCTTCCTCAGCTCAGTCACATGCCTGTAAAGAGGCTGCTTCCACCCTCACGATTCTTCCCTATTCTCTTCCATAAATTGTAACAAATAATACTTTTTTAAAAGAAGAAATTAGGTGGTAACGTTGTCACATTGGCTTTTGAGGTAAGCCATGGTGGAGCCAGAGGGCCAAGGCACAGTGGGGCCTTTGCTAGGTAAAGAGGAGGGTCTCAGGGCCATGGGGATGCCTTCCCAGCGTAAGCCCTGCTGGTCTCGGGCGGCTGTCATGTATGCTGAGCGCCTATAAATGCTGAGGGTTTTGTTGTACAGTGCTGCACTTAGGTTTAGCATCTTTAGGATGTGAACTGTGCTTTTTTTTTTTTTAATTAATTAATTATTTTTTTAATTAGTTTCAGGTGCACAAGACAAAGCAAAACTTAGACGTTTATCATTTATATCCCTCACACTGTGTGAACCCCCCTCCCCCCATCCACTATCCCTCTGTACATTCCCCAAATTAATTTTCAAACCCCCATGACCATCTTGTGGTTACCGACTATTTTTCAAAACCTCTCACCTTCCCTTTATCCCCACCCCCCCCGCCCCTCTAGCAACCCTCTGTTTTTCCTCCATGTTTCCAAAACTGTCTCTGATTAGTTCATTCACTTATTCTTTTCTTTAGATTCCGCATATAAGTGAGATCATATGGTATTTGTCTTTCTCTTTCTGACTTATTTCACTTAACATAATGTTCTCTAGGTCCATCCATGTTGTTGCAAATGGTAAGTGAACTGTGCTTTTGACAAATACTGTTTGGAAATTATTGTATTTGCCCAGTAAGTAAAATTCTTTTCGAAAAGGTGGGCATTTGCATGTGCAGATTCCTTCTCACAAGTTACTTTTAAATGGATTTGTTGAAATAGGTTAGATTTTAAGTGGGAATCAGTTCTCAAAGCTGACTCATTACCCCTGATGTCCATGGACTCGGGGACTGACGGTTACACTTCCCCTGTGTGCGTGTGGCGCACTGGCGTCAGGAAAGGGAGTGTGGTTGAAATTTTGGTGCAGTACTAGATGTGGCCAAAAAGCCAGAGTTGCTTTAGGGTCACCGGAGACCTGGTATGAGATTTTCCTGGAGCCAAGCAGAGAAGACAGTTAGCTATCGGTTCTCTCAGGCAACTCTAGCTTATCAATGATAAAATTGAGGGCAGAGGCAGCATGGATAATTGAAATCCACAGGAAATCTCAAACTCACTTTTTAGCAGATGGTTTCTGTCTCCTTGCCCAACAAATCTATTTACCAGAACTGCTGGCCGTGCTGCAGAATTGACTTGACTTCAATATCCCTCCCCACTTTCTCCCGTCTTCAGTTAATGTTAAGGAGCAGCACGTAACAGGATGGGAGAGCATCAGGAATGCTTGGGTTTTTCCACCATCTGGATAATTGCCTCCTGAATAATCAGAAATCAACTGCTCTTTGCTTGTCCTCTAGGATACACTGTAATTTTAAATATTTGAAGTCATCCAGAAATATCTATTATCAGTAATACTCCTAATAAAAGGAAGGAAGCTAGTTGAAGGATGTCACGTTTTGCGGTTGCCTTTAAATTCCTCTGCTAAGTCAGAGTCTGGGTTTGACCTTGGGAATCTGGGAATGGTGTTGTGTTTACACACACTGGGCCCAGTGACACTGGCTGAATTGTCACGTTTATGAAAGTCTCATGCCTTGATTCTGTACTGCATGTGTGATGTGAAGCCTTTTGACATAATTATAATGAGATGCAGTTAGGGTTTTTTTCCCCGCTAAAGCAAATTCTCTCTGAGGCTTCCTTA
Source organism: Rhinolophus sinicus (assembly GCF_057876585.1). Taxonomy (NCBI): domain Eukaryota; kingdom Metazoa; phylum Chordata; class Mammalia; order Chiroptera; family Rhinolophidae; genus Rhinolophus; species Rhinolophus sinicus. Next base: position 49,512,200 of record NC_142503.1, read on the forward strand.
TGGTAACCACCTTCAGGCACTTGCCCTTTCATGGATTGTATTCTAGACCATTTTTTTTTTCTTTCCATTTTAACCCATAATCAATATCAGGGTGAGTTCTTTTCTCATGTCTGTAGATGAAATGACTATATTGTTTAAATAGTTCTCTTTCATCTGATATTTGTGGGGAGGAGATGGCTTCTCCATTTGATTATGCTGGCTACATTTTCTGTGTTTGAATCTGCTGGCATCCGGGTGTCTTCTGCGTTGCTTTTTAATTGCCACTTCAGTGCTAACCAGAGGATGACCTCTCTTTTCCCACTGCAGTGTTTTCTGGGCACAGTAGGATATATCATCCTCTCTGCCCCTTGCCCTGTAAGGCTCACAGAATGTTGTAGCAGTATTCCTTAAGAAAGAACACCTTTGTCACCGACAGTGACTGGGGAATGGAGGAGAGGACATCGGGGCGGGGCATTGTAAAACACAGTGCCGGAAAGCCCACCGCTGTCTAGTCTAGTGCATGGGTGGGTTCTCCCACTTTACACTGGCAGCAGGCTGAACTGGCTGTCACAAACATACATACTGATCTTCTCACTTGCTTCATCTTTCCTATGCTTATTATTTCTGAGCTAGATCTTTCACTTCTTACTTACAAGTTATTTTTAAAACTCTTACTTAAAGTCTGTTTGTATATCATCTGAAGACCTTTCTGGAACCAATCGAGGTATTAGTGACTATATAAATAAGAGTATGGCCTTCTAAGTAAGCCGAGTCTGGGCTTAAATCTGAACTCCAGCCTCTTGGATCAGTTATTTAACCTCTCTGGAGCTTTAACTTCTTCGTAAAGAAGTGGGATTGCAATGACCATTACATGAGATGATGTACGTGGGGGATCCATCAACCCCCAGCAGAACAGTTACTTATCTTGAGCAGAGTCTCCCGAGTCCCAGCCCAGTTTTCTAGGATGTCAGCTTACCAAGTTTCGGGGAAACTCTATCCGTATTCTGTGGGATTTTAAATACAGCACCTTATTTTACCAAATAAAGACTTTACTAGAAAAAAAAGCATATGTAGAATATTTATAGAGTGGCTACTGCTCAATTAATGTTAACCCCAAAATGGAAAATAGACTTTGCAATACAATGAAATACATTTAAATTTCATTTTGCATTAATTAAGATATACAACAAGCTAGAAAGTATAATTCAATGAACACCTATGTGCTCACTACTCACTGCTTAAAAAAAATAGATCATCAGTAGTTGAAGCCTCTGGTATGTCCTTCCCTCAATACATCCCCCTCTCCACTTGCTTCAATTGGGAATTCATAACCATGTATTACAATATATTCCTAAACTATATTCAGTATTGTTTTAAATACATGTATGACTATTCCTCGATATGTTGGTTATTTTGGTGATGGATGTGAATGGCTTGTGAATTAGGCTGTTTCCAAATTTTGGTTATACATCTCCTCCAGATATTCTTATAAATGCCTCCTTATTTACCCTAGAGAAACACTCACATACGAGGTGGATTGTAGCATATGTACTTCTTCATCATTATTGGGAATCCCCAAAATGTTTTTCAAAGTGGCTGAACCAATTTACACACCCACCAGCAATGTATGAGTTCCTGTGGGAACTCATTCTTGCCCATGCTGGCTAATGTTTAACTTCTTAATTCTACCATTCTGCTTATTTCACTGGGCGTGACACAGAGTCTCATTGTAATTTAAAATTTTTATTTTCCTAATTACTGAAGATTGAGCATTCCTTCATACTTGTATTACCTCTTCTGTGAATTTTTCAAGTCTTTTGCCCAACTTTATTTTTGGTTGTCTTTTTATTGATATTTTTAAAGGTTTTCTTATATGTTCTGGTTACTAATACTTGTTGGTTTCCCATATTTTAAATACCATTTCTTGAGCTGTCACCTATCTTCTCTTTTTTTAAGAGTGTTTTTATGCTTTAGCTTTAGTTTTTGGTGAATAGAAATTTTAAACTTTAAAGTCAAATTGGCTTTTTATGGTTGTGTATTTTGATGAGTAGATATTTGTATGTTTGTACTTATGTGATGCAGCATCATGCTGCCACATTAATGTAATATTTTAAGTAGCAGAGCATAAAACATGAAGTTGGTAGGTATGTCACCCACTGTGAGTATCTCATGACTATGAGCAATCATATATACTCGTATGCAAGGTGTGATCAAACAATATGGCGAATGTTTAAATAAAAAAAATTACAGTAAAAGACACATTGCCATTAATCCCCCTCAAGATACTCCCCCTCGCTTTGAACACACTTATCTCATCGTTCTTGCCACTTTCTGAAGCAGTTCTGGAAATCCTCTTTCATGAGTGTCTTTAGTTGCACTGTCATGGCTGCCTCATGTCCTGAATCATTTTGACTTTGGGGAAGAGCCAGAAGTCACATGGTACCAGATTCAGTGAATAAGGTGGATGAGGGCACACTGTAATGTTTTTATTTGACAGAAATTGCTGTATACCAGCACTCAGCAGCAGCATTCACCATATTTTGTGATTCTTCATATCACACATTGCTTCTGGTATGCAATTTCTGTTAAATAAAAACATTACAATGTGTCTCATCCACCTTATTCATCAAATCTGGCACCGTGCAATTTCCTTTGACTCTTCTCCAAAGTCAAAATGACCATGAAAGGTAAACATTTTGAATCGATTCAGGACATCGAGGCAGCCACAACAGCGCAACTAAAGACAGTCACGAAAGAGGACTTCCAGAACTGCTTCAGAAAGGGGCAGAAACGATGGGATAAGTGGGTTCAAAGTGAGGGGGAGTTTGTGAGGGGGATTAATGGCAATGTGTCTTTTACTGTAATAAATTTTTTAAATTTAAACATGCACCGTATTTTGTGATCACATCTTGTATATATGTGTGTATGTGTATAACAAAAAAATAATAATAAAAGAAATCTTTTATTTATTTTTATTCTAATTTAGGGATACTGTTTTGGGGGAATAACTCATCAAATGTGAAGGACTGTATCTTTCTCTTGCCTAAGTGATAATCTTATGTTTTTGGAGGGGATATATGGGAAAAAAAACAAACCCATAGGTGTCTGGGTTCAGGTATGGTGGCTGAGTCTGGGTGAATTTTGGTGCCTTCCACGAGGTTAGTTGCTCCGTTGATATTTATTGAATAAATTAAAATGTAATAGAGTGTGATGTTAACAGACATGTCTACTCAGAAGAATAGACTAGTGATTCTCAACCCTGGATGCTCCTGAGGAGATTTAAAAAATGCTAATGCCTGGGCCCTATCCTTAGATATTCTGATTCTCTTGGTTTGAGATCGGGTGCAGGCATTGATACATTTTCAGAGTTCTCTAAGTACTTCTAATATGAGAACTTCTGGATTAGAGAGTTGGAAGCAGGTAGGCGAGGGGAGGTTCAGGACCACCTATTGGGCACTGAAAGGGCCCAGGCAGCACAGTTGCCAGGAGGTGCTGGAGAGTGGCTGGAATCAAAGCAAGGTGAGGGCTTGAGGATGGGGTGAGAGCAGAGCTAACCATCGGTTATGATGAACCAGGCCCATCGGACATCACTGGTTCATCCCCATGACTGAGAAGAGACAGAGGAAGCATTCTGGATGTGCTGAAGGCAACGGGCCTGGGAAGTGGAGACCAGGATGAACCAGTGACGTCCAGCCCCGTGGTCAGCGCTGAGGTGCCTCAAACATGAAGCCAGAAGGCAGGCACGGGCCCATTACAACGGCAAAAGTCAAATACCACCTTTGCTTACCCAGAGCTCAGAGGAATAAAGAAAGACGTTTGGCCTGGGAATGGAGGGTGGACAGGGGATACCTTGAGAGAAATATTATTTTAAAATTAGAGCCAGCAGGGCAGCAGGAAGAGTTGATTAAGGGCATTTAAAAAGCCTTATTCCTGAGCCCACAGCTGGTCCCTTTTGTAAGTGAAAAATGATCTTTACCCTGGAGTTCCCCTCTCATGAAGTTAGGTTTTCCGTGAGCTGCGTGTGTGTGTGCCTGTGCATAGACATTAACTTCTGCAGGTGGTGGGGAGAAAGGGATTGCAAAGGACAAGTCATTGAAGGGGGGAAGATTTAGACTCTGAGCTTGTTGGAAGGTGGAAATTATGGAAGCCCTCCCTTCCCCAGGCACACACGCGCACACCCTCCTTTTTCCTTCCTGGTTCTGCTGGCAGCCCTGTGTGCAGCAGGACAGACTGACTACGAGGACATGAGCAGGACTGCCAGGGATTGGGTCACCTGTTTTGCCAAATCAGAATGGAATCCAGAAACCCATAACAGAAAGGTGGGTAGTATAGTCAGAATTCTGTACATTTTGGAGCATAATAAAAGAGCAGTGCCCTGGGAGTCGGGGAAAAATGAAGTCTCAGTCCTGACTCTGTTGTTAAAATCTGTGTGATCTTAGGCAACTTAATTCAATTCCATTTATTTACTGAGAACCATTTACGTATTGAGCACCAGCCGTTTCTGAGCATCATCTAGATGTTGGGGAGAAGATTGTGAAAAAGAGTCTGTGTCCTCAAGAAACTCACAATTTTGCCAAAGGGACAGGCATTTAAATGAGTCATGAAGTCAGGGCTGTGAGGTGCAGGGGGAGTGTCCCAGAGGAGAGAGAATCATTCCTTCTGCCTCGGGGCAGCTGGGTTTGAAGAGCCTTGGGAGAATGGGGGCAGATGAGCGGGCCACTGGGGACCAGGAAGCTGTGCTGAGCACATGGGGTAGGTAGGGCTTTCCAGGTCAACCACTTTTCTTCCTGAATTCTCACTTCTTTCTTTTTGAGAGAAGCTCTGAAACTTGACTTCAGGTAATTTAACAGAATTCCTGAAGCTGAAACTACTAAGAGCTGTGGCAGCCATCACCAGAGAACATGGTGCAGTGATAGGTGAACTAGCCAACCTGAATCACCTTGATTCCTCCCAAGAGTCTGTCTCTTTCATCTGCCTGCCCTGCGCCAGCTAGTTTTCTTTTTGGAGAGCCCTCTCCATTGAAATAAGGCCAAGCTGCATGGGATTTTTCGGCAATTTTTTTCTTGATCATTGAGAGATGTATTTCCCCACCTTGCTTTCTCTGCTGTAGTTCCCACGCATAGCAGTGTCTTTGTTTCAGTTTTGGTAAATCTGTTATTGTTTAGTTAGAGAGTAGGTAAACCAAACATTTGATTTTTTTTTTCCTCGCCAAGTCATAAATCTGATGCTGTTCATCTTCTGCTCAGAAACCTGCATGATGGTTGGTGCTAAAGAATAAAAGGGGCATTCCTTTCCAGTCTCCTCTAAGGAATTCACCCCAACCCTCCCAGGCTTCACTTTCACACTCTCTAATCCGTCTTTTCTAGATCTTGTTTTTCCCCACTGTACCTTTGCATTCTTGCTTCTATGACTTTGCTTACGTTGTTCCATATGCTTGAAATGTCTCCCCCCCCACCCAGTCTCTTCATCTTCCTATTTTTCATGACCTACTCATCTTCATGAAGCCTTCCTTGATCTCCCTACCTTCAAAACCAGAAGTTTACGTCCTTTCTCTCATCTTCAAAGTTGGAGGGAAAATGTCTATCAACCAGAATTCTGTATCTTGCTAAACAATCAAACAAAAGTGAGTGGTAGACATTTGCAGATCAACAGACCGAATGAGTTTGCCACTCATAGACCCTCTCTGAATGAAAAGATATATTCCCAATTGCGCTTTCAGGGACCTGTGTTGCTAGCTTGAGATCAGCTAAGGTGAAAGAACTGACACCATAGAATCAGCAAATGCTACAAAATAGGACTCTTCCCCCACCCCCACCCCAAAGAGCCAGTTCATCTGAATGTGAATTGGTGACCCTGCTACATGTATATGAGCATGTGCGTATGTTACCAGGTACACACAAATATTTGACGCGTTGTAAGTGTTGGACAGTTAGAACTGCAGTCAGTCCGCAGTCTTTCCTCATTAGGCAGCTGGTGAAGCCATGTGGTCAGAGTGGCTAGGAAGCTTGTCTCCCTTCACACTGTCGTCTCCTCCTCCTCTCCTCTCAGGACCTGGAATTGTATTACCTATGACCCACCCCTTTCTTACTTCTGTGTCCTTGGCAAAATTGGTCACTTCCTGGAATCACAGCTAATATACTAATTGAGGATCTGTGCGTCTGCAGTTGCTCAAAGTTCACTCTTTGAAATAAAGGATCTTGACTTGGCTACACAGACATCAGTAAATGGTCTCCTGTTTCTGTTCATAATTGCTCTTACAAATTGGTGAAATGCAGGCAGTAAGACGCCTGTGTCAGAAACAGAACTCTGCCAACTGCTGTCTGTGAAAATACCTGCTGCAGATTTTCCTCTGCTGGTCACTGCCTCGTGCCGGCCCCCAGAGCCAGTGAGGGGAGGCTCTGGGGTTCTGTGGTGATAGTTGTCCTCTCTTGGACACAGAAGCCAAGGTCAGATGACCGGGAGCACAGACTAAGAAGGGAAAGGCAAGCGAAGAGACAAGAAGCAAAGTGTGGGTCAGGACTAGAGGAGCTGGGAAACGAAGGCCCCATGCTGGCAGTGGAGGCTGGAACTGGGGCAGGGAGGAGTTGGGGAGAGATGGGAGAGGCAGGGGTCTTGGCCAGGGTCCGCCAGCCTCGGGGTTCCTCTCCTGGCTCTGCCTCAGGCGGTAGCTTCCTGCGGAGCTCAGTCAGGCAGCGGTTCAAATGCTGGATGCAGGCAGTGAACTCTTGTGGCTGTGGGAGAAAGTTATAGGCTCTTTCTTGTCTTTTGGCAGGAAAAGAATATCTTCTAGACTGAGTGTTGCTTTTCAAACTCCATGTTGTAACTCAGCGTCCATTGCATGTCTCCCATTGAGGTCCCTCATGTGAAAGTGACAATGCTTAGGACAGAGGGGAACTTAGGAAGTGCTCACACGGTCATCACATGTCCTCCTGGCAGAGTTGGAAATGGCCTGTGTAACTAATTTGTGCACATATTGGCTTCTTCCAAAGTCTACAAGAATGTATCAGTCAGGAGTGAATTACGATTGTTTTTTGGACTCTGTGCCCTCTAGCAGGGGTCCTTCCCCCAGTCCCAGCCTTCCAAAGAGAGTCTCTTTTAATTTTAGTCCTTTTAAGCTTTTATTGATTTCTTATTTCATTTGTTTATTTTCTGCCCCTGGACAACCCGTTTGGGAACCCGTTTTGCTGGAGAAACCATTAACAGGTGGCCTTGTTGGAGGGAAAGCTTCCATGTGTGGTAGATGCAGTGAATCCAAGAGAGATCAGAGGGAGAGTGAAAAGATATCCCAGATTATCAATCAAATCTACCTTACTGTACCTAATTGGTTTCACTTCTTAATCTTTAACTTTTAGCAAAATTCTGGCAGTTGCACTGCTTTTGATGGATAGTATCTGTTTCAGACAATAAAAACTGCTTTTAGGGTAGAGCTGGGTGGGGGGGCGAGAGCCTAGTGACGCAGGAGGCTGGGGACGGTTCTCCCCCAGTGGAATTAGTCTTGGGGCTGTATTACATTGGGTGCTGGTATCGGCACAAAGATCTTGCAGGACATTGCTTAAGAAAACAAGCATGAGAGGTACACACTCAATTTGAGTATGTCACTTTTACCTGAAGACAGCAGTGGAACACTGAAGGAACTTGTTGCTGGTCCACGGGCTTAGGGACTCCAGGCCCCGAGTTGGTTTAAGTTGTGCCAGGCCTGCTCGAAGGACCCACTGTTGAGAGGCAGCCTTGCCAAGCAGAGCAGGAGAGTGAAGGCTTGCCCTCCCGAGAACCAATCACAGAGGCCGAGGAGCCTCGGATGGGTGTCATCAGAGGGCTCTCCATGTTTTCTGCTGCCTGGTTTGGTGAGAGGCCAAAGCTCCCAGTGTTATTTCTTCACAGATGATGCTTGAGTGTGGTTTTGGGGGGAGGGGGAGGTGGGGGTGGTGGTGGCGGATCAACCTTACAGAGAAAAAGAGTGTCAGCAACTTATGAGGTTTTGGAGAAGATTCACACCACTGGGAGTCAAACATGGGGAAAGGTGAAGAAAGGAGAAAGGTAATTTTTAGCTTTCAAAAGTAGAAAGAAAACACTGCTTTTCCTGCTTGTTGTTTAAATAAAGCCTCCTCTGGCAGCTTGGGTCAGTGTGGTGTCTCTGGGCCTGTGAATCCCGATGTTTGCTGAAGGTGCTTCATCTGACTGACAGGGGTCAACATAGTGTTTTGAATGCAGGATAAGCTTCCAGGTAGTGGCCAAATGCCTGCAGCCTCTGAGAGAAAAAGAAAATTGGATCCATGGAGGGGAGGCCAAGACCTTCAATCCAATTGTCTAGAGAAAAGTCATTTTTAGAAATCCACGTAAAGTAATTAAAAATGTATACATCAGTTGGCTTGGTTATTACAGCCAAAGGCAGTTAGATGGTGTTGGCCAGTGAACACCTAAGCTCATCCCTGGAGTTGTGGGGCACAATTTAGCCTCTTGTAGTCATGATGTGTTTATTTGAAGAGGTACAACTGAAATGAATAATTTATTCATGATAAGCATGGGTGAGAGTAAGCTAGTTACAGCTCTTAAACCATAGAAATGCTTTGGCTTCCACATTTAAGAGAAATTTTTACTCTTTGGAAATTCCAGAATAACAGTCCAGTATGGTGCCCAGCACATAGTAGGTGCTCAGTATGCAATTATTGAATGGAGTTGTTTTCTCCCATAAAACAGTACATGCTTATTGTGGAAAAGTCCATGCACTTAAAGTAAAAACAACCTGAAAACCCATTTCTTAGCATTTGAGGAGATAGCCTCCCAGACATTTTCAGTGCGTATAAATGTATGTATTCTTTTACAAAACCAGGATTGTACTGTACGTGGTGCTTTGTAAACTGTCTCCAGGTCAATCAATTGGATCCTTTTATGTAGCGTCTGCAAAGTGGCATATGTAATATCCTGTGCAAGGAGGAATGTTGACAATTCTTGTCGTTTCAGACGTGACACATCTCATGTGCTGTCCTTTGTTTAGCAGGTTTCTTCCGCGGAGGTACGCATCGGGCCCATGAGACTGACGCAAGATCCTATTCAGGTACGCCTCCATTACTCGGTAGGGGCCTCATTTCCAGAGCACGTGGTCATGTGAGCTCTGTCTGAGGGGCCCCTCTGTTACTACAGCAGTCAGCCATCCTTGCCCCTTGGATTTTGTCTTCCAATCCATAAACATAACATGTCTTTCCATTTATTTAGATTTTCTTTAACTTCTTTCAAATTGCTTTCCAGAAGACTTAAATATTGCCCCATCTTGAGTATAAACCTAATAGGTAGATTGCATGGTGATCTGTGAGGGAGGACAACTCTTCCACCAAAAATCTAGTCTGTTCCACATCCTGCTGCAGCCGGAAGGGGAAGGAGCGTGTGTGGAAGAGGGCAGGGCTTTGCCACGAGCCACAGCCCTGTGTGAATCCTGGCTCTGCCTTTAACCAGTTGTGTGCCCTTGCATGCATTGCTTCATTTCCCCACCCAGGGTCCCGTCTGTAAAGTGGAGATGATAATGCCCCTCCCATAGGGAATTGTGAGTGAAATGGAATAGCATGGAGTGCCTAGAAGACTGAAAAGTGCTCAGGAAATAACTGTTGTTGTTGGCCGGGAAGAGAAAATGACAAAAGGCTCCCCTTTCTTGTCCTGTGTGACTTGAGCCACGCAGCCTTCTGGGCTGTGCAACACCGAGAAAACAGTGGGTCTTCCCTACAGCCCCTCCAGTTCCCTGTGGCCCCTTTGAAAAAACATGTGTGAAAGGGTTTGTACCCTTTTAAATAAGTGTTAAATCCCCCTCTGCATATACATCATCCCGGGAGGCCTCCTTAGGAAGCTTGCCTGACACTTGGGATGAGTGAGGATGCAGAAAAGATGTAAGCAAACCAACCAACACATAGATGAAAATGAAGAAAAAAAGAAAAAAAAAACTTAAAGAAGAGTACTGTTTGATTTATGAGCAAATGGAAAATAAAATAATGTTTTAACATTGCTTAGAAAAGGAAATGCAAATCTAGGGGAAGGGAAAAAACAAAAAGAAGAGTTTTAAGCTTGGGAAAATTTGATGAAAACAAATTTAGGAGCAGAGAGAGAGAGAAAATTACTAAAATAAACATAAGCCACAACTGTCTGTATAGAATACAAACAAATGGAAAATTCCAGTAATCATTCTGGGCGCACGTACTTTGTAGTCCATTTTGAATAAAGGCAATGACCACGGATCTAATAACAATATTCCCAAAACAATTTCCAGAATGTTTCTTGAGATTAGTGCAGTTTTAGATCAGTTGGTTTAATTTACTTTCATTTTTTGCCCTGTGCTTATTGGCAATGAATGCTCATGATAAGGATGATTTATTCTTTTAAAAATGTAATTTGTCAAATTGCGAAGAATTTCAAATATTCATAAAGGTGCATGTGTATACCCATACCCACTTTTGTCAAATATTAACAGTATATCCTATTTGTCTGAGTTTTTTTTTCAGAAACAAAAGAGTACAGGTACTGTTTAAGCCTTTATTTATCCCTTTGCCCTCTTTCCTTTCCTCCCTAAATCACTATTTGGAGATTGATTATGATATTTGTGCATTCTATACATGTATATTCTACACATGTATGCATCCATTCGTAATATTTTTGTTTTGAATATTTTAAGCTTTAGTTGACAGGTATCAGGCTGTATTCATCATTCTGGAATTTTTCTTTATTTAACATCATTTGGTGTCATATCTAAGAATCTATTGCCTAATCTAAGGTCAAAGATTTACTCCTCTGTTTTCTTCTAAGAGTTTTGTAGGTTAGCTCTCTGATCCATTTTGAGTTCGTTTTTGTATATGGTGTGAGGTACAGTTTCATTCTTTTGCATGTGGGTATCTGGTTGTCCCAGCCACTTTTGTTAAAAAAAATATTCTTTTCCTGTTGAATTGTATTGGCACGTTTGTTAAAATTCAACTGGCCTTAATTGTGAGGGTTTATTTTTGGATTGTAAATTCTGTTCCACTGATATATCTGCCATACGAGTATGTCAGTACCACGCTGTCTTGATTACTATAGCTTTGAAGTATGAGTCCCCCAACTTCTTATTTTTCAAGATTATTTTGCCTCTCTTTCTCCCTTGCATCTTCATATGAATTTTAGGACCAGCTTGCTAATTTGGGGCGGGGGGAGCAGCTGGGATTTTGATAGTGATTGCAATAAATCTGTACATCAATTTTGGGATTATTACTATGTTAACAATTTTGTCTTCCAATCCATAAACATAACGTGTCTTTCCATTTATTTAGATTTTCTTTAACTTCTTTCAACAATGTTTTGTTGTTCTCAGTGTATGTCTTTCATATTTTGTTAAATTTATTCCTGAAATGTCAATCTTTTTGATGCTATGGCAATTGGAATTATTTCCTCAATTTTACTTTTAGGTTGTTTATTGCTAATGTATAGAAATACAATTTATTTTTGTATATTGATCTTATATTCTTCAACCTTACTAGCTTTTACAGTTTTTTTGTAGATTCCTTAGGATTTTCAATATACAAGATCATGGCAAAACTTCTTCCTTTCTGAGATCAGAAAGGAACACTTCTTCCTTTCTTTTATCTTATTTTAGTTGCCTAATTGTCTTGCTACAACTTCTAAAATAATGGTGTGTTTAATTTTATAAGGCAATATGCTTCTAGATCTTTTCTCAAAGTGGTTGTACCATTTTACACTCCTGGAAGCAATATGCAAGTTCTGTTTACTCCAAATCCTTAGTAATATTTGATGTTTAGTCTTTTAATTTTCGTTGCTCTAGTGGGTGAGTAGTACTATCTTATGGTTATTTAAATTTTCATTTCTCCATGACTAATAACGTTGAACACTTTTGTTTGTTTTTTTTACCTACTGGCCATTCGTTTATCTTCCTTTGTGAATGTTTGGTTAAGTCTTCTGCCTGGGTTTAATTTTTAAAAGTTATTGAGTTATAGGAGTTCTTTAAATATTCTTATTACAAGTCCTTTATCAGATTTTGAGAGTATGTTATCCCAATTTGTGCCTCTTCTATTCATCTTCATACCTCTGGATTTTGAACAAAATTTTAATTTTGAGGTCGTCTAATTTATCACTTCTTTTATGGTCATTGCTTACTGTGTTCTAAGAATCTTTACCTACTTTCATGTTAAGAAGATTATTTCTTTGTTTTCTTCAGGAAATGTTTTAACTTTTAATTTTAGATCTATCATCCATCTCAAGTTCATTTTTGTGTATGGTGTGATATAGAGGGCAAGGTTTAGAAGTCTACATATGAATGTCCAGTTGTTCCAGCTCCACTTGAAAAGACTATATGTTCCTTCTTACATTGAATTGCTGTGATGCCTTTGTTACTGATTCTTTAATAGTTTCGCAACTCGTTTGGTGGCTAATAATGTAGCAAATTTTGAAATTAATATTCCACAAATAGAAAGATATATTTCTTCTATTTGGGGTTCTATATTCATGAAATAATTCAATATTATTAATTGTGTTATTCAAATCATCTTTATCTTAATTTTTTCACTATGTGATCTATTAGTTTCTATGATAGTGGATATGTCAATATCACCTATATCTGTTAATATTTGCTGATATTTTTAGTCTGTGATGTTAATGTGTATTCTTTTTTTTTTTTTTAATGGTATCACACTTTCTTTTTTTTTTCTTTTTTAAAGATTTGATTGGGGAAGGGGAACAGGACTTTATTGGGGAACAGTGTGTACTTCCAGGACTTTCTTTCCAAGTCAAATTGTTGTCCTTTCAATCTTAGTTATGGAGGGTGCCGTTCAGCTTCAAGTTGTTGTCCTTTCAGTCTTAGTCGTGGAGGGCGCAGCTCAGCTCCAGGTCCAGGTCCAGTTGCTGTTGCTAGTTGCTAGTTGCAGGGGGCACAGCCCACCATCCCTTGCAGGAGTCAAACTGGCAACCTTGTGGTTCGTTGAGAGGACACTCTCCAACCAACTGAGCCATCTGGGAGCTCAGTGGCAGCTCAGCTCAAGGTGCCATGTTCAATCTATAGTTGCAGGGGGCGCTGCCCACCATCCCTTGCGGGACTCGAGAAATCCAACCAGCAACCTTGTAGTTGAGAGCCCACTGGCCCATGTGGGAATTGAACCCGCAGCCTTCGGAGTTAGGAGCATGGAGCTCTAACCACCTGAGCCACCGGGCTGGCCCCCCTTAATCTGTATTCTTGATTGTGTATATATACTTGGTGACTGTCCTTTTTATTATTTAGTATCCCTCTTTAAACTTTTCCCTTAAATTCTGTTTTATCTGTTGGTGATATTGTGATCTGCTTTTTTTGGTTAACATTTTCCTGATACATCTTTTTCTGTCTTTTCATTTTCAGTTTTTTTAATAACATTAAGTTAAGTATGTCTCTTGCAAGCAGCATATAATATTTTTCCAACACCTATTCTGAGAGTTAATAAGGGAGTTCAGTCTGGTTACATTGAGTGTGATTACTAATACAATTCGTCTTTTTTTGTATCTTCTGTTTTGTTACCCTTTTTCTTTTCTTTTTTTCTTATTTCTGCGTTTTGTCAAATTGAGTTTTCAGAGTTACCTTTTATTTTGTTTTAGAAGCTATAGGTTGTGCTTCTATCTTTTTAGTGGTTACCCTTAAGTTTTGTTTTTTTTTATACATGTTTAGCAGTCAAATTTTATAACAAAGTCTCAAACATACCATATTTCTGTCATCTGAAACATCTGGTCTTCAGCAGAATTTAAACATCCTTTAACAGCCCCACTCCAGACCACTGAAAAATAATTGTCTGTAATTTTGATTTATTAGATATATTAAAACATACCAAAATATTTTTAAATTGTACTCATAAGCTATGGAATATAATAAGAAAATGAATACCATGAACCTATCCCCCAGTGCAAGAGCTGGAATGTTCCCAGCACTACTGTGTACCCTGCCTGGTTCCAGTCCCATGAATTTGGCCCCAAATGACAGCAGATACAAGTGGTCAAGAGTCCTGCCCTGAGTGAGGGACAGAATAATTGAGATGCCTTTTAAAAATATGAGAAGCTCAACTTAGACGGCAGGGGCCTTTACTACTTGGTCTCATTCAAATGTAGAGTCTCACTCTTCGATCTCTCCAGTAGGAATCTGCTGAGTACCTACATGTTCAGGGCTCCACACAGGCCGCTGCAGGGGGAAGAGCGACTGCCGATGCTCCCTGAGCACCCAGAAGGGTCGGGCAGTCGGTCTTAGTATTTGTATAACACCCTAACTTTAGGGGCAATGGTGTCTAGTTAAGTGTTTTTGTGCTCCTGCCATTGCAACTGTCTTAGAAAAATCATACTATGTCCTAGTGCCTTTGTTTTTGTTTTTTGTTTTCTTGGAGAAAAATATCTATTCTGTAACTTCACTGGCATGCCAAAAATGTTAATTAGTTACATCAACCGGAGCGCTTAGGGTTTCAGAGGAACTTGCTTGATAAAAATATTTCAGGATGTGGTTGCTTTTGAGAGTGTGTTTCTGAGTTCGCCAGGGGAAATGGGCTCCCATGTCAGGACACGTAACGTGGGGCTCCGCACACCCCACACGAGCTGGCAGGAGCACCGTTAGGTGTGGAATGGGTGGAAGTGTTAGACAGCAGTGCAGCGAGGTATTGTCGGGGGCATCGTCTCTCCTCATGAGTGGCTGTGACGCACCGTAAAAGTCATATTTTCCAGTCTTGGCAACAAAATAAAAAGTAGGGGAAATATTATGAAGCAGTAGATTCATATCAACATGACAACATCTGAAAATCAAGTGGCCTTTTCTTCGTCAATGCCTGAAGCACAGTTACTTCCCCAGAGGGCAGAACTGACGTGCTCAGAGTACGTCCTGCTCCCCTCACACAGGGCTTTCCAGCTGCACTTGGGAACAGAGTTTTACAGCTGTGGCCTAAGCTTTTTCCTAGCAAGGCAGCACTTCCCTTTAAATTTTATTTTTCCATGTTATATAGACATGGATATTTCTGGAACTCTTGCATATTGGAGATGTTATGTGTTGGAGATCATGTGGCCTCGTGGGGAACTGTTCTTCACGTATTAAGTGAAATGACCAAGTGATGGAGACGTTCAGACTCAGTAACTTGCTGTGGTCAGCATTCCCCTCTGTCTGCCTTACTGCTGATACCACATTGTGTCTTCTGCCTTACCCGCCAGTTTTGTGGAACCACGCAGTTGGTAGGAATTTTGGTCCCATATTTTAGGGGGTAAAAATAAAACTGATAGTCAGTTACTTAACATAATGATTACACAGGCTCTGAGGTCAGATCAATCTCAGTTCAAATCTTGCTAGCTGTGTGGCTGTGGGTGAGTCTCTTAACCATTTCAAGCCTCAGTCTCCGTGTTTATAAAATGGAGATAATGCCCACTTCCAAAGAATTGTTAGAGGGTTATGAATAAGATAGTATATCTAACGTACTTCTGGTATAAGGGCTGGCCCTTTGAAAATTCTCATCAAACTTTAGCTGTTCTTAGCATCACTTTCCTAGGGACATTTAAGGAAAGCTTCCATGCCATTTTTATCCAACTGCATTGATCCCTCCTCTGATCAAATTGGCTAGTTCTTTAGTATTATATGGATACAACTTATATGAGCTATACATGTGGTCTGTTCTAGAAGCTCCTTCTTACCCAGTTTTTGCTTAAAGCCCAATCAAGTAGTCTGAAAATTGGATGTTTAATAGTAGATATTGGTAATCCATTTGGAGAAGTGCAGACACGCCCACATCTAAAAAACACTAATAATAATGAAAACTTATATTGTTTTCTTCAGGTTAAGGAAAAGATAGTTTTGTCTTTATTTTTTTCATAATTGGCCTTCACCAGAGAGAAGTTTCATTGTAATTTACCTACTGTGTTTCCCCAAAAATAAGACCTAGCCAGACAATCAGCTCTAATGCATCTTTTGGAGCCAAAATTAATATAGGACCTGGTCTTATTTTACTATAACATAAGACTGGGTCTTACATAAGACCGGGTCTAATATAATGTAATACAATATCAGGTCTTGCATTAATATTTGCTCCAAAAGACACATTAGAGCTGATTGTCCAGCTAGGTCTTATTTGCAGGGAAATGGTATCAAAGACAGATTATTGCTGTCCTCAAAAAGATATTTTTCAGCACTTTCTCAATTAAACTTATCGAAGGAACAGTACAAGGATTTCTAGCTAAGCAAGAGAACGTCAGCTGGAGCCATGGAAAGATCACTGAACGAGGAGTTGGTGGGATGTGTGGGTCCAGCTTTGGGAAGTCACTGTCCTCATCTGTTGAATGGGGGTTGATGGATCACCCCAGAGTCCCTTCCTGCCCTGAGAACTCATGCGAGTCATGGCCCCGTTCCTGTCATTGCCCCTGGGACCCTCCCCACCACCCACGTCCTGTGCAGTCTGTGTGCGCTAGCCCTCTGCAGCTTCTCACACCAGACCCCTGCTCTTCATTCTCTAGCCCTGCCCTCATCATTCCACTTGGGTCAACAGATGAATTAACTTTATGGTTCCAAGAAGGTTTAGGTAGAGTCTTCCCTGGAGATAGAGGGAGGCCCTGCGTGGCACTTGGAGGTCTTTTGTAGTTATATTGGAGAAGCAGTATGGTTCCAGTGTGCACAATTTTCAGAGTTTAATTAAATAGCACCAAACCCCCAACACCATGTTTCAGATTGTAGTTACATCAGTGTTTTAGCTATGAGTAATTGCATAAAGTGTGAACTTTGCTGCTAGCTCTTCAGTCCACAAACCAGTATGTAGATAACAAACATGCAGCATGATCAGTGACCGGTCATGTCACCTTTTGCAGCATCTCCATGATTTGTCTCTGCCTAGCTGTTCTTCATTTCAAGCACAGACAGCCAAGTGTGTAGTTGTGTTGCCACTTTGTCTCTCCGTGGTCATGCACATGTCATTACACAAAAATAGATCATTGAAAGAGGGAGGGAATTAGACAGCAAAGACGAAGGTGCAGCGAAGAAATGAAAAGTGTTAACATTGGAAATGAAAATCAGATAGAATGTACATGGAGTTAGAGGAGAGACAGCCAACTGTGGGCATGTTGACGCTGCCACCTTGGAAAGATTCTAGAAAGTCACCGGAGGAAGTCAGTCAGTGCCAGCAAGTTTATCGGAATAAATGAAGAAAATGGTTGTGACAAAAAAGATGAAATGTCACAGGGGAAATGATGCCAGCAAAAAAAACCCGGCACATTCATTAAAGGAACTCTGGGGCTATCTTGTGACATTGAAAGTACAGAGGATAAAGTGTTGGAAGCTGATCCAAACTTAGGAGTTTATAATTCACCAAGGCATAGCAAAGATGCTCACTCTGTATCATAATTTATACAACTAGAAAAAGGCAAGCCCTGTTTGAACAACTTCCAATAAGTTTCTAAAAAGGAAACATTTTCATTCTCAATGTTTCCAATGTTTTCAATCGCAGTGTACTGACTAAGTGTTAGTTTTACATTTATTTCCCTATACATTTATAACCAACAGTAAGAAAGCTTTTAATGTTTGACAAAAGTTTCTCAAGGTCATGGAACAATCATTTTTATCATCATTTATTAAGCTTGCGTTGCATGGTCATTTTTGTGGTCTGGCACGGCCACACTAAGTGAGGACTGCCTCTCGTGTTCTAATTCTGGACAGAATGCAAATTGGCCAAGATCTGCCCCTAAAAGAAGAAGTTTCCTCATTGTCCCAGGTTTCACCCGAGATCAGTTCGTTTGCTGTATTTACAACCGTACAGTGAGGTTGACACAACAGAACTGTTTCCTTGTGCCTGTTTTTCTATGCCAAGATTCTTGTCCTGGGTCCACGTCCGTGCTCGGCCTATAATCCCCACTCATTACTGTATTTATTGTACTTGTCTGCTTAGCTGTCTCTCTCCCCGGCGTGCATCCTAGGGGCAGAGACTGGGCTGTGTCCGTCTCCATCAGCCTTTTACTCCCAGTTTTTAACTCAGTATCTGGTGTGATAGTCTTCAATAAACATTCTTTGAATGAATGTTCTGCATATTACGTATTTAGGGTAAGTAAAATGGTCAGTTTACTCAGATTTTTTACAAATCAAGTTGTCATATGCCTTTAATAATGACTTTCAAAATATATTTCACAGAATCATTTTATGAGATTTGCCTCAGTGAATGGTCAGTAAATATTTACAAATGGCTACATCTAACAAGAAACTAAATATTGATACACAGAATGCTAAACCTGAAGAGGGACTGTATTGCTTAAGGCAGGGATGTCCAAACTTTTTCAATGTTTTTTTACCAAGGGCCATATGTGGTAAAATACACAAACAGCCGGGCCACTCACTCGAGGTGAAGTACATATTGCCTCACCTGGTTTATTTAAGTAAACTAAATATATTTTTGGAATTTGCTGCAGGCCAAAAAAAAATGGATTGCGGGCTGCAGTTGGTCCATGGGCCGCAGTTTGGACACCCCTGACTTAAGGGGTTCCATTTGTTTGTTTGTTTTTGTTTTTGTCCTTTGGTTGCAGGTAACAGCTGCTTTATACTAAAAAGTAAGTAAATGAATAAGAACTACATTAGAAAAATAGTGCAATTTTTTTTTTTTTTTTTCAGAATCCAAGGAAGAGTTGAAAAACCGTGGCTTAGAAAGGGTGGCAATGAGCCATCCCTGAGTAGTCTGACATCGAAGGAGTGAAAGGTTCTTCCTTCAGGATCTCTACTAAAATGAGCCATGGGTCCTAAATCGAGCTCCTGTTTCTCTGTTCAAATTCCAAATTCCTGGAAACAGAATATCATTAGCCCAGCTGTGGCCTGGGAGACAGGGACAGAGAGTCTGACCCTGGTTCCTTGGGTCCATCACTTTCCTAGAAAAGGAATAGTTCTGTAGAGGCAGGCACACCTCAATAAAAGGGGCAATTATAGTACTTTAAATTTTATACATATTTTTATTTCCCATAGATTTTTCACTTTGCTTAGGAGTTGAATTATTGAAAAGTCTTTCTGAATTTTTTATAAATGGAAAGAATTTTAAACACTACTCAAAGAAATTCTCTAGTGAGTGCTTTATAATATAAATACTCCCGTTTTAAAAATGTAGATTTTCCTATTATTTCAGTAGGGTGAGACCAACAGATCAGGAGATGACTGTCATTGAAAAGATAGTTTGTTACTCACAACTCCCCAGAGGAGGAGGTAAGCCACACCACGCAGGACTACCTAGGGAAGTGGAAGAAGCAAGGTTGGTCATGAGGCAGAGAGAGCAAGGGAAAATGTGGGCAAGAACCTTTATTGTGGTTTCTATGGGAAGGAATGGGTGAGGCGGGGTGAGCAGGTTTGGCTAGTTTGCATCATTTCAGTGGCCTGGGGCACAGGGGAGGTCTCTAGTTGTGTGGTACCTGGCCCTGGAATGACAGGGCAGGTGGACAGTGGTCCAGAGCGTGAGAGCATGGTAAAAGAGATGGTAGGGATCTGAGCTCTGGATTGGTTTGCATATGGGAAGTGCATTCCTAGCCAAGTCCTTTGCTGTCCCTAGGAATCTGCTAGCCCTGGGAGGGGCAGTCTCTCCAGACTCAGCAAGTCTCTCCAGGGTCAGTCAAAGCATCAGAAAAACAGAAAATAACAAGGCATAATAAATAGAATTCCCCACTTTCAATCAGTTTTGTAAGTTTCCACGTGAATCCAGTTTAAGTTCCTAGAATGACCTGTAAGGCCTTACCCATGATCTAGCCCTCTGCTGTGAACTTGACATTCTCTCCCACCCTCTCACCCTCCCCTCTGTCATGCTGGCTTCCTTGTAGTTCCTGGAACACAGCAGGCATGTGTCCCACTGTAGGGGCCAGTGGAACTGTTTCCTCTGCTTGGAATGCTTTCCTTCAGATGTCAACTTGGCTTACTTTTTGGTTTCTTTCAGGCATTTGCTCCTATGTCACTTTCTCAGTGAAACCTACCCTAACCACCCTACTTAGCGCTGCTACCAGCAGCCACTCCTGATCCTCCTCACCCCGCCTCATGCTTTTTACATAGCACTTACCACTTGCAACATTCCGTATCACTTGCTTATTATTATATCGATTGTTTACTGTTTGTCCTTCCACCACTGCTATGCTTGGATCTCTGTTTTGTTCATCAGAGTATTCTAAGCAATTATAAAGTGTCTCGCACATAATGGGCACCCAGGAAGTATTTGTTAAATAATGACATTATTTTTCCAAAAGTGGAACACTCCCATATTTTAAGGACACGTAAGACATACGAGATGGATATCTGTAGCAGAGTCCAACATGGAAATCCAGCCGTGTTCTTATTGTACTGGTCAAATGCTGAAGCATCATGGTATAAAGGAAATACAAAGTGTTGACATTTTTGTTTAGCAAGCCATAATTCAGCCAGACAGATGGGAGACAAGATGCTCTGGCACCTTTTCTGACTTTTAGGGTCTGCACATTGAGTTTCTCATGTTAATACCACAGCTACACCAAGGAAATGGCTATTGACTTTGTGCACAAACCAGGTTATTCTACCTGATTTTTTTTCCTTCTAACTCCCTGGTCAGCAGTTATGTGTGAAGGCTTTCTTTGCACTATCAAAATCCACAAATCTCTGTCCTTCACTTCTCTTGGGAGAGCCATCTCCTATGTCTTCGTAGAAAGCTCTGCGGCTGAAGATTTTTAGGAACACCCTGGGTGGAGGAGTGACTGAGCCTGGCTCAGAGAGAGCCCTTAGGTGTGGCTACCTCACGTATGACTGGCTTGTGATTTCAAGCCACGTGCTAAGAAGGAAATGTCAGAATCATACTGAAAAGTATTTTTTCTGGAAACATGGCTTTGAGAAAACAGGGAATGATGCAAACAGTGTAAAATAAAGGATATTTATGATACCTTTAGATATTTAATGATAAGGAATTATCTGAGAGGTTTAGTGAAGTGGTGTATTTTAAGAGTCTTTGTTGTTAACAGATGCAGATGGATGAAATGATAGGATATGTGGGATTTGCAGAGTAGTACAGGAGTTGGGAAAGTGGATAGGAATAGAAAGGAAACTAGATTGGCCAGGAGTTGGTTTTTGCTGAAGCTAGATGTTGGGTACTTAAGGTTCATTCTGTTTTTGTTTATATTTTTATATGTTGCAAAATTTTGATCGACAAAACATTTTTAAGGTATAGTGGTAATAGTTGGACAGTTTGTCTTGTTTCTGATTTTTAATGAAACAGATTTGGTATGTCATCATGAGGAAGGATATTGGCCATTGGCTTACAGGCTCATTATGTTGAGAAACTACCCTTCTGTTCCTAATTGTTAAGGCCAGGAGTGGGTGCTGAAGAATATGAAATGCTTTATCAATATCTTCATGTTATCACATGTTTTTCTTATTGGACCTATCGCTGTGATGTCGTCTTATTCCTATTAATAATAAAGCCCTTTTGCATTTTGCAGAAACCCATATAAGCAGTTATCCTTTCACTGATCAAATCTTTACTGAGCAGCTAGAAAGTGCCAGCCAAATGCTGGGCACAGGGTTACAGCAGGGAAGGGGACAGGCAGGTCCTTGCTGTCCTGAAACTCAGTTATAATAGGGAAGATAGATCATAATCAAGTGAATGAATGAACAACTTCAGGTGGTGGTAAGGCCATCTCTGGCTTTCTGCCTGCTGGAGAATCCAAGTCCCACATCCCAGGGGGTGATGAAGGCAACATGGTATAAATTACCGCTACCTTCTTTCCAGGGGTAGGGCTGTGCTTTTCAGGGAGGCAAAAAGATTCATGTTTTCCTCAGTATGGTTCCACGAGCTTCATATTTTATGATCATGCATTCCAGATTCCAGCAAGGGTTGGATGTTAGAACTAGTTTTTGAGGTCGTTTTGAGTTCCCACCCTTTCCTGTATCTTTATATGAACTTAAGTGCTAAGTTCAGAGAGGTGGCCTCCAGGTGCCACGAGGCAAATGTCGCCTGCCCTGGAACCAAAGAGATGTATACGTGAGCCATACATATACATCTAGCCTGTGTTCCTTATCCTGTTAATGATTTCACTGCTTAATCTATTTAAAAATAAAGGCAATTGGGAAATTAAAAATAAACAGCAACCACGCCTAGTCTGTGTTCATTCAACTCTCACAACTAGCTTACGAGGCACTACTCTTGTCACACCTGGTAGAGGAGAGACCATAGGCCAAAGAGAGGAAATGCCTCATTCAAAGGTACACTGGAACCAGTCGGTGGAGCTGGGATTTGAAGCCGGGTAGCTTCCCTCTGGAGGCTACGTTTGTAACCAGCATACCATAAGCCTGTTTTTAACAGTCTCTACTGTGATGATTTCTGTCAAGATGCTTTTTTTCTGTGTGTTCCAGGTTTTGCTGATCTTTGCAAAGGAAGATAGTCAGAGTGATGGATTCTGGTGGGCCTGTGACAGAGCCGGTTATAGATGCAATATTGCCCGGACTCCAGAGTCAGCCCTTGAATGCTTTCTAGATAAACATCATGAAATTATTGTAATTGATCACAGACAAACGCGAAACTTTGATGCAGAAGCAGTGTGCAGGTACCTTCCTTAATTTAATGTTTAGTCAATGTCCACTTAACAGCTTCAAATGAAATTCCTTTATAGGTGTCTCCAGTTCCATCCCAAATCTTTGTAAAATATGTGTTGATGTTTTTAAGCAGTATATACAGATTTCTGTGATCAAAGCTATGGATTTATCTCACCTTTTCTGTTTTCCCACATTTGAGTTCTGATGAATTTAGAGGTATGAGCTGGGCACCACTGAAAACTTCAGGGTGTTTTTACCCCCTGAGTATTGCTCATATTTCACCAAAAAAAAAAAAGCATTAAAATTCACACAGTTCTTATTATACAGATATGGAGATATGGTTTGGATGTAAACCAGATATTTTAATCGTAATTATTCTGCCCCAAAATGAGCATCAGAATGTGTGAAATATACATTTTTCCCTGCCTGACACAGACGGGTGGATTCGACAGCAGTCATGGAGAAAAGGCAGCCACTTTGCAGGAGCAGAAAATCTCCCAGGGATCCAAAGCCCCTACGTGTTTACAGAAATGCTGGCACTCTGGGGAGGAAACGCATGCCTGTTCATAAATAAATGCAGTCCTCAGAGTTAGCTCTGCATGAACTGATCCATTTAGCAGAAGTGGAATGCTTTGAAGCTAGACAGGAAGAGGTCACTAATTAAATACTAGGCCAGGGCAGACTCCAATTACATATGGAGCTGGAATTTTCTTGAAAGTAGTAAATGAAATGCGAGGTAGGAAAATGGCTTCTTAGAACCTATGGTCCCCTGACAAGAAATGAGTGGATTAAGGGAAGTTTCTCATCACAGGCAGCACCTTGCTGCTCTCTGACAGTTTTCAAGTTGCCAAAGAAGAATTTTTCTTAAGGAACCTATTTTAAAATGTCCCTACTGGCCTGAAGTCATTTTATTTTCCTGCATAGAAATATTTGCCTATTTAATGATTACTTGTGTTAATAAATAAAACGTATCATACAACATTTGGATCATATTTTTAGTAGAAATATCTTTTTACATGATTTTCAGGGTAGAATTGGGTCCTTTTTAATTGAGTATATCTACTTTTACTTGGTGTTGACTGACTTTTCTCACATTATTTTGTGGCAGAAATAGCTATGGTCCTGTGTGCGTACAAAGAATGATGTAAGACAAGCTTCAGGCGCAAAAAGAAACTAACAGAAAGAATTGTTTTCATTCAGGGAAAGGCCCATTTTAGCAGATGAGCTTTACAATCTTCCTTGAATATAAAGAAATGGACTTTTGTTTCCTAATAAGTGTACTTCTGTCTTAGCTGCACAGAAAAACAATGGGGGATCGGTGCAGTTCAGAAGCCAGGTTATGTATCTGCTAGTGTGTTTACCGACCGGTATTAGTCCTGCTGAGGATGGCCCAAATCCTGTGCGTGACGGCCAGCACGTTTCCTAAGATGTCTGAGTGGAGGACGTGCTCTCAGCAAATGTGTATTCTTTCTTGTCAAGATCCCTTGAGCTAGACTGGACCTTAGCTTAACGTGCTGCCTTGGACCCCTGCCCAGCTAGACTGGACCTTAGCTTAACGTGCTGCCTTGGACCTATTCCCAGGCTCTGCCTTAGTCCTCTCCACCAGGAAGAGGTCCAGGTCCCTCTGACCACAACAGCTCCTTTGGAGGAATGAGAGAGAAGAGGAAGCAGTAGGAAACAACCCCCCAAATGGAAACCAATCTCCAAAGAATCTAAGCAAGAGTGTGCTCCAGCCCAGTTATGTTCTGACAGTGTGTGAGCCTCTTGCCTAAGTCCCCACCCTCCCTGTCCCCACCCTCCCCAACCTTCCACCCCCCACCCCCGTTTGAATGTAGCCCTGAAGTGTACTCTTGACACCTCATTGGGTAAGAAGAAGCCAAACTAAGGTGAGAAGTGCTTAGTGTTTCCTTAGAGATTAGAAACACTGCATCTTTTCATTAGGTGCTAACTGGTAATTCTGGAAATGCATTCAGTAGGCCACTATATGGAAACTGCATGTAGCTTCCCCTTACCAGGACCTTTTCTGTGGGCTGGCTGAAGGGGAAGTAGTCTGTGCTTGCAATGGAGAACTATTGACTTACTTCTCCTGCCCCATAGTGAGTGAAGGAAGGCATTGTCTCCAAAGGTATTTGTCATCCAAATACCATTTATCCATAAGGGGAACCTTCACTTCCCAGGGAGACAGCAGCTGGTCATTTTCTTGAGCCTTCCACCCACATAGTGTGAGGTCTCAGGGCATAGGAAATGAGGAAGGTGCATTTTTTGAGAAAGGTCAGGAAATTCTGGAGTTGAAGAGATTGGAGCGATGTGAGCTGCCTGTCCTTGTGGGAGCAGTCATGCAAACACGTTAAAATGGAGAAGACCTAAAATCCCAGTAGCTAGAAAGAAAAATAAATACATGTTGTTTCACAAATTACTCAGGAGCAGCCTTGAGCCTTCTGCTCTTGGAGATGATGGTTCTCTTCTGAAGGATCTCAAAATAAGCAGAGGCCAGAGCAAGGCACCTGTTTGTACTAAGATTCAAGTGTGTGTCCCATTATGAAAAGTTCATCCATTTCACAACCCCTGACCAGAATAATCCAGAGTCTCAGATGCGGCATTCATAGCACGTTTTCTAAGAAAACTTACCAACTTCAAAATTCTACATTCTTACATGTTTTCATCCTGTTAAATTCCTAGGGAATAAACTATATACAGGTGGTCATAGTACAACAAGTATCCTTGCAGTGACAGTTGCTATATTGTAATATTTCTCAGCCCTAGTGGATGACGCAGTTGTTTAAAGTGTTTCAGGACAAACAGCAGTACAACTGAAACACTGCGGTGGCTCTGTGTACCATTTTTAATACGCTTCAACCTGCATTGGTATATCCAGCTGCCAGCGAGCATTTTCATTTTTATTATAAGGTCAACTTTCGGAACAGTCTACTATTTTAAAAGAAAAAGGATCCAACTCAATTACCTCCCAAGTACAAACTGATAAGTAGAGAATTGTAGGAGTGCCAATTATTTTGCAGAGTGGAATTTCAATCAGAAAGTGGGATTTGCCGGTTTTTGAAGTGGAAAATTGGC
This sequence comes from Rhinolophus sinicus, assembly GCF_057876585.1. NCBI lineage: Eukaryota > Metazoa > Chordata > Mammalia > Chiroptera > Rhinolophidae > Rhinolophus > Rhinolophus sinicus. The sequence goes on from NC_142503.1 coordinate 49,537,755, forward strand.
AGACCTGACCTCCTGGATAATTGCCTAGGAATTTACAAAAAAAAAAAAAAAAAAAAAAAAAAAATCTTTTTTTTTTAAAAATAACACGTAGAGCTTGTCCTCACTCACAAGGGCATCTTTCTTTGTTGTCTTCCATGTGTTTTCAGACTTTTTCTTTAGAGGAAGATTTGAATTTGTGCCCTTTTCAGTGTGAAGAAGTTCCACATTGGTTTAATGTACCAAAGCCCTGGTCATCTGGTTTGACGTGGGGCCTTCTTGTTGCAGGTCGATCCGGGCCACCAATCCCTCCGAGCACACGGTGATCCTTGCGGTGGTTTCACAAGCGTAAGCTCCCCTATCATAGCCCGTTGGAAATGGTCCTGTCCCTTCTGAAACATTTCTCTGATGTAATCCCGTCTTGGAGATGGCAGAACAATAGGCATGACCTTGGCCCTGCAGTACCAACCTTAGATCTTGCTGTGGGGGTTTTGTTTTGCGAGTTTCTGGAAATACTTAGGTTTTTCTCTCTATCATGTCTATTGGCTGTTACCACATATTCGTACACCTCCGGAAAAGAAAATGGTTCCTCTTTGTATGCTAGAAATGAATAGAAAGTCTGGGAAGGAGAAGGTCTGGAGGGAACATTGTTCCAGCTTATCTTTTTTGTTGGAAGAAAAGAGATGGGAGAATGCTTGGTTTTCACTTACAAACAAATGGTACCATGAGAACAAAGGGCTGCAAAATCCACTGCAAGATAAGGGTTGTGTGGTTTATGTGCTGGGACAGTTACATGGCGAGAAGCAGGGCTGAGATGTATGTCAGTGTTGGAAGGCAGAAAAGAGGGATTGGGCTATAGGTACGAGACTGTGGGATGAGAAATTGCTCTGCCAGGTTTATTGTCTAAAATGGCCAGCAGTTAGAATGAAAGATCTAGAAGGAAAAATTTTTTTGTACAAACGACAATGGTTGGAATCTTTGCAAGTACCAAAATGTGTTGTGATTACTTAATAGCTGTCATTAGCTTTGGGGAGAATAAGATCTTAATCGGGGCCTAGGATCTACTGGACTTGGCACCAATGTGGCAAATGGCACAGATTCTGCAAGGTAGGAGCTGGCAGGCCAGCGATTCAGACTTTTGGTCTTTCCCCAAGCAATCCCAGCCCAGGGAGATTTGAAATACTCCATTCCAAAGCCATATTGGTACAGTGGGAAATCCTGGCTTCAAAGTCTTGGCCTCACCAAAGACTTCTCCTTACCTGATACTCCTTGAGTCTCTTGCTAGGAGCTAGGTCTCTTCACTCTGATACCTGCCACGGGCTGTGGGGCAAGGAAAGTGAAGAAACTGTCCCTATTGGTTCCTTACCACCCCGCCATCCTGGTGGGAGATGGGATCTCAAAGGGAATGAGTAAGTGGAACTGTGGTATGCAGTCAGCCTTCTTCAGCCGTCGGGCTTATATTTTGTCTTCTGGGGACTCAGATCTTCGAGTCTTGGACATGAATTCCAGATGTGCACCAGGCCCCCAGCATTCTCCCCAAGCTTGGCTTACTCCATGGGCCCAAGAACAAAGCACTCTTTGTTTTTCCTACTCACATAGCAAAAATGTCTACTTGTCCTTGACAAGTTATAGTTTGCTATGGCTTGTTTATTATTATTTTTCACCTTTCCCCCTGTTTTAATAAAATATTTTGTGTATCAAGGAGTAATAATGAAAATGAGTGTTGAGTTTGCGCTGCTCCTCTTATGAAATAGAACATGGTTAATACCTCTGGAACCCTTTTTGTGCCAGTCCTGATTTAATAGTCAACGAAGGTAGGGCCTTGAGTTCCTGAGGAGAAAGGGAGTTAGGGAAGACAGCTTCTCCCTGGGGGGACGGGGGCGGGGGGGGCGAGGCAGAAATCAGCTACAGGTAATGCCACAAGTCAGCACTGGGACTTCTCTTACTGTTCTTCGTCTGCCCCTCCACCCAATCCCCTCTATTCCATCTTTCTACCCTGTGTTCCAAGGTGTACACTCCATGTTACTTGCTGGCTGTCTCAGGGAAAGCTTTTCTCTCTCATAATGGAAACAGCCCAGCATGTCTTCATGGCAAGCTGACCCACACTCCCACCTTCTACTCAAACTGAAGTTGTAAGACCCAACTGTAGACTCAGTATAGGAAACCTTCCCGTGAAATAAGTGACAACATTCAAGTTTTGTTTTCTTCTTTTCTCACTTGGCATTCCTGATAACACTTCTTTCCCATTTGGCCAGGGGGTGCAGCAGCCTATAATGCCTGTTATAATATCTTCCTCACATTGAGAGTTGGACCCAGCTAGGTCTTGGGGTGGGAGTTGTGCTTTAGAAGGTTTGGAGATGGCAAACAGGACAACTGTTTCTGGGATGAGCATTGTACTTACCTTGTCCCTTTATGGGACTGCTCCCATACACTTGCTCCAACTCCCAAGGGCAGCCCAGAGTTGGAGAGCGCCCTCAAAGGTACCTATGAGAATGGTTTCAGACACACTGCTAGAGTTTTCGCCTTACTGTTTTGTTATTTTTGCATCTGGAAGGCAGATGAGGGAGTCTGGGTCCTTGAAGGCAGGTGTACCTCGTGACCACGTGCTGGTCAGGAAGCCAGTCTTGGAACCAACGCCATGCTTGCCTCATTGCTCTCTCTCCGTGTTTCAGTGTGAGGAATCCTGATTGTGTCTGTTGAGTGACCACATTTTCTGCTTTGCTGCAGATCGGGCGACCATGAAGAGGCCTCAGTCCTCCCTCTTCTGCATGCAGGCTTCAACAGGGTATGTAGAAGATGAGCCAGCACCTCCCTGGGGTGCAGGCATCTTACCCTTAGCTCTCCCACCACAGTGAAGGCAAACAGCCATGGATAACTGCTAAGGGAATTCCGCTCTGGGACTGGGAGGGAAGGAAAGGACAGGAAGTATCTATTCTTATGGGACGGTAATGAGCAACTGCTAGTCAAACCTCTTTCCTTTTTCTCTCAGATCTCCATAGATCTTAGCTACAGGTATGGAATGACATAAAAACACATCTTGTTATATCAGGTCAAAATTCTGTAGTCCCAAAGTTATCTCACTTGAATCAGTTGTCTCGTCAGATTTCTATGTGTAATGATTATGCAGAGGTAAGCACCGCGTCGGCACCAGGGCTACGTGGTCACTGGGGCCTGGCCAGAGCGTACACCCCAGGGACAGGCCCACGATGGCTACGGCATCCTGTGAATGTCAGCAAAGAAAAATTATTTGAGTGACCACATGAATTAACACTGATACTCAGCTTTGAAGATGAAAATTGATTACCCCAAGGAGACTCAACAGCAAACTAAATTACTAGGCTTACCTGGTATCTCCGGGTTTTTTTGACACGCGTCACATGAATCTCAAATGGATGACAGGATGCATCCTTTTCCCTCAAAAACTGGATATTGCCTGTGCCTTGTGAAATATGAAAATTCCTTTGGGTGTTTTAAGTAATGGTGTATTGCTCCCCCAGATTGAAAAAAAATAAATAAATCTCTGTTGTAGACCATAGAGAAGCAGAAATTCCCCGTGAGCAAGGCTCTATGTAATATTTAAGAAGCATAAGGGTTCACACGTGTCATAGAAATGAATGTTTCTCGTTAGCAGTATCACTCACATAACTTTCCTCCTGTCCATCATCGCATCTCTCAAAGGCTGGCATTTGGTGCTGAAAGCTGTTCTTATATGCTGAATGTTGATGAGAATGTATGAGACAACGCTTCTTAGCTCTGGAATGGAGAGTTACAAGAAGAGAAGTAAAAGGAGACTTGTACCTGGCACTTCTTTACTTACAATGACCATTTCCTGAGAAGTAACCTGAAATGATTCACAGGTTTCATAGGTCTTCTGTTTCACGTTGACCACCCCACTGCACCCAGCCCATTACTATCCTGAGGCAGGACCTCTCAGAGTACGAGGACGTACGGTTCCTTGGAGCCTCATTTCTGAGAACAGCAATGACACACTGTAGGTGACATTGACGAGGACCCACAGAGGTGCTGTCGAGTGTCCCTTTCGGAATTCAGCTTAGGGTTCAGGGCTCCTCCCTCCAAGTGGTATAGAGTTTTTGTTTGGAGTGACCGCCACTTGTCTGGAGGCTGAGACTGCACATCTGCTCACAGAAAAGCTTAGAGGAAGCAACGAGCCCTCTTTGGGTGCAAAGGCAATTAAGTAAATTTAGGAGGTTAAATTCCATTGTACCCTTTTTATTAGGTTGGTGCAAAAGTAATTGCGGTTGAAAAGGTTAACAATAATTGTAAAAGCCTCAATTACTTTTGCACCCACATAATATGTGTTTTGTAACCTGTCCATGTTGCTCAGAAGGTTTCATTTCCCTCTGTGTGGATTGGTGCTACTTTCTGCAGTCAGCCACGGTGCATAAAACCCTTGATGGGAGCACGCAAAGCGTGACCTGTCAGGGGCACCTGGTATTCTTTCGCACTGGCTCTGATCAAGGCCTTTTGGCAGCCAGGTCAGGGTGCCACAAATAGTTTGGGCTCCTTCTGAAGGAAGCACACAACACCTACAAAGACGTTCCCTCCTGAGTTACTGTGACACAAAATCAGTTGAGTCTGCTCTCCAGGTGGCTGGTGTCCTTATTTGGGCAAAATCTTGTCTTTGGCAACTCTCTACCAAGCACCCTTCCAAATATGACAGCGATTCTGCCTTCCGTGAGGTTGGTTCCCATCTCTGAGTTGTTTTGATTGTATTAAATCATCTGCTGAAACTCAGCCCTGTGTTGCTAGCTAATTGGCCAGTGCTTCAGTCTGTGGGTCCCTGAGTAGGGATCCAGGAACAAATTGTACCATCAAATATTCCACAGCAACTCCACTTGCAGCCTCTGTAACTGTGTGTAAGTGGCCAACTGCGTGAGGCTCAGTCCATTCTGAACGTTTTAGAAACCAGTATCTTAGCAAAGGGCGATGGCAGCTGTTTTTATATCCACCTTTGGGTCGCTCTTTCTATCTGAAATGGTGCTTATTCAGTTGAACAGGTATCCATGGAATACTTACTATGTGTGGCACAGTTCCTCCCTGAACAGGCCTCCCTGGGGAGGTGGAAGTAGCGGCCTGAGATTTATTATTTGTGCAGCTCTCTGCTAGATGATTTACTTAATCCTCACCTACCAAGGAGAGATTGGAAACAGAGGCAACCAGCTCAGAAGGACTAAATGGCTTGCCAGAGTTCGTACTCATAACAAAGTCAAAATGGAAATGCTTGGGATTTAACTCCAAACTCCATGCCGCATCCACTAAACTAGCAGTCTTTCTCAAGCGGTTCCACAGAACACTAGTGTTCCAAAATCTCCTAAGAGGTGTTCCGTGACAAAAGGCTTCTGTGGTCAAACAAGTTTGGGAAATCTGTGAAGACTGTGGTTTCCCTCTCCCGCCCCTGAAAATCCACAGTGCTCATCAGCAATATTGCAAACGAGCATACTGAGCCCTGAGAAGTCCTGTACTAAAGAAACCTGCCTAAATTTCTGGAAGTTTATGCCCAGGTATCTGCATTCTTAACCAAATGCCAGGTGATACTCAGCACATTGAAATTTGAAAACCACTGCTTTTGATTCATTCAGATTATTTCAAAGATATGGGTTAATCCCCCCAAAATAAGGAAATGCACTCTTCCATTACCTCTAGTCTGCAAAACACTACGTGCCAGTTATGTGCAAACAATTTCTGTGTTTCCCCGAAAATAAGACCTAACTGGAAAATAAGCCCTAGCATGATTTTTCAGGAGGACATCCCCTGAACATAAGCCCTAATGCATCTTTTGGAGCAAAAATTAATATAAGACCCGGTCTTATTTTCGGGTAAACATGGTGTATGCACCAGCATTTAGAAACCATCACCTACAAGCTGTTTTTCACTACAATGGAAGTTCTTAGGAGACCTAAAGAAAAATAAAATATAAAAAAATTATTACTTGGATGTGAAAATATAGCATAAATACACACAGACATAATAAAAGCCTAAGGGAAATAAACCAAAATTAACATCTCCAGCTTATAACATTATCTCTAGCTTACTGCATTATCAGGGATTTAAAGGTTTTTTTCTTTGTGTTTTTCTGTATTGTATACACTTTAAAATTAATGTGTATTACTTTTATAATTAGTATAGACAATAGAAGTTTACTTTTTGTCTTAAAAAATAAGAAAAACACCTGTCTAAATCTGTTTATCCCAACATTTTCAAAACTTATTTTATCACAGATGTGTTTTTTTGTATCTTAAGAAGCATCAGCTAACAATGCTCAGAGCTGTTATAGGCTGATTATAATCTTCACCGGTCCAGAAACTCAACCTGAACCTGAACCTAACCATGTCGAGCTTTGCTTTGGAAAACAAAACAAAACAAAACAAAACAAAAACAGGAAAGTATTTCCCTTCTGTGGGTGTTCATGCCTTCCCCCTCTTTCTTGAGCCCTACCCAGCTTCCACCTGGAATAGTGGGGACCAATTGCACAGGGAAAGTCAGGGGGCTTCAAAGGTATTCCCCAAAGAGAAGCCATCCTCACTAGAGACGGGGAAGTGTATATGTGTGAGTGTCAGAGAGACAGACAGACATACACACAGTAGGTACTCAGAAGATGAGGAAGGAAGCAAAGGACCTCTTCCCTGGAAAGAGGTCATTCGAAGCATGGCACACACCAAATATGTCCAGTGTTGGGTTTTAGGAGACTTTTAAGCACAGGTGTTTCAGTAATTAACAACATTGTGTGTTTATTTTCCTGTCAGCACGCATAATTAAGTTGTTCCCATCTTTGTTAGAAAGGGAGTTAAGCATACAAGATTACCTGCTCTGTTGTTTCTCATATGTTGAAACAAGCATTGCAAACACCTTGACAGACTGCTTTTACTTCGTCTCATTTTACCTATTAGTTCTCTTATGTAACAGTTACCTGGGTAGGAAAAATTGTTAAGCTTTCTTTATTTGACTCTTTAAGAAGTAATTGTATATGTCTTATGTGTTATCTTTGCTTTCTTTTCAGAGATTTATGGAGAATAACAGCATAATTGCTTGCTATAATGAACTGATTCAAATAGAACATGGGGAAGTTCGCTCACAGTTCAAATTACGGTATGTAGCCAAATAAGAGGGGGCACGAGGTTAACAATTCTGTAGAAAAGCTTGTCTGTCATCAGGTTGCTATTCACAGGTTCCTGGCTGAGTCACAGGGATCTTGAAGCCGTTAAACAAATAATGGTAGCGGGTACACGGCAGATTCCTTTGATATAATGAAATAAATTAGAAGCATTTCTCCTTTTGACAATATTTTCCACTATTTACAGCAGTTTTAAAATTATACCCAAGCAAAAGTGCTGTTTAATTTTTGTGCAATTAGATAGAGATTAAGAATAGCCTTTGAGAATTACTTTCTACTTACTACTTTCAACATTTATACATTCCTCCATGGGTTGTTATGGATAGGGACAAACCAGTGGGCATATTTATTATGCTAACCATAATAATTGCTATATAACCAAGATAGCAATTTCATTATGGCCTGAGTGCATGACATTTTTTCAAGAAACTGATTTTAAGTCTAAACAGGTATCTAGTGCTCTAAGAGCAGGTCTCTCCCTGATGCTCACTTCTGGAATAGGATTGTCTGAGGGTATGGTCAGAACTATGGGGTGATGGGACTTTCTACTTCTGGGACATCTTGGAATATCAGGATCCTAGCTCATGCCTGGTTTTGCTCATGCTCCATGCCAGCACTTTCTCAGGACCCTGATTTTTTCAACCCGTCCCCTTGAACAGAGAGAGATCAGAGGACAGAGAAGGCTCTACCCAACGTATGGCCCCTGGGAGGCCTTTCCCAGTAGCTCCAGGCAGTAGGATGCCAGACGGTGCCAGCCTGGCTTCTCTCTCTGGCCAATTGCAAGGTCAGGATGGTTTCAGGCTTAGCAAAAATTAAATAAGATAGCATCTCACTGAAATGATTAAACTTCTTATCTTGATTACTTAATTTGCATTCAAAGGGGACCAAACCCTTTTTAAACTTAATTTTTCTCTGCTATCCTCTGTCCCATGGAAGCAAAATGGGTTGGCATAAACCCACAGAAGCAGGTTCTTCTGGGGTTCCCCTGGTCAGGGAAGGTTTTTTTGTTTGTTCATTTGTTTTTGTGGATAGAGCGCTTTAAGAAATAAAGTGTGGGAATAAACACTTTCTTATGTGGGAAAGTATCTAAAAAGAATCTCAAACAGTGGAAATTCAGGTATTTTAACAGTCTTTGGTGAGTAATATTACCAAAGATTTTTGAATAAGTTAAATCCCTTAGTTTCTTTGTATCCACATATTTATTAGCCTCAGAGAACTTAATAGAATTTTTCAAGAAAACCATATTGCCTTTACTTCAGAAATTTATGATTTTTAATATTGTACATTAATTGTTTTCATTCTTGGGAATCTCGGCTGTTTTAATTGAAGGTAAAAAGACTGTACAGTTTTTTTAGATGTTTTCACAATGAATAGAATTTTAAAAAGAGGGATTTCATTTTGGTGTACATCTTTTGCTGTGTATTATCTACAACAAAAATGAACAGATACTTATTGCTTTGATAGGTAATTCCCTCATTTTATTTTAAATAATTGTCTGAGTTTTCTTAGGAAACAGTAAATGTGATAGCACATGTAAGATGTCAAAGGTGCCTGGTCCACAGTGAGCAGGCGAAGGCAGGTCTGGCGATTGGATAGAAACATCCCTCACAAGCATCGTAGGCTTAAAGAAAGGGCTTCAGGTTATTGTTAGGCTGGTGAACTCTGCTTAGAGCCGGGGCACTGAAAACTTTTCAGGGTCTCATCAGATTCAGAACTTGGCAAGTTTCACAGTACCTAACACTATGTAAGTTCCATAACGCCTCACCCCTCACTGACTGGAGCTAGCTGGGGGAGTTGGACCCATTATAGAGGTCATAGTGAGAAGGCTCAATTTCTTAACACAAATCATTATGAGGTTGGTGCATGACTCAGGCAGGCAGTGGCCCCAAGAAGGGAGGTTTGCACAGAATCCTGATTCCCCTTACCTTCCACACCAGCTTAAGCTTCGCTGGTAAAGAGCCTCTCTTCCCAGTCAACAGCAACCAGCATGACAGCAACTCCTGCAGGTGGGATGGGGGTTGCTGGGCAGGTTAGAGTTCTGTGTAGGACAAGGCCAGACGAGGGCTAAGTGATCGGTTTCTTCTGTTGCTTTTTAGCTGGTTCTGCCTCAACCTTCTCCAAGTTCCTTCCCTTTTATTGAAGGAGTAAGGTGTTTGTTCCTGATTTGACTCTCCCTGAGCATACAAGATCTGGGACCAGCGGGGTGGGGGAGTGGCAAATGGTGACCCCATATCGTGACTGTCCCCAGCTCCTTAGGGCCATCAAGGACCTCTAAAGCCTCTACCTGCACCCCAGCGGTAGGCAGGCAACTCTGTCGCTTGCTGTAGACTGGGAAAATGAAGCTCTTTATTACACAATGCCAGAACAATTTTAGTCTAATTACATAATACTTTCGCCTGCAATTCCGCCCCCAGCTGCAGCTAAATATGTGACATTACTAGTATTTTGCAAGGACAAGCTGTAGTGCAAGGATGATTGTTGAATGTTGAAGGTAGATACTTCTGTCCAGGTCTTCATGTATGGTAACCATATTAACCAAGAAAAAGAAAAGATCGGGTGATCAAACAAAAACTATCTAATTTTAAAATTCCATTATATAGAATAACTTTTAAAGATAGAAGTAAATCTTATTTCTGTGTGCGTTTGATGAATTACTTTGTTGAACAGAAGAATTCGTGAAATGGGGAAAGCCTAGGAAAATGTGGGTTAAATGATGACCATTTAACTCTTCTAATATTCTTATGCTTCTGTATTATGAAAAGAACTGTTATCCAAAATCAGATAAGATTTAGCTACTTAGTGGGGTTTAAACTGATCAGTTTATACTAATGCAATACCAGCTATTGTGTCGTCATTAGTCAGTCTGATATCTGTTATCCAGGACTTACACCCAAATCACCGTGTTTATTTTACTCCAAACCTTAAGAAGGCGGTAGTCCTCAATTTTAGAAAGAATCAGTTTCTGATGGGGAAGACTTTATATTCATTGGAACGCTAAATCTCTCAGAATTAAGAAGTGTTTACAGAGTGCTTATCCTGTGTGCACTGCATCACAGCCATTGTGTCACAGAAGGAGAAGCCCAATTGTGAAGGCTTAGAGTAAGGGGCCCCTACTGCATTATCGCCCAGGAATGGTGCTGACCAGCAGCAAGTCCAGGAGCCCCTCCTGCCTCCACTCCTCCCGCTTCCGCCTCCCAGCAGACTCCCACTGGAATGTGGATTTGTATTCAGAATCTTCTCTCTACAAGCCACCACCTTGCCCAGTTCTACCCTTGTTCCAGGCAGCCTCAGTGTGTGTGTGTGTGTATGTGTTGTTTGAGTAGATTCTGGAATACCTTTGGAAAGGACACAGGAGATCCTATAATCCAACCACCCCAGCCACAGATGACAGAGGAAAACACCGAGAGCCAGGGAGACTTGACACAATCACAGCTACCATGTTGGTCCCCACGCTGGAGTAGAATCCAGGTGTCCTGCTTTTCAGCTGATACACTCTGCACCCAATCAGATCACTGTGCCTTTGTAGACTTTATACCCAGACTCCTATAATACTTGCCTTGCCTTCTGGACCTTCCAGGGTCCTTAAGAAGGTGGGGGAAATGGTTACATCGCTTGCACTTCAGGGGTTTCCATACCAAAGTTACCTTTCCTTACGCTGCTTTTTCCAATTTTCCAACTTCTCAACCTGAAGGATACGTTTGAGGACCAGAGTTACAAGGTTCCCAAGAACAGAAAATTAATAAAGCTAGGGTTCTTCTGCATGAAGAGTATTAATAATTAATACAAGCAATTAAATTCCCAAACTCTAGAAACATGATTCAAGTTGATTACCTCATTTTGCTGCAGGTTTATTTAAATAGAACAATGAACCAAATTGGTTTAAAGCCTAGATCTAAACATTGCAGTCCATAATGTTAGTCACTGGGGGAAAATAATCTGCCGGTCCCACCAATATCCTTTCACTTCAACTGTTGATGAGAATTTGCTTTGTCCCATTGGGCATTATATTTATTGAAGATTTTATGCTTTGTGGATAATCATACAATGAACGTTTAATAGATAAATTTTGGAGATCGGAGCAATAATCTTGTATAAAGGCAGCCTCTTGAATTCACAAAAACAAGAATACTCTGAAGTATCTGTTTACATACTTAGTTGAGACACACAGGTACTTTAAGAAAATACTTGGGCAAAAGAGGAATTTATCATTTGATAAAATGTGTTAGAGCTTTAATTATCCAGCTCTCAAAGTTAAGGAATTAGCCCACAGAGAGTATGCTTTTGCACGTCTAACTTCTGGAGGACAGGGAACACTTTCCTGTGATGCCAGGATCTGCACCAGGTGCCTGGGAAATAATTCTGGCAAGACTAGCTCTCACTTGCCTCTTAATGAGAAGCAATGCAGCAACGGCTATAGTAACAATTTTAAAGTTTCCTTTTATTCTTTTTTATTTTTATTTTAAAGGATCACGTATACAAATGCAGAGATGCTAGTAGGATAATTTAAATTAGGTAGTTTGGAGCAATTTAAATAAGAAAACATCAGGAATCTCAGTTAAGTTAGGTTTATGTTCTCCTTTGCTCACTCACATCATAATTACTTATTTTACTTACCTTCCGACACTAGTCCCTTAATCTCTGAAACTGTAACACACTGTCCTTCATCCGGCTAAAATCTTTCACTTCCCCATGCAGGTTACCTTGCTATTATTGGTCTGATATTTCAAACATAATTATGAGAAAAGATAGGTCATTATTCACTTTTTACCAACAGCCTTTGAAAGCCTTAGAAACAAAGAAATGTTACTCTGGGATCTTACTAATAATAACAAATACCTTGTGTTGAATTCTTAAGCACTTTGAGAAGTGCCTCACATAAACTATCTCTTTTGATTCATATAACAACCTGTAAAATGTGTGTTATTTTCCTCATTTTGATAGATGAGGTAACTGAGGGCCAGCGAAGATAAAAAATTGCCCAAGGTCCCATAACTAGCAAAATATGGGACCAGATTTTACCCAGTTTGTTCTGCCCTATCCCTTGGAAATAGTTCAAAACAGGATGGCAAAGTTAGATGCCGTTATGAGTGGAAAAAACAAATTACCTTTTAAGAGTTTGTTTTGTAAGAAGAAACATCATTCCAGTAAATCAACATCTTTTTTGTAACGTGTAGGAAAGCCTTCACTGAGATTCTTTAAACAGCCAGTACAAATAACAAAGCTCTAAGAACTAGGTACATACCTCCTGTTAGATAGTAAATTACATACCGTATCTGGAGTTCTATAGATTTGGAAGACAGTTACAATTCTATCCAAGAGACTGAGAAACTGAAATGATTTCAAATATTCCAGATATACAGCGAAGGTCCCAAGAAAAGTGCCCACCTGCTCAGCTGTACAGTTATCTAGACGGGGGGGGGGGGGGGGGGGGGGGGGGGATTCCTGCCTGCCGTATTTGTCTTTCATCATGCCAGTGGGTGTGGTTAAAAGCAAAGTACTATAAAGACTTGTTTATCGGCGATCATGAGAGAAAGGGGGAAAAAGTTTCTGTGTATTGCAAAAGGCTAGAATACCTTAGATCCGATGGGCTTAAGTAGGTTTTCTTAATTGATAGGGACTTGACTTCTCCATGACCACAGTGTGCATGGAACAGGATGACATCACTGGCCTAGAACACAGGGGACCTAGAAGACTGTCCCGGCACCTTTGTTCCTTTGTGTCCGTATTAAGGTTTCATTCAGTACATGCGTATGTAGTTCTTATCATGATCCATGAAGATTTTGTTGGTTACAGTTCTTGTCTTTGTATCATATGTATGGAAATATATGCTGTTTATTCATTTAGTTGGAAAAGCTAGGTGTTTTTTTTCTTTTCTCAAAACAATATCAGAAGGTACATGGTTTTAATGACTGAGGAACTGTTTACTTTGATAAATTAACAGATGAAACACTTGTGGTTTTATAGCAGAACTAACATCAATCTTTTGCAACTTTCAGGGCCTGTAATTCAGTGTTTACAGCATTAGACCACTGTCATGAAGCCATAGAAATAACAAGCGATGACCATGTGATTCAGGTACAGAGACAATTTTTATTTTTAGATGTCAAAATAGAACCTTTCAAGTTTGAGCCACTCTTTTTCAAGTACTTTCCCCATAATTCTCAAATTTCAGCATGTTTTCTTTGGAGAAAGGAATATCAAAGCATGCAAAGAAAACTGATAATCTTATAAGCTAAAAATTAGCTATTCAATAAGAGTTTGCCGATAGCTGGCGTTCTAATTATAAAGCACTCTTATATATAATACTAAAGGCATCTTTCTAAGGAAATGTTCATAGTAGACAAAACTTTGTTGAAATAGTCTTCTTATTATAATTTTTGGAAAGAAAGGCATTGATACTTTAAAAAAATGCTCTGAAATGTAGACTTTGCACAGACGAGTACTGGCCCGCCTACAGTTGGTTTGCATAGTGACACCGAATGTGAGGGGTACTTGTATCATCAGTAGAGACCAGCAGTGCTCAACATAGTGGCCCATGACAGGCAGAGCCCCACCTTTGCTCTCCTGCAGCACCCCACACTGCACACACAGACACACCCTGCTCTCATACGGGACCCTTAACGTCAGTATCCCTCAGCCCTGTCATCTACACACTCACAAGGTTATCTCATTTCCATTCAGCAAGCCCATGAAAGAGACATAAGTGCCCTGTGGTACAGATGGGGAGGCTGAGGCCCATCAAGGTCAAGGAACTTACCCAAGGAAAGGCCCGCTAATCAGTATTGGAACCAAAATATGTAGCCATGGCTTTCCCACTCCAAAACCTTCCTACCTGTTTGTCCATATTTATAGAATTTGTTTTTCCTGGCTGCTCCTTGAAATGGATCTGAAATCTTCCTCATATTGCTACCGATTGCTGGCCCACCTGGACCGCAGAGAAACCAGATATGTTTCTGGTACAGACCAGGCACAAATCCCACATTTCCCCCACCAGTATCCAAACTTGAACCATCAATTCTCTTCATGGAACACGTTTGCTTTGCGCCTCCCTCTTGTACAGTGGGCAGCCGGGTGCTGGTCTCAGTAATGAGGAGAAGGGCCTCCCTTTTCTCTACTCGCCTTCCCCATGTGTAATCTAAGAGATGATGCCTTTCACAGGGAACAGAGTCCGTCATTCTACAATGAGGACCTGGTGGTTAGGAACCCTGTATCTCGGGGAGAGGGAAACGGGGAAGCTGTCACATACTATTAATCACCTCCCAGCCTGTTCCATGAACAGGAGCAAATGGGCTGAGGATGGTGGGTGCTGCACTGAAAGGGAAACTATACTGACTGCAGTTTTTCTCTGGGGGAACGCTTTCGGCCCCTTTAAAAACCTACCAGCTATCTGAATGTTATAAAACCAGAGCAAGGAGGAAAAAGTTGAATAGAGGATGTTATATGTAAAGGGGAAATTTAAATGACCTTTGCTAAAGATTTCAAAATGAGTCATCGTGGATGGGCTATTCCAACACGTTCCTCCGTGTCCCAGCAAGCATTCCTCCAGAGCACGCGGCGTCCCTGCACTGACCTGTAACTAGTTACTTCCTGTTCATAGTATGTCAACCCAGCCTTCGAAAGGATGATGGGCTACCACAAGGGTGAACTCCTGGGGAAAGAACTCGCTGAGCTGCCCAAAAGCGACAAGAACCGGGCAGACCTCCTGGACACCATCAACACGTGCATCAAGAAAGGCAAGGTGGGTAAGACACACAAAACAAATCTTCAAATCCCTGTCCAGTACATTCTCCTTTTATGTGAGTTTCTGGGTCAGGTCTTTCAGAATAGCTTCTTTAACACCATTATGTAATACTTAAATGACAAATCTTTTATGTTTGCAAAGTGAGTTAATTCTATTGTGAATTTTGGATATTAAATGAATCTGGTACTTACCATGACGTAGAACCTGGTGATTTTTTATATTTCCTCCTTGGCGTGCATATATCCCACCTGTTGTTGCTAGAATATCATTCCTGTTTCTGAGCAGAGTTCTACTTCATAGAGCTGTTATGTGTTGTTGTTGTTATTTCATATCAATATTTATACGGAGGCCCAGTTTTCAGTCTTCCTGTTTCTGTTCTCTTTACTCATCACAGTTCAGTAGAAATGGACTGCTCGTGTCTCCCTGACACATCAGCTTGTCAGTGGCCCCCCCCTTTGCTGCAGTAGGACTCTTCCCTGAGCCCCCCCCCCCGCCCCCGCCCCGCACTCCATAGGAGCATGACTCCTGTACCTGGAACTTCCTCTGCATTTTCTTTTAAGCATTCAGTGTGTTCTCACATATTCTTTCTTTCTTTCATCTTGCTTTGTCTGATGTGAAGTAGTTAGATAAGTATTATATTTATTTAATGGAGGGCCAGTTTGCAGGAATAAAATAAGTGTGGATTATATATGTTGGCCAAAGTTAATTTTAAAAATTGGGGCAATGAGACTTATAAGGAAACAGAAAGTTGTCAAGTACTCTAAAAAATAGCCAAAAGAATACTGCCACACATCTGGTGACCCCAGTCTGCATACCAGTTAGCCACCTGGTGTGGGTGAGGGCAGGAAAAGGCTGCAGAGAAAAGGCTCAGGTTCTGGTTTAAGCACCCCCTCTCAGCCACTGTGGAGGTGCCGCAGGCTCCCCCTTGAGGACACCAGGCTCTTCATTCAGCCAGTCCCCCAGGGTCCAGAGACAGCAGGAATCTTCACACTTCCCTTTGCAAATAAGTTAGAATCTCTAAGCCTCAGTTTACCCATCTGTAAATTAAGGATGATAATTTCAAGCTGTCAGGTTGTTATAAAGGTTTTGAGACCTCAGAAGAATTCCTTGACCTGGTGCCACGACACCCATAGGACTGAAAACAGGAACTCCACACACTGGTCGAGTGTCCTGAAAGCTCAAAGGGGTAGCCTGGGGATGGACATATTGGTCTTGTGGTCTTCGTGCATTGTGACCTTGAGCCCTATGTAGTGAGCGGGTGTAACAATCAAGTGGTGTTTTGTGGAATGTAACAAAAGCATGTGGGAACTTGATTGCTCAACTTGATAAGACGCACTGTAGGAGCAGACCTCAGCTGTCACAGAAGGATTTTAACAGCTCTCTTTGTCCATGTAGGAGTGGCAGGGGATTTACTATGCCAGACGGAAATCCGGGGACAGCATCCAACAGCATGTGAAGATCACCCCAGTGATTGGCCAAGGAGGGTAAGAGCAAATTCTTGAACTCTTAATTGAAGGGCCCATGTGAGCATTGGATGTGCATATTGAAATACCAGCGTAAGCATTAGACCCACAACTAAAGTAGCGTTGGGTTGTACTTTATAGTATATACCAAGGACACATCCATGTAGCCAGCAACAACCCCCACATGTTACTTTCCTTCCCACTCTCTTCTCCTGAGTGTGGGCTTTATGAAGCATCACCCCAACTGCCCACCTCCACCTGACTGTCTGTGGTTCCATTTTCCCCACTGCTCTCTGAAGGAGCTCAATTTCTAGGCCTTCCCCCTTCATCACAACAACAACAAAGCAACTGGGAGCCGACCTTTTCTCCTTGAGGTATCAGCTCTGGGCTGGCTCTCTCCAGGCCAGCTTGGCGCTTGCTCCACAAGGGGGTGAGCGCCCTGGACGTCATGGTTATGGAGAGAAAGGTGTTTCTGATCGAAAGCAGAGGTGATCTGATTCCATTTAATCTTGGATTACCAGAGAAGCCTAGTCATTCGTGGAGAGATAAGGCAAACATGTAATCCCTTTTCCTTCTCCCAGTTAAGTTTTGTGGGAAGGTTTATGAAGCCAAACAGTACATCACTGAGAGCCTTTGTAAACCACCCTGAAGGTCAACACCAGCTTCATAGTCGGCTTTATAAGGGATGCACGCTGTTGTGTGACGTTTGGGAAAAGGAAAATGTGGCAGTTATATGCCAATAGCCGGAAGAGGAGAGTCCTGCCTGTGCTTCTTGTGACTACCCAGGTTCCTTGCAAATTGTTGCGTGGTCAGAAAATGAGACATTCCATCAAGTCAGCAAAGTGTCTGTAGGTTGTTTCTCCTCCAATTTTACTTATTTTGGTTAGTTTTGAAATTGTTCCCCCTCAGTGCAGAGACCACCGTCTTGTATTTCCTGCCATTGTGCTTCAGTCTATGGGGGGGGGCGGGGGGGTACTGGCAGACCCTGACTGAGGGTTATGAGCCCAGAGAGATGCCTCCCAGACCCTTCCCCTGAATGCAGGGGCCTCAGCGTGGCCATTCCCGTCAGTGGTTAGTGCTCAGAGGCCACAGTGGCTGGCCTGCTGTTATCATCCTTAGACCATCTTCTCAGAAAATTTACGCTAAGATTCACTTTGTGTGTGTGACCAGAATTATTAGGTAACCAAGGCAGAGGAGACACGCTATTGCTGGGTAATGTCTCGGAATGAATTTTTCTGATCTTTCAGATTTTACAGATAAGAGAGAGGCGTTCTTTTGTCTAGACACAGTGTTATGCCCACCCCCACCCCCCACCCAGTTGCAGGCAGTGAGCTATCAGAAGAAATTCTTATTAAAAGTAGGGAAATTTTACCTCTTCCTGTTCGGTGAAGCTCATTACAGGATAAACAGAATTTTCTATGCTCTCCTCAGCATCCTCCAGAGAACACTGAACCAAAGAGAGAAAGACAGAGCCAAAGAGAGACAAAAAATAGGGAGGAGACTCATTACTATACAATCTAGCATAGGCCTCTGGAATTCCTGGTTTCACTCTCAGTAGAAAATCTACCTTGAGCTGAATTTTGTGCAGAGCTGAGGCACCTATAGTCTTTTCCTGGTCTCCTTTGTGGTAATGAGCAGGACCACACGCTGTTGTGGGATTCTGGCCATGACCTTAAAGTAAAAGGCTTTTTTTCTGCCATCTGAAAAATGCATTCGTTATGATGACCATACTGTAAAATAATACGGAATGTTAAATATAAAAATAGCAGCTATGAAATTTGGTCATTGTCCAGATGAGTCTTTTGCTTTTTATATAAGCTATAAAATTATAAGCATCAGCAGAATTAAAGCCAATTTTGTCTGGAGTAGTATTTCATCCTATCACTGAAAGATATTGAGGAGCCAAGCTTCAAGAGATGGTAAAAAATGAAATACCCATTAGCAAAGTGTTTCTGAGCTGGCTGTGATTAAAAGCGAAGCCCAGTTTCGGAAGGCACATGTGGGCTGCGTGTGAAAACGCATTTTCTGTAGATTGGGTTTTATCTGAATTTTAAAACTGCCCTAGAATAGACCCTGGAGTTTTGCTTGAAGAAGTTTCTGTTGATGTTTTCATTTGCTAATTTGTTGAATCATCTCACATCTGACTCACTAATACCTGATTATTTATGTTATTAGGAAAATTAGGCATTTTGTCTCCCTCAAGAAGCTGTGTTGTGCCACCGACAATAATAAGCAGGTATGGTATTCAGTTTGCTTCATTTGCTTTGTCTGCTTGACCGTGCGTTACCTTCTCACCACTGTTCTCTGCTTGTCTTTCTCCGTGTCTTATTGTTGTTGCCAATTAAGAAGGTTTATAACAAAATTAGGCTCCTTTGACAAATAAAAAAAAATTCCCCTGCCAGCCTGTGCTACTGTCTTAGGAAAGCACATCAGATATGATTTAGCTTGTGGCTATGCAACTCGAAACTAATATATTTTATGGGAGCATAAAATTCTTCCTCCAAATAAAAAATGTTCTGTGTTTCTATCTTAATTTCTCAAGCAAACAAAAAGTATATATGCATTTGAACATTTCACTCCTACAGATTTGTATCAAAAGCAAGACTCAGTCCAAATTAGTACTGTGATTTTTTTTATCATTACATCATGTAGAACAATAATTTGAACGTTGTCTTCTGAAGTGACAGAATTTTAATAAGTTGCTATATTTAAGAACCTTTTTAGAGAGTTTTCTCATAGAGAGCAACATTGGTATCAGTATTCTTTTTGATTTATACTTTTAATACTGGATTATGTGTATTTGCACTTCCTGCTTTAAAGTTTGTTGGTTTAAAAGCACTCAACAAACATAATTACCAATTATCTATTTTTGAAAACATACAAAATACGGCTTTTGACGTAGATGAGGATTTTAAAAGAAGGGACAATGTCTCTAAAAGATATGAAGAGCTTTGAGTCATACTCCATTTCAGTGGAACATGTCAGAGACTTGTCAAGTGTGGGATCAGAAGGTGAAGCCTCAGGTGGTGAACACACAATGGGATTTATAGATGATGTAATACAGAATTGTACACCTGAAATCTATGTAATTTTACTAACAATTGTCACCCCAATAAATTTAAAAAATAAATTATAAAAAAAAAAAAAAGGAAGGTGAAGCCTCACCAAACAAAGAAATGAACTGGGGGACAACGGGACCGAAGGATGCCTGGGCTTCTTGAGAAGGCGGCTTCCGAAGCGGGAGTGGGACTGAGTGCAGTGAGCCATGCAGTGAGCGGTGTGAAGTGAGGACTTACTGTATGTGTACACATAGTTGGTGTCTCAGTCCATTGAAGGTGTCTGTGGATGTTTGAATATGTTGCAAAATGATCACCTCGTTAACATTCATCATCACACATAGGTTCAAATTTTTTTCTTGGGAGGAGAACTTTGTAGATCTATTCTCTTAGCAATTTTGAAATATACAATACAGTATTGTTAACTATAGTCACGATGCTCTGCATTATATCCCCACAACTTATTTATTTGATAACTGGAAGTGTGTACCTTTTGATAGCCTTCACCCATTTCACCTACCCCCCACCCCACCTCTGGAAATGACCAGTCTGTTCTCTGTGTCTGTGAGTGTGGTTTTTTTGATGTGTGTGGTTTTTTGTTTGTTTGTTTGTTTTTTAAGATTACACATATAAGTTATATAGTATTTGTCTTTCTCTGTCAGATTCATTTCACTTAGGGTCATGGCTTCAGTGTCCATCCATGCTGTAGCAAATGGCAAGACTTCCTTTTTTCTTAACAGCGGAATAATATTTGATTATATAGCAGGTCATCAAATAATGTTGCTTTGTTTAATGTTGTTTCATTATAATGTTGATGAGATACAGTAGGAACTTAACCCTTGTTTGTATCAATTAGACTGTGGTAAAATTGGTTTTGTTGTATGTTGTTTCGCTTAAAGTTGCAGAACCTATCAACAATGTTAAGTGAGGACTTACTGTGTGTGTACATATAGGTGTGTGTCTACACACACACATACACACATGCCACATTTTCTTTATCCATTCTAACGTTCATGGACACTTAGGTTATTTCCGTGTCTATGCTATTGTAAATAATGCTGCAATGTACAGGGGTGGATATATCTTTTCTAGTTGGTGTTTTTATTGCCTTGGATAAATACCCAGAAGTGGAATTTCTGGATCATGTGGTAGTTCTATTTTTAACTTTTTGAGGAATCTCCATATTGTTTTCCATAGTGGCTGCACCAATTTACACTGCCACCAACAGTGCATGAGAGTTCCTTGTTCTCCACATCCTCACCAATACTCGTTATTTCTTGTCTTTTGATAGCAGCCATTCTAAGAGGTATGAGTTGATACCTCATGTGGTTTTCATTTTCTTTTCCCTGTTGATTAGTGATGTGGAGCACCTTTTCGCATACCTGTTGGCCATTTGAATGTCTTCCTTGGAAAAATGTCTAATAATTTTGATCCCTGATTGGGAATCAGCATATGTGGGGGCCTAAGTTAATTTATACTCAAATTTTTTACTGTGCAAGTGGTGCCACCCTTAACCCCTACGTTGTTCAGGTGTCAACTTTATTCAGATTCTCTGCCCATTGTTTAATCGGATTGTTTGGTTTTTGCTATTGAGTTGTATAAGTTCTTCATATATTTTGGATATTAACCCCTTACCAGATACATGATTTGCAAATATGTTTTCCCATTTGGTAGGTTGTTTTTTCATTTTGTTGATGGTTTCCTCTGCTGTGCAGAAGCTTTTTAGTTTGATGTAGTCCCACTTGTTTATTTTTGCTTTCATTGCCTGCGCTTTGGGTGTCTGTCACACCCAAAAAATCATCAGCAAGACCAATGTCATGGAGCTTCTTTCCTATGTTTTCTTCTAGGAGTTTTATGGTTTCAGGTCTTAAGTTAAGTGCTTAATCCATTTTGAGTTGATTTTTATGTATGGTGTAAGATAATGGTTTAGTTTCGTTCTTTTGTATATGGCTGTCCAGTTTTCCCATTATCATTTACTGAAGAGACTATTTTTCCCCATTATATATTCTTGGCTCCTTTGTCATAAATTAATTGACCATATATGAGGTGTGACCAAACAATACAGTGAATGTTTAAATAAAATAATTTATTACAGTAAAAGACACATTGCCATTAATCTCCTTCAAAATACTCCCCCTCGCTTCGAACACATTTATCCCGTTGTTCTTGCCACTTTCTGAAGCAGTTCTGGAAGTCCTCTTTCATGAGTGTCTTTGTTGTGCTGTCATGTCTGCCTTAATGTCCTGAGTCATTTTGACTTTGGGGAAGAGCCAGAAGTCACACCATGCCAGATCCATTGAATAAGGTGGATGAAGACACACCGTAATGTTTTTTTGACAGAAATTGACATATACCAGAAGCAATGTGTGACACAGAGCGTTGTCATGATGGAGGATGATTTATGGCACACGTCACAACACAGTGTCTCTCAACCATAGCTCACACCTGCCTGAGTGCACTGAACAAGTTGAAACTTGTCACACACTGTTAATAAGGTTCGATGCACCGCTTCCCATAGATTGAAGATCCCTACCTTTCCGATGGATGGCACTTGGCAGCAGCATTCACCATATCTTTTTTATCACAATGGAAAGGCTCCGTGTCACACATCACTTCTGATACGGCAATTTCAGTCAGATAAAAACATGATGGTGTGTCCTTATCCACCTTATTCAGCAGATCTGGCACCGTGCACTTCTGGCTCTTCCCCAAAGTCAAAATGACCGTGAAAGATAAATGTTTTGAATCAATTCAGGACATGAGGCAGCCATGACAGCGCAACTAAAGACACTCATGAAAGAGGACTTCCAGAACTGCTTCAGAAAGTGGCAAGAACAATGGGATAAGTGTGTCTGAAGTGAGCGGTAGTATCTTGAGGGAGATTAATGGCAATGTGTCTTTTAGTGTAATAATTTTTTTTTTTATTTAAACATTCCCCATATTGTTTGATCACACCTCCTATACATGGTTTATTTCTGGGCTCTCTATTCTGTTCCATTGATCTCTGTGTCTGTTTTATGCCATTACTATATTGTTTTGATTCTATAGCTTTGTAATATAGCTATAGCTTTGTAATATAGCTTTGAAATCAGCAAGTGTAATGCCTCCAGCTTTGGTCTTCTTTTTCAAGATTCATTTGGCAAAATATCCTAGAACAGCCAAAGCAATCATGTCCTTGTTCATAAGATTTAGTTCAACATAAAATGCCTCCTTCAGCACAGAATTTTATCAGGAATCAGGAAATTTTCAGTTAATACCATAAAGCCACACAGAGAGGCAAGTCCTTGGAGACCTCTGGGAAAGGAAGGGAATTGACTTTTATAGGAAAACAATTCTCTCAACAGCAAGTTTAGACATCCCAGGAGGAAGAATGAGATTATGTGGGAGGTGACACGGGCAGAGGGCGAGGCAGAGGAAATCCTGATGGCTCTTTAGAGACAAACACTTGTCCCAAGCAGCACAAACCAACGTGTATGGTCTGTGAAGCCGTAGTGCAAAATGCAGGCCTGCTTGGGCTCATTCACGCTCGTGCCAGAAATGAGCCAAGCACAGTTTATGTCCAAAAAAGCACAACCTTCCCTCACCAATCTAGCCTTACTCCTCCTCCTTCTTCTTTTTCTCACTTAATGAATGGGACCCCCAATCTCCCTGCAATTCCATGTACCCAAATTCTACCAGGCTTTCATGGTCCAGCCCAAGAAACATCAAGTCCCTTTTTTTTCCTCAAGCCCCCAAAGTACCTTCTTTGCTGTGTATTACCCCCACCATATCATGGCTATTTGCGTGCCCAACTGCTCTCTCCTCTCCAGCGGGGTCACTGGGCTGTGCTGGTCTTTGTGTGCCCATGCTGCCTGGCACATAGTAGGCCCTCAGGCTGTTGGTTAGCTTAAATGGAATCGAATGTCTAGGTTCTGGCCTCTTGTCACCTGTAAACTCTTCCTGCTTCCCAGGGAAAGCAAGCTAGCCCTTAGCACAGGACTTAGAGATGCAGAATCAAGGGACCACCTCTTCTTTTCTGAGGCTCTAAATAGAAACGTCTTTACTGCTGTTCTGAGAATAGTGGAAGCACAGAGCTCAGATACCCTGAGCCATTGACGTCACGTAATAGTGTTACATGGGCCTAAAGAGACACTTAGATTTTGCAATAACATAGAATTTTATATCTTTGGCTAGCCGCAGTGTTTTTCCTCCTCATCGAAGGAGTCTGAAGTGAATGGTGATGGGTTTGTAACGGGAAGGGCTCCCCAGAGGGTGGGAGCAGCCTGTTTACAGGCGGTTCCAGTGGTGCTGCTTTCTGGGGTTTAGCCCTGACGTCAGAATTTGTCCATGGGTTTGCATTTTAACAAGGAGTGAAATTGTAAGCCAGGCTGCTGTCTCTGGTGGAACCTGTCATCAGCAAAGATCGCTTTTCCTATGCGAACCCTGTAGCTCTTTGCCAAAAGGCTGGAAATACTCAGTGAGGTTTGTCTGCTGTAAACATCATCTCCCCCTTCACCACACACACACTTTATCCCTAAATGTGTATTCAACACCTGTTCCTGTGTTGCCACCAGGGACACAAAGTCTCTGCCCCAGAAGCCATGGAGGCCACAGACAGATAAACAGGATACATTTCTAGAGCACAGTATGAGTAGGTGCGAATCAAGCCCCAGAGAAGCACAAAACACAGGGCCCACAGAGACTGGCTACTGTTTTTTTAGGTGTCATCTAGGACAAAGGGCAACAATCTACAACCTACAGGCCAAATGTGGCCTGTTTTGTAAGTAAAGTTTGATTGAAATACAGCCACCCTCCTTTGTTATGTAGTGGTGTGGCTATGTAACTGCAGTTACAGAGGAGACCACACGGCTGGCAAAGCCTAAAATATTTACTGCCTGGCCCTTTCCAGAAAAAGTTTGCTGACCTCATTTCTAGAAGATAATTTTCTTTCTTGGATTACCCACTTTCTTAGGCCAGGAACCGCCTACACAGACCCCCAGAACCCTCCCTCTCCATGCGTACGCACACTTCTTTGGGCACCCTTTGCCTTCATGCCAACCCCTGCACCCTGGTTCAGAGCTGACAGGACCTAGTTTTCCTGCGGCTGTTGCCTTTTCATGAGGTCCAAATCCAAATGCGTGACTCAGACTGGAATTTCAGTGATCTGATCCTGGAGTCAGACGCATTCAGGGAAAGGGAGGCTTCTGAGATCCTGACTTTACACCAGCTCCTCCTAAGCTGTTCCAGGCAAAGCAGAGGGGCCTTCCCACTGCCGCACCTACGGTGCCCACCCCCAGCCCAATCACAATGCATCCCCCTTCTCACTTTCTCCTCCAAGCCTTGCCCATGAGAATATGGGGGAGCATTGCACTCCCGAAAGCCCATGTGCCCGTGGTGGGCTTGGAGCCCCGGGACACAGTATGGGAAGCCAGCTGACGAGAGAGTAGGGCTGCAGTTGGCAATGTGGAGTGTATCACTTGGTCCCCCTTCTCATGGAACAATGACGTACAAGCCATGGGGAAGCCTCAGAGAGGTGCAGGTGTCTCATGTCCAGTAAGAGGAAGGGGTTTTCTTGTGATTTAGGAAGCTCGGCCCACCTAATGAGTGGCTCCAGAAAAGATTCTCTGTTCCACGGGGTTAGAGTAGGAGAAAGCCCATGGCCAGGCTCAGAGGAAGCAGTCTGTTTTCTGGCTACTCGAGGTTCCAAGACAATGGCTGATCAAGAGCAGAAGGAGACCAATCTGACCTGGATTTTGCACAGAGGTTTCCAGAGTTTGCAAACAGAATCCCTGCCTTTGGAATTCTATTGACCACCTTGTCACCCTCATTTCATGACAGAAAGATTGATTCAACAATGGAAAAATGTAGGAAGAACATGTTCTCTGAATGAAGAATAGCTATTTAAGTTTGGCTTGGTGGAAAAACTTCTCTTCCGCTGTAGACTGATAAAAGCATTGTCAGAGCCTGACATCAGTCTGGGGATAGGCATTTGGAAGTGACTGCTTTAAAAGCACTTTGACATATGTCGCTATTTGGGGATAATACAGGCAGAAATGGGGGCTGAATTGCCCAAGTTTGTAACGATGAAATCTTGCTTTGAGATAAAATTTTGGGGTTCATTCTCATTTTTTTATAGTAAGCTACTGTGTTTCCCCAAAAAGAAGACCTAGACGGACAATCAGCTCTAATGCGTCTTTTGGAGCAAAAATTAATATAAGACTCGGTCTTATTTTACTATAAGCAGGCCTTTTATATAATATAACATAACATAATATAATGTAATGCAATATAATACCGGTTCTTGTATAATATAACATAAGATCAGGTATAATATAATATAATAGCGGGTCTTATATAATATAATATAACATAAAACCAGGTCTTATGTAATATAATATAACATGATATAATATATAATATAATACCGGGTCTTATATTAGTTTTTGCTCCAAAAGACGCATTAGAGCTGATTGTCTGGCTAGGTCTTATTTTCGGGGAAACATGGTATTTAATCTTAAAATTGTTGTAAAGATTAAGAAAATATTGAGCTTTACTGTAATAATAATGCGTAAGACTAAGCCTGTCAGAAGTGCCTAAAACAAAATACAAAGGGTATAGAATATCAGGGAGTAAGAAGAGGGAGAAAACAGGTCTTTAGTTTTGTGAAGGCTTTGTATGGGGAAGGCGGAATTAGGCCCTGAAGGCAAAAGCAATAGGAAGTTTCAAAGGATCAAATTAGGCTCAATATAGGAAAGAATTAGCATTGACCAAAGTTGATAGCCTTCGCAGATCATAAGGTTACCACCATAGGAGGTAATCAAATAGAAGTAGACTGCGCACTCAGGAGAACAGGCTGTTTACGGAAGGTACTCATTGGCCAGATGTTAGACTAGATTAGTGGTTCTCCAGGTGTGGGTCCCTGGAGCAGCAGCAGCCCCAGGAATTTGTTAGAATTGCGAAGTCAGACCTACAGAATCAGAAACTCCAGGGGTGGACCTGGACAACCTGTTTTCATCAGCCCTCCGCATGATTCATTCACTCTGAAGTTTACAAGCCACTGACAAGATGAATGGCGTCAAGATTCTGATAGTGAAAACGCAGGTCATTTGTTTATGAGCAGGATCTGTTCTGGGTTAAATATAGTCAGAAAAGATTTTCACTTCTGCCCTCCCAGGTATGAGGACCCTGACCTAGACTTGTGGAGGACCCCCACCTCTGCCCCAGTACTGAAATGCAGCTGTCAAATTGAGATGTGGGCTAAGTAGAAACCACAGGCTAGATTTCAGAGACTGAGTATGAAAAAAAATGCAAATTGTCTCATTAAAAATCTCAGTCTCGTATTCATTACATATTGAAATGGTAACATCTTACACATATTGTGTTTAAAATATTAAGGTTAATTTCTCCTGGGTTTTGTTTTCCTGTTTTTGTTTTTTACTTTTTAATGTAGCTATTAGAAAATTTAAAATTGTATATGTGGTTTGCTCTTGTGGCTCACACAGTACTTCTATTGGACAGAGCTGCTCTAGCCCGTCCCTCCCCTGCCAAATCTTACCCTGAATCCAGGCCCCTCACACCCTTTCATAGATGATACAGGGCCCAACAAGCTGTGCACATAGTCTAGTGTCTGCCAGTGACTCAGCTGCAGACTTACTGAGAAAAGGAAGACATTGTGATGGGCGTTTAAGCAGACCTTTAGGGAACACTTCTGTTTGGGGAAATGTTGGGGGCACCTTTCATTAGTTCCCAATCTACAGCAGAAAGGTAACTCGCACTCTCTAGACAGCAGGGAGCCCAGGTACCACGCCTCAGACAGGTTTCTGCCCACTGCCGCCATGGCCCCTGCCAGTTCCCTACCCCCACACTGGCCCTCTATTGGGTGTGTCCTTGCCATTGACTGCCCCAGGCCTCTAACTCTCCTTACATCTGCCAAGTTCTGTCCCCCTAATCCTTTCCTTCCTGGCAGGAGGCTGGGCTGATAGGCCCTTTCATGATTTGGGGGACTTGTCCTCTAGCATGTGGCAGAACAGGGTCCTGATGACTAAGACAGCCCAATATCTACGGTTTTCTCCGTAAAACCGAGAGAAGACAGTGGCTGGTGGCAGGGAATGAGGAGAGAAAGGCACAGAGAATTGCTTGCTGGTTTCTGTTCGTTGCTAATCCTTGGTGACAAAAACAAGTTTTAAATGTGTCCTAAGTGCCCAGTACTTGAGATCTGTCGCATGTTTTTCAATGGGATGGACCCTTTGCCACTTCCTCGTCCTTCAGTCCTCCACCCGGCTTCTCCTCACTCCCGCAAATCTTCCCGAACCTGCCACCTATGTCTCTGCCCACCAACGAGGTGACAGTGACACTTCTTGTCTGCATCACCCATTGGACCGTTAGTCATTCACTGCTTTGGGTCAGTTTTCAGCTTGGGGCAGGAACCCACTTTACATGTCTAGAAGACGTCAGGAAATTATTTTTAAAACTAATTTTTACTCCCTAATACAAGAACCTTTGGAAGGCACAGGGAATTAAAGATGTGGCTCTGTCTAGCCCCAAATTATTATTATTACATGTAGAGTTTTGATCTGTATGTGGCCAATATATGTTTCAGGTGCTGCTACAAAGAATATTTGCTGTATTCTCCCAAGGCACATGTCCAAGTGTGACTTCTTAAAAGGAAGTCGGCAAAAATAAGGACACTGCAACTAAAAACATGATCTCAATTATCCCTGAGAGAAGCTGTTCACATTTAGAAAGGTATTTTATGTGATCAATATATTACCATGATACTGAGTTTAGTTTGTACATATGTACTGTACTCACAGTAGGTGCCCCAAATATTTGATATATTTGGTAAAGCCACTAAGTAAACAAAATTTTTCCATTTAGCTTTAGTACATATTTACACGAAGCTATTTAAAGAAAGGCCTCTGATATTGCAAAACCGTATTTTTCTCCCTGAGAAACCACATTTGAACAGCCAAACCCTGAGTAGACGTGAGTGGAGTACCTGCTGTGTGTCTCAGGGTACAGACATGAAGCAGCTCACAGCAGGGGCAAGGGACAGGCAGGGACACTGAGAATTTAGCAATAGGATTATGTGTGTGGGAAAGTCTTGGCTCCCAGGAGAGAGACACAACTTCCTGCCTGGCTTTGGTGGTGACTGTCATAGTGGAAGCCAGTCCGGACAGGCTTCCTGAAGCCCCTGAGGTCTGAAGCTGAGAGGCAGTCACCTGGCTGACAAGGGGGAGGGTAAACTGAGAACATTCTGGGCATGTGCAACTACACTGAGCATGGTAGGCCGGGAGGCTGCTCGTTTCAGGTAGACACCGGTGCCCTCCAACCTGTCAGAGAAACTCGGCCCTTGTGGCCAGCAGGGCAGCAGCTCGGGGTTGTCCTTCCTGCATGGTTCCTTTGCCCTATCCAGCCTCTCACCCTGTCCTCTCTGCCACATCAGTAGGCATTTGTAAGGCCCTTAGTGAGTGGTGGGGACAGGTAGCAGGTGGAGGATGGGAAAAACAGAGGGGAAGAGGCTATCAGTCTGAGCCAGAAACCAAGTTTACCTCTGTGTGAAACCATTCACGCCTGCTCACCAGCCACCCCCTCAGGAGCCTCAATACCGGAGGCCAAAACATGAGGAAAAGCTAGTTGGACATAAAAAAAGTAAGATAGCTTTGGTAGTGGGCAGTAAACAGACACGTTGAAAACAACCAGGACTTAAACAGGAGAGACTACGTGGGCCTTAGGGTGAAGGAGGGGTTTTTTCCCCCAGAAAGTTAGCTACAATTTGAAAGCCTGCATTTTTGTATAATTTTTACAGTGGAGTATTCTGAGTAGTCCACTGATGAATACTCAGAAGTGGAATTTCTGGATCATATGTAGTTCTATTTTTACTTTTTGAGGAATCTCCATATTGTTTTCCATAGAGGCTGTACCAATTTATATTCCCACCAACAGTGCATGAGGGTTCCCTACATCCTCTCCAATGCTTGTTATTTCTTGTCTTTTTGATAACTTCCATTCTAACAGGTGTGAAGTGATATCTTATTGTGGTTTTGATTTCCATTTCCCTGATGATTAGTGATGTTGAGCATCTTTTTGGTGTACCTGTTGGCCATCTGTGTGTCTTCTTTGGAAATATGTTCAGATCCTCTGCCTTTTTATTAATTTGGATGATTTGGGGTTTTTTGCCGAGTAATATGAATTTTTCGTATATTTTGGATATTGACCCTGTCTCAAATATATGATTTGCAAATATTTTCTCTCATTCCATAGACAACCTTTTCATTTTATTGATGGTTTTCTTTACTGTGCAGAAGCTTTTTAGTTTGATGTAGTTCCACTTGTTTATTTTTGCTTTTGTTGTCTATGCTTTGGGTGTCAAATCCAAAAAAATCATCAATGTTAAGGAGCTTCTTTCCTATGTTTTCTTCTAGGAGTTTTATGGTTTCAGGCCTTACAAGTCTTTTAATCCATTTTGAGTTGATTTTTGTGTATAGTATACGATAATGGTCCAGTTTCATTCTTTTGCATGTGGCTGTCCAGTTTTCCCAGCACCATTTGTTGAAGAGACTGTCCTTTTCCCATTGTATATTTTTGGCTCCTTTATCATACCCAAATTGACCATATATATGTGGGTTTATTCCTGGACTCTCTATTCTGTACCATTGAGCTATGTGTTTGTTTTTATGCCAAAACTATACTGTTTGGAATACTTTGTAATAGCTTTGTAATATAGTTTGAAATCAGGAAATTTGATACCTCCAGCTTTGTTCTTTTTTCTCAAAATTGCTTTGGCTATTCAGGGTCTTTTGTGGTTCCACACAAATTTTAGGATTTGTTCTATCCTGTAAAAAATGCCATTGGAATTTTCATAGGGATTGCATTGAATCTGTAGATTTCTTTAGATAGTGTGGACATTTTAACACTATTCTTTCAATTCATGAGAATGGGCTATCTTTTCATTTATTTGCGTCTCCCTCAATTTCTTTCATTAATGTCTTATAGATTTCAGTGTATAAGTCTTTCACTTCCTTGGTTAAATTTATTCCTAGGTTTTTCATTATTTTTGATACAATGGTAAGTGGGATTTTCTTATTTTCTCTTTCTGATAGTTCATCTTTAGTGTATAGAAATGCAATAGATTTTTGTGCATTGATATTGTGTCCTGCAACTTTACTGAATTTATTAGTTCTAACAGTTTTTTGGTGGAGTCTTTCGGTTTTCTGTATACCATATTTCCCTGAAAATAAGACCTAGCTGAACCATCAGCTCTAAACTATCTTTTGGAGCAAAAATTAATATAAGACCCAGTATTATATTATATTATATTATATTATATTATATTATATTATATTATATTATATTATATTATATTATACCCAGTCTTATATTACATTATATAAGACCGGGTCTTATATTACATTAAAATAAGACCGGGTCTTACATTAATTTTTGCTCCAAAAGACGCATTAGAGTTGGTGGTCCGGCTAGGTCTTATTTCTGGGGAACCATGGTATAAATCATGTCATCTGCAAATAGAGATGGTTTTATTTCTTTCTTTCCAATTTGAATCCCTATTATTTCTTTTTCTTGCCTGATTGCTCTGGCTAGGACTTTCAGTACTATATTGAATAAAAGTGGCGGGAGTGGACACACTTTCCATAAAGGAAAACCCTTCCATTTCTCACCACTGCGTATGATGTTGTGAGTTTGTCACATATGGCCTTTGTTATATTGAGGTATATTACCTCTATACCCTCTTTGTTGCATTATTTTTATGATGAGAAAATTTATATTTGGAACTAGCGTGCTGGATTCAGTTTAGATGATCCTAATTTTGTTGGCAACATACAAAACATCATAGTTTGGAGCCAGCCAAGCATATGCCTTATTCTTTTCATCAGGCCTGATTGGGGTGTTGACCTTGGCCACGTCAATGTCATAGAGCTTCTCCACAACCTGCTTGATGTGGTACTTGTTAGAATTGACATCCACAATGAATACTAGAGTGTTATTCTCTTCTATCTTCTTCATGGCCAACTTGGTGGTCAGGGGAACTTGATGACGGCGTAGTGGTCAAGATTGTTTCTCCTGGAGGTGCTCTTCCGAGGTTATTTGAATTGCCTTTGGAGGCGCAGTGTCTCGGGCTGCCAGAAGGTGGCTGACATGAGAGTCTTCTTTTATGTGTGGGGCTGTGGACACTTTTCAGCACTGCTTTCTTAACCTTCAAAGCCTTTGTTTGGTTTCAGCTTTGAGAAGCACAGGGTCTTCCTTCTTTGCTTTTGGAGCCATCTTCATGAGAAGTTATGAAGAGTTTTTATCGTGAATGGGTATTGAATTGTGTCAAATGCTTTTTCTGCATCTGTTGAGATGATCCTATGATTTTATATATCATTTTGTTAATGTGGTGTATCACATTGATTCATTTGTGAATGTTGTACCATTCTTGCATCCCAGGGGTAAATCTCATTTGATCATGGTATATGATGCCTTCAATATGCTGTTGAATTTGGTTTGATAAAGTCTCGTTGAGGAGTTTTGCATCTGTGGAGGAGTTCGTCAAGGATATTGGCCTATAGTTTTCTTTTCTTGTAGTATCCTTGTCTGGCTTTGGTATCACAGTAAAGCTGGTCTTGTAAATGAGTTTTGGAGTATTCTCTTCTCTTCAATTTTTTGGAAGAGTTTGAGGGTTGACATTAATTTTTCTTTAAATATTTGCTAGTATTCACCAGTGAAGCTGTCTGGTCCTGGGATTTCTTTGTTATGAGGTTTTTGATTACTGATTCAATCTCCTTACTAGTAATTGGTCTGTTCAGATGTTATATTTCTTCATGATTAAGTCTTGGTAGTTGTATATTTCGATCCATTTGTTCTACATAGTCCAAATTTTTATCATATAATTGTTTATATTAGTCTCTTATGATCCTTTGTGTTTCTGTAGTGTAGTTGTACTATCTTTTCTTTCTTTTCTGATATTATTTATCTGAGTCTGCTTTCTTTTGTTGGTGAGTATGGATAAAGGTTTGTCTGTTTCATTTTTCAAAAACCAGCTCTTAGTTTCATTGATCTTTTCTATTATCTTTTTAGTCTATATTTCATTTATTTCTGCTCTGATTTTTATTTCCTTCCTTCAGCTAACTTTGGGTTTGGTTTGTTGTTCTTTTTCTAGTTCCTTGTGGTGTAAAGTTAAGTTGTTTATTTAAAATTTTTCTTGTTTCTTAATGTAGGTGTTTATCACTATGAACTTTCCTCTTAGAAGTGCTTTTGCTGCATCCCATAAGTTTTGGTATGTTGTATTTTCATTTTCATTTGTCTCAAAATATTTTTAAATTTCCCCTTTTTTTTCTTTGATCCATTGCTTGTTCAGGAACATGTTGTTTAATCTCCACATATTTGTGAATTCTCCAGTTTTCTTCTTGTAGTTGATTTCTACTTTCATACCATACCATTGTGTTCAGAAAATATGCTTCACATGATTTCAATCTTCTTAAATGTATTAAGACTTGCTTAAATTTATTGAGACTTGTTTTGTTGCCTAACATGTGTGATCTCTTCTGGAGAATGTTCCATGTGCACTTGAAAATAATGTGTATTCTGCTGCTTTAGGATGGAATGTGTGTTAAGTCCATCTGGCCTAATGTGTTGTTTAAGTCCAAAATTTCCTTACTGATTTTCTGTCTGGGTGATTTATTCATTGATGAAAGTGGGATATTAAAGTTCCCTATTATTATCATACTGCTATCTATTGCTCTCTTTAGGTCATTTCTGAAGGACAGCTTTGCCAGGTAGAGGATTCTAGGTTGATCTTTTTTTTTCTTTCAGCATTTTGAATGTCTCATGCCACTCCCTTTTGGCCTGCAAAGTTTCTGCTGAACAATCTCATATTTTTATGGGGGTTTCTTTATACATAACAAGTTGTTTTTTTCTCTTACTGCATTAAGATTCTGTCCTTGTATTTAACTATTGACAATGTAGTTATAATATGTTTTGGTATGGGTCTGTTTCGGTTCATCTTATTTAGAACTTTCTGGGTTTCCTGGATCTGGATGTCTGTTTTCTTCCCTAGGTTAGGGAAGCTTTTAGCCCTTATTTTTTCAAATGATTTTTCTGCCTCTTTCTCTTCACCTTCAGGCATCCCTATAATGTGAATATTGGTCTACTCTATGTTGTCTCATGAGTCTCTTAAATTATCTTCACTCTTTTTTAAAATTCTTTTTCTTTTTGCTGCTGAGTGGATGAATTCCAATGCCCTGTCTTCAAGTTTGCTGATCTTGCTTCACCTAATCTGCTGTTGAACCCTTCTACTGAATTATTCAGTTCGTTTATTATATTCTTCAGCTCTGATTTCTGTTTGGAACTTTAAAAATATTCTCTCTTTGTTGAAATTCTCACTTTGGTCATGCATTATTTGTTGACCTTAATGGGCATATTTATAACTATTATTTTGAATTCTTTGTCAGGCAAATCACTTATCTTCATTTAATTAAGATATTTTTCTGATGTTTTATCTTGTTTTTTCATTTAGAACATATTCCTTTGTTTCTTTATTTTCCTTAACTCTCTTTGTTTGGTTCTATGCATTAGATAAAACATCTTCTCCTCCCAGTCTTGATGGCATGGTCTCCTATAAGAGGTGAATCTTATCTTTTCACCCTGCCCTAGCTCTTGGTTGACTCTCATAACTTTGTTATTGTCTAGGTAGCCTACTTTGTTCTTAGTGGTTTCCAGTAGTTGAGGGTGTGCTGCAAAGACCTGTCAGTGTCCCAGTGGGGAGGCCTTGTCAGAACCCAGATGCAGGCTGATTGGAAGTCAAACACTCAGGCAACAGCTTTTAAAGTATACAAATATACCTCTTGCAGGCTAAGACTGAAATGGGTGTTTCTGTCTGCTGCCTCTCCACTGTGCCCTGGGGGTGGGGTGGGGGGATAGCCTGTTCAGAACAGTTTCTCTGTTTGGTACAGGCCTGTGTAACCTGTGAGCATAAGCCACACTGGCCACCAGAACCAGGCAATCAAAAGGTGTCCACTGCATGGCAGCTATAAAAACAAAGGCACCATAAATGTGCACAAACTCCTTCCCAGGAGATACCAGTGACATGGGGTGGAGCAGACAGAGATCACAAAGATAGTATCTGCCAGCCTCCCAGTCTCTGAAAAGTATTGCAGTGGGCACCTAGGTATGTGTATTATTACAAGCTTGCCCCTCTGGCCAAAGCTTTTAAGGTAAGCAAATCGTCTTCTTTCTCAGACAGACTGAGTGAATTTCAGTTTGCTATCTCTGTACTGGGCCCTAGGGGTTAGCCATGGTGAATCTTTGTGAGCCCTTTAAGAACTGTCTATTAGTTTCCTATAGCCTTATGGGTTTTGTGGATGCAAGCTCCATTGGCTTTCAAAGCTAGAGATTTTGGGGGCCATCTCTCAGGTGAAAGTCTTACATGTTGGGGTGCCAGATGTGGGGTTCAAATACTTTACTCCTCAGGGAGAAGCTGGGAGTTGTGGGTTCCCTCTTAATTGTCTGTTTTCCCACTGGGAGTGGGGTTTATAGAAAGATTGTTTCTCAGCCTCTCCTACCCACTTGTGTGTGGGTTTTTCTTATTCACCTGTTGTGTAGAAGTCACTCAGCTAGTTTCGGGATTTATTTCAGAGGCAATTGTTTTGTATGTAATTGGAGATTTGATGTGTATTTTGGAAGTGGTGCATTCAGAAGCCACCTGTGTTACCATCTTGAACTTAAAAATTGCCAGGACTTATTTTTGGGTTGATTTCCTAGACGTAAGAAAGTGATGGAGAAAATGTTATTAATACGGACTAAATTTAAATGTGCATCAAATCTGTGGCAGTTTCATTGTAAACAGCACAAAAAAATGAAGAAATATCCTTCCAGTATTCAAAAACTATTATTATGTGATTTAACAAAGCAGTTGTTCATAACATTGATGAATGAGGGGAGTTCCTATGCATCTGTCATTTTACTTTCATCTCACTGCTAAATGTAAATGAAATATCAAGTTACATTCATGTCAAAACCCCACGCATTCATCAGTTGCAGCCATAGATAGCCTGCTTATACATGAGTTCAGCAAAAAGTCAACAAAAGCATTTTGGATGAATCAATTGGCTATACAGAATTAATGATGAGGAATATTTTATGTTTTAATATCATTTAGAAATTGTGTGCCGCACATCCTTTATATCAAGCTGGCATTTTTTTCTTAAAGGTCTAGGTAATAAATATTGTAGACCGTGCGATCTCTGCCACAATTGCCCAGCTCTGCCATTGTATCAGGAGAGCAGCCCTAAGTGATATGTAAATGAATGGGATAGGCTATGTTATAATAAAATTATATTTACAAAACCAGGTAAGAGGGATATTTATAAAACCCTGGTGCCATAATTTACTAACCTCTGCTTTTTATCAGTAAAATTTATAATGAACTTAGATAATGGATATCCATACATTTTCCAGTGAGGCAGA
Source organism: Rhinolophus sinicus (assembly GCF_057876585.1). NCBI lineage: Eukaryota > Metazoa > Chordata > Mammalia > Chiroptera > Rhinolophidae > Rhinolophus > Rhinolophus sinicus. The sequence goes on from NC_142503.1 coordinate 49,573,566, forward strand.
TGTTAAATCTTTACCAGCACACCATCCAGTCCACAGTTCTCATTCTAAAGGACTCCCCAGTGGCTCATCATCATCCAAAAAGCAATTGTCAGGCATCTTTGAGGAGGACGCAGAAGCACTCTGTGATCCTGCCTCAGCCTACTCTCCACCTTGTTCACTGCCACATTGCTCAGGCCACACCAAGCCGTTTGTAGTTCTCTAAACACAGGCATAAGGTTTTTTTCATGCCTCTGGGCATTTTAGTTACTATTCCATCTGTCTAGCCTGCTCTTCCTTCTTCCTATCTTTCTAGAGAACTCTTGCTCACCTGACCCAGGTCACATTTCTCTTCTGTGATTTTCCCCAACCACTCTCTCCTCCTCTCACCTACAGAGGGCATTTAGCACTTCCCACACTGGCCCCAGCTCATCAAGGGAGCCTCGTGCCCCACTGCCCTGTATCCCACCTCCCACTGATGCTACTGAATTCTCTCAGTAAATAGCTCAATGGAGCTTGTCAAGGATCTTATGTTTGAATAATCACAATAAGATATATCATGTATGGAACACTTTGTATCCCTTACTTTGCAAGTATTTTTCATATATTTACTCCTGCAATCCTCACGGCAATTCCATGAAGTAGATATTATGATCCCCATTTTACAAATGAGGAAACTGAAGCTTGGAGTGGTTAAGAAACCTGTCTAACTTTCACATAGATCATGTGTGGCAGAACCAGGATTCAAAGTAGTTAGCAATATGGTTATAAAGGAAATAGAGGTCCATGGTCTGAGCAAGCGCATGAGAAAAGGCTACCCTTACTTGGGAAAATGGGGACTACTTCATGGAGTAGGTGTTGAATGAGGAAGGATAAAATTTGCTCTTGTTGGGAGAAGATTCCCATGCAGAATCAAAAAGGTAACCAGAGGCAGGAGAAGCAAGAATGGTTAGGCTTGGCTGGATCCCTTGATGTGGTGTAGAGTTGGGGAGATTGAGCTGGGGGTGAAGTTGGGGCTCAGAGTCTCACTGCCCCACTGTTCTTTGTCTCACTTCCTCTGACAATCCATACTTTCGGTCCAAAACCATCCTGGTGTGTGTATGGACTGAAGAAAATTATGCCACGTACTCCCTGCCCCAATCTAGCCTCCATCTGTTAATGACATCAAGTTTATCTGTGCATTTGACATGCTATGAAAGGAAGTCACAGCAGGGCATGTAGGGGGTCTGTGTAGGATTCTAAGGATGCTACGAGGGTGAGGTAGTGAATTGTCTATAGAGGAGCCTTGGGTCTTCCTTAGGGAAAGCTAGAGCCTCTGATCTCCGCTGCTTGTGAAGGTAATGACAGCTCCTCCTCCCAGGACAACTGCTTATTAGACATGCAGTAATGTGTGTGGAGTGTTGTCAGTAACTGCAGCATTTCAGAATTCATCTTTTCATCATATTTTGGAGGTCCACAGATAATCAAAGCTTAAAACTCAACTGTAGTGACACAGATCCTTTGCCTAAAGGATCTTTTGTTTCATCTCTGAAGATTTTATTTTATTCAAGCTTCTGGACCTTCACTTATATGGTGCCTCATTTAAATAATTTCTAAGAACAAAGTTCCAGAAAGTATGGATCCTCTAATGCCATTGTTGGAAAAAGGAGTGAGGAGGAGGAAGAATTTGGAATGTTTTCTATTAACCCCATTTTGGAGAAATCTGACTCTTGCAGTCAGTGTGTCATCCTAGTTTGCCGAAGGCTGAGTTTCTGGTTGGTATTTCACAGCCTCGATCCAGAAGACTGAAGAAAGCATGCATTTACTCATCTTCTTCCTGGCCATCTGTCCCTCAATCTAGAAAGTAAGGGGTGGGTTAAATAATACTTTTCCTTATTATCTTAATCAAACGTGATGGCTATGGAATGGGAGGCTGAACTGGTGTGACGATGTACCTGCGGGTAAGAGGGAGGAAGCAAAGGGCTGGGTCTCAGCCGGTGCCATTCGTTCCACATGTGCTTGTTGAGTTCTTTAATTCTGAGCATGAACCAGAAGGGCAATACTATGCAGAGAAACCAGAGGTGCCAGCCTTTGAGCCGGTTAGAGGTTTGTGAGAAGGTTTCAGATCATTAGAACTGTCAAAATGAATGCAAGTGCCTCATGACAGAGCTTTGGCCCTGGAGTTACAAAGGAAATAAAAGTCAGTTTCCTAACAAGCAAGTTGCAATCCTTAAGGAACATGACCTGGAAATCCCTGCGGTAGGAATGTTTACATCCATCCGCCTACACTGGGGAAGAGCAGCACCCGAAGAACTCGTGCCAACTGGTGAGGAACGTGGAAAGGCTAATGCAGTGGTTCTCAGCCTTAGCTGCACATTGGAATTACCTGGAAAGTTAATATATGTATACATACACACACACAGTGATGCCTGGGCCTTAGGGGCTCTGATGGAATGGATCTGGGGTATAGACTGGGCATGAGGATTTCTAAGAACTCCTCAGGGGGTTCCAACGTACTGCCAAGGTCAAGGTTGAAAACCACTAGGCTGCAGAGTGAAGCTTCTGAGTGGTTTGGATCTGGTGGGATTGGTTAGGTTAGTCTAGGGAAGTTTCCTGCAGGATGTTTTATAGGGGGACAGGAGTGTGGTTTGAACAAAGAACCATGAAAGGATAGGTGCACAGTGGATTGTCATGTGTAATTCACACACAGAGGGCCAGGGGCCCCTCCTGGGCCCGGGGCCACAGAGGGCATAGGACATGCCTATGGAAGGAATGTTTGCATCCAGGGCCAGAGTAATTGGAGTTTGGGTAGCAGTAGTGCCCCTGTGTGTACTTGCCCACAGGCTGTGTCTGCACTAGGGGGCGTGAAGCATAGCGTGGACTCGGAGGTCCAGCAAGTTGCAGGAGGGGCGTTTTAGAATAGGCACTGGCTCAGGAGAAGGCTGACTGGGGAAAGCCACTGTCCCTGCAGGCTCTGTGAGAATGGGGACGCCACCTGTCTTCTAAGCAAGCACCTAGCACAGAGCCTGGCTCCCTGCATGGTGGGGAAGGTTCTCGGCAGTTGTCTCTCTCCCTAAGATGATCCAGGCACGGGAGCGTCCCTGTCTATAGGGACTGACCCAAAGGCACTTGACTTCTTGAGATTCGGGACACACGCCACATAAATGAATGCCACGTCTCTAGCCCAAGCCCTGTTATTGGTTTCAGCTGACAGTATTTTTTTTTCCCTCCCATTTCTCTTCCGCATTAATGTTTCATGGCTATGAGATCTGGTAGGGGGGGTAATGGTGTGGATGGGATTTATGTCGTTTTCTGTTTCAATTTAATTTTGAACAATTCACCCAGAACCATTCAGGCCAAGAGAACATCTATTTTTTAAAAAATCTTTTTCAGTAAATCGTCCTCATGGCTCTACAGGACCCAAATGCCAATTCTTGTTCTCTCTTTGTCACTGTGGGCCCCTGGTGGGGCAGCAATCAGGCTGCCCCCTTTAGCCACAGAAACACAGCGTCTTGTATAAGCTTTCTGTGTAACGGTTAACATCCAAATCACATCCCTGGATGGCACAATGATGGTGAAGGGACAGTGTTCCCCCGGGAGGAGCCCGGCAGCAGGGCAGCAGGGGGGCCTGAGCCCCAGGAGCTGCTGCCCTGGGGAATGGATGGTGAGCTGGGCCGGTTGGCCAGGCTCAGGCAGGGGCCACTTTGTGCTTCAAAGAATTTTTGAAAAAACAGATTGCTACCCTTTGCCACGGCCAGTCACTCTTCCCCTGGGCCTGAGAACCTCAGCACATGTTTGGGGGGGAATTTATCACTGTCGGGGAAGCAGAGCATCTGCGTGGGCTGCAGCAGCTTAGTGATGACAGACAGGCTTTTGAGGTGGAGGCTTGTGGGGCCCGCACCTGTGTTGCTTGCCTTATCTTTTGATAAATTAGTTAACACTCAGAGGGAATTGTTTGAACAATGGCTCCACAGTTCTTTTCTGGATTAGGAATTTAAAGTAGCATTAAAACTGTCGCATCTTTAGAATATCTAATCAAAGCTAATGGGTGCTTCAGGGTTCTAGGCTTTGCCCATGGCAAGGCAGCCTCCTGGTGGCTGGCCAGAGCCCTTGAGTGCAGGGTGTCCACTCAGGATGCCTGAGCCAGTGCATGATGCAAAGTCTGGCCCACAGCAGGCCCTCCCCAGGCAGAAGCTGAGGATAACCAAGGGGTCCACACTCTTTGGGGCCTTCTGCCTCATCAGCTTCTGTTGGAACAAGAGGGTAAACTAGGAAAAACCACCTTTGAAAAGTTATTTTTAGACAATGTTGACTACAAAGAAGAGGGGCTGTAAAATTTGGTTTTCCAAGAAAACACAAAACAAGTGTCTTTCCAGAAAAAGGTAAGGGAGCAAAGGAAGGGAAAACAAAACTTGCCTCATTTTGTTCAGAACGGACTTCCTCCTTAAGCAACTGCTGAAGGTGAACCAGCGTTTTGATTTACTTTCTGGGATGCAGCCTGCATTCCTCTTGGTTCACTGGGGTAGAACAGAGAGTGGGTGCCGACCCTTGTGGGCTGGACTGTGGAGAAGAGCTACTCACTCTTCTGGCTGAACTACTCCCTGGCCCAAAACACACTTTCTGGCTAGTCTTGCTGGCAGTGCCCTTTCCTTTGATTCTGGAAATACCAATGGCAGCCTGGGGAGTTTTACATTTTGCTGAGGTTCTAACACTAAGTCGCAGACCTAAGTGAGTGGTCTGTGCGTGGTCCTTGCACAAACAGCCCACACTTGTTCTCATTCATGAGCTGGCTCCCCTGGCTGCCCCTCTGGGCTGTGATTGTTGCCTCCAACTCGTGGGCTGGAGCCAGTGAGGCTGGTGTGACCCTTGGGGCTAATATTTTCTCACAGGAGAATGGGGTTCCTCAAGGGTGGACATCATCGATTCCCTGGAGGAATCTTAACTTTTAGCATCCCATTGTTGGTTGCAGTGTTTAGAGAACAGTGCGATTTCTTGGTGGTCTTTTAGATTCATCTCTCTTCTTCCTCCAGAAGAACATTCACTTTCTCCAAAATCACTGAATTAAAGCCTCTGCTCCCCTCCCAACCCATCTTGTACCCCCTGCCAGATTCATCTTCCTGAGAGGCCACTCCAATCATTTGTTTCTATCTTCAAACCTCCCACTGGCTCTCTGTTGCTATAAGGTCTGTTCAGGTGATTTGCTAGCACTTGGCCCCTCGCCCCTCCTGTGACATGGCACATGCTTCCCCCCTTGGAGACTTCACTCTAAAAGGCTTAGCACCTTGGCACCCTTTTTAGTCCTGGCTCCCAAGTCCTAGGTATATATTTAAAGGCGGATTTAGGAATCCAGTCCTTCCCACTGTGTGTCCCCTGCACAGTGGCCTTCTGTCCTTTCTGGGCCCCTGCTGCACTTACTGGCTGCATCACACAGCCCAGCACTTGGTCAGGTTTTGTCCCACTACACTTGTCATCCCAAGCAGCTTTCAGTGTCTTCTCCATCCTGACTCCTCCTTCCTCTAAGGACCTTACATAGTGCCAGGTGGGTGACTAACACATTCTAATGAGACTAAATGAGGTTATCTACAATTATCCATACTTCAGTTACCAGCATCATATCGTACAAGTTAATCACTGGAAAAGTACTTGATAAGCTACACGGGAGGAATAAGATACCGTCTGTTCTGTTCTAGTCTTATGAAGCCAAGTAGATGATACTCAGACGTATGAAAACAAAGAAAAGCAACGAGGCGTGGGGTAGACCCCATCTAAAAGGCTAGTGAAACAGAAGAGATGGGCATAAGCCATGTTTTGACCAAAGAATGATCCAGATTTTCTGCCAGATGAGGTAGTGTGGGGTGAGACGGAAAGGAGAGCAAAGAATGACTGCAAATGGGTGGCAGGGGCATTGGTCAGGCGTTCGTGAATTCAGCGGTGGGAGGGGACATCATGGGGCATTGATCCCCTCTGCTGGACAGGAGCAGCAAGGAGGACGGGGTAGGCCAGGCTGCTCAGCTATGCGGAGGAGAGAGGAATCGAAGGGGATTCCAACATGTCTGAAAATGATAAGGCGCAATACAATAATGTTTATGGTTCATCGAACAAGTATTTTGTTACAGGCTCTGGGCTGTTTTGATGGCATCCTTTCAATTAGTCATTATATCAAGCCCATAAGATAGTATTGTCCTTATTTAACAGACGAAGAAACCGATATTCAGAGAGCAGTTACACAGCTGGTAAATCTTCAAGCTTGGCGTCAAACTTTGCAACCATTGCACAGCTGTGCTGCCTTTGAACAAATAATATTTTTACTGGTACATGCCACTCACAGCACAAAGCACACTCAGCCGCTTTTATAAATCATGAAGGAAGCAGACATCATGAAAAAGACTCCTAGGGCTCATCTCAGTTTACATTCCAACCAATTTTTTCTCTAACGTTTTACTGTGAAAATTACCAAGCAAAGTTGAAAGGATTTTACAATAAACACCCAAGTGCCCACTGCTTAGATTCTACTTTTAACATTTTACTATATTTGCATTATCACATATCTTTCCAAATATACATTCCTCTATGCATCCATTAGTACATCTCTTATCTTGCAAAATAAATTTCGTATGTCACTACTCCTCTCCCAGTAGTTTAGCATGCATGTCATTAACATTTGCTTACATTTTATAAACAATTAACATGTAAAGAAATGGACAAATCATAAATGGACCTTTGCATGAGCTTTGGTCCACCTGCATACACCTGTGTAACCTGAACCTCTAAGAAAACATAGAACATTACTACTGCTCCAGAAACGTTCCTTCATTCCCCTTCCCAATTGATCTCTGCCCCTTCATCCCCAGTTGTAACCACTGAGCTGATTTTTTCCACCATAGATTAGTTTTGACTGTTCTAGAATTTTATCTAAATGGAGTCATTCACTAGGTACTGATTTGTGAAAGCCATCTCTCAGTCAGTATAATCTTTTTGAGACTTATCTATGTTTGGGGGTCTATCCATTTGTCACTTTTTATTGCTGAGTAGAATTCCATTGCATGAATTGCAATGTTCCACAGCACATTTATCCATTCTCCTGTTGATGGACATATGCATTGGTTATAGTCTTGGGCTATTATAAATAAAGCTACGACGACCAGTTTTGTAGATGCCTTTTTTGTGAATATATACTTTTGTTTCTCTTGGGAAAATATCTAGGAGTATTGCTAAGTCATACGTTAGTTGTACGTTTATTTCTATAAGAAACTGCCAGTTCTTTCCCCCAGGTTTTACCATTTGACATCCCCAAGCATAATACACGCGGTCTACTTACTACACGTCCTTGCCAACAGGTGGTGGCGCCAGTCTTGACAATTTTAACATCCTGTTAGGTGTGTAGATTTTAAGTTGCACTTCCATGGTGACTAACGACGTGCTGCACATTTTTCCATGTGTTACTGGACTTTGGTATATCGTTTTTTGTAGTATCCATTCAAATCTTTAGCCATTTTTAATTGGATTGTTTTCATTATTGAGTTGCGTAAGTTCTTTATATAGCCTAGACCCTAGATATCAACCTATTGTCAGATATGTTTGCTGGTATTTTCTTCCACTCTGTGACTTTTTATTTTCTTGACAGTGTTTTTGATGAACAGAAGATTTTAATTTGGTACCATTTAATTTATCAGTATTTTATGGTTATTGCTTTCTGTGATCTGCCTAAGAAAACTCTGCCTATCCCCAAGTCATAAAGATATTCTATATTTTCCTCTAAAGGCGTTGAGGTTTTTATCTTTTACATTTAGGTCTACGCGTATAATCCATCTAGAATTCATTTTTGTGTATGGTATGAGCTGGGATCAAGCTTAATATTTTTCCATATGGATATCCAGTTATTCAAGCATCATTTGTTGAAAAGACTTTCCTTTCCTCATTGGATTGCTTTGGCACCTTTGCAAAAAATCAAATGACTGGTTATAGGTCTGTTCTGGACGCTACTCTATTGCGTAGATCTGTTTGTCAATCCACATGTCAGTTATATGCTTTGTTAATTACTTTATAGTGAGTCTCAAAGTCAGGTTATGTAAGTTCTTCAACTTTGTTGTTCTTTTTCAAAATTGGTTTGGTATTCATGTTCTTTGCGTTTCTATTTTAGAATTAGCTTGATAATGTTCACCCAAAAAAAGCCTTCTGAGTTTCTGAATAGGATTGCACTGAAGCTATAGATCAATTGGAGAGAATTGATATTTAATGATATTGATTCTTCCAATTCATGAACATGGTGGAGTTCTCCATTTGTTGAGATCTTTAATGTTCTCTCAGCAATGGTATGTAGTTTTCTGTATAAAGGTCTTTGCATAGTTTTGTCAAATTTATGTCTAAGTATTTTATGTTTTCTGATGTTATAACAAATGGAATTGATTCTAAGTTCATTTTCCAAATGTTTGCTGTTAGTTTGCAAACATAATTGATTTTTTATTAACCTTGTATCCTATGAATTTGCTTGATTGATTTAATTAATGCTAGCAGTTGCTTTATAGGTTACTTAGAATTTTATCATTCATGAAATGTCATATCTTTCATGTCTGTTTATGAAGGATCTTGGTCTATAATTTTTTTAAATGCTTTCATCAGGTTTTGTATATTAGGACTATGCTGGTCTATTAAATGAGCTTAGAAGTATTCCCTTCTCCTCTGTTTTTTGAATGAATTTATATAATATATAATATTGGTGTTATTTCTTCCTTAAATGTGTGCTTGAATTCTCCTGTGAAGGTATATTGGCCCGGAGTTTCTTATGTGGAAAGATTTTTGATATGAAAATCTTTTTTCTGTAATTTCCCCATAAATATAGGAAAATTCAATTTTTTCTCTGTCATCTTATGTGAGTTTAGGTAAGCCTTATTTTTTCAGAAAATTTGCCATTTCATCTATATTTTTTGACCAAAAAAATGGATCATAATATTCTGTTACTATCCTTATAATGTCTGTAGGATTTGTAGTAATAAGTTCCCTTTCATTTCTGAAAGTGATATTTCCGTTCTCTCTTTTTTAATTGATCTATCAAGGTAGGGATTTACCAATTTTGTTGATCTTTTTGGAGAACCAACATTTAGGCTTCATTAATTTTCTCTATTGTGTATCTCTTTTGTTTATTTTGTTGATATTGTCCTTAATCATTATTTGCCACATTCCTTCAACTCACTTTGGTTTACTTTGCTTTTTTCTAACTTCTTACGTGGAACCTCAGGTCATTATTTCTTTTTCATAGCTTTATTGAGGAATAACCGATATACATTAAATTGTCCATGTTTACAGTGTAACGTTTGATGAGCTCTGTTATATGTATACATCCATGAAGCCATCACCACGATCAAGATACCATCTCTGTCAACATATCTTCAAGAGTTTCCTTGTGCCCTTTTGTATTACTCCCTCCTGTCCCTCCTTGCCCTCCTCTATCTCCAAGCAACCACTGATCACTATAGAATAGTTTCCATTTTCTTGAATTTTATGTAAATAGAATTATAGAGTATAAACTCTTTTTGTATGGCTTCTTTCACTCAGCATGATTTTGCGGTCCACCATGCTCTTGCACTTATTAATAGTTCATTTCTTTTTTATTGAAACAGCTTTATTGAGATATAAGTAGACTATACAACTCACCAATTTAAAGGGTACAATTCGGTGGATTTTAGTAGTTCCTTTCTTTTAATTGTTCAGTGATATTCTATTGTATAACTACACCACAATTTGTTTATTCATTTATAACATCCAAATGTTAGTGGGCATTTGGTTTGTTCCCAGAATTGGCTATTACAAGTAAAGTTGCTTTGAACATTCATATAAAAGTCCTCGAATGGACGTATACTTTCATTTCTCTTGAGTAAATACCTATATCATTTGGTAGGTGCATGTTAACTTTTTAAGAAACTCTCAAACTGTTTTCCGAAGTTGTTTTTCCTAACCATGTGATCTTCCATGAGTAATATAAGAATTCAACCTGTGCACATCCTTGCCATCACCTGGCCTGGTCCGCTTTTAAATGTTAGACACTCTCATAATTATACAATATATTTCTTTCTGGTCTTAATTTTTATTTCCCCAATGACTAACAATGTCAAGCATCTTTTCATGTATTTATTTGCTATCTGTATATCTTCTTTGATGAACTGTATGTCCAAATAGTTCACTCAATTCTGAATTGGGTTGTGTGTTTCCTTAATGCTGAATTTGGGCAGTTCTTTATATATTCTGGAGAAAATTGTTGATCAGATATGTGCAAATATTTTCTCCCAGTCTGTGGCTTGTCTTTTCATTTTGTTAACAGTGTCTTCCAAAGTGCAGAAGTTCCGTGAAGTCCAATGTATCAGTGTTTTATGAATCATGCCTTGGTTTCTGCATCTAAGAAATCTTTGGTAACCCAAGATCACACTCTCTTCCATGTTTTCTTTTACAAGATGGATATTTTTACCTCTTCTATTTACATCCATGGTTTTGAGTTAATTTTTTAATATTGAGCGAGGTGTAGATTAAAGTTTCTTTTTCTTTCTTTTTTTGACATTTGGATAGCCAGTTCCAGTTTCTAATGAGAAGACTATCCTTTATCCACTGAATTGCCTTTGTACCTTTGTCAAAAACCAACTGACTATATATGTGTGGCTCTGTTGCTGGACTCTATTCTGCTCCACTGATCTATATTTGTGTATCACAATTCTGTTATAATTACAGTATCTTTATAATCTTAAAATCAGCTTCTGTAAATCCTTAAACTTTGTTCTTTTTCAAAGTTGTTTTGGCTAAGCTAGTCCTTTTATTTCTGTATAAATTTTAGAATCAAATTGCCCATTTATACAAAAAGCTGGCTGGAATTCTATTTGAGATTAAAATTAAACATTTGGCAAAAATTGGCACCTTTACAATATTGAATTTTATGATCCATTAACGTGGTCTAGCTCTCCATTTATTTAGGTCTTTTTAATTTCTCTTCGTATTGTTTTATAGTTTTCAGTGTACAGGTTTTGTCTATCCTTTTTCATATTTGTTTGAAAGTATTTCATATTTTGGATGCTATTTAAGTAGTATTGTTTATGTATTTTCAATTTCTGATTGCTCATTGTTCTTATAGACAAATGCAATTGATTTCTCTATATTGATTTTTTTAAATCATTCAACATTGCTAAATCACTTATTATCTTAATAGTTTTTTTTTATACATTCCATCAGATTTTCTAAATAGACAATGATGTCATCTACTAAATAAGATCATTTTACTACTTCTTTTCCAAACTGGAGTCCTTTTACTTTTCTTTCCTTAAAGTGTTCAATGGAAGTGATAAAGAAGACATTCTTACCTTATTCCTGATTCTGGGGGAAAGCATTTATTCTTTGAGCATTAAATATGACATTAACTATAGGTTTTTTATGTATTATACATATTAGGTCAAGGGTTTCTTTCTGTTCGTATTTTGCTGAGAGTTTTTTTGTTTTTAATCAGGAGTGGATGTTGGGTTTTATCAAATGCTTTAAAAAAATCTATTGATATCATATTTTTTCTCATGTAGTCTGTTAATATAGTAAATTATATTGATTTTAAATGTTAAGTCAACCTTCATGTCTTGGGATAAATCCTTGTATTATCCTTTCACACATGTTGGATTTGATTTGCTAAAATGTTAAGAATTTTTGCATTTATGCTCACGTGGGATGTTAGTCTGTAGTTTTCTTTCCTTGTAATGTCTTTGTCTAGTTTTGGAATCACTGTAATGTTGACCTCATGAATAAATAGAGAAGTAGTTCCTCTTTGTTTCTCTGGAAGACGTTGAGAATTGGCATTGTTTATTCCTTAAATGTTTAACAGAATTCATCATCTGGGCCTGAAACTTTTGGTTTCACTGATTTTATCCACTTTTTGTGTGTGTGCTAGTTTATTGATTGCTGCTTTGACTTTTATTATTTCCTTTATTCTGCTCACTTCAGGTTTACTTGCTGGTCTGTTTCTAATTTTTTAAGGTGGAAGGTGAGGTTATTTTTTTTCTAACATAGGTATTTACTGCTATAAATTTCCCTCTAAGTACTGCTTTAGTTGTATCCCCAAATTTTGATGTTATTGTTTAGGAGGTCCCAATCACCCATATGTTTAGTGATTCACTGGAAGGACTCAGGGACTCAGAGGCAGTTGTGGTTATGGCTATAGTTTTTTACAACAATCGGAAAAGGGAAACAATTTCAGGCAAAGTCTAGAGGAAAACAGATATAAGCTTCCCTTCCCATCCCCAGCTGGTGTCACCCGGAACAGTCTGCTTTCTACAGCAGCATAATGCAACAACATGTGTGCAGTATTTTCACCTAGGGACTCAAAGTCCAGGGTTTTTATTGGGAGGTGGTCCCACAGGCATAAGCACCAGCCACGGATATCAAAATTCCCATCTCCCAGACAGAAAGCAGGTGTCAGTACCCCAGATGAACTAAAAAGTCCTACCATTGTAGGGAACATTCCAAAAGTCAAGTTTCCAGACACCAGCCAGTAGCCAAGTCTGCAAGCAGGCTGTTCTAACCATTGCTCAGGCCTGTTCTCTTAACTCTTTCCTGCACAGTATGTTCTCATAGTCATTCAGTTCAAAATACTTTCTAGTTTCCCTTTTGATTACTTCTTTGGTTTAGAGGCTATTGAAAAGTGTGTGTTTTAGTTTCCAAATATTTGAGGATTTTATAGATATTTTTCTGTTATTTGTTTCTAATTTAACTCCCTGTGGTTAGAGAACATACTTTGTGTGATTTGAACCCATTTAAATTTATTGAGAGTTGTTTTATGTCCAGATTAAGGTCTACCTTAGTCAATACTTTAAGTTCATTTGAAAAGAATGTGTATTCTTTTATTGTTGGGTAGTGTTCTATAAATGCCAATTAGGTCAAGGAGGTTGATTGCATTCTTCGTATCTTTTGTGTTTTTACTAACTTTTTTCTAGTTCCATCAAGTGCTAAAAGAGCTGTATTAAGATCCGCAGCCATGATTATCGGCTTATCTATTTCTCCCTTTAATTCTATTGATTTTTGTTTCATGTGTTTTGAAGCTCTGTTGTTAGATAGTATACATTTATGATTATGCTTTCTGATAAATTGACCTTTTATCATTACGGAAAGCTCCTCTTTATATCTCTTTGTATTATAATCTATTTTATTTGTTATTAATATAATCACTCCAGCCTTCTTATGTTTATTAGTCTGCATGATGTATCTTTTCCCATGTGTTTACTTTCGATCTATATGTCTATTGAAGGTAAATTTCTTATAGGCACATATAGTTGGGTTTTGATTTTTTAAATCAGTTCTGACAATCACTATGTCTTAACTGGAATGTTTAATGTCCACAACTGAAAGCCCTCCCCATGCTTTTCAATCTCTTCCCTGAAGCCTAATCCTCCAACCTGGTTTGATTCCTTTCCCCTGAAGCTAGGGCACTGGGGGGGACCAGGACAGGCATATCGCTTATGTCTCTGTTTCCCAGACTTCAGTCACTCCTGCACCTTGATTGTCTCCATATTCATGCATGACCATACTCATGCACGTCATTCATCATTCGGGTTCATTGCATATTTTTCTTATGAAGCAGTCACTTTTAAAACTTGTGATCACCACAGTAATCACTACCATAAAATGGGATTCTGCAATCACTAGCCATAATGGAAGGTACCAGTAAATATAGATACAACAGGGAAAAACACCTCACAATGTTGTGAAATTCTAGACAGCTGCTGCTGTTGGCTGAAAGCTCTGAGACTGAGACCCCCCCTTGGAAAGAAGCAGGTAGGTGTTAAAGGCACACCAGCCCTGACCTGACGGTTTCTCCTTGATAAACTCAGAAGGCTTGGAAAGACATCGAAGGGCAAATGACTTCAATATATGGTTCAAGGTTATTTAGTGTGAAATTTTGGAATACCCTAAACTTACTGTTTACCCCTTCGGCATCCCACCCTTTGAGGAATGCTACCTTTGGCGCTTCTAAACCAGCTTCCTGAGAGTATCTTTTGTTCTCTTTCTCATCCCTGTGCCTAGAACATTGCCTGGCACATAGTATACTCTCAACAAACACTTACTGAATGTTTTTTGTCCCCTATTGGACAATAAATCGCTTGAGAGCAGGGACTAGTTTCTAACTATCTTTGTCTCACAGGCCCAATAAATATTTCTTGAGTTAATTAAAAAGATGAGGTATCACTTAGAGCTGCCGTTTTCCTCTTGGGGGTGATAGTTCACAATATGTAAACAAAGATTATAATGAACATCTCTTTCAGAACCCCAGCACACACAGTGATGAAGCTGGTTTACTCTTCTGTCCTCTCACTATTACTAATTTTTCCTTTGTGCTGTCCCGTCTCTGCATAGCTTTCAAAGGGTCTGATTTATTAAGGGGTCGTCCTGCTGATTGCTTCTGTCTTATGCTAATCTCAGTGCAGATGAAGCCCCAGTGTCATTAAGTAGTTTAATGACTCTCTGTTGAATGCTAGTGTAACAGGAGTGGGAAAATGCTAGATCTTTGCAATTCCCTCATTCTCTTGACAAAATCTAGCAGGCATATGAGTATACACATAAAAGTGTTTAGCAAAAGTGCCATCAGTCATTGACAAGCCTTTAAGAACAAGAAACTTTCAGTAAAATGAAATTTCTTTCTGAAGCTATTTATATACAAGTTCCTCTTTGTCACAGAGCAACCAGGGGACACAGGCTAGAGGAATGACAGCATAAAAGGGAGAAACACAGATGTGCTGCTCGCTGAACAGAGCACACCCCATATGCACAACGTGTGCTCTAAAGATGTCCGTAAACTAAAATCGGTCTTGAAATAGCAACGAGTATATACATCACTACTGAATCCAGATTCTCCCCTCCCCCCCTCCAGAAAAAAGAAAAAGGATACATCTAGGTGAATTGACCCTAAAGAAAACAAAAAGAATAAGCATGATGTGGGCACCCCCTGCGGGCTAGGCCAGTGGGTCCCACTGGACCAGCAGCCTCAGGCTTCACAGGGAACGAGTTAGAAACACAAGCTCTTTGGCCCTAACCCAGACCTACTGAAACAGAACTTATGGGGGCAGAGCCCAGCAGTCTGGTTTTACAAGCCTTCCGGGTGATTTCAGTATAAAGACGAGCTTGAGAGCTACTGAGAAGTCATTTTGCACAAATTATTTCACTTGATCCTCTTGGATCCTAAAAAGTAGGCACAGGTCGCCGTTTACCCATAAGGAAACAGACTCAGTGAAGCTCATGAGTTGCCCACGTTTATACAACCCAAAATAGAAATATCTACAGATCAGTTGGCAAGCTTATGATTTTTCCACTTGAGTCAGTGTTCCTCAAGCTATAATTGTAATCAAATCACCTGGAGATTAAATGTTAAAATGTAGACTTGGACTCAGTGAGTGGAGTAAGCCTGAGAGTTGCTCGTTTTAACCAGCAGGTGCAGCCAGCACTGCTGGCACACAGGGCACCCTGCGAGGCGAGGCGTCACCTATTGCACGGCGGTCCCCAGGCCGGCAGCCTCGGCCTCATCTGGGGACTTGTGAGAGATCCAAATTCTAGGCCCTGCTCAGACCGAGCGGATCAGAAACTCTGGGGGAGGGGCCCAGCAACCTGTTTTAACAAACCCTTCACGTCATTCGTCATTCAGATTCCTGCTGAGGTTTGAGAACCACTCTCATAGTTCCATATTAGGAAACTCAGTATTTGCCAGGTATGAAGCAAAGGGGTGCTTACGTTGCAGGTATTTGAAAGCCATTAAAAGAAAAACTGGACAAGGGGGAAAAGATAAAACTTTTAAGCTTGAATGGTAGTTCTCCTTAAGTGTTTTTCCATGAGATAAGGATACAAACATGGTTATCACTGGGCTACATAACGAGAGTACTTATCTGTAAAGGCCCTTGCAAAGGCATGTTGAAGGTTGGGCCATTGGGCACCAGCACCGACATGAGAGTCGTTTTGACCAAGGGATACCGGTGATCTAAACACCTGGACCTGGCATTGCACAGAACGGGGATGCTAAACTTTTTCCAAGAAAATATCTAACAGTAGAGGCGCTGTATGTCCACTTGTCTGGCGTGTATAGCAAAGTATGTGGGTGGGGAGGTGGGGGGAAGCCTGGGATTATTATTTTTTATCTTCTGTAATCTTAAAAATTCATATTCATGTTCATTTATATCAAACCAATGCATGTTGCTTTGATATAAGTAACATTTTAAATTGCCATCAAGATAAAAGGGGACAGATGACGTTGCACTGAGTCTTTTAGGCTCATGAAATTAACTGAAGTGATCTGACACCAGATATCGAGATTAGCATCCGTGCAATTTCTCCTTGGCCTTGGTGCTAATCCAGACTCAGAATACAGGAAAACAATAGCAGCGATTTGCCCACGGCGTCAGGAGCTAAGGGAAGGTGATCACAAGGACAGGGATCCCGAGTGTTGCATGAGGGGTTTTGTTCCCGTGTTTGGGGAATACTGTTTGTGGTTTGGGTGGGAATTTTGAGAAGTGAATCTCCCAGTGGTTTCCGAAAATAGAGCAGACAGAAAAGATCTTTGATGTATGCATCCGATATGTTTGCTATCTGAGGAGATGCTCATCAAAGTATATTCAGCAAAGAAAGATGATCAAAGAAATTCTGCGTTATACCACTCACACTGCCATTTTCCTTGCATGTTAGTGAGAGAGGTGGGTTCACAAATGACTCAGTTCCCAGCATTCAAACTGCTCTTCATCACTGAAGTCGTGTCACATACATGAACATATTCCATTTTGTTGTGAAGTTGTTGATCAAGCATGTTTCATCTTTAAAAAAAATAAGGATTGCTTAATAAGTCGACTGATTGTCTACACTGATTGTTTAAGAGAATAGTGCTTTTCTGCATCTGAAAAGGTTTTTACCTCTTTTCATAATATTGATGGGGGTGGGACACAAAAGCTACCAAACGCTATAAAGTCTGAGTTTGAAAACTTTGATGGAATCTTCTTCCTTCAAAGCCAGCGCTCTTCTATGTAATTAAGAAACGCTTTAAAATTACTCCTCATTTCATTACAAATGTGCGTATAGATATGAACAATCTTTTTGTTTTTTTAAAAAAATAGCTACCGTTTTTACTGCTCTGTTTAATACAATGAGAAACGTAGCAAAGACTCAGAGATGCAGGGAACTGGTTCAGGGACGAGGGTGCATTCAGGTTTTTGATGCCCCTGATTTCTCACCGTCACACCAACTGTTTTGCCTGATTTGGCACTATCAGAGCATATGGATGTAGTTTTCAGTCAATATTGTATTTGCTTAAAAAAAAAAGTTTTACGGAAAATTTCCTTATCAGTATTTTACCATGAAACACTCTGCAAATTCATGTCATTAGAGACATCAGTATTAAGTATATTGGTCACCAAAGACCAATATGGTGGCCAAATCATTAACAGCAGCATATTCAACACAGGCTACCAGGTAAAGAAGCGGATTAATCTCAGTCCCTTATGGACTAATTTATTGAGCTTTTATGTGCCAGGTGCTGTGTTAGTATTCAGTATACAAAAGTAATCCTGCTTAAATAGAACTTACAGTTTGGAAGGATAACAGACAATCAAACAGCACAAAGTTTTGAACTGTAAGAAATACAATAAAGGAAAAGTCCATTAAGAACATGTAACAGAAACACTTGACCTCAGGAGGGACTGGGATAGGCAAGAACTCTCTGGGGAGGCTTTCCTGTGGGGAAATCACCTTTTGGCTAAGATCTGGAGGACAAATAGGCAAAGGGAAGAGAATGGCTTGGGAAGCTTCCTGGGCAGAGGAACCACATGTACAAAGGCATGGGTAGTAAAGAGCAGGGGAAAATTAGTGGGAAGGAAAGGAGGCCAGTATGGCCTGCAAGCTGACAGCCCAGGACATGGTGGCAAGGGGCAGCAGGAGAGCTGGCAGGGGCCAGGCCACACTGCAGAGCCTCATGGTCAGGCTGTCACATGAAACTGGCCCTGAGACCTATGGGAAGTAGGCATTTTAAGCAGGAGAGTGATAGGAATAAACGGACCATTTTGCAAGATTGCACAGGTTGAAGAATTTAGAATGGATCGGGCTGGGGGTATTGCCAAATTCAGGTAAGCTGATGGTAGCCTGCTCTCTAACAATGGCGAGAAGTGAAGTGGTGATTCTAGAGGTATTTAGAAGGGAGACTTTACAGGATTTGATGATGGACGTAGGCAGGGGCGGATGAGAGAAAAGGAAGCATCAAGGCTGATCCCCACGCTCACATATTGGGCTATCTGGTGATTATAATTGTGACGATGCCTTTTATGACTTTGTCATTCAATAATGACAAAAGCACATTTCTACCAAAATGCTATTCACATTCCCAAGGTGATTCTGAATGGATGTTAAAGGAGGTATCTAGTATTATTTGCTTGCTTGCGTGCTTGCACTGATTATTACACTGATCCTGGCCTTGACTCATTTTAATTGCTAAAAAGTCTCATGACTTTTCATTTTTCAAAAAAGGTGATTTTGGACATCGGAGGAATGTTTTCATATAGTTATGTTTTAGAGTTTTTCTCCCATAGGAGAGATCAGGATTTAGGTTCATTTGTAACTCCAAAATTCTCAAAATCAATAAAATTATTGAGAGCAATGTATCAACATTACCTAGGTAAATCTTCTGAGATTGCCAGCTGCTGTCTGCAATTCCCGTGTTATGGTTTGAAGTGGCACATCATTTTCATGCCCAGGTTCGTGGTCGGGAATCCCAGGGACCAAGCGATGTGATTCACCTTGCTCAATTCAGGCTGTTCTCAATTTCCTTCATTTTGTTTATTTTCACAGCATTTGAAATTATATTTCAGACTTCTAATTTTAGCCATCCACCCATATTCTATTGAACATACAATTTTCCCAGTATTTTTCAATGAAAATTTTCAAACATGTAGAAAAGTTAGAAGAATTATAAGTAAATACGTGTGTACCTACCCCCTAGGTTCGGTAATTAATATTTTGCTCAATCATATATCTGTCCATCTGTCTATCCCTTAATTCATCAATCAGTCCATCTTATTCTTTGATAGATTTCAAACTAAGTCGCAAGCATCAGGACAGTTTGCTCTTTGGTACTTTAACATTCATATTATTAACTAGAGCTTACTCTTTGTTTTGGAGGAATTTTCTTTTTTTAGGTAAAAAGTTACATACAGTGAAATGCACAAATCTTAAGTATAGCATTCGTTGAGTTTTGACAAATGCACATACCTCTCTAACCAGACTCCATCAAAAGACCAAACCTCATCATCCCCAAAGTTCCCTCATGTTGCTTCCCAGTTCTCCTTGCTCCGGTCCACCCCCCAGAGGTCACACAGTTCTGAATTATGTAACCAGAGAGTCGTTTTGCCTGTTCTAGAGCTTCATACAGAGTCTACTCTTTCTTATCTGGCTGCTTTCACTCATCATGTTTTGAGATTCATCCACAGTGTATGTATCGGTAGTTTTTTTCTTTTTTATTGCTGAATAGTATTCCATTGCATCAATCTACCACAGTTTCTCTCATTGATGGACTTCTGGGCTGTTTCCATTTGTTGGCTCCTTTGAACATTCTTAGACAAGGCTTTTAGTGAATAACTGCTTTTGTTTATCTCGGGTAAATACTCAGGAGTGGAACTGAATACTGAGGATTTGGGTCATAGTGTAGGTCTATGTTTAATTTTTTAAGAAATTGCCAGAACTTTTTTCATAATGGTTGTACAGTTTTATAGTCCCTCCAGTTTCACATCCTTGACAATTTTTTTTTAGTTTTAGACATTCTGGTGGATGTGTGGAGAAAATATGGTTAAATGATTATTCTCTAAGAGGAAAACAATCCAATGACCCTTAACACTCTCTCTCTCTCTCTCTCTCTCTCTCTCTCTCTCTCTCTCTCTCTCATACACACACACACACACACACACACACACACACACACACACACACACACACAGAATTTGTAGTTTTTAGAGGCAAGCATAATCAGGTGTTTGTAAACAAGGCATGTAGCCCAAGGACAGCAAGCAATATTTGTGGGAAACTGTAGTATTTTAAGTAATTAAAGATTATAAGTTATAAATTTTCTTTCCAAAAACAAGCTGTAGGCTTCCGAAGACTTGCTTTGAGCTCTGGCAAGAGCGGCCCAGGCCGGCAGTATTCACATCGCAGAAACTTAGTGCTAAAGCCTGCGGGTCCCTTGGGACACACAGTATCAAAATTCCCCATCATTACTGTCCGTGGACATGTTCTACACTTTAAACTTTCTTTCACAAAAGGAAAAAAAACAAAAACACCACACTCCAGGGAAGCTGGCTGACATGGGGACATTGAATTATGGTATTTTTGTTTTGCTTTAGCATGCATGTAACAACACCTATCGATAGCAGAAATTCATACCTTCCTAAAAATTGGAAAGAAAAGTTATATTTGAAACATGCCCTGCACTGACCCAGCGGATATTGTCCTCAGACCCCAGTTTAATAAGCCTGGGCCCTGGATTTCCTTTCTGGGGCCTCACTGTAGAGAGCAATGTGAGAAAGAGGAAATGGTTTTAGAGCTAGAGGAAGCTTGGCTTAAAATTGGGCTCGCCGTGTACTAGCTGTGAGGCTCAAGCAAGTCCCTTAACCTCTCGAGGCCTCAGTTTTCCCATCTGTCAGAGGAATGACGATACTTCCTTCCTTGCAAGGATGTTGTAGTGAACAGGTTGCAAATATGAGGTCTGACAATTAAGTTCGCAAACTTTTGCAACGATGTTGCTAACCTTTTCTGATATCAGAGGGATTATTCAGTATGAATTTGTACCAATTGGACAAACAGTTAACCAAGTTTACTATTTGGAAGTGCAGAAAAGGCTATGTGAGAAAGTTAGGCGAAAACGACCTGAACTTTTTGCCAACAATTCATGGCTTTTGCATCACAACAATGCACCAGCTCACATGGCACTGTCTGTGAAGGAGTTTTTAGCCAGTAAACAAATAGCTGTATTGGAACACCCTCCTTACTCACCTGATCTGGCCCCCAATGACTTCTTTCTTTACCCGAAGATAAAGGAAATATTGAAGGGAAGACATTTTGATGACATTCAGTACATCAAGTGTAATACGACAGCTCTGATGGCCATTCCAGAAAAAGTTCCAAAATTGCTTTGAAGGGTGGACTAGGTGCTGGCATCATTGCATAGCTTCCCAAGGGGAGTACTTCGAAGGTGACTGTAGTGATATTCAGCCATTGCTGAATGGTATGTAGCACTTTTTCTCGGATGAATTCTCAAACTTAATTGTCTGACCTTGTGTAAACCTGCTAGCAGATGGCAGACGTCTAAGTGATGGGTGCTGTTGTCATGAAAAGTGGCCTCTCTCCTCCTGCCCCACAGTCCTCAGGCCTGCAAACCGTCCCCAGGCTGCCCATCAGAAAACACCAAACCTCACACCCACTCATTCCCTGTTTATTTCTTCAGTGAGCTTGACTGAGAATTATGAGGAAATCCTTTTAGTGGAATCATTCGTACCAAGTTATAACTGACAGATGGGTTTAGACCGCCAAGAAGAAAATTCTAATGCTGAAAGAACTTTTTCATCCAAGTGAAACATTATCTGTAAAAGAGGATATTTAGAAGAGGCACGTAGATAACCTGGGTCAAGAAGTTTCCATAAAAACCTGGCACTCCTGGGTGTAACAGGCGAAAAGGTCCTCAGGTGCTGCTTTGGCCACAGAGACGCAGGAAATGAGGCATGATGTGGGGTCCTGGGCAGCAGCTGCTGAGACAGCCCCATAGACCTTCTGCTTGGGAAGCAGGTGAAGGTTGGATGGCTGGTCGGTCAGTGTTTTCCTAGTCTCTGTACTGTCTGTAGGAGAGCCCGTCAGATGCACATGAGCCAGCTGGAGGGTGACAGGCTTGGAGCAGGTGTGTTATGTTCAGCTCAGAAGGTGCCAAATGCAGCATCCTATGTGGAGAAATACCAGAACCTCCTCAGCAGATGGATCCAGTGTCTCTCCCCTCCTCCCTGTTCCCACCACTTCCCCTCAGGGGCCCAGGCACATTTTCATCCCAGAGGGGTGGGTTGTGCATCTGGACCTTGGGCTTCATGGGGTTCCATCTGGACAGAACACAAAGCCCACGTTGACCTTCCAGGAGCTCCACAGTTCCAACAGCTGGCCTGTGGGGGCCAGTGAACTACAAGACAGGGTTTTGTGTGTGTGTGATGTGGGGAGCCATGGGACTTTGTTCCTAAAGGAGAGGTGTATTGTGATTCAGACAAAAAAACTAAGTATTTAAAAATCATTTGCTTTTGAACTAAAGCTA
This sequence comes from Rhinolophus sinicus, assembly GCF_057876585.1. Lineage (NCBI taxonomy): Eukaryota > Metazoa > Chordata > Mammalia > Chiroptera > Rhinolophidae > Rhinolophus > Rhinolophus sinicus. The sequence goes on from NC_142503.1 coordinate 49,595,839, forward strand.
ACTAAGAAACATTTTGCAAGGCAAAAGTTGTATACAGCTGGTATACTGTGTTTCCCCGAAGGTAAGACCTAGCTGGACAATCAGCTCTAATGCATCTTTTGGAGTCAAAATTAATACAAGACCCAATACTATATTATATTATATTATATTATATTATATTATATTATATTATATTATATTTATTATATCTGGTCTTATAATAAAATAAAACCAGGTCTTATATTAATTTTTGCTCCAAAAGATGCATCAGAGCTGATTGTCCGGCTAGGTCTTATTTTCGGGGAAACACGGTAGTATCAAAAATTCACACTGCACTTAGTAGCTTTGTAGCAAATGGTCTTTATCTGTGAAGGGAAAACATAAAGTGGTTGTTCACAGAAGAAATAAAAAGGTCCCATAGTTATGGGATAAATGAGTCACAGCCCTTAGTCATACTAAGACCAAGGTCTGCACAGGCTGGCCATGTAATTGTTTCTCTAATTATGTGGAATGGACTATGCAGCATAATTCATAGAAAACCCCTGTTTTAACACTTCAGTTTTACATGATTATTTTTCAATGGTTCAACCAGGCTGGAAACCTGTGTCTGATATAGATGGGATTTCTGGCTATTACAGTTGATGTTGCTAAACCATACTCATCTTCTTCATAGACAGCCCTACACACTCACCTGTCCTGTTTCTTGAGTTACTTTATCCCCTTCATTGAGTGGCTACAAATGTTTGATGGTCTGAGTAACTGGAAGTAGGTGGATTTAGCAGGAAAACTGCATGATTGTAAGTGTGATAGAGCTGGAATGTGCCCCAGCGGTGTCTCAGTCGCTCATAAACACAACAGTGCAGAGCCCCAAAGAAAGCATATTTATTATTTCTAGCGTTAATTACTTCATCATTTGACAGACATTTATTGAGCATTAGCACAAAATCATCAGCCAAAAAAAAAACTGGTAACCAGAAGGAACTAGGTGCTAAGCTACATCTAAAGTTCAGATTTCATTGTGAAGAAACATTGTGTAAATTGACCGTCTATAAATAAAGCATTTGAAGAGTTTTGTAGGAAGGTTTTCAGAAATCCTAGACTTAAATTCGGGTTACTTTTATTTACAGAAAAATTTTGTAACATGTATGAATTATAAACAGGTTATATAGTAACCTTATTTAAAAAATGTTAAATTTTGTTATAGCTTTTTGTCTTGCTGCATTTCTGCAGACTGTGAAAATGAGCACAGCTCAGCTGACTGAAGATTTAGGTGTCCTGCTTAGAAAGTGTGTCCTCTGAGCACCTTCCTGCACTCGAGCTCAGCCTTCCTGTTGGTGTATAAACATAACAGAGCATTTATATTATTACTTGCACTTGGTGTGAACCTTTCATCAGTTCATATTATCTGTGCAACTTCTTGCTTTCTTGAAGTTTTCAAAGCTTTTTAATGAAATTGTTTGGCTGGAAATATAGCTCATGTTTTAAATCTCTTTCTCTTGTTTTTACCAAACTTTTGCACAACTTTAGATTCACAAGTTTCATCGTGATTCAGGAGACAATTCTCAGACAGGTGAGAATATTTCCATTCCCCTCTTCTACACTCAGGTGGCATTTGTAGGTTCAACTCTATCAGTTACTCCAAAGAAGTCTAGATGGACAGTCACCACCCCAGAATCTGGGTTGCTGATATCAGAAGGTTGGAAAACCAGAATCAAAGCAGAATCCCTTTAAAATTTTTGAATATTCATTTATGGCAACCTTTTCTACTGAATGCCTCCCCATTCCCGGTTTTCTTTTGCTGGCTAGAGACCATGTCGAGTGCATACACCTAAAATAGAGGGTGGCCCAGAAGTCCAGGGGAGGCACCGTGTTGTTATACGACAGCAGGCTTCCCTTTCTTAGCAGCAGTCAGTGACTAAACAGTCAGAGAATGTGGATGGGCCCTGGCCTGGGAGTCAGGAGCACTGAGTCACCATTTCAGCTTCCCGCTCCCCGCCTCATACCTTGGGCAAGATGCTGAGTGTCTGACCCTTGGTTTCCTCAGCCTTAAAATGAGGGGGCTGGACCTGATGACTTCTACGTTTGAAGGGTCTGGCATTCTCGAGCATTAGAGGGAAAAATCAATCTGTTACCAAAGATTTAAAATTCTTATTCCCGCACGTACATTCTCTGCCCTGTTGGTGACTTCCCAACCACTAATGCATAAGTCAGACCATGGGCTACTATTTAGTCCCTCTCCTTGATTCCAGGATGGACCATATTTTCGCTTACTCAGAAAGATTTCATTGGATCTTTCTGATCTTCTGTTTCTTTATTTGTAAAATGAACTAACAATGTCCATCTCGTTGTTATGAGGATTAAAGGAGAAAACGTACATGATATTTAGCAGAACCTAATATTTAACTGTTTAGTAGTCTCCTTTCCTTCCCCACCCATCTGCCCTCCCCTCCCCTCCCCTCCTGTCCCCTCCCCCACCCTTTCCCCTTACCTCGTGTGTCTCTCTCTCTCTCTCTCTCTCTCTCTCTCTCGTTTTAGTTTATTTCTTCTAACACTTTCTGCAAGAGTATTATTTTAACTTAAAGGGTTCTGGATGCCAAAACCTGTTACAAGTGTTTTCATATCCTGTACAGTGCCCAGCCTGGCACAAAATAGACAATAAATACTCACAGAACATTGATAAATTGAAGCATCCCATCTTGGAAAACACAGGTTCTACCATTTATTAGCTCTTTGACTTTGAGCTATCTACATAATCTCTCCAAGTTTAAATTTCCTCATCAGTAAAATAGGGATTGTAATATGTAGCTTTCAGAATTGTTTTAATGATCATGTAATTTCTCTGTTTAAAGTAAATATGGAAATACAGTATCTGGTGCATAGTAGGTACTCAGTAAGTTGTAGCTTTTTTTTAATTGGTGATACGATATCCTTTTTTGCCTTTGGGTACAGCTATTTAAAACTTTTATCCTTTTTTCCCCCTGTTTTTTTAATTCATTCCACAAGCATTTGTTGAGAGAATGAATAACAAATTCTTTGATTTAAATGGCCTTTATTGAAGAATAATTTCTCCAAACTTTTAATCATTTCGATTGCTATAGTTTCTCTTAACTTTAGCTGAGATAAAATCAGGAAGAATAAGCATTATTCATCTTTGAATAATTTCTAATGCATGATTCAGGATTCAACCAGTCAACCTGGGCCCACAGCTGGTAAATTAACCTCCCTACTTTAGTTTTATTTAGAAACTACATTTTGAGGAATTCTTGAATGTAATCTTAAATCTTTAATAAGTTTGATTTAATTTATATCTGGTAAACAAATGTTAGCAACATATATGATTGGTAAGTCTCTGAATAGGCTAAACACGCATGTCTCCCAAGTGACCATTATTAGTTTCTGAGAGTTTGAAAGATGCCATATAATCCAAACCTTATTATTATATTTGTCTTTAATATTATAATTGTCTTTATCAATTGTCATTACAGTTGTCTTTATAAAGAAATATTGAAACTCATGTCCAAGACCAGGGAAATTATTAAGGCAGAGGCTGGAAGACAAAATTAGGCAAAGAGATAGTGAATATTTTAAGTTAGAACATTTAAGACACGGCTCTGTAGCTGTGGTGCTCAGATCCACTTTCTAACAGTTTTGCCTTTCACTTCATGCTGGATAAATATAATTCAGGTTTAGTTATTGTTGTAGCCTTTTAAAAAAACTGAATCAGATTTTTTTTAGGACACTAAAGTAAATGGTTAAAAAGGTGATCTAGAAAAGTATCTAAAACATATTATGAAGTGCAAACGGCAAGTACTAGAACAATATTGTCACATGATTTCATGTGTGCCTAAAAAGAAGGTACATGTGCAAATGAACAGATTAATAACATATAGTAGCCAACATGAACGACATACTTACTACGTAGCTGGCCCTGTTCTAAGTGTTATTCATGGGTTAAGTAATTTACATCTCACAACAGCCGATGAATGACTGCTATGACTGTCCCCACTTTACAGATGTGGGAACTGAGACAGACAAGTAGCATTCCCAAGGTGACACAGCTCCTAGATGGCATAGCAAAGATCTCAATGTTGGCAATTTGGCTCTAGAGCTGATCCTGTTTAGTACTACACGCTCTTACACCTTTGTGTGGTGTCACTAGACAATTCTTTAAAAAGCGTTATTGAACCTCTGTTTCTTTCTTGGAACATGATCATTTATTGGTGTCTGAGAGATGCATTCTTTCTGCTGGAACCTGCCTGGCTGCCCCGTGTTAGCACGGTGAGAGCAGTTCTGTGTCCCAGTTATGCCCCCTCCTGCTTGTGCGTCACTCCCACAGGACGCAAACACCCTGAAAATGCCTGCTTCAGAAGCCGGAAGCCGGCTCTGCGCCCTCACACTTTTACCCCTCGGTCCTCACTGGTGGTGTGCACTGTTTCCTTAGGTCTTGCATTCATGTCGCAGCACATTGTTAGTGTTAAATTCAAAGCCTGCAAAGACTTATGTAGAATTTTTAAGTGCTTTTCTCCCTCAGAAAATGGAGACAAAAGTGAGGGTTTAGTTGTTGGAAACGGTTCGATTATAAAACTGCTTTTTCTTTCTTCCTTCCTGGGATCGGCAGTTTCATCATTTGATGAACTCACACCCTCAAAAGAACCTAGAAGACCATGTACAGGTCTGACTTTCCAGAGGGGCCGAACATTGTCCACATTAATTTCTCAAGTACATTCAACTCTCTGTGGACTTCACTCGTATTTTTATTTCCTCAGCTATCCCCCTAAGAGCCTTCCCCAGCCAGTTAAATGTATTGCCCTTCAGGTGAAAATGAGCTCCCACCCCCGCTAAGTTTTAATGTTTATTTTCAAAAAGATATGTTATTAATGGATCTCAATAAGGCTTGATAAGAAGCCCTATTTCTATGATGTAATGTGGTACCACAGGAAAAGGCATCATTTTACAACTAATACCACTGAAAATTCTTATGTGGTGATGATTTGAAGAGAAAGTGCTTTACTAGTTCCTAAAAATGTTTTATAGTGCTTAGAAAGTAACCTTGTTTCCTTTGGAGAATGAGGGAATAAAATGCATCTGTACTTCACCTGTGATAGCTGATAACTAATCACTCTCCGTCACTCATCTGAAACCCTTAGAGTCTCATTCATTCAGATACAAGAACCGGAGGAAAGAGTCCATAGATGTGAAGTCGATATCATCTCGAGGCAGTGATGGTAAGAGGTCTTTCAAATTTCCTTGATCTTTTATAAGTATAGAAAATGACAGAGGAATATAGTCACGAAGTCGTCAGCATATAAACAAAACCCCCAGGAGTAGGATTTCAATGAAACTTTTTTCCCACAGGCTGAACACTTTTTAGGCCTTTAATTCTTTTTTTACTTTTTACAGTCTTTGTCCTCTCTTTGAAATGACTCGATGCTACTTTCTTGGTGGTCTAAAGTGTGCTGGGCCAGAACCACAGAGCAGCTCGGGGTTCCAATAGCTGGGTCACTCGCGGGTGCTAGGGGCAGAGAGGGGACCAGAGTCTTGACTTCCCACCGCCAATACAAACCCAGTTTTCTGTGTACCTGTTACACACGCTTTCCCTTAATAAAACATCACAGATAAACTGCGAGGCAGAATTTAGCAAAACATTTTTTGAGTTCAGTCAGGCCTAAATCATCAGCTGGGTTTGCAGAGAGACGATTCTGAACTGTCATGCCTGTGTGCCTGGAAAGATGTAAGTAAATTCACAGAAATAGGAAAGTCTCCATGTATGGGTAGGTGGGAGGTTGAGACGATGATGAGTTTTATTTTAGTGGAGATGGCAAGGAAGCTAAAATGCAAGACTGGTCCTCAGGGCTAGAGATGTGGATTTGGGGGTCCTAGAGGTGACAGATGAAGCCATGAACAGAGGAACATCTCTAAGGGGTGTGTGTATGTGTGTGTGTGTGTGTGATGAAAGAACAGAGGGTCTAAGTCCAAGGCTTGAGGGTACACCCTCCATGAGAGGCAAGGCAGGAGAGCTAAGGCCAGTGAGAGGACAGGAGAGCTGGGGTGAGTCCACTGTCACAGGAACGAAGAACAGAGGGTAGCAGATGAAAGGAGATGGCCAGCAGTGATAACTACTGCAGAGATCAACGAGCTTAAGAGCTGAGCACAGACTAATGGATTTCACTCATTCAGGTAGTTTTTATTTGGCAAATGGGAGGACAGATGCTAGGGGTATGAGGAGGGGATAGATAGTGACGGTGATAGGAAGGAGAGAAGTAGGATGGTAACTTAAGGGAATAAACGAGGGGCAAGTGAAGGACTGTTCAGTCCTTTGGGTCACAATGAGTACGAGGGAAGCGGCTGAACTAGCAAGAACCAAAGATTCTAGAAATAAGATGGATAATTCATAGAGAAAGATGGATAAATCACAGGGCATGCAAGGGATTGGGACCGAGAATGTAAAGAGGATGGACTGAAATATTTTCAGATGGATGAAGATGTGGATACAGTTTAGATGGAGAGGATAATGGATGAGGGAATGTCAACTAGATGAGTTTTCAGAGCAGAGTTTGAGATGGGATATCCTCACTCCAGAGCACGGAAAGAGGGAGGGTTGAGAGTATGCAGAGGTCTGCAGTGTGGCTGTCTGGCAGCAGAGGGGGCCACAGCGATGGCTGAGCAGCAGGCCGGCTCTGCAGCTACTGGCTGGAGTCAGTGAGCCATCTGTAACCTGCGTTGTCCCTCCTGCCTGCCTCACAGGGAGGGCTAGGAAGAGCTGGTTGAGAACGATGCTTTTAAAGTCAAGTTTCTACCTTTTGACTTCTGGACCGCATGTAAACATTACCTGTTCAAAAAAATTAAATGACTTGAACATGAAAGTTTCTACAGATGAGAGCTAGAACCACCCTGAGTTCTGGGTGCTACGAACCTGAAGGCTCAGGGAGGCGAGTGCCTGGCCCTGATTCATGCTGAGCGGGCTCATTCGTCTGCCCCGCCCCCGCCCCCTCGTGGCCCCCCCACACCCCTCACACTGCAGTTACCCAGTTACAGGACTGAAAGTAATGCTGCTGCCCAAGCTGGGCTTTAGTGACTTATGGGAAAGTGAGTTCTGGGGGATCACTAGGTGTTGGGGTGGGGCCTCAGGATCCCCTCAACCTTCTCTGAAATCCCCCTTGTGGACCTGGGATGCGTACAGCCTTCCTGCTACCAAAGTTCCAGGCCAGACTACCCTGTCCAGACTCTGGCAAGTCGTGGCTGAGCTCTTAGCCTTTTAAGGTTAAGAGATGGGTAAATTCATTGCTTTGTGGGGTGACAGCAGGGGGACAGCAGTCCTTTGAGAATCACGCTCCCAGTCCATGAAGGGCTCCTTTGCTGCCCCTAGTCAGGCAGAGTCACCAAAACCAGGTGTATCTTTCTTGACTTATTTTCAGCACCAAGCCTACAGAATCGTCGCTATCCATCCATGGCAAGAATCCACTCCATGACCATCGAAGCTCCCATCACAAAGGTGAGTGGTACCTGCTGCCTCCACTCTACAATCAGGGCCGCCTAGCACTGGGCTAGTTTTGGAGATAAAATGATAAAATGACATACCACTGATATCACCAAGTTTATAGTCTAGTAGAAGAAACAGATTTTAAACAAATAAACACATAATAAATATGTGGTTCTAAATTACAGTAATGGCTATAAAGGAAAACTACAGGATTCTAGGAGATGAGGTTAGATTAGGGCCCTGTTTTGGTGGGGTGAGGGGTGATCAGGGACGGTCTCTCTGGAGAGGAAGTAATGTTTGGCATAAGAGCTGAAGCATGCAAAGGTACAGGAGAAGACAGGGGGTAAGAGGATTCTAGGCAGCAGACATGGCAAGGGAGGGAGCGCTGAGGTGGGAAGAGACGGATTGGAGCATTTGAGGACCTGAAAGAAAGTCAGGGTGGCTGGAGTTTGGAGAGCAGAGGGGAGCAGATGGAGACATGAGTTATGCAGGGCTCAGTTCATTCTGGCCAATTGGGCCATAATAAGTTTATATTTTAGTTTATGGGCAGAAGAAACCACAGAAGAGTTTAAAGCAGGGGAGTGACCCGATCAGGTGTGTTTATTGAAAAGAACATCCAGCCACTATGCAGATAATGAATTGGAGATGGCAAGAGTGAAAAAGAGGCCAGTTAGGGCTGTTCTAGAATTATAGCAGTGGAAGAGGAATGAAATGAATAGATCAGGAAATATTTAGGGGTCGAATCAATTTGACTTGGAGATTAATTATGTTGTCAGGGTGGGGAGAGAATGTAAATCAAGGGGCAAGTGATTCATAAATCAGGGCCTTTCAGACTTTAAATTTGAGCACAAGATGGATAGAAGTGACTTGGTTTTTTTTCCTTCAGTGTAAAAACTGGAGAAAGTAGCATAGCTCTTCTGTTCCATTTTTTGTTGTTGTTGTTATGTTTTGTTTTGTTTACTTGCTTGCTTTGGGGAGAGGGGAGAAAGATCATGAGTTTAGTTTTGGACATTAAGTATTTCAATAGATGTGTCAGATAAGCAATTGAATATATAAGTTTGAAAGTCAAAAAGAGTTCAGGGCTGGGATGAAAATTTGAGAGTCCTTTGCACACAGATCGTATGTGTCCAAAGCTGTGGGCGTGAAAGAGTTCATGTCTGAAAGGACTGTAGGTGAGAAAAAGGCCCAGCAGCAGTCGCTGAGGAGCTCCACCCTGTCTAAGACAGCTAGAGGAGAAAGGTCAGCCAAGGACCTGATAAAAATGCTGTCAGGGAGGTAGGAGTAACACCAAGAGAGGGGGATGAACAGCCCTCCTCAGTAAGAAGGCAGGAGTGGCGTGAAAGCGTTGTTCATGAACAATGCGTCATCACCTGATTTCTGTTGGATTCCGGGTATAGGTATGACTTTTGAGAAGTAGAATCCTAATGTCCTCAAATTTCCTCTTTCTCTTTCTTTACTTCCTTAGGTTATAAATATAATCAATGCAGCCCAAGAAAACAGCCCCGTCACAGTAGCAGAAGCGTTGGACAGAGTTTTAGAAATTTTACGGACCACGGAACTCTACTCCCCTCAGCTGGGTACCAAAGACGAAGACCCTCACACCAGTGATCTCGTCGGAGGCCTGATGACTGTGAGTGACGAGGAAAACCCAGAAATGCAGGGGGGATAACATTAAATACACTTTAGAGTACATGTGACTTATAACATATACTGTTACCTGTAGTTGCCGAAATCCCTGTTGTAGGGACTAACATCAGTATAACCAGAAGCATCAGAATTTATGTGAGTGGCATTATTCAAGTACTTCTTGCATTTACCTTTCTGTAAAAGCTCTCTGCAGAAGCCTTGTAAAGCTGACTGAGCATATCAGTGGGAGGCGGTCCTTCAGAATTTGGATGACAGAAAGGAGTTCATAGGCGGCTGATTGAGGGTACAATATGCATGATGGGACCCTTGATTACTTCTTCCCCTTGACCTGGTACAAGGTTGAATTGATTGACGGTTCTCAGGCTCTTTATATAAGGAAAGAGTTTGTACTCAGACTACAGAACTAGTTTCCGAAGTCTTAGGTGTCAACCATTCTTTAAATACAAGCTTATATGGCAGTTTCCTTTGTAATCGGATAAAAGGAGCATGGAGCTGCTCTGGCTTGGTGGGGCAGGGGAGGGCACTCCAACACCATCCTTTGTAACCACCAAGATAGCTTAGTTCGAAGGACTCATCCTGTTCTAGTGCGTGTATGTGACCTATTTGGCTGTAGTCATTCTCTATCAGCAAGTGAAGTAAAAGAAGAAAATTCAGTTCTTCATTTGTGTGCCTTATCAGAGGCTGCAGCTAGAAGAATTCTTTGGGGGAAAAGCAAAGTCCAGGAGTCATGTATGAGTTTTATTTTAAAGGTTTTTATCGAGCCCTGCCCCCAGATGCTGAGTGTTGACTGGCTTTCTGGCCCATTCTCCTTGTTCCTATTAAAGGTCTCTTGTGAGACTGTAATTTGCGTGACCTCCTGTCCCTTTCCTGCCCCTGGGCTGGCCCTGGCTGCCCCATCCCAATGCAGTGTAGACTTCAGTTGTAGAGAATACTGGCAGGGGCCTTTCAGGAGGGTGCTGGTTCCTGGAACGAGTAAAGTATCTGCCCTCCTTCCCCCTGCTCCCATGCCATCTTGGGGTTCCTCTCCAGGTAATGCTGCAAGGAACCAGGGCAGGATTCCACCTATTTTTATAGGGTAGCTTTAGGGAAGAGGAGAAAGAAAGGCAAAGATCAAACAGAGGAGTCCCTGGTGATATCTGCCATAGAGGCAGAACATTTGTGGCCATTGTTGCTTTTATCCACTTGTAAAAATTAAGCTCTTGGCCTAAAGATCCAAGATGTGACTTCAGGGGAGCCCTTCATTAGTACTTTAAACCTTAGCACACACTTTCTAGGGATGACAAGCAATTATAAATGGCTTTTAACAAAGATCTGAATAATTAGGTACATGGGTAGAAGATGAAGGGGAGGAACCTGCAATGAAAAAACATCCAGGACCTAGTTCAAGAGCCTAGTAAATGGCAGAACACTGGAATTCTGTCCAGTCCCTCCAAAGACCTCAAATCCAGAAACTTTTCTTTTGAAGGCTAGCAGCAATGCTCATGTTGCAAAATGGAAAATACAGTTGGAAAAGAATTAAATATTAGTCAAAAATTAAACCCCAAATGTTAAGGCTTTGGATTAAGGAATCCCTAAAATGTGGCCCATGGCTGTGGCTCCCTAATATGTAAATCAAGTAACACAGTCCCTGTGAAGATAAGCGGGGTCCCTTCAAAATCACATGCATCCAAAGCAAGATAACTTCTGTGAGTTCACTAATGTGGCTTCCAAACGCCAGAAGAGAAAGACGGCATTAGAATAGAACCAACTCACAGCTCAGGTGTAAGACCTGAGTGCAGTCATATACACGTTCTTCTCAATATCTGTCTCCTAGGACTAATAGCCACGGAAGGGAGATGCTCCTCTGTCTTGTGGCTATTGTTCTGATTTAATTTTGAGCTTCAGTTTGGAGTTCCAGATTGGCTGGGTTGTTCAGGATTCAAATCTCTTTGGCTAATGACAGAAATGTGAAAATAATGATAATGGCATATAAAGCATGCTTTTAATAGCCTCTTTCTCTATTCTAGGATGGCTTGAGAAGGTTGTCAGGAAATGAGTATGTGTTCACCAAGAGTAAGTTGTCATCTGCCCACTTGTTCCTGCTAACCTGTCTCTGGCCTCTGCCTCCCCAGTGTGGTGATTACTTTGGAAGGGGAGACCTTGGTGTTACTTCCTGTTTGTCTCACGGAAGTTTAAGTATCTTGAAACCAGGTCTCCTAATTAAAATGGCTTCTCTGAAAATAAGAATTCTTAGTCTCGGAATAAGAATTTCAAATCTCTATACCTTTCAACAGACAGTTAAACGGAATTATTTTTCTATGTGGGAGTCTCAAAATTCAGTAATGTCAGAGCAGAACGCTGAAGTGAATCTTCCTACCTTTGGAAGTTCAAGATTTCCTTTTTATAGTAGCAGCCATGAAAATGATGACAAATGCTCAGGGGCACAAGATTCCACAGTTAACCAGCGTCCCCCACCCCATCTGTTTCTCAGACGTGCACCAGAGTCACGGTCACCTTGCAATGCCAGTAACCATCAACGACGTCCCCCCTTGTATTGCTCAGTTACTTGATAATGAGGAGAGTTGGGAGTTCAACATCTTTGAATTGGAAGCCGTTACACATAAAAGGTATGTGGCCTCTCTGGCTCCAGCAAGGGAAGATGGATGGCCAAGCTCAAGACGTTCCCATCTGGAAACCTTGAGGGAGACGTGAGTCCTTGCTGCAAGAGACCTCACAGGTTCTGCCTTTCTTGCCATGCTGGAGGAGTGTTGAACGAGCAGAGACTGTGGCCCCTGAGTAGGAGTATTAGTGGGTGATGTGTGGGGTCAGCCTGGCGATGACCCAGAATGAGGAAATACTGCGCGTCCTTCTCAGACCTACCCAGGTCATTCCTTTGTGCTATTGAGCCAAGAGTTCTCAGTATCCTCAGCCCCAAATTGTGGAAGCCCCACCTTACCAAAGGAGCTGAGGGCACTATTGGCCCATCCTGTGCGCAGGGGAGATTAGATACCTCAGAAAGTCCTCTTCTAAGTAGGAGAAGGCTGTTAGGCTATAGGATGTGAATGGTTCTCACCTGTAAATAAGCAACATGACTAAATGACAGGATTTTGCTGAGACCCCGCAAGCCATTCCTTTTGTCCTTAGGCTCAGTAACCCCCTCAGGGGACACAAAGGAAGCACAGCGCTTACGTAGAAGTGGAGATGGAGAGGGACACCAGGGACCTTTCTTGGTTGTGAGAGCCACTGAAGGGCATATGACTTAGAGACAATCGAGAACTCATTTGGAGTGACCACCACCTAGTTGTAAATAAGTGGCTAGTGAGGAGGAGATGCTCTGGCTCCTTGTAATTGGGGGAGGAGATAATTTTACCCCCCACCCCCGTGCATGTGGAATAAGCATCAGAAGAACAATGCCTCCATTCCTAGTGTCATCGAAGAAAGCAGCTTCTGGACCAGTGAGTACAATGAATCAGGGTTTGTTTTCCTGTTTTCCAGGCCCTTGGTTTATCTGGGCTTGAAGGTTTTTTCCCGGTTTGGAGTATGTGAGTTTTTGCACTGTTCTGAAACCACTCTCCGGGCCTGGCTCCAGGTGATTGAAGCCAACTACCACTCGTCCAACGCCTACCATAACTCCACCCACGCTGCCGACGTCCTGCACGCCACCGCCTTCTTTCTTGGAAAGGAAAGAGTGAAGGTAGAATCTTGATGTCCTGATCTAGTTACCTGCTAGACTGGAGATTCAAGAACTCAGTCTTAATAAGTATATGAGGCAAACAGCTATTGTGCAGCCAATTTAAGAGCTGTGTTTGCTACCAAGTTGACTTGTCATATTGGTGTTGTTAAGACATGGTCTTTTCTCATAGCCTCCACTTCTCCAAATGCCTAAAATAATGGTTTATGCTACTGGAGTGGCTCCTTTACTTACATGCCATGACTACTCTCCAAATAGGAGCCCTTTGTGATACTGGCTGAGAGGACAGAATTTGTTACATCAAACGGTTTTTCGGTTCAGAGGTTAAGTTTTGGAATCAGAATTTGGCGATCGGTGTGTTATAATCCAGGTAGTAATGAGCTCTTTAGCATTGTACTGATTTACATGCATCTATGTGTTTTGGGTAGCTGTGAATGTGTCTGTCTGTATGCTAATGACCGTCGTGTAATCCTGAGAGAGTCCCATGTCCTTTTGTCTTACTCAGAAGTTGATACTGTCATGTTCAGGCGCTGATGTGTAGGGCAGCGCTGTATACACCCATGACAGCTGGCAAGAGATCCCTGCCTTCCCTCCTTCCCAACTACCATCCGTTGCCCAATGAAGCTTGTAATTCCTTTGCTACAATTAGAACTGAAGCTTAGACTGTACACCTCTGGGAGAAGTGCTGTATAGAGATTGAAATTCATTTCAATCAGCTAATGCCTAACTTCAGATCATTTTCTTAGTTTTAAGGCTCTAGGTACTTAAGGAGAAGAGTGGTAGTGGGATAGGTAGAAAGAGCAGAAATGGCACCAAAATGGGGAGGGGAATGTTTACTTCTCAGTTTTGCCAAAGGCTGATGCTGGTATTCATTTGCATCAGCAAGAAAGCAAAGAGTGTGATTCAAGAATGCTGCTTTCGAAGATTTTTGTCTCTTACTTTAAGAAAAGGTGGTATCAGCCTGTGTTTCTAGAGCAGCTTTCTTTGAGGAGCTAAGACACTTCCAGATTCCTCCTCCAGGTTCGTGGTCCCCCATCTGACACTGCTTGTGCTGTTATACAGCTGAGGTCGCACACTGCCAACTGAGGGCATTTCCTAGGGCATCAACTCCAAAGTGATCTATAGCTACTGCAGTCTTGAATTAGAGATGAACCACACTTAAGCAGGACCATCCTAGAAAAAAATATAGATTGAATCTTTGAAAAATTAGGGAACGCTTAGTCACCTTATTATCTCCCTCCCCTAAAAGAAGGATTTTTGTTTAAATTGTGAGTTCTGCTAATGTATTCACACTATGGTTGAATTTCTCAAATAGCAGCAATAGAACAAGTCTAAGACTAGATAGAATATCCTTACAATTCAAAAGACACGTTCTACCTCTGGCAGCCCCTGCCAGAGAATCAGAAAATTTAGAGCTGCAAGGATCCTTGGAGAATTGGGCTGGAAGGGGCTCCTGACCTCAGAGTTTCAGTTGGGAGCCCAGGATCCCTGATTGGTCCCTGTGAGGCACTTCAAGTGGGATTTACTCCTGAAGCCTCTTCTACCAGACCTGCCGCTGATGAAGAGAATCAAGAAAATGTGTTCTTACCAAATGCCCATGTCAACTGTCACCCCTAATTTCTATGTCCCTATGACGTGGCTCCACGTCCTCAACCCAGTAGTGTACGTACGTAGGTAGCATGCCCAGAGCTGACTTTCCCCTTCGATTTGTTTCAGAGCCTATCCTCTCCCCACTCTTACCGGTTCCCAGGAACCACTGCAAGAGGAGAGGTCAGGCGAGCCAGCATTCTTTGGTTATTCTCCTGGTGTAAGTGACTCTTTACCCTAGGCAAGGAACTGTTGGAAAGGCTGACCAGGGTGGAGTCCACTCTGGCCAACCAGCCTCCGTGTGATCCAAATCTGCTCCTGCTGGGTAGAGAAGGAAAAACATGCAGAAATGCTTACCCCTCTGAGGTTTGCTATTTCTCATGTCGTAGGTTTAGTAGGAAGTTTTCTGCCATAGACAGCCCCACCCTCCCTCCCATAGGAAGGGCCAGGTGCTTGCTAGCCGGCCCAGGCCTTTTCCCTGCCTCCCCCTGTTTCTCACCAGGCATTGCATTACACAGTGCAATGCGGCCCATTGTTGATACCTTTGCCAGGTTTCAGTCAGTGTACGCTGGGAAAAGGCATGTCTCATCTATGTGTTGTCTACTCCAGTCACTTGAATCTGTTTCACTGAAGAATTTAAAATTAAATTGGCCCCAGACTCCACGCCAGATTGAACATAGTCCAGAAACACTCGCTGAGGCCCATGGGTCCTGACCACACAGGCAGAATCAGTGAGTGGAGCCCAAGCTGGGGCAGCTCTGTGTCCTGAGTGCTCCTGCAGGTTACCATGGCCGCTCTGGACCAGCAGCAGAATGGGGCAGGCATTCCCTGAGCATTACAGAGTCAGTCTCTGGGAAGGCCTGAAAGCGTAGCATCAACTGCTGTCCCTGTTCAGGAAACCTGCTTGTGTGGACTGGGTCCGAGCCAGGATCGCCCACCAGCTCCAGGTCAGGACTGGAAATGGAAATGGCTCCCTCGGGTAAGGACAGCTTTCAGGAAAGCTTTCAGACTCACGGTTCCTTACCTGTTAGCATCTGAGAAGCAGTTTGCAGTTTTGCCTCCCATAGCCTATGAGAGCAACTCGGAAATACCAAAAATTGTCCCCACTCCTCCAGCCTCACCTTGGGGGATCACTTTTTTCCTCTTTCACTACCCATCAGTCGCAACGATGCTCTTTAAGTTTCTTGAATAAATCCCCTTTTCGTTTCCCCTCAGGAGTGTCATGTCGGCTGTTCTTTCGGCCTGGGCTCCTCTCCCTTGCCGCTCGTTGCCCAGCCAACTCCTGCTTACCCTTCAGGCGTCAGCACAAAAGTCGCTTCTTTAGAGAAGCCGTCCCTGCCCACCCTCCAAACCTGCACTGTCCAGTGTGGTAGCCATTAGCTACCTGTGGCTATTTACGGTTAGCTAAAATGAAAGAAAATGAAAAATCCAGTTCCTCAGTTGCGCTGGCCACATTTCCAGTGTCTGGTAAACTACGTGTGACAAGGGGTTACTGTATTGGACAGCACACACATAAACATTTCCATCACCACAGAAAGCTGAACGGTCTGCCCTCAACTAGTCAGACCTCACGGTTATACTCTCAAAGCATCTCTACCTTCCTTCTTTCCTCATCGCACAGTAAGTTATTTGGTTTTGGTTTTTACTAATTTTTGCCTTCCCCATAAATTATCAATTCTGTTAGTGCCAGGATGACATCAGTATATTTCACCACAGTAGTTTCAGCATTCTGCAGGACACCTGGGCACCCAGTAAGCATCCAATAAGTGATGACTGAATGAATGAATTCAAAAAGGACAGTGTCTCTTATGTAACAATAACCCATTTGGTAACTTCCTCCTAAAGCTCTGAGCTGAGAAAACGTGTGTATCCCTTGATGCTCTAATTTGTATTCTTTGATTATATAATGAGAGCTTTAGAAAAACAGTTTCCCTATTTGCCTTTGCCACCTTCTAGCCCAGAGCTGAATTTTGTTCTTGACAGTAAGAGCCCCCTTCACCTCGATTTTCCCAGGAAAATTCTCCTCACCTTGATCCTGTTGTCTGCTTGGTTCTAATCCTTTTGTGTTGTATCTGTGCCATTTACTGCCACACTCAAAATCTTTTCAGAAGTAGGCAAATAAAATGAATATTATTTGTGATCATAGGCTACTTTCTGTTCTGTCAGCTCATGGAAGAGAGTCATGGCTATCCCACATGGCAGGCATTTGAAAAGGGCCATTTGGTGTCTTCCTGCAGAACTGGAGTGAATGTGCTCTGGAGAAAGCACTTAGTATCCATTATAACTGCAGCTCGCATTTCTGTTTCCCTTGAGATAACCCACAGCACAGCAAGGCGATGCGTTGTGTCCTAGGCAGCCTCTCAGCTTCCGGGAAGTGGGAAGCGAGAGCAGGCTCAGGGGGCTGCGAGAACATTCTGAGAATCCCAGCTCCCCGAGCCCGCCCCCGCCCAGGACACAGGGATGAGTGAAGGTCTCCTGCGTCGGTGGGTAATGCTCAACCTTGCGTCCCCAACCCCAGGGCAGCCTTGATCAGCTGGATGAGGTGGCAGCACTGATCGCTGCGACTGTCCATGATGTGGATCACCCGGGAAGGACCAACTCTTTCCTGTGCAATGCAGGCAGCGAACTTGCCGTGCTCTATAATGACACCGCCGTCTTGGAGAGTCACCACACAGCCCTGGCCTTCCAGCTGACGGTCAAGGACAGCAAATGCAACATTTTCAAGAATATTGACAGGTTGGTTGTGCTTTGGGCCCTGTGCTCAGGTTTGGGGGGTATTGGTAGGATACTCAGTTGTCCCTAACTTCTCCAAGTACTTAGCTTCCTCTTAGGAGAAAGGAGAAGGGGAGAGACTAGCTGTCCCATTGTGTCAGACAGTACAATAATAACCTTGCCCTTATCAACTTCGTGGTACTTTCTAGGCTGCGTTCATCCTTTTAAATCTCATTTGGGCTTCAGTGAGTTCATGAAAATGTTTATACACAGCAACTCTGTAAATATTGATTGTATAGTAGATCCTTTTACCCTCCTAGGAGGACATCTTGTCTATTGTGTAACTCAAGGAAAATGTGTCCTTCCCTGTCTTGCCCCAGTTCAGTTTTTGGCCACTTAAAACCCTAACTTACAAGGAGACAGTGTCCTAAAGGTTGGGCAGGTTTCCCCCTAGGTGTTGTATGCTCTTCTGGTGAGAGTTGGCTACGTGTGAAGAGCTGGCTACATGTGAACAGCTGGAAGCAAGTGGTCTTGCCAGCCACAACCCTGCAGGCTGGAGAGCAAGCTCCTGGGAGACGGTAGTGCACAGAGAGCATGGAGCTCAGCAGGCCTAACACCCACTTGTCATCAGGAACCTATCAGTTTGATCTCCAGAAATCTGAGAAATATGGAGACCAGTTATTCCACCTTCAACTTAAGTTCTATCAGTATCAAGGACTGTTTTTTAAAACTTACACAAAAACAATTCTTTCCAACAACCAATTTTATTCAGCTCCCCATTTCTGGCTCTTGAAATTAGAAAAAAGATGGTAAGACCTAGACAGTAATTTGGGGCAGGGTTGTTATTCCATCCATTACAATTTCTATCTAATTGTAATTTAGAGAATTATTATTCATGGGAAAACATTCTTCCAATGCCATCATTCACCATCGAAAGAAATAATGACAATTCTCTGCCTTGCAGGACATTTAGTCCCATCTGAAACACCTATGGCGACATTCAGTCCATGTTTGTCCTTGAAATTTGGTCCTCTCCAGAACATGCATCGCTAATATAAATCCCAGTCTTCTGCAATATTTAAACCCCGGCCCATCTACCTAACCCCATGCTATGTGTGACCAGCTAGGCTACTGAGACAAGAAGGGTTATTGGCAATACAGCCACACCACAATTACTGGGCCAATAAAACATGATAGTATTTTTCATGTGTTAATCCTGTAAACCAAACGTCTAAATAAAGGCTATGGGCTGTTAGAACCCAGGGACGTTTTCTACGCGTGGACAGGACCAGATGTCCACTAAGCACTCTCTGTAGTAAGACTCGCCACGTCTGCACTGAATGCAGTGGGAGAGCTCATCAGCCTTGCAGGGAAGGAACCTGTCAGTTCCTTGCACCTCACTGTTTTGATCTTGCCAAGAGAAGGTGGAAAGGAATCGCCTTGTAAAATAAGTACCCACCATGTGACAGGTACTTTTTTTTAATGTGCTCCTAGATCACACGAGGGGCAGCTATCACTGGGGAAAATGGAATAGTGTCAGTAAGTCCTGGCTCAGTGGGAAGATGAGCAGGTATACCGGTCTGTGATCTGCACTCCTTTCTTACCTGTGCCACCAGCTTCCTCCTAGGTTGTGGTAAATGGTGGCAGAACAGTTCTAATTCGGGACATGATGTAAACAAGGCTCTTTGTCTCCTGGTTATTTTAGGAACCATTATCGAACCCTGCGCCAGGCTATTATTGACATGGTTTTAGCAACAGAGATGACAAAACACTTTGAACACGTGAACAAATTTGTGAACAGCATCAACAAGCCGATGGCCGCTGAGGTGAGCACACCCATGCGAGCAGAGACACCAGAGTGTATGGCCATTCAGCCTACTCTGGCCTCAAAGCATTTTCTCTCCCCCTTGAATACAAGGTGGTTATTTGCTTGCAGTTGGTAAAGAAGGGCTGGGAGTACTGGCCACTCGTTTGCCTTGGGAAGGAGAACAGACTGAGAGTGTGGCACAGCAACTCGGGGCTCCTGGAAAGAAAGGCCCTGAAAGAAAGCCAGTGATGACACAGGACGTGGGCCCAAAGCGTATCACGGAAGGAGGCTGCAGGCAGCACACAGGCACAGGTGGTGGTGTTTCAGGGGATCCAAAGCCCTTTGTAATTCTCTGTTCTTTGAGCTATTAGGAAACCTCAAACTTGGGTCTTTTAAAGAACTATATTCTTGCTGGTTTGCATTAAAAGCATATCAGTACCTCAAGATTATATATAGTCAAATTGGGAGTCACTAGTTGCAAACAAAAGCATAAGTTGTTTCTCTTTAAATCTTGGACCTGCATTAAAGTCCCTACAAATTTGAGTTTTGGGAACATGGACAGAAGGTTCACATCTCTTGTTTAAAGTGAGATCAGTTGCCCCCTGAAACCATGAAGCTGTTCATAGCCCTGCAAAGTTAGAAAAGCTTTCTGCTCACTCCTGTTGAGTAGGAGAGGTTGCATACGCAGATGGATGGTGAATGGTTGTCTTAAAGGTAACTTGACCATCAGTAAGGAGACTGTCTGTAGGATCCATCACGTGACCAGCCCGGATGGGGGGCCAGTGGCCACCTCACCTGTGTTCTCCATCCCCCAAGGATCCCACAGCATAATGCCAGGCCCTCTCCTCCCACAGAGAACTTCAGTGAGCAAGGATCTGAGGATTTAGGAGGGAAAAATGATGCAGAATAGTAGAATTTAGAGTTGGGAAGGTCATCTATCCAAGTAAGCCCTCAACTCTGTGTTGAGATTTATTATTTACTGCAGTAACTGTAGTAAGGAGTATCCTCCCAACGGTAAGTAATCAAAATAATCACCTTCAGAACATAATTCTGCCCACTGATGGTTTAATAAGTAGGTCCAGTCTCAAAACAAACCAAACCAAAGCCTTAATGCCGTGCAGTCTTCCAGCGTGGCAGAGCTCTCAGAGCTAATTGTTTTCACACAATCAATTCGAAGGTGTCTTTGAAGGTAGAGAAGACCAATCTTCCAGGCCTGTTGTTACATTTCCGTCAGCCTACTCGCAGACTGGGCCACTTGGCTCAGAGCTACTGACGTGCGTCACGAGGCATGTACTGGTGAACGACCAGCCTTTTTAAACATGGCTGAACACACCTGCTCCTGGCCTGGCCTGCTTTCTGCTCCTGGTACCCCAAAACTTACATGGCCCACACTCCCTACCCCCCAGTCAGAGGAGAAGCCAGGAAAGCATGGGTGGACACATACCTTAAAGGAAAAGGAAAGGAAGAGGAGGTGGTTAAGTAGCGACGGGACAGAAAAGTCCTAGGAGAGAGGGAGCTGGTAGGCATAAACAGAAATAAATGAAGAAATCACCGAAGGGTTACATGTATGTGTTACTTCCCCATCTTTAATGTACTAAAGAAGTGGAAAGTTCTACTTTTATTTACTTCCTGATAAAACTGGGAGAAAAGCTCTGTGTCTTTAAGATTACACTTGCCAAAAACAAAACAGGAAAACTGCTTGTAGCAGTTACCTCTGGACAGAGGATGGACGTGAGGGGGTAGATGAGTGGTGACAGGAACTTTGACCTTTTAAATTCTATGTTTTTGTATTGCTTGAGATGTTGTTGTTTTGTTTTGTTTTGAACAAGACTGTATCAGGAAATAATGAGAACACCCCCTTCGCCGAGTCTCAGGCATGCCTCAGTGCCCAGGCGACCACCATCCAATGCCCAGTCAGTTAGCCCTCGTGGCCTCCTCCATCATCTTGCACTAGCCTCACCTGACAATGTTTTCCAGCTGGAGGGCAGCGACTACGACTGCAACCCAATCGGGAAGAACTTTCCTGAAAACCAGATTCTGATCAAGCGCATGATGATTAAATGTGCAGACGTGGCCAACCCGTGCCGCCCCCTGGACCTGTGCATCGAATGGGCCGGAAGGATCTCTGAGGAGTACTTTGCACAGGTGCGTGGCCTCTCTAGGAAAGCTCCACTTCTCTTCCGGGAATGGCCCCAGGTTACAGAACTCCACGGATTCTCTCGCGGAGTCACTGTCAATTAGTAAATGACTCCTCCCTGGGAGGAAATGGCTCACACCTGCCTGGAGTAGACTTCTGGTTCCTTCGGGAGACTGGTCCTAACCGCAGCCTCTCGAGGGGGAGGGGAATGAACTGAGCCACTGGAAGTATCTTTTCATCCTCAAATGTTACATCCTGAACTTACACAAAAACTGGGAAAGCACCCATTCGTTCACTAGGTTATTATCTCCATGGTGCATCACAGACATGAGTAAGAAACACCCCTGCCCATGGGTAGCACGTAATACAGTAGGGGAGAGAGGTAGAAATAGATAGGTCCACACATTGGTAACAAATGAAAATGCTCTGATGGAGGTGTATGTGAAGTACTATGAGTTCAGAAAGATTTTTTTTCTTGGTAAAAGAAGGGCTTTGTGGGAATGATGTTAGAGCTGTTATTCTGAAGGATTTAGAAACGTGGAAATAAGAAAGGACTGTGATAGGTGAAAGCATTAGGAGCAAAAATTTGTAAGGAGGGAAAATGGAATTTTTATATAAGGAGAGCAGCAGTATCTAGCTCACTTTGGCAGTGTGAGGAGGAGTTACAGAGAAAAATCCAGGAAGTAGTAG
The DNA here is from genome assembly GCF_057876585.1 of Rhinolophus sinicus. Classification (NCBI taxonomy): domain Eukaryota; kingdom Metazoa; phylum Chordata; class Mammalia; order Chiroptera; family Rhinolophidae; genus Rhinolophus; species Rhinolophus sinicus. Next base: position 49,617,548 of record NC_142503.1, read on the forward strand.
ACCACAGATGCCATTCGAAATATAGGCCTACTTGCAGAGAAGAGGCTCTGAGCACTGATGTACATGTATGACAGAAAGACACACACACAGGTAGCGGCTATAATAATGCATTTGTGGGGGGAGAGGAGTCTGCTGTCATGGCTGGAATGTACCAGAAGCAGGATAAACAGCTGATTATATCTGGAAGGGGTCGGCAGGGGGAATGGCCAGCTGAGGACTCCGTAACATAACTGCAGCTTTCGAGGCCAGGAAGAGAGACCCTAAATTGAAGAAAAGTAGGACAGGCAGTTCTGGGCTTGCCAGAAAGAGGGAGAAAAAACAGCAACAAAAAGCAAACTACTCCTTGAACAACAGTGGATATTTTCAGGCTGCCCGATTGACTGACCCGAGAGGAGCCAGCTGAGCCCAAAGCTGGTGGGTATTAGTGGGCTTCCCAGGACCCACAGTGAGGCCTTGGAATCCTAGTTATTCTCAACATTTATGAATAGGAACTGGGAAAGCACTACTTTTAAGTTCTTTAAGCTCCCTGTTTAGGAGGAGTCCTTATCCCAAAAAGAAATTGTATGATGTTCATAAGACAACGTGACCTAAAAATCAAAAGTGACAGCAAATAAAGGCCCCTGATCAGCTAGCCTCTGGCTCAACACACCATGAAATGTGGATTTTAATATTCAGCTCGGTGAATTATGGCCATACGCATAGAAACGTACACTCCAATGTGTAAAATACTCAGATTTACACACACCTTGAGTGAACTGTATGTGCAATACCCAAATCTGAACAATCAAGTTTGTCCTTATTTTGGGTAAAAATATAATGTTCCATGAAAACCATTGGGGTAGTTCAGCTGTGTTGCCTAAGTGCTTTCCTTCAGACAACCAGCATCGTTTTGTATACAACACAGGTTTTATGTGTACTTCCCGTTTTGTCACACAGAATCTTAAAAAGATGCATGCTCCGAGGTCCAAATTTAATAAGGCTCATAATTCTTACTGCTTTAGTGAGGATATTCTTTAAAAAAAAAAAAAAAAAGAAAGAAAGAAAGATTTTATTGGGGAAGGGAAACAGGACTTTATTTGGGGAACAGTGTGTATTTCCAGGATTTTTTGTTGGGGAACAGTAGTGTGTTTTTCCCAGGACCCATCAGCTCCATCCAAGTCAAGTTGTTGTCCTTTCAATCTTAATCGTGGAGGGCGCGGCTCAGCTCCAGGTCCAGTTGGCGTTGCTAGTTGCAGGGAGCGCAAACGCACCATCCCCTGCGGGAGTCGAAACGGCAACCTTGTGGTTGAGAGGACGCGCTCCAATCAACTGAGCCAACTGGCCACCCGGGAGCTCAGCCGCAGCTCATTGACTTCATTCTAGTTACAGAGAGCGCAGCTCGCTGGCCCATATGGGAATCGAACCTGCAGCCCTGTTGCCCAGAGCTCGGGCTCTAACCAACAGAGCCATCCGTCCGCCCCCAGTGAGGATATTCTTAAATGAAATAGGCTTTCTTTTTTAACTGCAAGCACGTGAAAGTGACTAATACAATGACTATTAGTCCAGCTTGGTGCCAGTTCTTTGGTTCCTGCTCAGGCATCAGCAGATTTACCCACCATTGCTTCAGCATACTCAGTACAAATGGCAGTTAGTATTACTCATGTTAGTACTTATTAGCGTTACTTTGAAAATAGTCTTGACCTTGCAATAATGCAAACAGATCTCAGAAAAGGGGGTACGAACCCTTAGAGGATCAGGACTTCAGGAGGGGCTGTGGTTTAGCACACGCGATGCGAGACTTGCGAGGCAGAGGACCTGAATTTAGTCACTGCATCTCCTCAGGTGGTTGACTTATAAAATAAGCCTCAGGACCTTGCTGAGCCTACGTCCTCATCTATACCGTCCAGCTGGCTGGTGGCCCGTCTTCACAGGGTTGCTCTGGGAAACCAGCTGCTCCTGGAACCGCTCCGATGGGTCCCAGCGCGCCCAACTGCCCTGTGTGTGTTGTGTGCTTTACAGACGGACGAAGAGAAGAGACAGGGGCTGCCAGTGGTGATGCCCGTGTTTGACCGGAACAGCTGCAGCATCCCCAAGTCCCAGATCTCCTTCATCGACTACTTCCTCACAGACATGTTTGCTGCCTGGGACGGTAGGTCCTGTGTGCGGTCAGCCACACAGCATTGTCCTGTATGTGCTCCCCTTGAGTGACATGGGCTGGGCAAGGGTGTGACTGAAATGGTTTAAGTCAGCTCTTTGTGGCCAGGTATAGTGGGGTGCAGGGACGCTTGCTGTGTCCCCAGCACCTAGCATGAACCTAGTGTACGGGAGGCTCAGTGGATGTTTGGTAAATTGATAAACAAGTCTTCACCTCTTCAAAGGACATGTTTCCAAAGCTTATGGCAGTTTTATTCTATCATTGGAGGAAACTCTAGAAAGAACACAAAATCTATTAAGTCTACTGTGAATCCCGTATTTTGGTAATGTCACTGATAAGTAGCTTTTCAATCTTTCATTAAAAGGACCTGTTTGTATTCCAGACACGAGTGTTTCATGATTATCCTTCCCACGCTTGTGTGTTCACTTGCAGCCTAAGGCCTCACCTAGGGTCCCTGTCCTCCAATTCTGATCCCAAATTGTTCCGTGGAGCCCCAGCCTTATAAACGCTCTTGGGGTCTAACTTAACAGGCTTCTTTTGATTCTTTTCCGTCCTTGCAGCCTTTGCACATCTGCCAGCCCTGATGCAACATTTGGCCAATAACTACAAACACTGGAAGACATTAGATGACCTAAAGTGCAAAAGTCTGAGGCTTCCATCTGACAGCTAAAGCCAAGACAGAAGAGGACCTGTTGTCTGCAGAGGGCACAGTGAATCCCAGTAGTGTAACTGAGAGGCTGTCCTTTAGAAGGAAAATGACAGGTACAGGTTAAGGAGGGAATGTTTAGTATTTGACCTTGAATCATTTAGGTCCCCAAATTTCATTTTTAGAAAGTGCCATGAAGAAAAATGTATGTTCTTTTGTGCAATCACTTAGTGACAGAGCTTTCGCCCTGCTGTCATCCTGTGCCCTCGCCAGCCACCGAGCTGCGTGACTGTAACTAGCAGGCCAGCAGCAGCACAGACCCGGTGCCTTTGAGCGCATTTCCCGGGATGATGAGCAAGTCACTCAGCTGGTGTGCAGCTCGTATCTTACTGTCATACGTCGTCGTCACTGCTCAGCTTCACTGTTTTCCTTAAGAGCACTGGTCTGAAGGATTCATAAGATCTAAGCGAAAACTATATAAAATGAGCAAAACAACTAGGACCAAATTATTGATACACCGGTTAGCTTCACAGCCTCCATGGCTCGGGGGTTCTTCTGATGGAAGACACCCAAGTGTGACACCCACGTGAGAACACAGCCTTGGCCTGGTGAGTGCCTTCTCTAGACTGCTAGCAGCAGCCTGTGAGCCGCCTTTCCTATAAAAGGCATTCATCTGAACAGAAAGCCATCTATGATGGGGAAGGGAGTGACATTTTGTTTCAAGGGACTCCGTGAGCTTCCCTTATTTATGGTTAACAGAAGCAGTCACAAGGCACTATATAGTATTAGATATAAAAGCCATCAAATCTGAATGCCCTTAGACGAGCTTTTTTAAAAAAGATTTCTATACATTTGCTGTTTAAAATTTTTATTAAATCAATCTAAATTTTCTGGGTATAAGTCAATGGAGTATATTGTACCATGTACCATCTATACATATATATTTGGGGAGGGGGGAGGGGAAGTTTCAAGGTTCAGATGTTTTTAACCTGTCCATATTTGAGATCATGCCATTTTCCTTTAATGTACAAAAAAAAATGATTGCAAGATGTGTAAATATGTCAGAAAATAGACATATGGGGAAGCAGTAAATACTATTAATTGTATGCTAAAAGCTTCTAAAGCACAAATGCATATTTTTATACAGCTCTTTTCACAACTTTCTGTGATCTACATGAAATCAGACTTGACATTTTCCTTTCTATTTTACCAGCCAACTCTTCTCTATGTATTGTAAATATCAGAAACTCAGTAAACAAAATATCTTCATTTTTCTTTCAAATTCTCTGTACTCCATGCTGCACTTTTAAGAGGTATAAACAGAGACTGAATTAACTGAATCAGTAGTTACTTTTTTCAAATGAAAATTGGAATGCACAATACTTGGAACTAGTACATGGGAAGAACAAAAAAAGATCTATCACTACATAATGTGCCAATGTTTTTTTTCCCTATGTTTTGTACCCAAAAAAATGGAAACATACAACAATTACATGCAAAGAAATGTATCTAAATTATTTTTGTTAGATGATAAGAAAAGTTGCGTGGTCAGGACAGCAGGTAGCTTTGTATTGTAATGCTGCAATATGTAAATGTGATGAAAATGTTTTTGTGAACTACTTGTAACTAAATTCCTACAGCCATTTTTCATTCCCAACAGCTGTTTTTATTTTACCTCCTCTTTGGCCTAAATTTTTTGTAATTTCAAATTTTCAGTTTAGTGTCCTTTATTTCATGAGTCATACACTTTGTTTGCAGAACACATTCTATTCAGGATGTCAGTACCTCATTTTAAGGAGCTAAATCATTTGCCTAGGCTTCAGACGCTTGCTTGAGGTGAGGACACCCTTTTCCTGACCATCTCTCTCTCAGTTCCATTTGGTAAGTAACATTTATCAGTTGTCTGACATTTTCTATATGAATGTTATAGCTTACTCAGTGGACTGTTAAATTAATTTTGTATTAGCTTAAATGTTTTAAGACTGCCAGGTACTAGAGCTTTAGCTTAGCTCTGCTCTTCAGCAGTGGAATCTCCTACTGAGTTGCTAACTAAATAGTGCATTCCTTCAAATAGTCCATTTATTAGAAATAGTGTTTCAGATGACATGTATGTCAGATGGGTATAATTGCCGCTTACAGGGAGTTGTTTTCTAAAACACTGTGTTGAGGGGAGCTATATTAATTTAGGAAAATGCAACACTATCTAATACAGAGAGAAGTCACATTATTGCTACTGCTTAACCAGTAGTTAGTTAGAAAATGTTACCTGGACCAGAATGACCCTATACTCTAAGTCATTCTTTATTTCCAATTTAAGATTTTGACATTGGCTTGCCTTCAGAGTCTGGACTGGTTAGTTTTGTGAGCAAAGAACAAGCCTCATCAGTTCCATCAGAACCCACTCCACTTGGGAAGATCAATGGAAGAGATGACACAGTGGCCTGGACTGCAAGTTTCTGACTGTATTACATGAATAAAGCCAGAGAATGCGGTAATGAGGCACACAGCACAGTGTTAGCACTGGTGTTGCAAATATAATAGTGTTGAAAACTAAGCTAGAAAATGGAAAAAATGCACATAATATACGTTGACCTCAATTATAACTGTATTCTTCTAAATGAGGGCATTCATGAAAGCAAAATCTATCAAGTCCAGTGAATGGGTTGGAGGCTTCCCGCTAAACATAGAGTTTCTCATGGCAGAAAACTAACCAGAGTATAACAGAGGGACCTACAGTGGTACTTATACTATTTGCTCCCAAAACTCCCCTGTGGTTTGTATCACCCCATGTGAATAGATTATCACAAAATGCTAGCCCAGAACAGATTAGGAAGTAACAGTTTTTAAAAATATATATGAATCCCTCATATAATTCATTAAATATGCCTTATATAATTCAAGAAAACAACTTTACAAACTCATGACCTAATGTAGAATTTCCAAAGAAAGCGCTAGCTAGTAATGGAGGAAAGTCCACCCATAGTGGAAAATTAAAAGCCTGAAAATGATTCTGAGATAAACCTTAATCACACTGATCAACAATCTGACGCACTCAGACCAGAAAGCACGTCTGCTTGGTGGAGGGCACAACTGCCGGGGGGGGGGGGCTTTATGTGACTCCACAGTAACACAATTTGTTGGCTAAAAGGGAGTGCTGATTTTCCTATTCATGTTCTTCTATAATGGAGGCAACAAATTTTCATGTATTTCTCCATAAAGCTATTTTCATTGTAAATTATAACAGAAATAACTGTGAGCATTATCTGGTTTTCCTCCATGTTAGTCATGTAAGCCTTTGTCTCTTATTCTAGTCCTCTTCAATTTCTATTTTGAAAGCTACCCAATGACGATAATGGAATAGAGCTAACAAATTGCAAGGCCTTACCTGTCTGGGCCTCATTTTCCTCATTTATAATAATATTGGCATATCTGGTCCAGGTGATCTTAGCTTGTCCAGTCTTTGTGAGCAGTTAGTGGAGGTAAAAGGTAAAACGAGTGAAAACACTTTATAAAGATTCCATCAAGAGTGTGTGTGTGTGTGTGTGTGTGTGTGTGTGTGTGTGTGTCTGTGTGTGATGAACAAATAAATCTGCAGAAAGTGTTTTGAAAACGACTGGTCCTGACACCGCCATCACCTTGTACTTACTTGCATAGGATTCTTTCAGCAGCAGCTTAAGAATAACTCCGCAACTAAACTCGCCCATTTTTTAATGTGTGGAACACTTTTTAATTTGTATTCGTTAGTACCAGAAGGGAAAGAGAGTGTTCTGATATAAGCCGGTGGGGTGATGAAGGTGAATAAATCTCAGTGGCCACTGCAAGAGAAGCCTTTCTTAAGTATTTCATATTTGAGTCAATGGAAGATGGATCAGGCACTTCCGGCTATAGTCTCTGACTTTGGAAACACTGTAACTTTTTACTGACCTTGCTCTCATCCCTGGAGTAGGTAAGGGGCAGCTCTGGTGTAGTACCAATCCAATCTAGCCAATAGCTGTTCAGGCCAGTTCACAATGGGGAAAAAATACTCCTTCATAAGATTCCTACTGATTTGAGTTTATAGGGATCTTAGTAGTTAGAACTAAAACTGAAAAATGATTTAAACAAATTACTTGGCACCAAAAAAAAAAAAAAAGTTCTATTTAAACAGTGAGAGATTCAAGTTTGTTCTATAGAACATTGACAATTAGTTACTAAAGACCGGGGAAGTTGTAGGAGAAAGGATATATTTAAATATGTCATCACCAGGACTCTTCATCAGTGGGCTCTGAAGAAAACCAAAGGATAAAACCTTCTAAATCAATGCCACAACTTTACTGTCCTAGCCACTTGCACCTCCTCACAAGGTCTAGATGCAAATTAAGGCGCTCACAGCTCTCAGCACTTCCACAGCGGCCCCAAGTGCAGTTACTACGTGATCTTCATTTCCTACAGGGAAGGGACCGTCTCCTGGAGATCCCAGGTTTCAATTCAGATATGCTACATCCTACCTGTTCTTCAGTGGGTTTTTCAATTTTTCTCCCAAATATCTTCTGTAATTATCATGTATATTTCCTTAAAAGCAGGTTTGTTAAAGACATATTTAAGGGAATGAACAGGTATAGTTAAAATATTTATTTTGGAGTCTAAATGAAAGAAATTATATGTAACTTTTTAAAAATGTAATGATGAATAAGAATTTAATTGGAGGCAACAAAATTATACTAAATTCAGAGGTTCTGACTCCTCCTTCTTAAACAAAAGCTCATGTAATTTCTGATGTAAAACATTTTTTATTGTCTCTAGGGACACTGCAGAATAATTTATTTCTGTATGTTTGTAGTGTGATCTGAAAATTCACTGCTAAAACACTAGAGGTATATTCATTGGTAGATGTACTAATACTTAAGCAGCAACCTGTTGCTGGTTTGTATACCCACAAAAATTCAAACAGAGTTTTATGGAGTGACGAGAAAAAAAAATACACATTATGCATTTAAGTGATCACTATATTAATGGTTTTCAGAGTATTACCCTACATTTGCTGTTCAAGGTTCATTCACATGTATTCTGAATTTGTTAAACTAGACAGCAAGATATAAGTCACCATTCTCCTCTAATTTCTGAAATAATTTTAAACTGCGCAATCCAGATTCTCGTTCTCCATTTTTCCACAAAATAATGAGATGATCAGCAGAACATGTCACTAGTCCATGATCTTCAAAGTATAGAAACATCTGTAAAGAAATTTAAAATTACTGATTACAGCAACTCCAAGGAGCACAGAAGAGACCACGACTAGGTTTAACACACGGGCTTATAAGATACGTACCTTATAGACTTCGTTGGATCTGAATGTAAAACTCATTTTCCATGAGAAAGTTTAAGTGTTGCTAATAGTCATATACAAATACATAACTACTAGACAAATACTTAGTATTTGAATTCTCAATTAGAGAACTATAAATAATAGCTATTTTTGTAATGTACAGGAATTCCCAAAGTATCTTTGGAAATTTTACCATATTATTCAAGTACTGGTTTTAAGATTTTGTCAGAAGTCCTGCCAGACCTACTTTACTTAATCATTTATATTTTCCTTATTATTTACATACAAATGGCTATGTAAAAAAAAAAAAAGTTTGAATTCAAAATTCTCCAAGGTAAACACTGGCTTCAGCTCTCTATAAAAAAGGAGATATAATTAATCCATCCATAAGCATTTACTGAGTGTTATCTATATGCTTATGGTCCCTACCCTCAAGAAGGTTCTAATTCAGCTATAAAAACCAAATCATAGTTGAAACAATTAGGGTATCAATTAAAGACTATGAAATCAGGTACTATAAATAATGTAGTTCAGGCTATGATTTGCCACAGAAATTCAGAAAAGGGGGACACAGATCAGTAATAACTGAAATTGTCAGAAAAAGCTTCAAAACATAAACCTCTCCAAATAAAGGGAAGGTCATAGCCAGTGAAAGAATAGACTAGAAACTAATAGGAAAATGGAATGTTGATGAGAAGGCAGCACGGACACTGTGAAGTGGAGGAGAGTTGGCATCAAGAGGAGATAAATGAAGCCATAAAAAGGATGAGCTCCTCCAAGGAAAGAGTGAAATAAAGGAGACAAAAACAAAACAAAAACAAAACTAAAAAACAGTATTAAAAAACAGCAGAATGAGAGCTTTCTCTGAAATATACATTTCTGAAGACAGCAGGATGAGGCCTCAGCTGATAATGTAGGAGTGAAGAGGGTTAATATAGGAGCAAACTTGCTCAGGAGATAGAACTAAGATAGAATTCAGTACACAGATAGAGGGGTTGGGCTAGAGAGTACAGACGAAAATATAATAAAAGGAATGAGGAAATTGAGATAGCACCTAAGAGATAGTCTAGATTTTCTCAATGAAGTCAGAGATACTTTTTTTTAAATACTTAAGTGTCAATACTTTCACTCAGGAAAATTCCTAACAATCTGACATTTCTATATCATCACAAATGTGCCACTTTGAAGGTTCCCCCACCACTTAAAAACTTTTAATGGGTTTCTACCATTTTGAAAATAAAATCCAGTGAAACTGACACCACAGAAATACAAAGGATTATAAGAACATACTACAATCTGGAAGGAATGGATAAATTCCTAGAAACATACTATCTTCCAAGATTGAATCAGGTAGAAACAGAAAATGTGAACAGACTAATTACTAAGAACGAAATCAAATCAGTAATCAAAAAACTCCCAACAAACACAAGTCCTGGACCAGATGGCTTCTCAGGTGAATTTTATCAAACATTCAAAGAAGAATTAACACCTATCCTTCTCAAGCTATTCAAAAAAATTCAAGATGGAAGGCTCCCAGCTCTATTTTACGAGACCATCATTACCCTGTTTCCAAAGCCGGATAAAGACATTACAAAAAAGAAATTATAGACCCATCACTAATGAACATAGATGTAAAAGTCTTCAACAAAACCAAATTCAAGCAAACCAAGTTCAGCAATATACTCAAAAGATCATACACCACGATCAAGTGGGATTTTTTTCCTGGGATGCAAGGTTGGTTCAGTATTTGCAAATCAATTAATGTGATACACTACATAAACAAATGAAGGACAAAATATCTTATATCAATGCAGAAAAAACATTTGACAAAATCCGACATCCATTTATGATAAAATCTCAGCAAAGTGGAACTAAAAGGAACATACCTCAACATAATAAAGGCCATTTATGACAAACCCACAGCTAACACTCAGCAGTGAAAAGCTAAAAGCATTTTTCTTAAGATCAGAAACAAAACAAGGATGTCCACTTTCACTAGTTTTATTCAACAGTATTGGAAGTCCAGTTACAGCATTCAGACAAGAAGAATAAATAAAAGGCATCCAAATTAGAAGAAGTAAAACTGTCATTATTTGCAGATGACATGATACTATATAGAAAGAAGCCAAAGATTCCACAAAAAAATCATTAGGACTGATAAATGAATTCAGTAAAGTAGCAGGATACAAAATGTATATTCAGAAACAAGTTGCATTTTTATACACCAATAATGAATTATCAAAAAGAGAAATTAAGAAAACAATCTCATTTACAATTGCATCAAAAAAAGTAAAATACCTAGGGATAAATTTAACCAAAGAGGTAAAAGGCTTGTACTCAGAAAGTTATATGGCACTGAAGAAAAAAACTGAATAACAAATGGAAGCATATACCATGCTCATGGATAGGAAGAATTAACATCATGAAAATGTCCATACTACCCAAAGCAATCTATAGATTCAATGCAATCCCTATCAAAATACCAATGGCATTTTTCACAGACTAGGACAAATAATCCTAAATCTTACATGGAACCATAAAAGACTCCAAATAGCCAAAGCAATCTTGAAAAAGAAGAACAAAGCAAAGTTGAAGGTATCACAAAACCTGATATCCAACTATACTACAAGGCTATAGTAATCAAAACAGTATGGCATTGGCATAAAAACAAACACATAGATCAATGGAACAGAACAGAGAGCCCAGAAATAAACCCATGCCTATATGGTCAGTTAATCTAAGACAAGGCAACAATATTACAATGGGTAAAGACAGTCTACTAAATAAATGGTGTTGGGAAAACTGGACAGATACATGCACAAAAATGAAACTAGACCACCTTCCTACACCATATACAAGAATAAATTCAAAGTGGATTAAAGACTTAAATGTAAGACATGAAACCATAAAACTACTAGAATATAGGCAGTAAACTCTCAGACATTACTCTTATTAATATATTTTCTATGTCCTCAGGCAAGGGAAACAAAAGAAAAAATAAACAAGTGGGACTACATTAAACTAAAAAGTTTTTGCAGAGCAAAGGAAACCATCAAAAAGACAACCTACTGAATGGGAGAAGATATTTGCCAATAATACATCCAAGAAAGGGTTAATATCCAAAATTTATAAAGAACTCACACAACTCAACACTAGAAAAAAAAAAAAAAATCCAATAAAAAAAAAGGGCAGAGGATCTAAACAGACATTTCTCCAAAGGACATCCTGATGGCCAACAGACATGAAAAGATGCTGAACGTCACTAATCATCAGGGAAATGCAAATTAATACTACAATGAGATATCACCTTGCACTTGTGAGAATTGCCATCATCAATAAATCAACAACTAGTGTTGCACAAGGAACCCTCGTGCACTGTTGATGGGGCCGCAAATTGGTGCAGCCACCATGGAAAACAGTATGGAAGTTCCTCAAAAAATTTAAAACAGAACTACCTTATGACTCAGCAATTTCACTTCTGAGTATTTGTCCAAAAAAATCCAAAACACTTATTCAAAAAGATATATGCATCCCTATGTTCACTGCAGCATTATTTTCAATAGCCAAGACATGAAGCAACCTAACTGCCCATCAATAGACAATTGGATAAAGATGTGGTGCATATACACAATGGAATATTACTCGGCCATAGAAAAGAATGAAATCTTACATTTTTGACAACATGGATGGACCTGGAAATTATTATACTAAGTGAATTAAGACAAACAGAAAAAGACAAATACCATATGATCTCACTTATATGTGGAATCTAAAGAACAAAATAAATGAACAAACAAAACAGACTTATAGGTACAGAGAACAAACTGATGGTTGCCAGATGGGCAGGGAGTTAGGGGGATGGTTGCAAAAGGTGAAGGCACTAAGAAGTACAAATGGGGAGTTCCGGAACAGTCACAGGGATGTAAAGTGCAGCACAGGGAATACAGTCAACAGAACTGTAATAGCCACGTATACTGCCAGGTGGGTACTAGACTAGTCAGGAGATCACGTCATAAATTATACAAATGTCTAACCGCTATGCTGTACACCTGAAACTAATATAAAATAATTCTGTCAACTGTAAATTGAAAATAAATAAAATTATTCTTTTAAAATAGCATATCAAAAAATTAAAAAAAAATAAAGTGCAAACTCCTCAGCCTTACATTCAAGGACACACATAATCTGACCCAAAACTACTTTCCCAGGCTTTATCTCCTAGCGAGTCTGTTCACAGAAACCCAGTGCTCTAGCCTCGCCTATCTGCTCCTTGCCACCAAGGAAATCCCATTTTTGCCCTTCTGCTCACCACATTCAATCTTTACCACTCCCAACTACACTACAGCCAACGAAGCAGAGACAAAGTTAACAAAACAAAATGAAAACAACAGGCTACCTGTTAGAGAAAAGCAAAGATGAATAAGACACAGTACCCAGCATCTGGGAGCGTGTCACAAGTCTGTGTTACTCCTACCTAACCTACAAGGTTCAGCTCGAGTCTCGAGTCCCATATCTTCCACTAACCATTTTCTTCTCATTTCTGAATACTCATTGCCTGCTATTCATCGGAGTCCATCATAAGAAGCCTAGACTAACAGCTTATTAGGTCTGTATCCTTTTTCTCTACTAAAGTGTAAGATCCATGAGGGCAAGGATTATATTTTAGCTCTTTGTAAAGTCAGTGTCTAGTGTAGTGCCTGAAATACAGGAAATGCTCGATAAAAAGTGTGATTCTGCTACTCCTAAGCATAAATGCACTTTCAAATGAAAAGTAATTTGTTCCTCCCAAGCTGTGAAACGGGAGAACAATTCAAGAAATGTATTATATTACTTAAAGCCTTGCTTATACTGCTATCATACTATTACCAGTTCCAATCATTTCCTTAGCTCAACTGATCTTATTCCTTTATTATAAGCAATGGTGCCTATAGTAACTTAATGTATCTGGATTTCCACAAGTTAGAATTGTATGCATCTGATAATTCTCAACTAGTGTTTTCATATATGCATAATGATAATCAAGACACTGGGTGTTACTAAAGCTAACAAGTTATTATCCTGCAAAGGGAGGTAAAAACGTGCTCTCTTCATGAATATGATAAATACCCCTGGAATCAGATTCTGTGAGGCTAACTATATGTATAACCACAACCCTCCATGCACTATCTACTTATTTACTACTGTCATACCGAGGGTGCCAAAAAAATGTATACACATGACTTGTATCCATCTTTTGTTATCGGTATATGTGGAGCATTACAATTTTAATACAATTTTTTCCTTTCTTAAAATGTGTATACATTTTTTTGGCCCCCTCTGTATATTCAACCTGGTTCACACTGTCCTTCTTATCAGCTATCTTCATCTCATAAACAATGGTGATTAAGTCCATTTTTTAGAAGCAAAGCATTCCTTGCTTCCTCAAATCATATCTCTGTAAAGAGAGATCCTAATTGCACATACTGTAACTTATCCTATTCCATGTTTCGATTCAGCAAAATCCTACAGATAAGAGAAAGTATAGGTCTTCAGGAGACCCACTGAAGGAAGAGCAGTGAGATGCAGGAGCAGGAATTCCCTGGACATGTGTGTGCCTACTAAAGACCATACCTCTACAGACGAGGAGTGTCCAATCAAATCTCCAATGAGCTCCAGTAAACATGAAGTGGCATTTTCTTGTTGCTTTTTAACAGGTTGGCTGGCTTGTTTGTTCACTCTTCCAAATCCCCACATGTTAAAAAAAACTAGAAAAAAAACAATCATTTCAGTCATTTCCAAAACTACTGTGCTCTTTACTTATGACAGCAATGTAAGATCGGAAAATCAGGATGGGTAAATGCAGGAATGCTCTGTCAAGGGCTGAAGGGAGGGGACCAGGCACTGCTCTAGGGTTTTTAAATGGTACTTCACTGTCATCTTTCTTATCGAACCAGCTGTGTTGCTAATCTCTTTTCACTGCCCCTACTCACCCACTGATGAAGGTGTATTAACATGACAAAAAGACAGACACTGGGAATGAAGACGGAGAGGAGTAGAAGGGCTGAATGGCAGTGCCAAAATGGGGGAGGGGGGGCGGTGGGGGGTGTCACAACTCAGATCTATCAACAAAAGGTAGTCAAAAGGCAACATGTGTGTCCAAACACAATACCCTAAGACGTTAGATAACCAGAAAAAGCTCCCCAGATACCAGCATCTGATTTCTTGTACTAATGTTGCTAACCAGGATTTTGTTTTACAAACCAAACACCTGAAAGTCAAGAGCTCATGAGATTATGATATAAATGCAAAAGTTGTTTTTCCATAAATTGAGTTCAATGTTAATAACGCTTCAAGGCCGAAAGAAAACACTTCAGTTTGATATCTGGTGGCACAAATTCTGTTTGTGTATAAGACAGAATTATAAACAATATCAATGAATAATTACCTCATTAGGTTATCTGATCAGTGAGATAACCATAAAATAATTTTCCCCTCGAAACAGTAAAATCCTAGTTGACTTGAATTGACATAAACAGGCAATTCTATATTAAAGCAATGTTAAGATGTGAATTCTAGACCACAGTTACCATATGCTTCATGTAAATATCTTCTGCCTATTTGGAGCACGAGGTATATTATTCTTGCGGTTATACATAACTGCCTTTCTTCCCTTTAAGATGAGAAAAAAAGAAAGACTGCCTTTTTGAGAAAAGACACACACCTGTTGGTACAGGTTCAGCGGCAAGCTGCTGTTTTTCTCTTAACTCCCAAATGCGTACACTGCCATCTTCTGAGCATGAGATTAACTGCCTGTCAGAACAGAAAATCAGTGATAAAAAGAGCACCATAGAGGGCCAATGCTAAATTTGCAGTGAAAGAAATCAGAGGAGGCCTCAACTGCTTTTATTCAGCTCTTGGCAGGAGCTCATAAAAATCACAACTTAACATAGCTTTACGATGCCAAGTAAAAGCACTCTTCGGGAAAGGCAAACATTATATTGTTACACTGGCTCAAATGGTATAAAAATTTCATCTCCATTTTTTAAAATACATTCAGGAAAACAGGGTATGAATTACCCTGAGCAGTCCCCTTCCCTCCTCTCACTACATCTCTTCTCAGGGTGCCACTCACTCTGAAAGTGTCCTGCATAGAAAATAATACTATTCCCTTCAGATAATTTCATCCCTGAAAATTCAGCAGCCAAATTTACCCCAAGAGGAAAGCCCTCACTTAGTAGCCTCAGACAACAGGAGATGACCACTTGATTCTGGCTATAAACAGAGAACAAAAAGATGTGCTTATGGAAAACATACAAAGAAAAATTAGCACATAGTAAGTACCCAAGTCTTTTCCTTTTTTAAATAAGTACCATATTTTAAAGTATCTCTTCTCGTAATGAAATTCAGTGTAATTCATATGGACCTTGCTGCTTGTAAATTTTGTAATAATATATTGCTACAGACTCTTCTGTTAGAAACAGTCACGGGGGCTCTCCATTTCCACAAGAATACAGCAGGGTTAGCCACAAAGCCAGGTCACTTGCCACTTGAGCAATCACATTGGTAGCCCAAGGAACTGGGAATGCCGGTCATCTGCTGCAGAACAGCTGCATCTCCTACCTGTGTGGCAGCTTGGCGATGTGCAGGACACTGGAGTCGTGTGCAGTTTTCTGACAGGCAATCACACGCTTCGTTTGAAGGTTATACACGTACAAACCCCTTCCAACTGCAGCAAATACATTCTGGGGTAGGGGTGGGGGGATTCAGAAATGAGCATACAACTAGTACTTACCACTACCTGGTGTAATAGATTTGCAGCCCTGGTGCGACATCAGAAAGCCACAGTTCCTATCCCTATTCCTAACCTTCAGTCCAAATTATTGTGCTGCCTCTGAAGTCCAAAAATATCAAATCACAAAGGAAAGCTCCGATCATTTAGAAGGTAGAAGGACACAACTACTAATGCACAGAAAGCTATGTTATATCCCTTAGCGTCCCTTTCTTCCTTATTGGAATATGACAGGGAGAGAAAGGAGCTATGGCTGGCGACTGGCCCCGCAGCAGGAGCTGCTGAGGTGCAAGCTAGGTTTTCATTCACGTAACACTATATCCTTGGGGAAGTTACTTAGCTTCTTTTGCCTGGAAAATGGAAACAAAATTACTTGCACTGCACATCTTAAACAATCAAGAGACCTATAAAGGATAGGAAAAAAGCCTATACCGTAGTGGCACTGTCATCGTAAGACTCTCTGAAGACTTCACAAAAACATTCTTCTAAATGTGCTAAAAAAAACTTTTTACTAAAACAACTTTAATCTTTTGAAAGTACTTTCACAAATATTTATCTTACTTCAGCTTCACAACATCACATTAAGGTAGGAAAATCAAGTATTTCCATTTTCCAGATGAGCAAATTAAAATTAAAAACTTAAAGTCACACAAAAAATTAAGACAAGGAGTCGATATATGAATCAAGGTCATGTTACTCCAGTCCCTTGCTCTTGCCTTATATCACACCATCGAGGTTCTGAAAACATTTTTCAAGCCACTAGACTTTTGGTAGCACTTGTCTTAGAATCATTCATTCTTACTCACTAGGTACCCCAATGAGGCAGACCTTTCCAAACATCCCTACAGATTACCTCCCTGTTGGAACACTTCTCGTGCAGCCTCAAAGGTTACAAACCCAACTCAGACCCACACAGTATCTGGACCAAAGCCCACGCTTTGGGAATCATACCAGATTTAGACTCTGGGAAGCCTTTGGTGTTCCAAGTTGATTCTCAGAATGGGTACTCTACACTTAGCAATGCATGCTGGGGGCCAGTGCCAAGGGCATTAAGGAAAACAGGCCAACTTGCTAAAATCTGTAGAGCCCTAGGGGTAGCATTCAATACAAAGAAACCCCAGAAACTACTTCTACAGACCAAGAAGTCTATGCAGAGTTTAAGTGACTTATCCAAGATCACAAAGAAAATGAAAAACACACCTAGAGAATTCATGAGCTTTTGGCAGCATTTACTCAAGAGTCACTTTATCCATCACCTGTTACCAATAATTAACGGCCCTGGTGGAAAGAACTCCCTATAAAAGGAAGAAAATTGGGGAAAACTGAGTAATGCTTTATCAAGCATTCATAGCAGTTCATAAGTACTAAAAATTTTAAGATTAAAAATATAAAATGAAAAAAATTTTAAACACTAATTTTTACAAAAAGGAGAAAAAATTTTTAAAGTTTTTTGAAAATTTTTAAAAAGTGAGAAAAGAGTACATATAATTTTTAGGGCTACAATTCTTAGAAATCTACTTTCCATCTTTTCTGAAACGCTATTGTTTTTATCATATATAATTTTTTTCAAAATAAAGTTGGGATATAAAGAAACTTAAATCTTTGGGTATATTAGTGTTCTTTATCCTATTAGCCTATCGTTTTGTTTTTAAAGACAAATGCAAAGAAAACAAAAAATGGACGATACTCTCGCCATCCAGAACATTATTTTTGGAATGTTTAAATAAAAATATGACATGCATATGATTAGAACATTTAAACAGTAAAGAAAGGCATGAAATAAAAGCCTCCTCTAACCCCTTTCCTCAAAGGTTACCTTGAACATGAGCCCTAAAGCTACAAGAAGAGATGGTAAGACCAGAGCCAGAATTCATTAACTATTGGTACTAATCTCACCACAAGAAAAGATGTAAAGTGCTTCAAGGGCATCACCGCCCAGGCCTAAAGGATTGAAATCAGTAATTCTCACACAATCACCTTGCCCGAGAATGCTAGTGAACTAGAAACACATTCCTGAAATGTTTAATTTCCTTTACCTCTCTAGGAAAAGCACCAGAATCTTCAAAATGATTCTTTCCCAAAGTATTTCTTCAAACAATGTAAAGCATTGTCTTCCAATCCTATGGGATTATTTAATCCAACCCAAAATTTCAGTAAGAGTTTTTCAATCTGTGGCAATTTAGTAACTTCTATGCCTCAAGGATAGCAGCTAAGATTAAAAGCTTTTTTTTAATGCAACTGGTACAATCTTTGGAAAATACCATATTTTACAGCACAGCCTGAACATTGGGAACAATATCTTTCCATATCCATCATGAGATTAAATTTTTAAAATTAGAAACTGGGTTTATTTTAAAAGGCAAGTTTATAGATACTCAATTTTTTTTTTTTTTTTTTTTTTACCTCTTCATCCCACGTGAAATGATGAATAGAAATGTCATTTGGTTTTCGACAGAGTTTTATTTCTTGTTGAGCGTCCAGCTGTGGAGACGGGTCCCAGAAGTTGCGTTCACAGGCCTGCACGGTCCAGTCCATGACATCCCAGACGATCAGCTCGCCAACGTGGGAGCCAGTTACAAAACTCCAATCTAGGCAGAGTTCATATAGGTCTTACTATTGATCATTTTACCCAGGCTAAAGTAAAAAGGAATGGACTGCCCAGTAGTCATGCTCTATAAAACCACAATAATTAGAACAGTGAGGCACCTAAATGAGCCAAATAGAAAGATTAATAGAACAGAAAGAGCAGAAATTGACTCAAGTTGACTTACTTAGTATATGATGATGACTGCATTTCAATTAGTGAACAAAGAAATACCTCATGCTGGGATATTTGGTTAAGTGTTTGGGGAATACAAGAACCTTGCCTTGGGTCAGACAGTTTAGAAAACCGACACTTCAGTGTGTCTCCTTGACTCTCACCCTGCTACCACACTCACAACGCTTCTGACACCAGATGTAGGGGCGGTTTTCCCACACCAAGCAATTCTGTGACACCAGCTAAGTGACCTACAATTTAACTCAATTCTCATACTATCTACCTGGAGACAGCATCAGATGCCACAGTTTAAGGGTTCTGTCCCGCAAGACTCCCTCTCCCCTCACTTTAGATGACAACAGCAAGTCCAGGTTGTTACTTGTACTTCTGACCGATCAGCTAGAAATCAGAGGTTTTTACACCCCCTCCCTGGGTTCAGTGCATTTCCTGGAGCAGCTCGCTGAACTGAGGGAAACAGCTTACTTAATGGTTACCAGTTTATTAAAAAAGAATGTGGTATACGGGATGCAGGTGAACATCCAGATGGAGAAGATACACATGGCAAGGTATGTGGGAAGGGTTGTGGAGCTTTCATGCCATCTCCAAGCACTTCCACATGTTCCCCAACCTGGAAGCTCTCGGAATCCCATACTGTTGGGATTTTTTTGGAGCCTTCATCACGTAGACATGATCAATTATTAACACCATTTCCAGCCCCTTTTCCATCTCTGGAGAATGGGGATTAGGGCTGAAAATTCCAAGCTTCTAATCATAGCTTGGTATTTCTGGAGAACAGCCCCGACCCAGGAACCTACCAAGAGTGGCCTCATTGGAACAAAAGACACTGCTATTATTGAAAATTCCAAGGTATTTAGTACCCTGTGTCAGGAAGTATCACACCAAACATTAGAACAAAAGATGCTCCTGTGCTGTTACCACTTAGGAAATTACAAGAGTTTTAGGCACTCTGTGCCAGCAACTAGGGAGAGAGATATATAGCTATAGATAGAGATACCAGATACTATATAGATAGAAAAAATGTATACACGTGACTTGTATTCATCTTTTGTTATCAGTATATGTTAAGTATTACAATTTTAATACAGGTTTTTCCTTTCTTAAAATGTGTACACATTTTTTGGCACCACTGGTATATATATTTTCTGTTACTTTATTCAAATAAGTTTCAAAAAGATTAAAACATTAAAGATACTTAAAGGATTGAAGAAAATAAAAGGTGAATACTTTTTTATGAATATAAGTACTAAAACGCTCTAAAGGAGGCCGGGTGGGAATTGGGGAAATCTCAGAAAATACCTGCTTAGTGAAAAAAGTCAGACATTTAAATGGCAAAAAGATGGAAAAAATTTGCAACTTAGATGTCAAAATAGGTTTATTATGCTTGATACATAAGGAGTTCTTGGAAATCACTAAGAACAAGATAAATACTCCAGCAGAAAAAATGGGCAAAAAATCTGAACAGACAAAATAAGAAATACAAATGGTGAGTAAACATGTGAAAAGATGTGCAACTCCCTCAATAATCAAAGAAATCTAAAAGCAATGAGATACTACTTATTGATTTGAAATTGGGGAAGATTATAAAAAAGGAAAATACCCAAATGCTGGCAAAAAGCATAGGGAATTAGCACACTCAGGTACTACGAATGTCCTAGTACAAATTGATATAATCCCTTCAAATTTGGTAATCTGCATCAAAACCTTTAAAAAAAAAATGCAAATCCACTGACTCAACAATTCTACCTCTAGGAATTTATTATCCCAAGGAAAGTATACATCAAAGACATACAAGGTTGTTATACATAACATTAAAAATCTGAAGACAACCTAAACATATAATTGGGGATTGAATAAATAAATAAGACATCCACAAAATGGAATAGTAATGCTGTTATTGAAAATTAAGTTGTAAAAGTATGTTAATATTGATGTGGAAATATATTCACAACATACTGTTACAAAACAGCAAACCATATGTATACACATATGCACAAATACATATGCCCAGAAAAACATCTAGAAGGATATGGGCCAGTGCTTAACGCTATATAGTTGAACAATTTTAATTTTTACATTTTTTATGTTTCTCACTATTTTCTCATTTTCCTATTCTGTATTTCTTGCACAATAACAAGTTTTTAAATCCTTTCAAGAAAATGAAATTAGTGGGCCAACTAAGACACCTTTCAAATTATATATTTAACAGAAAATATACAACTGCTTAGACTAAAAATTATCTTAAATAAATGTAATCTATTTTAATTTTTGCTATTTAGAATAAGGTAGAATAGAACAATGTAGCATGAGTCTAGAAAGCCAAGTTCTGATTTTGGCTCTGACTGCTACTCGCCATGTAGTCTCTAGAAAGTCATATAACTCTTCTTTAATTTGGATTTCTCAAGTTCTAAATGAGAATGATTGTACAAACCAAATAAAATAATAAGTGTTTAGACATTTTAAAAAGACATCAAATATTATCTTTGAGTCCCTCGTATTATTTTGAGCCACTAGTATTATTCCATATTAATGGTATTAAAACATCCAGTTACTTGTAATTTAAGAATACATAGATGAGTAATTATGATTTAATTATTCCATTTATCAAATAAACCAGCAAGACAGAAATTTGTAATCATTAGATGAATAATCACTTAGAAATAAAGAATTATCAGCAATCATACATGTAAATATTATTTTGTCTCAGTTCCAAGTCCAATGCCTATTGTTTATTAACAGACCACAGAATTTGCTTTTTAAGAAATAAGTTCATTTCTTATCTGTAGAGAGAAACAAGCTTCTAATTTTAATGGTGGGAAAGTTAAGGGAGTACCGTGTTTCCCTGAAAATAAGACCTTGCTGGACAATCAGCTCTAATGCGTCTTTTGGAGCAAAAATTCATATAAGACCCGGTATTATATTATATTATATTATATTATATTTATTAGATAAGACCTGGTCTTATATTATAGTAAAATAAGACCGGGTCTTATATCAATTTTCGTTCCAAAAGACACATTAGAACTGACTGCCCAGCTAGGTCTTATCTTCGGGAAAACATGGTACTAGTCTTTTCATAAAATTCTTTTCCATCCCTTTTCTTCCTCTTTCAATTACACTCAAACTACAAAAGAACTAGAGAAATTACGGAGTGGGGATTCTTCTTGACTCCAACTTTGCATCTGTCACCATAACCAAATTAATGTACCTACTGAGACCACACAGCTGCCAGCTCTGACTTAATCCCCCAAGTGTCTGTGACTCATCTGTGCAACAGAAACAAAGTATTTGGTGCTCAGTTGGAATTTTTCACTAGAAACAAAATTACTGGCATTCACCTAAGTCAGTGCAGTTTATCCTATATAAATTATTTATATTCCAAAACAGGTCATTCAAAATGTCTCACACCAAACAAACTCAATGATGTATTATATTGGATGGACTTTCATCCTAGGTAAGCATCAAAAGTCACTTAGTATGAAAATCTCACCTGGCATCTGCCTAGACCCATCCCTCACAATTACTAATACTTTGTGATTACCATACCATACTGTCAGCACAAAACAGGAAAAGGAATAAAATAAAGAAGAAGCACCCAGAGCCTTTTGCCAAAAGAGATAAGCAAGGTTATCTTGTATGTCTGTATTAGAAAACCTTCTGCCCAGGCATTCAGATCTCTTTGGCAAACCTACTATTGATTGCCCACCATTGATGGGAGTTCTGTCTACAATTCCAAGGTTGCCCTAGGGTCACCTCACTGAAAATCCATTTCCCCATGAGTTACAAATCCAGTAACTAGCCACATTTTGTCACTGGAATTGATGGGACAAAGAAGGAGGGCTGAGAACTGTGCGATATAATCATTTCATGCGCCAATATCTGCATCAAGGCAGAGAGGCCTATGTACAAACCAGACTGTCACAGTATCATTTTCAAATTCTACCAGACTACCTGTCCGTATATGATTCCTACATATCCTTTTGGCTTATTTAGTACCTGCAGTGTAATTTCATAGTCATGGTGTTTATAAAGTGAAAAGCACTAGGGCCTTTCTTTAGTTTTCACTAATTTTTTTTGCTTTAGCTTTCCATTTTCCGTCCCTTAAGAAGTTGGCAGAGAAATACGCAAAGAAACCTTTCTTGGTGAAACTGTTGTAAGCTTCTCTACGTGTCACACAGGGAAAGAAGCCATGAAGCTAAGGCTACCTCAGTAACATTCCACCACCTGTATGAAGGAACCATGCGGGTCAATGGCACCACGGCTTCCCCGCTGAAACGGGACAGCTGGGCGTGACCAGTGTAATGGACCAGAACACAGTGCGCTTTCTCAGCCGCTCCGGGTCCTTGGAGCTTATGGCTCAGTGTCAGTCTCCCAATCAGAACCTGCCTTTTGTTCTGCCATCCATGGGTAGAGGAAAAAGAGCCCCCAGAAAAAAATAAAGGGGTGCTCCCAACATTGTTACTTCTATCTCCATAGACACTTCTAATCCTGAGAAAGACTGCAGCTGGGCTGGACAAGAAGTTGGCTATTAGGGAGGAGGATTTGGGAACTGGGAGGGACATTCTCACTGATGTACCTAATGATGGCATACAAGTGACTGAAAGGCATACAAACGACTCTATGCCCTTTTCTCCCTTTGCCTCCTGTCTAAGAGCCAACCCAGGTCTCAGATCAGGGGTCCAGTCCAGTCCTCCCACTACCTCATATTCAAAGCATCCTTACAGGACCCTCTTACAGTCCAACTGAAGCCACCAGGAATCCTCTCATCTGACCTCGGAACACAGATCACCCAGAAGAGCTCTGATGACAGAAGATGTCACTTTATTTGAAAGTGAACTAGCTAAATCTCAGGATTTGTGGTGTGGGATCCTATCCTGTCATCTGGTGTCAGATTTAGCTCACAGGAGACACGAATTAAACTCATTATGAAGCCAAGTAGGATTTCTGGGAAGTCAAAACTCACAGCCAGGAGGAAGGGCAGATATGACCCATTTTTTTGTAGACCTTTACCTTTGTTTGGTGTTATTTTCTGAGTCTTCAATCATGAACACAGTTGGCTTGGATCCTGGTCATTCGACTGTAAGTGTGTAACTCGCTATATACTCATACTATCATACTGTGTGGTCTATAGAAGAGGAACCAGCCAGAACCATTTGCCAAAAATGCCACAGTGCACCTAAGCATTACTATTTACAGCCTATGACAGTGATCCCACAGAGCCTGAGATAACGCTGTTCTCTTCCATCGTCTCTTCTCTCTGCCCCACTCTTTTCTCTTTGTGCCTAAATTTTCTCCTACCAATCTATGAAACTGGCTTGAACCTCACAGTATAACTGCCAATCCCTACTAATCTAAGCTTTATTTTAACAATGACAATTCTAGAAATCCTAGAACAAAACCAGATTGAAGTTCGTAACAGGCTGTTAACAACCACAAAATTTTTCACAATATAAACATGTACACAGTGAGCTTACCATTGATCTTAGCCAAGGAGAGAATATTATCCTGGTGCTCAAGGAGACGCTTAACCTCAAGAATATCCCATTCCAGTGAGTCTTCTGTGGGTGCTACCAACCTGAAAATAACTAAATGGAAAGACAGATATAGTTTTATTTAAATGGACAAAGAAGATAAAATTCTATCCCTGCTCAGAAAGCCAGCATTTCGTTAAGTTAGAAATGTCTAAAATATTGAAAACCCATCTCTAAGAGAGCCTTACTAATACTACTTTAAAATATTTATTTCAAATACTTGAAATGTTTCAAATGATCGACTAAAATCCCAAGTGAGTGTGTCCTTAGAACTCTGTTCCTTCATTAAAACGTCTAAGCCCCCCGCCACCCATGAAGTCTCACCTTTTCTAGGGCTCCAGCGCATGTCTGACTGTCCTGCCTCACTCGCTCCCTGGCCAGTGACTGACCACAACCTTGAACCATCTCCACCATCAGTTTTCTCTATTCATAGTCCCAGGTCAGTGAATATTGCTAAAAATAAGCTACAAATTTATGTTTAACTTCAAGTCAGTGAAGACTTCAGCAGCTGCTTTTATTTTTTTTTAAACTTTTCTTGATACCTAGGCTCATACCATTAAATTATAAATTCTCTGAACAGAATATGCCTTATAATTTTTGTGTGCCATACAGTTCTTTTGACTACAGTAGATGTTAAACATGTTGTTTACTCATTATCTGACTTTAATAAATAGCTTTAAACTAACATAAATCCTAACTTTAATCAATACAACAAACCCAAAAACAAATCAACAGAAGGGACTCTATCAACAAACATTTACTAAACATCTACTATGTTCCAAGAAATTAGATACAAATGTGAATAAGGCCCAGTCATTACCCGGAGACACTCACAGTCTAGAGTGGTAGTGAGACTTATAAACATGCTTATTATAGTTGATATATTAAGTATTATAATAAGCCCCTCGACCACGTGCTGTGGAGGCTCAGATTAGGGTGACTAATGCCTGAGAAATGGGAGGGTCTCAGAGATCATATCCTTTCCAAAGTGGTGGCTAATTACTAAAGTCTCTCTTCTTTCTCACATTCCTCTCTGGAAAATAGGTCATGCCACATTTCATTCTATGTCTCTGGACAATTTTTACCAACAGACAATATTTTAGCCCAGTTATTTAATCCTGATAGTCACTTACGTTCAAACTGGGGCTGTCAGAAGAATGGCTTTCAGTCAATACAAAGGGAACTCTTCCTGACACTTATCAAAGTTCTGTTGAATCTACATTGGTTGGAATACTACCAAAGGTCTTGAGATTGATTGTGCAATAAAAAGCAGCGTATTGTTTAGTCAAACTAACAGAAATAATACTGACAAGAAAGAAACCTACAAAATAGGTTTCTACAAAGAACTACCACCAAGTACTAAAGATAATGTGACACTATTCAATCAGCCCACAAATATGACCTCTACTAACAAGTATTCACAGGGTCACCTATGTAAGAACTTCAAGACAATAGAACAAATATGAATTAAATCAGAGAACAAAGCAGAAGCAATAATCAATTCTAAAAAAGAAAGTAAACAAAAAAGTCCTGGACTTCTGAACTAGAATGAGGTTTCACCGTGGACAGCCTAGCTTAGCTAGTAAGGCCTCAAAGTCACCGTAGCTCGTGCACACAGAAATTGTAATTCCTGTTGAAAGGAACCCACACATAGAAAAAGAGAAATTGGAATGCAACATGTAAAACCAAGGATGTGGGCACAAACTAGGTCATGGAAACAGACAACAAACTCCATTTACGCGAATGAAATTTATTTTTACATAAGGAAAAATGGTAATATATGTCTGTTTTATGATAAAACTAAGTAAAATGCAGAACTCCATTTTTAAGATTATGTATTTTTTATAAATTGTTTTCTGAATAAAACCAACGTTCATGTCTTCCTTTTTTCAATGAATTCACTAATTCATCCATTCAATAAAAATCTCTCATCTGTTGGCAGAAAGATGAATGAGAAAGTTCCAGTTGCCAAGGAGCTCACATTCTGAAGGGAGGAGCAAGGAGAGAACAAAAAGCAAACAGAAGTCTTGTTTTAAAGTAGTAAGTGAAATGATAGATGCAGTACTATGAGAACATAGTGGAAAGCCTTCTGGGAGGGGAGGTATTAGGTAAGCAAGCCTCCGTTCTCAAAAAAAGAGATGCTGGAGCTGAGCTCTTAAAAAGTAGGAATCAGGGCCATCCAAGAGGACAATGAGTAGGACGGCAAGCCTGACACAGAGTGACAGCAGGACTCAAGCACGAAGATGAGAAACACCCAGCGAGCGGAATCCCAGGCAATTCAGTATCGACAGTAAGTGATCCAGGACTCAAAGGCGGCAGGAGGAAGATGATGGAGGGAGGGCCTGATGTGATTATGCTGAAAAGTCTGGGCTGGTGGTGAGCTTACACTGGTCCTCTAGGGCAAAGATTTCATTCCTCTGAGGCAAAAATGAGAAAACATAAGGAACACATAAAAGTAAATATATTCAATTTAAAGTCCTATTCTTTTTTTTTTTTTTGAGATCACAATCTTCATGCTTTGTTGTTAAAAAAGTAATTTTTACAAAATGAGGAAGGCAAACGATAGCTTGTTTGATTTTTTTTGTTTTTGTTTTTTATCAGTGTTACTAAACAAAATAAAAATGTGGCAACTCTATGTTGATCTTCCAAAACTTGAAGTTTTGTACTGAAGTCAGATTTTTTGAGAGTCTACAAACGACTGCTGTAGGTAACAGGAAGCCACTGGAGCTTTTAAGCAGGGGAGTAGCCTGCATTTTAGATAGATCCCTCTAACATCTACTGAAGAATGTATCTGAGATGCACTAAAACTAAAGGACGGGGAGGCATTCGAGAGGCACTAAAGTAGAGGAAGGAAGATAAGTTAGGAGACTTACCGCAATATTCCAAGCAAGAAAGGAAATAAGAGCCTCAACAGTAGTGAGGTGGAAAGAAGTGGATCAAAATATTTAGAGCAGCAGTCCTCACAAGTATGGTCCTCAGACAAGCAACCTCAGCACTATGTGGAAACCAGTCAGAAATGCAGAGCTCAGGCCCCACTCCAGACCTGCTGAATTAGAAACTCGGAGGGTAAGGCCCAATAATTTGTGTTTTTAACAAGCCTTTCAGGTCATTCTAATACACTGAGTTAGAGTACAGCCAGAAAAACACAAAGTGATTCAGCAATAGAAGGCAGAGAAAAGCTAAGCTCAATGGAGAACATGGGAAAACTGAATTTCTGCAAGGAAGGAAAAAGAAAAAAATAAAGACAATTACAATATCTTTAGAAACTACTCTGTGAAAAGAAAGGATAAGCACAGGGTCTAGAAAATTACTTCTCAGACATGATGACACACGGAAAGGTCAGTTGAAGCAAGAAAGCTTCACCGCACAGCAGTGATGCCTGCAGACAGCAGTCAATACATAAATGCTGAACAGTAAGCTCATGTCTCACTGGCATTTGCAAACATGCCAACTGACGGTCACAGCAAATCTCAGGGATGGTCCCCGGAAGTGTCACACGCCAAATGCCCTATGGGCTACATTAGGAAAATTCTTCAAGAAAAAAAAGCAGCTTTTAAGAAGCATGTGTACTCTATCAATTCTTGGCATCCAAACTTCACTCATAAGGCAGTGAGCACAAAAGGCTTTCTTTACTGTGGGCTCCCTGGCAGCAAATGAGTTAGCCAACAGTCAACAGCTACAAAAGTGGCCCTCAAATAGCACGTCCATACTCAATTAATACATGTACAAAATTCCTTTTGCTACGTCTCCCTCTGCTATCCCACTACTCTGCGGGAAATGGCATAAACTCCCCCCCAAAAAATGGGCCCGTTCTGGCTTCCTGAGGCAAAGACTCCACAGTCCCTGCCTTAGTGAATTCCCGAAATAATCCTTCTCCAGCCCTCCCAACTCAAGTTTTTAGTTCCCAGAATATTGACAGTTGTTCCATGTGGTTAAAATTTTTGCTAAAGAAGTATACGAGTACAAATCAGCAACAAAGAGGACTGTGGAATATAAATGGCTGTCTCTGGCATAAGAAAAGTGGGGTTAATTTGCCCCACTTGACTATGTTAGACCAAGTGTAGAACAAAAACTGACCCAACATCTTAAAAAGGTCTAAGACTTCATATCACTTCAACAATCCCAGGAGACCAATACTGGGGCAGGGGCAGATGTCCCTTAAATAAAATACTAGTCTTTCCAAAATGTGTATACAAGTCTAGTGCAAAATTAAAAAAAAAAAAAGAAATAAAAGAGAAAAAGAGTCATACTCACTCAGTTCTTTGCCAACTGCTGCCACAACACAGTTCTTAGGTATTTCAATCAAAGCACTGATCCCTTCAAAAATATATAAAACAAAGGTCAAATTACTTTCCTCATGGATTACATCAAAAATAAAAACATTCTCAGTTTTATGTCAGTCATTTCCCATAAAGGGAACAGTAACAATAAAGCACACACAATTTGCTATATCACACTTCCTTGCTTGCTTACACACGGAAAATTACTTTGTGAAAAGTAGGTGAAAGACATTATTGATTTATTAAGGGTAGGGTATACTCTTTGAACATTTGTACTATTGTGGTGAACTTATTTACCAGGGATCCCTTAAGATAATCACCATCACCATTTACAAGATGGCTAGCTCAAATAAGACGTAAAACTGGCATTTTCCTCAATGCAAATTTTAAGAATCCTGAGTGGACTCCCTGGCAGTAAATGAGTTAGGCAACAGTCAACAGCTAAGAAACTGCCTTGAAATAGCATGTTTATAATCAATCAATACATTTACAAAATTATTTGAATTACTGGAATCAGATTCACTGTTTCACCAGATTTCACCTATTTATTTAAATATAAAGTTCTGAGAATCTTTTTATAGCTGAATCATGAAATGATTTAAGGGTAACCATAACTTCTGTAACGTATGTTACAATTATTACTTTTGTCAGTAAGAGTGAAAGAATTGATATATTAGATTCAGAACCACATGTGTAGGCAAAACACCTGTTCATTAAAGTTAATTTTTCAATTATGAAATATGTGTTATGTATATACATATATATGTAATTTGTAACATATATGCAAATTTTGAAAATATTCTACTTGCTTGCTTTACCTTCCCATCCATCAAAGGATTAACACTTTTGTAATTTGGGGAGTAATTCTCTCCAAAATCTTCTCCCCACATAGGGTTGTTTTAACAGTATGTTTTGTATTTTCCCAAGTTCAAGGAGGAAGAGGAGACAGCAGAGGAGGAGAAAGGGAAGGAGTAGGCAGTTCAAGATAAAAAAGTGAAGGAGATAGGAGAGCCAAGAGGGTGCCAGGGGGATGGTGTAGAAAGAAGAGAATTCTAGATGCAGAAAATAGCTTGTTAAAAAATGTTTATCAATTTGTGAAGTGAAAATAATGGAAACTCAATAATCCAGAAGTAGCAACTTATACACAGAACCACAGAACATATTATTGGAAAGCTTAAGGCTCTTTCCGTTGCATCACACTAAGATTATCTTTGTTTATTTCCAAATACAGAATAACTGTCCCTAAAAGCCCTGGTAGGCCATAAATCAAGCAAGGCTTATGAAAGGCGCGTCATGAGATAAAGGTCTAACAGCAAGCACTGCTAATTACCAGGCACCCTGTAATTTGGAAAACCCAAATCACGAAAACTCACTATCATTTAAATTTACTCATGTATACTTAAATATTTTTACTCTTAATATATTCTATTTTTTAAGATCCTTGATATCAATGTAAGTCAAAACTGATTTTTTTTTGTTTTGTTAAAATGTTATTGTCAACGGAACTGAGAAAATAGAATTTTGTTAGCCAGTTTGCACATGAATGAACTTTTTCTTAAAGCCACTTGTAAAATAAGGTCATTAGGAATCTATTCAAAGTCCAATACGCCCAAAATAAAGAAAAAAATGTTATTGCAAAGCCATAAAGGTCTGCTTCTAGGTATCAACATGCTCATCAAACTCAGTTTAGGAATATGGCCGAAGAGCATATTTGAAAAGATTTTTCTTGACCACTTTTGAGAAATTCTGTTAGAAGGGATAGAGAAGCCAAAAGGAGAAGGGGTGGGGGCTATCTTTTCCTTGCAATTTGTGATGGAAATATATTTTACATTTTACACAAACCTTAACCTGAAATAGAAAAATATGGCTACATTCAGAACTAAAAAGAAAAAATCCCCTACCTTCGTTCATGAAAAGTCTCTTTGGAGATTCATTGTGTTTTTAGAGTCTGTAATGATGGTTCACAATTACCTTGATTTATTTTTTTACCTGTATCAGAAAGGTGACTAGTCTTACACAGGAGATCTAATTTTCGGTTCCACACACATATGTCATTCCCACCAGACAGCCAAACATCTAGTCTCTGAAGAACGGTTAAACACTGCAAAATTTATGTGAAATGTATATTAGTTTAGAAATTCAAGCATCCATTAATGGTTTTAAAATGTACACAAAGTCTCTGCCACCCTCCCCTTCAAGAGATGAATTCTTCTCCCTTAAATGTGGGCTCTACTAAATGACTAGCTTCTAATCAATAGAACATGGCAGAAGGGATGGTGTGCGACTTATAAGACTAAGACATAAAAGACAGAGTGGCTTTCTCCTTCCTCTCCCTTGGATCACTAACTCCAGGGCAAATACACAAAAGCAGCTTTATGAGAAAAGATCCACAAGGAAGTGGGGCCTGTGGACAACCACCAGCACTGACGCGCCAAGCATGTGAGGCGCCTGGGAACCTCCAACCCCAGTCAAGCCTTCAGATGAGGGCAACATCATGAGAAACACTTAGCACCATCCAGCGAAGCTGCTCTCTATTCTTACCACAAACACTGTGAGATAATATTGTTTTCAGCAACTAAGTTTTGAGGTAATTTGTTACTCAGAAACAGATTAAGATGCAAGCTTAAAATAAACTGTTATTTAGATAAAACGGAAAATATGACCTTTGTTTTTATGTATCTTCCCAATTAATATTTCCTAATTATTGACTCAAAAAAGTGTTTCTAGGTCTGTAGAACCCTTCAGAGTCCACACTTTAATAGTACCCTCCTCACCCATCGGCTCAAGTGAGTGTAAGGGCAAGAGCAAGAGACAAGAATAAAGAAAAGGAAAAAGTTCTGGTAGTCTTGCCTGGGCTGAGGGTGAGGTTGCTTTTAAAACTGCTGGAATAATAAGGGTTGAAAATAATCAAGCAGTTTATACTTCAAGAGGTCCTACCCTGTCTAATCTCTGAAATTTTAATATCAGAACTCTATTCCTTTGTATTACCAAATAATATTTCACTGTGTGGATATAGCATGCTTTGTCCTTTCAGCAACAGATGGGCATTCCGGTTATTTCCACTTCTGGGCTATGATGAATAATGCTGCTATGAGCATTCGTGCACATGTTTTTGTTTGGACGTACACTTTCATTTCTCCTGGGAATAAACAGAAGTCAAGAGTGCT
This sequence comes from Rhinolophus sinicus, assembly GCF_057876585.1. Lineage (NCBI taxonomy): Eukaryota > Metazoa > Chordata > Mammalia > Chiroptera > Rhinolophidae > Rhinolophus > Rhinolophus sinicus. The sequence goes on from NC_142503.1 coordinate 49,649,155, forward strand.
GGGCCAAATGATAACTGTTCAACATTTTGATGAACTATCAAGTATTTTTCAAGGTGGGTGGACCACTGTACAATCCCACCAGCCATGTATGAGGATTCTAATGTCTCTACCTCCTTATCAACACTTATTACCTGACATTTACATATTACCCATCTAGTGTATGTCAAACAATATGACATGATGGTTTTGACTTGCATTTTTCTAATGACTAATGATGTTGAGCTTCTTTTCATGTGCTTACTGGCCATTTGCATATCTTCTTTGGAGAAATGTCTTTCAAATTCTTCGTCTAATTTTAATTGGGTTGTCTTTTTATTGTTGAATGGTAAGAGTTCTTTATGTATTTCTTTATACTTTCAGGATACAAGTTCCTTACCAGATATATAATTTGCAAATATTTTCTCCCATTCTGTGGGTTGTCTTCTCACTTTCTTGATGGTGTCTTTTGAAGCATAAAAGCTTTTCATTTTTTTATGAAGTCCAATTTAGCATTTTTTTCTTCTATTGCTGTGTGTCTGTTGTCAGATCTAAGGTACCTAACCCAAGGTCACAAAGAATTTACTCCTGTATTTTTTCTAAGAGTTTTAGTTTCTGCTCTTACATTTTAGTCTTTGATCCATTTTGAAGTAATTTTTGGATATGGCATGAAGTAGGGATACAATTTCATTATTCTGTACGTGGATAGCCAGTTGACCCAGCATTATTTGTTGAAGAGACCATTCTTTCTCTTATTGAATGGTCTTGGCACCCTTGTCAAAATCAATTGACCATATATGTAAGGTTTTATTTCTGGACTCTCAATTTTATTCCATTGAACTGTATGGCTATCTTAATGCCAGTACCACAATGCACTGATTACTATAGTTTTGTAGTAAATTTTGAAATTGGTAAGTTTGAGTCTTGCAACTTTTATTCTTTCTGCTCAAGACTGTCTTAGCTATTCTAGAGTCCTTTGCACTTCTATACGAATTTTAGAATCAGCTTGTCAATTTCTGCAAAACAACATCACCAACAACAAAAAGCCTGCTGGAATTTTGGTAGAGATTGTGTCCAATCTGTAGACTGGGTAGTGTTGCAATCTTAACCGTATTAAATCTGATCCATGAATAAGGGATGTCTTTCTATTTATTTAGATTTTCTTTAGTTTCTTTCAACAATGTTTTGTAGTTTGGGGCATACAAGTCACCTTTTTTAAAAATTTATTTCTAAGTACTTTATTCTTTTAGATGATTCTGTAAATGAAATGTTTTCTTAATTTCATTTTCATTGCTAGCGTATAGAAATACAGTTAGTTTTTGTATACTGATATTGTACCCTGAAACCTTGCTAAATCCACTTATTAGTTCTAATAGTTTTGTTACAGATTTAGGATTTTCTATATAGATCATGTTGCTTGTGAATAGAGATAGTCTTATTTCTCCCTGTCCAATATGGATGCCTTTTATTCTTTTTTATTGCCTAATTGCCCTGTGTCAGAACCTCTAGTACAATGTTGAATAGACATTCCAAGAGTAGACTTCCTTGTCTTGCTCCTGATCTCAGGGTGAAAGTATTCAGTCAGTCTTTCTCCATTAATACCATGTTAGCTGTGGGGTTTTCAGAGATGCCCTTTATTAGATTGAAGAAGTTCTCATCTATTTCTAGTCTATTGACGATTTTTATCATGAGAAGATGTTGGAGTCTGCCAAACGCTTTTCTGCATCTATTATCATGGTTTTTGTCCTTTATTCTAACTACAGTATATTACATTGCTTGATTATTCAAATGTTGAACTGACCTCATATTCCTGGGATAAATCTCACTTAGTCATAAGTATGTATCTTTTTAATATGTTTTTGGATTTGATTTGCTAGTACTTTTTGAGGATACTATAGTGCTTTTGTTACCTAACATCTTATTAGCATTTTCAAAACTCTTTATGTATTCTTTTGAAATACTATTTTTAGGATATATATCTACAGTAATTTAACTATTTTCCTGTAAGTCATTTAGAATGCTGCCAATCATCCATTTATAAAATATATTTGTGATATACATTTCTGTTCATAAATCTCTGCCCAAGTTTTTTATTGTTTCCTGTAAAGAGTATTCTAGAAGTTGAATCTCTGGGTCAATTCATGTAATCATTTTCTTTTTTCCAGATTCATTCATAATGCCAAACTGCCTTCAGAAGATCACATCAATTTATACTCTTAACAGCAATACAAACACCAATTTCACCACCTCCTCGCTAATACCAACCTCCATAAAAACATTACTAGTTCAAAAAATAAAATAGTATTTCTTATATTTATTAGGAATCTGAATTTCTTTAATAAATTATTTGTTCAAGAACAATTGAACCACTGAACTAAAATGAGTGAAGTGCTATGTTTACCAATTTTTTATGTGAAATGAACGTAGCAGGAGTAAATACAACTATCCAGCTGATTAAGATTACAGTAAAACCTCTTTAAAAAGTACTTTCACCATACTGGGATAAGATACTTTTTTATTGAACAATTCACAAAACAGTTCACCAATGGAAATTTGCCCCATACACTAAATGTTTTCTCCTTTCCTGTTCCTTCAATTCATGTATTTTCATTTGAAAATTAATGATGTCAGACAGAAAGCAAGAGGATATTATAAGCGATTTAAAAGGGGCATCTTTCAGATCAAATAAAGCATAGATATTTGATCAAGTCAATACGTTAATGACTTTTTCAAAGACAGTCTATTGTTAAATTAGATACAAGCAAATAGTAAACGGCATTTTCTTCCCCAGAAACTTTAATAAATTGATAATTAGAACAGCACAGTAGCATGCGATGGCTACCAGAGGTGCTGCCTTTGGGGGGAAAAAATTAAATACCTTGATTATTGGCACACAGCAATTCTTTTTACATTTTTTAAAAAAGTTTTATCTCTTAATATTAGAGATCAGTTATCTTTAAAGCAAATGAGGAAACATTACCTCATTTTACTGGTTTCTTTCCCCAAACTTGCTGACATTATTGAAAAACAGTAGCACTTTCTGAGAATATTTAAGGTAATTTCTTCTGTAGGAATCAAAGTAACCAAGTTTTATCCAAGTTTGTTTCCCCAACATTTAACAGAGTTCCTCTCGTGTACTAAGCCCCAATTAATATTTGTAAAATGAATGAATCTAACAGCAGCAACCAATTAACGATGTATGATTTTGTTTTGGAATTAACTGATATGTCTTGTCTTTATGACGTTATAGAAGTCAGAGGTTGAGCGACAAATAACTCCACATTTTTAGTTCGAAGAATAAAGAAACAGACTAGCTACTGCTATAGAGTCATTCTGCAAGTAATATCTCTTTCTAGAATTACCTAATAAAAACATACTAGGTACTACCTTTTTCCTTATCTTGCTATAGAGATTTGCCCCCTGCTCTAATTTCATATTGAAACATTCTAGCATTTAATATATATGCTCCCAAAAATCTTATCTTAGAAGAAGCAAATAACTATTAGGTATGTCTGGAAGAAACAATTTTTAAAACCTACACAAGTAATTTCATCTAACTTACTAAACAGTATTTTCTGAGACAAAAAGATTACCATAAAATATCTGCATAAGATTTTACCTTTACAGTAGACTGGAAGCATGATACTTTCTGAACCTGTCTGCCAGTATCACAATTCCATACCTAAATTTTTGTTAAGAAATAATTTCTAAACAGTATTTTTAAATCTTAATTATAACTTTTCTAATAATTAAGTCATAAATACTACACATTTAGGTGGAAAATAAAGCATAAAAGTTAGCATTTATATTACTACAAAAATTAATTCATATAGCGAGTTATCAACCTGTCACAGTAGGCTTACAATCTAAAATAAGTTTGAAGAAAATTTTACTATTAAACTATTTGAAAATGCCAACAGAACGGATGATCTGAAAACTGAATCTTCACAGGCGTTAAAAATCATGACTATTTAAATTTTAAGGTTTATTCTCCAAAATAATCCATCATAATCCAATAAGTATTTAACATAAAGTATTTATACTAAAAACTATTGCATCCATGAATTTTTACCGAAAGCTCTCTCAATGTGTATGGCATAATTTACTACTGTTATCCCGATTCAAAAAGACAGGAACAGTGTATTCCTATTACCCGCATACATATTTAAAATAATTAGAGGACGTCTCAAAGTTAGTTTGACTTAAGGGGTATAATGATTTTCAAATTTTTCACACCATTTCCTATGGTAAGATATATATTTTGGCATGTCTGAGAACACATTTACATAATAAATATATATATAATATATATAAATACATACGTATATATGAACTTTTAAGACTATCACTTGACAAAAATTTAAAAATCTATCCTCAGCATTTAATTAATGAAGTTAGTTAATAGTGAAGGCCCAAGCAGAGTAAATTTAGAATTTATCTGAGTAAAAGGAACTGCCAACAATGCAGCCTAGAATTACTTTTAACAAGAAAAGTCATTCAGCAAAGGAAATGATTCTATACTACCATTTACAGGTGAAGTTTATACTGATAGTGTCCCAACTACTCATCTCTGTACTGTAATAATAATTTTAATAATTTCCTCTAAATATTATTGTAGTACCTTAGGAATGGTCTAATAAAAAAAGCATTTTGAATTCTACTTTTGCAGAGATTATACTGATACTGAAAAAAAAAAAAAAAAGAAAACCAGCTTTAGTTCATGAAATATTTGCCTCAATAGAGCAGTAGTAATAAAGCTACTCTGACAAACATATGAATGAACTTTATGCCCTTTTTTATGTAATATTATAATCACCACAAAATATTGTTTGTCCCTATTTTAATCTTTCCTTGAAATGTTTTCACCAACTGGAAACCTGTTTAGAAATCATTGCAACTGATAAGCTCATTCCACGTGTGTCATAAAGTATGTCTTGGTTCTATAGAAGACTGAGAAACACTGACTTCTTTGTGCTTACTCTGAAACTTATTTCACTGATGCTGGAAGCTATTTAAACCAACTTCTCAAATAAGCATAGACTTTTTAAAGCTAATATATGATACCTTTTATACAAATAATGAAAGATTATAGTTATCCACAGCATTTGGCTATGGCCTTCACAAATCCAATTCCTCTCACAAATATTAAAGGGCTGAATTTGTTCAAGTAACATATTTTATGAAGACAGTACTATATAATGGTTCAGAACTCTGACTCTGCAGTCAGACTGCTTGCCTTCTGCCCTACACTGGCTGTGTGACCTTGGACAAGTTACTTAACCTCTCTTTGCTTTTGTTATCAGTAAACAGAATACTAAAAACACTTATTGTTAAGGATTAAATGGATTAATATATGTAAAACCACTGCCTGGCACACATAATCACTTTATAAAATTTTACTAATGCTGTTACATCTTAAATGTTTACCAAAAAGTATGTGGGAAAGAAAGGCAGTAATTTACTTTTTTAAAATTGTTTTTAAATACTAAATATTAAACACTAAGCAGATGGAAATTCACTTTTCTGTCAGACTGGGATGCTCAAAAGGTTTCTATGGGTTGGGGCCATTAAGTTTCTTTTGCTGTACAACAAGCAGAGGAAAAAATGTGAATTATTCTCCAGCCCAACTCATCTTTACTTCCCTAAACAGAAAAGCAAACTGAGATAAGTATTTTTAAGCCCACTTTCTCCATTTCCTCCATTATATATAACCTAATATATTAGTAACTTTGGAAAGAATAGCTTTAGTCATGGGGTTTCCATCAATAATCAGCCTTAACATACTATTTCCAGTCTAATACTTTTCAGATGCCTAATACTTTTCAGAAGTGTCTTAAGAAGGCTAGAACAAATCATTTCTGCTAAAACAGGAATGTACAGACAGGCCTCAAGAGGCTAATGACTACTAATGTATTTACCGGTCCCTTGGGTCACTATAGCTATTTCACTCTTTCAGATTTAAGGATATAATAACTGTTCTATCAGCAGAGGCTGTCAAGATCAGTTGATTTTTTTCTTCACAAGCTTCCAAGGAAGGAAATGTAGTAATAGCTGTTATCTTTTGAGTGTGTCCATTGAGTTCCAAAAGTTTTTCTCCCGTCTGAAATACCAATAAAAATGTTAATAGGTTCATATTTCACAACTTAAATAATCTTAGTTGACAACATTAAGAAGAATCACCATGTAGAAAATACATATATTCTATTTGAAATTACTTAGACCTTATCATTTAACTTTAAGTAATCAAATATTAGATTGGTACAAAAGTAATTGCGGTTTAAAGGGTTAAAAATAAAGGTAAAAACCGCAATTACTTTTGCACCAACCTAACAGAATCTAAACAGGTGCTGAAAGAGTACCATAAACAATTTTAATTATTTCCTAATAGAAAATCCTATTTTAGCATATTTTATAGAAAATTTAAAGGAATATTTTTTCCGTATGATTTTAAGAATTTGATAAAATAAGCACACACAAAAATCAGTAATTTAATCTGCAGAAAAAAAAAGAAAGTCCTCAGTATCTAAGTATCTGTTATCTAAGTCTCCACAGTTATGAAGTTGTGGAAGGAAAAAAGTCAGAATAACAACAAACAAACAAAAATATGTACATACAGCCAATAACGCAGCAACCACTCATCAAGCCTCCACAACATGTCTCTCTAACAGCAACAGCTATCTATCCCCAACCACCCATCCTTCTGTCTCTCAAGGATTTCCGTAGTAAACATTCAAAAATACAATGTAAATATAACAAATTGCAAATTTTTCAAGGCTGCAGGATTTCATGAATGTGGGGAACATAATATTAAAGAACTGCTTTAACCACAGGCAAAGCCACTAAAAAATGAGGATCTAATGGAGTCAGACAGATTAACAAGAGAAGATAAATACTTCAAAAGAGAACAATTTGAGTATCAAAGAATCAAGAAGAGAAGCCCGCAGAGAAATTTGGTGAAGCTTTAAATATTTTGAAAAAATAAGCTTTTTATTATATTACTATTGAAATCAAACATGAGAAATGTTATACCATGCAATCAGACAATTTTGAAAGGAAAATTGTGTCTCCCACAAAAATCAACGCTTGATTCATTTTCAGAATCACTGCACTTACTGATAACTTAAATATTGTTCAATAAGATTAAAACTTTTCTTTTCATAATTTGGCATTTGCTTCTCAGGAAAAATCTTAATTAAAAAACTCTATTATGAATTATTGGTCCCCATTTTAAATGAATTTATTCTAAGTATCTCTTTTCAAGTATTACTTAGTCTCAGTCTACTAATACGCAGGTATAACTCCACATCATGTTTATGAATGCATATTCAACTATACAGTCATGTCTTTATTACATAATCCACACAACATCAATACACACCTGGGCATTCCACACAACTACAGTTCCATCATCACCAGCAGATGCAAATCTGGTTAGAGAAAAAAGGTCAAGAAAAACAAATCACTGGTGACATTTAAATACTAAGATTACTAAGAACTATCAAACCTTAGCTATTCAGATTTATTAGGTAATATCAATGCAGATTAAGTTCTAAGGTAATTTAATAAATACTGATGAAATACCTTCTAGTTTTTGTGCCAGGTACTCAGGACCCAAAGATAAATAAGACCATTGACAGTGTTACAATGAATAAACTGCTAGAAATGTAAGAATGAGGTTAGATCTGTAAGTGATCTTTAAAGTCCTTCCTTGCTTCAAAATACATGATTAAACCTTGACTTAAGTGACATGAAACCACGCTAAGGAACAGCTTCACTAACAGGAAGTGATATTTCAAGAGTGGAACAAAGGAATCGTGTCCTTAGATAAATTCATTATTTCTATTATTTTCTCTGTAAAAATATTTTAAGTCCACTATTAATATTTAAAGCCAAGATCTCTCCTTTGCTCCTCTTGGCTCTTTGGTCTTTTTATACAAATACCATGTTCTTGGTTAGCACGGTTTGGGGGTTTTTTTGAGGGTTGTTTTTTTTATTATTATTGAAAATGCTTGAAATGCAAAGAAATAAAGGAAAGTTTTTCATGGCATGAAAAGAAAGATCTGTGATGAACTCAGTTATAGCTTATTTTTCCTCTTTACCTTCACTATATATATATATAAAGGAACAATCACCTACATTTTATAGAGAAGATACACATAACAGAAACATTAGCAAGAAAAGTAATTTGTTGTAAAGGATTATTCATCATAGTGACTGCATTACAATAAAATCAAGAAAGCATGGTTTTCAAGCGGTGTCCCAACACAGACAGTGATATAAAGCAACCACATTGTAAGCATTATCAAGTAGTTTGTTATTCATAATGTAGTACACAAGTTTTTAAATGATTCTTTAATGAATCAAAATAGATTCCTAGTTGTTCCCAAAATATGACTGACTTTCATTCACTTGAAATCAAGCTTTTCTTTTTAGAACAGGAGAAAAGGAAGTGATATTATAGAGAGCCAGTTATGAACTGCATATATATATATATATATTTTTTTTTTTAATTCTGAGAGTAAATATCAATGAGATAGTTCTGGCCATTAAAGAGCTCATAGTCTACCTTACTAAGTAATGTTACAGAGTCCAGATCATACATCCATTGAGAATTCTCATTTATACTCATTTAAATTTATAGAAATCATTCCCTTTAAACACCTTCCCTTTGAACATCTCAGAGAAAGTATTCTCATTCTTGCCAAATGTGAGCTCAAAGTACAGCAAAGTTTCACGAATATTTGTACAATATAAAATATTTTCACAAGTAATTCCTATGTCCATTACCTAAGTGTGTAGTTAATAGTTCTTATTCATGTGAATTTATTTTAAGTCAATGGTGCTACAGATTCAAATATAACCTTAGAGGACATAATAAAAAAGTATAACCCAAAAACGTGAACATAAACCTTCCTGTATTCAATATCTACATAACCGTAACACACTGGAAAAATAAAAATAGAACATTAGTATGACAATACAGAAAATCCCTGTGGTTACCTAACTTTCCACCTAATCCACAGGTACTTTCTAATACATGATGCAACTCAAAATAGTATATATTTTTTACAATAAAACAAAGCTGAAAAATACTACAATACCGAAACCAGACAAAACTGAAAAACAGCAAAATTTTCACTTAAAATAGATTTTTGCTTATCTTGTATACTAGAACTACTTAAAGAAAATCAGAGAAGTATGTAGATAGAGTCTTATAAGAGAAGTTGAAGGGAACATCAAAACACTTTCAGGAGCCATATTAAGATGTGATTCTTTCATTAGATCTACTTGAACATCAAATTATTTTCTTAAGAAAAATGTATATATTAACACAACTCTAATATCTGAATGACTAAGGTCCTTTTTTAATTCACAAATAGAATGAAGGTGGAAAGATTTCAGTTTCCATGGTCACGTGCAAAGTTAAAACCTTTGGTAAATTCTCCCTTCCCCCAAATCACAAATAGAAAACTGAACTACATATCAAGTTCACAAGTACCCTGTTTCCCCAAAAATAAGACCTAGCTGGACAATCAGCTCTAATGAGTCTTTTGAAGCAAAAATTAATATAATACCCAGTCTTACATTATATAAGACCTGGACTTATATAAGACCCAGTATTATATATTATATTACCCGGTGTTATTTTACTATAAGAGTAAAATAAGCCCGGGTCTTATTTTATAGTAAAATATATTTTATATATTTTAGTAATATACATGTATTTTATATATTTTAGAAATATTTTATATATCTTAGTAATAATTTTATAAAATATAGTTACATTATAATAAAATAAGACCGTGTCTTATATTAATTTTTGCTCCAAAAGACGCATTAGAATTGATTGTCCAGCTAGGTCTTATTTTCGGGGAAACACGTTATGAGAATACCGAAAAATCCCTGTGACTTCTATTAGGGGGAAACCTCCATTTCCTTGAGCTCAAGTTTCCATGAAGCAACTTCTACTACTAGAAAAGGGCCTTTGGTCTCTCCCTCCCCGACTGATCTAATAAATGCGTTTGAGAGAATGAATTTAGCATGCTCAGTTCAGACCCTTCTGGGTCTTCTCTGAGGATCTGTCTGCTCATTGAGAGGAAACATTCTTCTTTGCTCTTGTTATTGGGGTAAGCCTACATCTGAGTTGGAGGTTTGCAGATGGCCTGTTGTACCAGTGATTCAGTGAATAAGTCTACCAAACTCAGGGTGAAGTGTTAGGAAACTCACTGTGGTTGTATACCAATGCTATGTCCTTTAACCCAGTTTTTTGCCATTTATTACTTTATTAAGCAGATGTGTTCATGTCCATCTGTGTGATTTCTGCATCTAATAATATCTAAGAAAAAGATTTATTTAATACTGAAACAAAAATACTGCTTAAATTGGCATTTTTATTTCCTCTATAAAAATACCATTGTTTTTTTAATAATTTTTTTTTAACTTTTCATTATAGAAAATTTAAATATATATAAAAGTGGAACTAGTATAACAAAACTCCTCAGGTACTCATCACCTGTCTTCAATAATTATCAACCCATGGCCAGCATTGTTTCATCTGTAGAATATCCAATCCCTACTCCACACATTATTTTGAAGCAAATCCCAGTCACTACATTTCATCAGTAAGTATTTCAGTATGTATCTGTCAGGACTCTTTTATATCACAACTAACATTAACACTTAATTCCTTAATGTCACCACATACCCAGTCAGTGATCAAATTTCCCTGACTGTCTTCAGTTTTTTAAGTTTACTAAAAGCAAGATCTAAATAAGGTTCATATATTGTAACTGGTTAATATATCTCTAAAGTCTCTTTAATTCTATTGATGCCTTCATTTTTTTCCTTGCAATTAAGAGTTGTTTTTATAGATTTCTCATGGTCTGGATCTTGCTAGCTACCTTCCTGTGTTGTCATTTAACAATCCCCTGTACTTCCAGTAAACTGATAGATCTAGAGACTTAGTCAGATTCAAATTTGACTTTTTGGTAAGGCCACTTCATAGGCAATTTGTACACTCCACCAGGAAATATAACTTCTAGCAGTTTGTGTGTGTGTGTGTGTGTGTGTGTGTAATATTAATAGCCATCGCCTGAATTTATCATTCTATTAGAGGTTGCAAAATTACAGCATTCCAATTCTGATTCTCCCTAGCTTGAATTCTTCTGTAAAGATAAATCTCTTCTCATCAATTATTATTGATCCCAAGTTACAGTTTGTATAGGAAAGGCAGTCTACATCTTGACCTGCAGAAACCCCTCCAAGAGAGGACTACCTGCCCAGCTGTGTGGAATGTGGTCATCCGCCTCCAGCTTCATTTCAGGGTCCATTTCAGCTTTCCAGCCAATATCATACTATCTCAGTTTGCCCTCAGCCACTGGGATTAAGCAAAGTGGTGGAAACCAGAGGCACATTCTTGGACGACCCTCAGCCAATGACTAAGCAAGGCAGGGCAAAAAGTGTTAGTTATTTCTATCCAACACAGGACTCTTCTAAAGGGCTTCTGTCCTCCAGAGCTCCCCACTGGGCTTACAGAGACTTTGTCACATCTGAGACCGCTCCCCTTGTCCAAGCCTGCCTTCTCTTTTCCCGTCATTGGTATTTCTCTCTAATAAACCTTTGGCATGTTCAACTCCATTTTATTGTCTGCTTCCCAGGGAGCCCAGGTATTAGGAGGATCTAAGTCATCTTGACTATTGATTTCTCTTCTCTGAATGTTAATGAGAAAGTTATTCTTAGCTTAAGATGATTTTCTTAAAGATGTAACATATTATTTGTTGTTAGTGAACTATCAAACTATACTGAGCTTGTTTAGTTTCTTGTGAATATACAGCTTCACCAGCCATCCTAGTGGCATATTTTGTTCTCCAGTCTGGCATTTCATGGGTCACCTGATTCTTTTCCAGTCATGATCACCATCCTACATAACCTTGTCTGTTTCCTGGAGTAGCAAGGAATGGTCAAATGAGCAACAGAGAAAACTATTCTTAAGATGTGTTATGAACTCAGTTTAGTTTAATGTGTCAAATGCTAGAGTATTACATGCAATTTTAGCACAGTCCACTTTTTAGAAGACTCTTGCTGAGGCTTAGCCTTCTTTAGTGATCTCCCAATCAATATGATCCTCACTTCATGTTCAAAAAATACTAAAGAAGAAAAGAAAAGGCAGCTGTCTGTTAGGTTATACAGGATTTATTAGGTAGCTTCAAAAACCAATCTAAGAAAATTTTCCACTCACTGATTTTAGCTGAGCCACCGAGAAAACAAGAAAATCCTTCTGCAAAATTCTCGATAAACTGATATTATCTAAAGACCTGAAGCGTGAAACCTGGATTACAACAGCTGACCAAAAAACCAGAATGTAATGTCTACAAAACTAAATAAAAACATAAAAAAATGTAACAATATAATATTTATTTAGGGTATTTTGGTAATTTTACAATGCATAAATAATGTTCCTATGCAATGGTAAAGATCACGCTAAACTGAACTATTAAGAGCTCTCAATTCTATTTATAATAAATATTTATATAGTTTGCAGATTTTTTTATGTCTTTGTTACCAGTAATAACTTTCAGTTATTTTTCTGTACATTACAGAATTGATTTTTTAAAAACACAGATTGAAAGTTCTACAGGTCTGTGACTGACTGAAAAATTCATACCTGATTATACAAAAATTTTGACACAATGATGACTTGAGTACAAAGAATTAAATGTGATTCATGTAGTAATACCTTCAATTTTTGGCCAAAGCCAAAAAAAAGTCGGCTTTTTCATCTATTCTAGTCTTTTAGATTCACTGTGGTAGACAGCAAACATGGCCACAAATTATTCTCCCTCCATGTCACCATTTGCAACAGGATTTAGTTCCTTCTCCCATCAAGGGGGAGAGTTTATTCACGTACTGAATTTGTGCCAGTTTCTGACTTCCTTTAGCCAATGAAACAGCCACAAACATGACACAGAGACTTGAAAAGTTTCACATTGGACTTGCCCTTTTGCTGGTATGAGAACTCTATGTGAGCAGCACTTGAACAAGAGCAAGCCTAGCCACTCCAGCTGACAGCAGCCAGCCCCAGCTATTCCACTAGTTGACCAGATGCTTGAGGACCTAACCGAGATCAGCTGATCCTGGTGCAGATGGAAAACACCCACCCAGCGGAGCCTAACCCAAACTGCCATCCTGCAAAATAGTGAGCCAAACATACATCAATATTTTAAACCACCAGGTTTGGGGTGATGTTTGGCAGAGTAATAGATAACTGATATAATTATCTATGGCTTTTACTATTTACAGAACATTTACTAGATCACTGAACAACTGAAGCATACACAAGCACCACTGTGGGAAAATATGTAATCAAATATCAGCATATGTACAACAATCATTATTCTACAAGATGACCTTTTCTGGATATTCTTCCTCTAACTATGTAATAAGACTAGCCAAGAGAACATTTCGGAGGACAGATAGCAATGAACATGGAATCTTAACAGTTAATCTATATAAAAATTAAAGACCACATCCTAAAAGTATACTGTATATTTTTTATTTAACTTTCTTACACAAAATGATTTGAGGATTCCTTAAGGCCCAAATATTAGTGATTATGATCTAAGAATTTATTTGGGATTTTTTTTTAACCTACCTAGCAACTTACTATGGTAACAAATGGTACAAGAAAATTTCAGCTGTCCAATATTCTATCTTGCCAGAAATGTTTAGTTTCAAAGATGTCATCAAACAGAGTATCTCTTAGGACATACCAACAATGAATATTACCAAAGAGGCTGAATATTGTACAGTGGTTAACATGCTATGATTTGGTTGGTTTACATCACAACAGGAAAATAATGTTGTATATATATATATATATATATATATATACATATATATGAGGCAAATCTTTTCAGGCATACGTTTAGGAGCATGTTGTGTAATTTGGCTTGACTTTGCGCCTTGTTTCTAGAAGGAAGCTGGGCCCCTCAGACCTCACCTGAGTTTATGCTAACAAGAGGACTCATGGTGGGCCCCTAGACAATTTAAGGTGGGGTCTGGCCTTGTCGGAAATATGAACCATATAATTAGAGAGTTGGGGCTTGAAGCCCCAAATACTATCCTGCTCGCTAAACTGGGGAAGGGAGGGTGGGAGAAAGGCTGGAACTTGAGTTCAATCACGTGGGGAATGATTTAATCATTCCTGTGCGTGAAACCCCAATAAAAAATCTGGACACTCAAAGCTTGAGTGAGCTTCCTCGTTGGTGATACACACTGATGTGCTGAGAGGTAACAGATCCTGAAGACCCAGAGTTTGTATGTGGGAACCGACTAGACTTTGCCCTACAAGCCTCTTCATTTGGCTGGTCCTGATAGCATCCTTCATAATAAAACTGTAGTCACAAGTACAGAGCTTTCCAGAGTTCTGTCCGTCTTCTGAATTATCCACCCTAAGAAGGTAGTGGGAAGGTCAGAAGTGTGGGTGGCCTGGCAACCCTGGAGGTTGCAGCTGGTGACCGAGGTGAGGGAGTGCTGTGAAGGACGCTGCCCTAACCTGTGAAATCTGACCGAACTCCAGGTAGTGTCAGAAATGCATCGTACATGGGAAAGCAACTAAATACCAAAAACGTAAGAAAAGCAAAGAGAAGACATCAGAAGTGATAGTCAGAATTAGGAATGATCACAGCAGTCACCCATGGAGTCAAAAATGTAAAAAAAAAAAAAGACAGTATCAGAAGCAAAAGAGACAATTAGAGATGACAGTGGAAGAATTGATAGGGACAACAGAAGTGGAGTTAGGGAGTTAAGATGGCAAGCAACATGTAATGGTCTGGGAATTCATTAATTCTTTTAACAGCTAGCTATTAATTAACCTGCTACATGTAAGGTGCTGTGCCATGTACTAAGGATACTGTGGTAAGAAAATATGGCCCCCACTGTCACAAAGTTTACATTCTATAGAAGATAAATACTAAATAGTTACACAATTAATTGTGTAATTGTTATTGTGAGACATGTTACAAACACAGAGCTGAATAAGGGTTTAATAAACAGATATACAGATTTGTAATAAGCTAAATCTACAGTCCTGAGACCTACACACCTTCATCTCTATTTGCAAATATATTAAACACAATATACAAGGAAGTGCTAGCAAGGAAGTACAGAATAATGTACATTTTATTTGTATAAATTTTTTAATTTATTTTTAATTATAGTTAATATACAATTTTATATTAGTTTCAGGTGTACAACAGTGATTCAACATTTATAAAGCTTACAAAGTGATCACCAGAATAATTCTAGTGACATCTGTCAGCATAAATAGTTAATGATATTATTGACTCTATTCCCTATGCTTCATAATATTCATTTTAAAGGGGTTTTATCAATAACAAAAAAATTCAGGTTAAATACTTACCTTCCACTAAAAATAGCATATTCCTTGTAGGTACCTGATATTTAAACAGTTCCCATACTTGTTTCTCAAATTTAGGTTGACCTTAACATAGAATTAACCCCATCCAAATGTCATACACTTCCTCCAGGCCAACAAAAATATTTCTAAGCCATCAAACAAACAAAAAAACCTCAAACAAAAATAACCATCAAATTACCAAATATAACATCCTGACTTCTGAGCAAAAAAGACTTCAGATACATATTTCATCACGATGCACAGACCAATTTCTACCAAATGTCCCTAAATGATCAGTTTTTAAATTTTTAGAAAAGATGGATTAATGTTGAAGTTGTTTTTAATATAAAATTCCCTAAACTCTTCCCAAAGAGGAGTCAATTGGACAATTAGTTTCTTACCTGTAGTCATCTAACTGTACCAGAAATCGTACAATATCATGATGCGCTTTCAGTACAAGCAGTTCAGTGTAGGGGTTCTGGGTTTGTTCTTCACCTATTGTCTGCAAAGGAGATTTCTTGTATGGGGGGGGGCAAAACAAAAGAGAAAAAGAGATAAAACGCTTTATGATAAGGCCATACTAGAATAAAACTACAGGGTATACATCTAAGAATACAAGATTTAAAAAGCTGTAAGATATCATGTTCTAATACTATGTATTAGTTCCCCTAATATCAACTGACTGCCAATTTAACACAAAGTATTTCTCCTACCACAAATCCACACCATAAATTTTATTATTTTCAAGTCACAATAAATTTACAAAAAGGGTGAGTTTTATCTTACAGAAATTACACCTCGATAAACCTCACCTAAAAAATGAATGGGTCAATCCAACTCAACATTTTAGAATGGGTGTTTCTCAATTGAAACTTGGCATAAACAAACTTACAGGTCAAAGGGGTAAAATACAATAGACTAAAGCAGTGCCTAGGCATTAATTGTATGTTTGCAGAATGAATATGGAAGGAATAAAGTCATTTAGAGTCAATGACATCAACGAATTCAACTTTGGACAATACTGTTAAAGATGATTGCTAACATTTACGAAGTATTGGGTAGTAACCTATATGTGTAACACTGTGTTAAGCACGGACAGCATATAACTCAACAATTCTGTTAAGATAGGGCTTGTTTACCCCATTTCTGTAGTCAAACCCAATACTATTTCATAAAACCTCTGTTCTTAAGCTCTAAACTGCAGTTTCTCCAACTTGACACTACTGACATTTTGGACCAAATAATTCTTCGTTAAGGGCTGTCCTGCGCACTGTGGAAGTTCAGCAGCATCCCTGGTTTCTACACATTAGACGCCAATAGAAATTCACTCCCACATTGAATTGTGACAATCCAAAATGTCTCCAAACACTGCCAAATGTCCCCTAAGAAGTAAAAGTATCCCAGCAGAGAAACACTGCTTAACCTAGAAGCCTGGATTCCAAGTTCTTGTATAAACGAGGGAAAGCCACTGGTTCCAATAATGTACAAATTCATAGTTGTGCTACAGTTGAAGTACTTGAAGAAGTGCACAACCTAATATGCATAAATGTTTTCCAAAAAAAAAAAAATTCACCCCCAAAGCAGTAATTTTTTATTTATCCCATTTCCCTAACAGTGTTTCTGATGAGAAAAGCAATAGTGAGAAATCTGAAAACTATATACCACTTCCCCCAAATTAAAGCTTGCCAGGCATGGCAGAATTAGTTAATCATATTCTGATTCATCAAATAACTGGGTTTATACAGAATTGTCATATACAGTATATATGAATTACTCAATTTCCCACAATTCTTCCATAATCTTTAGAATTTCAACCTATCTGAAATAAGCCTAATTTCAGATAAGAAACACTTAAAAAAAAGAGTCTGAACTGCAAAGATATAAGACTGAGAAATAAGGCTGTTGACTCACAACAACCCGTTTTTTTTATTTTTAACAATCAAAACAAAAATTTCCTATGAGAAATAAAAGGGAACTCAATACAAATTCCATTGGATGGCATATGAAATCAATTCCAGACCTCACTTTGAACGTTCCAAAACTACTTTATTCACAACATTTCAATATAAATCTCGTTACAGTCTATTCAACCACTCAGGCCCATGAAGAAAGCGTCACTATGGAACCAAAAATAGTAGTTAATTAGAAGATCGTTTTCTTGACTTCGAAGCAAATTAACTTAAAAACTAATTAATCTTTTTTGTTCCTGGATTTTTGAAAATCAAATTAATTTTATATTCCCTGTGCAAGCACCAGTTGATTTGGGGAAGTGACACCAATCCAAGTTAACCGAAAGTGTAGGGTTGCAGTCACCACTTGTTTGTAGTAAGTCAGATACTTTTTTAAATTGAAAAGAGACTGGTTTTAGGGAGAAGGCTGGCTGAGTGTCTTGAGCCTGTTGATGAACCCCATCAGCTTCAGTTTTCCTCATCTCTTGGAACAAGAATACTGTGTTTAACTCTGAGCCTTAGGTGGATCGAGAGTAGAGCAGCTGAAGAAAAAGCCACCTCCCCCTGACCCCCGTGAGGACCCCCACAGGCGCGCGCAAGCCCCGCCTCCGCCCGCCCGAGTGTCCATTGTCCCGACCCTGGAGCGCCAGGTTTAGACAGAAGCCTCTGCGGAGGGAGGCAGGCTCCACCCGGGATTTTACCTCGGCCAGTCCCTGAGGTTCTCGGCCTCCCCCGATCAGCCATCGCAACATCCGGGTAAGGACGGCGTCTCGCAGGGCTCAGGCCCAAGTCAGCCGGGACTCTGCGCCGGGCTCAGCCTCCTCCTATCTCCTAGGTAGCAGAGCCGTGGAAACGCTAATACTTGCCGCCCCAGATTTGCCTAAGGAACGAAGCTGTGCAAAGCAGAGCCCACGGACGCGGGAAGATTTTTGTCCCCAAAGCGCTGCCGTACCCAGCCACAGAGGCTTGCCTTGGGGTAGCCACTGGGAGCAGCAGTCGAGAGCCAGGATGGCGCAAGGGTTCCGAGGCGTGCACAGCCCCGAGTGAGCACGCGCGGGGGCGCCGCCTGCTTTGCGCGTGAAGCTTAGGTAACTTGAGCGTCCTCTGGTGGACACTCGTAGCGCAGTACCCGAGCTCGGCGAGCAAGTACGTACCAATAGTCCCCTCCCTCTTATTATAGATAGCTTTGCATCCTTCACTTGGCTGGGGGACCAGGAAACCTCCCGGTTTCCTAAAGAGCTGCCTAGAGAAGGTATACTTCAGGAGACTTCTGCATCCGGACTAATCCAGGGGCATGTCTGTACAGCAGAAGAAATCAAGCCAACATTTTTCGTGTGCTGTCGTACAGGTACTGTGCTAAGGCTTTACATAAATCATCATAGTAACCCTGTAGTCCCTATTTTATAAAGAAACTGAAGCTCTGAAAGATTAGGTAGTTTGTCAAAGGCTAAGGCGGTGGCTATACTGAGATTGGAACCCAATCTCTAAGCACCAAAACTAGTGCTCTTAACTCTCTGCTATACTGTCTAACCCAGACTCTCTCTAAAGAATAGAAGACACTTCATTCCTCTATTTTGACTACTGGATTTCCCGAGGTAGTCAAAGGGTTGTGGTTCTCTACTCTGGCTGCATACCAAAATTACCGAAGTAGTTTTTGAAATATATATATTCTTAGCCTCCACCCCAGACTTGTAAACAATCTCTATGTTTAGAAAACAGGAATCAGGATTTGGGGAAAGTTCCTCAGGTAATTCTGATTTGAGTAGCAAGGTCTGTGAATCACTGGTCTAGGAACTACTTATACATATGTCTGTAAATGTGTTTGTATATGTGATTGTTAGGTTCAAATGAGGATCCTAGGAGTAAATTCTCATAGCAAACCTACTACAAGTGTCCCAACCAATACATTAATCCAATAAACATGTATTAGGTATAGATGCACTAGAGATTCAAAAAGTAATCACATAAAATCACTACTTTTTAGGATCAAGGTAGAATGTACTAGATACCAGTAAGAGAGAGCCATACATCCTACTTTAAGGTATGTTGGTTATGGCCAGCTGCCCAATCTGACAGTCTCTAGAGAACTGGGATTTTCTCTGATTCATCTTTGTATTCATTTTTAGTACATTTGACAAAGGAACACTCCCAAGGGTCAGAATAAGGTTACCTGCAGTGCACTAGCCCCAGATTGCTGTCTGCATGCAGTTGAAGACAGACCAAAATAGAGACTAGCCTCTGGAAAAGGTGGGTTCATCTTAAGTGAAATAAAACCCAAGAACACCAGAATTTTAGTCCTGGAAGGACAATCTTCAAGTGAAGCAGCATGGTTGCCCAAGTAGCCTAAATTTTATCATTCTGATTTTCCACATTCTTTGGGGGTTTGCCTCATTATTCTGATCTAAGGAATACTCTTCTGGTCATTAAAGCACTGGTCCAGGGTGAACACTTCCTTCCTTGGTTCCTTTTAGGACATCTGAGAAAGAACTTTCTAAAAGATTATACTAGAATGACCTCAGGGAAGCTGGAGTAGTAGGAACATCAAGACTCCACCTAGACACTTGTTTTGTCAGAAACTGAACTATTTTGGAACTCTGAAGTCTATTTAAAATTTCACAGCTTCCAGGGGATATCTTGGCTAGCACAGAGTCAGGCCATCATTGTTTCAAACCTCATTGACTGAAGCTGCTCCGAGGGAATTTAAAAGAACAGCATGTTTGTTTGTTTGTTTGTTTGTTTGTTTTCCTGCCCTTTTCCCCCTTTTGGGAGCCAGACTTTTAAGGATTAGGACATTAAAAAGCAACCACATATATTGAGGAATTTAGAAAGCTACCACACATGCCCAGCAAATGACACAGCCTCAAAAAATCACCTGAGAAGACCTTAAGCTTTCACCTCAGGCTAATCCCCACCATAAAGACACCTTTCAACAATTTTAAAAGAAAAAAAAAAAAAAAGCAAATTCTGGGGAACAGGGAGAATCTGATTTCCAGAGTTAAGACATTAAAAGATTCAAATGTTCAATTTTTAAAAAATACACAAACATACAAAGAAACAGGAAAGTGTCAATTGACAGAAAATGACCCTGAAGAACCCCAGACATTGGACTTACAAAAGACTTTTTTAAAACTGTCCTAAAGAGACTCAAAGAGCTAAAGGAATGTGTGGGAAAAGGCAGGAAAACAATGTATGAACAAAATGAGAATATCAATAAAGAACAAAAACATTATAAAAAGAAACTAAATGAAATTCTGATGCTCAAAAATACAATAACTGAAGTAAAAAATTTACTGGAGGGGTTCAAAAGCAGACTTCATCAGAAGAAAGAAGCAGTGAAGGTAGGACAACTGAAATTATCAAGTCTGAGAAACAGAAAGAAAAAAGAATAAAGAAAAGTGAACAGAACCTAAGAGACCTGTGGAACACTATCAAGTAGATCAACATATGAATTGTAGGAGTCCCAGAAGGCAAAGAGGCAAGAAGCCAAAAGAATATTTAAAAAAATAGTGGCTGAAAACTTCTCAATTTTGATGAAAGACATGAATTTATAAATCCAAGAAGCTCAATGATCTCCATATAATATGAATACAGTGGAATTGGACTCAGCCGTAAAAGGAATAAAATTTTTCCTTTATATTTCTACAATATAAAGCATTTTGAAAACATTATGCTAGAAATAGAGGTGGGCTGGGAAAGGGGAGAGTTGAGAATTATTGTTTAATGGATACAGAGTTTATGTTAAGAATGAATAAAAAAAGGTTCTGGTATAGATAATGATGATGATTACACAACAGTGAATATATTTAATGCCACTGAATTGTATACTTACAAATGGCTAAGATGATAAACATTATGTTGTGTATATTTTACCATAAAAAAAAGACATAGAACAATAGAACAGAATCCAGAGTCTAAAAGTAGAAATATATTTTTTTTTACAAAGGTGTAAATGTAGTCAGTGGAGAAAAGGTAGTCTTTTAATAAATGATGCTAAAACAATTTGACATCCACATTCAAATTAATGATCTTCAATCCATGTGTCATTCCACATACAAAATTCAATGGGGATCATAGACATAAATGTTAAATGTGAAGCTAAAACTATAAAACTTGTAGAATAAAACAAGAAAAAAATCTCTGTGACCTTGCATCAGGCAAGCTTTTTTAACTATGACCTCAAGGGCACAATACATAAAAGAAAAAATATACTACTGCATGAAAATTAATATTTCGGCTCTTTAAAAGATAGGAGAATGAAAAGATAAACCATAGACTGGGGAAAATATTTGTAAATCATTATCTGATAAAAAGCTTATATTTAAAATATAAACTCTCAAAACATAATAGGGGCCCAGTTCTGGGTAAGATGGAATAAATACACAATACCTTTTCTTTCCAACTGAACACTATACAACCTGGACAAAATAAGTAATGCAGCTATTTCAGAATTGGAAAAGGTTGGATTGGGAGAGAAGAATTCAACACCACCATGACAACATTTCTTTTTCCTCCAGTATCCCCACAGCCTGAATCTAATGCAGCCTCAAGTCTGGAAATGAGCACTGTCATACCATTAGGGAAATAAGCCGGAGAAACCCTCTAGTTTTAGTTGGGAGTAGAAAAGGAACACTTAAAGTTCTGAGAAAATAGGGACATCCCTAGGGGGTGGGAGGGTTCTCTCCTTTTTCTCCATTCTCTCATGCCATTGACTCCAAGAAAACCCATGGCAATAGTGACAGCAGTGACAGTGGCTATCAATAGGAGACTACAGGAGCTAAAACCCTAACGAAAATGCAACCCTCTTCATTGGATGGAGTTAAGGCAGCAAGATAGTGGGTCCAATGCCTATAACGTGTTTCCCCCAAAATAAGACCTAGCTGTATAATCAGCTCTAATGCATCTTTTGGAGCAAAATTTAACATAAGACCTGGTCTTATTTTAGTATAAGACCGAGTCTTATATAATATAATATAAAACTGGGTCTTACATAATATAATATAAAACTGGGTCTTACATAATATAATATAAAACTGGGTCTTACAATAACTTTTGCTCCAAAAGACACATTACAGCTGATCATCTGGCTAGGTCTAAACTTTGGGGAACATGATATACGTTTTTCTCCTCCTCTATCCTCCTACAATTGACACTATAGGTGCAACAATTGTGGAGATACAAGGTGTGATCAAAACATACAGTGAATGTTCAAATAAAAAATTTATTAAAGACACATTGCCAGTAATCCCCTTTAAAATACTCCTCCTCTCTTCAAACATACTTATCCCATCATTCTTGCCACTTTCTGAAGCAGTTCTGGAAAGCCTTTTCATGAGTGTCTCTAGTTGGGCTGTCGTGGCTGCCTCGATGTCCTAAATCGATTCAAAACGTTTTCCTTTCATGGTCATTTTGACTTTGGGGAAGATCCAGAAGTTGCATGGTGCCAGGTCTAGTGAATAAGGTGGATGAGGACACACTGTAATGTTTATATTTGACAGAAATTGCTGTACCAGAAGCAATGTGTCACACGGAGCCTTTCCATTGTGATCAAAGTTTGGGGGACAAGGTAGAAAAGACGAAAGGATTAAGTATAAACTGGTAGTTACAAAATAGTCATGAGTATGTAAAGCATAGGGAATATAATCAATACCATGGTAATAATTATGTATAGTGCCAGGTGGGTTCTAGACTAGTCTGGGGGATCACTTCTTAAATTATATAAGTGTCTAACTACTATGCTGTACACCTGAAATTAAAAGAATACTGAATGTCAACTATAATTGAAAAATATAATAAGGGGGAGAAAGGTGAAGGGCAATAAGAGGTCCAAATGTCCATGCATAAAACAAATAAGTCATAGGGATGTGACATACAGCACGGGGAATATAGTCAATAATATTGTGACAGCGTGTTACGGTGTCAGATGGTTGCTGGACTTATGGTGATCACTTCTTTAGGTATATGAATGTTGAACAACTATGGTGTACCCTTGAAACTGATATAGTGTTATATGTTAGCTAGATTTTTTAAATAAAAATCTTTTTTAAAAAAAATAAAGAAAATCAGAAGTGAAAGAGGAAATATTATAAATGACACCACATTAATAACAAGGATCATAAGAGACTACTATGAACAATTAATATAGTTTGCCAACAAATTGTATAACCTAGAAGAAATGGATAAATTCCTGGAAACATATAACCTACCAAGACTGAATCATAAAAAGTAGAAAATATGAACAGTCCAATGATGGGTTCATCGAAAACCTACCGACACAGAAAATCCCAGGACCAGATGGTACACTGGTGAAATCTACTGAACTTTTAAAGAAGAATTAATGCTAATCCTTCTTGAATTCTTGCAAAAAAAACTGAACAGAAGGGAACATTCCCAAATTCATTTTATGAGGCTAACATTGTCCTGATACCAAAGCCATATAAGGACACTGCAAGTAAACTACAGGCCCGCATCCCTGATAAGCACAGATATAAAAATTCTCAACAAAATATTATCAAACCAAATTCAGCAGTACATTAATAGGATCAGACACCATAATCAAATGGAATTTATTCCTGGGATGCAAAGATGGTTCAACATATAAAATCAATAATGTGACACATCACATTAACAGAAAGAAGATAAAAATCATATGAATATCTCAATAGATGCAGGAAAAGCATTTGACAGAATTCAGCATCCTTTCATGATAAAAACTCACAAAAAACTGGGTATAGAAGGAATGCACCTCAACATAATAAAAGCTATATATAATAAGCCCACATCTAACATCATAGTCAATGATGAAAAGCTGAAAGCTTTACCTCTAAGATCAGGAATAAGACAAAGGTGCCCACTCTTGCCACTTCTATTCAACATAGTCCTGGAAATCCTAGCCAGAGCAATTACACAATAAAAATTAATGTCATCCAAATCATAAAGAAAGAAGTAAAATTGCCTCTGTTTGCAGATAACATGCATAAAATTCTAAAGACTCCACCAAAAATCTATTAGAACTAAGAAACAAATTCAGTAAAGTTGCAGGATACAAAATCATCATGCAAAAATCAGTTCCATTTCCATACGCTAACAATAAACTACCTGATAAAGAAATAAAACAGTCCCATTTACAATAGAATCAAAAACAATAAAATACTTAGGAATAAATTTAACTAAGGAAGTGAAAGATCAGTACACTGAAAAACAAAATGTTGATGAAACTAATTGAATATGACATAGACAAATGGAAAGATATCTCATGTTCATGGATCTGAAGAATTCAATGTAATCTTTATCAAAATTTCACTGGCATTTTTCACAGAAGTAAACAAAAGCAATCCTAAAATGTGTATGCAACCACAAAAGACCCCAAGTAGCCAAAGCAATCCTGAGAAAGAAGAACAAAGCTTGAGGTATCACACTTCCTGATTTCAAACTATATTAGAAAAGTATAGTAATCAGAACAGCATTGTACTACATAGCATAAAAACAGATACATAGATCAATGCAATAGAATCAAGAGCCCAGAGGTAAACCTTCACATGTAAGGTCAACTAGTAGTTGACAAGGGAGCCAAGAATACTGTGTGGAAAGGACAGTCTCTTCAACAAATGGTGCTGGGAAAACTGGATAACCACATGCAGAAGAATGAAATTGGAGCCCTATCTAATAACATTCACAAAAATTAACTAGAAATGGATTAAAGTCTTGTAAGACCTGAAATCATAAAACTCCTAGAAGAAAACATAGGGGGAAAGACCTTGTTGGTCTTAGCAATGATTTTTTTTATATATAACACCAAAATTACAAGCAAGGAAAGCAAAAATAAACAAGTGGGACTACATCAAATTAAAAAGCTTCTGCAAAGCAAAAGAAATAATAAGATGAAAAGGCAATCTACAGAATGGAAGAAAATATTTGCAAACCATATATCTGATGAGGGGTTACTATCCAAATATACAAGGAACTCATATAACTGAATAGCATAAATAAATAAATAAATAACCTAATCTAATTTTTAAAATGGGCAGAGAAATTGAATAGGTATTTTTCCAAAGAAGACATACAAATGGCCAACATGTAATGAAAAGATTCTCAACATCACTAATCATCAGAAAATTGCAAATCAAAACCACAATGCAATGAGATATCACCTCACACCTGTTTGAATGACTATAAAAAAGTCAAGAGATAAGTGTTGGTAAAGAGGTGGAAAAAGGGAACACTTGCACACTGTTGGTGGGAATGTAAATTGGTACAGTCACTATGGAAAAAATACAGCGTTTCCTCAAGAAAAATGAAAAAGAGAGCTACCATATGATCCAGCAATCCCACTTCACGGTATTCATGGTATACGAGTATATCCAAAGGCAATGAAATCACTATCTTGAAGAGATATCTGCACCCCATGTTTGTTTCAGCATTATTCACAACAGGCAAGTCATGGAAACAACCTATGTCTATTGACAGGTGATTGAACAAAGAAATGTGGTATATAAATACACACACACACACACACACACACACACACACACACACACACAGGAATATTTATTCAGCCACGAGAAAGTAGGAAATTCTGGCTTTTGTGACATCGTGGTAGGACCTTGAGGGCATTATGCTAAGTGAAATAAGTCAGACAGAGAAACACAAATACTGTAGAATCTCACTTACTTATGGAATTTTAAAAAGTTGAAATCATAGAAACAGAGAGTAGAATTGGGGTCCGGGGAGGAGGTGTGGAGGAAATGGGAAAATGTTCAATGGGTACAAACTTCCAGTTGTAAGATGGATAAGTTCTGAGGATCTAATGTACAACATGGTGGCTATAGTTAACAATACTATATTATATACTTGGAAGTTGCTAAGAGAGCAGATCTTAAAACATTCTCACCACCAAAGAAATGGTAATTATGTGAAGTGATGGATGTGTTATTTAACCTTATTGTGGTAATCATTTTGCAATCTATACATTTATCAAATCATCACATTACGCCTTAAACTTAAACAGTGTTATACGTCAATTATATCTCAAAGCTGGGGCAAAAAGAAAGAGAAATAAAAATCATCATCATCAAAACATGGTAAGGTAAAAAATGTTAATTTGCATTTTACGCTATAAAACCATGTACATATGTAAAGTCAAATTGTATTAAGGGCTTACCATGAAAAACAAACACACTGCCCCATCCAGTGTCAGCCCAGTCACCCTGGATGACGGGTTTTAGCAGGGCTCTCCTTGACTGCCTCTTTCCCTGATCTTCCTTTTAAGCCTTCTTCCCCTTTTGATATTACACTCAGCAATTAGTCTCCACTAATTGTTGGCTGATTGTTTTTGATTATTGTTCCACAGTCTGAACCAATAAAATTCAGGCAGGGGGAATTTTTGAGGCAGGGTTGGTGGTTTGTTCTGTTCCCAGGAGGGCTCTTCTTAACTGTCTCTTTCCCTAGTTCTCCCCTGATCTGTGATTTATCTTATTGCTCTCAATGTAATATTTCAGTTGATCAAATCTATAATATAACGGCTCCATTTTATTCCTAGAGACATCCCTCCTCAAAACTTCTGACTTCCTGCTCCAATCTGAACTGGTTGTTTTCTAGGCCTGATGCACAACTCTCACCCTGGGGTATCGTTTGCCATCTTCCTGGGAATTCCCTTTCTTTCAGGGGGTCCCAGCAATTCCATTTCTATGTATATACCCAAGAGAAATGAAAACATACGTTTCACACAGAAATTTGTACATACATCTTTATAGCAGCATTATTCATAACAGCCAAAAAGGGGAAACAACCCAAATATACATCAATGGATAAACAAAATATGTTGTATTCATACAATAGATATTATTCAGCCATAAAATGGAATTAAGTACTGATACATGCTACAACATAGATGAACCTTGAAAACATGTTAGGTGAAACAAGGCAGCCACAAAAGATCATATACTGTACGATTCCATTCATATGAAAGTCCAGAATAGAGAAATGATTAGAGACAGAAAGTAGATTAGTGGTTGCTTAGGGTTGATGGGAGGAGGTTAGAGCAGCAGTAACTAAAAAATACAAGGTTTGTTCTTGAAGTGATAAAAACATTCTAAAATTGACTGTGGTGATAGTTACACATATCTGTAAATATATTAAAAAGCATTGAATTGTACACTTTTAGTGGGTGAATTGTATGTAATTTATATGTCAATAAAGCTATTTCAGAAATTCAAGCCATTAAGATATTTATTTGCAACCTAAAGTTGTCACTGAATCTTACTACTCTTGCCAACATATGAGCGTAACTCTTGAACAGAACATCTTGAAAAACTTCCCCTCACATTTCATTTATCAGGATTGGGTCTCCGTCCCCTTTCTAAACCAATCCCTAGTATGGAACTGAGTTCATCAGATTAGATTAGATCCTGATTTACTCCATGGGAGATGGGTGAATACCTAAATAAAATTAAGGTTCTGCCAACAAGAGTGAAGAAAGGAATGGCTGTTGCACAGGCTATCAATAATGTTTGCTACACACTTACTTATTAGCATTTTCAGGTTTCAATCCCTTTCCTCTATCCTAATTTTTCCTCATAACCAACCACCCTCTGAATTTGGCGGAAGAAATGGCTACCTTTCACAGATGATGAAACTAAGTCTCAAAGATGTGAAGTTACACTGCTTGTTAAGTGATGGAGCTAGGGTTCAAAACACAAGGTTTTCTAACTTAAATTTTTAAGTTAGAATTTTTAAAACCATACTCCTACTAATTAGATTTTGTACTAAGCAAAGCGTTAATTATAATTTTTAGAACTTCCCACTGAACGGTCTTCTAGATAATTCTTACTTAAAGCTCTTACTTTCCCTTTTAACAAACAACCAGTTCATTCACTCCAACTGACCCCTTTTCAACACACTCCACTGCTCCAATATATCTTGTGCTCTCATTCAAACAAGAATTGTTCAGTTAAGGATTCTGCAGTCCTACTAAAGAGTTTGCTGTATATTTCATGGAATTAAGCAGAATGCAGAAGAATTTTTAATTGAGTTCTCTGTCTCTATCTCTAATGGCTTCGCATTCATAATTATAGTATTTGTAATGAGTGCATTGGTGATGACAGAAATCTGCCATAACAGATTCCATTGTCTGTATTAGCATCAGACTCTTATTTAATGACGTATTAATCAACTCCAGTCAGTCAATAGTGTATCACATTAAATTTCTGAACAACACAAGCAAAGGGTTTTATTTTCTCTCCATGTAACCCGCGGAGCACTCTTTAACAATATGAACCCATCTAGAGTTCTATTACATCTGCAGTTCTATTAGTAAAGGTCAGCTTAGGTTAGTTCACTGTCAGCAGCTAGAAAGTTGAAAGAATAGATGAGCTTAATTGCTTTATTGTTGCTATCACTGTGCCTATTTAGAATTCTGGTACATAAAACTTCCAAGATATTAAATCTCCAGTTAGGTTACTGAGAAGCATCACTTAAGCTTGGATTCTTACCCAGAAGTCACCCTAATTATTAATACTACAGATGTGCATATTTCAGACACTTCATAAATCAGTAATAGGTAATGTATATTACTTTACCACCTAGTCCATTTCTACCATCCCCAGGGGTTTAAACAGTTAATCAACCAATGAGTACAATATTCCACTGGGCATACACAGCCAGTAACTGTGCATACAGAACCACAGTACTATGCCTTTAGCTAAATTAAATGAGGAAAAGCTAAAATGAATTTATAATTTTGCTAGTTTACTTGTTTATTAAGAACAGCGATTCTCCACTTTGCTGCACATTAGAATCACCTGGACAGTTTTAAAAAATATTGATACTTGGATTACACCAGAATCTGATGTAACTGGTATAGGAAGCAGCCTGGACAGCATACTTTTTTGATTCCCCAGATGATTGCAATATCTACTCAGAGTTAAAAAAAAAAAAAAGCCTTGGTCTATAGTTGTGTAGGAGTCTGTGTGTGTATGTTAGTTACAAAGAAACGAAGAACAATTAGAAGTCCTTTAGGACATAAAATTGGGCTGTAGACCTCAACTTTCCTAGTAGTAGAATGATTTTTTTTAATTCTGTAAATATAAGTTCGTAATTAATAAATAAGATCATTATCATATTGAACACTCACACACAGTATTTTTGCTACATGCCAACCCCTGTTTCAAGCCCTCAGAAAATGTTAAGTAGCAGTGTAAATTTTCCTATTAAGACAGAATAAAGCGGATTATGATTTTTCCTACTTGACTGAAGGCTAAAGGCTGAATTTAAATAATTATGATTTAATTCCATAGATGCTGGCTAAAACACAGTTAAGTGGCATATTTTGAGCATGTGTATTTGTTCCATCTTTATATTCTTTAGGTGAGCAACTACATGTGAACTATGTGGCGTATGTACTTCTCTACAGTTTCTTCTGTTAACGCCCACTTAATGAAATTTTATAAAGATTCCTGAGCCTAATTCATAGATTCCAGTGTCTTATTATTGCTTGACAGTTGACAGATCTGCGTACCTGCCAGTGATAACTGGAATTCTACACTGACATTACCTTTCTCATGTTGCTAGTGGTCAGCATTCACCATATAACTAAGTTAGCTCTTAAACTTAAAATAAATCTGCAACGCAACTTCTTCCTTCTTTCAAGATTAGAAAATAACAGCAGAAAAATTCACAGCTGTCTAGAAACATCGCCATAGCCACAGATCCTGAAAGTGTCCTTTTTTCCAATTAGTAAAGGGTTTCCTTGGGAACTAAATTACTATTCCTCATTTACGCCTCCTTCCTCCTTGCATTCAGTGAAGGTATAAAAGTTACTTTGCACAAAACACTAGAGATGACAAAGAAGTTGCTCAGTTTTTTCAAAACCAGACCTTTAAAAGGGCTATTTATGGTTTTCTTCCTACATAAAAACTTAAACATACTTTAATAGAACAATTTCCAAAAACTGTTAAGGCATTTCCATAGTAATTTGTCAGATTTTAAGTATGCTTTTTAAATGTTCATGTACCCAATTTACTTTTCTAGCTCCTTAGTTTACAAAAGACCCTGTGAATGATAGAAAACCTTCCTCGCTCCACTCTTAAACAGAGAGTAGCCATAGTTTTACACCCTCTGCACATGACCACAGAAGGCTTTTTTCTTTATCAATGATTGCTTAACCAAACATTTATTTTTCTTATTTTACTTTACGAAATTTTTTCTATCTTGTAAGAGTCAAAGCTTCCTTACATGTATTATGTTAATAGTTTTATGTGTTAACATATGAAAAAATAGCATTTCTTTATTTAAAAAAATGTTATAAAAGTAATTATGGGGCATTACAGAAAATTGGGAAAATATATGAGGGGAGAATCACCCATAATCCTACCATCATTTACATCATTCTTAGCATTCTGATGTATTCCTTCTGGTCTTATTTTTCTGTACATCTATTTCTGTATACATTCATATTTAGATTCATTTTTGTATCCTGTGTTTTCCAGTTACTACAACCTAAGCATTTTCTATGTTATTACACAATGTATCTATCCATTTCTTCTGGTTAACTTCTTTCCATTCTTCACATCTCAATTTGGAGGTCACAACTTTAATTAAGGATGCTTATCTTAACATCTCAGTCTAACATTACTTTATTATTTGGTTTCATAGAACCACATTCCTTTCTTACATAGCACAAACCATTTAAGGGTAATTATTTCATCATCCGTCTTTTCCACATGGCTATAAGCTCCATGAGAATCAACACCATGTCTGCCTACTTTCACTCATCATTATATAACCTGAACAAACCCTGCAACATAATAGACACTCATATTCAACAAATACTTATTGACATGTTAATGTGTTCTGACAAATATAAATTTGTTGAATATGTCATCATTTTCCATGGTCATTTGACAATCTGTCTGATACATATTATATTTTATTCAAACAATCCCTAGTGTTGGACATTTAGATTATTTCCAATTAGTCACCAATATTAATAATGCCTCAATTAATATATTTGTGTGCATAACATTTTAAGTGTTTACAATTTCCTTAAAACTGCTTCTTAGAAACCGAGTTGCTGGGTCAAAAACCAAATAAATTCTTATGACTCTTGATCCAGTTAATTGCTTGTAGCAACAAATCAAAAACAATTTGGAACTATGTATCAAGAAATAAACTGCTTTGTCAGTTTCCTTTTTACAAATGTTTTTGTTAAGTTACTAATAAATAAAGGATAATTTAATTTACATCTTTAGTTTTGGGTTGAATATTTTTCTTATGTTTATTATTTGCATTTCTTCTTAATGAACTGTATAAAAGTACCCTTTCAAATACTCTCATAATGCTTCTGAGATGATGGATAAAATTAATGTGATAAACACATGGATATATTATACAAAAGTTAATTTGAAAACATGAATAAATTATTGTTACTGTAATCAACAAATGAATCTGCATTTTCTATGGCAGTTATATTAGTTGATATTAAATTCAGCTATAAGTTGTAGAAAACCCAAAATAAGTGTACCAAAATATTAATAGAAGTTGATTTCTCTCCCAGGTAAGTGGTCCAGAGCTGTTACAGCTTTATTCTGTGTGGCCTCTTCATTATGGGCCAAGATAGCATCATCTTTATTCCAGGCAGCAGGATAGATGAAAGGATGAAGAAGACAAAGGGCATGTGCCACCTGTCCCTTAAGAATGTTTTCCAGACATTGCCACAAGATATTTCCGTTTATAATCCATTGGCTAGAACTCTGTCGTATGGACACAGGCAGCTTACAAGGGAAGCTGGGAAATGTAGCCTCTATTTGGGGAAGTCAAATGCCCAGATAAAAATTCTATTGCTGATGACAAGGACAGATATTAAAGAACCACTACGAGCCTCTGCCACAGTAATGTAATTCAGTTCAAATAATCTATAAATAATTTACAGATGTTTATTTTTAAATATTACAAATCTCATCAACTCTAACAAGAGCTTTTAGTAGATGCAATAGTAATCAGATGACTAAAAAAACGAATTAGGTTACCTTGCAGATTTATCCTGCTTCTTTTAAATGCCCCTGCAACAGCTAGACCTCTCTGAGTCCTCTGTGCATAAAATATACAGCCAGAGAGTCAGGCTGCAAACAATGGACCAAATCTTTCATCCCACAAATCTAGTCACTGCCTATTTCAACGTTTTTTCTTTTTCTTTATGATATATAGTTTCTGTTGGAACAATTAGAAAACTCTAAAATATTGACTTATTTATTCACATTTATTGAACATCTACTATATATCAGGCTGATAGATAATCAGCAGAAAGAACAAAGGATGTGAATAAGTTGACAAATAAAAATAGTGAGATTCTAATTAAATATGATATTGCTTATAGCAACAGGAATTTTAAATTCACCCAAGTGGGGAAAATATAGTTAAAGTATCAGATAACCAAAATCATTCTAAAAATTGTGAAAAAAATAAACATTTTGTTGTAAAACAAAACAAACAAAAAATGCTATGAAAAGGAAATTAGCAGGTCTTATATGTTTTTATTTCATGTATATTGTATATACTACTTCCTGACAGCACAAAGGATCTTACTTTATTCCTAACAATATTCAGCAAACAATAGGCATTCAGTAAAGACTACTAATTGATGAATTCAAATGAACTCCCTTAAAAGTGGCTGTTGAACTGTAACCACTTCTCAAATGCCACTTCCCCAAGGTGGCTCTGCTGGTGTGACTGACCTTTCTATGAGTTTTTAAGGTTAGCCAAAAAAAAGGGTGGGAGAGTGGGACATATTTTTGCTGCCATAGATGCATATTAGTATATGCCATTTTATTAAGCCTCTTACTCAGTTTTCACTTTGTAGTTGTATTACACTCATAATGGAATGTAAAGTTTTAGACATTTTGTGTTGTACATATCCTGCTTCTTAAGAGGGAAAAAAATTGCCTGGCTACAGGAAAGAAATATCTTGGTAATGTAGATTGTCGAATATAGGATATTTTGAGCCATTATTCCTTTCGTGCAATTACTATAAAAATCAGTAAGAAGGGAAAAATAAATGGTAATTATTATTCTGAAGGACAAATAGAGGTAACTGTAAATTACCTTATATAATTCTTAGTTCTAGTGAACTGTGATGTCCCTAAAAGCCCCCAGATGGCATTATAGCCTTGTTTTTACTAAGTCATTTGTTTTCCTATGGCACAGATCAGAACTACTTTAACAAGAAATTCTCTTTACTCCAATGATAAATATAAATATGAAAAATACTATTTTCTTAATTTGTTTACATCTCAATTTTGAATAAGTTCTCTTAATACTGAAGAAGCTATGAAATTGAACTGTTTTGATTAATATAAGAGAAAGCATTTTCCAAATAGTTCATAAACCAACATTTCCAGAAAGAACAAAATATGAATTTTTTTTCAGGGGCACTGCTTTATCTTAAGAATCCAATAATATGTTTAAATAAATATATAGCAGGAGTGCCAAAATAATGTATACACATGACTTGTATTCATCTTTTGTTATTGGTATATATTAACTATTACAATTTTAATAGTTTTTCCTTCCTTAAAATGTGTATATATTTTTTGGCACCCCCTGTATGTACAGTATAAATTTAGTCCCAAATGAATAACCTCAGTAGAAAAAGGTTTATTTGCAACTGTCACTAATTTTCTTTGTGACTTCTAAAAAATTGTTAATTTTCTTAGACTAGGCTTCTCTGAATTCAAAGCAAAACCACTACATTTGTTTGTTCGTTATTTTTAAGATTTTTTTGGGAAAGGGGAATAGGACTTTATTGGGGAACAGTGTGTACTTCCAGGACTTTTTTTTTTTCCAAGTCAAGTTGTTGTCCTTTCAGTCTTAGTTGTGGAGGGCGCAGCTCTGCTCCAGGTCCAGTTGCCCTTGCTAGTTGCAGGGGGCGCAGGCCACCATCCCTTGAGGGAGTCAAGGAATCGAACCAGCAACCTTGTGGTTGAGAGCCCACTGGTCCATGTGGGAATCAAACCAGCAGCCTTCAGAGTTAGGAGCATGGAGCTCTAACTGCCTGAGCCACCAGGCTGGCCCAAAACACTACATTTATTAAAATTAAAAACACTTTTGAGATCTTTAGTTAAATGCTGGGAGTAAGTATGAATACCATGCTTTTCAGCTAATAGTAAGTAATGGAATTTGTATATTCAATAAATATAATTTCAGGCATGTGACCAATATAATTCTGTAGTAAATTACTGTAATGAATACTAAAATGAAAATAATTTTTATCACAATGTGCTGACTGGTTATTTATATACAGCAAAATTAACTTGTTTAAATTACTGTTCTGTGTACTCGCATATGTAAGTTTTTACACCTCAAACTTCTATAAATTATTTTGAAAATATATAATATCAAACTTAAGCATTATTTGAGTAGTAGACACCATAATTAATTCTACCACATGACTTTCCAAGAACATTAATTTTTGTATTAAATTTATTTACTAAATAATCAACATGATAATTAAATTGAAGGTTCAGGTTGCAATTCAACTTCAAGTACTTAGTCTTTATTCTTTCCAAATTTAATCCACCCACTGCTGAATCAAATTATTTCTAACTTAATGTACTAAGAGATTCAAACAAAATTATATTTATTGAGAATTATTTAAGATTCAATTTCAAAATAGCTTCTTGTGAAGACTTATACCAGATTTTAAATTTTTAAAAAATCAATTTTGATAGAAACAGCCTGATTTGCATCTAGATTAGGTAATTTAAAAGATTTTTAAAATCTTTTATTTTTCATCTTTACTAAATGAGTTTGTATTTTTATGTTACATGTCAAGTCCATGCCAAAATTATTTCAATTCTAGGCATGCACTTAAATTTTCTCATGAGGTTTTACTTATAACTTCCATGGTAACAAAAAGTATGAAAGCTTTTCTGCTATCACACACAGGCACACAAAAGAAAGCTATTGGATTCTAAATTGCAGAAGAGTTACTCACTGAAAGTATTAAAGGACATTATTCTTTCAATATATTATATCAAAATGCTTCTCCAGAACATTAAAATGTTATATTTTTCAGTAAGTTAAAAAAAACTTTAAAATTTTAGGCCTCTAAATAACTTTCTTTTAAGTCACTTATGAATGTTATTTTCAGAGGGCCCATCCATAGCCTCCCTGGGAAAAATCGCATACGTGTACGTAGTTAGAGAGCTCACAGTCAGACAAGAAAGCCAGGGTAGTTATCTATCTTGCCCTTTCGGTATAAGGTCACTCTCTGACTGCATTCCAGGACCATTTAGAATGGATTGATTAAATAAAATTAGATGTGTTAAATTAGAACCCACAGACATAGCTTGAGAAAAATATCTATTCTAATGAACGTGCGTTGACAATATCATAGAAGCACTTATTCTAGAGTGCAAATGATTATATGCTAGGATTAATAACAGTGCTTTTGTCTAAAGATCTTTTCCAGCATTAACCCATTAATTCTCCACACTTTCTCTGTGAGATAGTAAAATGTAAGTATGGTTAGCTTAATTTTCCACATGAGAAAACCAAATCACCAAGAAATGAATTTGCTAAATGTCACACAGGCAATGCCAACATATGAGACAGAGCTCAAAGCCTACAAACTCAACTGAATAAGCAGGAGGTGATTTATACACTGGTATCCACAGAATAATCATCTCTATCACTAAATTGATTAGCCATATTGCCTTATAATTGAACCTTTCCTCACATTCTCCCCTCCTGATGCTCCACCCTGGAAATGAACTTGCTTTCACACCTGAATCCCATAAAGCTGCAGGTCACTTTGCTCCCTGTTCCCAATCATTAAGGAGTATGCTATAGCTTTTAAAAAAAAAAAGCCACTTGTAGGTAAGTGGGTTCAGATTATGCTTGTGCAGATTATGCTTGGTATTATTTAACAAAGCAAGTCCTAACAATAATCTTCATTAATTTATTTTTAAAGGCAAAGAACTTGGTTTGATAATAAATGGAGTCTAGAGTCTCACAAACTTGGATATTAATCCAGCTCTGCCACTCACTCTGAATTTAAATAAATTTTTTAACCTCTTTGAATCTTAGCTTCCTCATCTATAATATGGAAATAATTCTATATCTTTGCAGGTTTATTAATATAATTATGTAAGATTATATAAAGAACCTGACATGTTGCTGAAATTTAATTTAAAAGCCAGCAGTTCTCAGAATTGAACAAATGGAATTATTTGGACTAAAATCCTTCTTTAGGTCATGCTATCTGACTATCTTATACTGTGTCAAATTATTAGATAATTAGTTTTCCACTTTATATCCTTAATGTAGACCTTACTATATAGTCTGCATACTTATCACTGTTATAAACTTATTTCTGCCCTTCTATCTCTATATGACTAGTTATCATAATATTCTCCACTGCTAAACGAAATGCACAAAGTTGCACTCTCCTAGTCATCTCAAACCCTCTCTCTTTCTATATGTCCTTATTTCATTGCTCCCAGCTAACTAAATTCTCAGCCTAGTGCAACCAGAGCCTACCAAAATTTAGTGATAGAATTTAGGTGGTGGATATACAAGTGTTCACTGGAGACTCTCAAATTTGCTTGTTTGAAATTTTTCATAAGAGATCAGAAGGGGGAACAGACTGACAATACCAAGTGTAATGCAACTTTGAACAACAGGAAATTTCAAATGCTGCTGATGGAAATGTAAACTAATATGACCACTTTGGAAAATTGTTAGGCATTATCTACTGAACTTGAAAATACTGATATCTTAAGATTCAGCAATTTTGCTCATAACTATTTACCCAACAGGAAATGAGTACACATGAGCACAAAGAGTCATGTATAAGAGTACCCATGACAGCTTCATTTATAGTGCCCAAAAATTGGAAAAGCAAACATCCATCAACAGTATAGTGGATAAACTGTGGTGTATCATCATATAGTGTAATATTCTACAATAGTAAAAATACATTAACTATAGCAACATGCAACAACATGGTTGAATCTCCTAAACGTAATATCAAGTGAAAAAAGCCAGACTCAAAAGAATATATACATATTTCAAAACCAGGCAAAACTAAATTACAGTGAATGATGATGAATAATTGGGTGGTAAAGGTAAAAAGAAAAACAAGGAAGTGATTATCATAAAAATCAGGATAGTGGTTATGCTTGGGAGAAGGGAAAGGATTATGACTGGGAAGGAGCATTCAAGGGATTGGGGGATACTAGCAATGTTCTTTACCTGGATGTCTAAAACTTTACTTTTTAATAACTAACTAAGCTGTACACTAACAAGGTCTGCCAATTAAGTTTGCAAACTCATCCTAGAAAAAGTACTACGTACCTCATTCTTAATATCACTATGGTCACCTTTGAAGTACTCCCCTTGGGAAGCTATGCACCTATGCCAGTGCCTAGTCCACCCTTCAAAGCAAGTTTGGAACTCTTTCTGGAATGACCATCAGAGTTGTCGTCGTATTACCCTTGATGTCCTGAATGTCATCAAAACGTCCTCCTTTCAATATTTCCTTTATCTTTGGGTAAAGGAAGAAGTCATTGGGGGCTAGATCACGTGAGTAGGGAGGGTGTTCCAATACAGTTATTTGTTTACTGGCTAATAACACCCTCACAGACAGTGCTGTGTGAGCTGGTGCATTGTCGTGATGCAAGAGCCATGAATTGTTGGCAAAAAGTTCAGATCATCTTTTTTACACAGCCTTTTCAGCACTTCCAAATAGTAAACTTGGTTAATTGTTTGTCCAGTTGGTACAAATTCATAATGAATAATCCGTCTGATATCAAAAAAGGTTAGCAACATCGTTTTGACTCTTGATTTGGACTGACAGAACTTTTTTGGTTGTGGAGAATCGGCTAACTTCCATTATGCACTTTGACACTTTGTTTCAGGATTGTATTGGTACACCCATGTTTCATCACCAGTGATAACACGGCCCAAAACATCGTCTTACCTCTCTGAAAGGTCTTGGCAAACGTCGACTCTCCTTTGAGTTTGTTCATCGGTAAGCTCCTTCAGGACCATTTTTGCACACACCTTTTTCATGCCAAGATTTTCAGCTAAGATTTTCCTAACTGTTTATCAATATTTACTTGGTCTGCTATGCTTCTCACAGTCAGCTGATGATTTTGACACACAATTCCATTAACTTTTGCAACGTTTTCATCAGTTCTGCTCATTATTGGTCACCCTGACCTCTCTTTATCAGTGACACGTTCTCTCCCTTCAGAAAAACGTTTAATCCATTTGTACACTGCCATTTTCTTCATGGCATTATTCCCATAAATGTGGACTAACATGTCCCTGATTTCACTTCCACTCTTGCCAAATTTAACAAGAAGTTTAATGTCTTTTTTTGCTCTAACTCAAGCTCAGACATTCTCATGACGACACACAAAAACATGCAACAATAATGAACACCACTCAGCAAGACACTGCCACACGTCGACATGAACACAGCTGTGAGACACTGATATACCAAGGTTATGAAACCTTACCGAGCTGTTTGTACAGTGCTGCCAATGTAAGCGCACAGTGGCAAGTTCGCGAACTGAACTGTCAGACCTTGTATGTTATACACTTTCCTATATAGATTATGTATTTCACAATGTTAAAAAGTTATAAAATAAAATGCATACATGATGTTAAGAATGTCTGGAAATAGGATCTCCCATGCATTGCTGGTGGGAGTATAAACCAATGTAATCATTCTGAAGAGCTACGTATTACCAAGGAAGTTCAGTAGGTATACTCCCTATCAACCAGCAATCTCATTTCTGACTATCTAGCCCAGAGAAATTCACTCATAGGCACAAGACTGTTCTTTGCAACATTTTTTTTCTTTTTTGGTAATGTGTAGTTGGAGGCAACCTATTTATCAGTTCCTCTTCTGAGGATAAAATGGGATGGATGCATATGATAGAAAGATAGGCAACAGTCAAAAGCAATGAACTAAAAGGGGCATAGAGTAACTTGGATTGATTTTATTTTAAAATAATGTTGAATGGGAAAAAGTAATAAAATTATATCTATGCCTTTTATTAAATGTAAAACATATACAACAATTTTTAAGAGTCATGCTTATCCAAATATATACCTACATTCCTACATATGTACATATATCAAATGCGTTAGTGTAGGGGATATCTATGAGAGCGAGAAATGGGAGTGGAGTGAGGGGATGGAGAGATAAAAAGGATAAAATAAGAGAGAGCCTTGAATAGATAATGATGGCATTGTTCTATGAACAGAAAAAAATAATTAACTCAACCCTCTATTTCTAAGGCCTAAAGAAGAACCAAAAGAGTGAGGTAATACATGAATATTATTATTGTTACTAATCTACAGAACCCTCAGGTCAGTGTGGAGCAACTTTTCCATCTTTAAATCCTACCAAACTTATTTCTTAGTGTTCCTTTTGCAGGGGCTACTTCCTTGTATTATGCTTGTGCTTTCCAACATATTAAACAGCTGTTCTCACCAGTACTGTATCTTCCTTTTCAAAACCTACAGAATCATTTTGTGAAGCTGTTAACCTGCATCAAAGAAATAAGCTCTACAAATATTGTGTGTGTGATTTTGAAAAGCATATTACTGTACAGCTATCATATGAATGTTAACCTCACAAAACATAACATTTCTGGAGAAAATTTCAACCATTCCAGTTGAATTTAAAGATTCCATTCCAAAAATAAGGTTTAAATAAAGATTTTTTAAAACTCATTCTCTGTCTTAAACTAAATGCAGTATTCTTCGCTTTTTAAAAATCATCTTACAAGCTGGTAGACTATCCTTTATGGATCAGAATCTTTAAATTTCCATAGGTCTTATATAGAAATTATGTTCAAAATATAAGATTCCAGATAATATTTTAGAACAAATTTGAATCTATACCATTATATGTGGAAAACAATTTTTACACAGAAAAAAAAAATTGAAAACTAAAGTAACTGAGCAGAGACTATGAAAAACAATTTTTAATAAAACACCTACAAAATTTCAACTTAAGCAAACATTTATTAAGCATTTAATGTGGGAAAGGTATACCATGTTTCCCCAAAAATAAGACCTAGCCGGACAATCAGCTTTAATGCATCTTTTGGAGCAAAAATTAATATAAGACCTGGTCTTATTTTACTATAAGACCGGGTATAATACAATACAATACAATACAGTACAGTACAGTACTGTACAATAAAATACAATACAATACTGGGTCTTATACTAATTTTTGCTTCAAAAGACGTGTTAGAGCTGATTGTCCGGCTAGGCCTTATTTTCAGGGAAACACGGTAGTCTAGGAGTTAAGGATATAAACATGAAGTAGGGCCTGCCTTCAGAGACCAAAATCTAAAAACATTAAATGATGTATGGTGGTGGTGGTTTTCTTTACTTTCCAGGCAAAAAGGAATGTTTTGACTGTTTGTAAAATGTGACAAATTAAGACAAAGTAGTTTTGAACTTATATTAGATGAGTTTGTGAAGCCGGTAGTTATGATTTAAACTTTATCTGATACTTTAACCATTATGGACAATTACTAGAGATATTCACGGATCCAGTGATTTCTCGGTTTTGTTTTGTTTTTTAAGAGTCATGATTAACTGTAGCTAGACAAACTCTGCGTCAGGTCCATTACGAGCTTGCTAAATTCTCCTTACAGTCTCAGCTGGACCCAACACCCTTCATTTCCTATCCTAAATTGTCCCCTTTATTCTCCAGGCTCGCCGAGAAAAATTTTAGCTCTTAGTTATCTGGGGCCAGATTCTCCCACTCCACCTTCCCCCTCCGCACAGAAGGCGTCATGCTTGCGAAGCACTGAGAGCCTGGGGAGAAAGGTACTGTACCCATGCAAAGGGTGGTTATTATTATTGATGTTTCTCATAAACATTGAGATTTAGAATGTCAAAAGTAATGTCAGACCCTAAGGCAACAACAAAGCTTTGGCTCTTGGGAAGCTACTGCATTGTGCGTGCTTTAATGTCAGTTACGTCTGTATTGTGCACAAACACCTCCAGGTAGGCACAGCTCAAA
This sequence comes from Rhinolophus sinicus, assembly GCF_057876585.1. Classification (NCBI taxonomy): domain Eukaryota; kingdom Metazoa; phylum Chordata; class Mammalia; order Chiroptera; family Rhinolophidae; genus Rhinolophus; species Rhinolophus sinicus. The sequence continues at coordinate 49,690,547 of NC_142503.1, forward strand.
GCCAGGGAGACTAGTTCAAAGGGCTGCTAACAAAGGCTTTATTTCCTGCCACATCCCACCAGTTCAGTAGTTCCAACAGTAGTTAATATGAGTCACAAAAATACCAGGGTCTTGAACTCCATAATGACAGGAAAAGGAACAGTTGGTCTAACTTCAACCGTCTCCCTGGACTCACAAAACTGTCTTTCTTCATTTGTCTAGTCTTTGCCAGTCACTAGTATTAACGAATAGCTGCCAGATGACAAGACCAAATTGTCTCTGCTCATGGATTAGAGTATTATGCTATAGGTTCAACAGAAGTTTAAATTATAAAAATGAGAACAATGAAGCCCAGTTGCTAGGATTGTCTGCCCAGTTCATAAAAGACCAGCTTAGTTCTACTGAACTAAGAGCCAGTGAGGATTTCCTTTTCCTTCATCTGCCCTTATAAGGATAAATACTTCCACAGCTAAATATCTGTCCAAGGATTTCACTATCACAGTGATCCCGGATCATCAAAGTCTGAGCGAGAGAAAACTGAAGGTGATTGGTCTAGTGAGTTTCCCATTCCTTGGGATATACTGGATATGCTACACTCTGTTTTGTTGATCCAACGCAAATATTAAAAGTTTATACAAGACTATGAGAAAAATTATATTTAGGACTTAGGAGCAAGGCTTCCTGCAACTCTCCTGATGATTAACCAGTCATTTCATTTCACCGTTTCCTGAGATCCCACTATGTGTGTGCAGCGCTGTGCTAGGTACTGAGGATAACAATGTAAACACCTTCCTTCACCTCAAAGAGCTTAGACTGTAATAAAAGAGACAGATATACAAATGAAGCAAAATGAAACAAGGACTCTAACACATGCATAAGCAAAGTACAAAAGCGAAAGTAATGAAAGTTACCTGATGATACGAGAGAAGTCTCCACGGAAGATGTAGCAGAAGCTAGAAATAAGATTTCTAAAGTCAAAAAAAGAGGGGAAAATGAGCATTATGAACAGTCAAAAGAGCTTAAGAGTTAAGTAGTTCAGAATTACACTTGAAAAGAGAAAGAACATTGGACTTTAGTCCCGAGACTAAGGTTTTAGTTCCTGCCTCATCTGAGATTCTCTATAGAAACTTAGTAGATAGGAAAAATGCAACTAGTGTTTGTTTACCTACTAATAGAGGTGCCATTCAAAATCTTTAACACCTGGTATAATATGAATATTGGCCACTCAAAACAAATATTGGCTATAATAATCAGTACAGACATTCTGGGGTATACCAAGTGAATACCAACTAGCCTAACCTACTTACTTTTTTTCTCCTGTCTTCCCCAATATAGAATGTAGGTTCCGTGAGAGCAACCACGGTTAACCACTGTGTTCTAAAATTGTACCAGGGATTTGTTTTAATCAGGTGTGGTGATGCACGAAGACACAGAAATGATTGTCATGAAGGAAGAAGTTTGTACTCATAGATCCCTAGAAATAGGAGGCACAGAATGACCCACAGTGCCACATACGGAAACACCAACGTTGGTCAGGAGGCAGAAGGGGGTGTGGGGAGAGCATGGCCCAGAGCCTTCGTGAGTTTTCATAGGAAGGAAAGGGCAAGGTAGGACAGATACACTGAGTAAGTTCAGGATTGGAGAGTTTGAATAACTTCAGTGGGTTCTGGGCCATAGCGATGGTCCTTAGTTGGCCAGTACCTAGTCCTGGGGTGATTTAGGGCAAGGGGTAATGTGCACTTGGTGTGTGAGAGTTTGATGAAAGAGATGCTGGGCGTGGGCTCTGAATTGGTTTGTGTGTATATCAAAAGCAGGCTCAAAGGAGAACTGTTTACTATTTCTAGGACTCAGCTAACCATGGGAGGGGCAGACTCTTCAGAATCAAGGTCCCAAATGCCAGAACATCAAGAATACAAAAAATAAGAAAATGTAGTCAATACTCACTGCTTCTGCAATGCCTGGTAAATGTAGAGACTCAACAAATATTTGTTTATAGATGAATGACTAAATGAATGAAGGATTATTTAAATGTGACTAGAGTACAGAATAGGTAGAAATATGTAGTGGGATTGGAACTAAATGTGTATATTGCAGTCAGATAGGAAGGCCTGCCTGCCATGCTAAGAAGTTGAGTCTTCAATGTTAAAGTTATATTGAATATCTATTGTATCCTAGAATGTCAGGATAATTACACTGGCTCATCAGATATAACTGGAAAACTAGAGGTTTTGTTTGCTTACTTTTCCTCAGAAGTATTTTTCCATATGACTACTATTTTTCAAATATACTGCTAAGAGCTAACAACATCCTTACATTTAAAACACAGTTTGTGTCTAAATTCAAACTCCTGTATTATAATGAAGTTGTATAAACCTGTTTCACATTTAAGGCCTATGGGCTTCAACTAATGAAGGAGATAGTTTGACAACTAAAAGGAAAAAAATCTTGTTACAAATTGGCAGATGCAAAAGGAGCCAAAACCCTAGAAAAAGCTTTTTTCAAGACTTCTACTAGTAAAGATCCTAAGGTTACCACTACAACCACAATCTTTATAATGTATTTTGGTGATTCTCTAAAGGCTATTCCACTAAACTTGAAGAATGCAGTATCTCAACATACCTAAATGAGACTTTTAATTAAAGTTTTCCATATTTTATTACACAGAAATCCTATTTCTAAGAATGTTCTTATAAGAAAAATGTGTGTTGGGGGGGCGGTTAACTCATATCAACAAAGCTCATGACCATAGTATGTATGACAAAAAAAACCCCAAACACTGGAACAACCTTAATGCTAACAAGTGAAAAGTGAAGGAAAATAATGTATCAATTCAATGGACTATAATGCCGCCATTATAACCTCAGTCATTACCAGCTTCAAGTGCTACAGTACCCTAATAATACAACAAAAATAGCAACTTCATAGGATTGTTGCAAGGGATAGCTCATACTTCATGATTTAAAAATTGTGCAAAAATGGAAGAGGAGCTATTACGGTACAAATGTTCCCATTTGGTTTAATATTTACATTTGTGACTATATCTATAGAGGAGATTCCCCCCACACTCAATATCTATGAGATAGGTAATTTACTTAGTTATATGCCCTTCATTAGTTTTGAATCAAAGTATCTATCTTAGGTACAGAAATAATTTTACATCATTATGAATACTATTAAGGATGACTATAACCTTCATTTTAATGACCTTAAAAAGAAAAAGGAAATTCCATTTCTACAAGTATGGTGGGCTAGATACCTGCCTGACCTCATAATGAAAATATTAAAATGCTAGATAAAGTATTAAAACCTCCCTTTTTGATGGCATTAATGACCAGACAAGATATTAAAGAATATTCAAAAGTCAAAAACTAAGTGAATATGAGAACCCAGAGAGGTAAGTGTAGCACTGAAATCTTCTCTTGAGAGCATAAACTTAATTAAATACCTTGCGCTTAGATTTCCACAGCCTCCCAAGAGTTGAGAGAGAGGAGAAAAACACCAGAGCCTACTCAAGTTATGAAATATAATGATTCCTCCAATAAAGATGTGACCATAAAATGTTATATCTTCTGTGAAAGGTATACTACAAATAATCCCGATCCCCTTCCCCCCAACCCACCAAAGAGAATTACAGGGTAAACTTCCTGATCTTAGTGTAGAATAAATGGAGAGTGCAAAAAAAATCCCAAGTATTAATAACCACAACAAACAACAACTTGCTCATGGTCTGCACCCTGAATTCACCCTACCAGGTGGTTTGAAAAACCATAAACCAATAATTTAAAGTGGCCCTAGACATGCAACAGAAGCAAATATAAACTCTCTGAAGTAACCTACCTTCAAGGCAGGCTTCAAAGAATTCCCATTACTTTAAGTAACGAACTATAGAAATGATCCCTGAAAGCATAGTCTTACTTTAAGAAGTATCAACTCACAGTCATCAAAGTTCACAAAACACACAAGAAAATAAGGCACTATGAGTAAGAATCAGCAAAAATAACAGAGAACAGAACCAAATATATGAAAACTTTAGATATTAAAATATCAATCACATAATATAAAACAAACACTTTAATATCTTTAGTGAAATAAGAGAATTAAAATGTGAGTAAAAACACAAGAGATAAATAAATAAAATTTGAAAAAGAATCAAACATATAATAATTGGAATTTAAAATTCAATGAAGAAATTCTATAGCAAATTAAGAAGAGCTAAAAAGAGAATCAGTGAAATGGAAGATAGACTTCAGGGATTTATTCAGAATGCTGCAGAATCACGTATCTTTACATATGTATGCAAGGAGATAGAAAATATAAAAGACTAAGAGACATGGAGCATAGAGTGAGAAGGTCTAGGCTGCATGTAATCAGAATGACAGAAGGGTAAGTTACACTCAAAAGTGCATACTTCAGACAGAAGGAAAGTAATCTCAAATGGAAGGCTTTACACCAAAGAAAATGGTAGGTAGATGATTAAATTTAAACAAACACTGATTCTTATAAAATAGCACTAATAATGTTTTGTGGAGGTAAACAAAAAAAGATATAATTATAGTATGTGACTATAATAGCATATAAGTCAGAGCACATAAGCCAGTAGTACTGCGACTAGAGTTAAAATGTTCTAAGGACTTTGTATGTTTACAAAGGGGGTAAAGATATTAATTACCATAAGATTTTGATAGGGGGTAAAAAAAATAGGAGTAGACATATAGATAATCATCAAAATTTTACTCTTTAGACCTTAACATATTTTTAATTAAATATTTAACTTAAAAAACTTTTTATACAGAAAAAAATCTTGTATCTTGAATTCTCTTTTTGTTTAGGAGAGGAAAATTTACCATGGTTAACATTTTTAGTGGATTATGAGTTATTTCTTATCAGTGAGGGGAAAACAAAGAAGAACAGAAAACAAGTAAGGAAACTGAAAATAGAAAAAACAATCTTACAGAAGTGCTGGACAACAGCAGACAGCCCACCTTTCCCAGGAAGTCTGGCTACACAAAGGGCCTGTGGAAGCAGAGGAGACGGTGCATTCGCCAGAAGAGCCTCACTGCCCTGCGCCATGTTCGCCAGAAGACTGGACCCTACATATTTTTACATCATTAGCACTCTTAGAATGGGCTGAAGTCGCTTCCAATTTTAAAATGACCTTGGATCACAAGCTAAGGGTTTTAATTTGTTTACACTGATTGTTATGTATCCTGAGGTATGATTAATAAATCTTCTGCACAGATAAAGCTTATTTCTAATAAAGATGGTCGTTGGCATGATTCTACTATTTACATTGTGACAGTGAATTTATTCCACAAACTAGTTCTCTAACACAAACTAGTCTCAGGATTGCTTGACAGCCCCTTAAACTCAGCAATAAATTGCCTGGAAAATTCATATGCAAGACACAAACTGCTTAGTAAATTATGAATAGGGGATGACTTTCCTCCTTTCCAAGATAATGAAATCACTGAAAAAAAAAGTTTTCTGTATTTCCCAAATTATCTATTACACTAAAACTTAATTTTCAAAGTTTAATAGGAAATGGGGGGCTAAGGTTCCCTAGGGAGTCAAATAATATATTTCCCTTTTGTAAAAAGGTCTGTGAGGACTGCAGTCATTCTCTGAAAAGAGCCACCCTAAAACTGCCTTTGGGGATATTGACGTTAAGCTGGTTATTAAGAAACAAAAGAGATTCAGATGGAAAGACCTGTTCCAGAAAGGAAATCTGAGCATATTTACCTTAGCCTAATATGATTTAAGTATGATAGAGATGAAGACCCCATTCAGGGACAACGTCCCCACACACCCCGGGTCCCACTGCTTTCTGAGCTGTCCAGCAGGAATTTGTTTGGCACTCACTTGCTACCTGCTAATCGCTCATTTTTACTTTTAAAATATAAGACCCCTACTCCCCACTTTTCTCTTTTGTCCAAAATGACATATATACCTAAATTTGCCTCATTGTCTTGGAATTTTCATGCTTGTATGAATTCCCCATGCACATGTATTAAAGTTTGATTTTCTCCTGAAAAAAAAAAAAAAAAAGCCCAGGAATAAATAACAGAGAACATGTATTGAGTTCCTGTCTATGTACTATAATTAAAGACAACCATGTGTGAGTAAATGGTTAACCCCTTACATAGACGGGTAAAAAGCTTTGATTTGTAGCTTTCGCCAATTTCTATGGTGTAAATACTCCCACCATGGCCAATTTCAAGCGACCAGTGTGATGTTACTAAATGCGGAGCTGGGAAGAAATACACTTCATCATCTAGTATCTACACCATACAGATCCCTTATGAACACAGACGACAAGAAAATGTAGCACAATATTTAGGGTGTGATGTTTGAGTATTTATTACCTTTGTTTTTAGTATAATTTATTTTAATGTCAGTTTCTGTAATTTTATTTTTAATAATGACGTGTTTAACAACTAGCTAGCAAAATTCCTGAAAATTTGCTCTAGCCCGGCGCTGATTAGACTACACCCTAGGTGATATCTTCAAATCAGTACAACAATTAATAAATTCGGGACAGAATTCGGGATATGAACATAATTATATATATTTCCATACACTCATGACCTGTATACAGGAAAGAATTCCAAAATTTTCTTTTAAGGTAATTGCTTGGTAAATTATACACACAATTCAGTGATAGCCCTGTAAAGGCACTGTTTTGCAGACAATACTTAATTTTCAGAATTTACCCCTTAGTCCAGCCAGATGAGACAGAGCAATGGGACACGTAATTTCTGGGTTCCTAACAAAGTCACTTAGCAAGGCTGAAAGAATTCCAGTATCATTCCCACCCTGTCTAGTCAGTGAGTGAGACACAAGGTAGGAAAGGAAAGGGGGGAAAAAGAGGGACTCCCAAAGGATCCCTTCCACAATTAATTATGCAAATCACAAGTAAATTAGACACTAAAAATTTAAGATTGATTGAAAGGCTTGCTCAAATTGCTTTAACTGTGATTCATAAACCAATCACGCAAATTCATATGTTAGGTTGTGTAAAAAAAAAATCAGAAAGATGTAAAATGGAATAAGATTACCTTAATTTAAATGTAAAAGACATGGTTGCTGAAGTATGAGCACTAGCCCATCAGATGTTAACAAAATCTGATATGCAACAGTTTTACATATCCCCTTGTGGCAGAAAGATCAACTTGTGATCTGCTTTATAAATCAGCTACAGTGTTAGAGTTAGGCTACTGTAGCTAAATGGCTTTTAGATATGCTTCCTGTTTTAAGCTACCATATTTACAAATGAAAGCTTTTTCAAACCACGGCTTTTAATATAATTTGCATATTTAGTAATACATTGATTAAAATTAAACACGGATTATTGCAATTTATTTCAGAAACAGATGGGATGCATTAAGTGAAAAGCCAGAGCTTTTAAATAGAACAGACTCTGGGTGACTACTGATGAATGATGAATACAAAAACTTTGTAAATTGGCAAAAAGGGGGGAAAAAAAGCCCTTTGCACCCGTTTCCTTTCAAGGCTTTCCTGGCTAGTGATTCCATGAAATTAGTAATCAAGTTAATTTAAAATGAATAATGTATATCAAAGGTATGCATCAGCTTAATTGAGAGACGATTTCTCAGAAGAAAAATGCTTCCACAAACTTTGAATCTTCCTGGTCTGCAGAACATGTGTCCTCAGGTTTTCCTAATTAAATATGGATTTGACAAGGTTCCCCAGCAGATGGCATTCTTCCATTACATACACTCCCGAACTGCTTTGATTTTACAGATTCATGAAACTTCACCAGCTAGTGTAAATAAACAATGAATTCACTTAATGGTAGAGATAATTGGGTCCATATATTTGTTTCTGAAATGGCATATTCTCAAAATAGTTTTGGTCACTGTGAACCTGATTAGATTGTAAAGAACTTTCATTTTTTCTCTGCTCTCTGTATCCATTGCTTTGTTGAATATCATTCACAAAAGCTAATTTGGGTAAGAATAATGTATATATCTCTATGTTATCCCCTTATCAATTATTTCATCAAAAGTACATAACTAAGCTTTCACCTCACCCCACCTCTATAGCAGTGTAATATATTTCAATCAGATCATATTAATATGCTTGTTCCATTAAGAAAATAATTTTTGTGTATAAGCTTTTCATTTTGTAAAGTATAGGCATTTTCCAAGTTAATTTAGCAAAATCTGGCTAGTTTGCTTGGTTACTCAATTCTTATTAACCTATGCATATGCAATTAATCCTCAGACAAGATAAAAGAAAACCCATGAAGTAGGTAGAGGATTTATAATTTAATTTTGATACATTTAACTCCTAGATATTTTTTTGAGTTGAAAGTGAAAAGGTAATTTGATCCATAACGTATAAATAATGTTTATATTATTCAAAATCTTTACTGGACAGTACAGAAATCCTATTACATCTAGATTCAAATTCAATAAATTCAGTTGAATTGGACTGTTGAAAGTAAAGTTGTAATAAAGTCACCTATTTAATATAAATGCTAATTATAAACTCTCAGAATAAGCAAACCTGGGCAGTTTAAAGCACAAATTATTCATTTGATAATGGATCAATGACACATTTCAAGAAAGCAAAGGACACCTATTTTTATATAAAGTTCCTGATTATTTTGTTTCTTAAAAACACACATGAATACTGAAAACAGAAAAGAATGTTTTCATCAAAATCCTGATTACAGTAACACCATGATGTGGAGGTTTTATTTTGTTTTGTTTTTAAATGTCAAATATTACCAAAAATTATCTCCAGCTTTTTCAAACTTTCATTAGATACTCAAAAGTACTTAAAAGGTCAGTTCCCCGTTTCACTGCTATGGATTACTTTAACATGAAGTGTTTGTCACCTATTGTGAGTTGTGAAAATGCCCCTGTATCCAATGTGTTTTGTTTGGATTGAGATGGCATGCAGTTGATGGCTGTGACCTTCATGGTGGCTTAGATCCCTGGCTGGCACTGATTTTTGATTTAGTGCCGATCTGCTGCGCTTGTCACAGGCTGCAAGGTGCTTTCCATGCACTAATGGAACAGCTCAAGGGCAGAGGGGCCCTGTAAGTGTCTATCTCTCACCAACCACGGACTAAATAAAGAGGTGAGTTTTCTACATGTGAGTGACAGGCTCTGAGATTACATGCGGGAGGCAATGCAAAGTTTTAAAACCTGCTCAGACCGACCTCATGAAAATAAGCATTTGCAAAGTGCAAACTCTAAGGTTATTCTGCTTGCTAATGAGTATGTATCTGCACTGTTAAAATGGAATGTTTAACACAAATACTGATAATATATCTTCATTTGGTGGCAGGGAACTAACAATCAGTTGATGTGTCCTTTGGTTCAACTATAGTTGTTAATAAATTCTGCTACTTAATGATGTCTTCAACAGAAAATTGCATATGTCCAAATTTTTTCCTTCTCAGAAAACACAAAATAGTATGATAATTGTTATAGAAAGAGAGAAATTTAAAGACAAACTATAAAATCTTGGCCTATGTATCATTTTGCCTAGGCATCTTGACTACTGAAGGGTGTTCCAGATATGCAGCTAAATGAAAAAAGCTGAATATTGCCTTCTGGCTTAGGTAAGTGTAATTATGCCAAGAGATAAGTAAACATATTACCCTGTTTTCCCGAAAATAAGACCTAGCCGGACAATCAGCTTTAATGCATCTTTTGGAACAAAAATTAACATAAGACCCTATATTAATTTTTGCTCCAAAAGACGCATTAGAGCTGATTGTCCGGCTAGATCTTATTTTGGGGGAAACACGGTAGTAGTACATCTAAAAGTAACCAAATATTATTTACTCTTCAAGACAGTGCAAATGCTATCACCTCCAAGAGTAATTTCTGATTCTCCAAAGAAGTAATCTCTCCTTGAACGTCCTACTGATATGTGATTTGTGCATTTCTTACTGCTCTCATTGCTCTTTACCTTGTATGATATCCCCTCATTTTCTGCAATAGAAAGAAAAGTACCATGTCTGTTTTTATCTTTGTAACCATCACCTTACCTAGCCCTGTGCCTGGCACTTTATAAGTTATACATGTTTGCTAAAAGAATGAATGAATGAATGAATGAATTTTAAATATATGATGACAACATGGTAGCAGTGTTTAGTTTGATGAAATTGTAAAGCTATTAGATTTTATCATTAACGTTAATGCCTAGCTGACTTCCTAAATCTCTTCTTCAATCACCACATACAGAAGAATTGTCTCTTTAACATTCAGAAATCTCATTTTGGAGTTTCTGATTTCCCTGTGACTTTGCCTCCCATCAGCAAAACCACACGCTAGAGCTTATTCTCCTCTAAGGCAGCTCTAAAGCCAGGCTCCCCACACCAATTCTCCCCTACACATACTGCTTTTAGGTATGATAGCCTTAGATTCCTTCACTTGACCACATAGTAACTGACAGTATTAAACTTCATCCAGTTCTGAGAAGTCTTTGAAACCATCCCATAAGAAATTGCCTTCTCAGTATGTTCAGCTACCTTTAATGACCCTTTGATACATTAATTCACCAATTACTGAATGCCTACTATGCACCAGGCCCTAAAAGTTACTTAGGATACAGTGCTGTGCAACCTCTGGAGACACCAGGCAGTATGTCAGGGAATACCACTAGAAAAATATGGTACATCTTATTGGATGGGGAAATTTAGTGATCTAAACATTTTACATTAAAATAAACACAGATAAAGTAAGGAATGAAATGTAAAATTTACGTGAATTTTAAAACACAACAATTGAAAATTTTCCCACTTTCAGTAGACTGCTTCTGATCTGCCTGATATGAATTCATTCTCTTCTGCTGTCAAGACAACACAATTGAAAATTTTTAAATAAACTGTGTAAAAGAATGCATTTTGGGATAAGAAAAGTCTTGATGAGAATCCCAGTTACTCCTCTTTCCAATTATGTTTCATTGGGTGAGTTAATCACTATATGCTTAACTGGTCTCATCTGTAAAATACGCATACTATCTACCTTTTAAAGCAATTGTGAAGATTAAATAATTTAATGCTTATAAAGTGCAAAGGCAGCACCCACTACATAGTAAGTGATCTTTTCTCCTTCCCACTTTCTCCCTGTGGGAATTTATTCATCTCCCTAGAGATCTACCAAATCTTAAAGTTATTTCACAAGTCTACCACTTCAAATGCTTGCACCTGAACCACTGGACAACTGATATACTAATTTAAACATCAAATTGTATTCTTTCACAATAAATTCATAGTCTGCATGCAGAACAGTCCATTAAGACTTCATGGATACCATTCAGATGACCTACATAGTTTTGTCACTACTTTTCAAACTTTCAAAAGTCTCCAGTTCAATCATCTCACATTCCAAGTGGCCTAACTTCTTTGTCGCCTTTGCTGGCTGAAATCCTTGTACTGCCTCTTTCTCAAGGGGCTAGGTATCACACTAAGGTTCTACTCGTAGCACTCATCGCTCCTTTCTCTACACTTATTCCCCCTAGTGCGCATATTCACTCTAATGGCTCCAACCACTGACCCTGCCAGTGACCCCCAAATCTTTGTCTCCAGTCCTGACCTTTGACTTGTGCTCCAGTCTTCAGGTGGAGCATGTGCTCCAGCATATGCCTGCAGGATATGCTGTTAAAAGAACTGCCATCAACTTGAACTCAACTGACTCACAACTTATCTCAGCGTGCCTTCCTTCAAACTACCTTTCTTCTATCAGAGTAGAAACTTAGAAGCAATCTTTGACTTTTTTCTCTTTTTTAATACCTTATGATCTATCTGTCATCAATCAATCTCTCTCTCTCTCTCTCTTTCTCTCTCTCTCTCTTTTTCTCTCTTCATAATTTAAATCTAAATAGTCCTTTCCACTCCCATTGCTATGACACCAATCCAGAGCCTCACGCCCAGAGTGATGCAATAACCTCCTAGCTCCACACTTCTCAAATCCTGGATGCAGGTTACACCACTTTGAAGGAACTTTTGCAAATACAGATTCTCAGGCCACCACGTTTACTGCATCAGAATCCTCGGGGGCTAAAGCCCTCCAGTAGATTCTCACGCACAACTAGATTTGGACAACTGATATACTAATTGAATTATGTCTCTAGTCTCTCCAATTTCAACATACAGATGTATTTAAATATCAATTTCATCATGGCACATCAGTGTTCAAGAACTTTCTAATGGCTTTTCTACTGCCAGGCACATTATGCTGAAATTCCTCTGCCAATTTCTAAGTCTCCATTTTCTAGCCCCACCCTACTTTTTGACTGAATTCTTAGTCTGACAACTACAGCCTCCTCAATCTTATTCCCATCTCAATCCCTTGGTTCACTGCTTAAAATCATTCATTCTCCATCCTCCCATGAACCCCAACACCAACGTCCCTCAAAGATGAGCTCCACCTGACCTCCTCAGGTGTCCTCTGGTCATACTATTCCTCTCTACCTTCTCCCTTCTCTGTCTCCTGCTGTGATTTATGTCAGTCTCATGCTGTTGTATAATTTTTCTTGAATTACATTTTTACAAATCTGCTCTCCATAGATTGTAAACGACTTGAGGAAAAGAACTATGTCAAACTTTTTTTTCATGCTGCTCTTCATAAAATCTCAAGACATATTATAGATGCTCAACAGATTACTACAATTAATAAAATTCAGTGAATCCTTACTGCATAACAGACATATGTATTAACTCATTTAATCCTCATGACAAACTTACAAGGGTTTTGAAATAAAATTCAGTTTTCGATGAGGAAATAATTATAGAGAGGTTAAATAACTTACCAGACTTACACAGTTTACAAGTGGAAGAGCTGAAATTCAAACCTCGGTAGTCTTCCCAAAGCATATGCTCTTAACCAACACACCACAGAATCAAAGAAGTTTAGTGCTAGAAGGGGCTTTAGTGGCCGTCTAGTTCATCTGCCTAGTATTAAGAAGATATTTTTCTATTTATTAATCTTTATGTGTTTGTTTATTTAAAAATAGCTGTTCTCTATTCACTTTCCTATATGTTCTTTAGGTCTCTTTGGATCTCTATTTATATTGATAACTATATAACTCGTCAGATGAATCTAAATGTATGCAAATTAGTTGCAGTGATGAGTACCTAACAAAATACTACCATAAAAAAACAAAGACACAAATAAAAATTCTCCCTGAACCAAACTTTCCATTTCCAAGGGTATTAAATCAGGTCAGACACATATTTCCTTAGAGGGTTTCCTTTTCAATATTTCTGGGGGGTTGCTGCCATTTTTTTTTTAAGAGATGTGTTAATTCAGTGAGAGGTGTTTGTGTGTGTTCTGTTGGCAGTGGAGGGAGGGGACATAGGAGCTAAAAGAATACGCTTTTGAAGGTAGAGTAGACATCAAAATTTGTTTATGTCAGGGTAATAAGGAACTTGTTTTCTATCCTGTTTATATGTTGTATACTTCTTCTGACACACTTCTGACACACAGACCTGCTACCCTTCAGAGTGAGTGAATTGACTGCAATCAAAGTCTGTGTACATGTTTAGGCCTGGGGATCGGGTTTTCCTGACAGTCAGCATGATCTGAGGGGCACCAGAAGTCACTAGAGTTAAATGGCACTCCATGTGATAGAATAAGACACTTCTATCAGCTCATGTCAATGGGAAAAAATAAATTCCAACATTCAGAGGACAGTCCAATATGGCAGTACATGAACCAGATTTCATATCTTGGGCCAGACACTTTGAAAATCAAACCCCTATTAAAATGCTAAAAACAAATGAGGTAGAGAGACAGAGTCCATTGCTCTATTTACACCCATATTGGATTCCACACACTTATTGGTAGCTTTACTAGAACAGGAAATAAGTAGCTCTAGATTTTTCATGCTTTGGAGTTTTAGAATAGCATGAATAATTGAAATCCATAGATAATACCGAAATTTAATTTTAGGCAAGGTATTAAGCCATCTCCTCCTCAATGAAGCTTTTATAGTAGCTAACAAACAGCAGAACTGACTAGCTTGCATTTCAGCTTTTAGTTTTTTCTGTACACCTTCCAGAGTTCTTGGATAGGTGTATTAAGCAATGACAAAAAAAGACTTGCAGTCCCACCTTGTCCATTATGATCAACTACTGCCTGCATTTGCAAGATGGCTGCCGGATGCTGTGGCTGAAATACGACCCCACTTTTCATCCTCGCAGAGCTGCTTGACCAGTACACATGGCAAGTTACAGAGTTAGTACAAATCTCTCATTCCAAGCAATAGAACAAATACTTCATGAATGGAATTATTTTTAATCACTTATAAGTGGCATCTTTACACACTAATTAAGTACTAAAGTAAATGTGTACAAGTAACTTAAATAAGCTATCAAAAAAAATTCAAGACTAGAAACTATTGCTATTCTGAATCACCTAAGAATCTTGTTCAAAATAAAGATTCCCCAGATTTCCCGCTGGTGAGTCTAACTCAATAGGTTTGGGCCTCAAAATCTGCATTTTAATAAGTACCCCTCTCCCTTTATAGATTCCTTACCCCCCACCCCAGTAATTCAGGTACGAAGGACCCATGGACCGCACTTTGAAAATCGTTGCCTAGGGCATGAGAAAAAGAGTTAGATATCCCTGTAGTTGGTTCTATAAGCTACAGATCTTTTGTTTGTTTTTCTGGACCCACAATTCTCAGGTAAATCAATTCTATAACACAGCTATGCTAACTTAGAGACCATGTTAAAGATCCAATAGACACTGGCTCTGAAGCAAGAGGTGATAAAAGTGTTTGCTTACTGGGTGTACGGAGGTTTAAAGTGTAGCCTTGAAGGCTGCTGACAGGCAGGATCAGGCTTATAGATAATGAAATGCACGTGACAGTGATACTGTCCAGCCAGAACACGATTCTGTCATGCTCTGATCCAGGAAGAACAAGCAGCTGCTGAGACCAAACCATAATAAAGGCTATTTTTGCCTGTGACATTGGAGAATTTATTCCAGAACAGTTGTCCTCTGTGCCAGGATTTCCACTATACAACTGCAAAGGTTGCTTAGTCCTTGGTTCATCTGCTGTTTAACTTTCTCAAATGCCTAAAATAAAGCTAGTCATTCTTCCTGGAATTATGGACTCATGTGAGAACTCTGCTAGCTGGGGATGAAACCTCTTGTCCCTAATTCCTCTGGTCCACATTCTTGGAAGAGTGGTCATTTTGTGGTAACTGTAAGTTATCCAAATAGCAACTCCTTGCACAAGTACTATGATTTGGGGTAAAAAAACTAATAATAATAACAATGACTTCTGATGTTTCCATAGTTCAGAAGGGTCTTTGTGAGGATTAAACAATATAATGCCCATGAAAGCATCCTTCATATGCTCAGAGGTCATGAAAACATTAGAAATTATTAAGCAGTATGTAGCAGAAAGGATTCAAACTGAAAACATGCAATGAGGAAGGTTACTCGAATACAGAAGTCAATCAACAGACTGTCGTCTCCTAGAAAAGCTCCGTTGTGTGTGTGCTTGGTTTCTCCATGCCTAATCTGGGAATACAAACATTATGTACTACGTGTGCTAGATTTCTGTGGACTGTGGCAGAAAACCCCTCAGCAAGAAAATAAAATTGTTTTGTCTTCATTTCAGCAAAGCAGACTGAAATGTCATGGAGTGTTTCCAGTGCAGGGGCTTCTCACCAGACCTCCCCCCCGGCAGTGTGCCCTGCCTTTCTCTGGTTCTTTCCCATTATTCGAGCACTTTGACATGTTGTGGATGATGCTCGCAGGTTCTTTCATCAATTTAACATTAAAATTCCTGTGAAATATTAATGAAATAATGTTAAAAAAAGAAAAATGTTCCTACAATACTGCAACATTTTAATGCCTCATTAAAATCATTAGCAATGCTAATACTAAAGAACTTCCTTCATCTTTCAAGGACCCCAAAAATAAATCATAATAAAATGTTTGTTAATGTTACATCTGGAGAAATAAATTATACAATGCCTCTCTATGTGGGTTTTATATACTCTAAAGATGATACACTAAGGTCACACTGTTAAGTACACACAACTAGTTTTTCCTATGGAAACTCATATTGTATTATTTTATAATATTCATTAAACACTGTGAATATTGTTGTGTTTTTCATTTATGAGAAAAATATATGGTGTGCCTATCAACCAGCCAGGGCTCTCATGAAACTCAGGTTGCAAACAATGATATGCTTCACTGACCTGAATGACTTACAAAAGCCATTTATATTCAGTACTCTCATTTATGCTATCTTTAAAAAATGAATAAGAGACATATATTAATAGCAAGAAACTGGTAGGATGATTGCATCACTACCCATCTCCAGACTTATTGCAACACTTCATTCTCCATCAGCTGAACTGACATGGGAATGTAAATGTCGTATATAATAGTCATCTGAAATTTTACTACATGAGTAACTAAGGCAAGTGTGACAGTTTCCTTCTCGATGTTGACCAAGTTTTATTTGGAAAGCAAAGGGGTTTAATGACATGGCAACGTTCTAGCTAGTTTGTTACTGAAGGAAATCTTTCACTATTGACTGGTGTAAGCAGCAGAGGAGTGTTCTCTTAAATAAATCTACATATCCTAGGGGGATTGCACAGCACAACACAGGCTCCGTATATGGGTAGATCCAGAACATCTTGGAAACTTCTTTTCTCTCTCAAAATAATCCAGTGTGTAATCATATAGGTAAAGACAAAGATACTACAAAACAAGAGAAACAAAAACCCCACCCATAAAAGTGTTCCCATATCTCCCTAGATTAAAATAAACAACAAGAACCTAGCCAAATCCAATCTGTCAGTCACAGCTATTTGACACTTTATTCTCCTGAAAATTAATACTTGTTAAAAGCATGGTTTTCACTTGGGCCTGATTTCTCTCAGGTCCTCCATTATGGCTGTTATTTGAATGTTTCTTTAGGGGTGAATATTAACCATGGATTTATATATTTGCTCATGAAAAGATATACAAATGCCTATTACTATTTACTGTTAATGATTATCGTTGTCACTCCAATCATTATATGACTAAAAGATGATTGTTCTCATTCAATGGGGAGAACTGCAGGCGTTCAGGACAGTTGCTTACAAATGAAATCAGAATAAATTATTTGGAAACAGCAACAGTTACCAAGAAGGGGGAAGGAGAGAGGTTATACCTTACTGTATTATGTCATATAATATGTAATATGTATTTCACAGATTTTGCTAATTTTACATTAGTATGTCTAATCCATAGTACTGAAATTTTGTATAAGCACAACAAAGCCATTTTTAAAGAAAATGTAATCCTAAATTCTTAAAATCCCAGGATTTAAATTCCAGGAGTTCCAAATCAGAGAATTTAGCTTGGCAATTTCAATTCAAATTATCATTTGGTTTAGATAGTTAAGGATTTTTAAAAATCATATATTTAAGACATAAGCAATCTTTAAGAATGATAAAATCATTTGTTAAAAATTTCAGCTACATCTTCCTTAGCCATCATCTCTTCAGAGAGCAAATTAATTCTTCCAATCTAGTAAGCAACAAAAGAAATAGTCGACAAAGGGTGAAATATGAACATCAATGGTAAGTTTTGAATTTACCCTATTTATCTTGAATGTAGGATCTCATGACCCACTAAAACTCAGTTCACAGTGTTTTATGAAAAATAATGGCTGAAATTGAATGTCTTAATTTACATTTAATGCAATTAAGAATGGTTTAAATTATGACTGATGAACAGCACACACAGATGTCAGTCAGTTTCATCAGAATAAATTGAAGTCAGTGTCAATGAATGCTCCACTGATAAATCCCACTTTACATAAAATTAATAAAAATAAGGAAATATAATCCTTAACTAATTGCAAAATGGTCTGGAATTCCCCTGAATTTTAGGGAGAAACTTACATAGCGGAGAAAACCACAGGGTTGTTTGGAAAGGGTTTTTTGTTTTTTTTAAATAGTCTGTGACTCTATCAGCAAACAGCCCTCTAAGAGTTACAGGACATAGACTTCTACAATGAATTATGCAAATAGCCATGGTGAGAGGCAAAAAAAAAAAAAAAGAAAGGAGGAGGAAGAGGTGAGATTGGAACAACCCTTGTGAAATAACGCACTTGGCAGCACTTGTTTCAGGCGGCTGCACTGCCAAGTGTCGCAGTCGAAAGCGTTACACTGGTTTCACATCTTGCTTTAAAAGACTTCGCCAAGTTTTTGCTGGAAATGATGCTCTCCTCTTTCAATATGTTAAGGCCAAGCTAGAAAGACTGTGGGCTTGACTGGATTCTTAGCTTGCCGAGAGCACTCTTTGCCTCCATGCTAGACCCTGAAGCTTTGTGGATTGGAGCAGATGTTGCTGCTTTTGAAGTTAATAGAAACTTTATGGACCATTTTTCACTCTCTCTTCCAGGAGCAAATGTCAACCGTAGTTTTTATCAAAACCTAAATTCTTGGCTCAAGTACTAATTGCTGTTAATGTGTTTAAATCCCAATTCTCAGCGAAAGGGGGAAAAGTGTTTTCTAATGAAAAAAAAAAAAAAAACTGGGTTAATATTTGCATTCTTAGTGCCTGAATAAGCAAGAAAAATGCTAGGCTTCTGGGCCACACAGTTCTGCAAGCAACCATGGAAGGACTAAACACCAAGTGTCTCTAGGCTTACTGGGTTTGTGTGTTTGGGATGTAATAGATCTTGAAACTTCAAAGAATACGGAAAACTGTCAAGGGAGACAGGCTAAAAAGGGGATGAGAAGATTCATTTTATAAAGCTATCTTAATAATAGCAACCACTGTTCTTATTTCTATTTGTACAATGTACTTCCATGTTGAGACACACCATTTTTAATGTTATTCTACCCATTTCACAGATGAGTTAAGTAGTACTCAGAAATTAAGAGACATAACTAGGAAGCAGCAATGCTGAATGTGAATACAGGTGTTTTGACTCTAAATATTCTGTTCAAAATTTTCTACCTGTATCTGCTCTAACTACATGAATTAACAGCAACTTTAGACGCTCTCAAGACACCCAATGCAATATATATATATGACGTTTTATATAAATGTACACTTGAAACCTATATAATTTTACTAACCAATGTCACCCCAATAAATTTAATAAAAAATAAAAATAAAAGCTCTCATGAGTTTTCAGTAGTTAAATGGCCAGCAGGCAAATGAAAAGGTGCTAAAACATCACTAATCATCAGGGGAATGCCAATCAAAACCACAATGAGATATCACCTCACACTTGTTAGCATGGAAGTTATCAAAAAGACAAGAAATAACAAGTGTCAAAGAGAATGTGGAGAAAAGGGAACCCTTATGCACTCTTGGTGGCAATGTAAATTGGTGCGGCCACTATGGAAAACAAATGAAAATGAATGTAAATTGGTGCAGCCACTATGGAAAACAAATGAAATTTTTCCTCAAAAAATGAAATACAGAGCTATCATGTGGTCCATAAATTCTACTTCTGGGGATATATCTGAAGGAAATGAAACCACTAATTTGAAGAGACACCTACACCCCAATGTTCATTGCAGCATTATTAACAATAGCCAGGACATGGAAACAACCTAAGTGTCTGTCAACAGATGAATGGGTAAAGAAAATATGGTAGATACATACAATGGAATATTATTCAGCCATAAAAAAGAAGGAAATCCTGCCATTTGTGACAACATAGATGTAACTTGAGGGCATTATGTTAAGTAAAATGAGTCAGCCAGAGAAAGAAAAATACTGTATGATTTTATACGTGGAATTTAAAAGAATCAAACTCATAGAAACAGAGTAGGTTGGTAGTTACAAGGGGGATGGAGGAAATGGGTGAAGGTGGTTAAGAGGTACAAACTTCCAATTATAAGATTAGTAAGAACTGAGGATCTAACGTACAGCATGGTGACTAGTTAACAATGCTGCATCGTATACTTGAAAGTCGCTAAAGAGAGTAAAGCTTAAAATTTCTTACCACAAACAAAAAAAAGGTAATTATGTAAGGTGATGGATATATTAACTAACCTTACTGTAGTAATAATTTCTCAATATATATGTCTATAAAATAAACATGGTGTACACCACAAATTTATACAACGTTATACATCCATCATGTCTCAATAAAGCTGGGAAAATTTTATATAAAAAAGAGTATTCAGTAATTGTTGCTGCTTTACAAGAGGTTTAACCATTAAAAATGATAGTTCAAAGGGTGGTTTATTTTCTTGTTTGATGTGTACTTTTTAAAACAGCATTTTTAAAATTTGGAACTCCTAATACCTAATAAATAGCATTGAGTAAATAGACATTTCCCAATGACAATTTTTACCTAATCATTTATGTCCTAATTTCCTGACATAGTTTGAGAGTAAGTGAAGACAGGCCAGTCCTAAAGAGAGTGAAGTAATAGGTAGTCATCTAAAATACTGAAAAGTTTGCCTATCAAGAAATATCTTCCCCATTATTCGGAAAGTTTATCATTTCAGAAACATTTATTTAAAGCAAGGCAAAGTTTCTCAAAGTAACCGATTTCATTTAAAAATTCCTCAAGCTAGTTGCTTGGCATTTATTTGACCAAAACATCTACTGGCAACCGAGTTTTTCAGGCACTATACATTTCCATTTTCATTTCATTATCTCTTTTTTTAGATCGATCAAGCCCCAGAAGTGATATATAAAATAGGGTCTCTCTGTGTGCACAAAGGAATGAGCAGTTCCTATGTATTTCCTATGCTTTTCCTTCCTCTCTACTAACCTTCCTCTCCTATCATATTGAACCAAAAAAGCATTTACTCACAATGGCACATGGTGCCACAGAGCCACTATTCACATGCCACTGCCCTCAAAGAAGTCACAGTCAAAGGTCCCTTCCTATCCAGGATAGAGCTGTTTCCACCACTTTTGCCCAGCTGCTTTCAAGGCTTATGGTAGACAAACCAACGGGATCTCAATAAACCACAACCCAGTCAAGCACTGGACCTGTCCTTATCTACGGAAAGATTCTCCTAATCTGATGATAACCAGAACGCTCATAGACCCCATTCAATACAGAAATCACAGGTTATTCACCTTTATCCCTATTCCCTATAAACTTGCAGAGTGGACTCAAGGAAGAATTAAACATGCAACTTATCCCAAGTCGCTGACTGTGGTAGATCCTCCCCTAGCAACTCTACATTGTCCCACTTCTTTCCACAGGCTGAGGAATTGTTCTACAGCAGGCATACACTTTCCAACTACAGCTACTAATACCTGCCCAGCATTGACTCCAGCAGTTTTATCGGAGGCCAGAGAGACAAGAGGAGAAAGGATTAAAAGAGACCGAGTTCATGAATTTCCATCAGAACTAGGTGTGGTCCAGGCAACATAAAACACACTGCCCCTCCCCTTCCCACGGCCTCCCTTTCCCTCTGCCTCAATACCTCTCAGAGCAACATTTAAACAAGTTTGTGGGCAGACACTATAACCTCTGTAAATTGACCCAATTTTCATGTCTACCACCACAGGCAGTTATTCTGGGAGCGAGAACCAAGGCCTCCTTATTGCTTCTTTCCCCCATTTACTCCCCATCCCACCCCAGGTAAGGAGACAATTTGCAACAAAGTTCCTTTTCAATTAAAATTACTATGTGGATATTGATTGTGTTTAGCAAGTTGGTTTCTGACCACCTCAAATTCCTGGAGACATGTTGGACGTGGAGCCAGTGGTCAAGAAGGGAGGAGGGCAGACATTTTAAGTATTCAGTGTGGGTGACATATAAGCCAATAAACACTGTGTAGGTTTTTTTATGTACGTTTTTTCTTTTGACTTTAAGGGATCATTACTCAATGTTATTTCTCATATTGAAGAATCTAAGGCTAATGCTTTGGCTTGATTTTAAAGACTGAATTTTTTCTGCTGGTATAAATAGTATGGACACAGTAAAAGTACTTGAGAGAGCCTAATGAACCATTTCTTACACCCCATTACCTTTAGTCTGATATGACTGAGAGTGCAGGCACTAATTATCCTCTCTTTCACAGACACAGACATAGATCTACAGTAGGTCTTAAAACACAATTTCCTATACATCTCAACACTTCCTTGCATAATACATTCCCATATTTTTCTTCTTGTTACAATGTAAATGAGAAAGGCCAGATTCTTATCTTCCTACAACTTCTCTAAATACAAAGGGCATATACAGTTATTGATACTTCTTAACCTCCAGGGACCAAACATTAAATTAGGCACAGCTGGAAATGAGAATTTTTTTAATTACAAAAATCACATTTCATAGAAACCTCAATCCACAGAAAAATTACCTAAAATGCATTTAGGAAGTCAAAAAACAAAAATGATTCATTTCCTACTAGGATATATGAAGGATTTTTTTTATACTGAACCTTATTTGTTAACGTATTAAGTATATACTGCAATATAATGTCTAGCGTCATAAACATTTTTTCTTCCTGCATTATACCACTCTAACTTGTGAAAGAATAGCTATAGTTTCTGAAAGAAAAAGAGTCAAAGAATAACCTATGACACCTACACCAGATTTGACTTAGTGAGAAACAGGAAAGAACTTCACAATGAGATAACTTAGAGAACTATAAGATATATTTGAATGTAGATGGTTCTTTAATATACACATTTATGAAGTAGCTATGTAAGAGAACAGTAAACCATCTGCTTTTAGTATTTAAGCATCCTTCCACATTACACACTGAATAATTTCGGTAATGATTTTAATGATAGGAGGAAGAAGTCCTTTATCATAGAGCAGAAACTTAGAAAAACAATTAAAATGTGGGAGCACGCATCTTAGAGCAGAGGTCTCAATTGGTACGGGTATGTCATGGCACTCCAAATGAGTTACAGTTGTGTACAGGTGTGCTCAAGACTTTGAAGCCCTCGGTGCAGTCAGGCAGAAGCCCCCGTTGTGAGGAGTCTGTTTACCCCAGTGTGCAGGATAAATACTATCAGTTTTTTTCTGTATGTCATGATGTAGAGAAAGGTTGGGAAGCTCTGCAAGAGAACCTTCTTGAGTATAGGGTAACCCTGCTGAAGAACTGAGACTTTTCTCATGGAATTTGTTTGTGTACAGAGATATGGAAAAGGTATAAGGTTAGCAAGATTTATTTTCTGCACCACCCACCATATTTTAATATAATTGAAGAAGAGCCTTTAAAAATGCATCAAGACTACAAAATCCTTGATCCAGAGGACCATGAAGTGACAAAGCTCAAGTATGTGGTTCCCTCGGTATTCAGGCCACACAGATATGCAGTCAGTCATATCTGATCAAAATGAACTTCATCAAATGGATGAAGTCTTCCTGACACCACTGACAGATTTAGTAGCTCTCTCCTTTATAACCTCTTATCATTTTGTGCATACTTTATAGCAGGTCTTAAAAAGTGGGTAATTATTTGCCATGTGACAAAACATCCTTATTCTCATTTCTTCTTAAAAGAATCCCTCTATCTGTGTTCTGCCCCATTCCCTCCCGTCTTCTGGAAATCACTCTTTTGCCTATCTTTCTTGCTTCTCCTTCTGTTCTCTTTCCTTCACATGTAAGCATGGATAGTCTCCCACATCTTTAATCACCCCCGCCCAAATCACATCCCCTTCTAGTTATCTTATCTCTCTGCTTCCATTCACATCAAGTTCCTCAAAATAATGCTCTACCCTCTCTCTCTACATCCTAACATGCAATTTACTCCTTGATGTGCTCCAGTCGAGTTTCCATCCCCTGACCATGCCAAGGTCATTTATGGCTCCTCACTGGCACATTTTACTTGACCTGTTATTGAGTACTCCCCGCTTATAAGTCAGGCCTCTTATTCATTCTGGTAACTTCTCCCTCGTTCTTGAATCTCTTCTCATCCCTAAATTCTATGAGTTCTCTTTTGTGAGTAGCACAACTCAACGTGTCCAAAACTGCACCAATTACCTTTCCTCAAATACTACTCCTTCCTCCTCGCCTATAATCCCATTTAGTTAATGGCACTACCATGGCACCAATTGCCCAAGCCAAAAATTTGAGAGTTATATTAAAGTTATTTTTTAAATTTGTTGTGATCAGAAGCAACCAGATTGCATAGCAATAATTTTTTTAAGTAGGTGGGTATTAAAAAGATTCTTGGATATTTCACAGACTCAAAGAAGACCTGGCATCAGAAGTAAAGGAACCAGGACATCTCTGGGGACTTCAGGAGATGATCTTTCTTCCACAGTCTAGTCACAAACATAATTTCCAGGCTTTACCTTTCTGTGTTCTAAGTTTCTTTCACATTCTCAAGGAAAGAACTCTATTGGTTCAGCTTGGGTCATGTGTGTCACTTGTAGGTCAATCAGCTATGTAGGTCCCAAAACGGAAGAATTTGTAATCCATATAATCAACAAGGAAATAATACAATATAAAAATATTCCCTGCAATCAATATCCCCATTCCACCCATCCTCCACTATATATATATATATATATATATATATATATATATATATATATATATCCAGTACACACACACACACACACACACACACACACACACACACACACACACCGAGGGCACCAAAAAAATGTATACACATGATTTGTATTCATCTTTTGTTATCAGTATATATTGAGCATTACAACTTTAATAGAGTTTTTTCCTTTCTTAATATGTATATACGTTTTTGTCACCCTCTGTATAGATGTGTGTGTGTGTGTGTGTGTGTGTGTGTGTGTGTGTAAGGGTACAAACAATTTTGAAAGCAGGGAACAAGTATTATCAATAAAATATAAGAAGTTGCCCAATCTCAGTAGTAATCAAGAGACGCAAATTAATAAAATAAAGAATCATTTCACATTAATCAGAATTGTAAAAATTATTAGGTCTGATAACACTAAATGTTGTGAAGGATGGAGGAAGCATAAATTCATCTAAATATTTTAGAGGGTATTTTGGTGATACTAAGTAAAGATGGCCATAACATTATCCAATAACCTAGAAATTTTACTTCTAGGTGTTTACCCTTCAGAAATTTTGCACAAGAACGCACACTGCAGCACTGTTTCTAATGAAAGAGTGAAAGCAACCTATTTATCCCTCAGTAGAGAAATAGCTAAGTAAACTGTATTTTATTCACGGCATAGAGTATTATACAGTAATGGTAGAACAGTATAGTGAAAATGAATTAACTAGAACTATGTGTATCCACAAGGATAAATCTTTAAAAAACAATGTTGAGAGAGAAAGAGTCCGAGACACCGACTCCTGGCACAACAGCATGAGAAGCCCCACTAACCCACTCTCCAGTGAAAAGTGAAAATTATTAAAAAGCACCCATTTAGAGCCTCTGGAAATGGTCTTAAGGGTAAACAGCAAATGAAGAAACCTGAATAGATATTCAAGAAAATCTATGAAAATTCATTAAGAAAGACCAGAATCTATGGTATTTGAACTAAGACTGCTATCTCCCTTCCACTCCCTACTCAAAGAAGCAGAGACTCCACTCAAGACGGCTGTAGCTAGGAACACGGGGCTCCCGCTGCCACCATTTCCCAGGTAGAGGGCTTGTTTCCCTGGAGGAGAATAACTAAAATTTCTCATCCTGCCCACAAAAACCTATTACTGCGGGTAAGTACTTGGGGAGTGTGGTGAAGGGTGTGTGCTCTCTTCAACTACCCAGGCCCCATTAATGGAATTGAGGCTCCATGTTGGTACAGTGTGCTGAGAATCCTGGAAGCCTGCTTACCTTTGCCCCAGATCATAAATAAGGTGGTGGTTCCATAGGTGGCAGGAGAGGCAAGCCAGGACAATCTCAGGTTGCTAGCCCTCCTCCACTGACCACTCAGCTCCTAGAGCAGAGGTGTCACTCAGAGAGTTTTCTATTATCCCTACCCCCGGCTCCAGAGCCCTGGCTCAGAGATTTTTCTACAGGAAGAGGCAGGCCTAATCTCTTCACAAATGAACTGACTGCATTTGCAACAGAGTATGCAGAGGTTGAAACCTTAGGGTATTCTTAAAATAGCAGAGATTTTGGTGAAACGCAATTAGGAGGAAAACGAATGGATTTAAGGAAGATATAAGCTAAACTATAGGAAACTAGTTTTCAAGGGAGAACAGAGGAATAAGACAGCAGGGAGGAGCCTTCCTGGCATCAAAAAAATATATGTCAAACACTAACCTCAGAAATTATTCCTTCAAAAGAGTCACAATTTGTCGGACATAATTGTAAAGCAGTTTATGCCACAAAGCATTGGTGAAGACAATAGAGAAAGCAGCCAGCAATTAGCAGAGTTTAACAGCTGGGTATGGTCAGGGAAAGAGAAGAAAAGAGCCCATCAACACCACTGTCATCCCAGGAGGACTATAGGCACACCCTGAGGAGCAACTGCAGAGGCTTAAAACTGTAGGGAAGTAGTGGGTAGGTTGAATTCACTAAAATAATCCAGCTAGTCACTAAACACACAAGTAACAATAAGGAGGTCCAGGGGGAGGGAGGTCCAAGAACCTAAAATACTACAATTAACTAAAATGCCCATTTTCCAACAAAAAATTACAAGGCCTACAAAAAAAAAACACAAAACAAAACAAAACAAAACAAAAAAAACAGGAAACTATGATCCATATACCAGAAAGAAAGCAGGCAACAGAAACTTCTGGTGATTAGATTTAACAGAAAAAGACTTCAAAGTAGCCATTACAAATATGTTCAAGAACTAAAGGAAAGCATGATTGAAGAAGTAAAGGAATGTATGACCCCAATGTCTCATCAAATAGAGAATATCAGTAAAGTGATAGAAATTATAAAATAAGAGCCAAATGGAAATTCTGAAGTTGAAAAGTACAATAACTGAAATGTTTAAGTTATTATGAAAAAATAATCCAAAACAATGAGGATAGTTTAAGGTCACTCTGGGATAACATCAATAACATCAAGCATACCAACATTTGCATCATAGGGGTACCAGAAGGAGAAGGGAGACAGCAAGGAATTGAAAAATTATTTGAAGAAGTAATGATGGAAAATTTCCCTAAGCTGGCAAAGGAAACAGACATAGAATCCCAGAGACATAGAGTCCCAAACAAGATGAACCCAAAGAGACTCACACCAAGACACATCATAATCAAAATGCCAAAGGTTAAAGACAAAGAGAGAATCTTAAAAGTAGCAAGAGAAAAGCAGTTCATTATGTACAGTGAGCTCCCATAAGACTACCAGCTGATTTCTCAACAGAAATTTTGCAGGACAGAAAGGATTGGCACAAATTATTCAGAGTGATGAGAAGCAAGGACCTACAACCAAGACTACTCTACATAGCAAGGGTACTATTATTTAGAATCGAAGGAGAGATAAAGAGTTTCCCAGAAAAGCAAAAGCTAAAGGAGGTCGTCACCACTAAACCAGTGTTATATGATATGTTAAAGAGACTTGTTTAAGAAGAAAAGATAAAAAATATGAATAAAATATAGGAAAGAAAAACATTCTCACTGACAAAGGCAAAAACTTAGAAAAAGCAGTAGATCAAACAACTATAAAGCTAGTACAAAGGTTAAAGGGAGAAAACAATAAATTAAGGGACACACACACACGACATAAAAAAATAGTGACAAAAGCATAAATGTGGAGGGGAGGAGTAAAAATTGCAGTGATTTTAGAATGTGTTCAGACTTAAATGACCATCAACTTAAAATAGAGTGCTATACACATAGCTTGGTATATATGAAGAATATGACAACCATAAACCAAAAATATATGAGATATATAAGAAATAAAGAGAAAGGAATCCAAACACAACACTATAGAAAGTCATCAATATACAAGAGAAGAGAGTTAGAGATTAAGACAGGAACAGAGAAGAACTACAAAAACAATTGGAAAACAATGAATAAAATGGCAAGAACTACATATCGATCGATTACTTTAAATGTAAATGGACTAAATGCTCTGATCAAAGGACACAGAGAGGCTGAGTGGAAAAAAAAGAAAGATCCACACATATGCTGCCTACAAGAGAGCCACTTCAGATCTAAAGACACACAGACTGAAAAGATGGAAAAAGACATTTCATGTGAATGGAAACTAAAAACAAAAACTGGGGCAGCAATATTTGTATCAGACAATCAGACAAAAGTCTTTAAAACAAGGGCTATAAGAAGAAACAAAGAAGGGCATTTCATAATGATAAAGGGATCAATACAACAAGAGCATATAACTTATAAACATCTAAACACCCAATGTAGGAGCACCTAAATATATAAAGCATATGAGGTCAGACGATTAATTTCACAAACTCATCCTAAAAAAAGTGCTACATACCTTATTGCTGAATACCATTACAGTCACCTTCAAAGTACTCCTCTTGGGAAGCTATGCACCAATGCCAGCACCCAGTCCACCCTTCAAAACAATTTTGGAACTCTTTCTGGAATGGTCATCATAGCTGTTATTGTATTACCTTGATGTCCTGAATGTCATCAAAATGTCTTCCTTTCAATATTTGCTTTATTTTTGGGGGTCAGATCAGGTGAATAGAGAGGGTATTCAAATACAGTTATTTTTTTACTAGCTATAAACTCCCTCATGGACAGTGCTGTGTGAGCTGGTGCATTATTGTGATGCAAGAGCCATGAATTGTTGGCAAAAAGTTCAGGTCATCTAACTTTTTCACACAGCCTTTTCAGCACTTCCAAATAGTAAACTTGGTTAACTGTTTGTCCAGTTGATACAAATTCATAATGAATAATCCTTCTAATACCAAAAAAAGGTTAGCAACATCACTGCAACAAGTTCATGTACTTAATTGTCCGATTTTGTATATTGAAAGACATAAAGGGAGAGATTAACAATAATACAGTCATATAAAGGGACTTGAACAACACCAGTGGATAGATCCAGACAGAAAATGAACAAAGAAATAGTAACCTTAAATGATGGATTTAATTGATACTTTTAGGACATTTCACCCAAAAGAAGTAAAATACACATTCTTTTCAAGTGCACGTGAAACATTTTCAGGTTAGACCATATTTTAGGCCAAAATTTAAGAAGACTGAAATCCTATCAAGCATCTTCTCCAATCACAATAGTATAGAACTGGAAATCAATTACAAGAAGAAAACTGAAAAACACACAAGCATGTGAAGGCTAAATAACATGCTACTAAACAATGAACGAGTTAACAATGAGATTAAGGGAAAAAATCAAGAGATACCTTGAGAAGAAAATTAAAACACAATAACCCAAAAATCTGTGGGACACAGCCAAAGCAGTTCTAAGAGGGAAATTCATAGCAATGGAGGCCCACTTCATGAAACAAAAAAAGTCTCAAATAAACAATCTAACCTTACACCTAAAGGAACTAGAAAAAGAACAAACAAAGCCCAAAGTGAGTAAAAGTAAGGAAATAATAAAGATTAGAGTGGAACTAAATGAAATAGAGTCTTAAAAAATGATAGAAAAGATCAATGAAACCAAGAGTAATTCTTGAAAAGATAGACGAAATTGATAAACCTTTAGTCAGACTCATCAAAAAAAGAAAAAAAAAGAAAAACAGGGCCCAAATAAATAAAATCAGAAATAAAAGAGAAGTGACAACTGATACCACAGAAACACAAAGGATTATGAAACCATACTATGAACAATTATATGCCAACAAATTGGACAATCTGGAAGAAAGGGATAAATTCCTAAAAACATACAATCTTCCAAGGCTGAATCAGGAACAAACAGAAAATCTGAACATACCAATAACTAATAATGAAATTAAATCAATAATCAAAAAATTCCCAACAAACAAAAACCTGAACTCAATGGCTTCACAGATGAATTTTACCATTCAAAGAAGAATGAATACTTATCCTTCTCATATTATTCCAAAAAAAAAAAAAAAAAAATGAAGAGCACAGAAGGCTCCCAAACTCATTTTACAAGGTCAGCATTACCCTGATACCAAAACCAGACAAAAACCAATATCCCTGATGAACAGAAACACAAAAAGGCTCAAAATATTAGCAAACCAAATTCAGTAATACATCAAAAAGATCATATACCATGATCAAGTGGGATTGATTCCTGGCATGCAAGGTTGGTTCAATATCCACAAATCAATTGACATAATATACACATAAGTAAAATGAAGGGTAAAAATCATATCATCATTATCAATAAATGCAGAAAAAGCATTTAACAAAATCCAGCATGCATTTATGATAAAAACTATCAGCAAAATGGGACTAGAGAAAACATACCTCAACATAATAATGGCCATATATGACAAATCTACAGCTAATATCATACTCAATGGAGAAAAGCTAAAAACATTTTCCTTAAAATCAGGAACAAGACAAGGATGTCCACTTTCACCACTTTTATTTAACAAAGTATTGGAAGTCTTAGCTACAGCAATCAGACAAGAAAAAGAAATAAAAGGCATCCAAATTGGAAAAGAAGTAAAACTGTCATTATTTGCAGATGGCATGATACTGTATATAAAGAACCCTAAAGATTCCACTAAAAAACTATTAGAACTAATAAATTAAGTAAAGTAGCAGGATTTAAAATTAATATTCAGAAATTGGTTGCATTTTTATACACCAATAATTATCAGAAAGAGAATTTTTTTTAAAAAATCCCATTTACAATTGCATCAAAAGAATAAAACACCTAGGAATAAATTTAATCAAGGAGCTTAAAGACCTGTACTCAGAAAACTATAAGACATTGAAGAAAGAAACTGAAGAAGATCCAAATAATTGGAAGGATAACTGTACTGATGAACAGAAAGAATTAACATCATTAAAATGTCCATACTACCCAAAGCAATCGACAGATTGAATGCAATCCCTATTAAAATACCAACGGCATTTTTCACAGAACTAGGCCAAATAATCCTAAAATTTATATGAAACTACAAAAGACCCCAAATAGCCAAAGTAATCTTGAAAAAGAAGAACAAAGTCAGAGATATCACACTACCTGATATCAGACTATACTGCAAGGCTATAGAAGTCAAAACAGCATGCCATTGGCATAAAAACAGACAGATCAATGGAACAGAATAGGAAGCCCAGAAATAAACCCATGCCTATATGGTCAATTAATCTATAACAAAGAGGCAAGACTATACAATGGGGTAAAGATAGTCTCTACAACAAGTGGTGTTGGCAAAACTGGACAGATACAGGCAAAATAATGCAAGTGGATCACTTTCTTACACCATATACAAGAATAAACTCAAAATGGATTAAAGACTTATATGTAAGACCTGAAACCATAAGACTCCTACTAGAAGAAAACATTGGCAGTAAATTTTTACATCACTCTTAGTATATATATATACATATATATATATATATATATATATATATATATTTATATATATAACTATATATACATATATAGTTTTATATATAGTTATATATACATATGTAACTATATAACTATATATATATATATTTGGACACATTTTCTCAGGCAAGGGAATCAAAAAATAAACAAATGGGGCTACATCAAACTCAAAAGTTTTTACACAATGAAGGAAACCATCAACAACAACAAAAGGACAACTGAATAGAAGATATTCTTCAATGATACATCTGGTAAGGGGTTAATATCTAAAATATATAAGGAACTCATACAACTTAACACCAAAAAAAAAAAGGTCTGATTAAAAACTGGGCAGAAGACTGAACAGACATTTCTCCAAAGAGAACATACAGATGGCCAATAGACATGTGAAATAATGCTCAACATCACTAATCATCAGGGAAATGCAGATTAAAACCACAATATCACCTCACACATGGCAGAATGGCTTTCATCAATAAATCAACAAACAAGTGTTGGCACGGATGTGGAGAAAAGGGACTGTTGGTTCTACATGGAACTGCAGAAGGGATTATAAATTGGTGCAGCCATTATGGAAAACAGTATGGCGGTTCCTCAAAAATTTAAAAATAGAACTACCATAAACAGTACAGAGGTTCCTCAAAAAACTAAGAATAGAATTACCATACAACCCAGCAATACCCCTTCTGGGTATCTACCAAAAAAAACCTGAAAACATTTATTCATAAAGATATATGACCCCTATGTTGATTGCAGCATTATTCACAGTGGCCAAGACATGGAAACAACTCAAGTGTCCTTCGATTGACAATTGGATAAAGAAAATGTGGTACATATACACAATGGAATATTATTTGGCCATAAGAAAAGATGAAATACTGCCATTTGCAACAACATGGATGCATCTTGAGGTTATCGTGCTAAGCAAAATAAGTCAAACAGAAAAAGTTAAGGACCATATAACTTCACTCATATGTGAGATATGAAACCAAAGCAACAAACGAACAAGACAAACAAAAAATCATAGACACAGACAACAGTTTAGTGGTTACCAGCGGGTAAGGGGGGGAGGTGGTAGAAAAGGGTAAAGGGGGTCAAATATATGGTGGTAGAAGGAGAACTGACTCTGGGTAGTGAACACACAATGCAATATATAGATTATGTATTATAGAATTGTACACTTGAAACCTAAATAATTTTACTAGCCAATGTAACTCCAATAAACCTAATCAAAATTTAAAAAAAAATAGAACTACCATATAACCCAACAATTTCACTTCTAGGTATTTACACAAAGAAATCCAAAACACTAATTCAAAAAGATATATGCACCCCTATGTTCACTGCAGCATTATTTACAATAGCCAAGATATGGAAGCAACCTAAGTGTCCATCGATAGACAAATGAATAAAGCAGAAGTGATACATATATACAGTGGAATATTAGTCATAAAAAAGAATGGAATCTTGCCATTTGTGAAAACATGGGTGGACCATTTCACTAAGTGAAATAAGTCAAAGAAAGACAAATACTATATGATTTCAGCCATATGTGGATTCTAAAAAACAAAATAAACAAACACAAACATACAGAGAACCAATTGATGGTTGCCAGATGGAGGGGGCTGGGCGTATAGGTGAACAAGGTGAAGGAAATAAGTACAAATTGCCAGTTATAAAAACAGTCATCAGGATGTAAAGTACAGCTTGGAAAATATAGTTAATAATATTATAATAACTATGTATGGTGTCAGATGTGTGGTGTACTAGGCTTATCAGGGTGATCACTTCATAAGTTATATAAATGTCTAATCACTATGTTGCACACCTATAACTAATATAATATTGTATGTCGACTGTAATTAATAATTTTTTTAAAATAGTACAGGTATTTATTGGACAAATATCTGCATGTAAATGCACCCATACAGTTCAAACCTGTTTTGTTCAAGGGTGAACGGTAGTTGGGTTTAGAAATTAAGTTGGGCAGTTTGTCTTTTAAGTATTTAGCCCACTTAGTAACTGTAATTTTGATACTATATGAGTCTAAATTTCTCCGCTTATTTATATTTTCTACTTGTCTCATCTGTTACTTTTTCCTTACTTTTCTTTCTTGTCTCTTTTTAGATTAATCAAGAATTTATTATTATTCCATTTTCCCCCTCTTACGGGTTTATTCATTTTGTCAGCAGACCCCAGACCACACTCAGGTTCAATGATTCCCTAGAAGAACTCAGAACTCAGAAAAGCTGCATTCTCACCATTACGGTTTAATACAATAAAAATATATAGTTTAAAATCACTGAAGGAAAAAGGTGCATAAATCCAGGAGAAACCAGCCTCAAACTTCCAGTTGACCTCTCCCAGTAGAGTTGCAATAATAGCACTTAATTCTCCCAGCAACGATATATAAAAACACATGCAAAGTATTGCCAATAGGGAAAAGACCAGGAAGGTCATCCCAGCCTTAATGTCCAGGTTTTTTTTCCTTCCCCCAGTTCTACTGAAATATTATTGACATAGAGTTTGTTTTTATTGGAGGTGGGGGATCAGTCATTACATACAGGCATGGAGCACCTACCTGTAGTATTACTGACCTTAGCTAACCAATCTCCAGTGCAGCCACTCCCACTTCCCACCCCCAGATCAATCTGATACAGCAAGGCCCAGGACCACAGATTAACAAAAACAGGTGTTTACCATAATTCACACTGGTAGCAATAAATCCATGGGCATGGCCCATGGATCCACGTATGCAAAGACACTCTTACCAGACAGATACCCATGGGCTTAGAGGTTGTTTCCCAGGAGCTGGTCAAGGGCCAGTCCTGAAGACATTGGAAGGTTCGGGGTTTAACCAACCCAGGCCTGATGAGTTAATCCTTTATTGCACATTAGTTATACATTCATTTATTATTCTTTTATCAGTTTCTCTGGAGGTTACAACATACATCCTTAACAATCTACTACAAATTTGTACTTTTACTGTTTCCCAGACCATGCAAGGATTTCACAACACTTTAACACTATGTTCCCTGTCCCACATTTTGTGCTATTTTTAAATGTGTTTTAATTCTACATACATTTAAAACCCTATATTATTATTCGGAATAATCCAAAGCCACTTAATTTTACTCACATATTTACCCTTTCTAGAGCTCTTCATTTCTTTCTGGAATACTTGTGTTTCATCTAGTGATCATCTACCCTCTGCCTAGAGAACTCCCTTTCAGCACATGTCTGCTGATAATAAGTTCAACTTTTTTGTCACAATAATGTCTCTATTTCATCTTTATTTCTGAAGAATTTTTATTTGTATAGAATTTTATGTTGTTAGTTATTTTCTTTCAGCACTTTAAACATGTTATCCTATTATCTTCTGGCTTCCAGCATCTAGCTCATGACTCAGAATTGATAGTTTCCATAGCCAGCAGCCTCTGCATTGCACTTTTTAAAATCAAAGTATTGTATAATAAAGCAAACAGTTTAGCTTTCTCTAATCATGTTCCAGTAATTATTTCTTAGTGCTCTTTTATTTTTAACAGCTTTATTGAGATATAATTCACATACTATACAATTCACTGATTTAAAGTGTATTCGATGTTTTTCATATAGTCACAGAGTTGTGCAACTATTACCACAATCTATTTTTAAAGCACTCTCATCCCCACTAAAGAAACTCCATAATTATTAGCTGTCACTTTAATCTACCCCCTCACCAGCTCTAAGCAACCACTAATCTACTTTTTGTGTTTATACATATGCCCATTCCAGATATTCCACAAAAAAATGTAATAATACAATATGCAGGCTTTTGTATCTGGCTTCTTTCACCTTGGTAATGTTTTCAAGGTTCAGCCATATGATAACATATATCAGTATTTCATTTATTTTTCATTGCCAAACAATATTCCATTATATAGTATACCACATTTTATTTACCCATTCGTCAGTCATTGGATACATTTGGGTTATTTCTACTTTTTGGCAAGTAAAATAATGTTGCTATGAACACTTATGTGCAAGTTTTTATGTGGATGTATGTTTTTATTTCTCTTAGTTATATATACCTCAGAGTAGTATTACTGGGGTCAAACTGTAACTCTATGTTTAGCTTTTTGAGGAACTGCCAAAATATTTTCTAAAGCAGCTACACCACTTCATATGCCCACTCGGAATGTATGAGAATTCCAATTACTCCACATCCTCACCAACACTTATTTTCCATCTTTTTTTTATTATAGCCATCCTAGTACGTCTATAATGGTGTTTGTTTATTTAATAACTCTTGCTTTTATACACATTTCAGATTTTAAGTTGGTACCATTTTTCTGGAAGACAATATGATCACATATCAAAGGCCTTAAAAATGCCAAAACACTTTGATCCAGCAATTCCGGTTTTAGAAATTTACCCTAAGTAAATCGTGGATATGACAAAAAGAATTAGCTACAAGGTATTTACCACTCTTATTTCTGTAACTCAGTCTTGAAAACTAGATAAGATCTACTCAATTCCTCATCCTACTTCCAGTGAGCAATCAAGTGGCTTCATTGTGACTTCTGGCTTTATTTCTAATTTCTGTTGAACTCTGATTCTCCATGTACAAACTGTCCCTTTATCATTACCTGGGTTTTGATTCAAACATAAGATCTGGCTTTTCTTGATTTCCCCCAACAAAGCACTGCTATGAAGCATCTGTGTGCCTGGGAGATTCAGGGGTTAATAAGATAAAGCTTATATTACTGTATAACTTAAACATAAATATGAAATACCCCTGTTCTTCTAAAAATTCCCTCAGTCATTTCTGCCCACTCATGCTTCAATCTTCTGCCTATACCGTAGTTTGACCCCCTCCTCCACACTCATCTTCCTATTTTCTTCATTCTCCTCTCTAAATTACTATTCACTTTTTTTTAAGGTACTTTAGCTATGTCTTTGTTATTTTCTTTCAATCCATTTCCTCAGGGCCACACATTCCATCTGAAGAAGCTAATCAAGATATTTTTCTGAACAAAGGCAATTGACAAAACAATAACTTTCCTGATCCTACCACATTTATAACAGAAAAATATTGAACCAAATCTTGAATCATTCAACAAATATTTTTCTAGTGCCTTCCATAAACTAGGCATAGTTCTTGAGGTTGGGGATTTAACAATGAACAAAACAGAGGTCGTCCTACTCTCAGGGAGTTTACATACTGATGACAGAATTTAAAAAGAAGAAACACATAATAATGTCAGGTAGTAATTAGTGCTATGAAGAAAAACTACAGGCTAGAGAATGGTGGAGGAATGCTATTTTAGTCAGGACTCTCAGAAAAGAGCTCTGAGGAGGAGTCATTTAAGCAGAGATCTGAAGGAAATGAAAAAAACAGATCATCAAGTATCAGAAAGAAGAGTGTCCCAGGTAGAGGAAACCCCAAGAGCAAAGGCCCTGAGGTTGGGACACGCTGAGAGAATTGAAGAACAGCCAAGAGAACGGTGAACGGAGTGCAGTGAATGAGGTAGAGAGTAGAAATAAGGTTTCAGAGGTAAGCGGGTGCCAGATTACACAGTGCCCTGTAGGCCACATAATAATTTTGTATTTTATTCTAAAAATGGTTGGAGACTTTTGAGCATGGCAATGTTGTATCTGATTGCCATTAAAAAAAAAAAAAGTATCTAGTTAGAGACTGTAAGAAGCAAGAGCAGGAAAAGGGAGACAAATTAATAAACTATGGCAGCATTATAAGATATGATAGCTTTGATTGTATCCTGTAACAGGGAGATATTTAAATGAATTACAGCAAAAACATATAATGGAATATGATACAGCCATTATAACCAATGTCCATTGTAAGTGACGTAAAAGAACACATAAGGACAGAAAAATGTTTATATTAAATATAAACAAAGCAGGTTATAAAAGTAGACTATTATCTAAGTCATAAAGTTTATTCATCCATTTTTGTATGATGCTATTTTATAAAAATATTATCTGTATGAAATAGTAAAGCTGCAAAGACTTAGAGCTCACCTAGCCTACCAAACCCAGAAAAGTTATAGGACTTAACTGACAGCAGGACAACAACATAAATTTGATTCTCAATCTAACACTTATTCTCTCTCACCCATGGTTTATTATTATCTTAGCTCTCACAAGTACTTATACTTCAGCTCACTGGGTATTCTCAAATAGGAAATTAGAACTAACAGGAGCTTTTTTTTTATTTATAATATAAATCTGCTTAAATCTAGATTTTTGAAATTAATTTACAGTAAACTAAAGACCTGACCAAAAAAAAAAAAAAAGTGGTAGAGGGGAATCTCAAAATAATATTTAGATATATTTATTTTCAGACTCTTCACATGAATCCAGCCACTGACTATAAATAAATACGCTACAAGTCAGCACATGTTATTAAAATAGCTGCGGTCACTGATTTTTTGAAATTCTAACAATGGTATATTGGAATTTGTCAAGGAAATAACATTCTTGGGCAGCAAAACAGTTTGTGTGACACCCAGTAACCATTTTTCTTTTGAATCCACAGGTTTCCCTGGCTATGATTTTATTTTAGACCAAGAGGGCCGGATGTCTCCTTCTAGAAACCAAACAGCCTAACCTCCTCTTTTCTATAACATAGCAGAACCTTTCATTGTCTGACCTATAGGGGGAGAAAAAAACCTGCTTTTAATTAACCATTAATTACTTGAATGCAGCCTGCATTATGTGGGAAAATGTGTTATTTTCATCTTAATTTAAAACACAACATCTGAGGTTCAAACCAGCAAGAAGATACATTTATAAACACATTTATATCATTATTCCCCTCCAGAGAATTAGAAAAGAGATTCATCTTCTTATGGTTCGGTAAGGCTTAGAATGATAAGAAAGGTGCAAAATGAGAAAATTGGAGTTTCTCCTGGAAGCTATTAGCAGGGCAGAAAAAAAAATTTTTTAATTGAGAGATTTTGGGTTACTGTAAGTAGTTACCTGAATATTGAAAAGTAAAATTCAGATGAGGTCTTACTAAGTGCTAATAAAATCTATCTGAAATTTAAGGTCTTTGTGTGGTATTAATCTTTGCTATAAATACTTTAAAGTTATCTGAATTTGTATACTAAATTTGATCAAATAGTAAATAGAAAAGATTTATCACAGGGATAGGGTGCATGACCAATAAAATCTATAAGAAAGAATGTTTATAAATATGGGGGAAAGTTGCCTCAATATTTGTATAATTTTATGTGCATTATTTTTCACATCTTAAAGCTGCCCAAGTATAGAAAAATACAGGACTTCAATAACAGTTACCAGCATGATTTGCTTTTATTACCTTTCTGTTCAAGACCCTTGTTTCCCCTTGTAGCATGTCAAATTGCCCCCAAAACCATATTATACAGCAGAGAAATGTTGTTCACACTTCACTGACTATTGATTTACTTTATTTATTGGCACAAAATCAGCTTGAGATAAACATTTTGTCCCCCATTTCCACTATTGTAAGTGGTATACTTCATTGCAAGATAGGTAAACCCAAATGTGCAGGGTCACAATTCGACATGGCTTTCTAATCAATGTGTGAAAAATTATTTAATGAATAATAGGTTGCACATTTCCACAAACAAATTAACCAGGGTGAGACTGAAACTAATGATTATATTTATCTAATGTAATTTCACATCTGTTACTAGGGATAGTAATTTTTTTCTTTCATCCATGGTGTCCTCAAAATTACAACTTAGCTTTTCAGGTACAGTTATAGGACATCAGTTTAACTAGAAAATAGACAATTTTGTGGAATGGTTGTTTTTTTCTTTGAATGCCAGCGGCCCTGAGAAATATAATTCTATATTATAAAATTTGGGAATCCGGGCACTTCTTGATTATTACTTCTGTTGTGTTTTTAAGTATTGTCTGTGGGCTTAATTTCATAGCCTATGGATCAAATTCCATCATTCATACTCATAAAGAGCAAAATGACCCCATTTTCCCACAGTTAAGGACATTCTTAAATTTACCTGTCCTTAGAATAATATTTACCCTGATTTAAAAAGTAGAATTTTTTTTAAAAGTAAAATCAGTCCCCAACTTAGGAAAACAATTAAATCCTAAGATTTGATTTGGAACCTAGGGCACCTAAGGCTCCCAAGCAGGTCCACAGAAGCCTATTCCATTCACACGTACCTCTGTCATAGGAGCTAGCCACAACTGGGATCAGATTTCTATGGGAAAGTGCATTCTCAGTTCAAACCAAGAGCATGGGTCTTTCAGCTGGTTTCCCATTCCCCAGCCACCTGCCAGGGAGTCTGGAGAATCAGTATTTTAAGGTACTGACTTTGGCACCAAACGAAGTTTCATGGCTCTGCCTGCCCCAGAAAATGCCTGTGAGGGTTGAACCCTCTTCAATAATCTAAATTAAAGGGAAGCCTCATGATCACCTGATCTTATCTTATAGGCCTCTTTATGTGTTTTATCTACACCAGAATGTCAGCTCCTTGAGATGGGGTATTCGTTCTGTTCACTGCTTTATCCTCCGTTCCTTGAACAGTATCTGGCTTCACAACAGGCACTCAACAAATACTTACTGGATGAATGAATGCAGCCCATGTGAGCCTACACATGAAAGAAGCTAAAAATAATATAATTCTTCATTTTAAAAACATATGCAGATGAGTGTTTCAATCTTCAAAATAATTACTTAGAGAGATGACAATCATTTTCCAGAGATGCTGCAGCTATTGTTGAGGGTGTTTTTTGAACACCAGAAAGGAAGTGGCAGGAAATGTACTGCAGTCCGATTCCGAAAGACTTTGGCTAGAATCCTGGTTTCAACAGTTACCACTGATATGAAACTGGACGTTGACTTAACCTTTTTGAGATTATCTCCCTAACTGTAAAACAGAGAGAGAAATAACTATCTCACAGAGACATTGTGAGAATGGAATTAAATGAAACTACACTTGTGAAAGTAGCTCGCTCATTGCCTAGCAAACAGGAAATGGCAAGCACGTGTTAAATGGTAGTGTATAGTATTTGGTATTGGGCCACCTACCATCTATTTCTCCTTCCTTTGGTATCTATATCCCAAGCTGCCTCTGCAGAATGCCCCACCCGGTCCTCAGTGCACAAATGTGGATGGAGCTTCAGACCTAGATTTATTGGCCTGAGCCTAAACACATTCAGTGCATGATTTCCCTGAGCACAGTCAACTTTTTCAAGATGACCACATATTTTAATTAAAGCCCATGAGGCTCAAACTCTTGCTGGGAATTCTGGGAAGAGCGTCTCTTTTCCACTGGACTTAAACCTGAAAAGATGCAGACAGGAGCTGCTACAGCCAACCTAGAACCACTGGAGAACCTGCCTGAGAACGTAACCCAAGTAGCAGTGTCAGAGCTGAGAAATACAGAAGGAAAAATTAGGTTTTGCAAACAATTCTTGAGCTCCAATCAAGTAATGCCTAAAGCCAACCTGACCTTTGGAATTATGTGAGTCAATAAATATCTTTTTTTCCAAAGTTAGTTTGGGCTGAGTTTCCTGACATTAACAACAGGAAGAGTATAGCCTGATGCAGTATTTTATTTTTTCCATAAGGCCCAACCCAGATTTGCTCAGACAATTACGGTTCACTGCTACTGTTGCTGATGAGCACTGAAGCGTAATGCCAAACTCTGTCCTTAGGTCTTTGGAATTCCTATGGCCTTAAGTAATCCACAAGCCCAGGTTCTCAAAGCATTTGGTTAATTTTAGATAAAGCATTTCTGAAAAAGATATCACATAGTAATTCCAAACCTGGAGTCTCTAGACCTTTAGGGATGTGTAAATATAATAATAAGTGACCTCAAGCTATTACTGATATTTCTAAAAAGATTGAAACGAGTGGCCTAAGTTCCCTTCATGAAGTTAACTACAACAAATTTATTTGCTCTTGGCAGTAATTATGTCTACTCTATGCAGTTAACAGTGGTTATCTCTTGCTAATTACAAGCTCTTTTACTATCAGATACATAGCTAGATAGCTAGATAGATATACTTAACTGATTTGCCAAAAGAGCATTATAATAAGTGCTATATGACAGATAAAATCTTCCAAAACACAGGGTCCCATGGTAGGAAGAGGGATGAAAGAGAAAAGAGGGACTTTGGCACTTGGTGATGAAAAGAACAGAAAACACTAATGTAGTTTCTGTTCCTACATTAACAGAAGAGGCTGGCCCTCTTTCTTTACAGCCATTTGGAGGGTCGGGGGATGGAGGGAGATGAAGAAAACATAATCCAATAAAGTGTATGGTAGTTTTAAGGACACTATGACTCAGGGGCAAAATATATTAAAATCACAATCTGACAACATTTTGGAATGAATTTGGCTTACTCAACAAATGACTGTTGAGGGTTTACAATAGCACTGGAGGGTGAAAGATCATACAGAAAAGAGCAAGACAAGTTCCTCACAGAACTCAGAGTCTAGTGGTTATGCTCCCTCATTGCTCTATAACATTCTTTTGTGGATTCTCTTGTGGAATTCTTCTTCCTCATGCCTCCAGGTATAACTCAAGTGATGTCTTCTACATAGCCTAATCCTAAAGAAAATTTAAGATTCCTACTGTGTCTCCCCGAAAATAAAACCTAGCCGGACCATCAGCTCTAATGCATCTTTTGGAGCAAAAATTCATATAAAACCCGGTCTTATTTTAATATAAGTCTGGGTATACTATAATATAATATAGTGTAATAATATAATATAATACTGGTCTTATATTAATTTTTGCTCCAAAAGACGCATTAGAGCTGATGGTCCGGCTAGGTCTTATTTTCGGGGAAACACGGCATGCCAGAGTGTACTACTGAACTTTCATAGGATAACCTAGGCTTGACCATGGATGAACTGAAATCACTGATCTTCATACTCAAACCTTACCAATCTGCTCAAATCACTCTTCAGAGTAACACACTAAAAATAATGACCCTTAGTATAGAAGACTGCCTAGCAAGAAAATAGTGATACATGCCACAATATGGTGAGCCTCAAAACCTTTATGCTAAGTGAAAGAAGCCAAATTCAAAGGCTACAGACTAAATGATTCCATTTATTTGGTATTCTGGACAAGACTAAACCTATAAGGACAATAAAGAGATCAGAGATTGAGAGTAGGGGAAGCGGCATGAGGGGATTTTTGGAGGTGATGGAAATATTCTATATTTTGATGGTGTTGGTGGTTACATGACTGTAGATATTTGTCAAAACTCAGACCTGTACATCTAAAAAAGGTGAATTTTACAATGTACATTTTCCTCTATGTATTATCAAACTACATATGAAAAAAAAAGACCTTAAACAGGGTATGTCTGGTCACAGTACAACCAAGGCAAGGGTAAATTCAAGAAGACATAATCAAGAAAGGAGTTCAAGCAAAACTCAAACACTGTAGTTCTGGAAATTCATAAGGATGGTTAGGGGGAATATTCCCTTTGAAACCAAAGGAATTACAACTGAAGCACAAAATGGAGGCATGGAACTAAAGACAGGTGGGAATGGTATTACTGCTTAAAATACTTTTTTAAATTATGAGGAAGAAAATTTTAGGATAAAAACTTGACCCTTCATTAAATTTTAATTTTGCCAAGACATACAAAGTCAAATGAATCCCAAATCAAAATATATGAAAAAAGCAATGTACAGAACAGTGGAATAGAATGTTACCATTTGTATACAAAATGGGGGGAATATATAATCACGTTTATAATGCATTTTTTAAAATCTCTAGCATATATAAGAAACTAATGACTGCATATTAAGGAGAATTCTGATGTACGGAGGCAAGTGTTGGGAGAAAGGATTTTTACTATACAGTAGTCCCCACCCCCATCTGCAGTTTTGCTTTCCACAGTTTCAGTTAGCTGTGGTCAACCATGGTCCAAAAATATTAAATGGAAAATTCTGGAAATAAACAATTCCTAAGTTTTAAATTGCTTGCCATTCTGAATCATGTAATGAAATATCTCACCAAAGCTGTCCATCCCGCCATGACATGAATCATTCCTTTGTCCAGCATATCCACACTGTAAATATTACCTCCTCATTAGTTACTTAATGGCCATAT
The DNA here is from genome assembly GCF_057876585.1 of Rhinolophus sinicus. Classification (NCBI taxonomy): domain Eukaryota; kingdom Metazoa; phylum Chordata; class Mammalia; order Chiroptera; family Rhinolophidae; genus Rhinolophus; species Rhinolophus sinicus. The sequence goes on from NC_142503.1 coordinate 49,733,936, forward strand.
TGGTTGTCAGATCTACTGTCACTGTACCTTGAACACAGTGCTTGTGTTCAAGTCACCCTTATTTTACTTAAAATGGCCCCAAAGAAGTGATGCTGGCAATTCAGATATGCCAAAGAGAAGCCATAAGTGCTTCCTTTAAGTAAAAAGGTATGGAAAAAAACCCTATAGTATGTATAGGGTTTGGTACTGTGTGTGGTTTCAGGCATCCACTGGGGGTATGCAGAGAGGATGGCATTATCCAGAGATGACAGCCGCTAGCTGGCCAGTTTGTTATGGCTGCCTACCCTCTGGGGCCCCTTTTGGTTCCTGCCCATTTTCCAAGCCTATTCTTCTGGCCTCCTGCCATTTCTGTGAGCTCTGTTATCCTTCCAATCAACACTTTTAGAAAAATTTGAATGCCTACTATGAACAGGGGAGAATACAGAAGTATACAATACAAACATGACCACTGTTCTGAAGCAGATTATAATCTAGTTTAAGAGACATAAAGAACTGAAAAATGATTTGCAGTCATCAGGGAAAGACAGAAGATGTGGCTGTCCAGGCAGAATTTACTATTCCCGCCCTCCCAAGCAGAATTCATCACTCTTTACACAACTGCCCTTTTTAGTTATTATTAAAATTAGCTGCTTACATACCAGTCTCTCTCATAGTCTCCCATAGTCTATGAGTTTCTCAAAGACAGAGAATTTATGAGCACAACCAGTGCCAGAAAAAACTCATTCATCTATTAATTCCACATAGTGCCAGAAACTGGTCATAAGTGTGAGATAAACCGATTTTCAAGTTATTTGGATAAGGATAAGAGAGAAGATATGCAACAACAAGATGAGAAAATGGGTAAAGTTTTCCTACAGGGGAATAGTAGGAAATAAAGTTGGGAAAATAGAGCCCAGACATTATTCAGGGCATTCAGACCATGCTAAAAATGAAGGGTGGCAAACTCAAAATGGTTACAAGAATAAGTAGGAAGTACAAATGACTGAAGTGAGCTGGGTAAAAGCAACAGAAAGTCATACAGGCTGGGGTGAGGCCATACCTCGCCTGAAAGCATTCAAATTAGGGAAAGTAAAAAAAAAAAAAAAAAAAAAAGCACTTTGCTTGTCACACAAAATAAGTTTACAGGCTATAGAACTTTTACTAGGCCATGGAGAAGTTTTTGAGAAAGACAGAAGCAGGATCAAAAAGGTATATTAAGAAGAAAAACCAAGCAGTAGTGCATGTGGAGAGAAAACCAAAAAATTCAGGAGGATGAGCAAGAAGGAATAAAGCTCAGAATTAGGATAAGAGCAGTATTAATCAGTAGGTAAAACCATTAGATAAAAAGTTAATGGGGGGTGGCCGATGGCTCAGTTGGTTAGAGCACGGGCTCTCAACAACAAGGTTGCCGGTTCAATTCCCACATGGGATGGTGGGCTGCGCCCCCTGCAACTAAGATTGAAAATGGTAATTGGACTTGGAGCTGAGCGGCGACCTCCACAACTAGATTGAAGGACAATGACTTGGAGCTGATAGGCCCTGGAGAAACACACTGTTCCCCAATATTCCCCAATAAAAATTGAAAAAATAATAGAGACTACTGCTGATAATCTCCTCTAAAAAAAAGTTAATAGGGTGCTCGCTTCGGCAGCACATATACTAAAAGTTAATAGGGCACAATGAAGGTAAGGCCATCACCACTTGAACTCACTGATCAATTATAGCATCACTAAAAGTGAGATAATGGGGATGTGATAAATGATACCCCCCCCCCCCAAAAAATGCCACAGGACTTAATTTACTAGATATGAGACAGAAGGAAAGAAGAGAATAGGAATCAATGATTAGCTCCATTCTTTAAACCTGATAACTAGAGCAATAATGATGACACTAACAGATATAGGGAAAGCAAGAGGTAGAACCAGTTTTAGCCAGTTTCAGAGGTGATACTAGAAGCAGCTATGGCACAGTGAAAAGAACGTCAGACTGGGAGATATTCTCCCAGCTTTACCATCACTTAACTGCACAACCTTGAACAAACACAACCTCCTGGGCCCCAGGTCCTCTTCTTAAAAATGAGATTACAAAGATACTCTATATGACTCTTCCAGATATGATACTCCCAATAAGCTTGGTTTAAATGTGTTTAAAATGTCACAGAATACTGAGAGGGAAAAAAATGTTCCCTATGGATTCTTCAACGATATAAATTTCTTTAATAATATACATACATACGAGGTAAATATATAGAAATAGCAATGCTTAGTTTTAAGTGCCACATAAGTAAATTTTAAATGATTTTTGTTGATTTTGTATATGTTTTAAGTTTTCAATTAATTACCTATATCTAGATTTTCCAATTCCACTCCCTTCATTCTCTTAAACGTATTCTAATCAGGCTTTTGCCCATATGAAACTTCATGAAACTGCTTTTTAAGAAAATTGAGGCAAAATACACGTAAAATTTACCATATTAACCATTTTTAATTGTACAGTGCAGCAGCATTAAGTACACTCACATTGTTGTGCTACTATCACCATCATCCATCCACAGAACTCTTTTAATATTGCAAAACTGAAACTCAACACCCACTAAACAATAACTCCCATTCTCTCCACAGTTCTGGCCATCACCGTTCTGCTCTGTCTCTGTGAATTTGACTACTTTAGGTATCTCCTGTAAGTGAAATCATCCAGTATTTGTCCTTTCTGCTTAGCAAAATGTACTCAAGGTTCATCCAGGTTGTAGCATGTGCCAGAATTTCCTTCCTCTTTGAAGCTAAATAATATTCCATTATATGTATATACCACATTGATTGATCCATTCATCCATACATGGACATTTGGGTGGCTTCCATCATTTGGTTATTGCACGTAATGCTACTATGAACATGAGTGCATATGCAAGTATCTTTTCAAGTGTCTGTTTTCAATTCCTTTGGGTATATTTCAGAAGTGGAATTGCTGGATCATACAGTAATATTATTTTTAATTTTTTGAGGAACCAATGTGCTGTTTTCCATAGCAACTGTACTATTTTACATTCCTACCAACAATGCACAATGGTTCCAATTTCTCCATATCCTTGTCAACACTTATTTTCTGGGGGGGGTTGTTTGTTTGAGGTTTTTTTTTTATATAGTAGCCATCCTAGTGGATGTGAGTTGGTATCTCATTGTGATCTTGATTTGCATTTTCCTCATGACTAGTGTTCTCTATGGTTTTATCATAAGAACATATGAGCCAACACAAAGAGGTCCTACTGGCCAAAGATCTGAGGATCAAAAAAATATATATAAATACAACTGATTAAAGTACAGTGAATATGTAAACACCAAGTTCATAATATTTTTTAAAAATCTCACTGAACACTAGTGGAAATAATTAGAGCACCCATTACTTATTCCAAAGATTGTCAATTAAAAGGCAAAAATTAAGCATTTAGTCTACCTGTTCTGTACAGAATGTATTTAAGGATAACCAAATAGCTCTAGCTGATGAATGAATTTCTTTGCTAAAGAATTCCAGCTAATAAATGAGGAAGAAATGCTAGAATTAGGAAATCATCATTTTGTTAGCCCTAGAGAAATAATGGCTGCAGACAATATTCAAAAATGGACAAAACCATTAGACAAAATGGTGACAGGGAACTGGACAACGAAAAGCAGGTTGGCACCACTTGAGCCCACTGGTTAATCTCTGCATCACTGAAACTAAGACAAGCAAACACGTGTGCCTCCCGATATGATCCAATACAAAGCATATAGCACCAACTATGAAATATTCATGTTCCAAAATGTTGAACCTAAATCTGATTAAGCCTCTGCAGCTGCACTAGCCTTGTGTAGCTATTTAAATTTAAGAGGTAAAATTAAAAATTCAGTTCCTCAATCACAAGTGGTCAAAAGCCACATGTAGCCATTAGACAGTGCAGATACAGAAAATTTCCATCACTGCAGAAGTTCTATTGGATAATGCTGCTCTGGAGCTAAATTCCATTTACAAGAAATATGGAGAGGGAATGACAGAAAGGAACAAATCAAATGACACCAGAAAAAGCAAAAAGACAAGTCCAGATCATAGGGCATTCTATACAAAAGTAAGTGGATGACGGGCGGGCGGCGGGGGAGAGAGGAGGAAACTACTCTAGATTTCGAAAGACTTAAGATGTGAAATGTCCAGAAAAAGGAAAATATATATGAAAAGGAAGCAGATCAATGGTTTCCTGAGGCTGAAAGTAGCAGGAGTTGACTGCACGTGGGCTGGGAGAAATTGGGGGCTGTGTGGAAATGCCCCAAAATTGATTGTGATAACAGGTGCCCAGCTCTGTAAGTTTACTAAATATTATTGAATTTTGAAGAAATTCGTAAGAGACAACTGTTATCTATGGACCTTGGTTGGACCTGATTCTAATAAACTAAAAAGACATTTTGAGATAGTCAAAGAAATTTGATTATGGAAAAGATGATACCAAAAAAATATTTAGATTCTTGAGGGTACAAATGGCATATTTGTTCATATTTTAGAGTCAGGTTGAAACATATGCAATGTCTGAGATATGTTTTAAAATACTAAAACAGAGAAAAAAAGAATGAATGAAGCAAATGAAAATCTTAATAATTATCAAATCTGGGTGATGGGAGTTCATTGTACTATTTTTCTCTACATTTGTATGTTTGAAATTTTTTATAATTAAAAAATTTAATGGCTACAATGATACCCTCTCACAGTGAATGCTATAAACCAAGTCAGTGATAAGTTTGTGATTCCCCAATATTGCCAGCATACCAGGTTATCATTTTAATTAAATTTCAGTTTTTAAAATTAAGTCCCCATAGTCAAAACTAATTGGCTACCTTTAAATCACACCTTCAAAAAATTTTATAAACCCACTCTGTTGGTTGTGGGGGTTCTTTTAGAGGGGAGAACAGGGGGCAGAAGTATACGTATACATTTTTTTTCTACTAGCTCAATTGAGTCTCTATTATATACTTGACACTGCTCAGGTCATGAAATGAATCCATCAGCATTATCAGTAACTAGCATGTGAGAAACATGCCTGGCACCAGTGCAATGTAGTCGAGCCTTTTCAACAGCTTCTCCTTTGTGCACATCTGCAAGCTCTCTATGCACGTCCACAGAGTCCACAGCCATGACCTGCATTATAATTAATGTAACAGCACATCTGACCAGGTCCACAGGGTTTTGATATATACCCATTTTTGAGATCTGCAGGGAACTGAGGAGCCCTAGGGAGGAAGTACAGCTAATTTCAGATCAGGCTCTGGACAAGCTATAAGTAGTAAGACACTTGTTTTCCTGAAACAGTTATGACACAGCTGAAGGAAAATCTTAGTGTGCATGTATGTGTGACACACACACACACACCTGCTTCAAATCATAGTTGCTCTCCTCCTGCACTCATCACCACATCTCTCATATACCCACTCTAAATGACCAGGGTATAACCACAAATTTACACATGGATCCAATATAAAATCTTACATAAAAAGCATTCTTTTTTTATTAAAATTTACTGGGGTGACAACAGTTAGTAAAATCACATAGGTTTCAAGTGTACAATTCTGTAATACATCGATATATCACATTGTGTGTTCACCACCCAGAGTCAGTTCTCCTTCCATCATCGTGTATTTGATCCCCTTTCCCTTCTTCTATGATCCCTCCTCCTCCATTATCCTCTGGTAACCACTAAACTATTGTCTATGTCTATGAGGTTTTATTTCTTTATTTGTCATGTTCCTTTGCTGCTTTCAGTTTTATATCCCCATATCAGTGAAGTCATGTGGTTCTCGACTTTTTCTGTCTGCCTTATTTCACTTAGCATAATAATTTCAAGATCCATCCATGTTGTCGTAAATGGCATTATTTCATCTTTTCTTACCACCGAATAGTATTCCATTGTGTATATATACCACAACTTCTCTATCCATTCATCTGTCGAAGGACACTTTGGTTGTTTCCATGTCTTGGCCACCATAAATAAAGCTGCAGTGAACATCGGAGCACATATATCTTTACGGATAAATGTTTTCAGATTTGTGGGGTACATACCTAGGAGAGGGATTGCTGGGTCATATGGTAATTCTACCCTTAATTTTTTGAGGAACCTCCACACTGCCTTCCATAGCAGCTGCACCAGTCTGCATTCCCACAAATAGTATATAAGGGTTCCTTTTTCTCCACAGCCTCTCCAACACTTGTTATTATTTGTCTCGTTGATGATAGCTATTCTAACTGGTGTAAAATGACATCTCATTGTAGTTTTTATTTGCATTTCTCTGGTGATTATTAATGTTGAGCATCTTTTCTTATGTCTATTGGCTATCTGTATGTCCTCTTTGGAGAAATGTCTATTCAGGTCCTCTGTCCATTTTTTAATTGGATTGTTCGTCTTTTTGTTGTTGAGTTGTATGAGTTCCTTATATATTTTGGATATTAGCCCCTTATCGGAGGTATTGTTTGCAAATATCTTCTCCCATTCGGTTGGTTGCCTCTATAAAAAGCATTCTGTGGCTACCACTGACAGAGAAAATCACAGAAGCGTGGACCCCAGCAGTGGTATATAGCAAGTACCAAAATATTAAACCTGAACTGTACATCCCTCTCATTCTGCAGCCTTGGTAGTTAAGACCTTCTTCCTCATGGTCCTCTTATTCCCATTTAAACATTTTTCACTTTGAAATCTAGATAGAAATCCCATGGTTAGGTCAATTCTTACCTACATGAATTTCTTCAAAGGCCCTCAGGGGTACTCACTGTCTACTTACATTGTTCAATTCCACAACTATAGCACAGAGGGAAGTGCCATGGAACTCAGCAAGAAGCAGATCAACTTGGTTCTCTGTCTCCCTAGCCTAGAATGCTACAAGTCAGAACTATCTAATAAACCTCTCTGTAATGATACGCAATATAGTAGCCACCAGTCACATGTGGTTTTTGAGCACTTAACATGGGGCTATTGTGACTGAGGAACTGAACTTTTAATTTTAACCTAAATAGCCTCATGTAGCTACTAGTTACCATATTTGACTGTGTAGCTGTAAGTGAAAAACTTTCTTTTGTTGTGTTTTCACTCAACACAGTTGTTATATACAAAAGTTTCTTTAAAATAATTCTCTCATCTACATACACACACGCGCACACACACACACTCTCTCTCTCTCATGCATCAAGTCTTAATAGTGCTTAACTAGGTGATGGGGCTATGGAATCTGACATTGAAATACATTTTAAATGAATAAATATGTTTATATTTAATAATTTTTACAATAAATAGGTAACATTTATAATCAGAAAAGGATATAAACTAATACTTCGGTCATTAAAACTATAAAGATATACCCCAATATAAAAATATACAGAAGCAAAACACAAAATACCATCTATTTTTGGGTCACAAATATTTAAAAATTGAATAGGCACATGTATAAGGATTGGAAGGAACCTTAACCCAATTAAAACAATCAGATGAAGGAAGGAATTGTAAGTAGATTTCATTCACGTTGAGTTACATTAGTGTTTGTATATAAATAAAGCTTTAGAAATGTGAAATATGGTTGAAGAGCAACAAGATCTAAATGATTGAGCATAGGAATAATCTTATAAACCCTGAGTGTTGGAAGATGACTATCCAATATCAGCAGCAATCTAGAGGGCTGTGGATTAGGAGACTGAAAAGAACTCCAGTTGTATGCTATGTGAAGAAGGTGTAACTAGAATTGAGAAATCCATGACTAAGAGAAAGAGGAGAAAGGAAAAGCTTGTAAACGAGACTAAGAGAGCTAGTGGGGGTCGATGTTAATATTCAGTCAGTAAAAGACTTAAGATTGTTCCAAGGCTGTTAGCTGAGAGGCTAGGAAGGCTCAACATCGCTTTCTATGGGCAACGCAATTCCTGAGATTAGCATCAATTACACTTAATGCACCCGGACAGCTTCAGTGACTGAAACAGTGGTTCTCAAATTCAAAATGAGATTCCTAAACCCCATCTCCAGACTGAGAAATATTGATTTTTTTAAAATAACCTGCTTTAAATGTCTACGATAGGAAAAAAGAGTAAAGACCCCCTGATGCTCTTTACAAATAAAATCTGTCTTCCATTTAATAAAGATAACTAAACAATTTTTTTGATAACTTGGGAAACCCTAGCAGCCCCTTATATTTTCATAGATTTTAGGAAAGGAAGGGCAATAGAAAAGCTGTCTTGAAACATGTGAAAACCTGTCAAGTAATAAAGGATGCAGACTTGTTTTGTGGGACGTCCAGGATAAGCCAGAGGGGGGATGGTTTCAGTTTGATATAAGAATGTTTTAGAAAAAATGCAATCCCTTATAAGCTTCCTGTCTCTTGGAGATGTCTAAACTATGCTAAATGATCATTTGGTCTGTAATATGTGTGACTAATTTAACCAGCAATAAGATTAGATGACCAGTGACCTTCCTTCCTGCCTTGATACATCCCAACCTAACATCCAGTCGAATTTACTACTGTTACATAAGAGAACTCGAACTTCATTTGAAAGTGTTTTTACATATAATTGCTTCAGTGCTTTATCATAATTAGATAAGCAGCTCACATCAATATGATTTTTACTTTTACACTGCAAATGTTTGACTCCTCTCTCACTTTTCTGGTACCTCACTTTTCTGTTGTATTTTCTCCTCATTACCATGTCAGTATCATTTATTCAACAAATATTTTTTGCCATCTAATAAGTGCCAGGTATCACACGTTCAGGCTAGGAAATAGCTAAACTAATCCTCAATACACACAAGTTAAAAGACAAAAGTCCTGCATCTGGTTCACCCCAAACTCAGGTTTCATTGTCTCAACCTAGCCCTATGCTTCAGGCCAGACTTGCTTGTATTGCACTCAATGAAGCCTCCATTTGCCCTCTTCCTCTCCCGGCAATAACCTAAGGGATGCGTGGGCAACATGCCCAGCTGTTGCTACTACCCCACCATGACCCCAACTCCAGGTGTCCCTGAGGCAGCAGAAATGTGGGGCCAGAAGGATGAGGATTGCCTATCTAGAGGAAACAACAGGATTACCATAGAGAAAGAAGAAGGAAATTCAGCAGTATATTACACAGTAAAAATGGACTCTGGGGATTTCAAAGCAGAGGAATAAAGGCAGGGAAGAAAAAGAGGTGGAGTTTTCTGCAGGGGTGGGGGAGAACCACTTTAAAGCCCGGAGACAGTTAATGGTTGAAGTGACTCTGGAACTTTTTTACATAAGAAAAGCCAACAATGGAGAAGGTGCTTCTGTGTATTTAGAGGCTTTTAGGCAATTAGTCTCTAGGGAAAACTAACATCTTGGTTACTCTAGAAAAGTTGATATTTGAAAATGGGATACTGATGGAAGGAAGGAATTACAACTGGTACTTTGTTGTTTTTTTGTGTGTGAAATATGTCCAATAAACAAAAGAATATATATATCATTTGAACAATATAAAAAGTACATCTGTTCCCACCTCCCCAAATGAAGAATATTTGTCTTTACTCCTTTTTCTCCTACTCCTGGTGCATCCCTAAATCACTCAAGTAGATTTTTCAGGGTGGGGGGGCAGTCTCAGGTGTGGTATAATTTCCTTAAACTTCAGAACGCCCGTCTACAACATCATTCTTACTTGCCTCCTAATGCTTAAGCTTTTAAATGGATTAAGACACATTCTTTCTACACTAAAATTAAAGGGTTTTAAATGGACAAGTAAGCATATTGCTTTAAATCTATTCAGTCAAACTGTAAATGATACCAATTAATTTCCCATTTTGATTGGGGGGAAAGGAATTGAAAGAGAAGGTCCTGATTCTAAAAGTGTCAAGAAAGGAAAGAGAGCTGAAGGCTCCAAAAAACGTCACCTACTTCACCATTTCCCCTGGACTTGAACTACCAGTATTTGCCTTCATCCACACATAAAAAGAGGTTCTGAGCAGAGATACTTCCTGACCCTGAATACAGGAGCTCAGCTAAACAGGCACCAGGCTGCCTGTTCTTCTGATTCTCCCATGTGGTCATACACACCTGGCATCGCCTTGACAACTGAATAAATATGCTGACACTGCCTCACACTAGCCTCTAAGTAGTTTTCCAGTTGCCGTGCTAACTTTACACAAGGAACTAGTACTGTCTGAATCCTATCAATCCAACCAAAATTTACTGAGTACTTCCTATAGGAGGATATGTCTAGGTTGTCTATTTTTCTCTCTAGTTGCTCCTTTTCAGTTAAATCCATAGGATAATCAAACTTTATCAAAGATATATAAACCCCACTGCAGTACTAATTTAAGGATAGGGATGACGATTCCTTTGCACAGCCGTATTTGTGTATGGAAAGTTAAATGTTCCAATCTTTCTTTCCTACTCTGGAAAATAATTCCAATGCAGCCCCAACACACCTGGGGATTTGTCAGGGGCAGCAACTCTTCAGCAGAGCACTGATGTTGTGTGCTTACCTTTTCGCCCCCTTAGCACAACGCTGACTTAACTCAGAATCAGATCCCCTCCTCCCAGATAAAAGGACCAATACCTTTAAAATAAACAGATTAGACAAAGACCAGCCCAGGTCTCTGATTAACTGTTATTTTTAAATTGACTTGCCCCGCACTAGTCAGCCATAGTAACATTATCAGAAATATTTAGCACTGGGAAAGAACATCAAATATTATATGAGGAAATAGTTCATTGCAACTAAGTGGCTGGATCAAGATCATACAGTCAGACAATGGCTGACCTAGGGTTACAACTATGTTTTCCAAACCATACGTCATTTCTTCGTGGTCCCCGACTACAGCAGAGTAAGGACAAGACAAGGATTGTTCTTCTATAATGAAAAGGAAAAATCCTATCTCCCCGAGAAGAAGCAATTTCCTAATTTGTACCCAAGGCAACCCCTGCCAGAACCTTAAGATCCTGCTTTGGAGTTCTTCTGCCTAAGGAGAAAATTCTCATACTAACTCCTCAAATCTGAAATGTCTCATGGCGTACAACCATTTCTCAGAGAAGCCACTAGGTTTAAATGAAAATGAAGCTCTTATGTCTTCCAATGGGGAAATCTGAGATAGCTGGTTTCCTGGCAAACATGTACTCTTCCCGCTATTGTGGGACATGATCCAGTCACTGGAGATTCTAAGAGTGGCATATTAAGTCTTCCAGGCTACCAGGGCATAATTTACTAAACTGCCTTTTTGAAGACACTACATGGTACCCCAATTCTTTGGAAAAGGTAATTAGCTTCCCACGGGTGACTAGTTTGCTCCAGGTGAGCATAGCGCTCACCATCGGATAAGGATGGTCTCTTCTTGTAGGAAGGAAAATACTAACTTGCTTGTTATCCAGAGTGATTTGTTTATTTTTCAACGTAAGAATCGTGGAAGCACTTTACTACATATTTTTAAATTGGTAACTAACTATTCCCCTAGAGATGATAACACACAAGCAGCAAGTGCAATAAGCCTAAATTCAACTTAATAAACATCTATCGAGCACCTACTACATGGCTGAGTCTATGCTAGATATTGGGGAATTATGTTGCTACAATTTATCCATTTGGGGAATATCAGTGATACTACAATAACATTGTATCAAATTACGAATGTCTATTAATGTGAGTATGTAGATGGTCCACCATGGGTTGTTCTAGTCATCAGAGACCTGAATCTCATCAATGGCTCCAAATTTAAGAGGATAGTGGAGAATTTAGTAATACTATTGATAAACATACCAAACATACTTTATTGGTCTGAAAATAAGACCCACAAGGAAAAGTCAAAAGAATTCCAATAAAGTGGAGAAGAAAATCCTAAAGGGTGATACTGCTATCTTATAAGGCCCAGCTCCTTCAGGAAGACTTGCCCAGGGATTCTATTCCCAATGATCTCCAATTTCTTTGAATTCCCACTGTATTTATGATATGGATCACAGTACTCAGCACGTAATCAAACAATTAAAAACTGTCTTATGTAGCTTTCCTTTTAAAATATATTTGTCTTATTTCCCCCAATTTTATGGTAGGCTCCCTGAGAGTTTGGATATAATCTATTTCTCTGGACCCCCACCTCCGTGCCTTGCCAATAAGCACCCACACACAAAAAGTGTTGACTTGTTGGTATAAAAAACATGTTAGGGCCGGCCCGGTGGCTCAGGCGGTTAGAGCTCCGTGCTCCTAACTCCGAAGGCTGCCGGTTCGATTCCCACATGGGCCAGTGGGCTCTCAACCACAAGGTTGCCAGTTCAATTCCTCGACTCCCGCAAGGGATGGTGGGCTCTGCCCCCTGCAACTAAGATTGAACACGGCACCTTGAGCTGAGCTGCCTCCCGGATGGCTCAGTTGTTGGTTGGAGCGCGGGCTCTCAACCACAAGGTTGCCAGTTCAATTCCTCGACTCCCGCAAGGGATGGTGGGCAGCGCCCCCTGCAACTAAAATTGAACACGGCACCTTGAGCTGAGCTGCCGCTGAGCTCCCGGATGGCTCAGTTGGTTGGAGCCTGTCCTCTCAACCACAAGGTTGCAGGTTCGACTCCCGCAAGGGATGGTGGGCTGTGCCCCCTGCAACTAGAAACGGCAACTGGACCTGGAGCTGAGCTGCGCCCTCCACAACTAAGACTGAAAGAACAACAACTTGAAGCTGAACAGAACCCTCCACAACTAAGACTGAAAGGACAACAATTTGACCATTGTTCCCCAATAAAGTCCTGTTCCCCTTCCCCCAATAAAATCTTTAAAAAAAAAAAAAAAAAAAAAAAACCATGTTAAATAAGGGAACTAATGGTACTTATCACAGAGAAAATAAGATTGTGGCGGAGATATTTTCTACTCACTAGATACCCATGTGCTCCTCTACATTTATTTGCCAGCCCCTTGCGATTAGGGGAAGCCATGTAACTAGTCCTCGCTTATGGGACCATGAGCAGAAGTTTCTGGGCTAAAGTATTAAAGCCAGTTCACAACATTCCACCTCTCTCTTTTCCTTCCCCAAAGATGGTGGAAACCCCATAATGAGATGGTCAAGCCACAAAACAAAAACAGTTTGAATCACTGAGTCACCACATGAAGGGGACCTGTCCTTGAGAATCACTTCACTTATTGTGGAATTTTTGAGCGAGAAATAAACCTTGATTGTGTTATGCCAGAGACAGGAGGTTTATCTGGTACCACAGAGTAGCTTAGGGTTATAATGACTCATATAAATATTAATAAAGACTAAAAACAAAAATCATTTCAGTACTAAGATATATGGTGTGAAGTCCCTAATGAGGCAACACTATATAGAAGGAAGAACAGGGGGCAGACTAGGCTCAATAAAAGGAAGGTCTTCCTGGCAGTTGTGCCAATAATAGAGAGCTATCATGTGTTCAACCAGAATCTTCAAGTCTACTTGGCAAAAAAGGAAACAGGCACAAGCATGGCCACGGAATTTGAACCAGGTGATTTCAATGGCTAAGATTTTGTGATTCTATGGTTGACAGTGGGTTTCTAATATGTGGAGGACAGAAAAAAATGAGAAATTGCTTATCCTGAGTTGTGACTATTTAATATTATACAGAAGCAACGCCAAAGATCCCCCTGTGAAATCTTGCAGGGAAAGACAAGAAACATACCTGAAGCAATAAGAGATTCAAGGATCCTCTGCCTTGTAGAAAGAATCAAACCACCTCCTCTCCATGTAGAATGACACCCCTCTTCAATCACTCCCAGAGCTAGCTCCCAAGTCTATTGCCACCTCAGCCCAGAGTTTGTATCACAAGGAGAAAACTCCATTGGTAGATTCCTCACACAATAAAGAGCCTTCTCTGTGGCACACTAGAACTATCTTGAATTAACCTCTAGAGAGAGAGTAAAGTTCAGGAGGTACAGAGTATTTCTAGACTTCAAACTACGTTTAATTTTAATGTGGCTATCGTGTCCCATCAAAATGCATCTGTGTTGTTTAAATTACAAGGGTGGATTCTTAAACTTCTAAGTAAGGGAAATTTTTTAGTTTTCTTCCTGAAAATATTTTAAGAATAGGAGAGTGTCTATATGTCACATACACAAAAATACCGTGTTTCCCCAAAAATAAGACCTAGCCAGACAATCTGCTCTAATGCATCTTTTGGAGCAAAAATTAATATAAGACCCGGTCTTATTTTACTATAATTAATATAAGACCTGGTCTTATTTTACTATAATATAAGACCCGGTCTTATTTTACTATAGTTAATATAAGACCCAGTCTTATTTTACTCTAATATAAGACTGGGTCTTATATTAATTCTTGCTCCAAAAGATGCATTAGAGCAGATTGTCTGGCTAGGTCTTATTTTCGGGGAAACACGGTATTGCTAAAGCTCTGAAGACCTGACTTAAAGAATGATCTCTTCCACTGACTAGTTATGTTATTGTGAACAAGTTTACTTAGCCTCTGCGAGTCTCAATTTCTTCACCTGTAAAACAGGGATTAAAACATCTACTTCATAAAGGCGCTATAATTTAAATAATACAACATGCTATATAAACTGATAAATGGGTTTTGACTGTAAGGTACTAGAAAGAAAGTAATAAACACCTTCTGAAAATGTTGTTTCTGAAATCAGTGTTGGAGTACCTTATAGTCAGACTAAGCATGTGATAAATAAAGCAAAGGCAGCAAAAAGAGAGACCGGTTCAGCTTCATTGAACTCCTTCAGAAAAATAAAAAATACAATTAGAAAATCTAGAGAGAACTTATTTTCATTTCAGTATACTTATGTTTTGTGTTTTACACTTCAGTATTTTTATCCTTAATTTCCTAAGAATCACATACAATCTTTTCAGTGTTAAGGGCTTCCAGAGTTAATCTGACCTTGTTTGGGTTTATCTTAAATAGATTCAATAAGGACTGTGAGCAAAAGCATGTAAAGCCCTGTGACATTTCAATGAACAATACAAAGAATATATACTATATGTGTCATGTGTGTTAATTATATATTCCTGGCACTTGTGAATTACTTCAACTCAGAACTGAGAGAGACTGTGGCAGCATGAGCAACTGCAACAAGTGTATCTCAAATCCAGTGTGGCTTTAAAGAAAGAAACTTGGATATATGGGATATTTGATCATGTGGATGGATGATGCAGTTTAACTGCACAAACAATTATGCCTGCTTAAAGACTGATTATGACATTGTCAAAATCAAAAGAGGGCCCTCTCTGTGTAGCTCATGCCTAAAATTCCTTTAAAGCATTTTCTGGCAAGTCTTATAAAATCCATGCCTTATTTTGACAGAGCATGCACCAGGAAAAGCGAAAGGCATTGTTCTGTTTCTCCCTGTAATGACCACATGCTAAATAGGCCACGGTTCCTGTACCAAAATCTCCGCACTGATGAGAGTTAGCAGAAAGCCAAGCAGGGGGTGCCCCCCCCCTTTGTTGCTGCTTTCATTTTTAAAGTGAATCATAATTTCTGCATTGGATATGAAGATGGGTTTACAGCTATTAGCCATCATATTAATAATTTAGAAAATACATGCCCAATCACTTGTGTTCTTTCAATTCCCTATGAACACAGCTGCAACCCACATTAGAAGCGAGGGTGAATGGATATTTTTCAGATGAGATATTTGGGCTGAATTATTAGGGTAGCCTGTACTACAAAATTACTAATAAACATTGCTTCTGGCTCAATTTAGCCTGATCTCAGTGAACTTACGCAATGGTGACAAATCAAAAACTCTGAAATGCCTGATGAATGAATCTAACTAATCAAGGGACCCTGTAGGAAGTAGATGCCAGGATTAATGAGCCAGTAGTTTCACCATGCCATGCTGTTATTTCTTCACATAAATGCCCTCAGATGAGATTACCTTTATGTCATGAAAAGGAGAAAAGGAAGGTTACAGTCTTTCAACTGACAGGTTAACTACTGCCATTACTAGAAGACACATCTTTGTGGGCTTTTTTTCTTTATCCTAAAAATTAAAATGTAAAGTCCGCCACACAAATTAAAAACATTTTCATTTTCAGGGGAGGCAGTCATTGAGGACTTCAAACATAAATTGTACCAAAGTTAGGATTTAGGACTTCTTCTGTATTCTCCATTCACATCTACCTTTATTTACTCAAATTGCTCTGCGTCCTATTTTGTATTCACTATCTAACATCCTCTTTAGCAGGCTGAATTCCTATATCCTATTTCTTCCACCATCAACAAAAGGTAAACTAAGTGTGTCATCATTACTATGCCATCACTTGTGTGTCATATATGATATTTAGTACCAATACTGAGAAGAAAATAAAGATACAGGATGAGTATGTGTATTCAAATAATTCAATCATAGAGTTACATCACAACAGACTTCGACTTCTTCTAGCATTGGGACAGCATTCAATGCCAAACAGTTTACTCAGCAAAACGTACAATTCATTAGAGGCAGGACATCCACCATGTTGTACTTCTCTACCTTGTGTTTTGATATTATTCATCACTATTGTCTTTATTCCTTTATTGAACATAATTAGTTACTCATAACTTTAACAGTTTTGAGTCAGACTTGCTGCAGATAAGGAGTAACAAATAACATGAAGCATTATTCTGTTGTTAGGCTTTTTTCTCCCTCTAACTGCAGAAATGTTTCAGGCTTGTGATTGAGATTCTCATTGTCTGCTTTTTATAATTGCTAAACTGTCAACTTGAACAATTTAGGCCAGGTTGCTTTCCCCTATGCTAATGGTATATATGACATTAAAATGTTCAGCATTCTTAATACAATAACCTATTGCCATAGAAACAAATATTATTCCAGAGTCAGGTCAGGTGAAAAACTCTGTACACTTTCATTATAATATTGATAAATAACCGCTATATTATGAAATATAAGTATCTTTGAAAGCATCTATCACTTCAGTTGATTTGTAACTTGTCATCAGTGTTCTAAGTTGGCCCATTTTTTTTCAAATGAAAGATCCCATTTCCCTTGCCTTTGAGAAATACAATTTTTAAAGATTCCATTTAGCATCCTTTATTGCATTCCTACATCATAAAGTTATGCTTTATAGCAGCATAAAAAAGCTGTAAAATTAGCATCCTTGTAAACAACCTTCCATGCTCACTGGTGAAGCAATATGTGATTTGTACTGATCTCTTAAATGTGACTTTACTTACAGTATGCACGATTTCAAATAAAAACAAAAAAAGAGAGTACTAGCCTAATACAAGGGAGAATATGATAAAATGTAAAAACAAGGAAAAGTATTTTTCAGCTACAGATATTTTAGAAATTTGGTTAAATTACACTGCTAAATTCTAGGGTGAGTTCTAAAATACAGAAAGGTTCCATTTTTATATGAAATCCCAAATGAGCATGTTTTTATCTTCTTACTTTTAATATTTTAACATTATATCAAAAATACTCTTTAGAAAATGCAGAGTTGAAACAGTCTGTGAACCCACCTACCAAATTTTACCTATAATTAAAATCCCTAAGATAACATGAACATGATTTTTCTTTATCATATAAAATCATGCTTTTTTTCCCAGCCTTCAAGAAGATTCCATTGTGTTCTCTTAGTGAAGTAACAATTACAACAGTTTCTAAAATTCACATGTAGCCCAGTGGTACAAAACTGTGTTATAAAACAAGGGTGTTTCTAGGGTTTACCCTTTGTGGCAACCAATCAGAAATCTTCCCATGGGAAAGGGTGCACTCTCAAAGCCTATAATGACCATTAAACTTCATACTAGAAGATTGATTGTGGTTAGTCTTCCAAAGGAAGCCTGTGATATATATTTGCCTCCAAGTTTAAAACACACTCACATACTAGATTTATCAGGGGTGA
This sequence comes from Rhinolophus sinicus, assembly GCF_057876585.1. Classification (NCBI taxonomy): domain Eukaryota; kingdom Metazoa; phylum Chordata; class Mammalia; order Chiroptera; family Rhinolophidae; genus Rhinolophus; species Rhinolophus sinicus. The sequence continues at coordinate 49,751,731 of NC_142503.1, forward strand.
TCACTTTGTAAGTTATATAAATGTCTAATCACTATGTTGTACACATTAAACTAATAATACATTGCCAACTGTTACTGGGAAAGAAAAGAAACACACCCACAACCTTCCCCCTCAGACTGCTAAAGAAATGGCAATTTTCACTACAAGTTAGTATGGGGAAGTCCCCTGAGCACGTGCCTAACTTCAGGGTTCGCTCCAACCAAGTCCCCTTAGAAAACCAGAGAAGACCCGCAGGGAAAAGCCTGGAATGCGCTGACCTGCGCCCAGGTATTCCTGAACACTCTTCTTCCGACGTGCCCTTTGCCCCCACTGGGGAGGTCCCAAATACCTGAAACCCAGCCCAGATCTGCGAACACAGAGAGACCCTGAGGGCCACAAGGCCTAGGTCCTAGGGCAGGAAAGAACCCCGGGCCTTTCAGGGCCACCGCCTACCTGAGACCAGACGCAGCTCTGGGCGACGCCCGAGGGCAGAGCTCCAGGTCCCCAGCTTCCTTCATGGTGGTCCTCCCTCCTGCCCAAAGCCTCCCCATCCCAGGCACGCAGCCCGGCAAGGGTCGCCCTCCACTCCTCTGTAGAAGGGAAACCGAACACTTGCGAAGCTTATCAACTCTTCAGCCCTGCGATTAGTGCTCGCAGCTGCGCCCCAGGCCCATCTCGGGAGCCGAAGCCCGGGGCGGGCCCAGAGCCCTGCGAGGCTTCAAGCTCGCTTGGGGCGCTAGCGGCCCGGCCTCCTCACTTCCGGCCTTCGGGCTGCGCGAGTGGAGGCCGGGCCTCCGCATCCCGAAGCTACGCGGGAGCGGGATGCCCAGGCGGCGCGCACCCCGGAAACTGAACCCACGCCTACTGAAGGGCAGATGCGCTCCAAACGCCGGGGTCCTGCCAACTGAGCGCGAATTGAGAACCCCCAGGACGACCTCTTTTCCTGTCCCCGCATTCCAAGTCACACCAAAACCCATCATTCTCCATATCACATACTGAAAATGATTTTATTTTATCCATTTACATTTAACTTGATATAAACTTGTCCGGAAAAATCAATATGCTTTATATTAGCTCAAACATTTATTAAGAAAACCAAATTCCATAAATAAGCACAGACAATAAGTTAAAACATATCACAAATTGACCAGTATGTAACAAGAATGCTTTATCTACACAAAACATCCTATTTCACATGTTTGTTCATTCTTCAAAAGCGCTTCTGTTCTCTGGGTTTGGATTTGACCAGCACATGCAGAAAGAGCTGATTGCGTTTCTCTGTACAAAGTTGCAGGGTTGTAGATGTCCAGGTGCACCCATCGGCGGCCAGCAGGGGCCAGGGCGGTGGCCGAGGGACACGAGGGACGACAGGACGACCACAAAACAACCAAGGGCACAGAGCAGCAAGGAGAAACGGAAAAAGAAGCAAACCAACCCCAGTCCTGAAGGATCCAGAAAAGAGATGTGGCTTTTGCTTTTACGAAAGGAAATTTTTCTTACATGTTTATTTTATTCTTTCTTATAAAGACTTATCAAAATGGGTAAGATCACCTCTTCATCATATGACTGCTTTAGACTACTGCAGCCACCCAATCCACTGGCATGTTCCTCCTGAGAAGCCTTCCCTTCAATAAACTTACACAGTTGTGCTTAAGAAAAGGTAAAATCAAAGCATTCTTTTGCAAGCCAATAAGACGGTTGCATGGATGTGACTAGGTTGACAGGGGAAGGGAAGGGTGGTGGAAAAGGAAAGAAAGAATTCAGAGAAAGAATATAAGGGTAAATCAAATTACATCAGTTGGGCCCTCAGATGAGGCGGTTGGTAGCAGATGTTTGTCCTCCTTTAAGACAAAAATCCCTAACATTGTGCTGTCCCTTGAATACGTCCGTGTGTGACCTAGGAGCAATGTGTATGTGTGTGTGTGCGCGCGCGCGTCGTGTTTGAGAGTGAGCGAGAGTGCGAATGTGTGTGTTTCTGCCCACAAACCAGTCCATTGGTGTCTGATTTCAGATCCTGAGTCGACTCCCTGGTAAGTAAAATGGCGGGAAGGATGCTTTTTGCAGGGCGCGGGGGGAGGGGCGTGGGGAAAGAAGGGACGGGAGGGGAGGCGGCGGGCGAGGGGGTCGTAGGCGTCGTGTTGAAGGTGTGGGTGGGAACGACGCCAGTCAGAAGGCCGGGAAGAGAGCGTGAGCACAATAAGTGCTAGCGGAGAGACCCGGGTAGCGGAAAGGGTGGGGTGAGGCGCTAAAGATGGGGCGGAGGGAGGAGCTGGGTGACAAGGTTAGACGGGCTCCGGGGCGGGGGACCGGGACGTGCGAAATCAGGCGGAGGGGAGGCCTCTTGAGCTGGGGCTTGGGGTGAGCCCGAGCCGGTGGAGGAGAGGACAAAACGAGAAGTGGCGGAGGCCGGGGCTGGGACGGGACAGGGCGCGCGGGCAGGGGCCCGGGCAGGGAGCGGGGCCCCGGGCGCCCGCGGGAAGGGCCTCGGGGCGGCCCTGGGGGCGGTGCCGGGGGCGGAGCGGGCCTGGCGCGGCTGCATTAAGTGAAGCTCATGGAGACTGTGTGCTCTAGTGCCTTGCGGCGGAGGGAGGCGATGCTCGTGCCCCGCCACACGTCGCTGCTGTCCGGGGAGCTGCAGAGCTGGGGCGAGCCGGAGACGTTGCTGGGGCCGGGGAGGGAGGCGGGCACCATGCCGGGGAAGGCGGGCTGGTAGAGGTGTGACTGCAGCCCCGCGCCGTTGGAGCCCGCCAGGCTGTTGGACAGGCCCATGGAGTTGGGCGGCGGCCCCGCCGCCAGGCTGCACTGGGACAGCGACTGCGCCATGGCTTGCTGCCGGCCGAGCGCTGGCGGCAGTGGCAGCTGTGACACGCCCGGCATGGCGGCCGCCGCCCAGCGGGTGTCGTTGGCGTGGAAAGAGCACAGGCTGTCGCCCATGGCGGCGGCGGCGGCGGCGGCGGCTGATGGGAACTGAGGCAGGCCTGGCGTGGGCAGCAGCGTGCCCGGCGCGCGGAACACATTGGTGGTCTTCTTGCGCTTCTTCCACTTAGCGCGGCGGTTCTGGAACCAGACCTGGAGCGGGCGGGGCGGGAGACAGATACCGCGCTGTTAGGCAGTCCGCAGCTGGGAGGGGCGGGGGCTTGAGCCTGAGAAACCCGCGTCAGATACACCCACTCAGCCCCTGGCGGAACCAGTACCATAGGCCCGACCCCCCCCCAGCCCCCCCCAACATACACACACACCCAGCCAGAGACCCTGGTTCTTCACCAGGTCAAGTCAACTGGCGCCTCTTGCACCTACCAAGTGCCAACTCCCGGGGTCCTGAGTGATCACGCCCCCGAGGGCTTACACACAGTGCAAACATAGCACCGTGTGCACTGTTCACCACGCCCCTGCATGCTGGCACATTCTGTGCACGGCTTAGATGCACATGTCTGCAGGCAGGCATGTGTCAAGGCTGGACCCACAGGTGTACAAATGAAGATAAACATGTGTACCCATGTGGCTTAATAGCGTGCCTTATAACACTGATGGGGTATAGAATTTTCAGAAACGCTGGAAATTTGGAAATTGATGAAGGGCCGTGCGTGACATACCCAGTTTCAAAATCGAAAGACGAAGGAAAATTCCTAACGCCACGGATGACAGAGCGCAGAGGTTAATATGGTGATCCACGTGGGAAAGTGAGCGCCACTGAGCGAGTGTTGCTTGGGTCGCCACCGTGACTTTATGACTCATAGCGATAGGTACTACTGACACAAGTCTCCGTGTCTCATTCTGAAACCCCTCTAAAGGCATCTTTATCTGAGCTGTGCGGGTGTGCTGGAACCTGCTGCCAGAGCCCTGAGCCCCAGGGGCCTTCAGCTCTATTCTTTCCAGGAAGTTACCGAGGATCCTAAATAGTAGCAAAGCCTCCAATTCCCTCAACCCCCACCCCTACGTTTCATCTATAACCTGAAAGCAAATTTTCTGATGCTACAAATTAAAGGAGGTCAAGTTTAAAGCTCACGCTAGTTATGAGTCAAATTTAATTTTGCTAGATAAAACTATATGTCTTTTTAAAAGAGATGTGTTTAATAAAATAAACGCCACATGAAAATAAGCCACCTGCTCCTTTTTTAACACTGATCCTGGTATTTCAGACATTACCAGACAAATTTGCCTGTGGATGTCAAATTCACTACCACAGGGGAAGGAAGGGTTCTTTCTAAAAGGTATCAAGTAGGCTGCCTGACCAAGATAATCTCCCATTTCCCCATATTTTAATCTGATTTAAAAAAAAAAAGAAAGAAAAGCCAACATGCCTACTTGGCAGGCTTGAAGTTTAACATGTAGTCAGTTGGAGGTTTACCGTGCAACTAAATAAAGGATGAGGAGCACAATTCAGGTACTGATTGAGTTTCCTCTTAGAATTTGGCCAACGCAACTTGACCAGCGTATTCGTGGCCAAAAGATTATTCATCCGTTAATCCAAACTCTTTAGTGTTTATTCTGCAAACTAAAGTATCATGAATAAGGACGTTCCTGACCCCGTTCTCGGTAAACCAGCTCTGCACCACGGTTTGTTCACACCCTTGCAGGTGGAGGCACACTCTCCGCTTAGGAGTGTGAATGGCATTTTGCAATCCAGAATTCTGCCCGCCTTCGGTCCGGCCGTGGCCTGCTCTATTACAGCCGCGCCATCGTCTACCACTTTCTCTTTCTCTGGTTTCTACCCCATTTCCCACGTTTCTGTTTACCCCAGTGTCCGGATTGGGTAAAGACGCTGGGTCCCTTCCCTGCTAAAGCCCCTTGAGTTGGCGGTGCGGGGGATTGATGAGGCAGCAGAGGCCGGGTTGGTGGCTGGGATCAATGCGGCCCGCCGCAGATTGAGCTGTTAGCGGCCTTTCGCGGAGGGTAACCCCGCAGGAGCCAAAGAAAGCATAGCTAGGTGGCCTCGGGCCGCAGGTCACTTTGCATTACTCATCCAAGGCTGCCTCGGGGGCAGATAGACCGGATGGAGCCCTAGACAGGGACGGGTGTCTGTCCAACCGGTCCTCGCACCTCACACTCCGCACCTGGATATGTTTTGAAAGATATCTATAAATTAAAGACCGGTTCCTAACACCTTGCAAGCATCAGTGAATCCCGAAATTTTTGAAGTTTTGGGGCTGACATGGGGGAGGAGGTTATTGGACTTGCGTCGGGAGGTGGGGGAGAGAAGCTGAAACAAGAAGGCGGGGTGATTGCCCGGTAGAATTTCTGTAGAAAACACGCCCGCTACCAAGGTTTCTGAATCTCAGACACAGGCCGAAAAGAACAGCTGTCAAAGAACTAAATACTATAGAAATAATCGAAAAATCGTGCTCAATTGTATTTGAGGGTTAGTAGCCAAATGATGGCTACAAAATTTTTTATGTTTCATGGCTTACTGGGGTTGGGGAAAAAAAATCAGCGTGGGGTCTGAGCACCTTCGTTCCAAGCCATGATGCATATGTTTTTAAAATGTGAATGTTTCCACTTGAAAACTAGAGCATGACGAATTAAAATGCAGGTAAGACCTAAGGGAGATTTTGAGAATGCACAGATGACAACTCCAGGAAATATATTAACCGCAGCCACGCGCCAACTTTGTACTCAGTTTGAAATGCAGCTCTTCTTGAAAATGCTTAATACAACAGTGAGAATCTAATGGAGGTTGGAATTTAAAAATCCACTTTCGTGATATCTGCTGTTACAGTAATATAGACATACTGTAAATGTATTTTAAAATATATAGCCCGTTTAATTCCCCACCTATAAATGGCTCAGAAATAGAGAGAGGGAGAAAGAGTGAATACTGAATATTACTTTTCCCCCTCGAAGCAAACGCTTTATGAAGATCTCATTGGAATCCAGCAAATGATTAATGTGAAGATTTGGGAGGAAATCTGGGGAGCTGTATTAAAGCCTAGATCTCAGGTTCATTTCGATCAGCCAGCCGTGAACTCTGGGCCGAATTCATTACACTTTAATAGTGCTGGGAGAGGAAGAAAATGCAATTTCTCATTCCATTAGAAAACTAGAAAATACTCTCAGCTTGTCCCCCTATTAAGATGTGGCAGGTGACAGGGCCATTCTATAGGACACGGTCAATGGAATTACAGCACATTATTTTTGTTCGTATAAAATATTGAAAGGCAAGCCTGACTGTGCAGAAGTTATTTCACTGATTTGGTTTTTATGTAAATAAAATATTGAAAGTTAATTAATCCGTGCTAGAGACTAATGATTATGCTTATTATATTGCATTTGATCGCGTAATTTGCATGATTCTCGCATTGCTGCTTAATAAGCCATTCCAGGTTATAAATAATTCTGAAATTGGTTTCTAATAATGGCATGCTATAAAAGGAATGGTTTTATTACACTCGCCAGAAAAGGGGAGCGATATCAGACAAGGAATTGGCTTCCATGTGAGTAGAGGTGCTTTAATAAATACTTAAAGTATGATATATACCAGATATAGATACAAATAAGTGTGTTGAATCATTTAGTGTAGAATCAGAAAGCATCTTAAAAACATACAATTGCAATAAATTAAATGTTTATATCATTTTTAATCAGTGCAGTGGCCCACGTACTGAAAAGTATGTGTGGCAAATCTGTTAACTATAAAGAAAACTATGAAATACTCATCATATAAGAACATAAACCAATTACTATTTAATTTGAATTTGGTCAAGGAGCAATGGTACAGTGAATTGTGAAGTAAATACATTTTCCATAAATTATTTTTGCATTACATTACATAATGTTAATCATTTTGAAATGTTAATTAAAAAGGTTATGTTGATCTGATTACTTTTTAAACTATGGAACATTATTTTTAAAAATATTGAAATTGCCGTTCTATTAAATTGTTCCTATCAGCAGCCTGAAGCTATTATCTTTGGTTGAACATTATGCTAGAACAATTAAAGTACTTTGTCTCTTTCTTCTTGATTATTCTTTTGTGTACTTTTTGAAAATAACTGCTTCTATTACATAGTTGGTATTTTATTTCATTTACAACTTTTTTCATTAAAAGAATCACTGCCATTAACCTTTGGAAGATCTAATAAAGTTTAATAGACTTCATTTTCTTTTCTTATAAAGTCAGTTGTCCAATTATATTTTATTTGTGATTCTAAGTTCTATTTTAACTTAAACTAATTATCAATATGCTTGATTAAGCGACAGATTTTTACTCTTTAAAACAAAAATTATTAGATAGTATTTCTCTCAAAGACAAAAAACAAATTTGTGAATTTTGAACCTACAGGGTTTTAACACGCCAGTATTATTAGCAGTAATGGAAGGATTAAAATTATGTATTTCTGTTAAAGTTTGAACTCAACTTCAGATTTGAAAAGAGGTGCAAAGTAAAATTTTTTGAAGAACATTAATAATATATATCTGCACAATGCAATTAACATTCTTTTGGTGCTCAATATTCATGGCCCATGGTTCAAGGCTTCCAGAGTTCACTAACAAAACCACCCAGACTTATATTGAGTAACAATGTTAATCTATGTTATAGCCTGAACGTTACTTTATTAATTTGTCCATTTTAGGTCCTCAATTACATTCATTTGCTGACTATTTAGAACGGAAGCATACACTATTTTTCCAGGTTAGACTATCTTTAAAATGCCCAGTGAAGACCGAAATATTCAACACTGTGGTTATGGACACCCTTTCTCTTACTTCTTACATCACATGTAAAGTAACTGAAATCTTTAAACTTAATTTGTAAAAGCATCAAAGCTGAGGTTAACACTCAGGATAACGGACAGAAAATACCACGCACAAGACAGGAAAGGAAGGTTTTCAGCACCCTGGATAGCTCAGGATTAAGCGTGTCTTAGAATTTCACCTCCAGCACCTGCCCACAAAATATTTGATACATTGTTTTCATTATTTTAAAAGGCGGAAATATGATATTCGTTTGGGCTTATGTTTTTATTCTCCAATATTCAGATAAGCTACAGGTGTGGTTTTTAAAGTTATATATAATTTACAACTTGGAGGATGGTTGGACGAGAACAAGGGGTCAGTAATTATTTTGTCTGCCACCTGTCTGTCGTTCCTGCCCTAAATGTCCTGTATTAAGATCGGTTATCAAAAACAGAAAACCTTCATTTCCCCCCCAGTTTCCTTAGGGGGAAAGCAAGGCTCATAGGCTGTGGGGGATTGCTACAGCTGCCCCCAGCGCATTGGTCGACCACCAAAGTTCAAATCCTTTGCAAACATCAAAGCTAGGGATATTTTGCCTGAGAGCGAGCGGCAGGAGGGAGATAGTCAGGAGAATAAAGCTGCACCGTGAAACCCAGGTGAGGATATCTTTTAAAAGGCACTCATTGCGCCTTATTTTTTCCCTTTTCATGTTTTGTTTATAATTGTTGCATTCCTCCATTTATCCATACTCTTAACCTAAGCTCATTAGAGGGTAACGAAATGCTTGTCGATAACGCGAGCCGGAGTGGAGGAGAGCGCTCGGCTTAGCAGCCTGGGAGTCGCGGAGCCTGGGAGACTCGGAGATTGCCTTCTCAGGAGGAAGGAGGCGACCTAGCAGTCGAACAAGGCCGGCTTCGCTTTTGAAGAGTTTTCGCTGGGATGTGGCTATACTGGTGGGAGGTTGAGGCCCTGCCTGTCCATTGGGGGATGGCGGTCAGAGTCAGTTTCCGGGCAGAGGCATTAACTCGACTTAAGAAAGCATGGGCTTCTGAAGCTCAGCCCAGAATCCCGCTTCTTTTGCCCACATCCTCCCGCCCCTTCCTCGTCTTCTGCCCCGGCGCCCACGCCCGGCGTACCTGCACTCGGGACTCGGTCAGCCCGATACGCAGCGCCAGCTCCTCGCGCATGAAGATGTCCGGGTAGTGAGTCTTGGCGAAGCTCCTCTCCAACTCGTTGAGCTGCGCCGGAGTGAAGCGCGTCCGGTGACGCTTCTGCTTTTGTTGGCCCTGCTGCTGGCCGGCTTGGCTGGGATTCGGGCCTCCTTGGGGCCCCGGCTGCTTGTCCGGGTCCTTTGCGCTCACTGCCAGCGAGGCCGGCGTCGAGCCCACAGTGGTGATGTCCTCCCCGGGCAGCAGAGTGGCTCCCTCGACCGGATCGGAGTTGGGCGCTAGGTCGCCCGGATGGCCCCCGGGGTCGGAGCTCCCCACGCCCAGCCTACACTTCACCGCCTCCCGGTGACCCAGAAGCTCGGCGGCATCTTTCATACCTGAGGAGGCAAAGGGATCGAGGTCACTACCTTCCTACCGATGCCGATGCCAGGAAGGACTGTCCCCACCCAGCGCTCCTCCTGCAACCCCATCCTCGGCTCCCTCCGCGCCCACGTTCGCCCAACGGAGGAAACTCCCGGAAACTCGGCTGCGCTCCCCAGGTTTTGCACAGCCAGGCTGGAATCCCATCTCCGGGCCCTTTCCCCTCTCTCCGCAGCGGGCTCTCGTCCAGCAGCACATCTTTCGTCTCTCCCACTCGATACACTCCCAACCCCGGCAATGAGTCCCTTTCAGAAACCGTACCCCTGGCGCCCTAGGAACCCGAGAGCATAAACGAGAGGCGAAAGGAGGAAAGAAAAGAAAATTAAACGATTCCTAGTTGGCTACCCCACCTGCGTGCGCTTAGGCAGCCTGACGAACTCTACCTCCGGCCCTCGGCAGATTCTCTCTCACTTTCGGAAGATGAATAAGTCTCCCAGCCTTCCACTCCCCGAAATCAACTCAAATCAGCTCCGCCTCCCCCTCAAATCAGAGAAAGTGCTTGGAAAATGGAATCACATCCATCACCAAAGATTCCCAAACCGGAAACCCAGACAGCATTAAAGAAACTCAAGTAAACTCTATAGACATAACAGTGAATCAAACTTTAAAGAATTCAACTTCTCTTTCCGAAGAAATAAAAGGCGCGTTCCTCTCAGCCATTGGCAGTGTCCAGTCTTTTGCAGGCGAAGGTACCTGTGAGGATGAATTTGGTATTTCTCCCCTCTCAGTGAGCACACTTAGCAAATCCGCTTGTATTGCAACGGCTTCTCCTTCACGCCAGAGTTTTACAAATTCAACCATACTTAGATGAGGAAGAAAAAAGGAGGTCGTGGGGAGAGGGAAACAGAGGGAAAAAAGAGGAGAAAGAAATGCCAAATCAAAGTAAACAGGAGGGGGAAAGAAAGAAAGAAAAACACCTCCAGACAAATTATCACGGGGTAGCTCGCCTTTCAAAAAATAATAATCATAAGGGGGGAGGAGGGAAGAGAAAAAATAGGAAAAACAAAAAGTAGCATTTCCCAACTCCTTTTTCAGATCTACATATTCCATAGATTTTTTTTTAAAGACGATGTTAAATCAAATTAAACTTTAATGCAGCACAATTACTTTTAAAGAAATTAGTCCATTTAGGGCACATTAAGGTAAAATAAGGAACAAATTGACAATTTCCTGCCCAGGCTTCTCCTGGCTGCCCGGGCGAGAGGCGCTCACTCACCTAGCCTGGCGTCCAGGAGGTCGGCGTGAGACAACATCGCGCACCGCTCCAGGGCGAAAGCTGTTCCCCCCCAAATTTTAGCGGCTTTAAGTTATTTAAAATAGATATAAGCTATAAGCTATACGATATAGACATATATAGATCACCTAAATGAAAGAAAATTCGGTTTGTGGTTAAAAAGGGGGCTTCTTGCATTATAATGTCCTTTAGAGAGACGGGGAGGTGCTTAACAGTTGAATGAACCCGTGAGCAGCTCGGCGAGGGGACCAATCAGGAGGGCAGCCTGCAAATGTCAGCGCCCGGAGAGTCCCCCACTCCGCCCGCCCGCCCGCCCGCGCCCGCCCGGAGGAGGCGGTGGTGGCAGCTCTGGCGGCTCCAGCCCCGAGCAGCAGCTAAAGCAGTGGTGGCCGCCTCGCCCTCGCCCTGGGGTTCTGGGCCAGACCTCCGTTACTGCTTGCTTCCCGGGGATTTTCTCCAGGCACGCCTTTCCTTCTCTCTCCCTCCCTGCTCGCTCCAGAGACGCAGTTCCGTCTCTTTGAGCTAGCATCTTCCTAGGGCAGAGGGAAGGCAGGGGACAGAGCAGGACATGACCCCCGTGTGACCCAAGAGTCTCCCCCGCCCGCGCGCTCTGGGAGACATTGGCCTGCCTCTGGCGGCGCAGGCCTGCCAACCCGGAGCACAACAAGGACACACCGCGTCCTCCAGACCGCGTCTAGACTTCGCTGCTGCCCAGCAGGCCTGGGCCTAGGGTCCAGACACCCTGGCTGGGACCCCGGGCCTACAGACTCTCAGCCCTCTGCAGGCACAGAGAGCAAAAACGGGAATTTACTCCCCCGGAGCTTCCACGGCTAGTGCGCCGTGTTGATTCCTGCACTTTGCACCCTTCCCGCCCCACTCCCGCTGCTGCGCGGAGCCCACGCTTGCATCCTTGCCAATAACCCGCTCCTTTGGTCAAAGTTTCTAAGTTCCGCTTGGCTCTCAACTCCACTTAAGGCTGTAAATAAAGTTAAATGCTCTTTATTTTCCTCTTGAATATGTTAAACTACTTGAACAATTTAAAGTGCTTTGCACAAGTGAAGCGAACCATTTCTAATGTTCTGATTTTTCAGAGCCAGCCAACAACAAAGTTTAGATTAGTAATATATTTCTAACCAGAGTAATTTTCAAGATCATTAGGCATTTATGTAATTAGTGCCAAATCTATAAGCTTTTATTACGATTATTAGAGTAAAATCAGTATAAATTTGTACTAATTTACTACTGTTTAGACTTGGCTGTCAAGCCCAGAGGTTCTTATTGTAAATGATAACTGAGGAAATTAAGTGCAAAATTCTGTACCATTTCTGATCTGCTCCTAAACAATCCGTTTCAATTGTATTTGTAGCAGAACATAATGCCCCTTTAAAGTTATTTGACTTGTATTTTTATTTGTAACACAAGAAAAATGCCCTCTACCCAGGCACAATGAAAACTGATATTTACTACTCTCAACTTGATTAACATTGATTTTTAATTCGAGAGTGATGCAATTAAGATTATTCATTTAGTGCAAATAAAGCTTCCACAAAAGGGTGGCCCTATGAAGTCTGTTTTAAATAATACCGAGCAAATGGCTTTTTTGTTCGCCGTCCAATTGACTTACACAAAACATTGGAAATGCTGCCTGAGAGCAGATGCGAGAGGAATTGTGTGTGTGTGTGTGTGTATGTGTGTGTGTGTGTGTGTGTGTGTACGCGCGCGCACGCGCGCGCGCGCCCCTTTAGCTGTGTGTGTGACAGGGACCGAGCAAGGAGACAAAGGAGGCGGCAAGGCGAACTCTGTGGCAGTTTGCTTCCTCCTCCTTCTCTGCTACAGTCAGTTCCCTTCCTCCCATGCACACACACGTACGCGAGCGCACACACGCACACACACGTGTCAGTGCCGGGAATCAGCCACACCGGTTCCTTCCAAGTTGCAGAGACCGTTTCCCGCGAAACTCCGGGCCTGGCCGAGCTTCAGCGGCCGCCGCAGCTGCTGCCAACGCGGCCTAGGTGGGACTGGAGCGCCAGGACCGCGGGCTCCAGCGTGGCGGAGCCAGGGGCGACGGAAGCGTGTTTGGGAGTAGCGAGGGCGTTTGGCAAGCGCCTAGTGCATTTTGGAGAAAGGGTTTGCTTGGGAGGAGAATACCCAGTAGACCTAAAGGAAATAGAGTCCCTGCAATAAAAGTTTCCCCTTCCCCCTGACAAACACCCAAATCTAGACTCTACAGCGCGGGGCGTGCGCGGTAGGAGGCGGGACAGAGGCCCAAGCTGTGCCTGGGCTCTGCAGTGCGCACCTACGTAGCTGCACGTTACCGGGGACTCGCAGGGGGTTTGTGCCCACCTGGGTCCGGCATGAGGGTTATTCAAGACCGGAACACGGGGGCGGAGGTACCGAGAAGTGAAAGAGGACAAGACAGGGGTCCTGACAGTGGCACCCGGCTCCTCCAAACAGGCAGGTCCGCGAAGGCCCGCGCTGGGGACGTTCCGCATCCTGTCTGGAGGAAGGAAGGAGAGGCTGCGACCTGGGGAGAGAAGAAGGACGCCGGGCCCCAGTCTACACCAGTGTGTACACAAGCGCTCGTGTTCTCATCTCACAGGCGTCCCAGAAGAGCCACCGGCCGTGCAGCGTCCTCCCACACGCACTCGCTCGTATATTCTGTTTTGTTGTATCTTTCAGGTCGATAAATAAATGTGTAATAGTTAATGTGAAGACACATCAGAGTAATAACAATGGGACGAAATCAAAGGATTATCCATCTCTGTTAGTAACCGCTGAATAACAATGTTGCGGCGTGATTGATAGCCCGCTTCATTTTATGACTTTTCTATTGGTCTTGATTTTTATAGCAGTATAAACAAACTAAATCATTTCTTCCAAGACTTCAGAGCATAAGCATGGGGGGAGGGAGGGAATAAAGGAAGGGGGGGAGAAGGAAATCTGAGAGTTGGAGGGGGTGAAGAGGGTGGTGTGGGGCGTCTAGGTGGGGAGGGCGCAAGCTGGAACTGGAGCCCGGAGTCGCGAGCCGGCTGCCAGCAGGCGTGGCGAGAAAAACGACAATAGTCTGGATGTAAAATGCTCGCCCCCGCGCTGGGTTCCCTCTCGGTAGCTCGTTTTGGCCAATGTCTGAATCCACCCGGGCAGCGCCTGAGATGTATTTCCCAGTTTTATTCCCCGTCATCTTCCCACGTTCCTGGGGCAGCCGGGAAAGTGCCGGTCAGGCCCACTGCTATTGATAATTTAAGGCATTTCCCACATGATCATGGGAACTGAGGTCCCTAACAAGGCGAGGCTTTAGCGCAATGGCCCCCAAATCTTCGGAATGACAAGAATGTCTTCAGAAATCACTTCAAAGCAAAGTAAAAGGATTTTCTATGACGGATCCAGTGATTTTTCCTCAATAAATAGGCTTTAGATTGTTACACACACGTAGAAGTGGAACAAAGGGAACTACCAGAAAATATATTGGTTGCCCCTAATAAAATTTATTTAGACAGTTTACTTCTCATAAAAAATAGAGATTGAATTTTGTACAAGAGCCTGCCAAGGGGCGATGCACAGGGAAATCATTTTTTTCTTTCTCCCTCCCTTCCCCCCCCCCCTTTTTTTTTAACGAAGCACAAAGAACACTTAAAGGCCAAGGAAACCTCTCCCGCTCCCGCCGGGCCGGGCTCCCAGACCGAGCCAAAGAACTTTGTAGTTGTGAGAGAAGTCGGTTTTCTGGGAGATTATATATATATATTTAATGTATATATTATATACATTAAAACCCAAACCCTGATGGCTGATTATGTAAACTACAAGAACAGCAACTACAAAATTGGTGTTTTTCCTCCTGCTTTGCCATCCTGACCCAGAGCAAGGTTTAGAAATATGGGTGTGGCTGGATGGGGAGGTGGGGATGGGGTGGGAGGTCCGGAAAGCAAGTGTTTTAATGATAGGTATATGCTGATTAGGTTTGTATTTCTAATTTTCTCCTTAATTGTATTCCTGCGTTTATTGTGAATCCTTTGTAGAGACAGAGAGAATAAAAATATATACTGGATGCTCTTGAAGAATTGGGTAGTGTGCCCAGTGCCCTAACTGCTTTTTCCACTTCCAGAAACCTCGCGTGTTATTAAATGTAACTTTCGGCTGCTTGGGTTGTTTGTAAACTGCTCTCTTTCCTTTGCAGACAGTGGGCTGAAATATGGCGCGTTATTATTCACATTCCTGCTATTAAATGCTGAATTGTAACATTGTTCCCTTTAATGAGGAGCGCCTCCCTCAATAATTAACGATCTCACATTTTCCTATTTTCTTGCCTGATGAAAAGAATCAATTTTAATTCGTGGTAAATTACAGTCATGCTTTTGGGTATTATTTGCTTACAGAGAACAAATCAAGTGACTTGCACACTCCTGTTTACTTTTCCAGATATGCAATAAACCAAACTCAATGGCAAATCAGATCGTGTTCCTCGGGCCTACCTTAGAACCTCAAAAAGAATAAAGGGCGGGGGCAAATACTCGAGGAAAAAACGGGAAGCTCTCAAGTCCACTGCGTTTGAAACATGGTGACCACTTTTGCCCATATCTTGTCCCAAGTGCCAGAATGGATGTTCCGCCAGCCCCCACCCCCAACTCCCGCCTCGGACAGGACTCAGTGATCCACACTAGATTTTGGGACTGTTTGATGTATGGCTCATTTGGGGGAAGTGGATTTGAGGGTAGGGTGAGTAGAAGGAAGGAGATCTGGGACAACAGCCAAGTTTCTGGGAAGGGGTGACAGGCACTTCCACACTTCTCTGCATAAAAGAACTCTCTAGAGGTTCCCAGCAAAAGAGACCACAGCCAAAGAGGTTTTGGCTGAGTGCTCCTGCCCAGCCACTGCGAAAGCCCCCTCGGCTCGCCTTCCGCCGGCGGCTCCCTAGCGCTGAGTGAGCGCCTTTAATCCCTAGCCAAACTGGGCTGCGCCCAGGCCAAACGTTCATCCTCTAGGCCTCCTTGGGCCGGGAGCGCGGGGACTCCCGGCTGCTCTCGGCCAGGCTGTCCCACTGATGCCGCCGCGGGAGCCCGTAGCGGTAAAAATTCCTTGCCCCGGCTCCCCAATGTGGGAACTAAAAGCCAAGGGCCCTCACTCCGGGCATTTTTTTATGCGCTGGGAGCTGGGGCTGCTTGTGCGTGACGCGTGTATTTGTGTGCGCGTTTGTGTGAGCAGTATGTATCCACTGCCTGCCCCGAACCGCGGGGATGTGCCGCGGGCGGCGGCGGAGTAGAAAACTCGCCCCAAAACAGTTTGATTTCCCACCCTTCCGGGAAGCCTGTGGCGATACACGACCACCATATATACTTTTTTTCTGCAATAAACAACACAGTTTCCCATACATTCGAGTTTGCGAACTACAACCATACAGTCTACTTGCATGGCTCTTCGTGAGCGCCGGGGCTTGCTTATTTTCTTAATCTTTGCCTTCTAACAACTAGCATCCACCGCCTTCAACGCAGAAAGCTCGGCACAAAACAATGACGGATCAGTACCCGCCTTCCCTGACTCCGTAGCTCCCCTCTTTTGCCTCTAGCCCTGTAATTTTAATGGCCCCAATTAGCCAATCGGAATATAATAAGTGACATAGAGATTTTGTTTGTATGTGTTAAGTTCGCTGCTTTTCTGATTTCTATTTACTTAGGATAAATAATCATATATCAGTTATTCAGTTAGGTGACAAGGCTAGTAATTGGAATAAAAAGAAAAACATCTCATCCTTATCTCTTTCTATAACTAGATATAGCGCTAATAAGACTGCATCAATCTTATCTAGCAAATAAATAAAATAGACAAACAAACAAATTCGCCTCCAACAAGTTAATGCGGTGTATCTGAGTGGAAAGTAGATATTTTCACGCATTCTGGAGATGAGGAGTGACTTTTAATAAAATCACAAGAAAAACAAATGTAATTCTGTAAGCCATTTCTTGGAGCCGCCAGCGCCCGCCTCCTCCCCCACCGCACTCCCGGTCCGGCTCCACAGTCCCAACCTTTTCCTTTTCATAAGCAGTTAGTCCAAGTTTAGGACGGACACGAGGGCTAAGCTTCACCCGCTACTTTACACTTGGGGCGGGGGGTATGTTGGGTGGACGGAGACATCATTCTATAGATAGTGAGCCTTCTTCAAATAGGATTTTCTCTTTCCCTATCTTTTCTTCCTTTCTTTGTCGTCCTGCCCTTGCTTTTCCTTTTGCTTCCTTTTCCCTCTTCCCGTTATCCTCTCTTCCTCCTTTCTCTTTTCTGCCTTTTCGTGTTCCCACTCTTTCCTCTCACTCTCTTTCCGTTCTCCGTCTTTGCCCCTGTCCCTCCGTCTCCTCTTTCTTCCGCTTTTTCTTCCCCTTTCTCTTTCTCTCTCCCCATGTCTCTATTCCCCTTCCTCTCTTCTTTCTTTTCCCTCCCTCCCCCACCTTTTCTCTCCATCCCCCTTCCCATACCCCCTCCCCTTAGCCCGAGTGAGGCTAATTCCGGGCGTCTATATTCACTCAATTAGAGAAATCTACAGAGAAGATCGATCTTCCATCTGCAGACATGCCAGCTTAACAAATTAGATTCTTGTTTCGTGCAGGTGATTTGGTGACAGTTGGGGAATTAGAAGTAATAAGTTGTTGTGTTTGAGCCCGGGCCCCCGCCCCCCGCGCGCGCCCCTCCCCGCCCGCAGGCCCCCGGGCCGCGTCCGCCGCCCCGGCACCCACCACCGCACCCCCCAGCCGGCCCGCGCCCCGCGTCGCCGCCGCCGCATCCCCCGCCGTAATTAGTGCTGCTGCCCTCCATGTGGGCTCGATTAAACCGTGATTTAGCCGAAAGAAATATAATTATGGCTGCAAATAAAATAATCAGCATTGAAGAGCGATTTCCTTAATGAGATGGAGCGGTTGCACGTCACGGAGTAAAGGGGTCTCATTAAGAGGTGGTAATGAGGCTTGGGTGGATGGTGCAGTTACAAAATAGCCCAACTCCTCTGCAGGCCCGGCCCGCTCGCCCGAAGTGGCCGCAGCCAAGCCTTCCCGCCGTCCCGCCGTCCGGCGGTCTCGGAGGGGCACCCGGGCCTGTCCCGCCCGTCCCCCAGGGGGCGCAGCACCAGCCGCCCGGCCTCCTCTCTCCCGCCCGAGGGGTCGCGGGGCCGGACGCAGCGGACATAGGCGGCTGCGCAAGGCGAGCGGTGGCCGCCTGCTCTGCGGTCCCCGCGGCCGGGCCCGTTCCGCGTCGGGAGCCGGGTTTACACAAACAACTTCGCGGACATCGGTCGTTGGAGGAGCCGGTCGGAGCCAGGAGCCCCTGGCTGGGGCGGGTCCAGGGAATCTCTGGGCGCTGGTGGAAGCCCTCTTGGATCGCTGTGAGGTGGACCGGGAAAGTGTCACAACGAACAGGTGCTCAGAGGCAGGGGACACCACTGCGGGAGGCATCAGCGCGGGTAAACACTGTGTCTTCACACTGGCTTAGAATCCTGGTGTGGAAGGGCCTTGGGGGTTCTCATTCTCTCCACGTCATTTTCAAAACTTTATTAAAGTACTGACAAGGCAAGAACTCTGTTTAACCACCTCCTCGAAAATAAAGTCTTGAATAAATAATGCCAAAGATTTTTTAATGGGTAGCTCTGATCTTTCTGGTTTATTAGACTATGAATTCCCACTTGACATCAAGGTATGTACACACGCATGTCCCAATCTCCAGATGTGGTGATACCGCACTATTTATTTCTAATTAAATTGTTAACCCTGTTTTGGATTCAGTTTTGCATTTGGAACCATTCTTAGTTGGACGAGGAAACTCACATTATCCTCACAAAGTGACTAATGAGGCAGCTGACACATTTTCCCTTATTCATCCAATCAATATTTACCGAGCACCTACTATATTCTAGGCATTGTGTTGGACACTGTGGGGAGGAGGAGAGACGTGAACAGAGGGACAAATCCTTGGCCTGCACTGAATTTTTCAACTATGGTGGACTACGGCCTTCAGGCATTTTGCACCATGTGGGCAGAAGATACTTCTCAGATTTACCTTCCCACCTTCGAAATCATTATTCGTTACACACCCAAGATCATGGGATCCTGAGGAAGAAAGTAATTTGATAAATTAACTTTTCTTTTAGGTGTTAGGAGTTAATGTAATACCCTTTATAGGATGTTCCCATTTTAAAAGAGGACAGTAAGGAGAGGCAACTTGAGTCACAGATGCCTTTGAGAAGCTGAAGAAAGCTATGGACCCCTTCCCATTAAAACGCATATATTTGCAAGCAACTTCAGGGAGTTCAGGCCCCCCCACCAACCCCAGTTTATGAAAGAGTGGTTATCTAGGTGAGACTTTAGTATTTGTGATTAAGACCTCCAGAGAAGAAATAATACAAATCTCCAGAGGAGTTTTATCAATAATCTGAATCTAGGGAAGAGTTGAGTCAAGAATCAAAAATAAACTGTCAAACCAGTAAGTTCCAAGAAAATAACTGGTTTGAAGATACATGCAGTCTAAAAAAATTATAACAAATTCCTATCTTTCATCTGACCCAAAAGAGGTTGGCATAAATCCAAGCCTATATAAAAATTTTCCATGTTGCAGAGAGTTGTCAGGAAACCTACTTTGTCAGTGGGCCCTGGGCAGCTGGCACTCTGGCTGGGGGTGGGGGACAGCCTCACACAGTGGTGTGTCATAAATCCACAGACCTTGCCCTGGATGGAGGTGCAAGTGAATGTGATTAAAATTCACACACTGGGACCACAGGGAGTGAAGAGTGATTAAAAGTCTGTCTTAAGCCCACTAAAGCCCCCAAATCCAGAGCTTAAGCTAATTCTCTCATTCACTCCCCAAAGGCATTTTACACATTAGGGCCTGAAACCAAGCAGCAGAGCTGCCTTCTCCACCCTCTGATGCTTTCTCAAGATGCTAACATATGGAACCAGAGAGTCTTTTCTAGGCAGAAGATAGTTCTTTCCTGGCTGCTTTAGAACAGGATTTATTCTCCCCCTCTTCCTTAATTTTCAAGAGGTCCCCAAGTCACCCATTAGGAGGGATATTGACTTTTCCATATACATTTTCCTGGCATAATCTTTTTTTTCACTCCCCATGAATCAGCTGTAATAGGGAGGGGAGTATGTATTAGTTAGGATACATACCAGGCTGCTACAACAGAGACCCCAAAGATGGAATTTTATTTCTTTCTCACATTCCAAGGGTCACATGACAAGGCTGACATAGCAGCTCCAAAAGTTTGAGAATTCAGCCTTCTTTATTGTTGTCCTACCTTCCTCAACATTTGGCTTCCATCTTGTGGTCTTAGATGGCTGCCCCAGGTCCTGCGATTACTTCTGTATTTCCAGTCAGCTGGAAAAGGAGATGAAGAGGGAGGTTCACGCCTTTCTTTTAAGGACGTAGCTCAAAAATGCACCGACCACTTCTCACAATACATTGACCAAAATTTAATCACATGGCCACAGCTACCTCAGTGGAGACTGAGAATTGTAGTTTTTACCTGAACTAGTTAAAACATAAGAAAAGAGGCCCCATGGCTTTCCTGCTCTGCGAGGGATATAATCATTATCTTCAACATGGCCCTCACTTATGACTTGGCCTTCATCCTCATGCTTCCCCCATGTTCATACTGAAAGCCTGGTGTGCTGTAGGGGTAGGAAAGGAGGGAAGTAACAGCAGAGAGGCCATTTAGAAGTCTGTGTTTCCCCAAAAATAATACCTCGCCAGACAATCAGCTCGAATGCGTCTTTTTGGAACCAAAATTAATATAAGACCTGGTCTTATTTTACTATAATAGGAGACCAGGTCTTATATAAGATGGGGTATACTATAATATAATATAATAAATATAATACCAGGTCTTATATTAATTTTTGCTCCAAAAGACGCATTAAAGCTGATTGTCGCGCTAAGTCTTATTTTGGTGGAAACACAGTAACAAAATAATCCTAGGGAGAAATAATGGTTGCTTATACCAGAATGAGAGCAGTGGAAGAAGTGATAAGTGGTTGGAATCTAGAAACATTTCTTAGGAAGAGCTGAGGGTTTGCTTCTAGATGTGTGGTATGAGAGAGAAGAATCGAGGATAATACTATGCATTGCTCATCTATGCATTCATTGACTGTTCATTCATTCACTCACCAAATTGTTATTGAACACTGGCAGCGAGCCAAGCACTGGGCTGGGACCTGTGGGTACAATGGGTACAGTGATGCCTTTACAGTTGATGAAGAAAGATAAACAGCAGAGAAGTAAATACAAACATGATATGTATAATACAAAGCAAGTGCCAGAGGCTACAACATAGTAACACAGAGGAAACTAACCCAGTATAGGGGCCTGGGAAGTGGTGCATAAACTGAGACATGAAGGGTACATAGAAATTGGCCAGGGAATTGAGTTGAGATGGGGACAGAAGAGGAAGAATGTTCCTGTAAAGGAATTCTCTCCAAGTCCTAATTCCTTGCGTGTCTTCATGTTGCCTGCATGGGATAGCACATGAAAACCTGGGCTATGAAGTCTAGAAACTTGAACTTAGTTCATGCTGTTTCTTTAAAGAGAAAGTGCTTTCTGAAGTTCAAGTTAATTCAATTCAGTAAACAGTTGTAGGTTCAAAGCTGGTTACCAGCCCAAAGATAATAGCCCATGGAACCATTTAACTGAGAGCAGATAATACAGTTGAAGTTGTTGAATTTTAGGAAATGCAGAGGCATTCTCTATAAGGTCAGCCTAAACCTTAAAGGATATCAACCTAGAGAGACATGCACTGAAGGGTGATGTGATCAAAATCTATTTCAGTAAGGTTACAAGACAGTACACGTGGATTAGGAGGCAACCCACAATCTTCAAAACAAACAAAAGGAAGTCCTTTATACAGGGCAAATTAAACTTGTGGAATTCATTCCCTCCAAGAGGTGGTAAAAATACTGTATTTGTTGGGATGAAGAGTCAGTGGCTATAAAAGAGACAGAAAAACAACAGCAAAAAACAACAGTGGCTTAAATAAGATAGAATTTTGTTGCTCTCCCATTTAATAGGCCAGATGTAAGAAAACCAAGACTGTTATGGCAGGTCTATGATGTCAGGGCCCCAGTCCCTTCTCTTGCTATTCTGCCTGCTAGGGTGTCCCCCTTATCTGTGTGATTCAGGATGTCTCATCACCATGTCACATTCTAGCCAGTAGGAAGGGAGAAGGGGGAAGAGGCAAATATCTTTCTTCCTCTAAAAGAACAAGCCTGACATTGTACACATCAGTTCACTCAATCCTTTTGATTAGAACGTGGTCAAATGATGACACCTAGCTAGAAGTAAGGGTGGGAAACGGGGTGTTTATATTGGACAGTCATGTTCCAGGTAAAAAGAGGGGGTTCTGTTACTGAGAGAGAGGAAGGACAGATACTGGAGGCCTCTGGCAGTTTTGTTGCACTAAGGGGTTCCTTTTCTTATTCAGAACTTCCAGAGTTAGCACTGGAAAGAAAATTTTCAGGAGTGTATGTGCAGGTGGAAAGGTTGGGAGATACTTCTGAACCACAAATCTCACCTTCTTCTTTGGGTCTTTTCACTTGAGTTGCTGCTATGCCCCAGGGGGTGGGTTCTCTTAGCCAAGAACTTTCAAAGAGTTTACTACAAATGTCAAGAGAACAAAGAAGAAATAAACACAGAAAATATGAGAAATTGATAAACTTCCTAGGTTACAAATCTAAGATATCTATTAACTTCCTTACTCCTGTCCCAAATGGTTTAGCCCAACTTCTCTGGCACCTTGACCATAGCTCTCATTCCCCAGTTCTCAACTTATCTCTGCATGAAGGATGCTTGTTTTAATATTCATTATTCGGGGCCTACCCACAGTACCTCCCATATACCTGGGCAAACAGGTATCCTCTGTCTTGGACCTTTAGATGATCCCAATTGGACCTTCTCCAGCCTCAGCTCACCCAGAGCCCATTCTGCCCCCTCCAGGCCACCTGGAGCTCCAGAATTCCTGGCCCAACTTCCTGCGCCAAGGGCTTGTGGGCCTCTTCCCGTGTAAGTCCATCTGCACTATGCCTACCCCAGGCCTGAGGGGGGCTTTGTAATGGGTATCATGGAACTTGAACAAGTGAAATAAGGTGACCACTTTTGTATGTGGGAGACCCCTTGCTGCATTGGATGCATTTGGTTGGGAGGAAGAGAAGAAGAGGCAAGCCCAGAGCTTGTGAGCTAGGACTCTAAAAATTCTAAATTTGAACTTGAACTTCTGGATTGTTATGAACATAAATGTTCAAGGTCAAAAGATAGAACATATTTCATGTAACAATTTGCTAGCTTGATTTGTAATTTTAAAATATTGGACATACAGTATTTGGTCTTCTATTTGTAATTGTGCTCCAGGTTCTGCAAATGTGAGGGGTAGGCCTGGCTGTCCTGCCACATATTTTGTCATCTTTAAAGTCACACTGTGTGAGATTCCTTTCCTGCAGCTTATACTTCTGATTTCCAACTTGTGGAAGGCCACTATTGATATGCACGCATGCTAGCCTCTTGTTCCTCAGATTTGCCATCCACGTTCCAGCTTGGGGCCATGGTACCTTTGTTTGTTCCTTCTTCCTGAAACACACTTCTCTGGACCTTCAGCTGGTTAGATCTATCTCTTCATCAGGTATTTGCTCAGATGTTATCTCTGTAAAGAGGCTTTCCCTGAATTCCCCCAAAACCTAAAAAAAAAAAAAGTCCCTTCAAAGAGTCATATATCAGCATCATTCTTTATCCTTTATCTCTTACCCGGCTTTATTTTTTTCAGCATAGCACGTATCACTTCCTGAAAGTGTACCATAAGTTTATTTGTTTATTGCCTCTTGCCCTGAGTAGAATACCAGCTCTGAGAGGACTGAAACTTTGCCTTCTTACCTCAATATCCCTAGAGACTTGTGCAGTGCCTGATACATAATAATGTTGAAAAAAGCTTTTGTTGGATGAATGAATAAATGGCCGAGCCATTCAATAGCAGTTGGTAATCAGATATCCCAATTCAAGTTACACTTATTAAGTAATCGGAATTATGAAGGAGGGTTCATTACTACTGGCATGTATGTCTCCCATTCAGGATCGGGACAAGCTGGCCAGCTTTGTGGAGACCAGTCCAGAATGAGAGTGCACAATTACTTGATGGTGGGGTGTCAAGATGGCCCCATTACTGAAGAGCCCAGTACAGCCTTTGCAAGTGAAGCGGGGCTCTCCCCTTTCTCCTCCACGCTCAGGTTTAAACCTGAGAACGTGAGCCCAGAAAATGCCATGTGATTCTCTGGTGGTGAGGGACTCAGTGTTTGGACAGGGGACTGGACTGAGATTTGATGTAGACAAAATAGTGGATGCTGGCGTGAAGGGTCCTATACTATCAGATGCAGAGGAATCCATAGGCCTTAGTGCCTAATATTTCCATTTTTAAAGATGAGAAACTGGAGTCCAGAGAAGCCAAAGCCTCATAGTGGCTAGTGGAGAATTAGGGCCGAGGCTCAGGTTCCCACCCTCCTGTGTCTGTTTCCAACTCTCCTGAATAAAACCTGCTTCGTTTCATAGAAAGCTCCAGGATTGGGATGAAATTCACATCAAGCATTAAATGTAGTAACTCTTGTTAAAAGAATCCCTATGTGCAGAGCTTCCTACATGATCTGTAAAGTGGGGGTGATCAGAGTATCCACTTCATGAGGTTGTGGTGAGACTTATTGGTCTTAATGTAGAGCCCAAATCTGGCAAGCGCTATTTCAGCAATAGCTATGGTGGTGTTTGTTATTTGCCGTTTCAATTCCCATCCATTCGTGTGTACAAGTCTCCCATGTTCTTGCAGAGAAGTTATATCACTGACCATAGTGACACTGGAAACAGGAGGATTGGTTCCTGGAGCCCTGCTCTAATCCAGGCTGGAGGTTTAGCGGAGCCCAGGAGGGGTCAAGTACTAACCAGGCCTGATGCTGGTTGCCCCCACATGGCAACTGTACACAGGTGCTCAGGCCACTTCCACATGTCCTCAGCTTGAGGTTGGGAACTCTTGATTTAATATTTTGTTGTTGTTCTTTCTCACCTATCCATGGTCACCAAATTTTCCTCCTTTTTATGAGGGGAAGGTGTAAAGTGGGCCGACCTGAAACTTAGAAACGTTGCTGTCAAAAGGCATCCCGTGAACACTGCCAATGAACTCTAAGTTCTCTGTCTTCTTAGAAAAAAGGGAAAATTGTTCATCTCAAGAAAAGACTGGGGACCTAACTTCAGAAGAAAAAGAAGGAGGGTGGTGGTAGAACAGCGGAGTAAGCAAAACCAAAAGTGTTAGGCCACGTCTTGGCAGAATTCCATGCCTGCCTCCTTTGTTTCCAGAATTCTGAGGCCAGGTGTCATCCTCACAAAACTTGAATCCCCATTGCTCTCCAGAAACACACACACACCTCTTTCTCACCTGAGTGGATAAGCACCAGTGCCGTACTCCTTTTGGTATGCTACCTTGGCCTCATGGAAATTCATAAAACAGTTTCCCTCCTAATTCAAGGCCTTTATACATGATGTCTCCTTTCCCTTGAATGTTCTTCCCCTGTTCTTCACATAGCTGGCTTCTTCTCAGCTTTTAGATCTCAGTTTAAATCTCACCTGCTGGGTGAGATCTTCCTTACTCCTCTAAACAGGGCCTTTCCCCACCTGTGGTTACCTTCTGTCCCAACACCCTGTTAATGCCCCCCACCCCGCTCCTGCCCTCTCCCACTATTATTATGGTTTATGAAACCAATGCTTGCTTATTGTCTGTCTCTTCCATTAAACAGTGAGTTCACTGAGGATGGGGCCGTGTCTGTTTTGTGCCCAGAATACAATAGGTGCTCAATAAGTACTCACCTCATTGCTGAAGCTAAAAGAATCGAAATCATCTTCAGATCATGCCTTGCTATTACCCGCACATACAATGCAGTGGCAAGCCCTCTTGCTTCTGCTTTCAAATTATATCCCCCAAACTGCCCATTTCTCACCACCTTCACTGTCACAGGTCCAAGCCACCACATCTGGCACCTTGAATAGCCTCCTCCTTCCTCCCTGTCCTCTGCTTGCTGTCTTCAGGCTACTCTCCACACAGCAGTCAGAATGGAAGGCCAGTTATGTCTCTCTTCTACCACAAACCTCTTATGTCTTTCCATCACACATAAGCAACTCGAAATCCCTTGCCATGACTGACAAGGCCCACGTGACCAGGTCCCCGCCCCCTTTTGGACCACACCTCCAAACATTCTCCCTGTCTCCCATTTTGTTCCAGATACACTGGCCTCTGCTCTGCGGCTCCAAATCCCAGGCATTTCCCTTAGGGCCTTCGCATCAGCTTTTCTTTCTGTCTGAAATGCTTTCTTTTCCCCAAGTGTTCCCATAGCTCATCCTCTCACTTCATTCAGCTCTTTGCCAAATGTCACCCCTGAGAAATCCCTCTCCTAAAGAGTCTGTCACATATGGAATCCTGCCTAATCTGCCACAGACTACACACTTACACTTTTCTATTTAATTTAAATGCGTTTAACTATAAACACATGTATACTGTATTTTTTACAATTTAATTTTGTGAATAAATAATTAGGTGGTTCAGAATTCTAAAATTAGAAAGAAAGGGGGGAAAGTCTCTTTTTTGCTTCTGTCCCAAGCCACCTAGTTCCTCTCCCCACACACAACAAAAATTACTGGCTTTTTGTGTATGCTCCTTGATAAAGGTTTAAGCATACATACAAACAAATATTTATACGTATGTCTCTCTTTTCTAAACCTTTTTATACCGACTCACTGTGTATATATGTATGTATCATCAATCTAACCTATCTTTTTATATGCTTTTTAACCAAATGGTAGCATACATACATACAAGTATACTATCTCATGACTTGTTTTTCTTTCTTTTCTTATTTAACAGCATAATTTAGATATCTTTTGATATCATTATTATATAAAGAGTTTTCTCATTCTTTTCTGCAGCTGCATAGTGTTCCTTTGCATGGATGTCTCAATTTATTTAATTTATCCCCTATTGATGAACATTAGGTTGTTTCCAATATGTTGCCATTAAAACTGATGCTGCATTATTTTGTACATATGCAAATATATCTGTAGATTAAATTCCTAGAGGTTGAAGGCAGCACTGAGACAAAGTATTTGTGGCAAATTGCCATCCATAGAAGTTTACAGTTCTACCAGCAATATGTGACAATGCCTGTTTCCCCACACCCTGGCCAACCCAGTGTGTTATGAAACTCCTGGATCTTTGTCAATCTGGTAAGTGAAGTAGTATCTCAGTGTAGTTTTAGTATGCATTTCTATTATTACGAGTGGATTGAGTATTTTTTCTGATATTTAAGAACAACTAGTATTACCTTTTCTGTTCTTTTCTCTATTTGGTTGTAGATCTTATTATTGATTTTTCTAAAATCTATATATATTCTGAAAGTAAACCTTTGAATATATGAGTTACAAATATTTCTTCTCAGTTTGCTCTTCATCTTTTAACTTTGATTATGGTATTACGCAGTCTGATTTATTGGTCTTTTCTTCTATGGCTTCTGGGTCTCCCATGATTTCTTCATTTTAAAAATCGAAGTCTTTAATCTATTTGGAATGTATCCTTAGTAAGATATGAGGTATGAATACAAATTTTTCTTTATTTCACATTAGCATGGAATTATTTGTCACCACCACTGTAAATGATACCTGAAATGATATTACATACTTGTGTGTTTACTTGTTTTTTGTTTATCACAAGATCATAAACTGCAGTAGGGCCAGTGGCCATCTTGTTTTCCCTGTATCCCCAGTACCCAGCAAGTTCGGGGACATAGTAGGTGCTCCATAAGTATTCAGAGAATAAAGAAATGGATGAGTGGGTGTATCAGAGAACTACAGTCACAGTAATGCTTCATGACAAACCACCTCAAAATTCAGAGGCATATAACAAGAATCTTCTATTGCTCAGTCACATAAGAAATAATTCTGATACCTGGGTCCTTCCTCGATTTAATTGGTCTGGGATGCAGCCGTGGCATCTGGATCCCCCCCTTCCCCAACTCCCTAAGAGACTTTTATGTGCAGCAATGTTTGAGAATCTCTATTTTAGATAATATTCTAACAGAGTCTACCAACGTCCTGAGTTGTGTGATTATGATGCTATTGTCTGAAGCATAGTAATGAGGAAACTGAGGCATTTGGAAAGTGAACTGGAACTTGGATTATGCTTACAAAGAACAAAAAGGTGAAAATTTTGGAACTACACAGGGATTTAATTGCCATAAGCCATCAACCAGTAGAATTCAGGTTCCAATGTGAATAATACTACAACAGTTTATCTCATGGAGAGGGGAGGACTCATGGTTAAGTGATTCAAAGCTCCAAAATATATCGGACTTAGAGAAAGTTCATGTCACAATGATCTATATTGTCAAATACACTGAGGAGGAAATTGGCATTTGCTCTTGTTAGGAGATGCTCTCAGGATCATGTGGAGAATCATCATCATTGTCCTTCTTAGGAGAAGCAGGTGACATTAAAAGAGGGTGATGATTTATCTGTTGTTCTTTGGCAAGGAGTTGCCAAGGTCCTTGGACATCTCCCCCCAAATCAGGCTTTATTAACAAATCCCTTTCCTGACACTTCTTTGTTTAGGAGCCCTGTTTGGTCTTCTGATGTATTGCCTCCATACATAAATTGGGGAGAAACTTCTCCCTTTGTAACTCAGATAAAGGGAAAGAAATTTATGATTAGATGTCAGCACCGGGCCACAATTTCTGCACCAGGGAAGGTAAAAAATCAGAAGTCTCCTCCTTCACTATTGGAACAGCCACTTGGTTTTCACACAGGGGCTTGGCCAACCGCTGGCACTCAACACTGTTTATGTTGAAGAGTAAATAATATAAGCCATTGATTGACATTGTGAATTATGAATAAAGGGAGAGAGAAACCCTTTGGCCAGTATCTTTTTTGGGGGGTCCTGCAACCATCCCACTGTGATCAGAAGAAGCAAAGTGCTGTCTAGCCAGAGCGGGAGTCATTCTAACCATGGCAATCTCTGAAATAACTGTGTTTTGAGTGGCATCTAGCACTCAACAGGCACTTAATAAATATTCACTAATAACATTAGGCCACTCAGTACCAAGCAGGAAGATAAAGCCATTTTTTTGTTGTTTTATACTTGGGTAATTGATAAAAATAATTGCAAAGCTTTAAATGTTTAGCAGTGATTAGCTAAATCCATCACCTCAAAGCCCTTCCCACTTTGATAAACTCATTCCCATGAAAATACTCAGAACCTGAGGAACAGCAGGGAAAGAAGCCAATAAAAGCAGCTCAAAGAGTTTTACATTATCTCCATAAACTATCTAATCTAGCCATTTTGAATGAACTATGTAAATTAATTACACTTTTTAATTAGGTGGTCTTTTAGCTTGCATATTGAAGTTTACCACTAATTACTGCGAGGCAGGAGGTCACTTGATTGGTATGGGAAACAAGAGGCCTTTATTTCATTGAACTGAAACACAGAACAGTTAATGCTTAGGGGGAAAAAACTATACAATTTATGCCAGTTTTCAAAATTCACACTGCGCAGTTCTTGTTCATTTTTTTTCCCCCTGACTCAAATCCCCTTCTGTGGCTGGGGGTTTTTCCTTATAAATATCAGAATGACTTCTAAACATCCACTAACTCAAAACTGCTATAATACACCAGCTCAGAAGCCTAAATTTTGTATCCCTATTGCTAAGGAGAGAAAAACCCAAACTTTTGATATTAGTCACATTAAACGCCATTTAATTGCCAGTGCAGCTGTTTCCCGATGTGACTTTATTTTGTTTCTGCCAGCCAGACAGTCTGCAAGTTTCATTAACTTCATTACTTACAATAATAACAACAAACCCCACAAAAACTACAGCTATACTTTATGCCAAGCAGAACAAAGTACTCTTTAATAAAAAAAATATAGTGGTCATTGTAGTGAACAGACCGCATTCAATATATTTCAAATATTTCTGAATGACATTTTATGGTTCTTTCCCTCCTCTAATCTTGTGTCCTTGTGTCAGGATCCCAAATTTCCATTCTTTTCCCACAGTTTAGGGACCCATGCTGTCCAATAGTAGATCAGTGGGTGGGGAGTTATGCAAGAAGCATTTGCTAATTTAATGCAATCTTTAGAATAATCAGCATTGCTCATTAAAAACCAGAGTGAACAAAAGTCTTGACCCAAAGGAATTCTCCTATTTGCCACTCAGTGGGGCCTCCTTTTCATGCCAGGACGCACATATCATCACAGTCCTGAGAGTGTAGTAAATGTACTGCTGGTTGAATTTTCTCCTGGGCCAAGGGCTCTCCTTCCGTGAGACGGCCTGTCCACCTCCCCAAAAGGCAGGGACATATTATTTTGGTCTCTTCATCCAGCTTTGCATTTTCAATCACTTCAGATGATTGAAGTGTAATCGGAATGATGTAATCGATGATGTAATCGGAAGGTGACCAGCTTGGGTGTCAGAAAGCTTGGGCTCCCAGGCCTGGTTCTCTCCAC
The DNA here is from genome assembly GCF_057876585.1 of Rhinolophus sinicus. Classification (NCBI taxonomy): domain Eukaryota; kingdom Metazoa; phylum Chordata; class Mammalia; order Chiroptera; family Rhinolophidae; genus Rhinolophus; species Rhinolophus sinicus. Next base: position 49,781,744 of record NC_142503.1, read on the forward strand.
AGAGAGCGAGGTGACTGTACGTAGCGCCTTCACTTTCCTGGTGGCTCCCATTTTCCTCATGTGTGAAATGAGGAATCATTTGTACCCATGCTCTCTCAACAAGTTCCTTCCACTTCCAGTAACTTCCAAGACTGCTACTGCTGAAGCTTTAATCATATTCAGTGCCTCGTGTATTTATCTACACAAATGGAAAGTTCTTAGAAGGCAGGAATCAGATTGTATTCCCTTTCTTGACCCTTAGCACCACAAACTGAACATTACAAAAGTACAACAAATATTTGTTGAATTAATGACACTGTAAAAATCAAGACTACGAAATACTACATTTTATGAACAACATTAGTAGTAGGAGTCGCAGCAAACTTTTTTTTTTTTTTTTGAGCACATATAAGCTAATACCCATAAGCTCGGCATTGTGCTAAATACTTCCTACAGTTGTCTCATTTAATTGAAGAAGACAAGCTCATATTACCTTTCTCCCCCTGTGGCAGCCACTGCTAAATATAATCCATTCACATATGGATTCATCCTTACCAGTAGAACCTCAATTTTGCTTGGGACAACAATGTAAATGTTAGAAACTATCGCCTCCCCTAAATACCTTGTGTCTTGGGGTAAACCATATGGCCCAGTTCTGGCCAATGAGATGTAAGCAGAAATCCATTGAGTAGGACTTCCAGGCAAGCTTTTATCTCATAGATAAAAGAGACATGCCCGTTGGAATTTGCCTTTTGTCATTTCACCTTCTCTTATTTCCTGCCTGGGACTTGGACTCAATGCCTGCAAGCAGGTGATCAGCTGTCTTGTTATCTGTGGACAAAGCCACAGGTAAAGGCTGGTGGAACAGGAAGTGATATGGAGCCTGGACCATTGATGGCTTCCTTGAGTAGCTACGTCAGTCCTATGCTGTGCATACAGACTTCTGGTTATATGAGAAAGCTCAATCTCCTAACTAATCTATTGTATCTTGCCTACCCTCCATCCATGATGATACTACAATGAGTGTTTTACCAAAATGGAGTATTCCTGGAGTTTATGTAAGCATACTCCTTCCACTAAGAGCCAGGCCACTCCTGCCTCATTGCCTGCTTCTTCTCTACCTCAACCTTGGTTTAACGACTTCTTTATTAACTGTTTGCTATATTTTTGATGCTCTGGCTTCTGGGGCCTCACTGACCAGGGATAGACTGCCCCTCCCAGGGCTGGCCAATTCTTACAGTAAACAACTCACCAGGAGGTGTGCCTTTCAAAAGCAAACTAACCAATCCAGAGCCCTTACTCTGAATCACCTCTTTTATCTATCTAGCTTTTACATCCTAGGAGGTAAATTCCTCTGCCTTAATCACTCCAGGCCCAGGTACTTGTTATAACTATGGACCACCCCTACAGCCCAGGACCCCAGAAACTATTTAAATTATTCAACCCTAAGCCTACTCAGCTGCTTACCCTGCCTCACTTATCCCTTCCCACAAACACCATATCAAGTCTTGTGCCCATGCTTTCCCCTCATTCCTTCTGCCTTCTGACTAACCCTGGTACTTCCTATGGGGACCCTTCCTGTGTGGCCTGTTCCTGCTTGGGAACTGTAAGTAACTAGAGTTCAGGGTATAATTAGGGACTTCCAGGTAGAGATGAGGAAATTGACTGAATTTCTTGATCTCCTCTCTTTACTAAAACCCTACTAAGGAAATATTACATAATTAAAAGTGAATTAACCCACAAGGACAACAATTACAGGACAGGAGATAACAGTAGATAAAAGATTCAAACACAGTTTCTAAAAATGAAAAGCAGAAAACAACGGTAGTAACTGACTTAGCAGAATAGAGGAAGTGACAACCTAAGTACTTACAGAAGGCACCAAAGAGGAGAAATGAGGCCCTTTGCCCTACAGCATAATATAGGAGCTCAGGGTTGGATGAATAATACCCTCTTTCCCACCCCGACCCCCAGTGGGGTGACTACCTCTACTGTGCCAAGAAAGAGGTTTATTCTTCAGAGAAATTGAACCTGACGTGATACAATTTGGAAACATCAGTGAGGTCTGGGATGAATAGACACTACAAATAGCGAAATTGAGTTGAACGTGAACACTTGGCTCCCAACATCTCTCTCCCTTCCCTCAACTACCTACCAAGACAGCAGCCTGGAGCAGTCTTCTCTGGAGAAAAAGCCTCCACAAACTAACACTTGGTGGTGGCGTGGGGATGGGTGTGACTCTCAAAACAAGTTCAGCTTTCTACCTCATCAACCCACAGTAGGAACTGCCAGCCAATAAGCCAATGAAGTCAGAAATTCTAGGCATCTTTTTGGTACCTCTTAAATATGAACGAATAGCCAAGAAGCATTAGACACATGAGGAAAGCCTCCAAGATGAAAAATGGAGACCAAACACAGACAATGAAGAAACTTTTAGGAAACTGGAACAGCGCAGATAGGGGGGGAAAAGTCAAGTGAGTTAGAATTACAAAATTAGAGAGATGAGAAACTATTGCACTCATAAAACATGTAAAGTCGTCTATGTAAAAGGAAGACTAAGAGATCAACAAAATGCTCTTGAAGATTAAAAAGATGACAGCTGAAATAAAAAGTTCAGTAGAAGGATTGGGAAATGGAATTGATATAATATCCCAGAAAACAGAGCAAATAAAATGATGAAAAATAGAACAGAGAAAAAAGTACGTATGACAACAGTGCTATCCAATAGGCTAGGACTATAGTACAAGGCACATTTGTAATTTAAAATTGTTTTAGCTAGTAGCCACATTTAAAAAGTAAGACTAAATAGGCAAAATTAATTTTAGTAATATATTATCTTTAACCCAATAAATCCAAGGGACTAGTATTTCACCGAGTAATCAATATTACAATTATTAAGGAAATATTTTAACACCTTTTTCATCTATGTCTTACAGCACACCTCAGTTTGGACCATCCACATTTCCAGTGCTCAACAGCCACAAGTAGCTACGGGCTACCATACGGAACAGCAGGAAAGGTCCCATATCTGAAGAAGGAGAGTTTTAGAAAGAACAAAACGGAGGAAGACAGGCTCTACGCAGAAGCAAGGCCGGTGGACACCACCAGGAAGGCAAGTGTGCGCCACAGAACTCCCACTTCCTAGTGGAGCTGGAGAATGGAGGCTCCAGGGGGGAAGCTTCGTGTAAAAAAACACACGGAACACTTACATTTTGGAAAAAGTCACTTGCCAATTGTTTGACAAATTTGTCAAAGCATTTGCAAAAAGTTAGTAATAGATTTATAAAAATGCAACAAAAAATACTGAGGCTATTATTAACTACAAGAAAAATAATTGTGGGGGAATATTAAACATATAATCAAACTACATTAATTGGTTGAAGAGAACTGAATCTTCAGCTATCATTTATGGGACGTCAACAAATGCTGTTTTGAGAAACCAAGGATCAAGCAGTATAAGCCTATGACTTAGAAATAGGGAGGTAAACACCCGAAGAAGCAGATGGAAGAGCTGAAACCGCTTCTGGGAGGGAGACAAGGGAGGATGGTGGGAGTCGGCTGTGTTTTGGAACCTTTTAATGTTATTTCATTTTAAAAAACTCTGTTCATGTATTGTTAAAAACCATTACAAATGCATATATATAGGTAAGAGTATTAATATAGATAAGTGCAAAGAGAACTAAGAGAGGAGCGTATACGAGTGTACTTCTAGAAAGAGGAGGGTAGGAAAGGTTTCTTAGAGGAGCTGGGATTTTTTCTGCTCCTTGAAAGATTGTTAGGGTCTAGTAGAATAATATCCAGCTCTTTTTATTCCCAGGAGTGTGGAGGTGTTTAAATAAATAAATAAATATACACCGCTCAGTTAGGGAAACTGACAGACAGGTAGGCTATCACCAGTGGTTCTCAAAGAGTGGTCAGTGGACCAGCGCCTTCAGCAATATCTGGGAACTTGTTAGAAGTTAGAACTGGTTAGAACTTGTGAAGTCTCAGGCCCTACATTAGACCTATTGAATCAGACATTCTGTGTTTTTAATAAACCCTCTGGGTGAGTCTCATGCACACTCAAGTTTGAGAACTACTGGGTTAAACTGTCATCCCAGGGTAGCAGTTGATATAATAGAAAGCTATATTCTAAAGGGACTTTACTCATCATGTAATCACATCTCTCATTTTATAGAAGAGAAATGGAAACCCAGAAAATGTAATGACTTTCCTGCCAGGGTGGCAGCCGCCATCTTGGTGCTTATAAGTTGAAAATGATAAAGCCAAAAAGGCAGAGACAGCCTGAGCTCTAAAGCACATCATAAGGCTGCTGTTCAGGGCTCAGTACCATCTATGCCCAGATTTCTAGTTGTGTGGGGTACTTGGTAATCTTTGTTTAAATCAGTACCTGTTACTGGCAGCTGAAGACATTCTATGTGATCCAGGGGTCTTCTGTAACTCTCTTAAGTTTTTTCATTTTATCTCTTACTTAAGATGACTTAAACAGCTGTAGTGTCATATTATATTAAATTTGTAAGCGGGCATTTTCCCACCAAATCGCGTCGTAATGCGGGGCTTTTTTGACATTTTCTCGCCAAAATTAGACTTTCCGTAAAATATTCATATCTTTCGATCTATTTGATATTTTTCTATGAAACTTTCAGTGTTTTAGTTTAAAAAGAGGTCTCTATTTATTTACTTTGCAAAATTTTTGCCGGTTCCAACTAGAGGCGATATGACGAGTTTACTCATTTCCCACAAACAATGTGTTAAATCCAAACCAAAAGATTTCTGTTGGTCTCTTCCTCTGGGCACCCAAATGACCTCCATGACTGATTCTGACACCAATTCTGATGTGTGTTTCCCCCCCACACACACCATCAAGCAATTCTCCAACACCAGCTGGGTGTTCTAATTCAACTGGGCATTCAACTGAGTTCTGACACTATCTACCTGGAGACAGCATCAGAACCCACCAGTTAAGGGCTCTGTCTTACCAGACTGCCCCCACGCCCCACCCCTTCAGGCACCAGTCACAAGCCCAGATTATCACCTATGTGTCTAAACAAATGACTAGAGACTGGAGGTTCCAATGATTCCCACCTTGGGTTTGATTAATTTGCTAGAGTAGCTCACAGAACTGAAAAACAAAACAAAAAATATTTTACTTACTGGATCACCAGCTTATAACTGTCAGCTGGAAGAGATGGAAGAGATGCATACGGCAAGTGTACCCCTCTCCCAGGTCCTCCATGTAGTCACCACCCTGGAAGCTCTCGGAACCCTGCCTTCTGGGTTTTTATGGAGGCTTCAATTACACAGGCATGACTGATTATCATTGGCCACTGGTGAGGGATTTAACTCCCGCATCTCTTCCCTCCCTTGAAGTCAAGAGGGAGGGACTGAAATTTCCAACCCTCCAATCACATTGATGACTCCCCTGGCAACCAGCAATCCATCAGTGCTTTCCAAAAGTCACCTCATTTACACAAACTCAGGTGTGGTAGAAAGGGGTTTATTATGACTATTGATACTTTTGTGGCTTATCACTTAGGAAATTCCAAGTGTTTTTAGGCGCTCTGTGCCAGAAACTGGGATAGAGACCAAATATGTATTTCTTATTATATGTCACAATGAACCTTAGTAAGGCACTTGTTCCAATGCACTCTCAGGATGAGTTATTAGATGATGGGCTTCTCAATTCTGCATCCCCAGAGCCCAGCCTGGGGCTGGCACAGAGTGGTGCTGAGTGAATGGCAGTGACGAATGGATGAAGACTGAGTTCTAACTCTGTTCGTGGCACAAATCAGCGTGTGGCTACTGCTCCCCTTTTATTTTGTCTACAGACCTAGCTATTTCCTCACCCAAGAGTTGTTTAACTTCCCTGGACTATTTACAAATAATTTAATAATTTCATTTTCAATGTAGCCTTTCTCGCAACAGAAACATGCAGTTTTGCTCTGAATTATAATTTTCCAAGCACTCCTGGGATATCCATACCTCTGTCTTTGGTTGAAGTGGATATGAAAGGTGGATATTAAGAAGAAAACAACCCCTAACTTGAATTAACCTGCAAACCAAACTATGTTCTGCCAGGAGTCAGGAAGGAATGGGGGTCTGCAACAAACTGAAACGAGGGGCAGGTGGAGGAATCAGGACCGTAGTGTCAGTGGCCCTAAGAGGCCGGGCAGTCTCTGGTAGGTAAGCCCACAAGACAGACCCAGCCTAAGTTACAATGTATAGGAACTTACCCCCTCTCTCCCACCCCCTCCCCAATACCCATCAGAGTATTTAGAGCGGGCTCTGCGTTACTCTCTCCTTGGGGTTTCCTGATCAGGAAGGAGGCTGTGGGGCTGACAGCGGCAATCCTTGGGAAGAAGATTGATACCAGCTTGAGCTGTGCTCTTCTCCCTGGAATCCTGCCCAGCTGTGGGAGCCGTCAGCATCCTGTTGGAGATCCTCACACTTGGGAAGTCAGGGGAGTCCATGCTGGTTTGCAGGGGAGGCGGAATCCCTGCTCTGCAGGGGGAAACACTCTCCACAGTGAGTGAGAGGAGCTGGCAAAGACACTGACGTTATTTCCCTCAGTGTGGTCTTGTGTCCACTTGACACTGGGTCTCAGCATAACTCATTAGAAAATCATTTGCCTTTAAAAGGAGCAGAAGAGATGCCAAGTGCTGTCTGTCTTCCTGAGACAGACAAATGTCAGTTTCCTGCAGCGTCCAGTTCTCCAGCTCAATCCGACCACTTTCACGACAGCCCCCATCCCTTTTCCCAGTGCAGCGGAACAGGCCCAGGGAACAGGAGAGCAGCTCATTCTCGCTGGCAGACCCCATGGGTCCAGCTTCTGCAGGTGACCTGTGCCCTGGGGTCCAGCAACACCTGCAGTTACTCATCGCTTGTTCCTTCACCTTCTCCTGTTCGACTTGACTCTTCATTACGTACAAAACGAAATCCCTGCATTAAATTCTCGCAAGAATTTCTCTTAAACCTCTTTGAAACACTTGGCTTCTGTTCTCCTGTGGGACCACCACTGACAGAAGCACTTGCGTGTGAGACGATCACGCAGCAGCATCTGAGCCGGGACTGCCATTGCCCTGCTTCTACCTCTGTGGGCATCACAGCTCAGAGTAAGTCAGTTGCCCAAGTCCACACAGGTCGTCAACGACAGAGTAGGACTCAGAACTCAGGCAGTGTCACTCTCTCTATAGTATGTTTTAAAACACAGTACTAATAATCCACATCCCATTTGTGCAGCTTTGGGGGGGAGCTTTCAGTGTGGGGATTCAGATGGTTTGCTATTTCCTCTGGGCTAGAATATTTCAGGTCTCAACTTAAATCTCACGTTCCTGAGTAAGTCTCCTCTATTACCCTTAGCCGACGTTGAATGCTCCCATCCCTGTGTGCCTAAAGCTCCTAGGGCTTCCTTATGCTGTCGCCCAACTTCGTTGTATTTGCTTGACTGCTCTTGTCTTTGCTGCTACAGTGGAAGTCCCCTGAGGGAAGGGACTGTACCTCTTCTTGTTTGCGGTTCTAGTCCCTTTACCTTGTACAATGAAGCCTCGATGAATGAATGAATAAATCACTCTCAGACGACGGACACGGTGTCACTGCTGCTCAGGAACCTCTGAGTCTCCACATTGCTTGGCTTCCAAGAGCCTTCACAACCGAGCCTGACCACCTGTCCGATGGAACTTTCCACCAGGACTCCTCAGCCCAGCAAGGTCTCTTACCCGTGCAGACCGGTAATGGCTGCTTCTCTAGATCCCCTTCTTAGATGTACAGCGTTAAGAAGACCTGTCGGCACTGTTCACCTTCCCTACCTATGGCTCACCCTCCACCTCGTCCCTAAAATGTCCCAGGTAACTCTATTCCTGTCTTACAACTCTTATCATTCATATCTTTTAGTGGTTTTCTTTCAGCATCTGAATACCACCCCCATCTACTCACAAGTGTTGCAGAGGCAGAGCCTTGCATGATAGAAGCTAAAAATGCAAATGTTTGCTTTCCCTGCCTGGCTTGCCAAAGGGAGGGCACTGGCTCCACCAATCAGAAACACTCACCCTAGACTTTGAAATGGGAGCTGGTGTTTGTTGTAGGGGGAGGAGGAGGATGCAGTGCTTTCCCTGGTGGTGGTGATGGTGGTGGTAGCCCGATGGAGTTCCTAGGACAGCCATGGCAAAGAGGCATCTGGCTGTGTCCAGCGTCCAGCGGTAGCCATGTAGACAGAACTATGGTTCTAGTATCCTACAGGACCCGTTCTGCAGCTTAACTTGGTGATTGTTCTTAGCTGCATAGCCCTGAGCCTGGTCTTCCAATCCTCCCAATGACTTGGTGAGCTGCCCAATATCTTTAAAAAATAAAAAATAAAAAAATAAACAAAAAAACTTACTGCTATATAATTGACATACAATAAACAGCAAATATTTAAACTGTAAAATGTGTTGTTTTGCTTTGTGCATAGACCTGTGAAACCACGACCACAATCAAGGTAAGCAAACTTATATGTCACCCTCATGCCCCTTGTCATCACAAATATCGTAGCCACTTTGGCCCTGGGAGGGTTCTGAGATGAAAGAGATGAACGCCAGCCCCTTAAGCCAGTGTTCAGAGGAGTCACCAGATAGTTCAAAACAAATCATTAAACATTCCTGCTGAGTACGGTCTGCTCCCTCTGGCGCTGGGACCGGTACCAGGAATGTGGGCTTTGTTTTCAAGGTTACCACTGAGCTGGAGAGTACAGGATGGGGCCAGAAAAGTTGAAATGCCACCAAGATCACTGTTCTGAGACTTAGCCAGTATTTTTTTAGGATGAAGTGGTGACTTTTAAGATCCTTACATATGGAACTGGAAGTCTCCATATCTTTTTTTTTTTTTTTTTTTAATGTATTAGAAACATTAACCTTCTGTTAAAATCATTAATCTCTTATCCCAGTTTGATGTTCGTATGTAATATTATTTTGAAAAAACAGACACAATGTTTTGTTTAGGAAAATCTATTAATCTTTGTATGCTTAGGCATTCATTTTCCACTCAAAGATTAAATACTAACTAAAATATTCTTAGTTTTTTATATTTTTGTTTTTTACATTTAACACTGTACTATTATAGTAGCCTGTCTCAGGTTTTACTTTTGCTTCCTATGACTTAGTTTCTACAAAGCAACCAGATTTTTAAACAATGCTAATTAAATCATGTCACTCCGTGGCTTAAAATCTTGTGGCCTATCATTAGAATAAACCTTAATTTCTTTCCTTGGCTTACAAAACTCTACAAATTCTTCTACTTTCCCCATCACTCCCTTGGCTTCTGTCCCATGGGCTCTTTACTCAGAATTCACCTAGCACCTTCCTCTTGGGCTTCACACTAGCTGTTCTTTTTGTGTGGAATGCACTTCTCTGTTGAGTTTCTGATTCAGGGCTCATCTTGTATGTCATGTCTTTAGGAAGCCCTTCCCTGATCACCTTGTTGTTCTATATCGAAGTATTTTATGTTAATTCTATGCACAGAACATATTATTGCCCTTTTATTATTTATTTGTCAGTCTCCAGGAGTCGTATGTCTACAAGAGCAGAGATCTTTTTCTGTCTTGCTCACCATTGCATCCCAGCTCCAGAATAGTGTCAGGTTAGTAGTAGAGGCTCAAGAAATACTTGTTACATGAGATTTAATTCTTTAATCGATTTAAACTTTATTTTGTCGTGTGGGATGAGATATAAAACTAATTTTATTTTTCTCAGCAGGTAACTGACTTTCCTAATTCCATTTATTTATTTTCCATCCTTTACCACTAACTTGAGATGCCACCTCTATCGCGTACTTGTATATTGATATATACTGAAGGCTGGTCTGGGTTTTCTAGTCTATTCTACTGACTGACAGTTTAACCTTATGCTGGTTTTACTGCTTTAAATTCAGTAGTTTTACATTTCAATATCCAACAGCACCACCTCCTCCAGTTATCCCTTCTCCACCTTCAAGATTTTCTTAGATAATCTCACTATTTTTCTCTATCACTATAATTTTGATAATTGTGGCATTACATTAATTCATGGAGAAGTGCCATCTTTACAACATTCTCACCAACAGCGTCTTCGATTTCCTATTTCCCTATATTCTTACTGCATAATATCAATTTAAAATTCTTTGTTAATCTATTAGTTTCACAAGTGTTTTCTTCTTTTTAGTTTTTCCTTTTATATTGAAATTTTTTACTCGGTTGAAATTTATTTTGGTGTGAAATAGAGATCCAGCTTTATTCCCCCCCAGATGGTTAGCTAGTTATCCCAGTATGATTTATTGAATAATCTACCAGGGGTTTGAAATACCTTTCATCATATACTAAATTTCTATATACATATTTCTTCTGGACTCTATTGTCTTTGAGCTTCTATTTTTTACCATATGTTTAATTATTGCAACATGACAAAGTTTTAATAGTGAGCAGAACTAGTTACCTGTCATCACTATAGCTTTTCATATCCCCTTCACAGCTGTTCTTGCCTGTTAAAATTTTTTTGAAAAGTTGGATTTTAGAATAATGTTCTAAAATTCCCCTCCTCTCTCCAAACCCTGTTGTACTTTATTTCACTGAATTTACAGATTGACATAGGGAGAAACCACATTTTGACAATAGTAACTTTCCATATATAGTGCATTTTAAAAATGTCTTCTATGATTCTCAGTAGGGATTTATTTTTCCATTATATTTGATTATTGCTGGCATATAGAAAAGCTTTGGGATTCTATGTATTAGTTTATTATGACTGTTTTAACAAAGTTAGACAAACTAGGTGGCTTAAAAAAACAGAAATGTATTGTCTCCCAATTCTAGAAGTAGAAGCCCAAAATCAAGGTGTCACAGAGCCATACTCTCTCAAAGGATCTAAGGGAGACTCTATTCCATGCCTTCTCTTAGCTTCTGGTGTCGCCTTGGTATCCCTTGGCTTGCAGTTGCATAATTCCAATCTCTGCCTATGTTGTCATATGACCTTCTCCCTGTGTCTTCACATTGTCTTATTAGGATGTCGGTCATATTAGATTAAGTATGACTTCATCTACCTGATATCTGCAAGGACGCTTTTTTCAAATAAGGTCATATTCTGAGGTACTGGGGGTTACGATTTCAACGTATCTCTTGGGGGGACACAATTCAACCCACAACAGTTCTATATACTCAATTTGAAGCTACCTACTTTAATTTCATCATTGCTTATACTTTAAGAATGAATCACTTGTGTTTTCCTTATATATATCTTATCAACTGCATATGAAAACGATGCCTCTTTTCCAATATTTCTCATTTTATCCTTTTATCTAATCTCATTGACTAGTACTTTATACCATAGCTACCAGGTATTCATCTTTAAAACTTTTGCTTCATTGTTTTTAAAATTTGAATTTGATTACTACTGAAATGAAACATTTAAAACAACTATCCATTTAGCATTCTCTTTTTGTGATGTGTTTCTATGCTTTGTCTATTTTTGAAACTGGGAGTTTTTTCTTTTTAATTAATTTGAGAGAGCTCTTTGTGCATTAAAAGTATTAACCTTTGTGACATATATGCACCTTGTCCACTATCCAGCAGTCAACAGAAAGCACAAAAGGTGCAGATCTATTGTAACATAAATTAATTATACCATTCTGTGCAACAGTCCCACACATGAACAAATTAGAGCAGTAAGATGAATAGTGGAGTGTAATGTAGATTTTCATGAAGCACTCTTGAAAATTTCGAGTACACTAATACTTATAACTTGTTTCATAGTGCACCTTTCTAAACCATTCAATTTCTTTCCAGCTAAAGCACTCAAAAGAGTCTCAAGGACTAAATTATCTATTAACCCTTTAATGCCAAATGCTTACCAGCTCTTGCTCACATACATGTCAAGTTTACACTGACACTTAAAGACCCTAACCTGCCATCAAAGAAAGGATTAATCTGTCCTTGGTTTATCTAAATGACCAAATAATAAGACTTAAGTGATAACCAGCTGTAGGATATGTCCTTATTAAATTTGATAGGATTTTTAAAAAGCCAAGTAATGTAATGAAGTTTGCAAAGTAATTTAGATTAACCAGGTTTGACTGCTCAATTTGGAAGTGATTCAGTGCACAGGTATAGACATAGAGACAATTTTTAAATATTAGGCTTTGAATGTTCCTGACCAGAAAGTCAAGAAATGTTAAATGAACATTACAACATATTGTTTAAACCAGCTTTCATTATTCATAAAGTAAACATACTTATTTTAGTGGTGTGCTTTTCCCCTCTCCCCACAAGTTCTGTAATTCAACCCTTCCTCCCCAAGGAACTGTTTACGTGACTTACCCACCTGGTACAAAATAGGATAAAGGAAAGACAACCTAGTCCTTGAGATGTTCATACTCCTCCACAATGTAAATGTCCCAAAAGCCCAATCTGAAAGCTCCCGTCCAAGACTTTGGGTAGTACTCTGATTTACTAGGACTGAATCCCCATTAGCCAAAAATGTCCAAGTGAAAATGCTAGAACTTGGGGATGCTCTTACTGGCATTAAACCCACCCTGGGTTTGGTCATTTTACTCATTCCACATGTTATGTTTCTATTTCTTTATCCTATGCACATTCTTACTTACTTAGAAATGATGTGTCCTTTACTGTACAGAAAATTACGGAACAATTAAGCTTACTACTCGATTCTGTCACTTGTTTTTATTTTGCTTATTTACTCTATGGAAGCCATTGTATTAGTCTATGCAAGGACTAATGGCACCTAGCAAATGATAAATGATTATACTTTACCATGACACTTAGTATCTGCAATGTGTATAACTTTGCACACATTCACGGACACAACTGCTCTGAGACCTAAGAAGTTGATATAGCTATGTGTGTGTGTATATGAGAGAATTTTTATGAGTAGAATTATTTTACATTATTGTATTAGGGTAGTGTTTTTCACAACTCAATTGCAGGTGGTCATGATCACTATTAAAAAAAAAGAAACAGTAGAAAACATCTGAGGAATTGTATATATTAAGGATACTTACTGTTTTATGTACATATAGACCCCCATATGTACTGGGTCACAATGGAAAATGTGTTTTAGTGTGGTTTGTGGTCAAAACACTTTGAAAAGCTGTGTATTGTGTTTGTGACGTGATGAAATCCTTCATAGCATCTTTCTCTCACTCCATGGGTTACAGATGTTCTTGCTTTTCACTTAGTCTATAAATGTTTATTGAGCAACTGCTATATGTTGGTTGGTGGTCAGGTGTTGGCAGCAGGGAAAAAAAGGCAACATTCCTTTTAGGAATTTCTATCTATTGCTACAAAGATGTAAGGTTTTAAATAAAAAGCTTAGAAACAAGTTAATGTTGAGTCACTTACAACTGTTCGTAATTTAATGTGCCTGTTGGCCATGAAAACAAGTGAATGTGTCAAAAATTCCCAGGAATAAGCGTTCACAGAATGTTAAGTTTCTCGCTGCTTCTCATCAGTACCTAGAGAGAGATCCAGTATCAAATCTATAGTTGAGACAGGCATTCTCTAAAAATGTATTTCTTTTCACCTAACTTGCTGTTTATTTTTCTTAGGCTTTTTGGCAAGAAAATCATTTTTTTCCAGCAAGCAACATTCAGGTCCTGGCTGCAAAACTTCCCCTTCAATATGATTTTTCTCTTATTTTTAGGTACAAATTCCTCCCTCCCTCCCTCCCTCTCTCCTTCCTTCTTTTTTGATAGTATGTTCTCTTTAAGCTTTAATTGGCCAGGAAATAATTTGCAATGAGTATATACAATATTTATGAATTTTGCAAAAGGGTGAAATAAGATGTTTTACATTTTAAAAAATTGTCAAATACATTCCTTAAATGATATCCTATTTGGAAAAGCAAACATACCTTCCCCCTCCCCCCAAAATCAACCTGTTTTGGTGCTTATAATACCATTCACAAAATAAAGAGTTTCAATTCTCCTGGTACTCAAATCTCTAATATTGAAACTTAGGGTGAAATTTTACATTGTAATTATAGTTTTTATTTCCTTACTCTTCTCCCCTCGCCTCAAATACTTTTAAAATGGCATGAGTATGTTTTAGGATAATGACATTTCAATTTAGAAATGTTTCTGATATATTATTCTGAGGAAATAATCTTCTGCATGTATAAAGATTTTATTTTATGAATTATACATTCTGTGCTTTAAAACAAAAGACTAGCCTTTAGAAATAACATTAGGAAAGAATAGTATTTTTCTCTTCTTTAGTCTTTCTGATATATTCAATAAATGTTTTGGTTTCTAGTTATCATTTGCAACCTCTAAAATCAGACCAGTCATACTACTAAGTATGTATTTTATAGCAGCAAAATTTCAAGTTTTATTATTTTTTCAATTATGAGTTTTAAAGTTTAATTGCTATTATTACTATTTTGGTTTATTAGCTCACTGCTCATGTTAGGCTGGTGATATAAGGCTCACACACATTTTCTAGAAATAGAAGCAAACTAAATCAGTTGTCATATATTTTTGGGGAAAAAACTCAAATGATTAGGTAACGGGTTTATAATTGACTGAAAAAAAATATCTTGTGATAAAGCGATACTCTTTTCCAGTCAAAGTAATCCAGGTTTGGCTACAGCCAGTGTATGTTGGAGCTGGCTTGTATCTTCCCAACTCTGTGTTTAGTGATGTCACGTTAGCAGCCTGGAATCGGTCACAGTGGTAGTATTCATACTACAGAAATCAGCAAAAGTTACAAATCAGAGGTTCCTTTCCCATCTTGAAGAGCCATTAAACATTTCCCAGCACACCAGTGGCAATAGTCATTATTCCTTTAAAATACAATTCAATTCTTTACTGTTCAAAAGACTCTTATTTGAAGATTTAAATGGTTGGTGTTTTCTTTATAAATCTGTCTTTCTGGAAAAGAATTCAAATGTTTCCCATCAGTTTAGAGTAATGGAAATGTTAGATTTTCACTGTGAAGGGATAAATATGTGAGGTCTTATCCATAGAGAGTTTCTTTCTTTCTTATCAGGGAGTTAGTTGTGCCCTATTCAGAATAAACTGCTCAAAATTTGTATTTTTATCTAAAAAAAAAAAATAAAATGGTATCATATTTTCAACTCAAACCATGCTGAAGAACCAAAACATTTAGACTTCAAATAGAATCTGACAGATTTTAATTCACTGTCAAAAATGTCTATGATTTAATAAAAGGTTAATAAAAATATTTTGTAAAAGTATGAAAAAAACAATTTTATTAGACGAATTCATTTATTTGACACATTAAATTAGGCAAAGAAAAAGATATGCAACTGCATAAAAAGAATCACATTCTCATACTACTTGAACACATAGCAGTGGTCAAAAGTAATGAATTGTGGAATGAATCCCCGGATTAATTCAAAAAATACCATGTACAGAAAAACTTCAGGCTTCTAACTTCACTGAATCCAGTACTAAACGTGCTTCCTTATATTCCTCAGCTTCTTCCAACTCTTTTTCACTCTCCTGAAATAAAATATAATAAAAGGTAGGTTTATCTTTCTCAAACTTCAGTGCTTTGCTATTTACTCAACTAATACAAGCCACCAATGTAAAAACCTCAAAAAATAAAAGAAAAAGGATCCCAAGCCTCATCTAAATATAATGTGATTCCACAGATTTTCCACAGTTATGTTCTTTCTTTTCAGGAAAGGGAAGAAATAGTTTAGTTTGGTTTCACTGTATTCTCATATCATAAGTGAAAAACATGGTCATCTAAAGCTATTGACATTAAGTAATTAAATATAAACCAGAAAAAATTTTTAAAATTTATTCTTATTTTGTCAACATATCACCATACAAAGACAGTATTATTTCTTATTAATCATGGGCTAAAAGTAAAACAATTATGAGTTATTAATGCGTTGCATATATGATAAAATTTAGACCAAAATAATCCTCCAGTTACTCACAATGACAAAGAAGATGAGTGGTGTCATACCAGAGTTAAATACAATCTTTGATTAGAAAAGTGAACTGCCTGCTTGTTAATGAGTATTACATACTCTACTACAACAAAACAAAATACTAACATCTTTTCTTTTCTGATATTTAAAGATTGAGCTTTTCCTTGATACTTTATACATAAAACTTTTGCTAAAATATTATAATGGTAATAGATAAATGAAATAATATCTAAGTTATTATGCATAGGAAATTTTGTTTGATTTTTAATAAATCAATAAAGCTATGGTAATCAATTCATGTCAGCTCAATCAATAAAAGCTGGAGACATACAAGTAGTTACCGAGCAGAGGGAATAAAGGGTGTGTATTTTATTTAATGAAAACTTAAAGCAAAAGGACTAAATTTGTTTACCTCAGGCTGTAGGTAAGAATTTCTTAAACCTCTACATTACACCTAAATATGTCTTTGTTCTCTGTCAGTAAATATAAGCCATTTGAGGGTAGAGATATTGTTGAATACATCCTTAGACACAAATACATCATCCGAAGACAGTATTATTTTTTTTCAAGCAATTTCTATTACTTTCACAGCTACTAGATTCATCAGACAAAAAAGCATTTAAATTGTCAGGAAATATAAATGGTGCTTCTGTCTCAGATAGTATTTTAATAGAGTAATTATTTCCTGCTTTCATCTATCTTTTATTTAAAAATCATAGCTTCATTTTTGGCTGTTAAGAAAATTTATCCTGCCTTTAAAAGGTTCCTATAAATAAACATGAAGTTCTGTGTCAAAATTCAAGTAAAATGTGAACATTTCTCTCTTCCTTTCTACAGATTTAGTCCTAATACTATTTTGGGAAAATAAATCTCATTCTCTTTCAAAGAATACATATAACCATCCTAAAAAAGTCTTACATTATTTTTGTTATATAGGGAACAACTATGAGTTAGGAGACACCTGTGTAGCTAGTAATTAATTTCGCTCAAGAAATATAAATATAAAATGAGATTAGTAAATGTTAGAATTCATCAAATTATCATCAGCAATAACAACTGTCTTATACATAGGGTGCCAAAAAAATCTACACACATTTTAAGAAAGGAAAAACACTGTATTAAAATTGTAATACTCAATACATTCCGATAACATAAGATGAATACAAGTCATGTGTATATATTTTTTTGGTATCCCTGGTATATAGTATTATGCTTTTGTGTCTATTAGGAAAGAAATTAGATGACTTTTAATTATTCTAGAATTCTTTATAAAATGACTCTGTCACCGTATCACAAGGCATTTATATAGCAAGCATGATAACAGTATTATCCAGGTCCAAGTTAATGAGAGGACTGCCTATATTACTGGGATGTTTTTTTCTTTCCAAATTTAGGTTTGAATCTGAAAGAATTCCAGACCCTTTTTATAATGGTCCAAATTCATATGAAACATTTAGCACTTCTAAAATTCAATCTACTCATCTTTAATGTGTCAAAAGATCTTTATGTATGAAAAACAAATAATTCAAGATATTGTTGGACAATATTAATATTATGAACACCTACCATGTTAACTCAAATATATTTAATTAAGTTTAAATAAATATACTAAACATAGTACTTTTACTGGAGGCATAATTTAAACTCCCTTATTATTATTTAAAAATACACTGGTACACAGAGTAAAGGAACAAAATCTGTCACCAACTAGTTTTCAGTGTTAAATATTTAAAAATTTTGCCTCCTATATATCAGATTGAAAAAATTTTAAACATAAGACAGAAAGTCTCTACTTACTAGTATCTGCAGAAGATCAGTATACGCAGCTTCCAACCTGCGCTGGCAATCTGGGATCATCATCCGGGACTCTTGCAGGATCTCTGCCTACAATGAGAATCTCTGTGAGACACGAGGAGATGGCACAACTTAATGTGTTTGGTTTATACCTCTGTAAATATCTACAGTGAGTTAGAGGAATCAGAAAAAAATTACCGTTATGTAAAATGGTTCAATATTTTAATTTAAATTGTGTTTATTAGAAGTTAGAAAGAATGTCTATCATACAGTAAAATACACAAAGTACAACTTTTAGATCCAAACCTTTTGGTAATCATCTTCTTGTGCTAAGTGAAAATTAACTGGAAAAGCTTTCCATAGAGCATTTATTTAAAAACGCTATTTAAAATATACTATTTCTCCTGCTGTCACAAAGCACCTTTATCCAAAATGGGATCAGCTGGTTACATAAATATCTCCTGCATCTTTTGAGTAATAAAGAAAAACAGGGTTCAGATAATATCACATGGAGATAATTACTGCATGAAAAAAGTTATTGAGTTATTGATCACATCGTGTGCACACTGCAGGAGGTTCTCACTGAAAGACAGAGGTAAAGAAAAATGAAAAGCAAAGACCAGCAGGTTCATATTTTTGATGCTTATCATGCATAAAAAGTTATTACTTATCCTTGTGCTTCATTTTAGGAGAGAGATTATTCTCCCCATGCAGTTGGAGCCAAATTACCGACCTGGCACCCTCTGAATCTGAACTTCTGCCTATTCCTCCTGAACACAGACACTACAGAATTAGACACAGGAATATTTATTCTGGAGGATATTTCTGGACTTAAAATCATTCCAAACTGGACTGTAACATATCAAATCATAAAAGACGAAAAAATAATCAAATCAATGACTAGGAAACCCAATCGAAAAGAGGTTGTAAATAAGTTAGTTTCAGACGTTGGGCCTCAAATTTAAGTCTTTTTCCTAAGGTAAGTAGGAAGCTGTATTTCCTTAAACTATTCTCAGAAAGAGACACAGAGATCACTTATTTTCAAAAACTCATGTTTGGTCAAATACCTTTGGTTCAATGGGTACAAAATGTGAACTTTTACTAAGAATCTTTACTACCTGGCTTATATAAAATGCAAAAGAATTTAATGGTAATTACACTGTATTTTAACAAAAACTTTACTAAGTCCCAGTACCTTCTTCCTTTCCCCATTTTGTCATAGCTCACACTGTAAACAAAATCAGAACTATAATATACAAGGATGCTTCCTATTCACATTTTCTCAGGTGAAAATCTATTGCTGAACTTGTAATTCTTTTACTATATGGCACAGGTTAAAAATTTCAAACATAGGATCATAACTTTACTTCACAGCTAACCATACTATGCCTAGATATTTAATCACTGCCACTAAATTAATTTTGTATATCTAGTTAGTTTGAATTCTTGTGAAAAGTAAGTGACAGGCACATTTCATTGGGTAAACAGATGATATTTCCTCCCCTACGGACTTTCCTTAAGAATAGCTTATAGGAATTAAACAAGATAAAATAAATATAAAGAATTAGGTCAAATATATGATAAGCCAAAATGTATACTTGTAAACTTTTTGGAAAGCTTTAGTGTTGTCACTGAAATAAACTTTAAACAATGCTATCCAAAATAACTTCTATTCATTATTATTGTATCCATTATTACAGCAAGAATCCTCAATTAGTCTATCAAAACGGGACTCTGACCTACGTGGGGCCAAACTTAAGTCTCTCCTGTACACTAGGCCTCAATTCATTCAATAAGCTTACTATATATGCAAGATGCCAGGTACAAAGATGAGAAAGGGAAGGTCTCTGTTCTCCAATCTAGTATAGAAGCATGAATGTAAAAATAAACATCTGACACCACTTCTACAAGATCATGCCACAGGAAGCCAAAGGCATACAGTATAGTGATGACCATGATTTGGAATCCATAAAGCACATCTCTATCAAGGCTGTAAATCACATACTGTACCTTGTAACAATGAATTACAACTGTCAGGAATAATTTTAAAAGACAGTATATAAGGTGTGATTATATAGTAAAGATACCCCTCAAAATTCCTTTACTGCCCTAAATGAGTATTATCTTTCAAAGTGTTCCCTTTGGGAGGGAGTCACTCAAATGAATGGTGCCTCTGTTTAAAATTTCTGAATAAACTGTCAGTTTATTCTAAGGCTGACCGTATGTAACAAGACTGAGGATCCTGGCACAGAGTGGGAGGTACAAGGAACCTTAGGGGAACACAACAGGATGCAGTCCTACGAATGTCTTATTGTTTTTAAAACAAGTTACCATTTTGGGGGGGAAGTTATTCAGGTAAAATGGAAGTTATAGGAGGCTTAGCAAGGCTAAGATTATATAACAATGAATAAACTATTGAACTAAAATCTGATCAATTTCTTTTAAAATCAAACACATAAAAATTGGAAAGGAAAAACCCTAATTGGCAGATTTTGATTTTTTTTTCAGAAAGAAGAGTTCTGTTAAATAATCCGGTCCATGCCAAGTTCTTTTGCTACTGCTTGGTTGGTATAAAGCTTCCAGCCTCTTTAATGAACCAGATCACTCACCCAGGCTGGCTATAGCTACAATCATCTATGGACACTCTAATGTTGGATATTGGCTGCTTCTGAAACCGAGGGTAACTGCATTAGTTTGCCAAACGGAGCTCTAGAGAAGTCCAGAGATTACTGGAACAACAGTTAAGTCTTTCCTTTTACACAGTGGTAAAATGGTAATGTGCCCGAATATTTCACAATGTACACATACATCATTAGGTGGCACACAAATATGTACAATTTTAAACTGTTAACTATACCTCAGTCAAGATACTCTGACTGAGGAAGATGCAGACTCACAGAATCAGAAGGGGACACAAGTGGTCATCTAAGCCAGTCTCATTTCACAAATGAAAAAAAGTTGAGTCCCAGAGTGATTAGCTAATTGACAGGGTCTGAGTTACAGCCTGTGACTTGGATTTCAACTCTAGCATATGAATGTGGTAGTTACAGCCAGTCTCCAAGATGGCCCTTAATATTCCTCACTTCCTGGAATACCTGCCCTTGTGTAGTCACTTCCCACATTGAATTTGGGTTGGCCCTGTGTGACCAATGCAATGTAGTGAAGGTAAGATTCTGGGACTTAAGACCTGGGTCTAGTTCTCAAGAAGATTTGCAGCTTCCATATGGGCTTATTGGAATGCTCACTTTTGGGAAACCCTTCTCTCAAATAAGTAGAGAGATAGATGGATAAAAAAAGATGAAGAAGAAAGAAATTCATTAGACCTGTGTTTGTGGTTATTGCTGAATGGTTAAGGATATAAGAAGAATCCCATGAGACAAAAATAATCTGGGCCCCTAAACCCTAACATAGCAATAATTACTTTAAATATAAATGGTTTAAATTCACCAGCTAAAAGACAGACATTCACAGATTGGGCCCAACTTTTTTGCTATCTGTAAGAAATTCATTTCAAACATAACAAAATAGCCAGATGAAAAATAAAAGTATAGAAAAAGATATATCATACAAACATAAAAAAAAAGAGTGGCTCTATTAATATTGGATAAGTGGATAGACTTCAGAGCAAAAAACTTATTAGGGACAAAGAGGGATGTTACATAATGATAAAATGATCACCAAGAAAACATAGCGATCCTAAATGTATATGCACTAAATAAGACAGTTTCAAAATACATAAAACAAAAATTGATAAAGCTAAAAGGAGAGACAGACAAATCCACAAATATATTTGGGGATTTCAATACCCTCTTCTTAGCAACTGATAGAAAGTACTAGACAAAAAAAATCAGCAAACATGTAAAAGAATTGAACATCACCATCAACCAATCAACAAGATCTAACTGACATTTATGGAACAGTCTACTGAAGAAAGGGAGAAAATACAAATACTTCTCAAGCACCCACAAAACAGTCACAGCAGTATACCATATACTGGCTCAGAAAACAACAAAAACAAAACAAAAATAACAGAAGGACAACAGGAAAATCTTAAAACTCTTAGAAATTAAAGAACCTATTTCTAAATGACCCATGGGTCAACAAGTAAGTCTCAGAGTTAAGAGAACTATATAGACACATGAAAATGAAAAAATAACACATCAAATTTTGCATTATTCAGCTAAAGCAGTGCTGAGAGGGTCATTTATAATACTAAAAATACTACATTAGGAAAGAAGATCACAAATTAAAAATCTAAGTTCTTAGTTTAGGAAGCTAGTAAAAGAGGAGCAAAATAAACCAAAAGCAAGCAGAAGGAAAGAAACAATAAAAATAAGACCAGAAATCAATGAAATTAAAAGCAGGAAAATAGAGAAAAATCAATGAAACAAAGAGCTCATTTTTTGCAAAAACAAAAGATAAACTTTTGTAAGACTGACAAAGATAAAGTCACAAGATAGAAATCACCAATATCATTAACAAAATAGAAGACACCACTACAAATCTTGCAACCATTAAAAGAATAAAAAAGAAATAGTATGAACAACTGTATAATATTGTTCATAATGCTCATGAATTCAACAACTTAGAAGAAATGGACAAATTCCTCGAAAACTACAAACCACTAAAACTCAACTGATAACCTAAAGTTCTATATCATTAAAGAAGTTGAATTTGTAATTAAAAAATTCCTGAAAAAGAACTCTCTGAACCCAACTTTATCAAATATTTAAAGAAGAATTATAATAACATCAATTTTATACAAATCCTTTAAGAAGAGTAGGGAACATTTCCAACTCATTTTATGAGATGAGTATTAACTTGGTACCCAAACCAGACAAAGACAGTATTAAAAAAGAAAACTGCAGATAGTTACCTCCTATAAACTTAGATGCAAAAATCCTCAACAAAATATTAGCAAATTGAATCCAGCAATGTATGAAAATAATTTAAAAACCGTGATCAAGAAGGTATGCATCGAGTGTATGCATACCATGCAATAATAAGAACACAAACTGTTGATATACTCAATGACTTTGATGAATCTCAAAGGAATTAAACTAAATGGAAAAAGCCAATTTTATTACACATGAGTATTGTATGATTCCATTCCATGTTATATAACATTCTTGAAAGAGTGTTAATTATTTAGGATTTAGGGGTGGAGAGGACAGGAGATATAAAGAGGTGGTACAAGGTAGTCTTGTGATGGAATAGTTCTCTATCTTGATTGTGGTGGTAGTTACACATGCTACATATGTGATAGAATTGTATAGAACTATACACACACACACAATGATATACACATGTATAACTAGTGAAATATAAATAAGCGCTATGGTGTAGCAGTGTCAGTTTCACGGTTTGCATGTTTCATGATTTGTAATGTGAATATGCAAGATGCTAATATTGCAAGAGGAATGGTGAGGGGTATATGAGACTTTCCCGAACATTTTTTGCAACTTCCTGTGAATTTACAACAAAAAAGCAAATGCACAAATGGAACATCATTTATAAACCTGAGTATATGTGCCAAGAGACAATAATATTTTCTTTCGCCATTGAATATTATTTAAACAATCTTTTTATTATTGAAAAAACAAATCTGGTATTTCTTGCAGAATCAGCCTTGTGAGAGATCCCTGGTTCTCTTTGTAGACTGAAGCTTCCCATTATTTTTTATATATTTAATGAAAAAAATTTCCCCTTAATTTTTAGGAAAAAGGAGTATCAAATTGTGAATGTTAACTTATGTTTCAGTAAATCACAAAAAAATGTGCATACATCTTTCTCAAAAAGACAAATTTCACACTTTAATTACATGTAATAATTGCAAGGTTTTTTTGAGAAATCTTGGTTGAAAAACTGTACTAGTCTGTCTTTTTAATATTACTTCTAGAAAATAAGGAATCATGCCTCAAGTGAAATAACAGAGATATGTTTGACTGTTATTATCGCCAATCCTTTATGCTCCAGGATAGGTTAAAAAACAAAACAAAACTAGAATATCTGCACTAGTTGAAGACAAATTCGTCCGTATCCATCCCTAACTGAGGGATGAGGAGAGTTGGGGGGAGGAGAGGGAGGGATATCATAAGCAGAGAGCTAAAGGCAATTTGGGCCATATTTGAATGGTGTGTGATATTATTTAGCTAGAAAAGAAAAGGATAGCAGCGTAACTCTTTGAACTACCAGTATTTGGGCCTCTTAGGGTCCTAGAACTTCTCCCTAGCTACTTGTTTTAAAAGAACCAAAATTAGGCCTTCTCCAGAAGAGACCAATTGTGGCAACCAATTTCAGGCAAGAAGTTTGGTAGGGACTGACAGATAGCATCCTAAGTGTGTGTTATAAAATAGGGCCAGTTCAGATGATCCAGGAAAACCAGAGCAAAATGGATCCAAATGAGAGAAGAGCCAAAGTAGTGAGAAGCAGCTGAGGATAGCATTTAATTCAGAAGAGGAGGAAACATAGGGAGAAGACTAGAGAACCTACAACATGCAGCCTTGGCTTCCTTGATATTTTCTACGAGGGGCACAGCAAATGTCAAGAAACCACTACCGACCTTAAAGTCCTAGGCAATCAGGAATAGTGCAGTGCTTCTGGAAATATAACTCCTGTTGCATATAACAAAAAAATGAATGGCCAGCTACAGTATAGCTAAACCTAGGAAAAGGAATTTGAGAAAAGTGCATAGGTTGGGCAAAAGACAAGGTTTCATGAGACTGAAACAAAATTGCAATTGACAATTGTACACATTGCAGGTTGACAACAGCAACCAGAAAACTGTATTGTTCTGTAATTAGATATGGGACAATATTTTTGAATTTGAGTACTAGGATGACTAGGAATCTAAGAAATCATGTTATAAACCATGACCACTGTGACAAAAGAATTTCAACATGGCTGAATGTAAAAAGAACTTTTGAACAAAAATTTTTCCCTTTTACATCTGAATATGTAATCAATGATATAACCAGTAAGTGGCTAATATTTTAAAATAACAATTAGAATCATGATTCAATAAAGAGTTAATCCTTACCTATAGTGATTTTGCTGAAAGATGATCAATATATACATATAAATGAAATGAAACCGATTCTGTGACATTATTTGCAGAATATTATTTAGAAAGGGAACACACATGTACTCCCCATTCCATGGAACTTACAACTCCTATTCTAACTATAGGGCTATTTTTAAATAGGTTATTGGTGATGAAAAGAACAGAGCAAAGAAAAAACTAAATGAGGTCACTAGTTACACAACTGGAAAAATCAGCCTGTGGGGTCCAAGAAGGACCTAGATGAAATAAAGTTATATACTATTGTTATGTTTCTCACTAGATGTGGGAAAACAGTAGAGGCATTAAAGTGAGAGCGCTACAAAGTGATATGAATATTTATGGGACTATATAGTAAAAAATAATTTAACCATCATAATTTAAGAGTAAAAAGTTAAAATCATATGTAAATCCTTATGAAGAGCAGTTAGTTTATAAAGGTCAACATGTTGGGGGACCTATTATATCTACACATCTGTTTACAAACCCTTCCCCAATTTATGAATATATGACACACAAATGTCCTTTGCTATATACCACACGTAGAGGAAGGCAGCCGCTCTTAGAAACTCAAGAAAATAAGAAGGTTCTCTCCCTGTATAGCCAGGGGAAGATCTTTCAGGTGCCACTGCATTGCTTTTGCACTGCAGAAAGCAACTACCTACAGAAAAATCCACTTTGATTAATTTTGCCAAATTAAGTCTGGATTATGTGTGCACTTTTACCATTTGTAACATTATTTATGTGATGAAAACCACTGAGAGCTCGTAAAGCTGATTTAAAAAATAGTCTTCAGATATATCTGTATAAGCTTGTTCATACTCTTCTTTTTCCTAGGGTCATCTGGATTTCATTTTAAATGCACTGATCACTGGATTTTAAGTAAAGGAGCAAGTGATCCAATGTACATTTTGAAGAGATCAACCTGGCTGTTGTGATAGGGAAAGGGATGGAGGGTGTCAAGAAACAAAGAGGTATGCCAACTAGAGGCTTTTGCAATAGTACAAGGCAAGAAATGACAGCGGACTGGACTAGGATAGTGGCAATAGAGAAAGCAATAGAAGGAATAAGAAACAGGTCTTGGGGATATTATGTATGATTATTAGAAAGAGAGAGAAGTATCAAGAAGGGACCCACTAAATTTTTGGCTTCGGTATCTAGAGTGGAAATAACCATTTACTGAGAGGAGGAAAACAAGAGAAGGAATAGCTTTTTGTTTTGGGGGAGTGGGTTGGGTTGGGAAGACCAAGATTTTTTATTTTGGACACCCAAGAGGATATGTCAAGCAGGTGATTAGTTGAATATATATAGCTGGCGTGGTCAGTCCCAGAGATACAAATTTGGAAGATTCTGGTACTAGAATGAACACCAAATAAGCAGGCATTTTGGGGGTTTGTTTGCTTGTTTTGTTGTTTTTAAGGCCATGATTAAGAGTGACTGGAACAGTATTTGGTAAGTAGCAGGAGTTCAATGAATATCTGTCGAGTGAATAAACAAATGGGCATAGAGATGGTACTTAAAAGTTATAGGAAGGTATGAGATTACTTAGAGAGGAATTATAGATAGAACTCTTAGAGGTTTAAACAATTGTGTGTGTGTGTGTGTGTGTGTGTGTGTGTGTGTCAGGGGAAGTAGGTAGTTGGGGGGGTGGGAGAGAGGAGAGAGGGAGAGTTTCAGCAAAGGAAACAGGAATAGTGGCAGTGAAACAGAAGAAAAGCAGGAGGCAGTTCTATCAAAGATGCCAATATAAAAGTGTTGCAAGGAGAGAGTGGTTACTTGTGTCCAATGCTGTTGAGATTATGGAAGATAAGGACAAAGAAGTGATAACAATGTCACTAATGGCTGTCACAAGGGCTAGGGCACATAATCCACTCTAACAGGAAAGAAGGTAGCATAGGCACAGATGCAGGTAGGTTGATAAGATTTTTGTGGTGGGAATATGGGAAAGTTTCCCTGATAGCCTTTATTTTCTCACGGGATTATGAAACAAGTGTTAGCGAAGATTGAATATTCAATAAATGCTACAGTGGGAATAAATAAGGTGTTAGGAGAACGGAGAGAAGGGACCTAACTCGGCACTGAGGTGAAGTGTAGGGTGGGTTTAAGGATGAATAGGAATTAATAAGGAAAAGGTAGATATGAAAAATAGGAAGAGCATCACACACATGTGCAATATCTTGAGGCAAAGGGGAAAGGGCATATTCAGGAAACTAAAAGGAGAACCTAATAGGTCCAGGCAGTGACTGGCAAGAGATGAAGATGGAGAGATAAGCAGGTACCCAAATCAAGACAAGCCTTGTATGAAATGCTAAGGAGACTGAAATTTGTTACAAAGATAATCAGAAGTAACTACTGAAAAGTGTAATGCACACACACACACACACACACACACATGACAACATATATATGTTATTTTGGTGGTCTTCACATCGGCTTGGGGAAAATATTTGTGAATTTAAATACACAAGTATATTTAATACAAGATTAGGTCATTTTTATATTTGATACTTAAAATTGAATAGACAGTATAGCTTAAAGGTTAAGAGTACAAATTCCAGAGCCAGAATGCCCATGTTCAAATCCCAGCCATGCCACTTATCAATTGTGTGACCTTAGGCAAGTTATTTAACTGGTGTTTCAGATTCCTCATATTTAAGTGGAGGTTTTAATAGTAAAGAAGTAAATAATATTAGAGCTGTTAATGCATTAGTTAATATGGTATTCTGTAAATGTTAGCTATTATTATTTAAGATATAATTTTACCTGCTTTTTAATGGCGTAATTTTCACCATCTTCAGCTTTCATTTTTTCAATCTTTTCTTCTTGTTGTTTTGCTTCTTTTTCATACATCATTTTTTCTTTGGCCAATCTATAAGTAAACAAAAAATGTTTTGGAGAATTAACTTTCTCTCTAGCAAACAGACCACAAGAAACAAAGAAACTACGTAATTATAAAACATACTTAAAATACCAAAGTATATGTATTAGATGGGGAGGACAGGGAAGAGAAGAAAAATACTTTAGCCATAGATGTCAGTACGATCCTCATGCCCTTAAGTCCAATACCTGCCTAACGCAATGTAATCTATCAAAGCATGCAACTTCTAAATTTTTAATTGAAAACACTTCGCATTATAATAATTGTATTTACAATGTGAAAAACAACACTCAAAATTATTATGTACTAACATTTCTGTCTCCCTTTTTTTTGATACGTTTTCCACACTTTTATACATGTACTTAAAACAACATAATGGTAAAAGCTCAGCTTACTGGGGAAAAAATAAATAAATGAATAAATAAATTCATTAATTAATTAAAAATCAGTGTATTGCATGCCAAATCCAAAACAAAGAAAAGATGAGGTTATTTTCAACAACAAAACTGTTTGACAAGTATTCATTGTACTGTAATTTTATGCCTGACCTTGCCTGTGTGAGGAACTGGGATCGATAATTTAGACATGGTTCTTTCATGGGCAAGTAGTGGAAACAAACAAGTATTTATTTACTAAAGCAAGAAAAGGTATTGATAGAGATCAGGAAGATTTTTCAACAATAAGGAATAGAATGATACAAAGTTCTACTGATTATTCCTCAGATAACCATAATTCAATGAACCATAATAGCTCAATCTCCCCTAATTCTGGTTAATAAAATTTTAATATTAAAGTATAGTCCAAGACAATACTAACATTCCTATATTCACATGATCTAAAGAGCAGAAGAAAAAGCTCTCATACTCCATACATATTAAAAGCAACTTACTCCACCCGCTTGCTTACTTAACTTCTAGACCCATGTTACTAGGATGGAATTTAAAAATCACATTAGAACATGGCTTTTGTCTAATCATTTGCAATAAAGATTTCTAAATGGATTTCAAAACATGATTTAATTTTCATATTACAATAAGATTTAAAATATGATTTAATGTTCATATTCTAATAGGACTTATACAAGTTTGCAAATCTTAAAAAAAATCTTTTGTCATACTACTCGGAAGGTTTTTAAGTCAGATTTAAATCACCACATAAACTACATACTAAATATTAAAATACTAAAATGTTCCAGTTTAGAATTTTCACCTCATGTTACTGACATAGATAAGACATATAACACAATGTTAACAGTATTTATAGAATATTGTGACCTTCAAACACTCATCTTACAATACCTCACAGTGAAAAAACCAAGGTACAAAATGGGTATAAATTTTATGTTGCCATGAATATAAACAAACAACAAAGGATATTCAAGAAACAAATAAAAGAGGACACTTCGGAAACTACTATTTGCAGTTACGTGAGAAGAAATACCTTAATAATTTGGGGTAGGGAAGGTTAGCTGGGAAGCAAATAGGAAGGCTTTCATTCTATGCCTTCGAATAAAAGCTTTCCCCCCATGTATAAGTATTACTCTTATCAAAAAAGTTAGATGCTAATAATTATCTCTGAGCAGCACAATTTTGAATGAGTTTAACGTCTGCTAGTTATTCCTTTAGCTATATTTTAAAACATTTCTAGAATAAAGCAAAATTCAATTAGACAGGTACTTAAATAGACCTAATAGTTGTAATTCTCTAAACATTGCTCTCCTTCACAAGTTTTGCAAAGGCTGTAAGTTAAAATAACAAGCACAAATAAAAAATCATCATTTATTACATTCAAAATTAACAGCAAATATTTTCCATTAGTCTTACAAACCCATACCTACAAGGAAACATAGCAACTTCAAAAAACTTGTAGTAGTTGGACAAATAAATATATAAAAGGAAAATAAAGAAATAAGTAAGAGCAATACAAAAGGACAGACATAAAAAGGTGAAATTTTAAGAAATGACAACCATGAGGATAATAATAATCAAATGATAAACTACTTAAATGTATATGTATGTCAGTGTGATTTAAAATATGTACTCCAGTGTTTTCCAAACTATTCCATGGTACACTAGTGGTCAAATAAGCTTAAAAAATACTGCTTGACAAATCTTAAAGATGTATGATATGATACAAGGTGTGATTAATCAATAGTGAATGTTTAAATTTAAAAAATTTATATAGTAAAAGACACATTGCCATTAATCCCCCTCACAAAACTCCCCCTCGCTTTGAACCCACTTATCCCATTGTTTTTGCCACTCTCTGAAGCAGTTCTGGAAGTCCTCTTTCATGAATGTCCTTAGTTGTGCTGTCATGGCTGCCTCGATGTCCTGAATCATTTTGACTTCGGGGAAGAGCCAGAAGTCACACTGGTGCCAGATCCGGTGAATAAGGTTAATGAGGACACACTGTAATGTTTTTATTTGACAGATATTGCTGTACCAGAAGTGATGTGTGACATGGAGCCTTTCTGTTGTGATCAACAAATACGGTGAATGCTGCTGCCGAGTGCCATGCAACGGAAAGGCAGAGATCTTCAATATGGGAAGTGGCTCCATGGAACCTCAGTAACAGTGTGTGACAAGTTTCAACTTGTTCAGTGTAGTCAGTTGGGTGTGAGCTACGATTGAGAGGTGTGTTGTTGTTTTTTTTGGAGGTGTGTTTTAAAGTGTGTCGTAAATCATCCTCCATCATGACAATGCTCCGTGTCACATGTCACACATAGCTTCTGGTACAGCAATTTCTGTCAAATAAAAACATTACGGTGTGTCCTCATCCACCTTATTTATTGGATCTGGCACCGTGCAACTTCTGGCTCTTCCCCAAAGTCAAAATGATTCAGGACATCAAGGCAGCCACCACAGGGCAACTAAAGACACTCACGAAAGAGGATTTCCAGAACTGCTTCAGAATGTGGCAAGAACAATGGGATACGTGTGTTCATAGTGAGGGGGAGTATTGTGAGGGAGAATAATGGCAATGTGTCTTTTACTGTAAATTTTTTCTATTTAAACATTCACCATATTGTTTGATCACACCTTGTAAAATGGCCAACAGATATGAAAAAATGTTCAACTTCACTAGCTATTAGGGAAATGCAAATCAAAACCTCAAAGAAATACCACCTCACACATGTCACAATGGCTATCATCAACCAGACAAATAACAACAAGTGTTGGAAAGGCTGTGGAGAAAAAGGAACCTTCATACACTGTTGGTAGGAATGTAAATTGGTACAACCACTATGGAAACCAGTATGGAGGTTCCTCAGAAAAATTAAGAATAGAATTACCATATGATCCAGCAATCCCTCTTCTCATATCTATCCAAAAAAATTTGACAACATTTATCCATAAAGATATATGTACCCCTAGGTTCATTGCAGTATTATTCACAGTGGCTAAGACATGGAAACAACCAATGTATCCTTTGATAGTTGATTGGATAAAGACGTGGTATATATACACAATGGAATACTACTCGGCCATAAGAAAAGATGAAATACTGCCATTTGCAACAACATGGATGGATCTTGAGATGATTATGCTAAGAGAAATTAAGTCAGACAGAAAAAATTAAGAACCATATGACTTCACTCACATGTGGAATATAAAACTGAAAGCAATAAAGGAACAAGACAAACAAACAAACAAAAACTCATAAACATAGACAATAGTGTAGTGGTTACCAGAGGGTAAGGGGCGGGGGTGTCAGAAGAGGGAAAAGGGAAAAGGGGATCAAATATAATATATGGAAATGGAAGGAGAACTGACTCTGGGTGGTGAACACACAATGCCATATATAGATGATGTATTATAGAAATGTACACTTGAAGCATATATAATTTTACTAACCAATGTCACCCCAATAAATTTAATAGATAGACAGACAGAAAAAGAAACTTGCTAGGAGAGAGACAGCAAGTTGCCAGACTGCTTTAAATGAGACCTAAAGATGGTTTTATTTGATTCATAATGCTAAAAATAAAAAACAAAACCAAATTTGTTACCACATTAAACAATTGGGAGATTTAACATATAAGTCTGGATTTCTGGCTTCTCTTGGATGTTTTCATCAGGGAATACTGGGCCCGCATTTTCACTATTGGATGGAGATAAATAGTGACTGATGACTGTTTTGGATGAGGCATGTGCTATTCATTTTGCCCCAATTCACACAAATCCATGTTTCCCAAACACTCAGGCCTCATACTTCACCCTTGAGTTTGGAATTTTTGTGCTGGAGTAACTTGCATATCAACGCATCAATGTTACTGTTTTTTCTTAATCAGAAAATTGTAATTCTTACAGAAATTGTAATTCTTTACAGAATCACAATTATTATTCAGAATATCAGGGATATGCAAAAACTGGGATTAGCAATGACACTTCCAATCTTTCTAAACCTTGTAGATTATTAAACTCCCCTAGTAAATGAAAGTAGCTGGGATTGGATAGGCCAGAAAGAGGCACATTCAATAATGTCCTGTAATTCAAACACGTAGAATGAGGGTTGCCAAACTATTGCCAATGAGCCAAATTTGGCCTGCCATCTATTTTTGTATAGTCTGAGAACTACGAAAAGTTTTCATATCTTTAAATGGTTAAAAAATTAAAAATAATATTTTGTGACATGTGAAAATCATATGGAATTCAAATTTCAGTGTCCATAAATAACACTTTGTTGGAATACAGCCACACTCATCCATTTATGTATCATCTGTGCCTGGTTTCATGCAATGACAGCAGAGATGAGTAGTTATGACAGAACTGTATGGCCCACAAAACCTAAAATATATACTGTCTCATCCTTTACAAAAAAGGGTTGCTGACTCCTGATTTGAAAGAACTCTACTTAACTCCATCCAACCCCTACTTAACCATCTCAGCATTTTTCACACTACACTGAAGCCAGTTTACTTGGGTCTTAAGCTTCTTGAAGACAGGATTAGGTTATATCCATACTGTATTCTTGATCTTTTTACATAGTAGGCACTCAGTATTTGTTGAATGAATAAAAAGTTGAGTCTATAAACTTTTCCACTGCCTTTTAACATTTTCAATTTAATGAGATACATAAGACAATTCTGAAGTGGAACGAAAGTGATTCACAAAACTTGACAAATAAGAAAAATGTGGTTTTAGAGAAAGTTATACAATGAAAGAGATCGGATCCTATGTCTAAGCCCATAGACCACTCTGGTTGGTCATCCAAGTGTTTGTCTATGGAAAACAGCAGCAATAGATCAAGCAAAATTGAAGAGACACTTAAGTACACTTCACATTTGACAAGAAAAGTTGCTGAGTGTTTGTATGGCTTATTGGAATATCAAAATAAACAAACAAACAAAAAGCAGTGAGAACCCAGTAATACAACATACAAAATTATAGTGAATAAAATGAGAGGGTAAGATGCGGAAGTAGAAAGTGAAAAGGTTTCACTCTTAAACAGTATAAATCAATGTACTAAGTCACATGACACAGAAAAGGTTTTATATACGAGGGGTGCCAAAAATATGTATACAAGTGGACACTTTGGTCAACATTGCTCAAGCAGTAGTTCACCACATTCAGAAGGGTCTGGACGCTGATGGTAACCGCTTTGAGCACCTCTTGTAATTGCAAAAGTCAAACATGACTTGTACTCATCTTTTGTTATCAGTATATGTTATAATTTTAATAGTTTTCCCTTCTTAAAATGTGTATACATTTTTTTGGCACCCTCTGTATATAAAACCCCTCTCTCTCTCTCTCTCTCTCTCTCTCTATATATATATATATATATATGACTTCAACTTCACCAGATATTATCAAATTGCTTTACAAAGTGGCTGCATCAATTGATACCAAACCTGCCATGTATGAATTCCGTATTTTTTCTTGGCATCCTGGTGAATAACTGTAATTGTCAAAATTATTAAATTTCTGAACATAAAAAGAGTGTGAAATGGTATTATATCATGGTTTGAAATATTAATTTCCCTGGTGATTTATCAGGTTATCTATGTTTATTAAAATAGTAATTACTAGATTAAGTATTTGCTAAATTAATGAATAAATATCTTTGGATGAATTTGGCTCTTCTTCCTTTCCCTAGAGAAGGCTAAGATTTAATAAGAAAATTTAACTCAATTAAGTATGTATAGTCACAGTTTAAAAATTTGTTACTAAAATATTTTTTTCTGTAGCAAACATATGTCTATGTTCCTATAAATATAGGAATACATAAAAATTATAAAAAACAAAATTTTAAAAATCATTCATAATCTCACTGCCCAAATGAATGACTACTGATCCAAAATGCACATAATTCTGAAATCCAAAAGGTAAAAAAATTAGAAAAATTTAAAATTAAGTTTTCCACAAACTCATTTAGAGGCAAAATGTAACCTCAAATGATATGAAACTATTTATAAACTTTATGTATCCTACCAAATGTAAATTGCCACACGTTTCACTGCAGAAATATTAATGTGTTTGATTATAGAGTACTTCTCTAGATGCTATTATGTAAATGCATATTCTACTGTTCCAAAATCTAAAAAATTTGGAATTCAGAAATATGCATGGACCCAAGGATTTTGTATAAGCAATTATAGACCTGTTAACATTGAGTATTTTCAACTAGTCTTTTTCTTCAAACCTGTATATGCAAAAATTTATATATATGTATATATATGAAAATAATGTATCATTTCCAATATCATTAAACATTCTTTGAAAATATAGCCATTAGGGACTACAAAGCATTTTATAGTACCAAAGTGACAGCTTATTAAAGTATTATCCTATCGGACATTTAGGCCATCCCCACATCACTTTATACATAATACTGTGATGAACATCTCTACTCATAAATTTTGTTGATGTGAAACATTTTCTTATTACATAATATTTAAAATATATAGTGTCTAATGAGAAATTAGACTAAGTTCTTTTCCAATACTGATGTGATAACCACCTTTGTCATTCATTATCATTAGTAATGTACAAAATATAAATATTAAATCAATCTATCCTATTTCAGCCTATTTGGTATTTCATTTTAGTCAAAGAAAATAGTATGCCAGATTTCACTGCTTAAATATTAATAAGCATATCAAAACTTAATTAAAGAGATATAAAATTCAAAAGAGAAAAATAAGGAAAATGGAAAGTCAAGGGAAGAGACTATAAATCTGATAACCATTAGGAGTTATAGATAGTACAGAAAAGCACCAGGGGAAGAACTTTTAAATAAAATTTCCCAGAGCTGAAAAAAACAATCTTAATTGAAAGGGCTTCGTAAGTGCCAACTAGAATCAGTGAAAAAAACCCGTATCTATGTACATTGTTGAGAATTCCCAGAGATCCAAGAAAATTTTTTTTTTTTTAGATCCAAGAAAATTAAAGCTTTCAAAAAGAGAACAGGTTGCCTATAAAAGGAAAATGAATAAGACGGACATTATATTTTATGTTAATAACACTAGATAATAGAAGACAATAGGGCAATCCCTTCAAAGTGCTGAGAGAAAATTACGTAAAACCTGGATTTGTAACTATAATAGTGAGGAAAAAAATTCACTAACTCACTCAGTATTTATTTACTAAGAGGCCACTATGTGCCAGGCATGATTGTATGTATCAAGTGAACAAAATTACAAAAATCTCTGCTCCATGACAATTTTTAGTGAGGAAATAAGTACAATAAATAAGCAAAGTACATAGCTTGTGAAATTGTGATCAAGTCCTATACAAAAAAGCAGTGAATTGGTAAAATAGGGGATTTTGCAATTTAAAATAGGACAGTCAGGGAAGGGCTCTTTGAGAAGGGTCAAGTGAGTTAAGATCTGAAAAAGGCAGTAAGTCATGTGAATGACTGATGAAAGAGGTTATAGGCCAGTGGAACTTTTTTTTTTAGTTATACAAGAATTCAAAAAGTTTATCTACTATAACCCCTTTCTGAGAAATTTACTTAAGAATGTACTCCAGAATATTGAAGATGAAAAATCAAGAAAAGAAACCATTGTCAACGTAATGCAACTGTCTAATGAAAGAAAAAAGTCCTAGGATTAAAACGGTGCTGTAGGCCTGGAAAACAATCAGTCTAAATGAAAATCTAGTGTGGAGACTTATGGAAACATCTTTAAGAAGAGAAATGGAATAGATTCTAAGGAACAAATACAATGAGTAAGAAGGTATAAGAGAAGTCATTTATGCGTTTTTTTCCCCTCAATGATAAAAAATGGAAGACAATTAGAAATTCCAGGAAAAGCAACCCCCACACAGAGTTGTGGTTGTAATATGAAGCAATTAATGAAAAAGAAAATTCATCTAAGCTGGATTTAGAATAATAATCTCCTTTGAGCAGCACAGGATCTACTGAGAAAGAAATGTAACCCTATACTACATACCATATTTAAATAATTATAATCTATTTATTCATTTTCAACTTTTAGAATAGACCTATGAGCAAAATACATTTTTTCTCCACTAGTCTGAAATACTCAATTTGTTTTTAAAGTTTGTTTAAAAGCTAAGGAATGTCTACCAAATTTTATCATAAAAATTTGAGATGACCCTGGCCAGCCAATGAAACTTCAGCATTTCTTAAAAATTATACCACTACCTATGTAATCAATTCCCTATATTAAATCCCTGTTTGAAATCCATAGTATGATTTTCTTTTTCCTGATTGATACAGTTCTCCTCTACAGGTATAACTGACAATAAACTTTGATATCGCTGAAGAAACAAACAATACTTTTGAGATTTTTATTGTATAAGAGATGAAGGAAGAACTTTTATTGAAGACCAAATATGAACAGACTTTTGTGTACTTTATTGCATTTAATATTTATAATCCTATTTAAGTATTATTCCCATTTTACAGTCTCTTAATTATGTCTCCCCACAATGTTTTTAAAATAGTCTTTAGCATCAAAAAAGAACTGAACCAGGGTTAATATATCAGAAATGAATAAAATATAAGCTACCATATTTCATGAAACTTCGGTCAAAAATGATAATACTAATGAAAATTAAGCTGAAGTTAGATAGCAACACTGATGAAAGAAGTCAGGCTGGATGAATGATTTTTGATGTTTTAGCATTTTTGATGGCCATCATCCAATCTGCTCCCCCTAAACTAGCCCTGTGGTGAAGTTTAACCAACAGTTATAACTCAAGAAGAGACAGTTACAATATTGGTATCCCATGAAACAGGATATATAACAGATTTAGGCAAAAGCCTGAATCATTCGAGATAAGCTAACATTAAAATATGATAATAAAAGCAGTTAACACACACTGACCACTTACTATGGGCCAAATACTACATCAAAACATTGTTATTTAATTCTCAAAACAACCCTATAAAATAGGTACCATTATGAGTCCCATTTTAGTAGTAACTAAATTGAAATTCATGGAGCTTGTCCAAGTTCTCACAGCTATTAAGTGCCAAAGAACTGTTTTATTCCGAAGTTCACACTCTTAGCCACTAGTGATACACTTTTTATCTTTTAAAGTAATTCGCAAACATTTGAACACATAAAAAAGTTAAAATGGACTAAATCGCAACAGGCATTATTGGTTGCCTTCCCAACAGCCACTTCTTACTTGCCAACAGAATCTAATTTTGATTATGATCATCCAAGAAGCCCTGTCCTTCAAGGGAAGGAGCTAATCATAATGTTCTCACTCTTTTTGCCAAGTGATAGTTGGGCATGTGTTAAGTGACCCAATTCTGGCCAAAGCTACAAAAGGGCCATCTGCTGGGGGCTTCTGAGAAGGTTGTCATTCTTCCTAAATGTGATATAAGCAGGTATAATTCTCTTTACTGGACAGTGTCACCTGTGTGTGACACCTGCCACTTGTGGCAGGTGCCTTGGGATCATGAGATCCAGCCTAAAAGGACAGGTCTCTCTGGGATGTTGAGAACTTAAAACTTGGATAATGGTATTAAACTACCAAATTAACCGACTCTGAAAGGACCCTATCTCTAGATATCCGAGGGTAAGATGATAAATATCCTCACAGTTTAAGCCACATATAGTTTGATTTTCTAGTACTTCGAAGCTAAAAGCATCTGAAGTGACTGACAGTCTTTAACAGCAGAAGACTGTTCTGCAGGTACAGAAATCATGCTTTCTTACTTTGGGCTAATTCATTCTAAATTGATAAATCACTTAGACATTGAGAAACCTCACTTGTTCCTTCTTATAGACAAATAAACATAAAGAAAGAAAAGAGGAAATATCCTACACAATACGTAATTTTATGTTTCTATTGTATTAAGAAACATTACATGTAAATTTTGTGCAAAAGTCTCTATTTCACACTTAAAATTAAATTAGTATAAAACTTAAAAAATTTTTGTTTTTAATAATCACAGTGCTTACTACAGGCTAATATCCATAGTAAACAGTACTACCTTCTATCTATATTTTCAATTTACAAAGTACGTCTATAACTTATAGGATATTGGATGTTAAATATTAAAATATCTCCTCTAGGATGAGAAGCCATTGACAACAGGGGTAGAGAGCTATCCCAAGACACTGACAAGCCCTCTGTACCTAAGGATTGATAATGAACTCAGAATCTGTGTTATCTTTAACTGTCTGCTAATGACATTAATCATAATAATAGTTATACTTGTTCTTTGGGG
This sequence comes from Rhinolophus sinicus, assembly GCF_057876585.1. Classification (NCBI taxonomy): domain Eukaryota; kingdom Metazoa; phylum Chordata; class Mammalia; order Chiroptera; family Rhinolophidae; genus Rhinolophus; species Rhinolophus sinicus. The sequence continues at coordinate 49,820,028 of NC_142503.1, forward strand.
TTTTTTTTTATATAGTCCGTTTAGGATTACTGAGCATGTATAAGACAACTGTTAATACTCTTTTCATGGCTCATGTAAATGTTATACTAGATGCCAAATACAGAAAACGAGACAGAAGGCAAAACTCGGCCCACGGTAGTTCACAGGATAGAAATGATCCCAAGTGTTTTTGTCACAATGAAGCAATGAAGTCCGTAAGACCTGCTTTCCACTTACCTGCCCTTCCCTTTTGGAGAAAATTCGGCCTCAACTCAGATCCCATGGTTATAGTACTGCCCCATCACCAATGTTCAACAAGATGATACTGAGACTTCCTAGGAATGAGCCTACCTAGCACTGTGAGACCACACTACCTGAGGAAAAGGATGGTCATCAATGTATCCTTTGGATTCACTGATAACCAGAGGACTGTAGATGAAAAAAAAGAGGTTCTATGGAAAGTAACCTCACAGGATGATCTGATCATAAATTTCTAAATAGGCAAATCAATGTATCCTTTGGATTCACTGATGACCAGAGGACTGTAGATGAAAAAAAAGAGGTTCTATGGAAAGTAACCTCACAGGATGATCTGATCATAAATTTCTAAATAGGCAAGTCATGGTGGGCAGTCATGCCTCAGGCCTAAAAGTTCTTTTTGTGAGAGGTTTTTAAGCCAAGCTCTGTCCATTGTTCTTGTGCATCTATCTAGGTTAACACACCTTGAGATGTCAGAATACCCCTGGAAGGCAAAACCATCCTTAAGAAAGCACATAATCTTGTTAACTATCCTATAATCCAATTCCACCTTGCTTTCTCCCTTGTAATTAATTTTCCTCACTTCCCTCTTTAATCTCAAATGCATAAAAGAAGCTGCAAAACTGTTATTCTCCAGAGCATTTGAGGTCTTGCTTCCCAGCATATGTCATCAGTTTAGCTCAAATAAACTCCTACAAAAAAATTCAAAACAAACAAATAACTAGTAAAATATCAATGCTCCTAAACTATAACTTACAGGAAGGGGCATTAAGTAAATATTACTGTTTGTAAACTATTATGGTAAGATGTTTAAAGATTCTACAAAGGAAACAATATATCACCAGGTAAAGTGTATCCACTTATAACTTGGAACTCATAACTTCTTGTCAAATGGATTTAAAATCCATATCTTCCCTAGTGAAGAGGACAAAAGTATTCATGATAGGAAAAGAAGATATGTGAGTTAACAAGTAGACAAGTTTTTCTGCTAAACACATTAGCTGAAAGTATTCTATAGAAATTAGAATAAAAGACTATTTAGAGTGAATTTTAGGCTTTTGAAGACTAAAGGTTTAGTAATGAGACCCCAGACACACAAAAGAAATGTCTTTACAAAAGTATGTTAGGACAAAAATATTATGAAAGAGGCAGGAAAACAAAATCTATTTTTTTTTTATATGGGAAAAATCCAAGAAGACTGCAAATTAGAAGCTAATTGCTTAGCCAACTCAATTAAGAACTCTTACGAGTTCCTTGGTGAGGAAGAACTGAAAATTGACATCAGAACCTGGTGATTTAGTGTTCATGGTCTATATGCATGTAGTTAAAATTCAGTGAGTTCGTCATTCTCTATTAATTCTTTTGTGGTCACTATAAAGTCAAGTAAGATTTTCAGCTATTCCCAAATTTCAACTAGTAAATATAGTCAAGATTTTGAGAGTCAGCAAAACTAAGGAAAAATCTGTCATGGCATCCTGTCTTAACACAAATGTGCTCCATACAAACCCACGTCACCTGAGACGGGGCTGGAGATGGTGCTTGCTCTCCTTTCTCATCCTCTTTCCCTGCCCCACTCATTCTTTAAAGCTTAACTCAAAGGTCCTTGTCTTCCAGAAGGACCACTCTAACCCCTACCCTACCACTCCCCACGCTGCCACAGTGGATCATTCCTATGGCTCTTCATAGCATACTTATCTCCATCACAGAATGTATCACAATAGGTTAAAATTTAATCTACTTCCACACTGGAAAGTGGATGCCCTGAGGACTGGAAATGTGTCTCCTATCAGCACCTATCAGAGTGTGTGCCTCTCAGATATGTTTACAGAAGGAACTCACAATTACCCTGAGAGGTAAGCAGGGCAGCTATCATCATCTCCATCTTCAAATAGGAAACTGCAATTCAAAGGAGTGAAATGACTCACCTAAGGCCAGCTGGCCAAGAAATGGTGAGATCAGGACTTGAAATCTTGTCTTCTAACTTCAAGAGTCAATACTTTCTAACACATCATGCTATCTCAGAAGTAATTTTCAAAATTTAAACTTCTTTTACCTTTTCCAAAAGTAAAATCATTCCATGGTTCAAAATTTGAATAGCACAAAATAGTATAAAATGAAAAGGCAACCCACTACCCACACACCGTGCCCCTGGCCCCTCAGTTCCCACCACTGGAAGCAGCATGCTATCAATTTGTGTATCCTAAATGAAAGAAATCAAATGTTTAATCTGATGGTATTTGTTACGTTATCTTCTACTATTCATTAATGAATCCACTAAGCTGGAGATGGTTCGAGTTATGTTCACTGCCCATGTAGAATATATGCTTTAATTAATTTTAATAAATAGACATCTGTTGTAAACAGCTAAAAAGATGCATGCCAAACACAAAATACCACGTTTTTTTTGTAATCTTGTGAACTTCAGAGATTAATAAACTAATAAATCCTAGGAATCTTAAATAATTCACAAAACACAAATGAAAACTATTTCCCTAATCCTCTAAACTGTCCCTTAAAAAGTTCTGAGATAATGAAAGGGCTGAGGACACTACCGTGAATCGCTTCTGCTTGAGTTTCTGAGAAAGCAACAGTACCTCCCCCACAGCCGCTTCATCTCCATACAAAACACTCTGACAGCTTTAATTACTACCTAAACTCACAAATCTCTCTGTACATTTGACTTTTTATCCTCTGTCCAGACCCATATCTCTGTCTTTATAACATCTCTATTTAGACATCCTACCAGCAAATAACTGAAGCAGATTGAAAACTGAGCTCATCATCATCTTATTCTGAAACAATACCCCTTTCCCCAACTTGAACTGTCAACATCAGAATCACACAACTACTGGATAAAGTAGTCTGGCGTGTAAGAAGTTCAGGGAAAAAGAGCTAAGTTGTCTGCAAGCTCAATATGAACCAAGAGTGTGATGCAGCTACTGAAAAATAAAAACAAAAACCAGTCAGTTCAATCTTCGATGTATTAAGAGGCGAAGAAGGGGTGGTAGGTTAGCTTAGTTGGTTAGAGCATGGTGCTAAAAACATCACCAAGGTTGCCGGTTCGATCCCCGCATGGACCACTGTGAGCTGCACCCTCATTAAAAAAAAAAAAAAAATCATCAAAAGAGGCAAAGAACATGGTAGGTAAATGGTACTGCACTGGATGAACTACATCTGTACTATTATAGTATTACTCATGATTTTACTTCCAAAATTGTTAATATGTGACTTGGATCCAAAAGGGATTTAAAGCAGCATCTGAAGAAGGACCCTTACAAACCAGAGTATTAGCAGAGGAATATCCAACACCATCATTCCAGTCTGCGAAATAGTTCAGTTTGCCTAAAATTTATGGATAAATGATGGATTCTCAACTAATATTGGCTATCATAACTAAAATGGGCAAAGAAAATATCCGATGCAAATGACGTTAGCTGATTGATGACCATAGCTTCTCAGATAATAAAAGTTAGCATCAATTAGGATATCTGAATTTTATCAAAATATAAAATAAGCCTGATTTAACAATATTTTAGATAATAATTATCCTTGGTAATCCATCAACTCAAGTTATTCTCAGAATTACTGATGAGAAAATTTGGGAGCTAAATCTGGGATTTTTTCAGTTGTAGAGCTCTAGGATCCAGAGAACAATTCATAACTTTGGGATTATTAGCATTATACAGAGGTACTTTGAAATGTAATGTGTTTATTCAGTTTATTGTACTAAGGTTTGCTCATTAGGTCAAAATGGTTCAAGAAGAAACACGTACAAAGATTTTTTTCTATATTTATATACTGATATTGAGGTATTGTTTAAGACCTATGTACAGAATAATGACAAAATAATAATTAACTGGTAATAATTTCCATTCAGAAAAAGGTAAGAATTAGAAATAACTTTCATATTATAACCCTATTTAAAAGTATACACATACAGTAATTTGATATTAAAGGGCCCACTTTCAATGTATATTTATTTTGTACTTTACCATATATAAAGCATTTTTTAAACTCAAGCCAATTTTCTAAGTCTTTAACTGCTTAAATATTACTTTTAAATTATAGTGGGTAATGGTACTTAATATAGAGCTGTATTTGACATAATTTTAATAGCTGGTAAACTTGGTTTGAAAATTCAATATAACAAAATTTTCTTAATTATTATAAGATTAGATTAGTGATTCCCAATGACTCTGAAACCCTCCAAATCTTTCTTGTCTGTCACATTAATTATAGTCTGTCGATTTAAAAAAGTTTGAATTATCTTAAATATTCCCCACTTTTATTTTCCAATTGTTCACTTGAAGTAAAACAGTCATTTTACAGCCTGACTTTCTGAATTTGTCAGTAAACACTGTTGCATTTTCACGGCTGGAGGCATACCTCCCATGAACAACAGGTGTGAGCATGTAAAAACATGAAGAGCCTCTAACTTTACTTCACAAAAACAGAATAATATATAAATAATGTATTTTATTGCATTTTAAGAGCATCGCAACTTTTTGGAAGTTGTTGTTCTACGCACTCTTCCTGGACTACTTCATATGAGTTTTTGGTAGAATCTGTTAGGGTCCTGATTCTGGGCATAGACTACCATGATCATATATGAACACATCTGTAACACACATCCCTCTCTATGGTCAACCTGAAAAAACCCAAGTAACACTGCAGCATTGGGGTTAAAGAAAGACACAGGCGCTAACTCAAACTTGCTTATATGTTGAAGGGAGGGA